>NC_084794.1:39882350-41134350 GCF_963169125.1 Humulus lupulus | reverse complement strand
TCATTCATAATTCAAATTGATTCGTGCTTTAAACACAACTGGAAATTTCTAGACTATAGACTGTAGATCTATGACTTCATATTTTCAAACAGTGGTTTTGACATTGGTCATGCCATTGCTGTTAATTTTTTGCTAATACGCTGTCATGGTTCATGCAGCTGTTCTCAGTAAAAAATTACACTTGTAATTCATGTTCTGAATTTATTGTCAAAAAGTTTGTTACATAGTGTGATGTAAGCTGAACCTTTTAAAAATCCAGATCAAATAAATCATGTGGGAGTTAATACAGTCCATCCGTTGCTTTTAGAAAATGTTATTCCTCTCTTCTGATCTAGTACATGTTTGGTTTTCAGGTTGTACAGTTTTTTAGTTAATACTATGCTCTCAGACTACAGAATTTGTTTGCTTGCTGTTTTTTTGTTTTGCTGGTTTGTTTTCTGATTATTGTCTTAAATAATGATTGTTCATAATGAAGATCATTTTTCAGTGTTCAGATTTCAAAAAAAATATCAAGTATATGGTTGCTTAGTACTTTTTTCTAATACTAAGAGTCTAAGACCTCTACTTTTTGTCTTCAGTACACTCCTGCAATAGATATTTGGAGCATAGGATGTATTGGCTGCATAATGATTGTCTTTCAGGGTCATTTATTGATTATTAACTTGATTTCTCTTTTCTGAAAGTGAAAGAATGTAGGGGAGAAGATGTATTCAAGATGTTATCTTCTCTATTTTATTTTATTTTCCCTAAAGAATTTGTTAACTGTACTGGTTTGTGCACATGCTCCTTTTGATGGTTTATGTATTTAGCATAAGTAAAATAATAATAGTTAGTGGTAGTTTATTTTTGGAAATTGGTGAGAAGATGTGTTTATTAAAAATCGATGAAGTCATGGAGCTTTATTGGGTCAAAACATGATAGGTCTGTTTCCTATTCTATTACTAAGAATGGTAAAGCTGTTATTGATTGATAGTAAGATTTTCTTCTGTGCTTTATTTATTTATTTATTTATTTATTACTATTTTCTCATGTTGACTATGGTGATGATGATCTGTGTTTGCTGTTGGTGGTGGTGAATGCCAAAGGTGATGGTTGAAGTGGTGGTGTTTAAACCTTGAAGATGTGATTGGTTCTTAATGAATTTCCAATGTTCATGAAATTTCTAGCATTAATCTCTGAGGGCATTTATATATTAAAATGGTCTCTTTTTACAGCTACAAAATATATATTTTATTGCCTTATGTAATAATATGAAGATATTGTCTTTTTTTTTTTTTGTTAGTTTTCACTTCCTTTGCATGCTTATTTGCCCTGCGATGGAAAATCTAATTTTCAGAAGCAGTTTCATGGTTTTGCATTATAAGCCTTCTCTCTCTCTCTCTCTCTCTCTCTCTCTCTCTCTCTCTCTCTCTCTCTCTCTCTCTCTCTCTCTCTCTCTCTCTCTCTCTCTCTCTCTCTCTACATACATACATACATATATATTGATCTCTCTCTCGCTCTCTCTACTTTTTCACCAGAAAAAGTCTATTTTATAGAATCTATTGTGAGTGTTCTTAAGGCTTATAATGAAAATTATCATGTACACTGTTAATGACCATATTAGCTTATGAGATCTGAGGGCTTTTGAATATCTAAGTTTGTTATTCGCTGTTTTATAATGCTTTATTTGCTTTATCACCTGTTAATAGATTAGAGGAAGAATTACTATTACAATGGGAACAAGCTTCCTTTTGCTGCTGCTCAAATTGGCCAGGCTTTCAGAAATGAGGTTCTTAATTTTCTTATCTTTGGACTTTATCACTTATGTATCTTAACAAAATTTACATTTTGTTGTCTATGTAGGTTCGAGATCACCTCATGAGAAATCACATAGCATGGAAGGTGTAAGGTTCTACTACCTCTAATTGTAACTTTGATTGGTAAATAATATTTGCATCTCTAAAGTTTGATATAATTGTGCCTGTTTATTTCACTGTAAAATGTTAGCTGTACCAGTCTGTGGTACCCTTTTGCAAATTGGTCATGAAATATCTATTTGCTGTAAATTAAGATTGTGACCCATTAGCAATTTATAGTATTGTCAACTTTATGTGGTCTTTTGAGATGTTGGACCTTACCATTGTAGTATGATTGATGAAAGGTATTAGCACATATCTTGGAGCAGCTCCCATTGTTGAATGTTTGGAAGAGCACCAACCTAATGTAGTAATAACTTCTCATGTTGCAGATGCTGCCTTATTTTTGGTGCCAATGGTATGCATTTTGTTTATTCTCATACAAAATTAATTACTCTTAAGATATTTCCAAGTTTGCCAAGTAAAAAAAAAAGGTTTGCTTAATAAAAATATAAAAAGCAGCATGTTTGTAGAGTCCAAGAACTTTACTTAGCTAATTGTTTAGTAGTATTATAGTATGTTTAGTGTTATCATTGTTACTTTGGATTTTTGGTTCAGACCGGGAGTTATTTGGACACTCATAGTAGTACTTATAGATTTTCTAAGTTTAACCTATAGTTTAAGAATATTAAGTATAACCTAAGGTTTGATTAATGTGTCTGATATTAAGGAATATATTATTATATTATAAGGTTTAGACATCAACCAATAGGATTTTAAGCACATGTTTTGAATGGTAATTAAGGATTTAGTATTTTTGAGGATTAAATTAAATAAGGGTAAAAGTTTGAATGTATAGGGTCAGTCAGCAGCTTTGAGCACGTTGAGGGCTTAGTCAAGGCTGTTTACTCCATTCAAACTCAGCTAAAAATGTGTAAATTCGTGTTTAAATATTCAGCGTATGCCGATATATCGCAGCTATAGGGGGCGATATGTCGCAGCACGTAGATACGGAAAACACGAATCGATGCACGGTCGCCTCGGGAACAAAGGTCCAGGCGATATATCGCCTATAGGGGGCGATATATCGCCTCCACCAGCATGAATTCAAATACATTTGAATTCTTTTCCCTTCAGCCATTCAAACTCCTTCAACAGTCCAGCATCTTCTGAACGAGTCTTCAGCCTCTGCTGAACGATTATTCAAATGATTTTCACCTAAAAAGCCATTATTTTTATTCAAGTAAAATCAAGATATTTTCATTCCCAAACTCTATAAATAGGACCTAGTACCCAGCCATTATTCACCATTTGCTCTAAGTTCAGAGGCTGCTAGTGTTAAGTGAGTGAGAGAGTGTAAACACTTGGTTTGGGGAAAAACTATAAGCTTAAACATCATAAGCTTATCAAACACTTGGGAAGTAAGTGAGTGCTATAGTATTTCGGTAGATGTTAGATTGATCTTGCAATCTTTGAGGTAAACCCAAAACTCTAGTCCTTTCTGTATTCTATGTTATTTCTTTTCTCAAAACCTTCTACTCAGTCCCCTAACCTTATTCTTATTTTTGGTTAGGGAATCCAAGTTCTTAAGCACTTAAGTGGTGGTAAGCATATTTTCGTTTAATGGTTTAGTCTTCCTATTCTCTTTCATTTCATCTCCTTTCTTTAGACTCACCCTTGTTCATTGTGGTTTTAGGAGTGTTCCAAAAGTCCTAACTCAGTCCATTTTATCCCGGTAACTTTGGTAAGGAAAATAGGCTAGAATTAATATGTTATGTGCTTATGTTATCTATATGTTTATGTTATTAAAAGTGTTATGATATGTATATGTGTATGTAGGCTTGGGCATATGACCCATATGACTAACAAGACCCCAAATGGGTTATGGGCATATGACCTACTTAGCTAGTAGGACCCCATTAACCCCATGGGCATATGCTTGTTTAGTCTATGGGACCCCAAGTAATAATGGCCATTATAATAAGTGTATGTTATATGTATTATGTTAAGTCTTTATGTTTTCTTATGAAATTGTGTATATGACTATGTGTTAGGTTTTTCCTTGCTGGGCATTAGGCTCACTCCTTTCTGTTTATGTGCAGGAAAATAAGCTTAGAGGCGGTAAGATTCGTGATGCTTGGGAGGATGTGTATCGATGATGAATGGAGTCAAGGGGCCGAGCGTTATCGATTCGAGGATGTAGTCTCCTTTTATGTTTTTTATGGTTTTACATGTATTTTCCGCATTATTATGTAATGTCTTTTATTTTAAATCTTATTTTGTTTTAAAGACAATGGGATCCCAAAATCCTTCTTAGTATTCTGTTTCTTTGTAAATAACTCTTATTTTCAAGTTACTCAATAAATTATGGTATTTTCGTAAAATGTAAGTTTTTATGTATAGTTTCGATAATGGTCCAATTAGTCTAGATTAGTGGGTCATTACAGTTGGTATCAGAGGAAACGGTTCCTTCGCATGAAGTTCTCCTCGATACACATGCTCAAAGCTCCGAATCGGACCGCCAAGTAAGTGTTTAAGTTACAAGTTACAAGTTACTTTGTCTATGTGTATAGCTAACAACTTTAGTGTTTATGTTTCAGTTAAAAATGAATGGAGCTTTAACCTACCAAGATATCCGAGCCATTAAGGCCTTAAAAAGAATAAGGGAGCCAAGAAACACCGTAGGAGCCTTAGAAAGGATTACACGAAGGTTGCTTTTGTTTCACCAAGCAATAGGTGGCCTTCAAGAGGCTAAACAAATAATGTTAAGATCAACAGAACAATATGTATTAGTGATTAGGTTGTTTAAAGATTTCCATCCTGTAATAGCAGCCTTAGAAGAAATATGGGAAGAAATGAATGATGAGGATGAATCACCATTAGCAATGAGATACTATTTCCTCTTAGTTAGGTTCACCGCAAAATTTGAATTTCAATTCACCAAGGAGCAAAAGAATAGGATTCTCACAAACCTTCCTAGAGGGCATTTTGATGCTCATGATAATGATGACTATGAGGCTATAGATGATGATATGTTAGATGACGGATCGGATGTAGAAGATCCCGATTTTTAGATTAGTAGTTTTTATTTGTTTTATTTACTTTTATGTTATGATTGTAATAAGTGAAATTGTTTTCCAAATGAATAAACATGCTATTTGAATATCATGTGTGAGTTTGAAATTTTTTTCACAATCATAATAAATACTAAATGAATAATGACTGAGTTCGGTGAGGGTGGATACGAATCAATGAACCTGGTTTCCTTGTTGAGAGTTAGGGGGCCTTAGTAGTGGGAACGATTTTACTGATCCCAGCCCTCCCTCAATATGGTTAACTTTGGAACAAAGATAAGTTTCGAGCCTGAGAATTAAGTCATATAGGATGATTAGAAACACACTTAGAAAATAAATATGACTTGTTTCTCTAAGTATAGAAACCCACTCTAATAATAAATAAAGACCTATATAATTTTTCATAAAAAGTCATAATAAATAGGTTCGAGATATGTTTGTTTTAGAATAAGTTTTTGCCTTAGAGCCTATTAGGAAAAAGTTCTAACATGTTTCTTTTAACTGTTAGAACTCTGCTACGATGTCTCTCCGAAGATCTGCTCGCACCAACGGGAACGCTTCCAACGATGTTCCAGCGACCAATGCGGTCCCTACCGTTCGCCGAAGGAGAGTACGTGTTACTGCTCGCCGCAACGCACCGGCACAGCCAGCTGACAACACTGCAGAGATTGCCAGACTACGACAGCAAGTCGAGGAACTTCTGCAGCAACAACGCCAACAGGCTCAATCTCAGCCTCAGCCTCCGCCACAGCCGCAGCCACAGCCAATGGCCCCAGCACCCCAACAAGTTGGTCCGTATGGGGGATGGCCTATGACGAACTACGCTCCTTATCCTGTTCAGCACATGGAGCCAGTGTACGAGAGGTTCCGCAAGCAGCACGCTCCGAACTTCGAAGGGACTACGGACCCCTTTGAAGCAGAAGAATGGCTAAGGAATGTGGAGCCGATCCTAGCCCACATGAACCTTAGTAATGCAGACCGCATATCCTGCGTCTCATCTTTGCTCAAGAAAGATGCCAGGATATGGTGGGACTTGGTCCAGCAATCCCACGATGCTGCCACCATGACGTGGACCCGATTTGTGGAGCTCTTCCACAAGAAGTACTACAATTCAGCAGTGCTTGCTACGAGAGTTGAGGAGTTCACCAATCTGAAGCAAGGGAATTTAACAGTGGCGGAATATGCTCGTCAGTTCGATCGCTTAGCGAAGTTCGCAGCAGAGTTGGTTCCAACCGACTATCTAAGGGTGAACAAGTTTGTTAGAGGACTTCGCCCGAAGATCGAGATGGGGGTTAAACTAGCAAACCCGGGAAACACTTCATATGCCGACGTTCTTGAGACGGCAATTGAAGTAGAAAGGTTGCAAGCCAACGTGAGCAAAGAAGAAGCCAGCAAGCCGGAACCTAGGCAGCAGAGCCAACCTCAGGCCAGTCGGAACAACAATCAGTCCAGCAACAGTCAGTCCAACAACAACGGTAACGGACAGAAGAGAAGGCATCCTGACAACAAGCAAGCCGACAACAATAAAAGGGCACGACCAAGTAATGGGGGAAATAGGTCGGGCTACGTGGAATACCCGCCATGTGCCAAATGTCAGAAGAAGCACCCCGGAGAATGCCGTGCCAACACCAAGGAGTGTTTCAACTGTGGTCAAGAAGGGCATCGTAAAAGAGACTGTCCTCAGCAAAAGCCGGAAGGAAAGAAGGACGAAAAGATGGTTCCTGCTCGGGTTTTTGCCTTAACCCAAGGAGAGGCGGATGCTAGCAACAAGGTGGTCACAGGTCAGGTTTCCATCCTCAATAAATTATGTCATGTATTATTTGATTCGGGAGCCACCCATTCGTATATTTCGTTAGGAATGATAGATAAACTAGACAAACCTAGTGAAAGATTTAGAACTAGGTTTGCAACCGAGTTGCCTTCGGGCAAAGTAGTTCTATCATCACGAATTGTACGAGGCGTACCAATCAAGATTGAGGACAAGGAACTAGAAGGAGACCTGATAGAGCTGGTGATCAAAGACTTCGACGTCATACTAGGCATGGATTGGCTAGCACGGCATGGCGCAACGATCGACTGCAGACGCAAGAAGGTGACATTCGATACTCCTGACGGCCAGAAACTGTGCTTCATGGGACAAGCTTCAGGACTACGCACACCGTTAGTATCATCTCTCAAAGCTCAGAGAATGATGGAGAAAGGATGTCAAGCATTCTTAGCCAACATCACGAATGTGGAGAAGGAGACATCACTCAAAGTTGGAGATGTTCGAGTCATACAAGAATTTCCTGAAGTTTTCCCCGATGACTTGCCAGGATTGCCGCCAACTAGAGAAATAGACTTCACGATAGAGTTAGTACCGGGCACCGAGCCTATCTCTAAGGCACCATACCGGATGGCACCTACGGAACTCAAGGAGTTAAAGACGCAGCTACAAGAACTCCTAGACTTGGGTTTCATTAGGCCAAGCCATTCACCATGGGGAGCTCCGGTACTATTCGTGAAAAAGAAGGACGGAAGTATGCGCATGTGCATAGACTACCGTGAGCTGAATAAAGTAACGATTAAGAACAAATACCCGCTACCTCGGATTGATGATTTGTTTGATCAACTCCGAGGCGCGACTGTATTCTCTAAGATCGATTTACGGTCCGGGTATCATCAGCTCAAGGTAAAGGGGGAAGATATTCCTAAGACAGCCTTTAGGACTCGTTATGGACATTACGAGTTCTTGGTTATGTCTTTTGGTCTTACTAACGCGCCAGCCGCGTTTATGGACTTAATGAATAGGGTCTTCAAGGACTACTTGGATAAATCCGTCGTTGTGTTCATCGACGACATTTTAATTTACTCCAAGGATGAAGTGGAGCACGAGGAACACTTGAGGATAATTTTGACGCGATTGAAGGAGCACCAACTCTACGCGAAGTTCAAGAAATGCGAGTTTTGGCTCTCACAAGTGGCGTTCCTCGGGCACATCATATCGAAAGACGGAGTTGCAGTAGATCCATCGAAGGTAGAGGCCGTGAAAGATTGGCCTAGACCAAAGAACGCGTCGGAAGTAAGAAGCTTCTTAGGGCTAGCAGGTTACTATAGAAAGTTTGTAGAGGGCTTTTCTAAAATAGCCACTCCACTCACCAACCTGACCCGGAAGCAACAAAAGTTTAACTGGAATGATAAGTGTGAGGAAAGCTTCCAGTTGCTTAAGGATAAGCTTTGCTCAACACCAGTACTTAGTGTCCCAACACCCAACGACAAGTTCGTTGTCTACTGTGATGCATCAAAGTTAGGATTGGGATGCGTACTGATGCAAAATGACAAGGTGATAGCCTACGCGTCACGTCAGTTAAAGGAGTATGAACAACGCTATCCAACTCACGATATGGAGTTGGCAGCGGTGGTCTTTGCGTTAAAAATCTGGCGCCATTATCTTTACGGAGAACAGTGCGAGATTTATACGGACCACAAAAGTTTAAAATACTTCTTTACTCAGAAGGAGCTTAACATGAGGCAGCGCCGGTGGTTGGAATTAGTAAAGGATTACGACTGCGAAATCCTATACCACCCGGGGAAGGCAAACGTAGTTGCCGATGCACTTAGCCGAAAAAGTTATGGGAACTTAGCAGCCTTATCCGGAATAGAAAAGCCACTACAGCAGGAGCTTATCAGTGCCGGAATAGAAGTGGTTGTAGGCAAGTTGGCTAACTTGTCTATCCAATCGAATATGCTAGAAGACATACGGAATGGTCAGAGACATGATGATTCACTAGCAACGCACATGGATGCAGTCAGAGAAGGCAAGACTACAGATTTCTCAATATCCAGTCAAGGTTTATTGAGATATAAGGATCGGGTATGCGTGCCAGACGATCAAAGTATTAAGAAGACGATCCTAGAAGAAGCGCACAACACCCCATACTCGGTTCATCCAGGGTCTACCAAGATGACTCATGACATCAAGGCAGTCTATTGGTGGCCAGGGATGAAGAAGGACATAGCGGAATATGTATCTAAGTGTCTGGTATGCCAGCAAGTGAAGGCGGAGCATCAGCGGCCTGCAGGATTATTGCAACCGCTTAGCATACCGGAGTGGAAGTGGGACGATATAGCCATGGACTTCGTGACGGGTCTGCCAAAGACAAATAAGCAGCATGATTCTGCTTGGATAGTCATAGATAGACTAACCAAGTCGGCTCATTTTCTGCCTGTTAAGACTTCTTATACGGCAGACCAATATGCAGACATCTACATCCAAGAGATTGTACGATTGCATGGAATCCCCAAGACGATAGTATCAGATAGAGGATCAGTGTTTACGTCAAGATTTTGGAGAAGCTTACAGAAAGCCATGGGTACTAAGTTAAGTCTTAGTACAGCTTTCCATCCTCAGACAGATGGGCAGTCAGAGCGTACGATTCAGATTTTAGAGGATATGCTACGCGCATGTGTACTTGACTTCGGAGGATCGTGGAACAAGTACTTACCGCTGATCGAGTTCTCGTACAACAATAGCTACCAGTCGACGATCGAGATGGCACCTTATGAGTTGCTATATGGAAGAAGGTGCCGATCACCGTTGCACTGGGACGAGGTAGGAGAAAGGCAGCTTCTAGGGCCCGAAGCTGTTAGGCAAGCTCAAGAAGCAGTAACGCTTATTAGACAGCGTATGCTTGCTGCTCAAAGCCGACAGAAAAGCTATGCAGATACCAAGAGACGCGATGTGGAGTTCCAAGTTGGAGATCAAGTCTTCCTGAAGATATCTCCTATGAAGGGTGTCAAGCGGTTCGGGAAGAAAGGCAAGCTCAGTCCCCGATTCTTAGGTCCTTTTGAGATATTGGACAAAGTGGGACCAGTTGCGTATAGACTAGCCCTACCGCCAGCACTAGCCGATAGTCACAACGTCTTCCACATCTCGATGTTACGCAAGTATGTGTCAGACCCATCTCACGTCCTCAAGTACGATACCATAGCACTCCAGAAAGACTTAAGTTACGAGGAACGACCGGTTAGCATCCTAGATAGGGGGATGAAGCAGTTACGGTCCAAGAGCTTTCCTATAGTTAAAGTCCTATGGAGCAATAGTTCTGAACGCGAGGCAACGTGGGAGTTGGAAGAGGACATGCAGAGCCGGTATCCGGAGTTATTTGGTAAGTAAATTTCGAGGACGAAATTCTTTTTAGTAGGGGAGAATTGTAGAGTCCAAGAACTTTACTTAGCTAATTGTTTAGTAGTATTATAGTATGTTTAGTGTTATCATTGTTACTTTGGATTTTTGGTTCAGACCGGGAGTTATTTGGACACTCATAGTAGTACTTATAGATTTTCTAAGTTTAACCTATAGTTTAAGAATATTAAGTATAACCTAAGGTTTGATTAATGTGTCTGATATTAAGGAATATATTATTATATTATAAGGTTTAGACATCAACCAATAGGATTTTAAGCACATGTTTTGAATGGTAATTAAGGATTTAGTATTTTTGAGGATTAAATTAAATAAGGGTAAAAGTTTGAATGTATAGGGTCAGTCAGCAGCTTTGAGCACGTTGAGGGCTTAGTCAAGGCTGTTTACTCCATTCAAACTCAGCTAAAAATGTGTAAATTCGTGTTTAAATATTCAGCGTATGCCGATATATCGCAGCTATAGGGGGCGATATGTCGCAGCACGTAGATACGGAAAACACGAATCGATGCACGGTCGCCTCGGGAACAAAGGTCCAGGCGATATATCGCCTATAGGGGGCGATATATCGCCTCCACCAGCATGAATTCAAATACATTTGAATTCTTTTCCCTTCAGCCATTCAAACTCCTTCAACAGTCCAGCATCTTCTGAACGAGTCTTCAGCCTCTGCTGAACGATTATTCAAATGATTTTCACCTAAAAAGCCATTATTTTTATTCAAGTAAAATCAAGATATTTTCATTCCCAAACTCTATAAATAGGACCTAGTACCCAGCCATTATTCACCATTTGCTCTAAGTTCAGAGGCTGCTAGTGTTAAGTGAGTGAGAGAGTGTAAACACTTGGTTTGGGGAAAAACTATAAGCTTAAACATCATAAGCTTATCAAACACTTGGGAAGTAAGTGAGTGCTATAGTATTTCGGTAGATGTTAGATTGATCTTGCAATCTTTGAGGTAAACCCAAAACTCTAGTCCTTTCTGTATTCTATGTTATTTCTTTTCTCAAAACCTTCTACTCAGTCCCCTAACCTTATTCTTATTTTTGGTTAGGGAATCCAAGTTCTTAAGCACTTAAGTGGTGGTAAGCATATTTTCGTTTAATGGTTTAGTCTTCCTATTCTCTTTCATTTCATCTCCTTTCTTTAGACTCACCCTTGTTCATTGTGGTTTTAGGAGTGTTCCAAAAGTCCTAACTCAGTCCATTTTATCCCGGTAACTTTGGTAAGGAAAATAGGCTAGAATTAATATGTTATGTGCTTATGTTATCTATATGTTTATGTTATTAAAAGTGTTATGATATGTATATGTGTATGTAGGCTTGGGCATATGACCCATATGACTAACAAGACCCCAAATGGGTTATGGGCATATGACCTACTTAGCTAGTAGGACCCCATTAACCCCATGGGCATATGCTTGTTTAGTCTATGGGACCCCAAGTAATAATGGCCATTATAATAAGTGTATGTTATATGTATTATGTTAAGTCTTTATGTTTTCTTATGAAATTGTGTATATGACTATGTGTTAGGTTTTTCCTTGCTGGGCATTAGGCTCACTCCTTTCTGTTTATGTGCAGGAAAATAAGCTTAGAGGCGGTAAGATTCGTGATGCTTGGGAGGATGTGTATCGATGATGAATGGAGTCAAGGGGCCGAGCGTTATCGATTCGAGGATGTAGTCTCCTTTTATGTTTTTTATGGTTTTACATGTATTTTCCGCATTATTATGTAATGTCTTTTATTTTAAATCTTATTTTGTTTTAAAGACAATGGGATCCCAAAATCCTTCTTAGTATTCTGTTTCTTTGTAAATAACTCTTATTTTCAAGTTACTCAATAAATTATGGTATTTTCGTAAAATGTAAGTTTTTATGTATAGTTTCGATAATGGTCCAATTAGTCTAGATTAGTGGGTCATTACAATGTTTCTTCCTTTCTTATCCATCTGTAAAACTGTTATTGAAAAGGTTGTAATATTGGGTAGTGAGATCATTGAATGGGTAATTTTACCTAAAAGTTTCATCAGATCTCTTGATTGTGAGCAACATAACTAGAATTTTGCTTTACTAATTGTGTCATAGTTTGATTTAGACAGGATAATTTCTAAAGGATTCTTCTGTTCTATGAATAGATATATGAACTGGGTTGGAACTGGGACAATTTAGAACTTCTAGCACAGGGCAAAAACTTCATGTTATGATAAATGGCAGTGTAAGTAACATCTCATTCAATGGAAGTCTTAAAGGCAGTGCTAATATAACAATAAAACTTTTTCTATAAGCCCGGCTAATTTAAAATTGTATTTGTCCTCTGTTTTTGCTAGTCTACTTAGTTTTGTTTCCTTAACTGAAATATATGACTATTGCCCTGTTTTTGTTTCTCAGACAAGTAAAAAAGCCTTGGATCCAGTTGCTCCAGTTTATAAGTACTTCCTTGTATCAATATCTAACATATTAACTTCAACATGCCAAAATGAGGTTAGCTGTCTCCATTTTCAGCGTTCAAGTCTAGCGCCAATCCATATTGCATTTTTTTTTCTACTTTTGGGTATAAACTTATATATGGCTCTTTCTTACATGAAGTTTGGGGTGAATTTTAGTTAGTCATTTTAAAGTCAACACCATACGTTTGTTGTTTTAGCGTGTTCGAGTTAATGCATTTTCTTTCCTGATCATTAATTTTTTTATTTGAACAACTGACCCATTGTTTCTCATTTAATATATTTTAATTAATACACCGTCTAGGTTGCTCATTTGAAAGATTCTGTAAGCTTTATTCTAAGGATAAACGAATTGTACTGAAAAGAACCAAATCTTGCACAAAGTCTAGGTTAATTTGAGAAAACCTAGCAAAAACTCCCAGAGTAGAAATTCTAAACTTTAAACAGTAACCAAATTCTTCTATATATCCCTTCCAAGTATTCTCTTATACTATTTATAGACCAACAATAACACTTACTAGCCAACCAATAAAACTTGAGTAAATTTACAAGTCAACACACTAATCCTATATAGCTCTATTCAATATCTGATGCCTAACAAAATGTTTGCAGATCATATAGTTTTAGATGGCTTCTTTGATGTGATTACTGATTATTGGCATTTTAAGTTAATTTATATTGTAAATATATGCAGGTTTCTGCCAGTTTAGTCATGGTGCATTTGATTGAGAAATTAGCCGCTGGTGATACGGGAAGTTTATCTGTATCAATACTTCAGAAGATGAGCACCATGTCTAAAAAGGTTTGCTGCTTCCATTTTAAGATTGGTATAGTTAGTTTAGATAAATAGTTCAGGCATGTTGTCCTAAATTAATTAGGAAGTATTGAGCTCTTTGAGGGCTCATTTTAACTAAAATCTTAACTGGAACTTGTTCACTTTCTTTCAGTTTTTCATAAATTTTAGGTAGCATAATATCTCTGTTTTTTTTAATTCCATTTGCAGCTTTAAAGTCATCCTGCTTTCTCTGAATTGTTATCCCAATATTCACATAGCGGTTATAGGTATTAAATTCATTTTTTTTCTGCAAGGTGAGAGCTGCATCAGTAACATGTTTTGCGGGCATAACTTCCTCTGTATTATTCTCTCTTGCGAAGGAGAAACGGGATTTCATTCTTTCTGCTGCGGTAAGCATTGATTATGTGTTTTTGACTTGTTTCTCTTGGAAATTAATTATTTGTAGACAAGTTTATGCATTATAACTAAGAGACTTTGCGGATTAATGCATCCAAACAAGACAAGGTGCCTTCAGTTAGATCAACTTCTTGTTGAGCCATTGGTGTCATTTCATGTTTTCCTGAAGTTTTCCAGAGGTGTTTTTAAATTTTTTTCATGCTTTCATGTTTCTTTGAGCTTGAAATATAGACAGAAGAATTACTAGAAACTTAAATGGTATAGTGCAGAGATCCTGAACAAATTGATTCACGCAGTGGAGATTAATACCCGCGGCCCCTGAATATCGATATTTCTCTTTTACTTTCAGTTTTTATAATAACCGTACTCTCTAATTTGTTCATAAGGGATTAATATTTTCCTGTACGTTTGTTGTTTCAGGTGCGAATAACTGCTTCTTGGGCTTTGGCAAACATATGTGATTCTATCCGGCACTGTATTGATACTCTTGCTTTGGAAGGCTCCACAGGTGGGTTATATGTTACAGAAGCTATTTATTATTTTCAACTACTTTATTTGAAAAGTTATTGATGTATTATACGTTTCCTTAGACTATACTGCAGTCTCTGAATCAGTGGCATTACTAACTGATTATACTAAAATGACAGCACATAACACCAAAATGAATCATCGGATAGTATCAACCGTGATAGTGCCCCTGTGCTTAAACTGAAATGACAGCACATAAAGTATTGTATTTTTTTGTTGATTTTCTGATGATCTTTCGAAGTTCTTCTTTCATGTTGTTTCTTCAATTTCTTCTATTACTGATTCCACAGTATTGTTCCCTTGCAATATATGTATATATGAGTTGGCATGTTGTATTGGCTTCTTCTACTGTATATACTATTGGTATGTGGCCATCATTATTTTGTCTATAAGCTTGAATCACCAAAATACATGTTTCTCTCAGCACCATTGATCTATTTCTCTTCATTTTATTTGTAAATATGATTTTGTTTTTCAGCATTTGGGTTAGCATTTATAACTTGAATTTCAAATTGGAAGGTCACTTTTTTTTTAATACTATGAAAATTTCAGGGTCATGTATAGTTTCTTATGTAAATGATTTCTAAACATGAGCTAGCTAGCTTTGGCAGAGAAACCAGTTATGATAGTTATTTATATATATTTATATATAAGAATAAAAGAATATCATTAAATATGATAGTTTATATATAGCAGTATAGTATCTACAGTCCCAACTGACTGTTTTGAGTCATCATACTCATCACCATAGAGAAATTCTCTACTGATTCTCTCTTATTTTATTGTTCATCTGAAAATTCCCTAGCTCTTTCTTGATAGCTCTCTTATTTTATTGAACTAAAACAGATAAGTATTTATCTTAGTTTTCCATTTTCTTCTTTTGAAGTTTTCAATGTATCATTTAAGAAAAGACTGTAAGTTTGTTGTTGTGGTGTCAAGAACTTTTGTTCTTAATAATAAAAGGACTTTTTTTTTACAATGTGCAGGTATATTGAGATGATTTCTTTGGAGCAATTCTTGAAAGCATTTGTAGTTGAGGCCTTTAGAATGGAAGAATGTATTTCACTAATTTTTGTATACATTTCTTGTTTTGTATTTAATGATAAAGGAATATGAATTGGGCATAAATTATATTGTAATATGATTTCTTAAGCCTAGACTAGTAGACTAAATATTGTAATTACATTTGAGTAATTAATAAAAATCTATTTATATTACCTTATTTTGCTTCAACTTTCATATTTGTTTTCCTAGTTTTGTGTAAGTAAAAAAAGATTATGTTTTTCTAAGCTAATATAACACATGTTATACTAAAGTGTAGTATAACACAAAAAAAGTGTTATATAATCGACTATAAATAACATAATTAAACACTTATCTATATATTAAAATAACACAGAAATTGTGTTATCGTTGACAGTACAATAACACATCTGTATAACACTCATAAAGTGTTATGTAAAGTACCCTGACCTATGATAACATAGTCGGTCTTAACACATCAGAAAGTGTTATCATATGTTTTGATAACACATTTTCGGTGTTATTAAAAGCATTTTTTCTTGTAGTGCATAAGTGTGGCTTCATCTAATTCCTCTACTGGCTCGGCCCTGGGTTCCTCTGCAACGCAGGGGTCTAATTTGTACGGGTTTGTGCTTCCATGCTCTACCATCACCATGGGTACTGGCGGTTTCATGGCTGTGCGAAGGGGCATGTTATAACATTCCCTCGCTTCCTTCTATTCCCTTTTCACACTCGCTATCCCTCTAGAAGTCGGGAATTTTATGGCCAAGTGGTATATTTAAGTTATTGCCTTCAATTCTCTTATGGAGGGTCTCCGTAATACTTCATTGAAGGTCGAGGCACAGTCTGCCACGACAAAGTTTGTCATTACGGTGGTTTGTCTGGGTTGCTCTCCCATGGTGAAGGCTAATTCGATATTGCCTAGGGGTTGTATCGAGTCTCCTGTAAACCCATGTCGGGATGTATTGTAGGGCTTCAGGTTCCTAATGCTTAGTCCCATCTTCTCTAAGGCTAGGCGATATAGGATGTCTACGGAGCTCCCATTGTCTACCAGGACCCAATGCACCCTCGTGTTAGCCTGCTGTACAGTCAGTACCAAGGGGTTGTTATGCGAAAAATGCATACCCCGTGCATCTTCATTGAAGGTTATCAAGTCATTTTTTCCCTTAAAGTTTTTTGGAGGTCGTTGCTATAAGTTTAAGATGCATGGAGGTGGACTTCGCTTGGCTTCCCAGGCGTATCTATATTGCCCCTTCCTCGATTCGCCTCTGAATTTTGGCCCTCTAAAGATGGTCCTAACCTCTCCTTGCACCTCTGGGGCTACATGTCGTGCCTGTGGTGAGGGTGGTCTTTCTTCTGGTCTTTGATTTTCTCTGCGGACGTATCTTTCCAAGTGTCCCCTGCATATGAGTTCTTCAATTTCTACCTTTAAATGAGTGCATTCCGCTGTGGTGTGGCCAATGTCTTTATGATACTAACAATACTTACTGGGGTCTCTTTTCAATCGATCTTTCTTCATTGGTGGGGGTCTCCTGAAGGGGACCTGATTCTCGTTGGTGATGAAGATATGCTCCCTAGTATGTGTTAGGTCAGTATAAAAGGTGTATGGGGTCTATCTGTGCTCACCTACATGTTGGGGTTTTCGAGGATAATCATCCCTCGATCCTTCATAGGCCCTCTTTTTGTTTGTGTTATTTAGGCCTTAATGGATTGAGGGTTGTGAGGATGGCTCTACTCTTTCCAACCTTAAGACTCTCGTGACCATCCTCAACACTGATGTATTTTGTGCCCGTTCGTAGAAATTGTCTAAGTCAGCGACCTCTCTTTTTAGCATGTTATCCCACAGCTTACTACCCGGGTGCACTCCAGCAATAATGGCCATTTTTAACTCCCCTTGGGTTAGACTTCCTACTTTGGCTGCCTCCATATTGAACCTATGGATATAGCTCTATAGGCTCGTGTCTTCTCCTTGTTTTACATTAGCGAGGCTGGTGCCTGGCATAGTGTAATCACGCACAGCATGATGTTGTTGGAGAAATTTGTCAGAAAATTATTGCCAAGAGTTGATGGACCCTGGCCTGAGTCTCTTAAACCACTTGTATGCAGGTCCCTTTGACGTGACAACAAAGCAGTGGCAGCTGGCTCTGCTATTAATTCCCCTTAACTTCATTAGGTCATTGAACGCATCAAGATGGTACTTTGGATCTGTATTTCCCTCGTAAATGGTCATGTGAGACTCTTTGAAGTTCGATGGGAGTCGCACGACTTGGATTTCTCTAGTGAATGGTGATTAGTAATCAAACTCATCATCGACAGTGTGCCCCCTAGATGCAGTGATTATCTTACTTCGTAGGCTCCTCATCTCGGTATTTAAGTCTTGTCTCATTTTGTTCAAGGAGTCTCTCAAGTCAGATGGTTTGGCCTTTCCTTTCCTTTTGTCTTCCAGGGGAGCCACAAAAGGTGTGGTCCTCTCATCCATCCTTCTCCTATTGAGCTCTTCCCTCAAGTCTGGGGTGTTTCCCTTGAAGTGACCTCAACTTCGTTTTGAGGGTTAGCGTCGTTCCTCCACTCTAGCCTCTTATGCTACTTCGCCTGCCCAGGACGTTCATGCTGCTTTGGCCGAGAGGTATTACTAGTGGAGAGTTGAGTCCTCCCATAATCCACAAGGACTGTATTCTTTCCCATCTCATGGCCTTTATCCTTTTGCTTAGGAAGAACCATGCTTGACTTTCCCTATAACAGGCCATTTAACACTTCTTGCATGTTTTCTAAGGTGGTTTCTATTCTTTCGATGTAACTCGCATATCTCATCTTCGTAGAATTGAGTCCTAGAGCTCAAGTTTACAGAATGCACTCAGGGACTCTTGTCAAGCCTACATGTTGAAGGACCTGGATCCTGTTGGCCGGAGTTCGGCACCTGTGGTGGCCTTGGGGTAAGAACCACTCCTGTGCCACCCATAGGGTCGGCTACTGTTCCTGGACGGTCTCCAACGGGCTGGAAAACTAGGGATGAAGCCTTCCTTTCATCTTCAGGATCCCTAGGCTCCTTTGGTGCATCCACATTTTTGGATGGTGGAGGGTTACTCATGGAGGCTTTCAATTTATCTCTGTCCAGGTGGGCCTCAACTTCTTGTGGTTCTCTCAAATGCTTAGAACGTCTCGGCATCTTTCCCTGTCGAAATAAATAGAAAAACAGTGGCTTGACACTTATCCTTCCCACAGACATCACCAAACTGTAGACGGTAAGAACTCGTCAACTAAGTTAGATCAAGAACTTTGTGAGTTGTAAAAGATGCGAACTTAAATCAACTTTCGGATAGTTTCAGGAACATAAAACGTAAATGCTAGAATTTTAGAATGGAAAATAGAGAGAATGTTGAATGTGTGTTTTCATTAGAAATGGTTGATTGCAAAACTCCCAAAATTCGACCTCCTTCTTAGGTCAAGGGAGGTCATATTTATAGGAGAGCATTATTGGCTCACTGTACATGGCGGTCCAAAGGGAACATGACCCTGCATATGCATTCTACGGATGGTAGTGGTGGTAGCAGGGTGGTGGTCGGCTCCAGTACATGCCAAGGGTCTGTGGGATCACCTCAACTATAGTACTTAGTTGTACCTCCACCATCTGTTTAGTACGAACGTCAAAGGTTGGCTGGAAAGGACCACATCAGGTACCTCACTTGTATGACCACTACTTGTCTAGCGTGGTGTTTAGGGTCAAACACCTAGGGTCTCTAGTGTTGTACCCCCGTACGTACTTCCTATATGTACAATTTCTTTGAGTCATGTGTAGGTTTTTTATCCTGATAATGCATCCTACTCTTTTGATATTTAAGTGTTGAAGTATTTATGGGTCATCATGAGAGACACGATCCCAAGAGGCATGGGAGGCCAGAGCATGGCAAGATGCTCATCGCGGGGGGGAAGAATTGTGTGCAAGGCTATGCCTCGCGAGATGGTGTCGCGAGGCGGAGGCCTGGGGTGCGAGATGGTGCCTCGCGAGGCGTTTATACGAGGCAGGGGCCTGTGGCGCGAAACGTTGTCGCGAGGCGGAGGCTTGGGGTGCAAAATGGTGCCTCGCGAGACGTTGTTATGATGCAGAAGCCTGTGGTGAGAGACGGTGTCGCGAGGCGGAAGCCTGGGGTGCGAGATGGTGTCTCGCGAGGAGTTGGTGCGAAACATGGGCCTATGGCGCGATACGGTGTCGTAAGACGGAGGCCTGGGGCGCGAGATGGTGCCTCGCAAGGCGCTGGTGCAAGGCAGGGATCCGTCGCGCGAGGCCATGACTAGCTTGGTGCTGTCGCGAGGCCTTTAGAATAAGGCGCAAGGTCAGGCTTGGTCGTTTCCACCTCGAGCCTATATTTTGTAGGTCGCAAAGTGGGGGCCTCGTGTAACTGAAATTTTTGCATCCACATACCCCTAGGCTCACCCTGAGCAGGGTAATTGGCCCCATTGTGGCTAAACCACTAACTTGCTCACTAGGATCATCTCGTGCCGAGTAACTCAAATATATCGACATAATAATGTGGTATAAATCAAAAAATAAATATATTTACAAATATACCCTCAATGGGTCAAAATTATGGAAATACACGTTCTAATAAGAAACGATCCCACATGCATACTTAGTACACTTAAACATGCAAATATAGTCATATCATAATATAACTCACATAATAATATACACATATCAATTAAACACATAATTAATCAAACTATTGCCCTCGTGCCCACCTAATCAAGACACTAAACCTTATTAGGGAATTTGGGACATCAAAATTTTACCTGAACAGCTTGGGATACTGATCCCGCATATTTGAATCAAATTCCCAGGTCGCTTCCTTAACCTTGTTGTTCCTCCGTAATACCTTAACCAAAGGTATAGTTTTATTCCTCAGGACCTTGTCCTTCCTGTCTAATATCTTGACTGGTTGTTCCTCATAGGATAGATTTGTCTGCAGCTCCAGATCTTTGTAACTTAATACATGAGCCTCATTTGATACATACTTCTGAAGCATCAAAATATGAAATACATTGTGCACTGCTGACAATGTCGGAGGTAAGGCCAGCCTATAGGCCACCTAAACAATACTCTCCAGGATCTCAAAAGGTCCTACAAATCTAGGGCTTCACTTGCCCTTCTTCCCAAACCTTTTCACCCATTTGAATGGTGAAACTCTAAGGAAGACATAGTCTCCCACTTGGAACTCCATGTTCCTATGCTTCGAGTCTGAATATCTTTTCTGTCTACTTTGTGTCGTGAGCATCTGAGCTTTAATCTTTTCGATAGCCTCATTGGTCATCTAAACTGGTTCAAGACCCAAATATATCTTTTCACCCATCTCATTCCAGTGAATGGGCGATCTACACTTCCTACCATACAACATCTCATAAAGAGCCACTCCAATGGTGAACTGATAGCATTCATTGTAGGAAAACTCTATCAAAGCCAAATATTTACTCCAGGGCCCTAAAACGGATGCCCAAAGCATGACTTCCAGTATCTGAATCATCCTCTCAAACTGACCATCTGTCTGAGGATGATAAGCCGTACTAAATTTCAACTGTGTACCCATAGTTTCTGCAAACATCCACATAACTTGGAAGTAAATGTGGGATCCCGAACTAATACAATCAACTTCGTAGCCCTATGAAGATGCACTATTTTTCTCACATAGAGATCTGAATATTTGTCCACTATATAAGTCGTCCTCACTGGTAGAAAGTGAGATGATTGTTATATCGATCCACAATGATCCATACCAAATCATGTTGACCCTCTATCCTTGTAGAGTCTCAGAATGTTAACTTAGCTAGTTAGCTAGTAGTAGTAGTAGTAGTAGTAGTAGTAGTAGTAGCAGTAGTAACAGTAGCAGCAGCAGCAGCAGCAGTAGTAGTAGCACAGTAGTAGCAGCAGCAGCAGCAGTAGAAGTAGCAGCAGCAGCAGTAGTAGCAGCAGAAGCAGCAGCAGTAGCAGTAGTAGTAGTAGTAGTAGTAGCTAGTAGACCGTATTAGTTAGTAGTATGTTAATTACTGTGGATTTTGGTTCAAGTCGGGACTTAGTTGATAGCAACAGTTATGGATTTTATAAGTTTAACCTATAGTTTAAGAATATTAATTATAACATAAGGTTTGATTAATATTGCTTGTCTTAGATATATTACTTATTATAACCTAAGGTTTAGATAGAGTAATTAAGAGCATGACATTTGTCATAATCATGATTATTAAGGAATTAAGTATTCTAGAAGCTCTAGAACCTTCCAGCATCTGTTAGGATCGTATTATGACTCAGTCAAAGTTGTTTATCCAATTTAAAATATGCTGAAAAAGTGCAAATACGTATTTGATATATCAACGTATGCCGATATATCGCAGCATAGGGGCCAATATATCGCCTACAGAAGATACAGAAAACACGTTGACTTCGCACGAACGATCGAAAGGGCTTGGGAATAGTGGGCATATGATATGTTATGATATGTTTTATGCTATGATATGATACATGTTATGTTATATGTTTTATAGTCCTTGGGCATATGACTTGTTTAGATAACAAGCACCAAGAATATGTTTTATAGACATTGGGCATATGAATTGTTTAGCTAGCAAGCCCCAAGAATTTATGGGCATATGACTTGCTTAGCTAGTAAGCCCCACAAATTTATGGGCATATGACTTGCTTAGCTAACGAGCCCCAAGAATTTATGATGGCCATTGTAGTCCTATATGATATATGTTTTTATAGTATATGTTTATGATATAGTCTTATGTTTATGATTTATGTTATAATAGATTTTCCTTGCTGGGCATTAGGCTTACTCCTTTATTTTAATGTGATGCAGGAAAATAAATATGGAAGGCGGAAGGATCCTTGGCAGCTTGGCTTGTGTGTTAAGGAAGAATGGAATGAATGGACTACGTGTGATCAAGGATGATGTTTATTTTAGTCTTTTGAATTATGTTTCTTTTGTAATTCCGCAATTAGTAATTAAACAATTAAAGTTATGTTTTATGGTTTATAAACAATGGGATCACATTTTATTTTATACGTTTATGTTATTTTGTATTTGATACAATATTTATTTTGGGGTTTTAATAAAGTTATGATTATTTCTTATATATGTTTTCTAAAAAATGGTAGCTATGTCTAGTAGTTTTAATGGTCCAAGGTCTTGGAAATAGTTGGGTCATTTCAATCCTGGACAACCTAATCACAAAATCCATAGTGATGTCCTCCCATTTCTACTCTGGGAAATCTAGAAGATGTAATAGTCCCGTTAGTCTCTAATGCTCAGCCTTAACCTTCTAACATGTCAGGCACTTAGCCACGTATTCCGTTACATCCCTCTTCATCCCAAACCACCAATATAAAGTCTTCGGATCCCTATATATGTTCATGGTGTCTGGATGCAAAGAGTTAGGGGTAGTATAAGATTCATCCAGAATCTCTCGTCTTATTACAGCATCCATCACAACACATATCTGAACCTCAGTAAGCCCATCTCTGACACTGTGTAGTCCCTAGCCACTTCAACTAGAACGTCCCCTCTAATCGTCATCAACTATGGATCGTTCAACTGACTTTCCTTTATCCTCTCTAAAAGAGTAGACTGCATGGTGATGTTGGCTAACTGGCCCACCACTAACTCTATCTTGTTGATATTAAATGATCAAATCAAAGGTACGCAGCGGAATATATGGACCCATTTTAATAAATATTAATACCAGCCAGGATCATATATATATAAATATTAAATCACATACAAATAGATCAGGGACTACATCTTGTAGCCTATCAAGTGTCCTTGAGTCTTTTTGTATAAATCAACAATCTTCCTATCCAGTGTTCTGAGATCTCACACCTTGATCTTCTAGACATATCCTCAAACACACAAGGATGTGTGTGCACGTAGGATTCAAAAGGTTGATTTATGTGACTCCCTAGATGTACTTCAACATATGAGATCTAGAGAGTTTTGACAGAGAGAATGTTTAAAATAGTTTTAAGGTTTAGAAAAAAGTATCACTTTAGAGAGAGAGTTTGATTATCCATTCATCATCTGAATATCACATATATCAGATTTATAAAGATATTTAATCTAATTAAATAATCTTTATTCAATTAAAATATAATTCAAATTAAAATTGATTATATATTTTTATGCAATTATTTATTTAAATCATATTTAAAAAGAATAATTGAATAACTAATTAAACAAACTTATTTGAAATTCAAAATTCAATTCCCACGGATAAAAATCTCTGAGTTAGGCGCCACACACTGTATTGTATAGTTTGTGTCGCCCACCCGTATTAGGGATTCCCTAATTTTCTCATTTGTTTATTTAATCAACTTTTAAGACAATATATATCCCAACATAAATGTCAGTTAATTCAAAATTAATTTTATCTTAAAATATCAGTTTTAATATAAATAAATAAATATCATATTATAAAAAAGATATTTATTATTCTCTTTCTTTATATTAATCCAAACAAGATTAATATTAATTTTAACCTATAGTCTTTTGTAGTTAGATAATTAATTAATTCACAATTAATCAATTACCCATAATTATCACATAATTATTTCTTTGCCCAAGAAAATTAATTCCTTTGCAATTTAGTCATTTGTCTTTACAAATCTTTCTTTTGACATCCTTACCCTTGACAATGTAGGACAGAGGTGATCTGGGAACAATGGACCTATAATACGAAGCTCCAATAAACAAAATTATTAATTAAACTCTTTAATCTAATAATCTTATTTATTAATTCCATGACTAATCCACTATAAATAGAATTATATTTACAGAGTTTTCTATAGTAGTCCATTGATATAATCAATATATGTAGTTATGTCCTCCATTATTGGTTCATTAATTAGAGCCGGTCAAAATTACCATTTTACTCTTCTAATTACCTATTGATCCTTAAATATCATTAATTCACTAGCGAATAATTAATCTATAATATAATTATTGATTTGATCTCAATAACTATTCAGTTCCAGAATCAACCCTTGAGGGAACAAATATTCGATCCGTTAGGAAAACATGGATTCCAATATTGTAATTCATGTTCCCAGCCATCCATGATATTGAATCTCCATAACAAAAGTCATTAGCCTCATTATTCTAAGAGACCTTAACGGGTGAATCAAAAGATCCAATAAACATAAACAGGAGTTCATGAATACTCAGGATTTAGACAGATCTACAAATGATCATCTATTATGACAAGAATTAAATCCTTACATCAAACGGCAAGTTTATAAAAATAATTAATTCTCATCGGTCTTGTCATATATAATCTCTATTATATACAACACCTTTACTAAGATGTCTATCCACATCAGTAATCTGAATCTAGATTACTTGCATCTCGTATGCTTAGCAAACCGTACTAGTAACCATTCATTAAAGATTCCTTACTTTAATATGTTACTGACTATTTTATTCATTATATATGATATTATTTATCTTGTACTAATACAATATCATATTCTCATGAATGAATAGGGAATTTTCTTGATATTATTATATAATTAATTCAAACAATAATTATAACATTCAAATATAATAAAATTGTACATTTATTTAAAACCAACAAAATATCTTTATATAATTTTAGGGCATTAATCCTAACATATCCCTACGCTAGTCATATCCTCTGCCAATCCCTTATATATCTGCCTCGAACTACATAATTGTCCCGGATCTTTCTGACTTAAGGCATCTGCTACCATGTTGGCTTTCCCTGGATGATATAGGATTTCATAGTCATAATCCTTCACCACCTCTAACCAACACCTCTGTCTCATGTTCAAGTCCTTTTGTGTGAATAAATACTTCAAGCTATTGTGGTTAGTATATATCTCACATTCTCCCCATAAAGGTAATGCCTCCATACCTTTAGTGCAAAGACCATTGTTGCTAACTCCAGATCATGTGTAGGGTATCTTTGTTCATATTCTTTAAACTGACGTGATGCATAGGCAATAACCTTCCCTGCTTGCATAAGAACACAACTCGAACCCTGTCTCAAGGCATCAAGCGCCTGTAATAACCTGCCAATCCAGGGAAACTTTTAACCTCTGAGGCATTTCTTAGCCTTGGCCAATCTCTGACTGCCTCAATCTTAGCAGGGTCCACCTTGATTCCATATCTACTGACAATGTGACCAACGAAAGTGACCTGCGGTAGCCATAACTCACACTTCTTAAACTTCACATACAGTATGTGTTCCTTCAGCCTCTGTAAAAACAAACTTGAGATGTTGCTCATGCTCCTCTTCCGACTATGAATAAACTAGAATATCATCGATGAAGATGATCACAAACTGATATAGATAATCCTTGAACAGATTATTCATCATATCCATAAAAGTTGTTGGGGAATTAGTCAAACCAAATGACATAACCAGAAACTCATAATGCCCATATCTGGTGCGGAAAAATGTCTTCGGTATATCTTCCTTCTTGATCCTCAACTGGTGGTAACCAGGTCGAAGATCTATCATCGAGAATATCGCCTTACCCTGCAACTAATCAAATAGGTCATATATCCTTGGCAGAGGATACTTATTCTTAATGGTTAACTTGTTTAGTTCTCTATAATCAATACACATCCTCAAAGAACCATCTTTCTTCTTTACAAATAAGACTGGCGCACCCCATGGAGAAAAATTGGGTCTAATAAAACTCAAGTCTAACAACTCTTGTAACTATACGTTCAATTATTTCAACTCTATTGGAGCCATTATGTACGGTGCCCTAGAGACTAGTTTTGTCCCTGGTGCTAATTCAATAACAAACTTTATCTCTCTATGTGGCGGCAACCCTAGCAAATCCTTTGGAAACACATCCAGAAACTCAGAGACTAGTCTGGTCTCTTCGAGTCACTACAAGAAAATGGGGTCTTTACCTACCAATTGTAAGTGTAGGTAAAACTAGCCTAATGGTGGGTAATATGGTTTACCTACCAATATTGAATTGGTAGAGATTGGTAGGTAAAGGTTAGTGGGAAAAGAGTCTTCACCTACACTTATTAACACTGGTAGGTAAAAGAATCAGTGGACCCCACTAAGTTATAAATCAATTGATGAGTCATCAGATGACGTGTTTGATGACATGGCATCCTACGTGTATGCTGACATGGTTTTGTAGTTTTACGTGTCTGATGACGTGGCATCCTACGTGGCATCATATGTGGCATCCTACATGGCATCCTACGTGATGTCATCCTACGTGTATGCTGACATGGTTTTGTAGTTTTACGTGTCTGATGACGTGGCATCCTACGTGGCATCATATGTGGCATCCTACGTGATGTCATTTTATTAGCCCACATAGCATTATTTTATTGGTCTGTTACACAATTTATATTTTGTTCAAATTTAATGGTTATGTGTAGGTAAAAGATAATAACAGTTATCTATAAATGTTCTATATTAGAAATAAACTAGAAAAAAATCATACAATAATAAAATGTTTAATGCTAAAATTCTTTATAATGTTCAATACTAAAATAAGTCATAAAGTTATCATTTTAAAGTTAACCCTACCAAAATAAAAAATAAAAACTTCATAAAGTTCATTCCTTAGTAAATTAATGTAAATAAACTAAGAATCATCTTGTGACTCCCGAACTGAAAAAGATAGCGACTCTCTTAAATTTGCATCTGAAGCTTGGTTTGTTGGAGGTGGTGGAGGCGGTGCCATCAAATTGTTATGACGAAGTATATCCACAACCACACTAAGTTTTTCGTTAGTAGCATTAAGGCGGGAAGTTGTATCATTAAGTCATTCAACTAACTCTTCATAAGTTGGTTGATTACCCACAATATTTTCACGATGTGAAGTAGAAGTTGTGACACTAGGAGATTTCCCCCACCCTCGCAAATATACCGAATCACGTCCAAGTACACGCTCCATAATCTCTTTATGAGACAATTCTTATGGAGGATGTTGACCCCTTAACTCCATCATTTTATCCTAATAATATATTTAATTAATTATTAGTAAGAAATATAATAAATATAATAAATAAAAATTTAAATTACTTACATATAATGGCCTGAGCTCTATTCCAGTCCATCCTTTCTCAGCATCATAATGCTTTAGACGCCATGTCTCAATTTGACCGGTAGGAGAAGTCAACACCATTCCACGTCGAATGTGATGTCGTGGTGTGGAGACTGAACCCCTGAAGAAATAAATCCAAATAAAATTTATTAGAAAAATTTTTAAACAACCTTTCTTTTGAACAACACAATGTCTATTTATTACAAACTTTATTGAACAGTTTAACACTAAAATCTGTAAATCAAATACAAAACAAAATACTAGAAAGAGTAGATGTTGTTTATGTAGGGCCAAATACTAGAAAGAGTAGATGATGCCAAAACAATAACATTAGCTTTCATTTTTTTCATTCAAACATGTAACCAAACACCTTAACTACATCAACTACATAGTCAGAAAAAACTTCATTCCCACAACCAAAATGAAATAAACACAACAACTGATTGGGTATCACAGTCAAAGAAAGACAGAAATTTCAACAAAGTTTCACCTATCCCTATACATTCTTACAGCCATAATATATAAGTTCAGAAAATTTAAAGCAATGGCTAAGACCTTACAACTTTATCCAGAGCATCAGTTTGCCTGCACATCACCCATGGAACCCCAGCACCAAGGCTTAAAGCCATCTTTGCTGCCCACTTAACATAGTCCTTTCCTTTCTGCCCAAACTTCCCTTCAATATTTCCGTATTCATTTTCAATCTGATAAATTTGCAATAAGAACATATAAGAAAATGTGTAGCATATTAACAATCAAAGAGGTACACAACATAAGGATTATGATTCAAATGAACTACTTTAATCTCTACATTTAGTATAGTTGAAAAAAAAATTAGTCAACATGAATTCCACACTATATAAGCATCAAGGGACAAAGAACCAAAACAATCAGGGATTAGCTCGTAATTCATAATTTTAAAGGAGACTTCTATTCTACTTCTGTGGTTCTGCATGAATCATACTTAGCATTGTTGTGTAAATGACTGTAAGACCACAAGCATTAGGTGGTGGAGGGGCTGGGAAATGCACTTGATTAAATAAGATACCACCGTGATTTTTAAGTTAACACCACCCTCCCCATGTAAAAAAAAAAACTATTTCAGAAAATAAAATAAAAGCATCCAATCTCGATCAAATAAAGTACCATGATTTGAAATGCACTTGATTAAAGAGGGGCTGGGAAATGCACTTAATTAAATAAGATACCACCGTGATTTTTAAGTCTCTCCTTAACACCACCCTCCCCATGTAAAAAAAATAACTATTTCAAAAAATAAAAGAAAAAAGAAAAGAAAAGCATCCAATCTCGATCAAATAAGGTACCATGATTTGAAGTCCCTCTCCTTGCAAATTACAAACACATCCCACCCTTTTTATCATACTAAAAAAGAAGCACCCTAAACATAGAACTTCATTAAGAACAAGTGTTTTTCATCCTAATTGCAACTCTCACAATTTGAACAATGCTCAGATCTCCATTTATATAACAAAATCGATATCCCTAAAATAAGTAATGCTCAAATTTAAATCCATCCAACCTGCAGCATAATGATTGGACCACCTTGCCATGAAAATAGCATTTCCTCTCGCATCAAATCCACAATTTTCTTAACAAAACGTTGCATTTCCTCCTAGCAGCTTTCATATCACTACATATTAACATATGACTTGTAGTTGAATAATCATTTAACGGTAATCAAGTATGAACAACAGAATAATATCATTCACTATTCAGTGCAAGATTATGAAAAGAATTTCGCTAAGTTGGTTTTTACTACACCAAGATGTTTCGCTTCAATTTCTTCGTATATATAATCATCAGAATAATCCCCTGTCAATATAATTGTCTCCACAAGCTTTGATTCAGATCCATGGAGGGTCATAAATAACATAATGATCATAGAAGTTGCAATAATCTCACGAGTAAAGGAATAAAGATGCCCAATCAACACCCACAGTTGAATAATTATGATAATTTTTAGCAATCAAATACCAACAAAAGATATACATTAAGTTCAGCAGAACACATATTTCAATAGAAGCCATAATCATGAGCTTGAAAATCAAAATCTATAAACTCTAGAATGATAACCCAAAGACAACTTTTCTATTTCTTAAATAAAACACTACCTTTATACCAGCTGAGATGTCACTCACATCATAAGCACAAAAGAATGTGTGTAGGGAGTCCCTGCCATAGAAAATTCAACTTATCAGTTAATGGTAATGCAATTATTTTAGCAAATCAACTCTCTTTTCCTACTTTATATGCAACACTAACTTATATTTTACATTGTTCTATTATACACATATATTGTACTCCTCCAAAATATGTTTTAAAGTGAAAGAATGAGATTCTTGATTACTAGACTTTGGTTCACCCAAAAATTTAGTACAATGAAAACTAAAATAAAAATAAAATCAGTTCTCGTATAATAAAATAAACAAAGGATGTGGCTCTAACACCAATACAAGAAAATCTAACCACACATATTTACTTGTATATACAATATCAATCTTGCAAGTATATAGAAACACATAATAATATATATATGAGTATCAATCATACATACAAAAGTTTCCAGCCATTAATTAATGGATGCATTTCAAATAGGTTCATAAAATTCTTACAAGTAGATCGATATCAAAGCAATAAAGTCAAAAAATGAGTCTCTAGACAGCAACTACTCTAATACCCTGTCACTGTAAAGATATAGATGATAGCCAAAAATATCATAAAAAAAAAAGCAAAAGCTGAGGAAATTATACATGCTTCATTTGAAAACGAAATAGAAATATCCTTTTCTTTAATTAGCCTATTCATTGATCATGAAGAAATTAGTAGATTATAAAAACATTTATGAATAGGTAAAGATCATTACCTACTGATATTATTGGTAGGTAAAGCTATGTTCCGAAATATAATATAATGGACTAGCATTTACCTACTAATATTATCTACCAATAAATATTGGTAGGCAAAACATTACTTTCCCTACCAATATATATTGGTAGGTAAAACATTGGTAGGTAAAGATCAGATTTCTTGTAGTGAGTCCCACTGGCATGACCTGAGTGGTATCTACCACACTGGCTGGGAATCCAATGCAATCACCTTGCAATAAGTCTTTAGTCCTTAATTTTGATATCATAGGTACACGGGGTTCATGCACAGTGCCAACAAACACAAAGGGATCCTCACCCTCAAGCTCAAAGGTTACCATCTTATTTTTGCACTCTATAGTTGCCCCATATTTAACTAACCAATCCATACCTAGAATCATGTCAAAATCGTTCATAACCAACTCAATCAAGTCTACTAACAATTCTCTACCATCCACTGACACTGGCAATGATCTAATCGATCTCCTAGAGACTACTAACTCCCTAGTGGGCAGTAAAGTTCCAAACCCCACAGTATAGTAATCACAAGGCCTGCACAGTCTATCAATTATCCTACTATAAACAAAGGAATGTGTAGCACCAGAATCAATCAAAACAGTATAAGAGGCTCCAACACTAAAAAGTTAACATGTCACTACTGAGGGACTAGCCTTAGCCTCTGCGTGTGTCAACGCGAACACTCTAGCTGGAGTCAAGTTGTATGCTTTCCTTAGTTCCTCTTTCTTCGCTCTCAGGTAGTCTTTCTTCAAGTGTCCCACTATCCCGCATAAAAAGTAGGAATTTGCCCGACATTCCCCCAAACGGTGCCTTCTACATCTAGCACACTCTGGGTAAGCTCTCTAGACCTCATTGTCGCCCTGGCAGCCTATTTGTATACCATGTGGCCTCCTAGCGCGACTAGAAGCTAAAAAGGTATCTGGAGCCTTCCTTTTCTAGTCACTAGGGCATCTGCCCCTACTAGATTCCATAAATGGAGGTCCCATCCTCTTTGTGTCTCTCTTGGCCGTGTTCTAGCACCAAATTTTGTTCTATGCACCTTCTACACTAAGGGCTTTCTCTACCACCTGGGCATATGTCGTCACCCCAGGCACGGTGGTAATTCAGACGTCTTGGACTATCATAGGTTGTAGCCCTTGAAGGAACCTTTCCTTCCTTGTCCCATCAGTGGGCACTAAGTCTGCAACAAACTTGGCCAATCTGTCAACCTCAGTGCATACTCTGTCACTGACATATTTCCCTATAGTAGCTTGCTGAATTCCTCTGCGTTTGCAGCCGTAACTTCATCATTGTAGTACTTTTCATTAAATACACTTATGAACTCTTCCCAATCCATGGTTTTCACGATCCTAGTCTGGGATATCACTTCTCACCAAATTGAGGCATCCTCCTGAAAAATATACGTGGCACAGGCCACTCTCTCATTACCCTATACCCTCATGAAGTCCATGATAGCAGTAACCATGCTCATCCATTGCTCGACCTTTACCTGATCTGCATTACCCTAAAAACTGGAGGGTGTTGTTTCCTCAATCTCTCATAAAGAGATTCCCATTTGTTCCCAGCCTCTAGTGACTGTACTACTGCCGATACCAACGCAGGTGGCACCACTGGCTAAATGTTCCCTGCTGGAACCTATTGTTGTCTAAGTAGGCGGATCTCTTCTTCCTGCTTCTCTAAACTGGCTTCCATATCAGCAAGCACTTGGTGCCAGTTCTCTGGAGTAAGCGAAGGGGTCTAGCCCTATTTATCATTCTGGGCCTGTATTTCTTGGCCGACTAGTGGATTTGACTGTCTTGGAATCATACTTCCAAGTTTATCTCTACAATAATCAATTATGCCTATTAGGTAGTAATAACAATACCTCTTACCACCATATGGTCCAAGATTGAACAAATAAACATTCACACTCAACAGTCATGCTAATAAGCATGTCGATTCATATTCATGCTCAAACATGGTGCTAATAAGCAGATAATGATGCTAATAAGCATTTTATGGCATTTATAAGCAAATAGCGATGCTAATAAGCATTTCTTTAACATGCATACCGCAATCAAGGGCCATGCCCTAACAGAATATCTAGTGCTCCCTAATATGACAGGAAGATAAGGCATTTATATCCTATTTAAGAAGTTAAACACATATCCACATAAATAAATACAAAATCCTGATTCAAACTTGTCTTTAGTGGTGAGTGTTATGCCCACCCAATCTTCAAGAACCCTTAAATCTTGTCAACTCTGATACCAAGTTGTAACGCCCTGGATAGCCAAGAACGTTACACGATGTACTTTTAAATAGTGCTAGAATCTCTAATCGATTCATTTGTCCATAAATGTGTAACTATATGTGATTAACAAGTTAGGGTTAACAAAATTTGGTCAAAATAAGTAATCATTTCATTAAAAAGGTTAATTTCATACATGGGATCTCAAAATAAACATTAAATGGTCATTTACAATTCAAAAGAATACAACAGGCCGACCTAAGCAGCAAAATTAGGGTTGGACCCTAGTTCCTCTATGAATCCTCATCCGTGGTGGTCGAGCAAGCTGCATATGTACACATATTACCTAATCTTAAATATCATGCCTAGCAATAATAACCTTACTCGTGGGTGTATTCAATCCAAATAAGTGATTATAGAGTCACATTGGGGCCCATTTCCCTAGATAAGTGACTATAGAGTCACCTCGGGGCGCGTTGCCCTATTTCTGTATAATCAGCCTAAGTGTAACGCCCTCCTAATCCATGACTATTACACTGTATAATTTAAATTGTGCTTAACTCACTAAATGAGTCATTTGGGCTTAAATATTGTAATTAAAACTAACCACATGTTTAGGTACTAAAAATTTCGGCCAAAAGTCAACCATTTCATTAAAAGAGTTTGACTCCCATACATGGGATCCCAACATAGTTTTAAATGGTTACAAACCCAAAAATGTATAGAAAATCTGACCTAGGCAGCATAATCAGGGTCCAACCCTAGTTCCAACTGATAACCTCGGTTGTGGCGGACGAGCAAGCCACATACGTACACTCCGCCCCTAAAGCTCTCCTACTCATGACTGGTCTCGCTTTCCCTTTCCTTTACCTGCATCATTTAGCACCCATGAGCCAAGGCTCAGCAAGAAAACATAATAATGCTTATAAGCAGTACATTATCAGATCACGGATTCATAATTAGCATGCCTAGCATTAATAACCTTACTCATGCATGCAATCAACCTAGATAAGTGACTATAGAGTCACACTAGGGCCTATTGCCCATCTCTCATATGACCAGCCTTAGAGCCGGCCAAGCAGGTCTGATGCTTAACATTCCAGACGACCCTAGGGGCATTCAAGTGTACATATAGCTTCTGGGTTGCTTAACCCTATCAGCCAACGTTCAGCATGCTATTGTCTCCCTCGACTCCTAAGAAGAGCCTTTAAACTCTCGACTTATAAGCCAAGTCCCTTAACCTTCAACTAATAAGTCGAGTCTTTTAACCTTCGACTAATAAGTCAAATCTTTAACCTTCGACTGATAAGTCGACTCTTTCAACCTTTGACTGATAAGTCGAGTCTTTAACCTTCGACTGATAAGTCGAGTTTTTCAAGCTTCGACTGATAAGTCGAGTCTTTTAACCTTCGACTAATAAGTCGAGTCTTTAACCTTCGACTGATAAGTTGAGTCTTTAACCTTCGACTGATAAGTTGAGTCTTTAACCTTCGACTGATAAATCGAGTCCTTTAGAACCGACTATACCCTTGACTATTAAGCCAAGTTCTTCATCAACAAACATAGATAAATCTTTCAGCCTATAAACCGGGCTTCCCAATCGGATATACATATCAGCAGTTATTATAAAACATATGTAAACACAATGCATTTAATATGTTTAATAAAACATTCTCAACATAATATTAATCTTGTACTATAATCGGGCCAAGCCCTACACGCAAATTTCCAAATTACGCAAATTACCCTTCTAATAAGAAATAGGCCCACATGCATATTTGATACACCTAAACATGCAAATCTAGTCAAATTATAATATAACTCACGTAATCATACAATATTACACATATATGTCACATAAACACATAATTTATAATTAAATCACATATATTCCATAATTTTCCATCCTGGCCCCCTAATCATGGCCCTAAACCTTATTAGGAAATTTGAGACGTTACACTAAGGGCTAGCCAAGCGTACCAAACGTTGTTTTCACTAGACACGTACCACAGTGCAACCCTCCAGGAACCGCGACGCTAAGGCGGTTCAGTAGAACCCCAAAGTCCCTGAGTTAATATGGGATGCGGCGCTCCAAGAACAGCGTCGCGACGCAACCCTGCGAACCCAGATTTCCAACATTTTCTTTAGAGCTCAATCCCTCCAAATCCATCGCAAAGTTGTACCAAAGTCCCAATTGAGCCTAGGACTCTAAATAACACAACATAGGCAACAAAAACACCCTTAAAACCAAGCCAAAACCTTACTCCAATTCCAAAACTCAACCATAAGATTAAAACTCAAGAAAACAACTTAAACCACCAGAAATTCACTTAAAACAGAGCATGGGATTTTACCACAATTGAGAAATCACGACCCCAAGCTGCACCTAACTCAATTCTCAGCTTCAAGCCTCCAATTCCAAGCTACTCCTCCAAAATTCAAAGAAATTAACTTTAACCAAGTAGGAGTTAGAAGGAAAATGAGATAGAGAGAGAGAGAATTGGGAATGTGTTTTGTCTAATCTAGTCTCTTCTAAGGCTTCTAATAGACTAAGTTATTCCATGGCCATGAAAAGACTAAAACGCCCATTTCCTAATTTCTTAACTCTTTAATGCCCTCAAAGGCAAAATCGTCTTTTGCCACCATTTCCCACTAATCTCAATTAACACCAATATTCCCAATAAATTATAATTTCTTCAAATAATCACCAAATAACTTCCCATTACCCGATAATTCTCGATAATGTACTATACCCCTAGGCTCACCCCGAGCCAGGTATTTGACTCCATTGTAACTAAATCGCTAACTTGCTCACTGGGATCGTCTCATGCCGAGTAATTCAAATATATCCACATAATAATGTTTTCTAAATCACAGAATACATATATTTACAAATATACCCTTAACAGGTCAAAATTACAAAAATACCCCTTCTAATAAGGAACGGGACCACATGCATATTTAGTACACTTAAATAGGCAAACATAGTCATGTCATAATATAACTCACATAATAATACACACATATCATATAAACACATCATTAATCCAATCATTGCCTTATTGGCCCCTAATCAAGAAACTAAGCCTTATTAGGGAATTTGAGACGTTACATTCCTGGATGTAAAACGTCTACGATATGTTATGGTCCTTCCCAAGTGGGTCCCAAAACTCCTACTGCAGGGTCTTTATTATTTTGGAATATCTGTCCGAATACTAAATCTCCTGGGGCAAATGTTCTTTCTTTGACACGAGAGTTAAAGTACCAGGCCACTTTGTGCTGATAAGCAGCCATGCGTAATTGTGATTTCTCCCTTTGTTCATCGATCAAGTCTAGGGTTTCATCTCGCAATTGGTTATTTTGCGCTTGGTCATACGTACTTCTTTGGTGTGATGGGGGAGTTAACTCAACAGGTATCATAGATTCATATCCATAAACTAAAGAGAATGGAGCATGGCCAGTTGAGGTACGAGCAGCAGGACGATACGACCACAACACTTCTGGTAAAATGTCTGACCAATTTCCTTTAGCCTAATCGAGTCATTTTTTCATCTTATCCTTCAAAGTATTGTTGACAGCCTCTACTTGTCCATTTTCCTAAGGTTGTGACACAACTAAAAAGCTCTTAGTGATACCATGTCGAACAAGAAAAGTCTTTGAACATGTCGTTATCTTAAACTATTTTCTTTGGTAGCACATACCTGTAGATGGTATTTTTTACTATAAAATTGAGCACCTTCTTTGAAGTAATGGTCGCTAGTGGTTCTACTTGAACCCACTTAGTAAAATAATCCACTGTGACCACTGCAAATTTGACTCCACCCTTTCCTATAGGTAGTTTCCCAATTAGGTCAATGCCCCACACAACAAAGGGCAATGGACTTTGCATCTGTTTAAGTTTGTTGGTAGCTGCTCAAGGAATTTTGGAGAATCTTTCGCACTTGTCACATTTTCGGACATACTCCATAGAATCTTCCTCATTGTTGGCCAAAAATACCACTATCGCAATATCTTCTTAGTTATACTTTGCCCCCCTGCATGATTGACATAGATTCTCTCATGTACTTTGATCATTAACATATCTGCTTTTGCTCTAGAAACGCACCAAAGTTTAGTCATAGAATATCCTTCTTTGGTACATCACTCCATCAATGATTACATTTCTAGCAGCTTGGCTTCAAATTTTTCAAGGCTCATTTTTGTCTTGAGGTAAAATTCTACGCTCCAAGTATGTTGCAATAGGAGTCATCCAGGAGGGGGTGTCATCGGGCAGTAGCATTTTTTATGATTTGTTATACTAGGTTGAGCAAGATGATCAACCCGTATGACGTTTAGAGTATCGACATCCTTAGCACTTTCCAATTTTGCTAACACATCAGTTTTAGAATTCTGGTCACGGGTCACCCACTGTACGGTAAACTTTGTAAACTGTGCCAGAAGATTTTAGCTTTACTAAGGTAGGAGGCCATTTTTATGCCTCGAGCCTGATATTTGCCCAGATTTACGACCTGTTGTGAATCACTGAATATGTCTACTTCTTGAGCTCTAACTTCCCTAGAAAGTTGTAATCCTGCCAGGAGAGCTTCGTATTCTGCCACATTCTTTGAAGCGTTGAAACCAAATCTAAGTGCATAGTGAATGTGATGAAACCTTTAGGCGTTGAAACCTTTAGGTGTAATAAGAATAAGTTTGGCTCCATAGTTGTGTTCATTTGAGAACCCATCCACAAATAGCTTCTAACATTTTGGTCAACGAAAATGAGTCAATTTATACAGCACAAATAGATTTGGAGAACTGAAATTAAGTAAACAACAAAAAGAATTTATAGTGGTTCGGCTCCAAGAGTTTGTAAGGACCTACGTCCACTTGCACTTTCACTACAAGAAAAAGACTCTACAGCGACGACTTTTTTCGTTGCTGTAGATCAAGAAGTCGTTGATGTAGGTAGATAGCGACGACATGTCGTCACAACACCGGCGTCGCTGTAGGTCCGTATGTGTAGCAATCTACGGCGACGACAAAACATAGTCGTCGCAGTAGGGTTTTACTACAGCGAAGACATGTCAGTCGTAGTAGGAAATCTTTTTTTTCAATTGGACTGGGATATTGCGACGACATGTCATCGCTGTTGGTGGTGCAAATATTTGAAAATTTGAATTTCAAAAAAATTCTACAACGACGACATGTGGTCGATGTAGGCCCGTCGACCGCTCCATATACAGCGACGACATGTCGTCGCTGTAGGTATACAATTTTTTAAAATATATATTTAATTAATTATATTGATTAAAATTTATTTAATAAATTATTAAATATTAATTAAATAAATAAATAAAACCAAATTAACAATATTCATAATCTCCAAAATGTAAGATAAGAAAACATAAGTAGTATTGTCTCCAAAATAAAAAAATAAAAAAACACAAAATATTAATAATTTAAAAATAGTAACTTAACAACACTAAATGTCATCAAAATTAATTCCAAAGTCATTATCGTCGAGCTGTTATGTTGGTTGTGGTGGTTGTTGTTGTGGTTGCTATTGTGGTTGCTGTTGTGGTGGTTGTAGTGGTTGTAGCTGGTGTGGATGTTGTGGTTGAAAGCTTGCCATCATGGGCTGTATCATGTTCATGTCCAAGTTGACAGGCTGATATTGTGGAGGTTGGATGCTCGGATTTGTTGTTTGCAAATATTGTTGCATTTGCTGGAAGTTGTTGTTCTAGGTCATAAAGGCTTGACTGATGTGTTGAATCATGGACTCGAATGCCTCAGGTGGTATCGTCGGAGGGCCAACTGTGGTGGACAAAAATGGTGATGCGTCTGATTGTGAAGAGGATCTGGTGGTGCTTGAGGCAAATGTACTAGTGCCCTTCAACTTCCATCAAATACCTCGGTTGTGGCCACGACGTTGACCAAGTACCTTTGAGACGACTTGTGTCTCATTGACATTGGCACTTCCTACTTCAGATTCAGATTGAGACAGAGATTGGGATTGGGATTGTGTCTAGAGTTCTTGCTACAAGGCATCCTGCAGTTTAGAAAAAAGACAATTAATACATAATATAATTGAATAATATACATAGATACAAAACTTAGAAAGTTACTTACATATGCATCCTTGGCATTCGTGTTCACCCATCCTCGTGTCGGATGATTGTGCATGTCATGGGAGGTATCGATAATGCTGGGCAGTTCCTTGGTCTGCAGATTCATCTTTAGAAAACAAAATTTAACAAAATCTCAGTTAAATATTGAAATTATTATTAAGATAACTTAAAATATTTCAAATTATCTATATATTTTTATTTACCTTCTTAAATCGAGCAGAAGTATAAGAAGTCGATCCATGGAGACTTCGATACTTCTGTTTTGCTCTGTTGGCAGCATTTGCCTTTGAGCGTGCCATGAACTGTAGAGTGGTGAAAAGGTTAACCAACTTCTGCCAACTCTCGTTGTCAATGTCCTCCTATGGATTCTTGATGGCATTCTCGATATCATCATACCCTCCATGTTCACCGAAGTGTCTTTTCTTGCGACCTTTTCTATCCTTGTAGCGATCCTGAAACTCTTGCTTAATCCCAGTCTCTATTAGTCGCCACTCAGGGAGAGCTTTGGGAAGAATGATAAATTCCTTCAAACAAAATGGTGAAATTTTATAAATTATAAAAAAAAAACATTACATGTGAATAAGTAGATAAAAATACCTCAAGTTTTTGCATCAATCCAATCTTGTGCTCATCCGGAACACTCTGCCACGAGTCATAATATAACGGGACATGGTGACCAATAAGGTTTCCAATAAGTCTCGTAAAAAACGTCCCAATATCACCAACTCCTTTGTAGATTCCCTCCTTCAGATCAAATTGTAGAGCCAATGGACCTTTATTGTCGTTGACGAGCTGCTGCAAATTTTTGGATCGAGACCGACCTCTTCTTTTTGCGGCAGCCGCTGCATATGTTAATTAAACAATACAATTAAATTGAATAAAATACTAACAATTTGTCATTTATTGATAAAAGATAGACTAATTATAGTATATTACCTATCTCACAGGAAGTAAGAACTCGCGTGGGACCTGGAGGAGGAGGAGGATCCGCTCCATCACTGCCATGAGAACGAGCAATAGTAGCAGACATATCTTTGCAATTTAAATAATTATTAACTTAAACTCAGTTATAGTTGGAGGTTAATTACATAACTTAATTCATTTTGGTAATGCAATTGAAACTATTGAAAAACAAACATTGTTGAGAAAAATCATATATTGATTGAAAAGCCTTCAAATTAAAACATACACATTAAACATACAAATATGAATATGCATAAGAAAATATTATTCCTCATCAATGTTGATTCCTACATCAACATTTGTACTTTCTAAATCATCTTCACTAATTTTGTCATCATCATCGGCATTGATGAAATCATCATCAACATCCGGAACAAATTGAGACGTTTCCCCAATTATGCTGGTGTGACCAGGTCGATCCAAATGCATAATCTCCAACTCTCATAATTCCACAGTGAGTACAAAATTTGATGAAGTGCTATCGTGTACGACATCAACCTCATTATCATCATCGATACTTGGATAATCTCAGATCTTTCGTGATTGACTTCTTGTACTACCTTCCAATTTTTGTTTCTTGAAGGATCTTCCAAGTAGAAAACTTGTTTTGCTTGAGTGGCAAGAATAAATTGATTATTCTTGTACCATTCATAATTAATCATGATACTAGTTATATTATTCTCAGTCACATTTTGACCCTTGCTTTCATCGGTGTTGAACCATTTGCATCGAAACAATACTACCGAGTAACCATGGGAATAGCATAACTCTACAATCTCCTCAAGTTGGCCATAGAAAGTGAAACCATCGGCTCCTGGCACCGAAACTCCACTATTTTGAGTGGTACGTCTTTCTTCATGTCTATGGACCAAAAACTTCACACTGTTAACATTGCAAGCCATGTAGGAGTATGCATTCTGATTGGACCTGTTTGCTAAAGCAAATAATTCATCAGTACACTCAGTTGATTGTACTTGCCGCAAACGACCATTCTATAGAGTATGACACAAAAAAATAAAACACAATGAGATGAGTATTAATCAATATGAATTTCGTAAGAATTCAACAGTTTTGATAATTTACCTTCAATTTAAACCAGATAGGGAAATCTTTTTGAGGATTTATGTTTGAATTTTCACGAAGGCATTCACTATATAGCACAAGGATTAAGGTAAGCTAATAGTATGCCATGAATTGAATTTAATGAATTCATATATGTGTTGAGCTACTTACTCCATATATGGTTGGATTTCAGGGCAATTGTTGAGTAGAAACCACTCCTCTTCTTTCCGATGAAGATAGTCAAGGAATATGATTTTCTTTTGGCTACTTGTACGACATTGTGATTCAAAAAGTGACAACTGTCTTTTAGGAATAACAATATCCGCATTTCTTTCCGGTCGATTAAATTTAGTATGTACGCCCTGAAGATATTGTGAACAAAAAGTCAAAGCTTTATCGGCAACATAACCCTCCGCTATAGAACCTTCAGGGCGCGCCTTATTCCTCACATAATTTTTCATCTTCTTCATATATCGCTCAAACGGATACATTCACCTCATGTAAACTGGTCCTCTGAGGATAGCTTATTGCGGTAAATGAAGAATTAAATGAATCATTATGTCAAAAAAGGCTGGAGGAAAAATTAACTCCAACATGCACAAAATTTGTATCACTTGATCTTTTGCATTCTCCATGTCCTTAACAACCAATGTACAAGCACAAATTTGCTTAAAGAAATTGCAAAGTTCAATGATTGTCTTCGAAATAGACTTATCCAAGTAGCCTCAAACTCCTATCAGCAACAGACGATGCATAAGAATGTGACAATCATGAGATTTCAACCTAACAATGTTGCCATCATTGTCAGTTACTTTCTTAGAGAAATTTGAACCGAAGCCATCAGGAAGTCTAACTCCTTTAACGAACTGACAAAAAAATTGTCTATCATCCGGTGTGAAAGAGTATTTAGGATGTGGTTTGATTAAATTCGTACCGTCTTCCTTGAGGTGCAACTCTTCTCGAATACCCCAATTCTTCAAGTCTACTCGTGAGTTGGTGGTGTTTTTAGATTTCTCATTCATAAGAAAGGCACCGAGTAAAATGTCGCAAACATTTTTCTCTACATGCATCACATCTAAATTGTGCTTTAGTTCATGTTCGGACTAGTAATCAAGTTCAAAGAAAATACTATTTTTACTCCAATTAAGCTATTTTGGATCTCGCTTTCTTTTCACACCCCCAAAATTAACATGTATACCTGGCAAACGATCTGGAACATGCGCTAATTGTTCGAGTATTTCTTGACTACTGAATTTTCTTAGAGGACGTCCTTTTTCATAATTCCCATCAAACAAGTAGCTCTGCCTCCACTTATGCGTAGAAGATAAGAATCTTCTATGACCAACATAAGTCGTCTTCCCAATTACCTGACATGAAGGAGTGTCTTCGTTGCATGAAGAACATGCCATATATCCTTGGCCACTCCAACCAGACAAACTACTACGGGCTGGAAAATCATTTATAGTCCATAATAGTGTTGCATGCATTCTGAATACACTGTTCGTTGCAGCGTCTCTGGTTTGAACTCCCTCATCCCACAATTCCTTCAATTCGTCTACCACAGGCCTCAAAAAGACATCCATGTCCTTCCTAGGTGATTTCGGACCGGGAATCAATAAGGTCAGCATGAATGATGACTCTTTCATGCACAGCCAAGGAGGCATATTGTACGTGCATAATATTACCGGCCACATGCTGTAAGATAAACTCATGTTACCAAATGGATTAAAACCATCAGCAGCCAAACCCAATCAAACGTTTCTGGGTTCTTTGGAAAAATTAGGATATCTGGAATCAAATTGTTTCCAAGCACCCCCATCAACAGGATGGTGCATCACAGCATCTTCTTTCGACCGTCCCGTACTATGTCAGGTCATATCATTTGATGTATGCCTTGAACCATAAATATGCTTCAGCCTAGGAGTCAAAAGGAAGTACCGCAACACTTTGTGGGCGACTTTTTTCCCCTTTGTGTTTTTGTCAACCCATCGGCTCTCACCACATACAGGACAAATCTGTTTTTCGGAATTTTCCTTCATGAACAAACAACAGCCGTACTTGCAAGCATGAATTAATTGATAACCTAACCCTAACTTCCTCATTTTTTTCTTAGACTCATAGAATGAAGCCGAAATCTTATTCTCCTTCCGGAATGCAAATTTCATAAACTTCAAAAGTTCATCAAAGGAACTATTTGTCCATTTATTCATAACATTTATGTGCATCATCTTTTCCAAGAAGTTCAAGGAAGACAACCATGTACAACCAGGGTATAACTCAGGTTCGACCTCTTGAAACAGATCATCAAATTGATTCTTCAAACTATTGCCACCACCATATGAAATTCCTTCATTTACGCCTTCTTCGTTAGTGTCTTGTTCACCAATAAAATCATTGATGATGTCAATCATCTCATCAGTCACTGGAGCCCCTTCGTCCACTACTAGAGGCATATCAACTTCGTCGTGGTAGGTCCACTACATGTATTGCTGCAGAAACCCATATCTGTGTATCTGAGCCTCTACCATATCCAGATTCTGATTCAACATATTGACACACTGAACGCATGGGCATCTGACTTCTCCCGAAGCATTCACATGATTCTTGCCCATTTGTATAAATGCTTGAAGACCATTCCAAAACTCATCAGAGTTACGTTGTCTATTATTTATCCAACTCTTGTCAATCATCATAACTAATTCAAGTGGAAAATAAATTATCACAATGTGATAATCATCATCTTCCCGTACCTTGAGCTGGTGATAACCGGACCGTAGATCAATCTTTGAAAATACAGTCGCTCCTCGAATTTGATCAAATAAGTCGTCGATCTGGGGTAGTGGGTACTTGTTCTTAATTCTCACCTTGTTCAGCTTGCAATAATCGATACACATCCGCATGCTTCCATCCTTCTTCTTTACAAATAAAACTGGTACTCCCCATGGCTAATGGCTTGGTTTGATGAAACCCAAGTCTAAGAGTTCTTGCAACTGTGTTTTCAATTCCTTGAGTTTGGTAGGTTCCATCTGGTATGGTGCCTTTGAGATAGGCTTGGTTCCTAGTACTAGTTTGATTGTGAAGTCAATTTCCCGAGTAGGGGGTAACCCTGGTAAGTCATTAGGAAATATCTCTAGAAATTCCTTTATAATGCGAATGTCTCCAACCTTCAATGGTGTTTCCTGTGCCACATCTGTGACACTTGATAAGAATGTGTGACATCCTTATTCTATCATCCTCTGAGCTTTGAGATATGAGATACGCGGTGTTCTCAGTCCTGAAATCTTTCCCATAAAACATAGTTTTTGGCCGTCAGGAGTTTCGAACGTCACTTGCTTGCGTCTACAGTCGATGGTTGCGCCATTCCTTGCTAGCCAGTCCATGCCTAGTATTACGTCAAAATCCTTGATCTCTAGCTCTATCAGCTCTCCTTCTAGCTCTGTGCCCTCGACTTTGAATGATACTCCTCGTACTATTCGTGATGATAGAACTACTTCTTCTGAAGGCAATTCCGTAACCAACCTAGTTCTAAAACTTTCATAAGGTTTGTCTGATTTTTCTATCATTCCTAACAAGATATACGAGTGTGTTGCTCCCGAATCAAACAATACTGAACATATATTATTGAGGATAGAAAGCTGGCCTATGATCACTTTGTTACTAGCTTCGGCTTCTCCCTAGGTCAAGGCGAAGACTCTGGCTGAAACCATCTTATTGTCCTTCTTTTCTGCTATTTTGAGTTGCGGACATTCCTTTTTCCGATGACCTTCCTAGCCACAATTGAAACAACCCTTGGTGTTTGCACGACACTCCCCAGTATGTCTTTTCTGGCATTTGGAGTACTAAGGGTATTCCACATAACCCGACCTATTATTTCCATTGTTTTTCTGTGCTCTTTTGTCAGCGTCGGCTTGCCTATAATCAGGATGCTTTCTTTTCTGCCTGTTATTGTTATGTTGGCTATTGTGGTGGTTTTGACCATTCTGAGTCTGACTCTACTGCTTGGGTTCTGGCTTACTGGCCTCCTCCTTACTAACATTTTCTTGGAGCCTATCCACCTCTATAGTCGTTTCCAGAACATCAGCATAAGAAGTGGTTCTAGGATTTTCCATCTTGACACCTAACTCAATCTTGGGTCTGAGCCCCCTGGTGAACTTGGTAACCCTCAAAAAATTAGTTGGGACCAACTCTAGTGTGAACTTGGCTAGACGATCAAATTGTCGAGCGTACTCGACTATCGTCAAATTGCCCTGCTTCAGACTAGCAAACTCTTCCACCCTTGTAGCGATAACAACCGAGTTGTAATACCTTTTATGAAACAGCTCCACAAATCTAGCCCAAGTCATGGTGGTGACATCTTGAGTCTATTGTACCAAATCTCACCAAATTCTGGCATCCTTTTTCAATAGAGAGGAAACATAGGATATGTGATCCGCATTGCTGAGGTTCATATGTGGTAGAATAGGCTCTACATTCCTGAGCCATTCTTCCGCCTCAAAGGGGTTGGTTATCCCCTCAAATTTTGGAGTGTGCTGCTTACAAAAATGCTCGTAGATTGGCTCTATGTACTGAGCTAGATAAGGCGCATAGTTTGCCACTGGCCATCCCCCATATGGATATCTTATGTTCTGCCCTTGCTAGGGTGCTTGAGCCGCTGGCTGAGGCTGAGTCTGCGGTTGAGGCTGCGGTTGAGGTTGAGGTTGTGGCTGAGGTTTCTGTCATTTTTGCTGCAATAGTTCTTCCACTTGTTGCCGTAACCGGATAATCTCAGCAGTGTTGTCAACTGGTGGTGGTGCATTTCTATTAGCAGCAACATTGGTAGCACGTGTTCTCCTTCTTCAGACTGGAGGGGCTTCGTGAGTCTCGTTGGCATCGCTGGGATCATTGTAGTTCGTGTGTGCAGACCTTCGTAGCAACATCTTCAAGAAAGTTCTAACAGTCGAGAAAACACATTAGAACTTACCCTAATAGATTCTACGGCAAAACTTATTCTAAGCAAACATAACTCGAACCTATAATTTATGGTTTCTTATGAAAAATTATGTAAACCTTCTTTATAAATTAGGGTGCGTTTCTATACTTAGACTATTAAGCCACTTTTATTATTTTCTAAGTCTGTTTATAACCATCCTATATGACTTAATTCTCAAGCTCGAAACTCGTCGTTGTTCCAAAGTTAACCATATTGAGAGAGGTTTGGGATCAGTAAAATCGTTCCCTCTACTATGGCCCCCTAAACTCTCAATACAAAACCTAGTCCATTGATTTGTATCCACCCTCATCGAACTAAGTCATTATTTATTGAATTTATTATAAATTTATTATGATTGTAGAAAAAAAAAATCAAACTCATACATGCCATTCAAAAATAACAACTTTATTCATTTGGAAAAAGATTTTCACTTATTACAATCATAAATTCAAAATAAATAAAGCAAATATACTAATAATAATCTAGGGTAAAATTTCTAAAAATCAGGATCTTCTACATCTGACCGTTCATCTAACATATCATCATTTATTACCTCATAATCATCATTACTATGAGCCTTGAAACTATCTCGGAGAATATTCATTAAGATATTATGCTTTTGTTCATTATTGAATTGGAACTCAAACTTAGAGGTAAACCTAAGTATAAGAAAATAATATCTCATGGCTACTGATAAATCATCTTCATCATCCATAGTCTCCCATAATTCTTTTAATTTTGAAACTATAGTAGGAAAATCCTTAAAAAGCCTAATTACTAAGACATATTGTTCCATAGCTCTCATCATGATTTGCCTAGTGATTTTAAGGTGAACTATCTCCTTGTGAAATTTGACCAATCTTTGAGTGATTCTTTCTAGCACTCCTATTATATCCCTTGGGTCTCTAACCATTTTCAATGTCTTAATGACTCGGATATTATGATAAGTCAAAGCTCCATTCATTTTTAACTGAAAACATAATGACTAAAATGTTAGCTATTAACATAATCATAACATTCATAACATAAACACTTACATTGGCGGTTAGATTCAGAGCTTTTTGCGTGTGTATGAAGGCGAACTTCATGCATATGAACCATGGGCTCTAATACCAACTGTAATGCCCCGACTAATTCAAAACCTCAGACCATTACAAATGTAACACCCCACGTCACTATGGCTGCTTCTTGAAATAACGACTGGCCCTACAAACCAACACAAGTCTTTCCAACGTGCTTTGTCCTCACTCGCACACTTCCTTGGAAAACTTCCCAGGAGGTCACCCATCATGAGACTACTCCAAGTCAAGCACGCTTAACTTTGGAGTTCTCAAGTGATGGGCTACCGAAAAGAAAATGCATCTTGTTGGCATAGGTAGTACCCATCAATCCATTTAAGCCATCTTCAATTGTGTAGTCCCATACCTACACAGTCTTAGAATCATCACACTTTACCTTCCCCAGGCGATGTGGAAATGCACAGCTTTTACCCGGTCTTTCCCCCTACGGATTACAGGATTCAGACTGTCACAATCACTCTACCTTAGGGGTCCAACGTCCCCGTCAGCCACATTTCCGGCTGGATCAAGGCTCTGATACCATTTGTAACGCCCTACGTCACTCTAGTTGCTTCCTGGAATAACGACTGGCCCTACAAACCAACACAAGTCTTTCCAGCGTGCTTTGTCCTCACTCACACGCTTCCTGGGAAAACTTCCCAGGAGGTCACCCATCATGAGACTACTCCAAGTCAAGCACACTTAACATTGGAGTTCTCAAGTGATGGGCTACCGAAAAGAAGATGCATCTTGTTGGCATAGGTAGTACCCATCAATCCATTTAAGTCATCTTCAATTGTGTAGTCCCATACCTACATAGTCTTAGAATCATCACACTTGACCTTCCCCAGGCGATGAGGGATTGCACAGCTTTTACTCGGTCTTTCCCCCTACGGATCACGGGATTCTAACTGTCACAACAAACTACTAAACATAACTACTATTTTGGAATACATTCATAAAATAATAAAAATCCAAAATACGGGATCCCATCATTATTACATAAAATCATAAGGAAAACAAAACCTTTAATTAATTGTTCAAATACTAAATGCGGAAAAACATAAATACATAATTAAAAAGACTTGAAACAAAACGTCACCCTCGATTTTTCCCATCAGTTAAATCATTCAGTTCTCGCCAAATACACATGCCAAAGCTGCCATGAATCTGTCCCGCCTTCCACGCTCATTTTCCTGCACCATCTAAAATAAAATGAATAAGCCTAATGCCCAGCAAGGAAAATATACTAAAACACATCATAAAACATAAGACTAAAACATAAATCATAAAACATATGCTGTAAAAACGTAAATCATAAAACATAGGACTACAATATTAATGGCCATTAACTCATTACCGTAGTATGTGATAGAAACCATCTAGGTCATCTTGCTACTATTCGAGGTAGGTTTAAACACAATATAGTATATGATAAACCATCTAGGTCCTCTTGCTACTAGTCGAGGTAGGTTAAATTATAACTATAATCTATGATAGTGATCAAAATCTTGGGATTTATTTTTTATATAGGCAACTGTAACGACCCAAATTCACTAATAAGACTTAAGGGCCTTGATTAGTGTGTCAGGAGGGCATTAATGGAATAATTGTGATTCAATGAGTAATTATATGTTTAATAATGTTTATATGATAATTGATTATATTATGTGGTAATATGATATGAAATGAATATGTGATATATGTGAGAACCACATTATTATGTGGACAGGTTCGCAGAGCACGACTCAAGACGATTCTAGGGTCAGATAGCGGGATAAGTCACAACGGGGCTTAGGACATGACTTTGATAAGTCGGGGATATTTTTAGATAGCGGATAGTGATTTGGACTATCGGGTTATGAAAATAAATATATGGAGATATATTTGAGGTTAGGATGTCTAGGAGGGAATATTGGGAGATTTTACCATTTTGGCCTCGGGAACAGTTCCGGCACCCCGAGCCTCGGGATTAACTTAACAGATAAGTTAGACATATAGGAGCTTTTAGAAGAAAAACACAAACCGACTAAACACTTTACCTCAGCTCACTTTCACGTTCAAGGAAAACTAAGGAAAGGAAACACAGGAAAAATAGGGGAAACAAGCTGAAATTTCTGAGTTTGGTGGTGAGGATTTGGAGGTTTAGCTCAGGAGTAAATCAAGAACTAAAATAGGGATTAAGGTAAGCATCTAATCTTCTTTTCTGTGGTTGAATTCTGAGTTCTAGATGGGTTTTGGTTAAGTGTTGAAACAAATATGGTTTTGATGTTATAAGGCAGAATTAAGAGGGAAAACTTGGGGACTTAGCTTGACTTTGGCTTGGTGAAGTGATTCAGCAGAAAAGGTAAGCTTCAACTCTTGGTTTAGAGGTTTTAAATTGGGTTTGAGTGGCTGGTTTGAGTGTTTATTGCACTTGGGTTTCAGAAATTTAAAGGAGGAGATTAGAGTGTGCTAGGTTGTGTTTTCTTGGGAATTATGTTGTTTAGATCATGCTAAAGAAGTTGGGAATTAATTGGTTAGGAGTTGGGAAGCTTTGGGATGGTTTAAAGTGAGGTTTCAGGTTTAGAAATGGTGTAAATTCTGGGTTCGAAGGGGAGGGTCGCGGCTCTGTTCTAGAGCTCTGCGGCCCTAGCACGCAAAAGAGCCAAGAAGGCTCGGCCAAGGGGGAGCGCCGCGGCGCCCAAGGCAAGGGCTGCGGCGCATGTGTGGTTCAGCATGGGTGTTGGTTCTGTCTTGGGGAAGGGACGCGGCTAGGCTTTGGGGGCCGCAGCCCTTGATTGCACACATGAGTTTTTTAGGGTTTTAGGCACGGGAAGGTGGTCTAGTGAGCTCGGGTTTGGTTTCACCACCGTGCTTGGTGGAATTTGGAATCCCGGGAGTAAGTTTTGTAATTGGAAACCTATATTGGAGTATTAATGGAACCCTAAACTTTGGTTGTGACTAGGTGACAAAGACTTAGGCTCGGGAACGGATTGTGCTTGAGAGGTGTTGCTCGTAATTCAATAACTGCGCAGACTAAAGGTAAGAAAACTGCACCTGGTTGAATATATGTGACGGGACTAAGGGCTCCCTATTTTAAATGCTTGAAAAGATGGTATTATTCCATGCAATCCATTTGGTGAACCAACGGCCTAAGGGTGCCAAGGGTTACACTAGCGCACAGGGCGCGGCTCGGCCACTGGTAGCCGAGGACAGCTTATTATGCACTGAGCTCGGTTTAAGCGGGCCGGAGTCAGTGGGTTAAACAGATGGTGCGGCCTAAGTTGTCGGCCGTGAATATTATGTGATATGAGTATTATATGTGGTAGAATATATCTTGAATTGGATTCTATATGTTGAATACCTGTTGAGGATTATCTGATGGGAATACATGCATATTGAATTATTTGTTTGTTATTATTGTTTGAGTTGATTATGATGTTTTCTTGCTGGGCTTTGGCTCACGGGTGCTACGTGGTGCAGGTAAAGGCAAGAGCAAGTTAGATCAGCCCTGATTGGAGAGCTCAGCAAGCAGAATGTACATAACCAGGTGCTCGGCCACCACGGTTGAGATCTAAGCAAGGATATGGAACCTAAAGACTACCTGTTTTGCCTTAGTATGGCTAGTGGATATTCATGTATTTTTTGGGAGTCTGTAAACTTGTTCTAACTTTGTTTTCATATGGGATCCCATGTTTACTACAACTTAAATATATGGAATGAGTCTTTTGAGACCAAAACCTTTTAAACCTTAGCTTTTACATGTTTAGTGACACGTTTTCAAATTAATGAATTGATTGGCAAGTCCTGCACCTTTATAAGTACAGAGTGTAACGGTCTTGGCTATCCAAGGCGTTACAGCAACTATATTTACCAAGTGACTACAACATAAAACATATACATACATATATACATAGCACATAAACATAACATAGCATATAAACATGTCATAACACATACAATCTAACCTATTTTCCTTACCAAAAACTAGGATATTAGAGACAAGAACGGGATGGAAAACTCCTAAAATTAAACAGTAAGATCCATAAGTTTTCTAAAGAAATGGAGATGAAAAGAAGATCTAAACCAATACGATGGTAACTTACCGAAAACCTTAAGTTTCAAGAAACTCAAACACCTAACCAAAAGTCATAATAATAAGTTAGGATCCTGGAAGAAAATGAAAGAATAAAAAGAACTATAATGAAATAAACCTAAGGATAAGAATACATTGGATAGACTAGAACTGTGATCTACACCTCAATACTGAAATATCACTCTATCTTCCTTCCCAAGTGTTTAGAAAAGCTTAGATTGGAAAGCTTTTAATCCCAAAACCCTAGTGTTTTCTCTCTAGAATAAACTTAGCAGCTAGGAGACTGAAGAATGCTTGAATGATGAATGAAATGGCTGAGTGTAAGGTCCTATTTATAGAGTTCAAGGAGTGAAACTAACCCCTTTTAAAAAGAATAAATAAATTAATAATAATTGAATAAATTTGAATTTTTTGTTCAACGGATGCCTAGAACTCGGTCAAAAACGTTCAGGAGCAATTCTAAGTTGTTGAGGGCTATTTCTAATTCGATTTCCACAAAGATTCAAAAATACCTTAAAGGACTGATATATCGCCCCCTATAGGAGATATATCGCCTACTCCTATGTCCCGAGCCTTCGTGGTTTCGTTCGTGCGAAGTCGACGTGTTTTCCATATCAACCTTAGGCGATATATCAGCCCCTATAGTTGTGATATATTGGCATACGTTAATATTTTAAATACATTTTTGCACACTTTCAGCACACTTGAAGTTTGTTTAAACAACTTTGACTGAGTAGAACGTGATCCTAACAGCTGCTGGAAGGTTTTAGACCTTCTAGATCTATCTTTTATTACTTTATTCATCTAAAATCCTTAATAAACATGCATGTGACAAATGTCACATTCTTAATTATTCTATCTAAATCATAGGTTATAATAAATATTATTTTTAGGACCAGCTATATTAATCAAACCTTATGTTAAAATTAATATTTATAAACTATAGGTTAAATTTATAAAATCCATAACTATTTCTACAAATTTCCAACTAAATCCCGGCTTAAACCAATAATCACGAAAACTAAAATACTACAAGCTACTACTATTACTACTATCTAACTAAGTAAAATTCCGAGTCGCTGCATACAAACCATTTTTTCACTTCATCATTCCTACAGTTCAAACAACTTCCTCAATGCTCATAAATTTATATGTATATATTTGCACGTAAACTATTCTAATCAATTTGGCTATAATAATTTAGAAAAATAAAGAATAGAAAACTCAATAATAAATGTGCTTGTGTCAAGAGACTTGAATAAATAGAATTACTTTCATAAACATGATATAACATAAATGTGTTAATTTTTTGTGAAAAAAATTATAATTACTTCAATTAATAATTTCAATATATGTCACCCCATCTGATATATTTTTCTAGCTCCCTCTGCCTAAATCGATCATTGCCTTTGATTGAGAAGACCACATAACAATAGTTTGAGCGGTTCATTTTGTTTGTAAAAATACCACAATTTCTTTTCTTTATCTCAGATGTACCATTTAATGTTTTGACAATGTATGTATGCAATTACCTCACCGTAGATTGCAATTTGGCTCTCTTCAATTTTGAGTTTATATATATATATATATATATATATGTGTATATATATATATGTGTATATATATATATAAATATTCGCAATGGAGATTTGTAAGGAAAATGAGAATACCGTGAATTTTGAAAAGTAATATTGTGGTGTTTCAAAAGTATTATGACAAAAAGGTCCGAACCCTATTTTATTTCAAGCCTGGGTTGTATTTTTTAAGAACATTTCCTAGATACAAACTAGTGGCCCAAAATTCAACTTAGTAGATACATTTGCAAATGTTAATACATTTCTAGTCTTGTTATAAAATTACTAATTAGTGACTCTAAAGAGATATGCATAGGAGAGTTATATTTGCACCCCTTATTTTGATAAATACACCCAATTTTCTTAAGAAAAAGTTCAATTACATGCTTATCCTTATGTAAAATTACTAAAATGTACTTTTTTAAATCTTAGTTATTTGTAAGTACACCCCATTTGTACCTCTACGACTTGATTAAACAAACAATTGAGTTCAAAGTTTTGATTTTATTTGAATTTAGACTTTCCTCGTTGCTTATTTAGCAATTTAGTTAGCAACTATAGCCAAATGATAGTTATACGTTTAAACATTTTGCTCATGTTTTTATTAAATTTATCTGATACATGTACTAAATTGTAATAGAAGCAAGAACAGAAATTGTAATTCTCTCCTCTATACCCATCTGTTTGGGATTTGTGCTTTGAAGCTTTTATTGCATTTGGGTCCTGAGTTTGAATCAACTTGGTAGAATATGAACCCTTTGCCTTTTTGGGTCTTTTAATTCTCTGGAAAGATTTTTAAAATAGCAATCTTTGAATTGTTCCTTTATGCCCTTTCTCTTTTAAATGATTGACAAAAAGGGATTTGATTTCTGTGTTATAAAAAATTTGGTCCTTGACTTTTCTGAGTTTGGTGATACAATATAAATTTTGATTGCGTTTTTTATTTTTCTGGAAAATAGAGATCAAAAGGAATTCCATTGCTTTTGTATTCGAGTTTGTGGTTGGCCTTGGTTTTGCTGAGTTCTTACTGAAGAGGAGGTGGTCGCAGTCTCGACTGTGGAGGAGGCGAAATCGGAGTTGAAAGAGAAGATGGAGAGAGGCTGATGGTTTTTGTTCTTTTAAAGTTGGGGTGTGCAACTTTTCAAATAAGACCAATTTTCGGAAATAGAGTGGGGTGTTTTTATAATAAAGGATTTATAATTTTTTTGCATATTTTAACAAATTATTTTTTGTATTTTATATTTTATAAAATTGTTCAATTAGAATCCTAAACCCGATTTTAATTAAAGTTTTCTTAACTGAAATCACAAATAATTTATCAAACTAACAATTCATAACAAAATAAAATCATTCTATTTAAAAACTGTGTTGTTATATTTAATTTTTTCTTCATCAAAATTGAATTGAAGGGTCTATTTGAACCATTTTATAAAATATAAGATCCAAAATTGAATTTTTTAAAACAAAAAGTTCAAACAAATAATCTAAAAAAATACAAGTTCTAAAAAAGTATAAATTATTTTATGAAAAATAATATTTTAATAATTAAAATGGAGTGAACCGAGTATAGGAGTGTATTTATACATACTTGGGGTGTCAATATAATACCCCATATGCATACTATTGAACTATAATATATATAGATTTTTTTTTCAATTGTATCAAAATGTATTAGTCTCCAGTCGTATCCTTTTCATGAGTTATTCTATATATATTTACAATTATTCTAAAATACATTTTTTATTTCTTTTAAATTAAGGGACTTGGGACTTCTTTCTGATGAGAGATATTAGTACTTATGCCCATTATACTATGCCTATAACCACTTCTATAATATATTTGATTAACCCTTAATTATCAACCCTTATAATTTTGGTAACATATTGTAGTCACTTAGTTAATCTAGGCAGGCACACACGTGTTACCAAAAACAGTAAGTAGTAATATATTTGTTCTAATTTTATTTTATTTTTCAACACTATTACTTTATTTGTATCTTTTGTTTAGAGTTATATGTTTCTATTATCTTCTTCTACTTATTCTCTTATTTTATTTGTAATTTTCAGTCATAGAGTTGTAATCTTATATAATCAATCTTTGTTTTATTTGTACTATTTTGTTTAAAGTTGTAATAGTTCACGTATTATTCAATTAAATAACATATTATTTTCTAACATATATATATATATATATGTACTACAAGACAAAATAACTTGACTACACTGCAAGACAAAATAATTTAACCAAAATTTCTTATATTCACTCACTCTTTTATAATAATTATAGATAGTATGGTACAATCTCCTGGTTAACCATGACTTATGGTTTTTTTTTTGTAGACTCTTACTTTTTGTATCAAATTAATGACTTGATTATTTAAAATGGCTTATCAGGATCCTCCCCCGAGAACAATTTCCACTACCAAATTGTGCCACCTGAAATGTTACACCCAGATTTCGAGCCATGAAAATTGTGACCTCGAAAGCTGGATTCATAAGGAATGAATTCGTAAAGTCTGGAATATGTCCGAGATCTAAGCATCGAGCCTGCGAAGCAGAGACGACTTCGAAGATGATAGCCGCAAAATCCTCACAAGCTCGAAAGATAGACCCCGAGGTACATCTGTTCTCGGGATGGCCTCGGATCAGGACACCGAGCCTGACGCGCGTACGAGCTCGAAGTCATATAGCCTCGGGAAGATGTTATAGCTCGAAACTCAATAAGAAACCTGGGTGAATGGGGTCTTGGTGATATAGGATAATAACTTTGAATATCCTAATGAATCACCAATAAGAGACGCGGTCTACATTTATTACTATAAATCCCCTATAATCAAGGGATATTATTTGTTCAGTTATATGCCCCCTGATCTTCAGGGGACGTTTCCTTGTATATCGGATTTCAGGCTTTTAATGCCATTTAATTTATTTGCATATACAGAATAACTTTCCAAAATATGTGGAATAGTATTCTGAAATCTTCTCTATAAATAGAGAGGTCATGCACCATTGTAAAGGACCGAATTTTTGTGATCTTGAGGGAAAACTCTGGAGAATTCATCATTGGAGAATTTTCAGAAATCATCTCAAGTTTAATAACAAAGACTCGTGGACTAGGCAGATTTAACTGCTGAACCACGTAAAAGATCTCGTGTGTTTTATCGAATTTCATTTGGCCATAACTGATTATTGTTTTCGTGCTCTTCTTTCACTGTTGATGAAAAACAGCGTCAACAGTTTGGTGCTTTCATTGAGAGCCTTAAGCATTCAGTCCTTGAATAAGTCATGGCCACTAATAATCAGAATGCTCCTGAAGAGAATTACCCAAGACGTCCTAGGAAACAGCCGATGGAAAACCCAGATGTTGAGGAAAGAAGCGGATCCTCTGATTCCCGCGGACCACCCGCTCCGCCACGAGATGAGGATATTTATTACAATCCTGAACGATATGTTCCCATTGTGGAACTGGAGAATCGGCAACTAAAACAGCAGTTGGCAGAGGCCAACAAGCAGAATGAGGAGTTAGCTAGGATAGCCGCGGAGGCGCAGGTGGCTCAGCCCCCGCCTCCGCGTGAAAATCAAGCTCCTCCTCCTAGGGACGTGCATGTTCCTCCCCGCAGGCCCCGGGGGTGTCCGTGAAAGAATGCTGCCCCAAGAAGGCCGGCACAACCTCCGGCACCAGCAGAGCCATCCGCTCCCCCTAGGCCCCAGAGAAGTACTCGGGCTAGGGCCCCGGTTAATCCACCTGTGGAAGTACCTACGGAAACTGAGAACAACCGAGCCCCTGCAGAGGCTCGAACTCAAATCCCTGAGAACGCACCACATGGAACCAACCCATCTCGGGCAAACTCCGGACCATCTAGGCCGCGAAATGGGTGGCAGCCACCCTCACCCATACGTTTCCCTCCATCACCTATAAGATACCTTCACCCCCTCGCAAGAATGCTCAACCGGTTCGAGATCAGGATGAAAGGCGTGCGAGGAGGAGACAAGGAAACAGGGAAGCTTTCCAGGGGCGTAGAGATGCCCTATCAGAGAGAAGTCAAACATCTCGGTCCTGCACAGCGGAAACGAGACGGCACGGAAAAGACCCATCTCGAAATAACCATGCAACGAGTTTTACTAGTGACGATTCTAGGGATACCGAATCGGTCAGCATGCATGATCGAGGTCGTAAGAATACTGGAAGCCGCAGAAATCGCTCCGACCTGCGAGAGCACCTGAATAAAAGTCGGGGTAATGTTGACCTGATAAACCCGGACCTGAGGGATCGCTTGAATAGGCGTAAAGATCGCTTACGGAGGTGCGAGCCTGGAATTGTTATCGATGACAACCGATTCCAAACAGTATCCCTCGCGGACCCAGTCTAGGAAAGAATTGATCAGCTGGAAAAGGCCTTTAGGCTTTTGAAAAATGAGCAAGAACAGGATCGATATGAAGATTCTGATGAGGAGCTTGAACTGTTTGCTCCCCATATTTCAAACACTCCATTTCCCCAAGGATTTCGGATCCCTCACGTCCCAACGTTTGAGGGAAAGACCGACCCGTACAGCCATCTGAGTACATTCAACACCATAATGAGAGCCAGTAACGTGGGTTACGAGCTCAGATGCATGTTATTTCCAGCATCATTGACAGGACCAGCCAGAAGCTGGTTCGAAAAATATAAGAGACACTCAATAACTTCTTGGGAGCAGTTGTCTAAAGACTTCAAGAAACAGTTTAAAGCCATGATGGGGGTTAGACCCGAGGCGTCAACCCTAACTAACGTTCGGCAACAACCAGGCGAAACATTAAAAAGTTACCTTACAAGGTTTAATTTGGAAGTTACCCGAGCTCAGAATGTGGATGACAGTGGACACTTAATGGCTGTCCAAGCCAGAGTAATGCCAGGGAGTGCTCTCTAGGATGACATGCAGAGAAAACCGGTGAGGTACCTAACCGAGTTTAATAGACGAGCACAGAGGTTTGTCAATGTAGAGGAAGCGAGGTCGACACTTAATGTGACTTCCCAGCCCAGAACTACAACGATAAATGTAAACTCTGCCTCAACCTCGGCGGACCCAGTAGCTTCAAAGCCTGCTGTGGAAAACCCTTCCAAGAGAAAAAAGAACGAAGGGAGCAACCCCGAGGCCGAAGGAGGAAAGAAAAAGAAGGGGGAGAGATATTTCTCTGTGTACAGAGTGTACACCGAGCTCAATGAGTCTCGGGAGAACATATACCTGGCTAATGAAAACCAGGTCCCCTTCAGGCGTCCGGACCCAATGAGAAATCAAAAGTCCAAGAGGGACTCCAGCAAGTATTGCCGATTTCACAAAGACACCGGGCATACTACTGATGAATGTCGACAGCTGAAAGACGAGATCGAAGGATTGATCTCGAGAGGTTACTTCAAACAATACGTCAAGAACCAGAGTACTAATCAGGCGACCGCGAACCAGAGAGCAGCCGCGTCGAAGCCCACGCAAAACAATAATTCCCGAGCTCGGGAGGAAGATAGGCCCCCGCCGATAGATGGAGAGGATGTAATAACAATCTCGGGAGGACCTCATCCCACAGGCATGGGCAGGAATGCCCAAAAGAGATACGTTAATGAGATGAAGACTGGAGACGAGTCTCCCTATGAGCCCGAACCTAGAGCTCCAAAATGTCAAAGGGTTGAATCTCAACCAATAACCTTCACTGAGGAAGACGCGTCCCATGTCCAGTTTCCTCACCATGATCCGCTGGTCATCACTCTCCAGCTGGCAAATAAAAAGGTCCACCGAGTTCTCATAGACAATGGGAGCTCAGTGAACATTCTCTATAAAGTAACCCTCAAGAAGATGGGACTCTCCCTTCGCGACCTGAAAGCGTGTGCGACTACTTTATACGACTTTTCAGGAGAAGGGACCGCCTGCATGGGATCCATCGAGCTCCCCGTAACCTTGGGAGACTACCCAGTCTCGGTAACCAAGATGATGGAGTTCGTGGTAGTAGACCTACCTTCAGCCTACAATGTGATGCTTGGGAGACCCGCCCTGGTTGGGCTGGGGGCAGTCTCATCAGTGAGGCATCTGGCCCTTAAGTTCCCAACCCCTAGCGGCGTCGGAACACTAAAGGGAGATCAATTAGTTGGGAGGGAATGCTACAGCATTTTTTTGAGAGGAAAGAAACAGACGAGCGCACAAGCACTCGTCATTATTCAAAGTAAAGACGGGACAGTCTTAGAAATTGATGAAGAGATCGATCCAAGGGTTGAGGAGAAAGCTGACCTCGAACCCTTAGAAGAGCTTGAAGAAATTCAGCTCGAGGAAACCGATCCCTCGAAAAAGGTGAAGGTTGGAAAACACCTCCAAGATGAGACAAAATAGCAACTAATTTTCTTTTTAAAGAAGAACCAGGATGTCTTCGCATGGTCACATTCGGACATGGTGGGAATAAGTCCGAATATAGAAAGCCACGCGCTCAATATAGACAAAAGCTTCCCTCCGAAGCAACGAAAGCGAAGACAGCTGGACGACGACAGAAAGAAGGCACTGAAGGAGGAGGTTGACAGGTTAAAGGCAAACCGATTCATTAGGGATTCCTTTTACCCTGACTGGGTAGCCAATCCGGTGTTGGTCCCAAAACCCAATGGGTCGTGGCGGACCTGTATTGACTATTCAGACCTCAACAAGGCTTGCCCGAAAGACTGTTTCCCATTACCAAGGATTGACCAGCTCGTGGATGCCACGGAGGGGCATGGCCTGATGTCGTTCATGGATGCCTATTCTGGATATAACCAGATCCCCATGCATGCCCCCGACCAGGAACATACGAGCTTCATAATGGATAAAGGGCTATACTACTATAATGTCATGCAATTCGGGCTCAAAAATGCTGGGGCCACATACCAGCGGCTCGTGAACATTATGTTTTCAGAACAAATAGGCAACAACATGGAAGTTCATGTTGACGACATGCTTGTCAAGTCTCAACTTAACAATAACCATGTTGATGACCTCGAAGAGTGCTTTGGCGTGCTCCGCAAGTATAACATGAAACTGAATCCTCAGAAGTGCACTTTCGGAGTATCTTCAGGAAAATTCTTGGGCTTTATCGTGAACGCTCGTGGAATAGAAGCCAACCCCGACAAGATCCAGGCCCTGATTGACATGCCCTCACCTCGAAGACACAAGGATGTCCAAAGTTTGACCGGCAGAATGGCGGCCCTAAGTAGGTTCATTTCAAAATCTACAGACTGTTGACTCCCGTTTTTCAACCTTTTGATGGGAGGTAAGAAATTCGAATGGACAGAGGAGTGCGAGCTGGCATTCCAGGAGCCTAAAAAGCACCTCGCCGAACCCCCCATCTTATCAAAACCTGAAACGGGAGAAGTACTATACCTATACCTCTCCACCACCGAACACGCAATAAGTGCAGTACTCGTGCGAGAAGAAGAAAAAGTACAAAGACTTGTTTACTACATCAGTAAAAGGTTACTGGGGGAAGAGTCAAGATACCCCCTGATGGAGAAGCTGACACTTAGTTTAATTCATTCATCTCGCAAACTCTGCCCCTACTTTCAAGCGCATCCCATCCATGTGATGACTGATCAACCACTTAGGCAGGTCTTGTCTAAACCGGAGGCGTCAGGTCGACTTCTTAAATGGGCGGTTGAGCTCGAACAATTCGAGATCACATACCACCCGAGGACGACCATTAGGGCACAGGCGTTGGCGGACTTTATAGTAGAATGTACTGGCATGACCAACGATGTAGTTATTACCCCGGCCCACGAGCTGTGGAAACTTTACGTCGATGGCTCATCCAATGAAAATGGAACGGGGGCAAGAATCTTTTTGATTACCCCCGCAGGAAGCAGATTTTATTCCTCCTTAAGATTTAACTTCAAAGCATCAAACAATGAGGCCGAATACGAGGCTTTACTGGTGGGGCTTCGTATAGCCAAGGAGCTCAAAGCTAAAGCAATACATTGCTACAGCGACTCTCAGCTCATGGTTAATCAAATCTTGGGAGAATTCCAGGCTCGTGGCACAAAAATGGCAGCTTATTTGGAGAAGGCAAAATCCGCATTGGAGCGTTTCGAATTTTATGCAATTGAACAGGTTCCTCGAGAGCGGAACTCAAATGCAGATGCCTTAGCTCGGCTCGCCACCTCCGCCGAAAATGAAGAACTGAACGTTGTGCCCATAGAACATCTCTCGGCACCTAGCATCAACGAACCGGAGGAGGAAGATGTGTCTATGATTGAATCCGAGCCTACCTGGATGACCCCGATAGTTGAATACCTCAAGACCGGAGCCCTTCCAAAAGATCGGAACCAGGCTCGAAAGTTAATGTATCAACTTCCCCGTTACACCATTTTAGATGGAAAGCTATACAGAAGAGGGTATTCCATGCCATTACTTCGGTGCGTAACTCCACCCGAAGCTAAGAAGATCATTGAAGAAATTCATGAAGGATTCTACGGAGATCACACCGGGGGGCATAGCCTATCCAAGAAAATCATACGCCAAGGATATTTCTGGCCTACCATTAAAACGGATTCTTTCGAGTACGTGAAGAAATGCGACAAATGCTAGAGATTCACCACGTTTCCTCGAGCTCCACCATCCGAGCTGACCATGTTGACATCCCCATGGCCATTCGCGATATGGGGAATCGATCTCATAGGCTCTCTCCCAACAGGCAAGGGCGGTGTAAAATATGATGTAGTCGCTGTGGATTATTTCACAAAGTGGACGGAGGCTGAACCATTGGCAACAATAACTTCCAAAAAGGTCCTCGACTTCGTGGTAAAAAACATCGTATGCCGATATGGGGTGCCGAGGATGATTGTATCCGACAACGGAACTCAGTTCGATAGCGACTTATTTACCAACTTTTGTGAAAAGAATGGAATAATAAAGATTTTTTTGTCAGTAGCTCATCCTCAGGCGAATGGCCAAGTCGAGGCTGTAAACAAAACTCTCAAAAGTTCACTAAAGAAAAAGTTGGAGGAAGCAATGGGACGATGGCCCGAAGAATTGCCCCAAGTCCTATGGGGATATAGGACCACAGCTCGAACATCAACGGGGCATACCCCGTTCTCTCTAGCGTACAGTTGCGAGGCAATGTTGCCTATCGAGGTCGAAATTCCAACAATCCGAACTCACATTTATGACCAAAACTCAAACCACACTCAGCTCGAAGAAACCTTAGACTTGATTGAAGAAAAGAGAAACGAGGCTCAGCTGAGGAACGCTGCCTACGAGCAACGAGCTACCAGGTATTTCAACAAGAGGGTTCGAGATCGAAAGTTCGGTGTGGGAGATCTGGTGTTAAGACGCGTATTTTTGGCAACACGAGAACCAGCAGCTGGTGTGCTCGGGCCGAATTGGGAAGGACCATACCAGATATAGTCAGTCATCCGGTCTGGTGTTTACAAGCTAGCGAGATTGGATGGGAGCTTGGTACCGCAAGCATGGAATGGTGAACACCTTAGACCTTACTACCAATAGTATAGGAAAAGTGTTGCCTGTAACCATGATTTTTCTATCTGTATTAATTTGTCTGCTTTCGAATTCCATCAAATAAAGATCTACTTCGTTCAATATGTTATGTCTCTTTTTATTTTTGCAATCTCTCTTAATTTAATAACCTATGGTCAAACTCATAGGATATTAAGGGGGCATCATTGGTATACATACCATCAGCTTAAAAAATAAAATAACATACATGAAATACATACAAGTGTTTGGATACAACCAGATGCGCGGGCTTAGATAGTTTGGACGTAACCGAATTATCAAAAACACATAAGTGTTTGGATACAACTAGATGCGCGAGCTTAGATAGTTTGGACGTAACCGAATTATCAAAAAATATACAAACGTTTGGATATAACCAAATGTGCAAACTAGGTTAAAAATGTAAGTGTGGATTACAAACCAAAACACGAACTTAATAGGTTTGGAATAAACCAGCTAAAACTAATCGACGATAAGTGGGAACCTAAACCCGCTTCGAGATAAGTTGAGATCGAGGCTGGAATATCTTAAAGGAAAATAGTTTCGAACTCTTAACCTCGGAGAAATAACCGAGGACAAGAAAAAGTAACTAAGTAATAAGATATAACTAAACCATTCGCATTACATACCATACAAGTGCTTTCGGGTTCATGGTTAAAGTAATACCCGACCTTGATAAATAACGAGGTCGGAAGCGGATAATTCGAGCAAATGATGCACGAATGTGTTGGGTTTTGAGCCCAACATCCAAACTATGTTTGTGTGAACGAATAAACATAAACGATTCATTAATAAAAAATATGAAAAATATTTCGAAACAAGAAATGTAAAGCATATGTATCAAGGTAAAAAGAAATTGTATCAGCCCTACGGGCATAAATTAAAACAATTACAAAATAAGGGGACGCATCCCCATGATAAGATTTTGCCGAGATCAGAATCAAGAAGGAGGAGTCTCCTTGGCCTTCTCAGCATCGGCAGCATTGGACCCCTCAGGACAAATAGCATGACTATCCTCCTGAGCACCTTCGGAGGCGGCCTCCCGAGCAGCCTCTTCCGCCTCAAGCCGAGCATTCCACTTATCCAAAAGCTTCGCCTCGAGAGGACCTAAGAAAATGGTATCAAGATCTTCGTTGTTGGCCCAAATTCTGTACATGGCCGAATCAATTTCCTGGTCCTTCTTCTCTTTATACTCAGCAAGGAGGCGAGCCTTTTCACCCTCAATTATATCGAAGGTAGCAGCCTGGTCTTCTTTGAGATTTTTGTTAGCCTCTTGGAGCCGAGCGTTCTCCTTCTCAAGCTCCGCGAGCCTGGCATTCTCTTTCTCGAGCTCCGCGAGCCTAGTATTCAGCTTCTCAAGCTCAGACGCTTTAACCTTAAGCTCCTCGGCTCCTGCCTCGAGCTTTTCATTTGTTGCCTTCAGGTCGTCACTCGCCTTGAGTTGAAGATCCTTTGCCTCCTAAGCATAAGACTTGCTTGAATGGATCTCGTTGTTCAACCTATAGTTGAGCTGGGCAGTAAAGGCAAGAGACTGACAAAAGAAAAAATCGTCATTAACGCCAGGACTGTGTAAATATAACTAAGAAGTAGAAGAAAACTTACCGCGGCAGTGAGCTCGATACTCTTCTCATAGAGGGCAGTGCAGTCTCGGGCATTGTTCAAGTATTTCCATTGAGGAGCTTCAAGACAGCTGAAGCTCTGGCCGATTCGGGACATAACATCTGAACACAGCATAGACCCATGGGATCTAGCCGCGTTGTCAATTACATACTCCTCGACGTGAGTAGAGACTGACAGCTTCTGAGCTCGAGAAGCGGAAGGTTTTCTGGGAGGTGGACCAAGTGTTGGCTGGACCACTACAGGAAGTTTAGGCTCGGCCATAATGGAGGCACCAACCTACGGAGTCGGCACAACGGTGGAAGTCCCGACCTGCGAAGTCGGCACCACGGTGGAAGTCTCGACCTGTGAAGTCGGCGTCGCGACGGAACTCGTAACAGGTGGAGGAGGGGTTTTCTCGGACCTCCTGGGGACCTTGGTGGGCCAATCAGCTTTTCGCGACTCCGCCCTAGGACGCTTGCTCATTTTGGCGCCGCCACTCTCGATGATGTTGTCAAGGTCGGAGTCCATCTTGCCTGCATAGTCACGCCACAATGTGAATCATAACAAAAATAGGGAATAGTATATAAAGTGATTCAGTATCGCATAGATATACAAAGTAATGATAGGAGAAACCTAACTGGAACTCCCCCCCGAGCTCGAGCTCGGGGACCATGAAATTCCCCCATCTTCAGAAGAGGCGGGGGGAGTACCTTCCCTATAGGTGGACGTCAACCTCGAAAGGTCCCTATAATCATTGGTCCCATACTGGACGGCTATCCCGTCCCACACCTCGTTCAGACTGTACATGGTGTCATACTTCCCGAGCCAACTATCAAACCTATGAACTCAGTCGTCTACCCAAGTCCATATGTAGAATTGGTCCCTATCATCCGGGCATAAAACTAACCTATCGGGTTTGTGTTTTAATAAGGTGGGGGACCACATTCTCGAGCTAAGGATGACTTTACCTTCTTCATCTGAGTCTGATCTCGAGGCTTCATCGTTAGCCTCGTTCCCCGATGGTGGACTCCTTCGGCGAGCTGGAGGTGGAGGCCTCACCTCTCTCCTTGGGGGGAGGATGCCTGTGGGCAAAGGCACCTGCTCCCAACAATCATACTTTTTATTGGACCAGTCCAAGGTGGACTGGCCATCTCCCAAAAGCCCGCAAGCTTGGAGCTTACTCTCATGTAAGAGGTATGAGAGGGACCTCCTGCCGTAAGGGAGTTGGAGCAGAGTCTCTCTATGCTCCTTCATTGCGTCGTAGGGAGTAGGACGGTGAAAATTGGCTGGAAAATAAGACACATTGCAACTAAGTACGAACCTACAAATAAAAGCCCCAGCACAGAGATAAAGAAGGTTAGAGTACTTACGAATCCGTCTGAATGAGTAGCATCGAGACGGGGACAAGCCATCTGTCCAAAAGAAGGCTTTCTTAAATTCAAGTGGATGATTAGGAAGATCCTCTAACACCTTTTTCTCTTTGGGGTAGCTCGAAAGATAGTAAAAGTCGTCTCCTCCCCGAGCTCGGGAGGGGTTGCTTTTCAGACAGAAAAGGTATAAAATCTCCTGTGGTGAGGATCCTTCCCACTTCAGCTCGTGGTATAGCGACCTCAGGGCAGACAGAACCCTGTAAGAATTGGTGTTGAGCTGGAATGGAGCCATCCCAACAAAGTCCGTGAAGTCCTTGAAAAATGACTTCAAAGGCAGTAACGCTCCTGCCTTCATATGCTCTTGGCTCCAGGCTGCATATCTCAGCTTGGGGTTTCCATCTCCCGGGGCGCGGCAGCTTCGCTCACTGGGGGTAGGAGCTCGACACCTTAGGGTGCCTGACAGCCTAAGACCATGGAGACCCAAGATATCAGTTATCTAGCCTAGTGAGGTAATTGAGCTCCAGTAGTGCTCGGCTTCGAAGAACTCCCTCCTTGGTTGCGAGGTAGAAGGCTCCCCCATGAGCGAGAATTGGAGCTCTCCCGGGCTATAAGCAACGGTCACTTTTAATTTAGGGTCGAGGGGAATCGGCCTGGGTCCAGAATCAGGTTCTGGATAAAGAGCCTCCCGAAGGGTTCTCCTTTTCCTCTCTATAACCTCGTCAATTTGGCGGCGATAATGAGCTCGAATCTCCTCCTATTCGTGCGCGAGATCGTACTCGTGAATCAGACGTTGATTCCGAGCAAACAGCGACATCGGGCTTGGGGTTTTTGGCGAGTAAGGGATTGCCAGCAACGACCCCCACCGTCTTTCCAGATTCTGTGACATCTAGCGAGAAAGAAAAAATGGTGAGGGCCATGCATGCAAGGGTTCAAGAATTACGAGCTTGACAGGATAAGCTCGGAGAATGCTTAAGAATGCAACGAGCTCGAAACTAAGACTCCGATTGAGAGTCAGAACGTGTATTCTACGAGAAAAAGGAGGAGAGTGGACAAATTTTTTTGAAAATCCCGAAAATCAGGGGAAAAAGAGTGGTGGTTATCCAGAAAAGGTAATCTTGGGTATCGTGCGTTCTTTAAAACCAAGGTTTTATACCCGATATCTTGGTGTGCAAGATATGTCTTTTAAAATTTTGAAACCCAGAAAAAAGAGACCTTGTTCTACACCAAAACTGGATTTGAAACCTGAGATTTAAACCTAGTATGGGAACGTAAACGAAGAAGCTTATCGTTCAAAAATTTCCTAGCATATCATACTAAGGAAATATATTAGCGCACTCCCAGAAATAACAAGAACAATATGGACAGAAACTGGCATAAAGGAAGATAAAAATTGGACACTTACATAATAATGGCGATTGCAGAGAAATCATCGACTGAAGGAGAGGCTGCAGATATGAGCTCACGGTCTCGAACAAACTGGCAGTCCTCTGTTTCTTCGGCTGAGAAAACATGCACAAGCAAGAAGTTCTCAAGAAAAGTTCCTGGTTTTGCTTCTTTTCTTTCTTCTGATGAGCGAAAAATAAAAGGAAGATGATGAGTGGGGTCTCATATATAGATGGGAAAATGGGGTTAATCTGAGCCATTGAATAAAACCCTTGCGAAATCCAATGGATAGGGATTAATGATAAGATGGTACCATAAAGGTGGCAGGCGAAGGATCGTGGGCATATTTCCAAGGTACTCGAGTACCCTGAATGGGCAATACCCAACTAACACGTGCCCCGAAGAAAGTAGTTCAAAAGTTTCCTTCTCATAGGATTCGAACAAATACTTTAGAGGGGGCAAGATGTTACACCTAGATTTCGAGCCATGAGAATTGTGACCTTGAAAGCTGGATTCATAAGGAATGAATTCGTAAAGTCTGGAATATGTCCGAGATCTAAGCATCGAGCCTGCGAAGCAGAGACGACTTCGAAGATGATAGCCTCGAAATCCTCACAAGCTCGAAAGATAGACCCCGAGGTACATCTGTTCTCGGGATGGCCTCGGATCAGGACACCGAGCCTGGCGCGCTATGAGCTCGAAGTCATATAGCGTCGGGAAGATGCTATAACTCGAAACTCAATAAGAAACCTGGGTGAATGGGGTCTTGGTGATATAGGATAGTAACTTTGAATATCCTAGTGAATCACCAATAAGAGACGCGGTCTACATTTATTACTATAAATCCCCTATAATCAAGGGATATTATTTGTTCAGTTATACGCCCCCTGATCTTCAGGGGACGTTTCCTTGTATATCGGATTGCATGCTTTTAATGCCATTTAATTTATTTGCATATACAGAATAACTTCCCAAAATATGTGGGATAGTATTCTGAAATCTTCTCTATAAATAGAGAGGTCATGCACCATTGTAAAGGACCGAATTTTTGTGATCTTGAGGGAAAACTCTGGAGAATTCATCATTGGAGAATTTTCAGAGATCATCTCAAGTTTAATAACAAAGACTCGTGGACTAGGCAGATTTAACTGCTGAACCACGTAAAAGATCTCGTGTGTTTTATCGAATTTCATTTTGCCATAACAGATTATTTTTTTCGTGCTCTTCTTTCACAGTTGACGAAAAACGGCGTCAACATGAAATTTTTCATCCTGTTAAAAATTCCCCCTGAATTATTCATGTTACTAAAATGTGAGACTTCCGTCCAATTTTGGAAACAGAATTGTGATGTGGCGATAATGAAGTGTTGATGTGGCATTGCCACGTATATAATTTAAATAATAAATAGGATTTTACCCCCGAACAATTACCACTACCAAATCATGCCTCCAAAATTCAAAATTTTAAAATTTAAACAATATTTTGAATATTAAAAAGAAAAGATAAAAAAACATTAAATTAATAATTCATTTATATTAAATTAAATCATACAAAATTTAAAAAAAAAATCAAATAGATAAAAACAAAACTATATTAAAATTTTCTCTTTTTTTCTTTCATTTTTTTCTTAATTTCTTTGACTTTCCCTCACTTTTGCACCAACCAAACAATCTCAACAAAATGTTAGAGAATATATTATATTCAATGGAAATATAGAAAAAAAAAACCAAATACAACTTTATGCAAAAATGCAATAGACAAGGTGTTTGATAAAAGTAATATTACAACTCAATTGCACAAAATACAAATAAATAGATGAAAGAAGATGTAGAAGAAGAATACAACTCAAATCATAAATCAAACAAATAGAGATGAAGACTAGAATATAGAAATAAGAAATAAAGAACAAGAAAGGAACAAGAATGAACACAAACTCTCACACAACCAAAGTGTAGATTAGTGGAGATCACAACTTGAACAAGGTTCAAAACATTTGTGCAAAAACTTATTGCCCCCAACTCTAAGCACTAAAGGTTCTCTCAAGGAAATAGCACTCTCGAATTATCAAGCCTCTATGGTGTATGTTCCAGCCAAGTGGTTTGTAGATAGAAAATGGTGTGTCTTACAAGTGAGCATTAGACTTCTATTTATGGAGTTTGAGATACCCTTTGAATTTCAAATTTCACCAACCCCATGGTTGTTACCAATGTTTAATTGGATGTTTATTGAATTAAAATGAAGATTTGGGAGTTACTTAGGGTGTTAGAACCGTTCAAATTGGAAAAAAAAAACTTAAAAAAGAAATTGGTTGACAGAATCCCTGGTCGCGGCCAGGAGTATCAGTGACCGCGACCACCAGCCTCTGTCCCCCAAGCCGCAGCCAAGCATAATCAATGGCTGCGGCCACGTCTCCAATCTCGGCAAAACTCAATTTTTGCATTTCCAAACAGTTCTATCATCTTCTCATATGACTTTGTAACCTCCAAACACATATGGGAGTTAAAATCATGTCTCCAATAGCCATATCACTTATGGCTTTATGAAATCCAAACTCAAATGTGTAACATACAATCTACACATTATTGGGTAATATTTGAGAGTTACAAAGAGTTACAAATTAGTAACTGACTTTGTAACTCCAAAATATGTCACATTTGGGCACACACATGTATCTAATTTTGTAATTCTCAATAATATGTTACAATGTGTGATAAATCACATTTTGTCACATTATTTTATCTAACATTATATTATTTAAAATAATATAACACAAAACTCATCAATTTATCACAACAAAAACTCAACCAAAAAAAATTATCACAACATATACAAATCAAAATTGTAATCTCTCAAATTCATACACATTTTAATATGATATTAACATCATAATGAAAGATCCAGATTTTCTATTATTTTTCTCACACTTTTGCACCATCCAAATACCCTAAGACACTAAACAAATGAGAGAGAGAGAGAGAAGGGATATGAGATGGGCAGGGAAAGGGAGAGATGCAGAAGGACAATATAGGCGATACCAAAGGTGAATGTCGTCAGGGAACCTGTATGAGCACAGTCTGTCAACGATGTCGCTACCCAGCCAATTTCAAGCTCACTCAACGCATGCCCAACACCTAAGCTGTAATGCCCCAGAATCCCTAATGAGGTTTAATGGTTGGATTAGTAGGCTGGGAGGGTCAAAATTGATTTATTATGCCATTAAATTACTATATACATGTTTATGTGAATTATATTATTATATGGTGATAAATGCATGCATGTGGGTCCACATTTCTGTTGGGGTTTTATGCCCTAATTAAAACTCAAATTCTTTGTAATCTCATTTTATTATCAATAAAAGAATAGAAATCATTTTTTTTTACTTGGTCAATCACTTTGCTTACATGTTTTATTTTCATGATTATTTATTTAATATAAACTTCTATTAAATCCCGAGCATATAGCTAATCTTATTTATAGTAACGTAATTACAGTGGAATATAAATATGATTGTATGTTCAAAATAAGTTAGTCCTAAGATTAGTCAATGCACAGGATTTACATTGACTTGCCAATCTATGATATGATCTACTTACACATTACAGTGTTATGTTCTTTCCAGAACATTAGCAAAGTATATAAGATCGGATTTATTTGTTACATCGGACTAGACCGATATTGACAGTTGATAAGATAAGTAAACATACTGTTATTATCTATTCTAGTCATATCATATAGTTGACCATATGTCAATTCAATCTCAATTCTGAGTGGTTAGTATTCTAACTGATTATATTATTTGAGTTCTTTGACTTATTCGTTACTAGCTTACCCTACGAACTATCCCATACTTACATCTTGGGAACTCGGTAGTATAATTGAGTGGGAGTGTTAATCATAGATATGAACATCTATAGCTTCTGATGAAGAAGTGAAATGATGGTTTTCTTTTAGTTTGGTTCAAGGTGTTAAATGATAGAGATCTCATTTCAGTAATTATATTAGTTTACTAAAATATCATTAACAAGGAACTAAGTATTTTAAGGATAAAATACAATGAGGGGTAAAACGGTATTTTAGTCCTATCTCATTGTAGACCATCTATAGAGGATTGGGTGACAATTATGGTTGTAACAATGGATAATTAATAGTGTATCTATATTTTTTATAGAGCATTCTATGAATTCAAGAATGTAATTCTGAGTATATAGTGGAGTCACAAGGAATTAATAAGTTAGTAAATTTATTTGTTAGATTTATGATAACTTAATGGAGCTTGATTTCAGAGGCCCATGGTCCCCATTTTACCTTGGATAAAATCATCTAGATAGTCTCAATTAATTGATTTAATCATCAATTAGAATTATCAAAATTGACCAGGTCAATTTCAAATAGTTTCACAGAGTTATGTAATTTAGAGAAGAAAAGAGAAATTATGGCAGATTTATTAATTAAGATAAATTGGTATCTAAATTAATAAATAAGTTTAAATCAAGGTTCAAATTATAAATAATTAATTTGATAAAATATTTAATTAATTAAATCAATAGAAAATAATACAGGCCTTGATTTTAAGTCCAATGGGCTTATAATCAAATGGGAAATTTCACGGGCCTAAAGCCCATGATAATTTCGACCTAGGGCTTTAAAATGGCTATTATTTTATTGATTTTTTTATTAAATTAAATGGCCTAATTGAGTCTATAAAAGGAGTGCTTAGAGAGAAGTCAAAACACAAGTTTGATAAGTCACAAGTCGGATTTTCTGATAGTTTTAGATTCTCTCTAAACACAAGTCATTTTTATAAGCCTCTTGATTAATTTCTCTTCTTCTCTCTGTATCTATCTCATGTGTTAAGAATTTCCCACACTAGTATAGGTGATTCTAAGGTAACATTGGAAGACTATGAAGAAATTAGAAGAACAATTCAGTTTCTTGATAATACTCTGCGACAAAGAGGGTTCAAGAGTTAGAGAAACTGAAGGAATGACTCTTTAATTCCGCTGCGTATACTGTAAGTATTATATTCATTATTTCCCTTTGAATTCAATTTTAGAAACATGTTCTAGGCTATCTTATATTAATTTGTATAATATTAGATATACATGAAAATAAATAAAGATCATGTATAAGTTTTCCTAACAACTTCATCATAAGGGAATTTTGGTAATTTTCCTCGTTGAGGATATATTTGTATATCTTCATGCATGTTGGTGAATTATGAATAAGGCCACATTATAATGTAGATTTGTTCGAGCTTTTCGGCATGAGAAGATCCTTTAATACAAGTTATCGGTTTGGTCAAAACGGGGTTGATTTCGGGGCTCAGGGTGAGTCTCAGAATGATTTGGTGATTAGAACATTGCCGTGAATTAAAGGGTAATGGGATATGATTTAATTAGTATTTGAAAATAATGGGAATTGGAGGGTGTTAATTATGATTAACGAGATAGGCGAGAAAGGACGGCTTTGCCCTTGGGGGCTGTTAAGAGGTGAGTTAGGCACGGCGGTATTTTGGTCATTTGACCAAGGTTATATATTAAGTTTGAAGGCTGTAGAACTTGTAAAAAAAAGCATTGGTTTCTTCTCTCTCGTCCTTGTCCTTTGAAATTTTGAAGCAAGTTTGGGGATTCAAACTTGGAGATTGAAGCTTGTGGTCTTAGGCTAGTGTTTAGCCATTGAAGAGGATTCAATTAAAGTTTAAGGTAAGGTTTTAGTTCAATTTTCTGGTTCCTTGCTCTGTTTTTTAGTTAGTTTTGAGATTGGAGTTTTGATCATAGAAATGAGAATTTTATGAAGTTTTTATTGGTTTAAGGCTTAGGTTTTGTTGGATATATGGTGGATAAGTTGTGGTAATAATTGAGAGCTTTGCATTGTGGTATTGGAAGTGTTTTAATAGGGTTTTGACATTAGTTCGAAGGGGAAAAACTGAGGTTTTTGGCTGAGTTTCAGGTGGGTTCGCGGCTCTGTTCTAGAGCGTCGCGGCCCAAGCTTGTTGAAGATGAAGGGTAGTGTTGAAGGGCCATTGGGCCGCGGCATGGTGGAGTAGGGTCGCGGCGCGTGTTGGTGGTTGGAGTTTGGGTGCCTCTGTTTGGGGAGGTGAGTCGCGGAATGGGGGAAGGCTGGTCGCGGTCCTTAGTGGCAATTTGGCCAGAAATGTGCTTTTGTCGCCGGGATTCACTACAAAAAAAAACAGTATTCATAACACTTAAAAACTGCTAACCGGGAGTATTGATAACACTTCTGAAAACGCTAACATAGCCCCTGTTATTAAAAGTCCTGTCTTTTCTATAACAGTATTTGAATGTTATGTTTGATGTTATCTTAAACTATTCAATAACACATTTTGAGTTGCTATAATATTCAAATAATAACATTTAGTTAGAGTATTTGGTTATAAATTTGACATTTAATCTTATACTTTTTGCATAACACTTTTCTACTATTACATTTGATTATTTTGATAGCGTTATTAGTTTGTTATATTATATAAATCATAACGGTTTGTTACGCTTATAATATGTTTCTAAATCATAACATATTAAAAGTCTAGTAATAAAATTTTGTTACTTTAGCGTGGATAATATATTTTAAATTTTATTTTAATAAGTATACTTATAAGGTTTTTTTTAATTAAAAGATTTTCATTATTGTATTTTGATAAAAAAAAATCAAAATTAATCAAAAAATGTAATTCTCAATAGATTGATAAACCATAAGTATTACATTAATGAATAACTAATTCAAACCATGAATGTGTCTACTTCATGAGATCTTAGTTCTAACTTAAGTTTGAAAGCATAACATAATAAAGTTTACTTCAAAAATGAAAAACAGAAACATTACAAGATACACAAAAGTAAACCATGAATGAAACTTGCTCCATTCTTCAATTCATCATCCTTTGTGCACTTGTCTTTGTTGTGACTCCATTTGATTAACTACAAAAAAATTTAAATAATTAATACTTCAACTTTTTGGAGGGTTATTTTTACTCTAATGAATTATGAGAATGAGAAAATAGAGTCAGCCTGGACACAAAAAAAGTTGAGAAATCCCTCTACTGAAAACTACGTAGAGAGGGAGAAGGATGAGGTACTTGCTTCACATAGACATGAAAATTACAAGAAAATGCAAAACTAAAGACACTTTAAAACAAAAAAGGAAATTCAATTTTTCTTATTTTACAGTACCAAAAAGACTAATCTAAACAAGATAATCAAGGCACTAATTCTGCCATAGGAAGATGATAAAAATACCAATGTTCAATCCAGTATCAAGTCAAAATACTAATTCAACCACTGTCATATTTTTTCATTAATCCAATCACAATACTTTCAGCCACTATGACACCAAAATACACCAGTAAAAAGAAATCTCATTTTTTAAACACTTTTATACAAAATAAATCTCACTTTTTATTAGTATTAGTTTTAAAACATTTACATTATATATAGTAATGTTTATTTATTTAGATTCTAAAGGGTTTAATTTAAATGTGCCAACTCAATTAAGTTTAAGTATACCATTAAACATGGTTCAACATGACTGCAATCAATGCACGAAATCAATAAGTGTTAACAATTAAGTTAGAGATATATAGTAAGAAGAGAGAAAGATACAGTCTATATGCACAGATATAATGAAAAAGTAAAATATAATGAAACTCTCACAAAAATACCTTCTTCTACTTCTAGACTTGCCAAGTGACGGGGAGCATGACAAGTTGCGTCTTGTGTGGACCTTTCTACAACAAGGGCTACCAAACTTCCATTTGCACCAACATCATGCTTGTCTTATGAAGATTTTTCAAAATTTGAATGCTGAAGCTTTTTATTCCTTGAATTTGGCAAGCTAGAGATATGAATTTCATCATCATCATCATCAGTGGCATAATTTCCAAGACCCAGCACATCTGTTACTTATAAATAAAAGTACAAATTCAAACTGTAACAAAGTGAGTTTGGTTAACAAATCATAGCTTGGTCAGAGTTGCAAGATTCTTACTCTGTCAAAATTGCTCACCCATAGAGAATTGTTGGGATTAGGCCATGATTTGAAGCAGAATCAGTTATGGGAGCAAAAACAAGTCTACAACATAAATGAAAAAGCAAAACAAATGAGTGCATTATAAATGGAAGAAAAAACTCTGAGCATTAAATATAAAACAATAAAATGAGCATCTGTAATACTAAAATTCCTGGTTGAAGCTGTAACAAATGTTAAATTAGATAAGAATTGATAGCTTAACATTTGAGAGCACCATGATCCAACCAATAAACACTCACATGGAGCTCTCCATTCAACCATTAATTTATTTATACAAGTAATAGAAGCATTTTCAATACAACTCCGAGTCGTTTAAGCTTTCTTACCTCCAGCTTCAAATTTATTACCTATCCAGAAGGCATTGAGGATTTCTTGGAATTTCCAATGGATGGCACATTTTGTCCACTACTACAGCTGAGAATGCCACCCATCACTAGCCAGTCCTTTTGCCATCAATATACAATCAAAATTATACACAACTCATAATATACACCAAGTAAAAATAGAATTTGAATTAGGAAAAAAAAATCATAAACCCGATTATAACCCAAGTATTATTATTATTATATATATAATGTATACACTAAAAAAATAGGAAGCTAGCTAATATCTCATACAACAAAAAGGTTAATGGGTTACTATGACAAGATTAATACATGCTTCAGAATCTAGCAACATATCCATTAGATAACAATGACAAAATCTCATTTTCTCATCAAACAAACATTTATTTCAGATGAAGTTTACTAGAGCATACCAAAGCTAAAATAATATTGATCAAAAGGACCACTTGTTTCAGTTTAAGATGTGAAAAGTCAACCCATATTATTATTCCATGGTTAAGCTTTTTTGGCTATGAAAAATTGTAATCGTATAGAACCTTCTAGTGTGATTAATGTCACTGAAATATTCAACATCTGCCAAGTGGGAATAACTTGAGTTATGTATTGTCAACTAGGCTGTCATGCATGGTGGAAATGCCTAAAACTATATAGCTAAAGAGGCTAAGCTATATATTAATATTTGGTTTGAAAATTTTGCAAAAGAACGTCAATTTTTTGTTTTTGAAGAGAAAAAATATGACTGTAATATAAACAGGTAATATACTGTTGTTGATTCTAATTTTCTCTCTATGAAACTATTGATATAACTTCCGTAAGCAATGATTGTATTACATGAGAAAGAGGCCAAAGCCAATTTTTGGAATTCTAAACAAAAAACTTAATATTAAATGATGAGTAACTATCCAAACTCTTACTTGAAGAATCTCATTTCACATATATAAACAACACCCAAAACCTCCAAATATGGCATGAGATATGAACATATATGAGAAAGGGATGAGCTCCATACCTGGGGAATATGTAGTGCGCCTGAGGTGTTGTTTTCAAGGTTTTTTTGTGCCTAGTAATAAGAAAGAAACTAGTCACCGGAGAAGAGAGGAAGACTCCAGTTGCACGGGCTGTTGTGGTCGAAAGATGGCCTCTCTTGATTGCATTCCATTATCCCCAACCAAATGGAGACTAAGTTATCAGCTAACTTCCGTTACCACTCTGAGAGTGCTTGCTTCTGTTTTTCTAGCAAGAACGAGTATCTTATTTCTCTTTAAGAAGTTCCCCAGCAGCACTCTTAACAGACAAGACATAAATTCACTTTCACAAGTGGAAATTATTATTGTCGTATTACTTTATTTAAACAGGGAAAATAAATAAAGGGTAAAATTTTCAGGTGTAATAACCTCATCACTGTCTGATTACAAAGGAAGCGGGAGAATATAAAATATAAATGAAAATGAAAAAAGCTCTCAGTTAGACTTTGTCATTTCAAAATGTAAATCAGAATCTCCAACATGGAAAAATAATGTCATCAAACTATAGAAAAGCTACCTGAATCTCTACAAGAAAACTTTGAGATCCATCCATAGTAACTGCAACAACCACCGCTAAAACATATGAGCATGAATACTCCTCACTTAAAAACATCTCACTGGGATTTAAAAATGCTTGCATTCCTAATTGTGACATTTCAAATACTCCAAGCTAGCAGCACAGAAACAAAATTAATGTAAGTTGTCCAAACAATAATTTTCTTCCTTCACAAAAATGGAAAAGAATATGTAATTTTTAAAGAGTGCAAGTCTTGAAAGTTGAAATTGACAAATAACTTCTAAGTCCAACAAGCAGCAATACAGAACAGTTTCAATTATTTATAATCTAAATGAGAAAGACAGAAAGTTGTTTAAAGGAAGGGTACTGCAAATGTATAACAGCACATAAGTCTTAAGTCTCAGAAACAAGTTTGCTTCATAGTAATGACTTCCAATCATGACTAACCTCACCCAAGGTAGAATAATGAAAAAAAAATATTAGCCATAAATAAGTTAGAGAAAAGAGAATCTAAGAAAAGATAGTCTAAAAATCAAGATAAAATTAACAATGCTACAAAGTGTAAACAGAAAATGGAGAAGGTAATTAAAAATGATAACATAAAACATTATAAGTGGAAAAGCTTTACATAGGTATCACCAATTGCCAAACTCAGGTATCTTTCTTGTGAAGTTGTCGCTACTAATCCTTCTGCAATGATATTAAAGTGACATAATACTAATGATTATTCAACCAAAATATCTTGATCATTTCAGATATAGAATTATAGTACACATTGACTCTTACCATTCAACGAGATTAGTGAGAGTCAGAAGGAACCCTCCAGTGAAATTGTTTGCATCAAGAATCCTTTAGCCACACCATTTCAAGAAAAAATAATGTCATTTTACAATAGTTATCAATTTTCTTAAATAAGCATGAACTATAACAAAGAAATACTCGAAAAAAAGAAGAATAAAGGAAAATGGTATGCTCATAAGACACGATGTTACTTGCACAGTAAAACCCAATACTTAGTTTATTTATATGATCCAAACATATTGTATAGTTTGCATGGAAAACGACACAAGCTTGCATTACATATTGTACATACATATATACAAAAGTATTTGTTATACTTAAGAACTGATAGGTCATATAATACAACTCAGTGGGGTTTGTCACTAGAATAATGAATACAAACAGAGATACAACTCACCAAACAAAGTAGAAAAAACCAATTTGTCAAAAGGAGAAAGTTGCAAGTGGGGAAGGGAACACAAAACTAGAAAGAAATGTATTTAATTTTTTGATTTTATAGAACTTCTTGGAATAAAATAATCTTGTGGCCTTGAAATGTATAAAGAAACAAAAAATCAAACTAGACCCAGATTTTAATATGTTTTACATGATTTGGTATTTGCTTTTCTATGATGTAACTAGCTAGCAAGAAAAATTATAGTAGTTTACTACTACTACTACTACTACTACTACTACTACTACTACTACTACTACTACTACTACTACTACTACTACTACTACTACTACTACTACTACTACTACTACTACTACTACTACTACTACTACTACTACTACTACTACTACTACTACTACTACTACTACTACTAATTTCAAGTAAATTTAAAAAGTTTGTATTATCACAGAGAAAACTAATCCAAAATACAATTTAGAACCTTTACCAAATAGGTGGTGGATTTCTTGATGGCATCCTAGCTAAAATACCCACCAATCAAGTAATTTAAGAAATGGGATTTCTTGATGGCATCCAATCAAACAACCTAATAGCTTTATCAAATTTTCCATGTTTAGAAAACCCATAATTATAGAACTCTAAAATACAACATCTAACTTAGAACTTTCATCAAATAGTTTTCTTGCTTCACTCAGAAACACACAAAAACAAAAATCATTAGCACATACTACAAATATGCAATCTGAATTCCAAAGTAAAAATCTTAGTCAAATGAAACTCATAAAATAGTTGGGAAATAGCCAAACTAATCTTAAAATCAACTACGGTGGCAACAAATCATTCTGATGTTATGCAAAGCCAGCATCTTTGAGCTAGATGATAGTTAATAAGTAGAAAATTAATTTTCATCTACTTTCCAGTTTTCAATCAAATCTCATCAGTCTCTCAGTGTTTTTCTTACACAGAAACTGAGATAAAAATTATCTAGATGTGATTAAAAATAAGAAAAGGATTCCTTAAAAAAAAAAATAACTTACCATGCCTTTCATTAAGATCACTAATAGTTGTCTTTTTGTCTAATTCTGATCAAGAGTCCAAGTTCTCTGGCACCTAAAAAATAAAACACAACTAACCATTCACTATCGCCCCACACAACTCATTGAGATGCGAAAAAGAAAAAATCTCTTCACCATTCACCAAGCATCCATCACGAGAGCTAAACAATTTCAATTTGCAACATGAAACATGAAACAAAATCAAGTGCCAAATACCTTAGATTCGTTAACTAAAGTTGAGACCTAAGTAAAATTGCAGAACAGAGCTTGAATAAAACATATTACCTGAAAAATAGCCCCGTCCAAATCGAAGTCGAGCCCATCTTCCCTGAAAGCTTCGCCAACATTTCCCACTTCCCATTTTCGTAACCACTAGAGAACTGTAACAGATAGAGAGAGAGAGAGAGAGACAAGAGGTATCAGTGAGATGGGGAGAGAGAGATACATTAGAGGGAGAGATAGAGATGAGAGGGAGTGAGTGAGTGAGTGAGGAATTTTAGGGTTATTCGTGACAAAACACAAGAGAAAATATATAAAATCAAACACTTGAGAGAATAAAGAGAGAAAGAGAGACCTTATCTCTCACTGCCTCGCAAGAACCCAACACCATCAAAGAACCGACGGCGACTCCGACAATCTAAGGGTTCGATCCTTGAGAGAGGGTTTTGAACCTAAAGAAGAGTTGAATCCAACCGTGCAACTAGCTCCATTAATGGAGGACGAAGGTGGCCGGGAAACTCCTTGAATCTCACAGAGGCGCACGAATTCAGCTTGGAGAGCATTTTCTTTTGTTTTATGTTTTCAGAGAATGAAAATATGAGTGAAGAGTGGGGGAAAAAGTCTAGGCGAGATGTTTTAACAAAAAAATTCATTTGGCGCCACTTTTCTCTTTCTCCGTGTTTTATATTTGGCTAATCAATAATAACGCTTTTAAATTTGTGTAATATTTTACTGTAATATTTAGTCAAATTTGTTGTAGTGATTCAAACCTTAGGCCTTGAAATCGTTCCTACTACCCGGTTTAGTAGGATTCGACGTCCCGAAAGCTAGGTCTTGGTCCAGGATCCTTTTATTATTCATTTTATTGATGGAATCCCATAATTAGTTATGACTAGGTGACCGCCAAGGAATTAAAAGGCTGATCGTTCTCAAGGGTCATTCTTTTACTAATTCTTGCTCGAACCAGAGGTAAGAAAAATCCACTCCATATGTGACATGCATGGTTATTCATAAGGCATGTTGAGTGTTTAAATGTGGACATTGATTGCATATCAAATGCTTAGAAAATCTTGCTTACTTGTGAATGGCACTGACTTATTAGTCAGAATCGACAATGGTGTCGGTATTAACTATGAAGCTGTGACTTAATAGTCAAGTTCAGCAGTAGTACTGAGCACTGGTCGTATGGTATTGGCTTAAGAGTCAAGAACGGTTTTAGCGTGTTTAACGCAAGCCAAAAATATTAGATCTAATCGACATAAGCATTGAATGACTCATCATGAGCATTAATGCTTGACCAACCCCAAGTTCGATGAAAAACAAAAGCGCTTGTCTAGTCTTATGACTAGTCACTCAGAGCCGGGGCCAGAAGGCCTAGGTGACTGCATCATCACATGGCTAAGGGTACGAAACCCACACTAGTGACTCCACGGTCACTCATTTGGTTTATATTAGTGACTCGCTCACCAGTCACTCATCTGGTTTAAGCTAGTGACTCAATGGTCACTCATTTACTAAGGGTGCGGAACCCACATTAGTGACTTACACATCTGTCACTCATTTGTTTAGGGCTATAAGCTCTGGATGGTTATCATAATCATCACTTGATATTATATACATGCAGTAATGAGTTTTCTTGTTGAGCCTTGGCTCACGGGTGCTATGTGGTGCAGGTAAAGGGAAAGAATAGCTCACCCATCCTTGAGTGGAGAGCTTAGGTGGCGATGTTACATATGCGGTCACTTGACCACCACGGCCAAGGAGTTTCTCAGAGGAACTAGGGGTTAACCCTATTTTTGCCGCTTAGGTTGGCGGGTTGTAATTTTTAAACTGTATTGACCATTTTGGATTGTAAATAACTTGTAAACGCTTTTATGGGCCCATGTACAATTTTATGTTTTAAATAAATATATCATTTCCTTCTGATTGGTTTTTTTCACCTTAGCCTGTTAATAACACCTAGATGCACATTTATAACCAAATGACTCGATTAGTGAGTTAAGCACTGTTCAAAGCTCACAGTAACGGTCTTGGAGTAACCACTGCATTACAACTTGGTATCAGAGCATTGACCCAGCCGAAAGTGTGGCTGACGGGGACATCGAACCTCTAAGGGTGGGTGATTGTGACATTCAGAATCCCGTGATCCGTAAGGGGAAAGACTGGGTAAAAGCTGTGCAATCCCACATCGCCTGGGGAAGGTCAAGTGTGATGATTCTAAGATTGTGTAGGTATGGGACTACATAGTTGAAGATGGCTTAAATGGATTGATGGGTACTACTTATGCCAACAAGATGCATCTTCTTTTCGGCAGCTCATCACTTGAGAACTCCAAAGTTAAGCGTGCTCGACGTGGAGTAATCTTATGATGGGTGACCTCCTGGGAAAATTTCCCAGGAAGCGTGCAAGTGAGGACAAAGCATGCTGAAAAGACTCGTGTTGGTTTGTAGGGTCAGTCGTCATTCCAGGAAGCAACCATAGTGACGTAGGGTGTTACAACTTGGTATCAGAGCGTGCCAAGGTTTAGGGCTCCTATAGACTGGCTGGGCATGTACACTCATCACTGAAGTCAAGCTCGACTCATGGTTTGGTAACTATTTATGTAGTTATATATTTAACTGGTTAAATAAAGTATAAATGATTTACCTGTCTACATGAAATACAATGATAAGGTTGGGCCTTGAATATTGCATCATCAGCAAGAACGTGCATATTAATACGGATATTGCTAGAACATGCTTACTAGTATTGTTCATTGTGAATTATTATTTGATACATGTTAAATGCAAAATGCTATGATCATGTATCCATCTGTATAATTGTGGAATTTGGTGATTATCTGTTGATCTTGGACCGTGAGGCGGCAAGAGGATTAGTTATTACTGCTTAACTGGTCGTATTGATTATTTCAGCACAGTATAAGTTATAAGAATGATTCCAAGACAAACAGATTCATCAGCTGGCCAGAATAACAAGAAAGTTTAGGAGAATGACCAGAGTCGAATTCCACAATCATCTCCTGATAAATGGCAGCAATTTTTTAATGACCTACAGGCCAGAGTATTGAGGCAGGAAGAAGAAATCTGCCTCCTGAGACAACAGTATGTTCCTGCAGGAACCAGTGTACTAGAGGCACCACCTGTATTGGTGCCAATAGTTGAGCAGTTGTCTGAGGTTGGTAGCAAATGGGAGCCTCTTTATGAAAGGTTCAGGAAACAGCAACCTCCAGTGTTTGAAGGCAGTGTAGATCCTGCTAAGGATGAGTAGTGGATGAGCATGATTATCCTTGACTTCATGAGGGTGATTGGTAATGAGAGGATGGCCTGAGCCACATACATGTTTCAGGAGGATGCCCAAATTTGGTGGGAAGTTATATCCCAGACTAGAAACATCAATGGCCTGAGTTGGGAAGATTTTCAGACTCTGTTCAGCGAGAAGTACTACAACGATGCCATCAGGGCTACAGCGTGGCATTACTTACTTGTGTGTGGCACCAACTGTTCGGAATCGGCACTGGTTGCGTATCACTGACCTGAGAGTCAGAAACGGCATAAGCGTCGAGGACGCAAGGCCGAATGAAGATTAGATCTAATCGATATCAGCATTAAATGACTCATATGGGGTATTAATGCTGGACCGACCTGAAGGTCGATGAAAATTATAAGCGCTTGGCTAGTCTAGGACTAGCTACTCAGAGCCAGGGCCTAAGGCCTAGGTGACTGCTTGTCACATGGCTAGGGAACAATGTTCCATAGTTGTGACTCTAGGGTCATGAGGAAGGTTATGTTGGTGACTAATCATCATGCACCTATCCTGTTTAAGCTAGTGAAAGGATCACTTATTTATAAAGGGAACGGAACCCACCTTAGTGACTTGTACCACAGTCACTCTTTATTTCAGGGCTATCAGCCCGGTATGGTTAACGGAACAACCAGTGATAAATCACTTATCTGATTGAGGTTGACTTGATAGTCATCCATTCAGGAGGGCAGGATTCTTTATCCTGGATACCCATCATTATGTGAATCAGTTTGCCTGCTTGATTAAGGCTATATCTGCTAGGTGTGTGCCTGATGATTTGATGACATGTTATTACTGTTCATGAGCATATCGAGTTTTCTTGCTGGGCTTCGGCTCAAGGGTGCTATGTGGTGCAGGTAAAGGCAAAAGAAAGTTGGACCATCCTTGAGTTGGATAGCTTAGGTGCCGATGTGTACATATGCAGCTGCTCGTCCGCCATCGCCGAGGTTTGAAGGAAAGGAGCTAGGGTTAAACCCTGTTTTGCCGCTAAGACCGGCTGGATGTAAATATCTTCTGTAATGGACCTTTAAATTATATTTTTGGGATCCCAATGTATATATTAAATGTTCTAATGAGACGATATATCTTAACCAAAAATTTTAATCCCTAAACCGCTAATCATACTTAGTTACACGATTTTGGCCAAATGACTCGATTAGCGAGTTTAGCACTGTTTACAAGGCACACCGTAACGGCCCCTGGAGTTGGGGCGTTACACTGAAGGTGAGGATCCTTTTGTGTTTTTTGGTACTATGCCTGGACCTCGTATACCTATGATTTCTATTTTGAGGGCTAGAGACCTATTGCAAGAAGGTTGCATTGGATTCTTAGCCAGTGTGGTTGACACCACTCAGGCCATTCCAGTGAGACCAGAAGAGACCAGACTAGTCTGTGAATTCTTGGATATGTTTTCAGAAGATTTACCAGGGTTGCCACCACACAGAAAGATTGAGTTTGTGATAGAACTGGCTCCAGGAATGGAGCCAATGTCTAGAGCACCTTACAGAATGGCCCCAGCTAAGTTGAAAGAATTGAAGGTACAGTTGCAAGAGTTGTTAGATTTGGGTTTTATCAGACCTAGATTATCACCTTGGGGTGCACCAGTTCTATTTGTGAAGAAGAAAGATGGTTCTCTGAGGATGTGCATTGATAACAGAGAACTGAATAAGTTAACAATTAAGAACAAGTATCCTCTGCCAAGGATAGATGATTCGTTTGATCAATTGCAAGGTAAAATGGTATTCTCAAAGATAGACTGTAACGACCCAAATTTACTAATGAGGCTTAAGGGCCTAGATTAGTGTGTCGGGAGGGCATAATTATAATTTTGGCCCGTTGAGGGCATAACTGTATATATATGTGATAATTGTTGAGACCACATTATTATGTGGATATATTTGTGATCTCTGATTTGAGACGATCCTAGTGAGCAGTTTAGCGAAAAAGTCACGGCGGAGATTTATACCTGGCTCGGGGCGAGCCTGGGGTATAAATGGGAATTTAGAGAATATATTGGGGTCTATTTTGACATCGAGGAATATAATTGGTGATTAATTAGGTATCGGGAAGTAAGCGGAAAATATTAGAGACACTCGAGGAATTAGCAGGAATTGGGCGAAATGACCAAAATGCCCTAGGTGGATTAGAAGACTTAGGATTAAAGGGGAGGGCATTATAGTCATTTGTCTTATAAGAGATAGGTATTGCTGAGGCTTTATGCTTAGTAGAAGTTGTAGAATAAGGTAGAAGTCTGAGAAAAGAAGGAAAAGAAAGAAAAAGAAAGGGAAGAAAATAGGGCATTTTTCCAAGGGTCAGTTTATGCTTTCCTTCATCATTTTTTTGAGTTTTCTTGGAGCAAAGCTCAGAGGGGAGCTAGGTTAGGCTGAGCAACAAGAATTCTGAGCTAGGCTTGAAGAATTGGCAAGGGCTTAGCAAGAATGCAGCATCACTTAAGGTAAGACTTTGGAGTTTTCAGTTTCTGGTTTGGGTTGTTTGAACTATGGTGTCTAAGCTGAATTGATGGGAACTTTAGGGGAATTCAAGCCAAGGATTGAGGAAGAGCAAGCTAAGGAGGTCTAGAGGCTAACTTAAAGTCGAATTTCCATCAAAGGTAAAAAATTCAAAGCTTTAAACTTTGAAGTTTTGATTGTTTTGTTGAGTTTCTGAAGTCTAGAAGCAACTATGGTGAATTTTGCGATTAGGGGTGCATGTGGTTAGGTTTTGTATGATTGTGATGCTTGGGATGAGTGGAATATGTTAATAAGCTTGTTTTTAAGTTTGGTTGAGGATTGGAAGAGTTTTGGTAAGGGTTGGCTCAGGGAAATCGCAGGAAGGGAAAATGCAGTTTTGGCTATCTGTGACTAGCGCTACAGCGCTAGCCTTTGGGCGCTGTAGCGCTAGGCCAAGCATTCTGAGGGTGTTTTGGTTCTGCTTGTAGCGTTGTAGCACCCTCCTTAGAGCGCTGTAGCACTACCCTGTTTCCAGAAAGGGGTTTTTGAGTTATTTTCAAGGGTTTTTGCCTGGGGGTTCGGGGTTCGATTCCACCACCCCGTTTGGTGGAATTGGAGCTTCCCGAGGGCTCGGGATTGGTCCCGAGGCTAGGGTTCGGACTTGAGGTTTGGCTATGATTTTGATATATGGTTGTGACTAGGTGTGCGCTAAGGCTCAAGGGGGATCATGCTCAAGGATCAAAGTGAACAAAGCTAGCTAATTTAAAGGTAAGAAAACTGCACCTGGCTATATGTTTGTGATGGGACTAAGTGCTCCCGATATATGTATAATTTCAATGATGGTATTATGCCATGGGACATGTGATAGACAGCCTAAGGGTGTCGTATACAATATTTGCGCACAGGGCGCGGCTTGGCCACTGGTGGCTGAGGACAGCTTAATATTCACTGAGCTCGGTTTAAGCGGGCCGGAGTTAGTGGGATAAACAGAGGGTGCGAACTAAGGACGCTAACCCTAGTTATCATTTGTAAATTGGTGATTGATATGAGTTGATATGTTTAGTATGCTGAACACTTGATTATCATGAATGCTTATATGATTAAGAACATGCCTACATGCTATGAGATATTGGATTGTCTGTTGACTGCTATTGCTCTGTTATTAAGTTTTCTTGCTGGGCCTTGGCTCATGGGTGCTACGTGGTGCAGGTAAAGGCAAAGGCAAGTTGGACCAATCCTGAGGTGGAGGGCTGCGGGGCAAAATGTACATAGTCGGCTGTTCGATCGCCATGGTCGAGGAGTGGATCAGGACAGGGATTGCTTAACTGTCTATTTTGCCTTAGTATGGCTAATATTGTAATTAAATCTTGAATCTTTTGTGAATGGTTTTAATTCTATCGATTTTGGGATCCCGTGTAAACAAAGAATATTTATTTATAAGAAATGTTGCTTTTAAGACCAAATTTTTTTAACCCTAGTTCCACAATAGTTTCAATAACACGTTTTCAACTTAACGACTTGATTAGCAAGTCTAGCACTTTTATAAACACACAGTGTAACGGTCTTGGCTATCCAGGGCGTTACATAGACCTTCGTTCTGATTATCATCAATTGAGGGTCAAGGAGGGAAACATACCAAAGACTGATTTTCGTACCAGATATTGGCATTATGAGTTCTTAGTCATGTCTTTTGGATTGACTAATGCCCCAGCTGCTTTTATGGATTTGATGAATAGAGTGTTCAAGGATTATTTGGACCAATTTGTGATTGTCTTAATCGATGATATTCTGGTTTATTCTCAGTCAGAGTCAGAACATGAACAACATCTGAGGTTGGTTCTACAGAGACTGAGGGAACACAGGTTGTTTGCAAAGTTCAAGAAATGTGAATTCTGGTTATCTTAAGCATCTTTCCTTGGGCACATTGTCAGTAAGGAGGGGATTAAGGTAGATCCATCCAAGATCGAGGCAGTTAGAGATTGGCCAAGGCCAAAGAATGCTTCTGAGGTGAGAAGTTTCCTAGGATTGGCAGGTAATTACAGACGTTTCGTGAAAGGGTTCTCTAAGATTGCTACTTCATTGACTGAGCTGACGCGCAAGAATCAGAAGTTTGTGTGGTCAAATAGGTATGAGAACAACTTCCAGGAACTGAAGCAAAGGTTGATTACAGCTCCAATTTTGAGTCTTCAAATAGAACTGAAGCGGAGCCTGAGTCTAAGGCTGAGCCTGTTGTCGCTATTGCTGCAATAGTTCCTCGACTTTTGTCGAAGTCTGGCGATCTCCGCAGTGTTGTCAACTAGCGGTGTCGGTGGCGCATTGCGGTTGGCAGTAGCACGTACTCCTCTTCTGCGAACCGGAGGGGCTTCATTATTCACTGGAGCAGCGTTGGAGGCATTTCCATTGGTCGAACAGATCTTCGGAGCGACATCATAGCAGAGTTCTAACAGTTGAGAGAAACATGTCAGAACCTCACCCTAATAGGTTCTAAAGAAAAACTTTATCTAAACAAACATAACTCGGACCTATTGATTATGACTTCTTATGAAAATTATATGTCTTCTTTATTATTAGAGTAGGTTTCTATACTTAGAAAAATAAGCCATCTTTATTATTTTCTAAGTATGTTTCTAATCATCCTATATGACTTAATTCTCAGGCTCGAAACTCATCGTTGTTCCAAAGTTAACCATATTGAGGGAGGCCTGGGATCAGTAAAATCGTTCCCACTACTATGGCCCCCTAACTCTTAATATAGAAACTTGGTTCATTGATTTGTATCCACCCTCACCGAACTTAGTCATTATTTATTTTATTTATTTTTATTATGATTGCAAAAGAAAATCAAACTCATACATGATAACAAAAATAACCATAATATTAATTTGGAAAAGAAAGTTTTCACTATTTACAATCATCAAAGAAAACAAAAAATAAATAAAAATAAACAATGAAACTAGTATATTCTAAAAATTGGGATCTTCTACATCCGATCCTTCATCTAGCATATCGTCTTCTATCTCTTCATAGTCATCACTGTCTTGTGCCTCAAAATGCCCTCGAGGAAGATTTGTAAAAATTCTATGTTTTTGTTCATTTGTAAACTGAAATTCCATTTTTGAAGTGAACCTAAGTATGAGAAAATAATATCTCATAGCTACAGGCAGTTCATCTTCGTCATCTATCATCTCCCAAATTTCTTCTAAGGCTGCAGTCACTGTAGGATAATCTCTAAATAGTCTAAGTACTAAAACATATTGCTCGGTTGATCTCAACATGATCTGCTTAGATTCTTGGAGGTGACCTATCTCCCTGTGGAACAAAAGTAGCCTCCGAGTGATTCTCTCTAACACTCCTACGGTGTTTTGGGGTTCTCTAATTCTTTTTAAAGCCTTAATGGCTCGGATATCCTCATAAGTTAATGCTCCGTTCATTCTTAATTGAAAACATAAAGACTAAAATTGTTAGTTATACTTACAAACATAATAACTATAACTTAAACACTTACTTGGCGGTCAGATTCGGAGCTTTGAGTGTGTGTATCGAGAACTTCATGCGAATGAACCATTTCTCTGATACCAACTGTAATGACCCAACTACTCTAGAATTTGGACCATTAATAACTACTATACACAGACACTAATCTTAAGAAAACATACATATGAAATATCCATAACTTTATTTAAAAACTGTAAAGTAAAGGTTTAAAATACATAAAAAAAATCATGAGTAGGATATGGGATCTCATTATTTTGAAAATAAAGCATAACATAACTTAAATCTTAAATAAAATGGTTATAATATTAAGTGTGGAAATACATAGAAATCACAATTAAAAGACTTAAACAACTTCATCCTCGAATCGTTCGCGCAGTCCACCTGTGACACCCCACGTCACTATGGCTGCTTTCTGGAATGACGACTGGCCCTACAAACCAACACGAGTCTTTTCAGCATGCTTTGTCCTCACTCACATGCTTCCTAGGAAAACTTCCCATGAGGTCACCCATCCTTAGATTACCCTAGGTCAAGCACTCTTAACTTTGGAGTTCTTAAGTGATGGGCTACCGAAAAGAAGATGCATCTTCTTTTCGTTGTAGTATAGTGGTAAGTATTCCCGCCTGTCACGTGGGTGACCCGGGTTCGATCCCCGGAAACGGCGCCAAAAACTTGTTGCGTAAATTTAAGCAATTAAAATGTGCAAGTATACACAGTCGGCAATGAGTAATATAGTAGTAAGTGAGTATCGTCTCCACAGGGATTTCAAATTAAGCAAATGTAAAACCAACTAATTAACAATTTAAAAGTAAAAGAAAAAGGAATTATGAGAATGAATGTAATATGGATCTGAAATTAAATGGTTGCAATTAATTCTAATTAAAATGTAGCTAAGAAGTCAGCAAAATTTAATTCGAGAAAAGTGTCTATGGACTAATGGATCTGAATGGCTATTTCCCCCTATGTTGATCTGCCCAGTTGTTATAGCAATCGTTCAGCAATTATGCACAGAGTTAACAGATTTCTAAATAAGCCAGTGAGATTTTTCCAAAACCCACTAAGGTAATTCCACAACGTAATTCAATACATTCCTATATTAAACCAGGTTGTAAAACGAGCAATTACACACCAAATCTCAGGTTATACAAGGTAGTAAAATATTCGTATTTCACTCACTAAGAACTACCTAAACATGGTATTCCTCTTGTATCATTCAAGTTAACTCCACTAGATAGATTCTTCCCAAAATCAGATCTAGCTAATTAAATTGTTAGTCATGGCCAGTAATTAACAATCATTTAACATTCATCTCACTTGAATGAACAAAGGCAAATTTCTAAACTCATGCATTTCATTAATAAGTCATAACATAGGGTTCATAGCCATCCAAATCTCAAAATGATCAGTTCATGTCTAAACTGAAAATTACAATCCCATGTAAAAATAGTTCTTCCATGGTAACAACAGTTCACAGATTAAGCTAAATAAGAGTATACACTACAAAAGAGGGAATGTAGAAGAAAGAGAGAGTAGTAAATTCTTGTGCTAAAACCCTCTTCCTTCCTAGCCGTGAGCTTCTTTGATCTTTCCCTTCTGTGTATCTCTCTGTTTTTCTCTGTTTTTCTTTTTTTCTACTCTTCTTGCTGAAAATGATCGTCATCCACGTACTGTGTCCTCTCCCCTTCTATTTTGACTGTGCTCTCCTTCTTAGGGTACTGTCCTTTTCACCTTACCCTAATTAGAAAGCCCATTTCCATCTTTGGTCCATTACTCCTTGCCACCTCAGCCAGCTGACTTAATTCTTTAAATGGGTGCCACATAGGCGCTGAGATCAGTAAATAATTGCAGCTGGCTTTTGTCCACGTCAGTCTTCATTTTCCAGATTTGCTAACAATTTGGCCTACAGCATTCGAGCAGCAATTCCAACTTTCTGTCCCCTTTTTCTTTTGATTCCCTTGGCGAGTTTAAGGTTCCTTTCCTAAATAACAAAACACACATATTTACATAAATATTTACAATTACTACCAAAAAATCACAAGACTCTTGAATTGACACACTAATTAGAAAATAAAGGTAAAAACTAAACAAACTTACAATTAACAACACCCTCATCACTCTTTTCAACCAAAAACAAGTTCAAAGTTCATAAAAATAACTCTAAATCATAGAGTTATCAGCTACCGAAAAGAAGATGCATCTTCTTTTCGGTAGCCCAACCCTTGAGAACTCCAAAGTTAAGCGTGCTTGACCTGGGGTAATCTAGGGATGGGTGACCTCCTGGGAAGTTTCCTAGGAAGCATGTGAGTGAGGACAAAGCACGCTGAAAAGACTCGTGTTGGTTTGTAGGGCCAGTCGTCATTCCAGAAAGCATCCATAGTGACGTGGAGCGTCATAAATGGTATTAGAGCCTTGACCCAGCCGGAATTGTGACCGACGGGGACGTCGGGCCCGTAAGGGGGGGGGGTGATTGTGACAGTCAGAATCCCGTGATCCATAAGGGGAAAGGCCGGGTAAGCTGTGCAATCTCACACCGCCTGAGGAAGGTCAAGTGTGATGATTCTAAGACTGTGTAGGTATGGGACTACACAGTTGAAGAGGGCTTAAATGGATTGATGGGTACTACCTATATCAACAAGATGCGTCTTCTTTTCGGTAACCCATCACTTGAGAACTCCAAAGTTAAGCGTGCTTAACCTGGGGTAATCTAGGGATGGGTGACCTCCTGGGAAGTTTCCTAGGAAGCATGTGAGTGAGGACAAAGCATGTTGAAAAGACTCGTGTTGGTTTGTAGGGCCAGTCGTCATTCCAGAAAGCATCCATAGTGACATGGGGCGTCATACCACCGATTCCATTCTCCCTCAATACACAATCCCAAGCTACCAAGAATCTTCCCACCGCTATACTATTTTCCTGCACATATAAAACAAAGGAATGAGCCTAATGCCCAGCAAGGAAAATCTACTACAAGCATGAACATAAGCTATAAACATATAACATATTCTATAAACATATACCCATGTACATAGTGACTATTGGGGTTTGCTAACTAAGCAACTATAAGCCTCAAACTACAATGAGGTTTGCTAGTTAAGCAACTATAAGCCCCAAAAACATAAAAGTGTTGGGGTTTGCTATATAGCAACTATAAGCCCCAAACATACATATATCATAACACATAAAATCATACTATTGCATAATCATAACATATTAAAAAACATAACACATATCACATAGGAACTATCCTATTTTCCTTACCAAAAACCAGGATGTGAGAACAAGGGCGGGATTTTGGAACACTCCTAAAAACCATTAATGAGAAGGGTAAGTATTCTAAAAGAAAGAGATGAAAATGAATGAACTAAACCACCGAGAAGGTACTTACCGACAAGAACCTCAAGTTCAAAGAACTTAGATGCCTAACCATGAATAAAAACAGCGAGTTAGGAAATGAGTAGAGAAAAACTATAAGAACTAATGAAACAATATAGAAAGGAACTAAGAATAGGAATACCTTTGAAATTGCTATACCCGAACTACACCTCGATAACGAAACACACTATGAACCTTACTTCCTAAGTGTTTAATAAGCTTAGAATGATAAAGCTTATAACCACAACCCAAGTGTTTAACACTCTAAAGTAAACCTAGCAATTTGAAGGCTCTGAACTCAGATTGAAGAATGAAAGAAATGGTTGGGTACTAGGTCCTATTTATAGAGTTCAAGAATGAAAAGATCTTCATTTAGCTTGAATAAAAATAATGACTTTTTAATTGAAAAATATTTGAATAATCGTTCAGCAGAGGCTGAAGGCTCGGTCAAAAAGATTCTGGCTTATCAAGAGGTTTATGGAATAAAATGAGCTCGATTTCAAAATCATTTGAAAATACAGCCCTATAGCCGATATATTGCCTACCATAGGCGATATATCGCCTGGGCTCATATTCCCGAGGCTCTTCGAAGTGGTCGTGCGAAGTTACGTGTTTTTCGTATCCCCGTGTGGCGATATATCGCCTCCTAGAGCTGCGATATATCAGCATACGCTGAAATATTATACATGTAATTACACTTTTTCAGCCTAATTTGAATTGAGTAAACAACTTTGACTGAGTCTAATAACGATTTCAAAGCTGCTGGCAGACTCTGGGATTTTCAAATATTACTCTTAATAAACTATTCCTCAAAAATACTTAATTTCTCATTAAATGTGCACATGACAAATGTCATTATCTTATTAGGTCTATCTAAACCTTATAGTATAATAAATATCATCTTCATAATCAGTCATATTAATCAAACCTTAGGTTATAATTAATATTCTTAAACTATAGGTTAAACTTATAAAATCTACAAGTGTTGCTACGAGTGTCCAACTAAGTCCCGGCTTGAACCAAAATCCACAGTAATAAACACACTATAACTACTACTATCTATTACTATTACTACTACTATCTAATTAGCTAAGTAAAGTTCTTGGACTCTACATGTTCAGCCATTGAAGAGGATTCAATTCAAGTTTTAGGTAAGGTTTTAGTTCAATTTTCTGGTTCCTTGCTCTGTTTTTTTGTTAGTTTTGAGATTGGAGTTTTGATCATAGAAATGGGAATTTGATGAAGTTTTGATTGGTTTAAGGCTTAGGTTTTGTTGGATATATGGTGGATAAGTTGTGGTAATAAATGAGAGCTTTGCTTTGTGGTATTGGAAGTGTTTCAATAGGGTTTTGAAATGAGTTCGAAGGGAAAAACTGGGATTTTTGACTGAGTTTCAGGTGGGGTCGCGACTCTATTCTAGAGCGTCGCGACCCAAGTTTGTTGAAGATGAAGGGTAGTGCTGAAGGGCCATTGGGCCACGGCATGGTGGAGTAGGGCCGCGGCGCGTGTTGGTGGTTGGAGCTTGGGCGCCTCTGTTTGGGGAGGTGGGCCGCGGCATGGGGGAAGGCTGGTCGCGACCCTTAATGGCATTTTGGCCAGAAGTGTGCTTTTGTCGCAGGGATTCAAACCTTAGGCCTCGGGATCACTCCTACTAACCGGTTTAGTAGGATTCGACGTCCCGGAAGCTAGGTCCTGGTCCAGGAACCTTTGATTATTCATTTTATTGATGGAATCCCATAATTGGTTATGACTAGGTGACCGCCAAGGAATTAAAAGGTTGATCGTTCTTTTACTAATTCTCGCTCGAACCAGAGGTAAGAAAATTGCACCCCATATGTGACATGCATGGTTATTCATAAGGCATGTTGAGTGTTTAAATGTGGACATTGATTGCATATCAAATGCTTAGCAAATCTTGCTTACTTGTGAATGGCACTGACTTATTAGTCAGAATCGACAATGGTGTCGGTATTAACTATGAAGCTGTGACTTACTAGTCAAGTTCAACAGTAAAACTGAGCACTGGTTGTATGGTATTGGCTTAAGAGTCAAGAATAATTTTAGCGTGTTTAACGCAAGCCGAAAAGATTAGATCTAATCGACATAAGCATTGAATGACTCATCATGAGCATTAATGCTTGACCAACCCCAAGTTCGATGAAAAACAAAAGTGCTTGTCTAGTCTCGTGACTAATCACTCAGAGTCAAGGCCAGAAGGCCCAGGTGACTGCATCATCACATGGCTAAGGGTACGAAACCCATAATAGTGACTCCATGGTCACTCATTTGGTTTATATTAGTGACTTGCTCACCAGTCACTCATCTAGTTTAAGCTAGTGACTCCATGGTCACTCATTTACTAAGGGTGCGGAACCCACATTAGTGACTTACACATCTGTCACTCATTTGTTTAGGGCTATAAGTTCTGGATGGTTATCATAATTATCACTTGATATTATATAAATGCAGTAATGAGTTTTATTGCTGAGTCTTGGCTCCCGGGTGCTATGTGGTGCAGGTAAAGGGAAAGAAAAGCTCACCCAGCCTTGAGTGGAGAGCTTAGAAATTGGACGGAAGTCACACATTTTAGTAACGTAAATAATTTAGGAGAACTCTTAATAAGCTAAAAAATCCGGAGGACATGATTTGAATTTGTAATAGTTAAGTGAAAAATCCTAATAATCCTTTTACAAAACTAAAATTTAAACAAAACAAGGCAACAAAAGCAAAATGCCAAAGGACCATTAGAGGTTACAAGGATTAAAAACACAACACGTATACTACAATAAAAGAAAACACGCAACAAACAAACAACAAGAGCACAAAGAACAAAAAAAGAGAATAAAACTAAAAGTCAAGCGCGTAGTAGATCCGACAACCAAGCTCATCACCATGAGCAGAAAGCAAAACCCAGAGCTACCACTCAAGACACCAGCCGACCAACAACACACCACCACCGGCACCGCACCCCAAACTAAACTCAATCGCGTCTTTTTCGACAAAGATGGTTTCTTAATTTCCTAAGTGGGCTTTTCAACAAGTTTTTCATTTAACATTGCAATCATTGGCCACGCATTACGTCCAGTCTAGAATTAGCGCATAATGTCGCATGAACCAAAAGAACTACCACACATTATGGTATAAGTTCATCGTTTTTTTTATTTATACTTCATTTAACTAAAACTAGATTACTTCCAGTTTGCTCTCTTTTTATGACCTTTATAATTAGGAAGATGAAAATAGAAATACATCATATCAGAGAGTCCTCGTCAGCTTCAATTATTTTTCTCACAACGAATACAATCTGTACAAGTCTCACTCATACTAATCTCCGGCACTAAAACCCTTCAGAATCCTAGCACCCTAATTTATTGCCATTAATTAATCTAACAAATACACACATAAATTCCCAAATATACAAGTTTTCTGTAGCATGACAAGTAATCAACTTCTTAGAAATGATGTCAAAATGGTATATGTATATCAAATAGGTGAGTGCTTAGTGTAATACCAAGTGCCATACAGCCAATATGACCATGCGTCATGGATGAAGGGGATCAGCCCTAATGCTCAATACCCATGTGTGCGTGATGCAAATTATATATGTTAGTTGGTGGTTGGACTCCAAATCGTTTTCACCTAATTTTTTTTTTTAATAATTTCATTTGTGTGCCACATTTAACTAGTGGGGTGCTTTTTTTGGGTTGAAATATTTTTATAACTCAGATAAGATATAGAAACTCAAATTTCCACCATTTATTGACCAACTCTCTCAAGTGCATAATATAGTTGTTTGCACTCATAAAAGACTATCTAAGTCAAATGGAGTAGTAGTAGTACTCTCCCCTCGAAGCCATCTAGCTTGGAACCACAAGCGCATGGTGACACATGCTTTTGTAAAATATAATACGTATATATTTTAATTAGTTCATCATGTATTTGGAATGATATAACTGTAGGTAGTAGGTCCAATAAGGAAGTTTTGTGTTAAAAATTAGGTCTTGTGGAATTAGTACAGATGAATTTGTAAAAAGATAAGGAAATTAATAACAAGCACTAATTATGGGCAGTATAGACTTCCCATGCAACCTTTTTTTTTTTTTTAATTTCTCATGGCTAAAATAGATTATTGAGAGGGACAGTTCCAACACCCACTTCTAAATTTTTAACTCACTAGTATGCCTAATCAAATATATGGCATTGGCAAGCAACATAGTAATTATATTGTTTTTTAAATGCCATTTTGATCAAGTGTTGATTATTGCAAAGAAATCCCAATAAGTAAAATATTTTACTTGTTTTGGATTGGGATGTTTACAGAAACAAGAGGTATATATTTTATATAATTTAGCGTGTCTCAATTGAAAACAAACAAATTCAATTTAAATCCCCATGGCATCTCCATCGAATATACACATACATAACTTAATTATTAGACATTGAGAAAATCATTTGACGTATTTGAAATATGACTAGATTAGGGTGGAAGTTTAATTTTCGTTGACCACTATTAAAATAGCTTAGCTAGAAGAGATTAAATATCTAACATAGAGATAGAGATAGAGAATATTTCCCTTTACGTAATCTAATTTTAATTCTTAAGCAAATCACCATAAATAAACTACCATAACTTTGGCCTAACCTATTATATTTAGTTCAGCTCTTCACATTACATACCTGAAGAAAACAATATCTTTTACCTTTAACCATTCTCTTTCCCACATATATTACAAATTTATTACATTGATCACCATATATATATATAGGTCTTATTTCTCTTTGTATAGGTAATTAATATTTGTATTAAATACAACAAAAGCTCAAGACACTGCCGGATGCACATACATGATATATATTATATATGATCAATAAAGTAAAAAAAATAATTAAAAAGAAACTATTGGTTATAGTTGTTAGTTGGTTCTAGAACAAATAAGTAAACGGGTTTATAAATTATTAGCCTCATAAGAAAAAAGACAGTGATGTTTTGGTCGATTTCTTGCTCAACAGCTGGAATGCCTTTGAGGACCGTGGACCCAGCTACAAAGGCCACTTATCCAAAAACAAAAACTATTGGTTACACTTGTTATTATCAGTTGGATTATTTAGTTTTAATATGAAACTTCCAAAGTCCAAAAACCATACTCCAAATCATCAAAGACAAATTAAATAAAACAGCATAAGTTTGCAAAAACCAGCAGGGTATATATTTTTCTCATCTCACCCATGGTTCATTAACATATATATATATATAGGTCAAGAGAAAAAGCAATTACACAATCCATATACAAACTCATTGGTTCAAGAGCCTATTTCTCTGAAACTCACCCATCTTTCTACAAAAAGGAAGAAAAAAAAAACATATTCACCGCTCCAACAGCAGCATGAGAAAAAGAAAAAAAGTGGCAAAAAAAAAAAAGAGTCAACTCATCAACTCACTCACCCTCCTCTCGATGGTGTAAGAAAGAAAAATTCAAATAAGGGCACCATATAACGGAAAGAGCCATAACTCCCACAAGGGTTCCAACTACAAACCCATATAGACCCAAAGAAAAGATATTTCTTAGTGATCAATCCCTTTCATCAGTTTTTTTCTTTTTCTTTGTAGAATTTTTTGCAAAAGTATTTTTGGGTTTTTCTTCTTCCTCTTTTTTTTTTTTTTTTTTTTTTTAATCCCTTAGATTATTCACAAGCACTACTATCGGCGAATAATCCCAGTGAAGTAATTGAAGTCATGATGCTGGACCCGAAGTTGCTTTAGCCATGAATCGGCCACGCTCAATAGCGACAAAAGCCTCTCTTGGTCCCGGCCACACTTGCCCGAGACCCACACATTGCCTTGCATCTTATAAGTGGCCAACCCAAATGGTGGTAGAGAGATCCCATCTCCTTCCTTTCTCTTCCCCATCCCCGCATTGCTTTCATCCATGTCATCTTCAACATCCATGTCTGATCAAACACCGTGTTAATAATGGAATTTCATGAACCTTTGTTTTATTTTTACTCTATAAATGAAAGTAAAATACATAATAATTACCTTGGAAAGAAGATGAGAGAGTGTGATATGTGAGGAAGCAAGTAGACAGGTCCTTAATGGTCCTACCCATTGGAATATGGTATATTGGGTACCTGAATATGGATACAAGATAATCAATATTAGATTAACCCCTTTTTCGCTTTAACATATAGAAGCATGCACGTGCAATAATATGGTCTTTGTTGTTATTATATTATTCACAAGTAATCACTATCTTTCGGGTGAGAGATTTTTGTGTACTAAATGAGGGTTTCAATATATTGTGTAGTGACTAAATTTTAATGTATATGAACTATATATATATATATTTATAAATTGTGGGTTATGAGAGATACCATGCAACTGCCATCCAGCTAGCTGGTGAAAGATCAACACTCCTAAGTGACATCAAACCAGGGTATCTTTGAGCCAATCCATTGATCTATAAAAGCAAAGAATATCAAATGTTGTGATCAATTATGGAATCAACAAAATATCATATAGATTAAAGAGACGGAGGGATTAGTAAGCATATTCCATCACAGACCTATCTTCAGAAATAATGGAATTGGAAACATATTTATGATATTATTCTCTTTATCATATTTTGAATCATGATAACAATAGTGTAAGAAAATAAAAAAGATAGTCAAAAAGACAAAAATAATAAAGACGAGCACATATGCTCAATTCATGATCAATAATAATAATTATTATTATTATTATTATTCGTACAAGTTTATTGTCTTATTAAATCTAACTTGCTTATTGAAATTTTTCTCTACAAAATAAAGATAGGAATAGATTATTGAGCAAGCATAAATATATTTCTTTATGTTGAAAAGTCAAAAGGTTATACAGTTTCTATTAAAGATGTCTAGCCAAGAAAAAGAAAGAGTTCATTGATACTAACAAATCCACAAATGTTTTCATGCTTCATAAGTCTTTTGATTTGAAGGAGAAAACATAATACAAAGAAGGGTTACACGCCAATCAAGGAAAAGAATCAAAAAAGAGAGACACAAGTTGGGTTGTACCAAAACGAATATGAACCGAACTCAAAAGGTGTGTCTATGTGTGTGTGTTTGTGTAGTACCTTATCCATTAGAGGGACTCTTCCATAAGGAGTTGATCTCTCAAAGTATTGAAAATAACGATGACCCAATCTATCATTTAGATGAAAAGCATTGTTCTCTTGCTCAAACCCTCCTTCTTCTGAAGAACACCCATCCCATCTCCATAACTTATCGCTCTCACTATCATCGCTAAGTGAATCGCTATAAGAATCCCTTGTTTCACACTCACCCGCTTCTGCCTCTTCTCTGCAAAAAGTTTTCGACAACAATTCATTCAATTGATCCAAAATGTGGTTTTTGAGGAATTTCGATGACAAATGTTTGATTTTCAAACAAAAACAAACCCACTTATGATTTCTTCGAAATATGGCAACAAAAAAAATTAGAAAAATGTGAAAAATTGAAAGTGGGTATTGTGTACCTGAAACTGTTAATGGAAGAATTGCTTGTGAAAATTTGAATAGCAGAGAGGTAAGGGACATAGTACTGAACAAGCGTCTCTTCTTGATCCAAGGCAATCGGAACACCGGCGCCATATGCACTCCATTCATCATAACAACTCCAAAGATCAGCCAATGTGAAATACTCGACCTTTTCTCTTTCCCATGGATGCCATAGACTATTCAGGTTGCGAATCTCAGTCTGAAAAAAAAAAAGGCAATCATCACAAATTTTGTGAGAAGAAAACTAGGAGCACAAAAAGAACAAATGAGTTGAATTTAATCGAAATATGATATAGTCGAAGAGAACAAAACAAACCTTTGGTAGAAATTGAGATTGAACCACCGGTGTTGTGCAATGGAGGAAACATTCAAGGTTTGATTGCATTGACCCTTTATCCAAAATCATGTTTTAGAGAGAGAGAGAGTTAGGGAGAAGACGGAGATGAAGGGAGGGAAAGAAATTAGTGTTTCTCTCACCAACCCTGAAAACAGAGGAAGCCCAGAAAAGAAGACCGAAAAACAGAGGACAAAAGAAAGAGGTTTGGGGAGAGAAAAAAGAGGAAGGAAGAGAGAGATATTGTCGGGATATGATTTTCCCTTTTAGAGGGAGAGCGAGAGAGAGAGAGAGAGAGAATGCAAAATAGGTTTGCAAAGACTTCTATTTTTCGACGTTTAGGACAGCAAAATTCACGGGAAACTCAAAAATCTTTTCTCAGCTTAGTCTTCTTCGTTGGCAAATGTTGGCCAAGTCCAACACCTTTCCGTACACCGGAAAATCCAACTTCCGGCAAATTCTCCGATCAAACCAAAAAAAACCCAACAAAAAAAAATTGTTCCACTTACCCCTTTTTTATCACCTTTCCTTGAAAATCCACTACGCTTGTAGAAAACTCAAGCGTTTTCTCTGCTTTGTTCTTTTTTTTCAAGGAACAGAATTGAACCCAAATAAAAAAAAAAAAAAAAAAACTAAAGAAGGAGGGTCACCGTGATTCAAAGTTAAATCAAACCCACCAATCAAGCCTTGCGAAAAATGAAGCAAGGAAAGCTCAAATTTCACTTGTTTCTCAAACCAAAAAAAGGAAAAAGAAAGCCCGAGAAAACGAGGGAAAAGTACCAAAGAAAGAAAGGGCCTTTCCACTGTTTCGACAGACACTTAGGTTCTGTGGAGTGATTGATTGACGGGATCACGAGTGACTCTTAAATGTTAGCGTTCGAATTCAATACCATTTTTTTCTAAGTAGAAAAAAATAAACAATTGGTCAGAACCAATCAAACTTTTCCGAGAAAATTACAGCAGAACTATAACAAACACACGGAAAATGAGAACACTCAAACCAAAACTCAGAAGAAAAAAAACAGAGCGCTTTGGGTTTTATAAACACTCTTTTTAGAGAGAGAGAGAGAGAGAGAGAGAATGTCTAGGAGAGAGGTTTTGGATACCAAAATAATTATAAAAGGCATCAGAATACCAGATTTATCACTTATCAGACTCATCCGTCTTTCTCATGGTCTCTCTCTGCTCTTGAAAGATACTCATTATTTTTTTTAATATAAATTATTGTTTTTTTAATATACTGGCATACTGCTATTCATTTATATTTCTAAAATTAAATATTTATTTCAGTGGGAACTGGTCCAATTTTTTTTTTAATGTATTGTGGGGATTTCAAAATTTGAGGGATGGTGGAAAATTATATAATATTTTATTTTTATCATTGTTTTGAGGTAGAATTAAAAACAAAAAACAAAAAAAGTTAAAAATTTGTTCTCCCTTCTTGATGTGCTAAATTACAAATTAAGAACCTAAGGGGTGCATAAATCACTAGTTGAGCTGAATATGATAGGACAAAAAAGCTATTAAAAATATTCTATAACGTGACACACACAAAATAAATACATATAAATAAAACTAAAAAATATTTTTGATTTCGTACCTAGTAATTGATAAGTTGCTTCATATATAAAATTTTAATTTAAAATACCCATTTGTCGTAGATATGTTTTCTAACATTTGTTATAATAATAATAGATTAAAGAGACTCCCCCAATTCCATGTCCAAAGAGCTATATATCATAAAAAATTAATATGATTTTATTTATAAAAAATTACTAAAAAAATAGAGCTATATCATAATTGATAATTTGGACTTTTTTCTGAAAAAAGAAAAAAAAATACCTTTTACTATTTTGGCTCTTGGACGTGTAACAAAACCACACAACACTGATAAATTGATCCCGTGTATGTATTCCAATAGAATGGAATAAACAAAAATAAAATATTTATTGGAAATAAAAAAAATTTGTTTTATGTGGAATGCTTTAAGTTTAACGAATAAAAATAAATAAATAAATTTTGAGTAGTATTTATTCCATTGTTTCGTAGCTTTGAGGCCAAAAAGAAAGGGAAAGGTTTGGCACTTGGCAAACCGCGTGAGCGTCACAGCGGGGACATTATTATTACAATGTATGTATATGCAGAAAAACGACGACGTACCATCTCTGTTAATTCCTCCAAGTAACAAACTCTTCTTCGTTTTCTTTTCTTTTTCAAAAGATGTTAAACTAGCTTTGACAAAGTCTAGTAGATTCTCGAATTTTCTTTCGATACAACTTGGAGTCAAATTACACTAACACCCTCTCTACTTTATATAATCATAAGTGATTAAAATTTCTAGTAAAATTACATTAACACTCTCTTATTTTTATACAATTTGGAGTAAAATTTCATAATTTCGGTTTTTAAAAATTTTAATTTGTGAAAGTGAAGTTAAGTCTATTACTGTATAAGTTAGCTTATGACGCCACAGTCTACAAGCATTGCAGACTCAAAAATTGCCTAAATGTTAGGCCTGCCACTAGCCAGATTTGCTATTGCTCACTTGGTAATTTGAGCTAATCGGAAAAGGAATAATGCAATTAAAGTAAAAAATATCTAATATCTTAGGATATTTTTCAATTTTTGTAATTTAAATTCTTTGAATTTATATATATATATATATGATTAGTGATGCACACGAGCGGTGAGTGTTTCCCGTCCCGTCACTGTTTACAATTTTAATCAACATTCTTGTTCATTTCCCGTCAGATATTCTCCTAATGGGGTTGGAAATCTCGAAAATCTATTTATTTAAAAAATAAATTTTAAATTAAAATTTTAAAATAAAAATGATAAATTATATATAAATTAAAATTTGATACAATATTTATGATTTAAAATCTTAAATATTAACACAAATACAATTTAAAGTATTAAGAAAGTTATTAATATACTACAATAACACATAAAGAATAATATAAAATAAGTAAAATATATTACAAAAATAGATAAAAATTTAAATGGGGCCTCGTCGGGGGTATGGATTTCCCGCTCCCACCCCATTTAACATTCGGGGATAGAAAATTATCTTCGTCTCCGCCTCGTTCCCCATTTAGATGGGGATTCCCCGCCCCATTCGAGGAGGGTCCCCACGAGGGCCCGTCCCCATGGGAAAAATGTGCATCCCTATGTATGATATAAGAGATATTATGGTCTAGTAAAACATTTAGATAATTATAATTAAGGTTTTTTTTTCAGCTGTAGTCCCCATTCTTTACACTTTTTAACACTTAGGTAACAAAAGTTGATTTTGTATTAAGTAAGTCCCCAACATTTTCAAATCGTATCATTTAGGTCTCTAAATGCTATTTTCATTTCCTCTTTCTTTCAAAATACATAAACAAGTATAAAAAATGGTGAATCAATCTTAAAAAAATTAAATCACTTAATTTATAACAATATCAAACATGACATTAAAAAAATCATGATATTTTAAAAAATATTTAATGGTTTTATAAATTAAATTAATTTTTTATTAAAAAAATTCTTACCTATATCTTTTTAGGGAATTTACTTATTTGGTACCATGTGTTTTTACAAAGTATCATTTTGGTACCCTCTTTTTTCAATAATACTCATATGATACCTTGTATTTTGAAATCATACATAATTGGTACCTTAGACTCAGATTTGATTAATAAATTTTGTCAATATGACCAAACTGTCATCAATTATATGTAATTAAGTAATTAAATTTGAATTTGAAACTCATATAATTGATAGCAGTTTGATTAAATATGTAAAATTTTATTAATTAAATTTGAGTTTATGGTACCAAATATGTACGATTTTAAAATACAAGGTACCAAATATGTACGATTTCAAAATATAGGATACCAAAATGAGCATTATTGTAAACACAGGTGTTATCCAAAAAGCAGGTGTGAATGACGTGGCAAATATTTTCAACACGTGGCTTACACCTAGCAGAGGTTCTGTTCGACTATCGATCAGGGATGTTCCCCTAACACAGCATTTGAGTTTCATATACGACCAGACTGCTCGTATACTCCGTATAATTTTTAGTAATCTTGTACAGTTGTAATCATATCCGAGATTATTTCCCTTTATACCTGATTATCCGATTAATTAGGTAAAAAATATCTTTGATTGATTCATGTAACTCACCTTGAGCCTATAAATAGAGATAAATAGCTCAAGGGATGGACTTTGGGCTAATTTTTGTTTATGCTTTAGAAGAGAATTTTGGCTATTATCTTTCGGTTGTATTACTCATCCCTCAAAGGCTTGTGAAACTCAAGAACCCTAGTTCTTTGATCACCCATTTGAGAATCAAGATTAATAATAGCTTAAGTGGACGTAGGTCATTACCAATTCTTAGGACCGAACCACTATAAATTGTTGTGTTGTTTATTTTTCTTTCCATTAGATCTTATTCAATACTTTCCATCACATCAAGCATTTGACTCTGTATCAGTTGGCCAAAACGGGGGTCAACATTCTGGTGCTTTCATTGAGAGCTTGAGAAGAATTTGTTGAAGGTACTAATGGCAAAGACATCCAAGAAAACTGGACAGGCTGCTGTCGCACCATCCCAGCCTCCTCCACCAAATATGGCTGAAGACGAGCCTCATTTGGAGTTCGATGAGGAGGAAGTAGACTCTGAGGCCCTGAAGACAACACTGGGGGTGTTGCAAGATGAACTGGCCGCTCTGAGGGCCAATCAAGAGAGTGCCGCTGAGATAATGGCGTCACAGCAAAGGGAGATAGAGCGCCAGCGCCAAGAGCTGAGCGAGAGACAAGCAGAGATGGACTGTTGTAAGAGGGATGCCATGACAGCCCTCGAAGCAGCCCTCCAATTGGCTAGGAATCAAGCTGCCCCTGCCTCACAGCTTGATCAACCCCCGAGTGGGCCACCTCAAAGAGGTCCCAATCCTAGCCCTCCGCTCCAGCCAACAAGCCCTCGAAGGCCGGAGCAGCCACCAATGCCTCAGGATGATGTCCCACCTAGGGACCCTGAGACGCACCCTCCATCCCAGGCTGGTCGAGGCAATCACCCGCATCAAAGGCAGAATAGGGCCAGGCAACAGCCCCGCAGCCCTAGACGCCCAGGGGGTGAAGAGCCGCACCCACCAAACAGGGGGCAGCGTTCTTCTGCCAACAGAAGGAACTCAGAGACAGGCTCTGCGTTCAGGGGCCCTCCATGGCATGACAATGCATGGGGACCCACCGACCACCGCAGGCCTCCCCTTAATGCTCGGGAAGTTCCAGCCCAAGGAGGCAACCGAGGAAACAGTCGGTCCCACCATAGCCAGTCGAGGTTCAGAGATGGCCACGGCTACAATGAGGCCGACTCAGGCAGAGGGAATGCTGTTCGGAGAAACGAGGAGAGAGGTGGAGGCAGAAGCCGCCCACCTAGAGAAGACCGACATGCAGGACATAATGCTGGGGGGCAGCCCAAATAAAACAACGTCTTTAGCCGGCTCGGAGCCAGCGAGCAGCGGCGAAGAGACAATGACCTAAGGGATGTACTCAACGACCGCCGAGAAAGGCACGATGAGTACATTCCCCCGGCACCAGAGGCCCCGGCAATTCCTGAGGCCGTCCAAGCCCAAATAGATGCTCTGAACTAAGCAGTGCAACAGCTGGTCAGGGGAAGAACGTCTCATATCGAGTACGACAGGAGAAGGGGCACTCATTTCATACAAAGGATCGCCATGGCTGAAACCCCCAGTAAGTTTAAAATTCCCACACTTCCGAACTTTGACGGGTATGGTGACCCAGTATCTCATGTCAACAAGTTTGAGATACAAATGGACATTCAGAAGGTGTCTGAAGACGCTCGATGCAGGATCTTCCCTGCAACACTTTCTAATGCTGCACAAGAGTGGTTCTTTAAGTTCCCTCCTGCAAGTGTAGTATCCTGGGAGATGTTCATAAAGGAGTTTTACGGATAATTCTACGCGGGTCGTGTGCACCCCATTGAGACAAACCAGCTGGTCGAGATACGCCAGCAAGAAGGAGAACCACTGAAAGATTATGTCCAGCATTTCATGCGAGCAGCAGCTAGGGCCAAAACAATGGGAGACGAAGGCAAAATGATGGCCCTAACTGCCGGAGTTAGGCGCCGTACACCCCTTTGGAGTAGCCTCAGGAAGCATGGGGTTAAAACTACCCAAGAGTTTTTGGATCGAGCTGATCGATACATCAAGCTCGAGGATGCAATTGCCAACGAGGGAAAGCCCCCAAATAAGGACAAAGGGACTGAAGACCCCGCCAAAGCCGCCAATGGGTCAAAGCCCAACGGCAAAGGCAACGGGAATGGCAATGGCAAGAATGGGGGGAAACGGCCCCATAACAAACCCTCTACCTCCGAGAGTAAGCGCCCTAAGGGCAACCGTTATGAGCCAAGGTTCACCAACTATACCGTCCTTGTTGAGTCTCGAGCAAAGGTGTATCAAGCCACAAGTTTCAATGTACCCTACAAAAGACCTCCCATTCGAAAGGATATTTCAAAAAGGGATACAACCAAGTTCTGTCGCTTTCACAACGACTACGGACACGATGCGAATGAGCGTAACCAGCTGAAGGATGAAATCGAGCTCCATATTAGACAAGGACATTTGAGGAAATACGTGCGAGCCACAGGAGCTTCCCAACGAGAGGCTCCGAGTGGCAACGAGTAGGCGCTTGCACGCCAACGCTCGCCACCTTTACAGCCTAATCCCATGTCAGGCACCTTACTCACCATCTGCGGAGGCCCGCACCTCGCGGGAAACAGCGAAAAGGCCAGGGAACGATACGCTCGGACCCTACGCCATGACCAGGACATCGAGATGATGACTATGGAGGATCGGGCAACGAAAAAGGCTCGAACAGAGGACGATGTAATAACTTTCTCTGATAATGATGCCCAACATGTCCAGTTCCCACATTCCGATCCTCTGGTCGTGGATGTTCAGATTGCCAATATGATGGTGAAAAGAGTACTGGTCGATACAGGAAGTTCAGTTAACATCCTGTATAAATCTTTGCTGGAACGGATGAAGTTGTCCACAAAGGACTTGGAGCCTTGCAACCAAACAATTTATGGTTTCTCTAGTGAGGGACTCGCTCCAACGGGGTCAATCAGGCTTCCAGTGACAGCAGGTACTGCGCCCGCCAACAGGACATTACTCACTACTTTTATAGTAGTTGACTGTCCTTCGGCCTACAATGCAGTGATTGGAAGACCAATACTGGTCGACCTTCGGGCCGTCACCTCTATATGGCACTTAGCCATGAAATTCCCAACAGACGCAGGGGTAGGACGCGTATTGGGAAACCAGAGGGAAGCAAGGGAATGCTACAATGCCTCAATCACTAAGGCCAAGAAGGGTATGTCGAGGAGTGCTCCCCCAAAAGAGTTGCAAATGGCCATTGATCTACAAGCCCAATCAGGTGATGAAGTCACCAAATATGGTGTTGCCCAAAGTGAGGATAGAGACTTAGATCCTCGCTTTGGGGAGTTTGAAGAAGATATAGGACCTGTCGAGGACCTTGAAGAGGTAAAACTCGACGAAGAGTATCCGACCAGAGTTGTGAAGGTCGGCAAAAACTTAGAGACAACAACCAAATACGCACTGGTGGAATTTTTAAGGAAAAACCAAGAAGTTTTCACCTAGTCAAATAAAGACATGGTTGGGATAGATCCTGCAGTCATCAGCCATGTCCTGAACGTTGACAAAAGCTTTCCACCCATGCAACAGAAAATGAGGTTGCTCGATAAAGACAGATCAAAAGCCTTAAAGGAAGAAGTTGAAAAACTGAAGGAGAATGGGTTCATCAGGGTGGCGTTTTATCCATCATGGGTCTCTAATCCAGTGCTAGTTGTCAAACTGAATGGCAAATGGCAGACCTGCGTGGATTTCACAGACCTTAACAAAGCCTGCCCTAAAGATTGCTTCCCACTCCCAAGGATCAACCAGCTGGTCGATGCAACTGCAGGCCATGAGATCCTCTCCTTCATGGATGCATACTTAGGGTACAATTAGATTAGTATGCATCCCCCTGATGAGGATCACACTAGTTTTCGGACCGATACAGGGCTATACTGTTATAAAGTAATGCCCTTCGGATTGAAAAATGCTGGTGCGACTTACCAGCGACTAGTTAACCACATGTTTAAGGAGTTGATCGGGATAAACATGGAGGTGTACGTTGATGACATGCTGGTAAAGTAAAAAAAGGCAAAAGGACATGTGAAGGATTCACAAGAATGTTTCAATTTTCTGAACAAATACCAGATGAAGCTAAATCCTCTCAAATGTTCCTTCAGAGTAGGATCAGGGAAGTTCTTGGGGTTCATTGTCAATTCGAGAGGAATCGAAGCTAATCCCGAGAAGATCAAGGCCCTGATCGACATGAAATCGCCAATGAAGATCAAAGATGTGCAAAGTTTGACTGGAAGGATTGTCGCACTCAGTAGATTTATTTCAAAATCAACAGATAAGTGTGTTCCTTTCTTCAATCTACTTAGAGGCAACAAGAAGTTCGAGTGGACTGAAAACTGCGAACAGGCTTTCCAAGCCTTAAAAGCCCACATGGCGCAGCTTCCCGTCTTATCAAAGCCTATAGATGGGGAAACTTTGTTCATATACCTGGCGATCACCGAATATGCTGCTAGTGTGGTGTTGGTAAGAGAAGAAGAAGGCGTACAAAAGGCGTTATACTATGTGAGCAAGAGGTTCATCGGTGCCGAATTGAGGTATCCTCCCATTGAAAGATTAGCCTATTGTCTAATTTTGGCCTCAAGGAAGTTACGTCCTTACTTCCAAGCCCATCCAATCATAGTCTTGACTGACCAGCCCCTTCGGAAAGTTTTGCAAAAGCCAGAGGCTGCAAGTCGTTTGTTGAAATGGGCAGTCGAACTCGGGCAGTTCGACATAACATACTCACAGCGAGCAGCAATAAAAGGACAAGTCTTGGCTGACTTCATTGCTGAATTCACTGAACTCCCAGATAACGAGCAGGGTGAAAAGCCTAATGCACTCGAGCCTCAAGTTGAAGCTCCTTCGTGGAAACTATTCACAGACGGATCATCCAACGAATCCCACGCAGGAGCAAGAGTGATATTGATAATGCCAGAAGGGCATCAATTTCACTGCGCAATTAGGTTTGATTTCACCGCTTCAAACAACGAAGCTGAATATGAAGCCCTACTCGTTGGATTAAGGTTAGCCAAAGACATGAATATAAAAGTGTTGGATATCTACAGTGATTCACAGCTGGTAGTGAATCAGGTCTTAGGGGAGTACCAAGCACGAGGCCTAAAAATGTTGGCTTATCTGAACAAAACAAAGGATCTGTTGGTACAATTTGAAAAATATACCCTCCAGCAAACACCTCGAGATCATAATTCAAACGCGGATGCCTTAGCCAAACTCGCAAGTGCAAAAGATGCTGACACTTTAAATATAGTGCCAGTTGAGCGACTATGCGCACCAAGCATACGAGCAAACGAAACCTGTATGGTGATCTAGTTAGCAGATACATGGATGGCAACATACTTAGAGTATCTCACGAATGGCACACTACCAGCAGATAGAAACAAAGCCAGGACCCTTCAGAGACAGTCTGCAAGGTATATCCTGGTCGATAGTATTTTATACAGAAGATGATACTCAATGCAACTGCTCAGATGTGTTACACCAGAAAAGGCTAAAGAGCTGATGAAGGAGGTACATGAAGGCTTCTGTGGGGACCACGATGGGGGGCAAAGCTTATCGAAAAAGATCCTAAGGCAGGGATATTTCTGGGCAACGATGAATGAGGACTCGATGGAGTTCATGTGAAAGTGTGATAAGTGTCAGCGGTTTTCCAAGATCCCACGAGCAACTCCCAACGAGTTAAAGCAAATGCAAAGTCCATGGCCCTTCACAGTATGGGGTATGGATTTAATCGGGTCCTTGCCTACAGGGAAAGGTGGTGTGAAATATGCAGTGGTAGCTGTCGACTACTTCACAAAATGGGCCGAGGCTGAGCCGCTCGCAACCATAACGACAAAGAAAGTACTTGATTTTGTTATAAAAAAAACATTGTTTGTTGATATGGATTGCCAAGAAAGATCGTCTCGGACAATGGCACCCAGTTTGATAGTGACTTGTTCACAGACTTCTGCGAGAGCCATGGCATCATCAAGAGCTTTTCTTCAGTTGCTCACCCCCAAGCAAATGGGCAAGTCGAAGCAATAAATAAAACATTGAAAGATACTCTGAAGAAAAGGCTCGAGGAAGCTAAAGGAGCTTGGCCGGAACAGTTGCCTGAAGTCCTCTGGTCGTATAGAACATCCCACCGAACAGCAACAAGTCATACCCCATTTTCCTTAGCATACGGGTACGAGGCCACGTTGCCTGTCGAGTTAGATCCGCCCTCGCATCGTAGAATAACATACGACCAAGACCAAAATAGCCAATTATTGATGGAGTCCCTAGACCTAGTCGAGGAAAAACGAGAAAAAGCCCAAATTCGAGTAGCTGCGCACCAGCAAAAAGTCGCTCGGTATTTTAACTCCAAAGTAAAAGAAAGAAAGTTCAACGTCGGGGACTTGGTACTTCGAAGAGTTTTCTTAAACACCCGCGACCAAGCTGCTGGAGTACTCGGACCAAACTGGGAAGGACCTTACCAGATTGAAGAAGTCTTTCATCCAGGCACTTACAAACTTGCACGCTTGAATGGAGATCTCGTTCCACGTTATCGGAATGGAGAACACCTGCGCAAGTATTATCAGTAAACAGTCTTTCTTAAAGGACTGGCTTGTGTTTATTTTTACTTTTTACAAGTTTTTGAAAAAGGATTGGTCATGAGATATGGCTAATCGCTTATAAATGTAAGATCTTTTTTAAGATCACTTGTAAAGACATGTTTAGCCCATTTAATACGAGAATTATAAGGGACTATGCGCAGCCAGTCATTCTTGCCAAACTTTGTAATTTTTTACAAGTGTTTGCTCATTACGTGTGTTGTTATGCTGTATTACAATTTTCATGTTTTATACCGAGCAGTAATGTTCGTACAGGTTTTGGTCAAGGCAAGTGACCAAGGACCTAAAGCTCCTCGATCACTTGGGGGGCATATAAGGTACATAGGAAGCAAAGCATACCAAAAGGTATGTAAACACATGCGCAAAATAAGTGAAAGCATGCTACGGTACTTAGAGTATTTTTCAAAATTTTATATATGTTGTTAAGTCAAACCAAAGTATTATGCTAAGTTCGGTCATGCGAATATTAGTTCTAATAAAGTAAAAATATTATAATATCAAAAGAATTCTTTTACACCGTGAGCAGTACTGCTCGGATGTAAATGTTAAGTTTAAAAGAAAAAGCTGCCCGTGCAGCAATAAGAAAATAAATATTGTCTTAACATCATGACCCGTGGGCCTTGTAAGAAAAATAAAACAAGGAAAAAACTAGCTAAGGGGCAGTAGGAGGATCTTGGGGAACATCTTGGTTGACCGCTTCTTCTACAGCTTCCCCTCCTCCAATCCCCGTGGCCAACGAAATTTCAGGGGAAGTAGGAACTCTAGCCCTTTCTTCGGCAGCTAGGCGAGCAGCGCAGCGAGCCAACTCAGCTTTCCTAGCATCCTCTGGAAGGTAATCGAAGTTGGCACTTTGGTTATGCTTCTAGAAATCCTAGAAGCATCGAAGTGTCGCGTTCTTGTACCTTTCCAGGTCTTTGGCGTTCGTGAGCTTAAGTTGCTCCACTTGGCTTTTAGGCTGGCAATGCTCTTATCTTTCGCAAGATTTTCCCCCTTGAGCCTTTTGACTTCGCGCCAGTAGATTCGGCTGGCCTCCTGGTACTCCTCTCTCTGTTTTCTAGCACTTTCCAGAGAGGCCTTTTTCTCCACCAGATCCGCAGCCAAAGAGTCCTTCTGCTGGATCACCACTTCCAGCTCCCCTGCATGCCTTGCCTCCGCGGCTTTAAGCTCCTCCATCAACTTCAACTCCCGAACACGGGACTGCTCGATGCTGGCACTCGAGCGCAGACGGGCAGCCATTAAAGTCAGAATGGCCTACGCAAAAAACAAGTGTTAGACAGACTTCCGAAAAATCAGATTATAAGTAAAGAGAAGTAAGATGCTTACATTGGCGGTCTCGTTCAGGGCCCTATTGATGATCTGATCGACCCCCATTTCCTCTGTCCCTGCCATGGCCTCTTTGCAGCGGTCATGTTAGAGAATTTTGGCCAGGCCATCCTTGGCAGACCTCAGGGCACAGTGTGACAGTTCCATCCCGGGAGAAGCCCCCCCAGCCTATTGTGTTTGTTCGGTAAGGGCTAGGGGTGATGGAGCTTTGGCAGCTGGAGCATTTGAAGGTGGAACCTCCTGCTCGAGAGGATGATGTTCGGTGTCTTGGGCAGGAGGCTCGTCTGCCGAAGGGCCCGAGGCTCGGTTCCTCTTAGCCGAGGGCATTTTGCTAGACTCCCCATCATGTTGCCTGGACGACTTCCTCCTGCGAACCAGGGGGACTTCTTCTTCCTCCTGAGTGATGTAGATGTCGAAGACGTTTCCAGAGGCCATTTCTGCAAAAGAGGTAAACAAGCGGACAGTGAGCCAACAATAGATGACAAATTATGTTGCATCAGAAAAGAAATAAAGAAAAATTGTAAAGTCCAATACCCGAGCTATTACTACTGGTCGCTATACTATTGACTCTACTAGTCATACACTCACTCTCTGGCATGAAGAAGTCTGGCCCTAGGTTTGGAGTATATGTAAAATTGTCGTCCCCGTCAAATAAGTGACAGGGAATTGGCAAGCTATCTAGGAATGAAATAACTGTAAAATTTTCGTCAGAGGACTCGTCTAAGTCTATGACGGGCTCGGTCGCCTTTTTTTTTCCCTTTCCTTTGGGGGCAGAAGACCTTTCTGCTGGGGGGGTGCCAACGGGTTCCCTGATTGTCACCCCAGTCGGTCTCCGTCGAGGAGGAGACACTAGCGGTTACGGCTCGGGATTTTCCTCGGCAGTGGCATTACCTACCGCGGATTCCCTCACATCCTGGTGAGGGGCCAGGAGGCCAACTAGCCTCAAGTTGGCCTCGGTGACCAGAGATTTGACGCTCTTCTCAACGTCCGTCATGCTGGCCAACATGGCAGACCTCAACACCATGTCTAGTGTTGGGTCTGTTCGCAACCATGGGCATGAAAAACACAAGAAGTTTCAAAAAAATGCAAGGAAAAATGCTAAATAAAAGCAACGACCAGTAGAAAAAGACTTTTACCTCCTCGAGTGAAGGCCAGGTTATTCGCGACCATGTCGATCGTGAGGAAATACTCCTGACTGTATTTCCCCACGTTTGAAATGTGGGTTGTGTCACTCAGGAAGGTTCGGCTAGTCTCTTGGTGACAAAAGTGAAAGAACCTCGTACCAGACTGTTGGGGGTTGGACTTAAGGTCAAAATGGTAATTGACCTCGTGAGGGGTAGGCTCTGGCCATTTTTTGTGATTATAAAGGATATAGAGTGCAACAAGCATTCTATATCCATTTGGTGTGATTTGAAAGGGGGCGACTCCAAAGTAGTTCGCCACCCCCTGGAAGAATGGATGAAGAGGAAGAGTAGCCCCAGCCTCTATGTGATATCTCGACTAGGCGATAAAAACGCCTCCAGGCAAATTCGCCCGCTCGTCCGCAGTAGGGAGTTTGAGGGTTACCCCAGAAAGGTCGTATTTTCTGAAGTAGTTGGCTAGCATCCTAGGGGTTACATGAATGAGTGGGGTAAGATACCAGTCGACGACAGGAAGAACCGAATACCGAGGACGGGCTCTGACTTGGATGTGAGGGTCAGGGGCATTATTATCTCGACCACTGGTCGAGGGAACCCCAGCCTGCGAGCCAGGCTGGGCTGGAGGATTTGAAGGGTTTTTCTTCTTTTTGGCAGTAGACTTAGCACGACCCATGCTGCGGGAGTTGGTTGAGGTCTTGGAGGAGAAATTCGCGAAAAGGGAATCTCTTGAATTCGCTGAGCTGGTTGCTCTTCACCCTCGAGCAGCTGTGCAAGCAAGTCATCGTCTATCAGCCTCTCACCTCCCCACAAGTCTGGCATTAAAAGCTACAAACAGAAAAAAGGGGAGGTGAGGAGGAAGAGCCTAAGAAGATGGTTAGAATAACGATGTTCGTGTATAAAAGTCTAACTTTTATATAGCAACATTCTAACGAAAAATTGAAATTTTTATACGAACTGTTTGAAAAATAGATCAAAAAGTGAAAGTAAAAAGTTTTTTTTTTCTGAAAAAGCTTTTTCAACTCCAGTAAGGGCGGGAAAAACCCAATTTTTCAACTAGCCTAAAAATTGAATTTTTACTTCGATTTTATGTCCTAAACCTATGATCTCGACTATCAAATTGATTCATAACCCCTACAAAGCAAGTATGCTCTACCATATCTAACATCAATAGGAAAACGTCCAATTTTCCTATATTTTTACCCAAGAACACGACACTGTTTCAGAGACTAAAACATTAGCATAAACATACATGCACAGCATAGTAAAGGGTATGAAAGTTCTAAAATTTACCTATACGAAGATTGAGAAGCCCTGGGGAAACTTCGATTCTAGGCGTGCGAGCAGGAGATTCCTGGAACAAGGAAGGATGAACTTCGGAGAAATTTTTGGGCTCTGTCTTGGGAGTTCTTGGAGTGTTCTTGACAAAGAGATAGCTAGTAAAAGGTGAAAAAGTAATTTTGAAGGCTATATATATTGTCTAAGATATGTTAAAATGAGGCAATCATAAGTTACCCTTTTTCGAAGCATGGGGAAGCGTGATAGCCGTCAAAAGTTTACTTAGGAACCGTAAATGCATGATTGGGCGTGAGTAGGTCACTTTTTTCAAGGAGACACGAACTACTCTGACATATTTGGTGGGGTAATCGAAGGGTCAAAATATTTTATCCAAAAAGCAGGTGTGGATGACGTGGCAAATATTTTCAACACGTGGCTGACACCTGGCAGACGTTCTGTTCGATTGGTACCTTGTATTTTGAAATCATACATAATTGGTACCTTAGACTCAGATTTGATTAATAAATTTTGTCAATATGACCAAACTGTCATCAATTATATGTAATTAAGTAATTAAATTTGAATTTGAAACTCATATAATTGATATCAGTTTGATTAAATATGTAAAATTTTATTAATTAAATTTGAGTTTATGGTACCAAATATGTACGATTTTAAAATACAGGGTACCAAATATGTACGATTTCAAAATATAGGATACCAAAATGAGCATTATTGTAAACACAGGTGTTATCCAAAAAGCAGGTGTGGATGACGTGGCAAATATTTTCAACACATGGCTGACACCTAGCAGAGGTTCTGTTCGACCATCGATCAGGGATGTTCCCCTGACACAGCATTTGAGTTTTATATACGAACAAACTGCTCGTATACTCCGTATATTTTTTAGTAATCTTGTACAGTTGTAATCATATCCGAGATTATTTCCCTTTATACCTGATTATCCGATTAATTAGGTAAAAAATATCTTTGATTGATTCATGTAACTCACCTTGAGCCTATAAATAGAGAGAAATAACTCATGCGAGGGACTTTGGGCTAATTTTTGTATATGCTTTAGAAGAGAATTTTGGCTATTATCTTTCGGTTGTATTACTCATCCCTCAAAGGCTTGTGAAACTCAAGAACCCTAGTTCTTTGATGTAATGCCCTGGATTCCCTATTATGGTTAATGGTTGGGTTAGTAGGCCGGGAGGGCCATAACTATTTAATTATGTCATTAAATGTGTTTATGCGTGTATATGTGAATTATATTATGATATGATGTTATATGGGTGCATGTGGGTCCACATTTAAATAATTATGCTAATCTGATAATTTGGCCCATTGAGGGTAAATTTGTGTATTTGGGTACATAACCTGATTTGTGAATGAGATCCCATTACTACGCTGTTAGAAAGGATTAAAGAGGGTCAATTGAGTGATCCACAGCTGATTAAGATTAGAGAGGATGTCTTGGCTGGAGTATCCAGGGATTATACAGTGTCTGATTTGGGGTTGTTGAGATACAAGGGACGGATATGTGTTCCGTTAGACATTGCGTTGAGGCAGGAGATTCTGGATGAATCTCATACTACACCTTACTCTTTGCATCCGGGCACCACGAAGATGTACCAGGATGTGAGATCGTTGTACTGGTGGCCAGGGATGAAGAGGGATGTAGTAGAGTATGTGGCTAACTGCTTGACTTGTCAGCAGGTCAAGGCTGAGCATCAGAGGCCGGCAGGGTTATTGCAGCCTCTGGATATCCCAGAGTGGAAGTGGGAAGATATCACAATGGACTTTGTGGTGGGTTTGCCCAGGACTGTTGGTCAGCATGATTCTATTTGGGTGATAGTGGATCGCTATACCAAGTCAGCTCACTTTCAACCAGTGAGGACTACTTATACTGTTGACCAGTATGCAGATCTCTATGTGAGAGAGATCGTGCGCCTCCATGGAGCCCCTAGGTCGATCGTGTCAGATCGGGACCCTACATTCACTTCCAAGTTCTGGAAGAGTTTACAGACGGCCATGGGTACACGACTGAAGTTCAGTACAGCTTATCATCCTCAAATAGATGGACAATCTGAGAGGACGATCCAGATATTGGAGGACATGCTGCGGGCATGTGTGCTGGACTTTGGTGGATCATGGAGTAAGTATCTGCCTTTGATAGAGTTCTCCTATAATAACAGTTACCAGTCTACCATTGGTGCTGCACCTTATGAGATGCTATATGGTAGGAAGTGTAGATCTCCCATTCATTGGGATGAGACAGGTGAAAGGAGATACTTAGGTCCTGAGGCAGTTCAGAGGACCAATGAGGCTATTGACAAGATTAGAGCTCGGATGCTTACTTCTCAGAGTAGACAGAAGAGCTATGCAGATCCCAAGCGCAGGAACGTGGAGTTACAGGTAGGAGACTATGTCTTCCTTAGAGTCTCGCCATGGAAAGGGGTGAGAAGGTTTGGGAAGAAAGGCAAGCTGAGTCCCAGGTTTGTAGGTCCATTTGAGATCCTGGAGAGGATTGGTCAAGTGGCTTACAGGCTAGCTTTTCCCCCGGCGTTGTCGGCCGTGCATAATGTGTTCCATGTATCCGCTCTTCGGAGGTATGTATCTGATGAGAGACATGTCTTGAGTTATGAAGATCTGGAGCTTGAACCAGATCTCTCCTTTGAGGAGCAGCCTGTTCAGATACTTGATCAGAAGGATAAAGTCCTCAGGAACAAGACAATACCTTTGGTTAAGGTGTTGTGGAGGAACAGCAAGGTCGAGGAGGCGACCTGGGAGCTGGAGTCTGATATGCAAAGTCAGTATCCCGAGCTGTTCAGGTAAATTTCGAGGACGAAATTTCTATAAGGAGGGGATAGTTGTAATGCCCCGGATTCCCTATTATGGTTAAATTTGAATTTGAATCTTTGTAGAAAATATCTAATTATTTAAATCTCAACTAGCAAAAATATCTTCTTTTTTTTTTTAAGAAACAATTTTAAATGATAAAACAAAAAAAAGATATTTTTAGTTTTGATAATAAATAATGTATTTCCACAATTTTTAATTTTCTTTATTTTTTAAAAAAAAAATTTTGGATGCTGTTCACCGTGGTGTGCACTGGCTGCTGGTGGCGCGCGTGCGGGGCTGGGTGGTGGCGCGCTGGGCGCGCGCACAAAGGAGCGCTGGGCTCGCTGTGCCTGCGCGTGCGTGCGCTGCTGCGCACGGTGTGCGCGCGCGCATGGCAGCCAGAACAAAAAATTTCGAAAAAAATTTTTGTGCAATTTTTTCAACCAAAACCATTTTCTAATTAATTTTTAACATGTTTTACACAAAATAAAGCATATATAAAAATTAATAGCATAGAAAATACAACAAGATAACCTAAAAATTGCTAAAATTCACATAAAATCAATATGTTCATAAAAACATGAAAAACCATCCAATTATTCAAACATATCAAATAATCCAATTTTAAACATGTTCATGCATGAAAATAAAGATTACCAAAGGCTCTGAGGCCAGTTGTTGGATAAGCTTATACAGGATCTTTATTTATTTTCATGTATATCTAATATTAAACAAATTAATACGAGATAGCCTAAAACATGTTTCTAAAATTGAATTCAAAGAGAAACAAATAATATCATACTTACAGTAAACGCAACGGAATTAAAGAGTCCTTCCTTCAATTTCTCTAACTCTTGTATCCTCTCTGTCGCAGAGTATTACCAAGAAACTGAACCGATCTTCTATTTTCTTCACGATCTTCCAATGTATCCTTAGAACCACCTAGACTAGTGTGGGCAATTCTCAACACATGAGATAGATATAGAGAGAAGAAGAGAAAATAACAAAGTGGCTTAGAAAAGGACTTGTGTTTAGAGAGAATATAAAACTATCAGAAAATCTGACTTGTGACTTATCTGTCGTCTCTGAAATCTTCTCTCTAAGCACTCCTTTTATAGACTCAATTAGGTCATTTAATTTAATTAAAAAATCAATAAAATAACAGCCATTTTGAAGCCCTAGGTCGAAATTATCATGGGCTATAGGCCCGTGAAATTTCCCATTTGATTATAAGCCCATTGGACTTAAAATCAAGGCCTGTATTATTTTCTATTGATTTAATTAATTAAATAATTATTTAAATCCTTTATCAAATTAATTATTTATAATTTGAACCTTGATTTAAATTTATTTATTAATTTAGATACCAATTTATCTTAATTAATAAATCTGCCATAATTTCTCTTTTCTTCTCAAAATTACACAACTCTGTGAAACTATCCAAAATTGACCTGGTCAACTTTGATAATTCTAATTGATGATTAAATCAATTAATTGAGACTATCTAGATGATTTTATCCAAGGTACAATGGGGACCATGGGCCTATGAAATCAAGCTCAAATAAGTTATCATAAATCTAACAAATAAATTTACTAACTTATTAATTCCTCGTGACTCCACTATAGACTTGGAATTGCACTCTTGAATTCATAGAACGCTCTATAACAAATATAGATACGCTATTAATTATCCATTGTTACAACCATAATTGTCACTCAATCCTCTATAGACGGTCTACAATGAGATATGACTAAAATACCGTTTTACCCTTCATTGTATTTTATCCTTAAAACACTTAGTTCCTTGTAAATGATATTTCATTAAACTAATTTAATTACTGAAATGAGATCTCTATCATTTAACGCCTTGAACCAAACTAAAAGGAAACCATCGTTTCACTTCTTCATCAGAAGCTATAGATGTTCATATCTATGATTAACACTCCCACTCAATTATACTACCGAGTTCCCAAGATGTAAGTATGGGCTAGTCCGTAGGGTAAGCTGGTAACGAACAAGTCAAAGAACTCAAATAATACAATCAGTTAGAATACTAACCACTCAGAATTGAGATTGAATTGACCTATGGTCAACTAAATGATATGACTAGAATAGATAATAACGGCATGTTTACTTATCTTATCAACTGTCAATATCGGTCCTGTCCGATGTAACATATACATCCGATCTTATCTACTTTGCTAATGTTCTAGAAAGAACATAACACTGTAATGTGTAAGTAGATCATATCGTAGATTGGCAAGTCAGTGTAAATCCGGTACATTGACTAATCTTAGGACTAACTTATTTTGAACATATAATCATATTTATATTCCACTGTAATTACGTCACTATAAATAAGATTAGCTATATGCTCGGGATTTAATAGAAGTTTATATTAAACAAATAATCATGAAAATAAAACATGTGAGCAAAGTGATTGACCAAGTCAAAAAATGATTTCTATTCTTTTATTGATAATAAAATGAGATTACAAAGAATTTGGGTTTTAATTAGGGCATAAAACCCCAACAGTGTTGTCAACCAGAGGTGGTGCACTTCTGTTAGCAGCAACATTGGTAGCACGCGTTCCCCTTCTTCGGACTGGAGGGGCTTCATTAGTCTTGTTGGCGGCGCTGGAGGCATTGCCGGCTGCGCGTGCAGATCTTCTGAGCGACATCTTCAGCAAAGTTCTAACAGTCAAGAAAAACATGTTAGAACTTACCCTAATAGGTTCTAAGGCAAAACTTAATCTAAGCAAACATAACTCAGACCTACTAGTTATGATTTCTTATGAAGAAAATTATATAAGCCATCTTTATAATTAGGGTGTGTTTCTATACTTAGAAAATAAGTCATCTTTATTATTTCTAAGTCTGTTTCTAAGTATTCTATATGACTTAATTCTCAGGCTCGAAACTCGTCGCTGTTCCAAAGCTAACCATATTGAGGGAGGGCTGGGATCAGTAAAATCATTCCCACTACTATGGCCCCCTAAACTCTCAATATAGAACTGGTCCATTAATTTGCATCCACCCTCACCGAACTTGGTCATTATTTATTAAATTTATTATTTATTATGATTGTAAAAAAAATCAAACTCATATATGTCATTCAAAAAAATAACAATAATATTCATTTGGAAAAATATTTTCACTAAGTACAATCATAAATGCAAAAATAATAAATAAATAAATAAACTAACATAACTAGGGTGAATCTAAAAATCAGGATCTTCTACGTCTGACCATTCATCTAACATATCATCATCATCTATTTCTTCATAATCCTCATTATTTTGAGCCTCAAAATTACCTCGGGGAAGGTTCATAAAGATTCTATGTTTTTGTTCATTAGTGAATTGAAATTCCAACTTAGAGGTGAACCTAAGTATGAGAAAATAATATCTCATAGCTACCGGTAAATCATCATCATCATCTATAGTCTCCCATATTTCTTCTAATGTTGAAATTACAGAAGGAAAATATTTAAAAAGCCTAATTACTATAACATATTGCTCCGTAGATCTCATCATAATTTGCTTAGTAGTCTGAAGATTGACTATCTCCTTGTGGAATAAGATTAATCTCTGAGTGATTCTTTCTAACACTCCTACAGTATTCCTTGGCTCTCTAATCCTTTTCAATGCCTTAATGGCTCGGATATCCTCATAGGTCAAGGCTCCATCCATTCTTAACTGAAAACATAATGGCTAAAACGTTAGCTAATAACATAAACATAAACACTTACATTGGCAGTTATATTCAGAGCTTGTGTGTGTGTATCAAGGAGAACTTCATGCGTATGAACTGTTTCTCTGATACCAACTGTAATTCCCCGACTAATTCTAAAATACGGGCCATTAAAAACTACTAAGACATATCTACTATTTTGGGAAACATACATAAGAAATAATATAACTTTATTTAAAATCCAAAATATTATGCCAAATACAAAGTAAAGTATGAAATATAAAATACAGTATGGGTACCCATTGTTTAGTACATAAAAACATAAAAAAAAAACATCATAACTTTAATCAAATGTTTAAAAACTAAGTGTGGATATACATAAAGACATAAAACAAAAGACTTCATTCGATCGTCCATCAGTCCATTCATCCTCAACACACATGCCAAGCTGCCATGAATCATTCCCGCCTTCCATATTCATTTTCCTGCATCATACTCAAAATAAAGGAATGAGCCTAATACTGAGTAAGGAAAATCTACTAACAACATACATCATAAATCATAAACATAAGACTATATCGTAAACATATACTATAAAACGTATGACTATAAAAACGTATATCATATAGGACTACAATATTAATGGCCATTAACGCATTAACGTCGCATGTGATAAAACCATCTAGGTCCTCAGTCTACTAATCGAGGTAGGTTAGATCACAAGGTGGTATATGATAATCCATCTAGGTACTCTGTCTACTAATCGAGGTAGGGTAAATCATAACTCTAACCCACGATAATGATAAAAATCTCGGGGTTTGCTATCTAAGCAACTATAAGCCCCAAGTGACTACAAACGTATTTATACATATATATATCATAGCATAAAACATATCATAACATAAACATATAAACACATATAATTTAACCTATTTTCCTTACAAAAAACTGGGATATGGAGACAAGAACGAGATTTGGAACACTCCTAAAACCAATAGTAAGAATGGTGAGTTTCTAAAGAAAAAGAAATGAAAAGAAAACTAAATCATCCGAGTAGGAACTTACCGAAAAGAACCTTAATTTTTATGAAACTTAAACACCTAATCAAGAATCATAAACAAGAGTTATGATCTGAAGAAAAATAAAAGAAAACTAAAGAACCAAGAAGAACTGAACTTAAGGATAAAAATACCCTGATTGATCTTATGACTTGATCTATACCTCGATATTGAAATAACTCTATATCTTACTTCTCAAGTGTTTAGAAAATCTTAGATTGGAAAAGATTTTTAACCCCAAATCCAAGTGTTTCTCTCTATGGTAACCTTAGCAGCTTGGAGGCTCTAAACAATGCTTGAAGAATGAAGAAAATGGCTAAGTACTAGGTCCTATTTATAGAGTTCAAGGAGTGAAACTAACCCCATTTAATTTGAATAAAAAATGAAAAGGATTTGAATTTTCATTCAACAGACGCTCAGAACTCGGTCAAAATCGTTCAAAGGCAGGTCCAAGTGGTTAAGGCTATTTTTAAATTTAAAAACCACAAACTTTAAAAAATGCACCAGGGGCGATATATCACCTACCCTGAGCGATATATCGCCTAGACCATTTTCCCGAGCCCTGTTCGTTCGTTCGTGCGAAGTCGACATGTTTTCCGTATCTTCTGTATGCGATATATCGGCCTTTATAGTTGTGATATATCGACATACATTGATATATCAAACACGTATTTGCACTTTTTCAACATATTTTGAATTGATTAAACAACTTTGACTGGGTCAAAGCGTGATCCTAACAGTTGCTAGAAGGTTCTAGAGCTTCTAGATCTTTCTTTTATTTAAACTATTCATAAAAAATACTTAAATCCTTAATAACATGATTATGACAAGTGTCATATTCTTAATAATTCTATCTAAACCTTAGGTTATAATAAATAATATTTCTAAGACCAGCAATATTAATCAAACCTTATGTTATAATTAATATTTCTACACTAAAGGTTAAACTTATAAAATCCATAACTGTTGCTATGAGTTTCTAACTAAGTCCCTGCTTGAACCAAAATCCACGGAAACTAACATACTACAAGCTACTACTACTACTATCTAGCTAAGTAAAAGTTCTAGGACACTACATTTTCTTAGTAGTTCCTTTGATCAATAGGTTGAGCAAGATGCAGCAACTCTGGGAGCAGATTTAAATTTGATGCAGCAACAATCAACAAGTGGTTCACTTAGTGGAGTGCATTCATTGATGGAGTGGATCTGAGAGGTATTGAGCAACACCTTTAATTTTATTCACCAGAGGAGCACACATGGGTGTCGAATTGAGGAGAAGGGGAAAGGGTGTCGATCTAAGATTGGGACAAGGAGGACGAATCGGAGCTTGGACGAGGCCAGAGAAAACGTGGACGCATCATGGTGACAAATCTGCAAAGGGGACGACGAAGGGATGTGCAAATGAGAGGGGGATTTGCGATATTTGAGACTTGGAGATGAGGCAAACCCAGATCTGAAAGCGAAGGGCTTGGTTTTGGGGCCTTTTTTCTGATTATGCAATATAGGATGATGAGGTACGATTTTCTACATAAGAACTTCTCAGCAAATATGGGTTTTTTAAAAATGGGTTTTGGGTATTGATGAACACATGAACATGTTCTTGTTTCTGATTTGAATTTTTTGAAAAAGTTGTATATATATATATATATGTAACTGTATAATACGTATACATTTGAGTATGTATAATGGATGAATGATGAAAATGAGCATATTATTGAGTCAAGTATGTATTTTGGACTCTGTAATTATGAACAATTTGAGTTGTTAGCAAAACTTATATGGGTTTTACGAATATCACAAAGAAGTTTAAAATTAGTATTTTTAAAATTTTGATTATTTAAGGTTGAATTTTTAATTATTTTTTTACTTTTCTAATAAAAAATAAAAAATTATAAACAGGGACCAACCCTAATCTGTCACACTGCACCTACATATCACTTAACAGAAAACTTAACGTCAGGTACTTAGGTTGTCAAAAATTATTGACGGAATGTATTTATACCGTCAAAAAAAGACTTAGTTATCAAAATGTTAATTTTGACAAATTTATATATTTTCGCGACCAATTACTTTTTAAAGAAATAAATATATACTGTTAATAAATATATACTTGTTTCTTTAGAAAGTTCTTTTAAAAATAAAAAGTTTTTATTTGAATTTTAATGAAATTTTATTTATATTTTTATTTGGAATGTATTTTACTTTTGTTTATATCTAAAAGCACAAAATAAGTAATACAAAAATATATTTTTAATAAAATGTACTTTTTAAAGTCTCTAGATAATTAATAAAAAATATATTTTATAATTAAATAAAAAATAAAAAAAATGTTTTAACTTAAAATAATAGCTTTTCAAAAGGTAAAACCTAGGAAAGCCTAACTTTTCTAAAAAAATATTATAAATTAAGAAAAAATACTTTTTATTTTTTTACTCAGACACCTCTTAATCCTAGAAGCTAAAAAATAACATAAAGAAACTTAGTTAAACGAGACATTTATCTCTTTTAAATAGAAGTTTTATTAGAGATATTAGCCAGTCATTATTTATTTTTCTATGTATTTTTATTGTTTATGTGTGCCGTTATTATAAGACTAATTCATAAACTAGTGAACTACTTATTATTACTTCAATATCCTTATTATTAAGGACAATGATATATTTTTAAGGATAATAATAATAATAATAATAATCTCTTCAGTCATCACAGCACACCAAATTTCTTCTATCAATTTCAGCTTTTTATTTATTTTTAATTAAGCGTTGGCATATAGTTTCTGAAATCTCATATGGTAAAGTAAGGTAGATCAAGCACACCAGAAGATACTTTGTTTATTTTTTTTTAAAATATCAATTAAAAATCTCCTCAGTCACGTTTGACATATTTTGAAAATGCAATTCAATAATTACATATAAAAATATATTTTTTTCTTCTAAAAAAATTATGTTGAAGTAATAACAAATGAAATCTAATTGGCTAAAATTATAATTCTATTTTTATTGCTTATTATCCAAAGGACGGCACCGTCAAAAATGTAATTTAATTAGGTTTCTCTTATTCTTTACCTTTCAATCAAAGTTGCTTGTAAAAAAATCCTAAAAATTACAAGAATAGGAGTAATCCTACGAGCCTAGTTAAAATCCTGTAATTATAAGTTTACTATGAATTTACAATAATAGATTGAATTGTTTTTAACGCTAAGCTAACGTAGATGAAAGAAGTGTTGGGAATTACACTAGTGTTATGGACCTTTAGATTTAATTTTGGGAAAATGTCCGTTTAGCTCGTATGATTTGTAAAATTGAATAAAATGATACCCTGAGACCGATTTTAGTCAAATAATTTTTCAATATGACCAAAATACCTATAAATTTTTGAATTATGAATTAATTAAATAATTAAAAATATATTTTAAGGATAAAAATAATTTAATTGAGTTTAATTAAAAAAATATATTACTTAAATTAAAATCAATTTAATATATAAAATTACAAAGAAAAAAAAAACTAAAATTAAATCTACATTTCAAATCTAACAAACCAAATACATTTACCCGACAAAAAAGAAAACAAATTTCCAAAAGATTAAATAAAGCCAAAAATACAAATATGTTCATCTTCTTCTCAAGCATCAATCCATCAAAACCCAGACCTTTCATGCTAGTACCTCACTACCAACGACCTCCCAGACCACCTCTTTTCCTGACCTGCACCAACATAGATCGCCTCCCATCCCAGCAAAGCAAGCCCAAACCCTCTATGTACATTACATAGAGATTCAATTCCAACCCCGCCTTTACCAGACAAAAAATAAAACAAATTTCCAAAAGATTAAATAAAGCCAAAAATACAAATATGTTCATCTTCTTCTCAAGCATCAATCCATCAAAACCCAGACCTTTCATGCTAGTACCTCACTACCGGCGACCTCCCAGACCACCTCTCTTCCTGACCTGCACCAACATAGATCGCCTCCCATCCCAACAAAGCAAGCCCAAACCCTCTATGTACATTACACAGTGTAAATGTGGAAAGTTTTCCTTTGTGAATTTTATTTCACCAGTGAAGCTCTATGCTACGAGGCATCCTACATGCTACTTAGTGCACGTACAAGGGGACGAGGATATCACACGGCGTTGAAGGAGTTGGGCTAAGAGAGCCACCCTCACTATGCGAGGGCCCTTGACCACCCGCCAAACCAAACGCCACCCTCGCTATGCGAGAGTCCTCGGGTGGCCATCAGCGTATGCCTTGACCCCTCAGGCATCGGACCTCACCTCGCCGGCATGCGGGAGAAGAAGACCAGCCTCGCTACGCGAGGCACCCTCGCTATGCGAGGGTGTGGCCTTGTCGCGGCGCCCATACCCCGAGCCATGCCTGCACCTAAGGGAAGAAGGCCAGCCTCGCTACGCGAGGCACCCTCGCTACGCGAGGCACCCTCGCTATGCGAGGGTGTGGCCTTGTCGCGTCACCCGTACCCCCGAGCCACGCCTACACCCGAGGGAAAAGGGCCAGCCTCGCTACGCGAGGAACCCTCGCTATGCGAGGGTGTGGCTTTGTTGCGGGGCCCATGCTGCGAGCCTCGCGTCCATGTGACCGGCATAAGCTGGCCCCGACCCCTGGCGCCTTGACTTCTCAGAACACGCATAGGTTGAAGCCTCCTTGACATAGGCACGGGATCACTTGGAGGAACCTTGTTGATATGCCAAACAAACATGGAGCATGGAACGGGGATCGATGAGGACGACCGAGTATGGAACACGTGCGCTGACACGGGGCGTACGGTTATGGAAAGAACAGAGGCACGACCCAATGATCTGCGTCTAAGGAGTAGTGGCGGTACGGACCTGTACGAAGAGTAGTGGTACCACTTGGACACCCCCGACCATACGCCAGAGCCGACAGTACTATGTCCTAGGCCACGACTCTGACACCATCAGGGTAGACACCACTACGCCCTGAGCCACTACACTATCAGAGTACTTGTGTACGTCACGTCCCTGTGGTCTGGGACTTGTTTGTATCCAGGGCCAATAGATCCCCCCCCCCCCCCCCCTTATAAATAGACTCCAACCCCTCAGGCTAAGGGGTTGGAAAACTGAATGTATGAAAAAGACTTAAGGAATATATGTTTCTGGTTTTCATTGTTGCCTGAGTTTTCTCCTGTTGATTAGTGTTCTTTCTATCTGATTCAAAGCTTCCTATAGTATAGAGATTGCAGTTTTCTAACCATCAATCGTTGACGAGTTCTTACCGTCAACACACAGAGATTCAGTTCCAACCCCGCCCCCGCTGCTCACCTCAAACACTACAAGAAAAAGATTCTACAGCGACGACATCTATTGCGGCGACTCCAAAGTCGTCGCTGTATGTAGGCAAAATCCACGAAAAATTATTTTTTCTTAATTTTTATAAAAATAAGCTACAGCGGCGATGTGTCATTGCTGTATAGGGTTGTCAACAACACACGACGTGTACTAGGAATTTGGAGGGAACATGAGGCGGGGACTGACTATACGGCGTCACTGTAGGGTCTTCGTCGAAAAAAATAGGGAAATATGTTTGTCTATAGCTGTAGGATGCTAAGGGAAGTCAACCGCTCAGAGTTGGTTGCCTATTTGCACCCCCTTATAGAAATGACTTGTCGTCGTGGTAGAGTCATCGTGGAAAAAAAGGAGGGAAATATGTTATTCTAGAGCGACGACATGTCATCGCTATAGGACAAAAAAAACGTGAGAAAATGAACTGCCAAAAAATTTAAGTCAAATTTTCACTGCATATAGCGACGACAGCTGTAGGGTAGACGCATAGCACACGAGGGGATTCGTGTACTATTCACTATCATGTCCTCACTGTAGGGTCTCGCCATTTGAGTGAAACGATACGTTTGATATCATCAACGACTGGTTATTACCTATAGCGATGACATGTCGTCGCTATAGAGTCAGTCGATATAACCACCCAACCCGAGCCTTCTTCTTCATTTTCTGGAAAATTTCTCTGCAAAATCAGAGATGAATCGCCGCCCATTCACCGCCCATTGTCGATCCAACGCCCCCTATTCTGATTATTGCCCATTTCTTCCAAGGTTAGGTAATCTAAACCAAATTTCTATCTATTTTAGTCTTTAAAATGTATTTTTGTTAATATATTTAGTATTTGGTAGAAATATGTTTTTGAAGTATTTTTTTTGTTTTCTTTTTAAATTGGAGTAGTAGAGCATCATCCTTAGCCAAAGACGACTTTGGATAACCCCCGAGCCTTGGGTATTGTCATTATTTTTAATTTTTTGTGTTTGATTAATGTTTAAATTATGTTTTTAAGTGTGTGATTGGTTTGTTTATACAGTGTTGATTTTTTTTTTCATTTTAGACAGTGATAATATATGTTAATTTAATTGTGTAATTGATTAATATGTTAATTGTGTAATTGTGTGTTATAGATAATATTGAATATGTTAATATGTTAGTGTAATTAAATGTGAATATGTTAGTTGTGTAATTTTTTATTTTAGATATATAGTGTTGAATATGTTATTTTAATTTAATTTAATTAAATGTTATGTTAGATATTAGTTAAATATGTTTATTTATATAAATGTGAATGTAAATTGTATTTTTAAATTGTATGGTAGGTTATATTAATATAATTAGATGTTTATAACTATTATATGTATATTCTGGGACTGATTTTGTAGTTCTTATGCAGATTTTAAATTTTGGGATATGTTAGATTACAGCAGTTATAGAGCTGAAATTTTAGTAGATTTAGAATTATTAAACATTACAAAATAATTTTAAAATTAGTGTGATTAAATTTTTTAATTAATTTTAAAGCAACTAATAAAAATTTATAAAAAAAATCATAAATTAGAAATTAAAAAAATAATTTTACAACTATAAAACTTTACTGTTATTTTTGAAAAAATAAAAAGTGAAAATTAAAATAATAATTTGATAATTATCAAAGAAATTAATAACAATCATTAATAAATTTATAATTAAATATTTGTATATATAATGAAATTTTATAATACATTCATAAAATTTGATATAATATATATATATATTCATAAAATTATAAAGTAGAAATTAAAATAATAATTTTACAATTATAAAACTCTATTGTTATTTTTAAAAATTAAAAAGTAGAAATTAATAATAATCATTAATAGTAAATTTATAAATTTATAATTAACTATTTGTATATTTAATTCATTTTATAATAAATTATTAAATTTTATAATATATATTCATAAAATTTAATAATTTATTCATAAGATTCAATAAGATTTCATAATTTACTTGAAAAAAAAAATAGTGTTTTGGTGATAAAAAAATTATTAGTAAATAAAGGTAGTTTTTTTTTATAATTATCACATTGTGATAATTTATTTTCCACTTGAATCAGTTATGACGATTGACTAGAGTTGGATAACTAATAGACGACGTAACTCTGATGAGTTTTGGAATGATCTTCAAGCATTTATACAAATGGCCAAGAATCATGTGAATACTTCGGGAGAAGTCAGATACTCATGCGTTCAGTGTGTCAATATGCTGAATAAGAAACTGGATGTGGTGGAGGCTCACATACACAGATATGGGTTTCTGCAGCGATACGTGAAGTGGACCCACCACGGTCAAGTTGATATGCCTCCAGTAGTGGACGACGGGGCTCCAGTGACTCATGAGATGATTGACATCATCAATGATGTTATTGGTGAACAAGACACTAACGAAGAAGGCGTAAATGAATGAATTTCAGATGGTGGTGACAATAGTGTCGATAATCAATTTGATGACCTGTTTCAAGAAGTCGAACCTAAGTTATACCCTGGTTGTACTTGGTTGTCTTTTTTGAACTTCTTGGTGAAGATGATGCACATGAAGGTTATGAATAAATGGACAAATAATTCATTTGATGAACTTTTGAAGTTTATAAAAGTTGCATTCCCGAAGTAGAGTAAGATTCCAACTTCATTTTATGAGTCTAAGAAAAAAAATGAGGAAGTTAGGGTTAGGTTATCAATCAATTCATGCTTACAAGTATGACTGTTGTTTGTTCTGGAAGGAGAATTCCCAAAAATAGAGTTGTCATGTATGTGGTGAGAGCCGATGGGTTGACAAAGACACAAAGGGGAAAAAAGTCGCCCATAAAGTGTTGGGTACTTCCCTTTAACTCCTAGGCTGAAGCGTCATTATGGTTTAAGGCATACAACAAATGATATGACCTGGCATAGTACGGGATGGTCGAAAGAAGATGGTGTGATGCACCATCCTATTGATGGGGTGCTTGGAAACAATTTGATTCCAGATATCCTGATTTTCCCAAAGAATCCAGAAACGTTCGATTGGGTTTGGTTGTTGATGGTTTTAATGCATTTGGTAACATGAGTCTATCTTACAACATGTGGCCAGTAATATTCTGCACGTACAATATGCCTCCTTGGTTGTGCATGAAAGAGTCATCATTCATGTTGACCTTATTGATTCCCGCTCTGAAATCACCTGGGAAGGACATGGATATCTTTTTGAGGCATGTGGTAGACGAATTGAAGGAGTTGTGGGATGAAGGAGTTCAAACTAGAGACGATGCAACGAACACTGTATTCATAATACGTGCAACACTATTATGGACTATCAATGATTTTCTGGCGCATAGTAATTTTTCTGGTTGGAGTGGCCAAGGATATATGGCATGTCCTTCATGCAATGAAGACACTCCTTCATGTCGGGTAATTGGAAAGACGGCTTATGTTGGTCATAGAAGATTCTTATCTTCTACGCATTAGTGGAGGAAGATTCGCTTGTTTGATGAGAATTATGAAAAAGGACGTCCTCCAAGAAAATTCAGTAGTCCAGACATACTCGAACAATTAGCGCATGTTCCAGATCGTTTTCCGAGTAAACATGTCAGTTTCAGGGGTATGAAAAGAAAGCGAGATCCAAAAGAGCTTAATTGGAGTAAAAAGAGTATTTTCTTTGAACTTGATTAATTGTCCAAACTTGACTTGAAACATAATTTAGATGTGATGCATGTAGAGAAAAATGTTTGCGACAATTTACTCGGTACTTTTCTTATGAATGAGAAATCTAAAGACACCACTAATGCACGAGAAGACTTGAAGAATTGGGGTATTCGAGAAGAGTTGCACCTCAAGGAAGACGGTACGAAGTTGATTAAACCACATCCTAGGTACTCTTTCACACTGGATGATAGACGATTTTTTTGTCAGTTCGTAAAAGGAGTTAGACTCCCTGATGGCTTCGGTTCAAATTTCTCTAAGAAAGTAACTGACAATGATTGCAACATTGTTGGGTTGAAATCTCATGATTGTCACATTCTTATGCAACGTCTGTTGCCAGTAGGAGTTCGAGACTACTTGGATAAGTCTATTTCGAAGACAATCATTGAGCTTTGCAATTTCTTTAAGCAAATTAGTGCTTGTACATTGGTTGTTAAGGACATGGAGGATGCAGAAGATCAAGTGATACAAATTTTGTGCAAGTTGGAGTTAATTTTTCCTCCAGCCTTTTTTGACATAATGATTCATTTAATTCTTCATTTACTGCAATAAGTTATCCTCGGAGGACCAGTTTACATGAGGTGGATGCATCCGTTTGATCGATATATGAAGAAGTTGAAAAATTATGTCAGGAATAAGGCGCGCCCTGAAGGTTCTATAGTGGAGGGTTATGTTGCCGATGAAGCTTTAACTTTTTGTTCGCAATATCTTCAAGGCGTACAGACTAAATTTAATCGTCCAGAAAGAAATGCGGATATTGTTATTCCTAAAAGACAGTTGTCAGTTTTTGAATCACAATGTCATCCAAGTAGCAAAAATAAAATCATATCCCTTGACTATCTTCATCGAAAAGAAGCGGAGTGGTTTGTACTCAACAATTGCCCTGGAATCCAACCATATATGGAGTAAGTAGCTCAACACATATATGAATTCATTAAATTTAATTCATGGCAAACTGTTATCTTACCTTAATCCTTGTGCTATACAGTGAATGCCTTCGAGAAAATTCAAACATAAATCTTAAAAAAGATTTCCCTATCTGGTTTAAATTGAAGGTAAATTATCGAAACTTTAGAATTCTTACAAAGTTTGTATCGATTAATACTCATCTCATTGTGTTTTCTTTTTCTGTGTCATACTCTATAGATGGGTCGTTTACGAGTTGAGTGTACTGATGAATTATTTGCTTTAGCAAACGGGTCCAATCAGAAGGCATACTCCTACATGGCTTGCATTGTTAACAGTGTGAAGTTTTTGGTCCATAGTCGTGACGAAAGACGTACCACTCAAAATAGTGGAGTTTCGGTGCCAAGAACCGATGGTTTCACTTTCTATGGCCAACTTAAGGAGATTGTAGAGTTATGTTATTCCCATGGTTACTCGGTAGTATTGTTTAGATGAAAATGATTCAACACCGATGCAAGCATGGGTCGAAATGTGACTGAGAATAACATAACTAGTATCATGATTAATTTTGAATGGTACAAAAGCGATCAGTTTATTCTCGTCACTCAAGCAAAACAAGTTTTCTACTTTTAAGATCCTTCAAGAAACAAAAATTGGAAGGTAGTAGAAGAAGTCAATCATCGAAAGATCTGGGATCATCCAAGTATCGATGATGATAACGAGGTTGATGTCATACATGATAACACTTCATCAAATTTTGTACTCACTGTGGAATTAGGAGAGTTGGAGATTATGCATTTGGATCGACCTGTTCACACCCGCATAATTAGGGAAACGTCTCGATTGGTTCCGGATGTGGATGATGATTTCATCAATGGCGATGATGATGACGAAATTAGTGAAGATGATTTAAAAAGTATAGATGATGATGTAGGAATCGACATTGATGAGGAGTAATATTTTCTTATGCATATTCATATTTGTATGTTTAATGTGTATGTTTTAATTTCAAGACTTTTCAATCAATATATGACTTTTCTCAACAATGTTTGTTTTTCAATAGTTTCAACTGCATTACCGAAATTATTTAAGTTATGTAATTAACTTCGAACTATAACTGAATTTAAGTTAATAATTATTTAAACTGCAAAGATATGTCTGCTACTGTTGCTCGTTCTCATGGCGATGATGGAGCAGATCCTCCTCCTCCAGATCCCACGCGAGTTCCTACTTCCTATGAGGCAGTTAATATACCATAATTAGTATGTCTTTTATCAATAAATGATAAATTGTTATTATTTTATTCAATTTAATTGTAATATTTAATTAACATATGCAGCGGCTTCTGCAAAAATAAGAGGTCAGTCTCGATCCAAAAATTTGCAGCAGCTCGTCAACGACAATAAAGGTCTGTTGGCTCTACAATTTGATTTGAAGGAGGGAACCTACAAAGCAGTTGGTGATTTTGGGACATTTTTCACGAGACTTATTGGTAACATTTTGGTCACCATGTCCCGTTATATTATGACTCGTGGGAGAGTGTTCCGGATGAGCAAAAAATTGGATTGATGCAAAAGCTTGAGGTAAATTTATCTACTTCTTCACATGTAATGTTTTTTTTTATAATTTAAAAAATCTCACAATTTTTTTTGAAGGAATTTTTCATTCTTCCCCGAGCTCTCTCTTAGTGGCGACTGATAGAGATTGGGATTGAGCGAGAGTTTCAGGGTCGCTACAAGGATAGAAAAGGTCGCAAGAAAAGACACTTCGATGAACTGGAGGGTATGATGATATCGAGATAGCTAGAAAGAACCCACCGGAGGACAGGACAACGAGAGTTGGAAAAAGTTGGTTGACCTTTTCACCACTCCACAGTTCATGGCACGCTCATAGGCAAATGCTACCAACAGAGCAAAACAGAAGTATCCAAGTCTCCATGGATCGACTTCTTATGCTTCTACTGGATTTAAGAAGGTAAATAAAAATATATAGATAATTTGAAATATTTCAAGTTATCTTCATAATAATCTCAATATATAAGTGAGATTTTGTTAAATTTTGTTTTCTAAAGATGAATCTTTAGACTAAGGAACTGCCCAACATTATCGATACGTTCCATGACATGCACAATCATTCGACACGTGAATGGGTGAACACGAATGCTAAGGATGCATATGTAAGTAACTTTCTAAGTTTTGTATATATGTATATTATTCAATTATATTATGTATTAATTATCTTGCTTCTAAACTGCAGGATGCCTTGCAGCAAGAAGTCCAGACACAATCCCAATCTCAATCTCAATCTGAATCTAAAGCAGGAAGTGCCACTGTCAATGAGACACAAGTCGTCTCAAAAGGTACTTGGTCAAGGTCGTGGTCATAACCGAGGTATTGGACGCAAATTGAAGGGCACTAGTACCTTTGCCTCAAGCGCCACCGGATCCTCTTCACAAGTAGAGGCATGACCGTTTCCGTCCACCAGAGTTGGCCCTCCAACGATACCACCTGAGGCTTTCCAGTCCATGATTCAACACTTCAGTCAAGCCTTTATGACCTAGAACAACAACTTCCAACAAATGCAACAATTTTTGCTAGCAACAAATCCGAACATCCAAGCTCCACAATTTCAGTTTGTCAACTTGGACATGAATATGATACAGTCCATGAGGGCAAGCCTTCAACCACAATAAACACAATAGCCACAACCACCACAGCCACCACAACAGCAACCACCACATCCACCACAACAGCCCGACGATAATGACTTTGGAATTGATTTTGATGACATTTAGTTTTATTATATTACTATTTTTAAATTATTAACATTTTGTGTTGTTTTTTTTTTATTTTGGAGACAATACTACTTATGTTTTGTTATCTTACATTTTGGAGACTATGAATATTGTTAAGTTGGTTTTATTATTTAATTAATAAATTGGTTTTATTATTTAATTAAATTAGTTGGTTTTATTTATTTAATTAATATTTAATATTTTATTAAATAAATTTTAATCAATATAATTAATTAATTATTTTTTAAAATTGTATACCTACAACAACGACATGTCGTTCGTTGCCGTAGGTGTATGCTGAACACAAAAATCTGAGTTTTCGTGACACTACGACGATGACATGGCGTTGCTGAAGGCATATAAATCCATGCACTGTTCAGTGACGACATATCGTCGCTGTAGATGGGGTGGTCGATGATCCTACAACGACCACATGTCGTCACTGCAGGAGTTTTTGTAATTTAAAGTTTGCAATCACCAACAGCAACGACATGTCGTCGCAATATCCCAATTCAACAGAAAAAAAGGATTCCCTACTGCGATCGACATGTCTTCGTTGTAGTAAACTACTACTGCGACGACTGCGTTTTTTCGTCGTTGTAGATTGCTACACATACGGACCTACAACGACGTCATTTTGGAGACGACAATTATCGCCTTGAACTCTCACCAGATATGAAGCTCTGCTCCAAGATTCGCTATACTAAAGCTGTGTCACCTCTTACCAACCCATCGTCTTCTCATCTCCCTCCTCCTCCTCCTCGTTCCTCTTCTTCTTTTAGATCTGGTTCTTGAGGGAAAATCTTCACAGCATGGGGCAGAGACTAGAGCAAAGGACAAAGCTTAGGGAGGAGTTTCTCAACAACGATGAGAAGGCTTCAGGCAGATGCGACAATGAGAAGGATTTAGGTGGGTTTTCTTAGCAACGATGGAACTCCAGGGCGATGCAACGATGAGAAGGCTTCAGGCGAAGCCTTCAATCATGAGTAGCGATGGAGAGAAGGCTAAACTTCCAATCGTGAGCAACAAAAGGAGGAGGAGGAGGTTGGGCGATGATGATTCTGAGTTTGTTCTCAGTAATAGAGGCTGGAGGACAACAAATCTGAGTTTGTGAGTGTTCAAACTCTTTTCTTTCGGTTGAACATATTGTTCTTGTTGCATCTGACTTTTTGAATCTCATCTGGTTTATGAATCTGGGTTGATGTATTTTCATTTATAATTTTAATATTTTTGTTTAAATGATGTTGTTTTTGGATTCTAACTTGGGGTTTGTATGACTTTGTATATATTTGATTTTTGTGTTGATGTGTTTGTGAGGAAGTGAAAGAAAATAAAAGAAGAAAGAGCTGGGTTTTGGTTGATGAGAAAGATTGTTAGAAATTTTTAGAAAATTCAAAAAATAATTGTGTTTGGCTGGTGGGAAAGTGTAGAAAAATGAAATATTGTACTATTGTTTAAATTTGTTTCGTTGATGAGAATGCAAGGGAAAAATAAGAAAGAAAAAAAGAAATTTTCTAAATTGATGAGTTTTGTTGAGGTTGTTTGGTTGGTGAGAAAATGGGGAAAGTGAGGAAATTTTTTAATATAGTTTTGTTTTAATCAATTTTTATTTTATTTTGTAAGGTTTAATTAAGTAATATCTTTTTTTTTTAATTATTTTGATACTTATTTTTCTTTAATTAAGTAAAATATTTTTGAATTTTTTATTTTTAAATTAATTTAATTTATTATTTTTATTTTAAAATTTACTTTGAATTATTTAATAAATTCATTAATTCAAAAACCTGAGGGTATTTTAGTTATATTGAAAAATGATTTGACCAAAATCAGATTCAAGGTATCATTTTGTTCCATTTTACAAAACACATAGTTCGATTTGTCATTTAACAAAACATAGGGACCGATCGAGTATTCAAGCAATACACATGAGTCAAACTGATATTTTTCCTTTAGTCTTTCTCTTTTAACACTAATATTATATTAATTAAGAATTAAGATCAAATGTATAAGGTTATCTCTAATGTGTGATTTAAATATAATGTTAAATTTAGCACAAAAAAATGTATAAATGTTATATTTAGCACATAATTTATGATTGTGTTCCAATACATAATAATATTTTTTATTATTTAAAATATAAATTGATATAAAAAGTACAGTATCATTAATAACCTTTAATTAAATAAAAAATATTTATTTAAAAAATCTATAATTAATGGCAATACTATAATTGAAAAAGTTGTATTAAAACTTAAAAGTCTCGCATAAATGGTTAGTAGTAATAGTATAATTAAAAAAAAATGTTTATATATTGATTAGCTAAATTTGACATACCTTTTACACATCGTTAAAGAAATATATTTTTAAGAGAATACTAAAATATAACATTAGACCATCTTCAATAAATGAAGTAAATGATATATAAATTTGACTCAAAAAATGAGCCAATGTTATATTTAACCTAATTTTTTTTAATTATTCTTTAATTCATTTATTACAAATTTACTTAAAAAATCAACAAAATAATTTAATTTTTATTGAAAGTATGTATACAAATTTATTAAATAATTAACTTTAAATTAATATAAACAACATTAATTAGTGACAAAATAGTAAATAAAAAATGTAACATATAATATGAATTATATTTGGCCAATAAATATTTTGTGGCAAAATTGACAAAATTTTTATCATATTATAAATTTGGTACATATTTTGTATCATAAATTTGGCACATATGTTTGGTAATTATTTTTGTTTTTTGTTTTTAAAAACAAAAAATAATAAATGCGTTTGATGATTTTTATTTTTATTTTTTGTTTAACAATATAAAATAAGGTGTTGATTTGAAGAAGACAAGAAAAAAAAAGAAGCGAAAAATTGAAAACAGTTTAAAAAAATTTTAAAAGTAAAAAAATTATATTTTCAAATTTAATAAATTTTGATTAAAATTTTTAAAATTAATAAATAAAAATAAAGATACTAAATACTATTTTATGTTTAATTATCAAATTTTTAATTAATTAAATAATTTTTTTTAAAGGTTAACAATACTTTTACATTCAAAACTAGTAAAATGGATGTGAAGAGACATGTGGCTTGGGAATTTGAACACGTGCGCTATCCAGTACGGTGTGGCGCTGAATAGTCAGGATAAGGATGATAGAGAAGAAGCGCTTGGGTCTGAATACTGAATTTAAAAAAGTGGTCCTAGCTTTGACCAATGGCTTTGCTGGTTTTTAATTTTATGGATGATATAACCCTGACAATTACAGGTGAAGGTTGGACACACTATATACTTCCAAAATTAATAGCATATCATTATTATTATTTTTTTTATGTTTAACAATGAAATCTATATATATATATATGTATGTATTGTTTATTGGTACCAAATCTTAAGATTATTTGCTCATAATATTTTAGCCACATGTCATTTTCAAACATGTTTCACGTTTCTCTTTTATTGTAACTTGTCACCTTTGTTCTAATCTCAAATAAAACAATTAAATTAGTTAAAGTAGAGTGGATTAGATAGTATTATTTAATTATTTAGATGAACTTTTTGATTCAGTACTGGAATTATTAAAATATATAATGGAACTTAATGTGCACTACACAATCCCAATTTGCCCTTGTGTGTAGTTTATCTCATAAATCATAATTATACATATTTCAGAAGTCCTTTACTCTTTTTATTTTTATATATATCTATTTTTGTGAAAAACATGAAATACTCCAAAAGCTTAATTTTAGCTTCTTTTTTTTTCCAGTTTAAATTAAACTCTGGAAAAAGGTGTGAAAGTCTGAACTTAAACTCTTAGGCAGTTTGGACTTATAAAAGAAAACAAACTGGCTCGGACTTTTCATTAAAAACTGATAATGACATGACCACCAAATATTGTAGTGACTGAATAATAGTGACATGGAAGCATATAAGGTCCATGATTTGCTATTAATACATCAATTTGAGATAACCCTAAATCTACATATCTTGTTCAGATAACCCTAAATCTACATATCATGAACAAGATATATATAAACTTCTTTCTTAATAAATCCTGACCCTAGAACCTCTAGAGGGTCCATCTCTCTTTCTCGAGTTGTGCTCGTATATAGTTAATGTATATATATTGATTAATAATACTACCAGATATCTTAAGATGACTAATGTTATAGGATGTGGTATTTAATGTGTGATTAAATTTAAAATCACATTTTATTTATTATCATTTAACAAGGCACCTTAAACTAAATGTTATACACCTTATGTATACGGACAAAATTAATGAGAAAAAATTGACCACCACCTTGAACTTAATCACACACTTAATCAACCGTTGGGTAGTACCGATGCTTTAAGTACTACTGACCCAACAGTATGAAAAACAAGTTTTGATCACTTTTTCAGTAGTAGAAAAGTTACTTAACAAGAATTTCAGCACTCTCAAAACCCATTAGTTCAAACAAATTAAATGCAACTTCAGTAAGTCTAAATTAAGTGGGAAAAGGGGTTTTTTTTTAAAGGGTAAAAGCGTTTAATGCTTAAACATCATGATTATGATTGATCGAGATCGAGATCGACATGGGAAAATATAATCACCCACCCACCAGTTTTATTATGTAGCTCTATACGGTTATGTATTGCATTTATAAATGTTAAAACACGCTTTGTCTTGGAGTAAATTCAATTCATTGTAATTTGTAACAACAACAAAAGAAGTAGACTTATTAAATAATTTTGCTCGAAGGGGTGATATAGACAAATAAAATAGAGGTATTAGCGGCGAAAACATTTAAATTTTTAATACTTGAGCATTTTTCTGTCAATATTTCTTGACCATATAGTACATGTTCCTTAAGTGTCAAGGAATTGTCTACGTGCAATTTTTCATTAATCTAAATTAATATATTTTTATTTTTAAAATATTATAAAAATCATTTAAAATTTAATGAAAATAAAAAAAATATTGAAAATATATCCTACATTATTATATTTCTCACAAAATACACATTATATTATTATATTATTTTATTTTATAAATTAAATAATATATATTTATATTTATAAAATACTAATATAAAACATTAAAAAAATGATGTGGTGAACAGTACCACATCAATCCTATCGTGGCACTAGTCATGTACACTATTTTGTCGTGCCATTTGCTATGTTGTCGGGATTAACACCAATTTAGTATTTTGCAGTGTTATTAGAATTGGTCTAAGAGAATACCTCAATATACTACAACACTTTCATCATTACATACTTTCATGTAATATCATTTCATAAATGTTTTAGATTGAGGTTTTAGGATTTTTTTTTTGTCTTAAGTTCTGCATTTTTTCATAGAACATTTGTTCAATAAGTAGTTATATTTTATTTTGTATTCAGATTAAGATCTTGAAGGAAAGAATTTGATTTTTTTTCGCTCAATATTCATTTTAAGTTAGGTTTAGGTCATATTTAATTTTTGTTTGATTTTTTCAATATAATTAAAAACTTTTTTTATTCTTTTTTTAATTAATAATTTTTATATTTTGTGGTTTTAAAAATCATTTTTATGTTTATTTTAAAATCAATTTTTTTTATATATTTAAAATATATAAATGATCCAAAACATTGACATCAAATAACTAATGTCCTCATTTTTTTAAATTGTAGAGAAATTATCATTTTACATTGTTGATTACTTAAATTTTCATTCTCTATATTTTTATTATTTATTTAGGAGCGTATGACTTTAATATAGTTGTATAAGTATATTAGTTTTGTTTAATTAATTTTTATTTTAAAGTTATATTGTTTTTTAAAAGTTTTTTATGAGTTGTTGGTTTATTATTTTCCAATTAGCGTATATATTTTTTTGTGGTATGATATATTATTTTTTTTATGATATTTAGTTTCTATCTTATTATACATAATGGTATGGTAGTATATAATTTTGTATCAGATATATATATTTTAATGGTAGTATATAATTTTATATCAGATATATATATTTTAATGGTAGTATATAATTTTCTTAGCATAATATATACATTTTTTAGTAATAATTTTGTAAGTTTTGTTGGTATATTATTTTTCAACTCAGTATATGTATTTTGTGGTATGATATATCATTTAATAACCCATAAAAAAAGAAAAAAAATCAAAATAACTTTAAAATAAAAACTAATATACATATAGTATAATATTAAAATATTAAGAATAAAATAATAATTTGCTAAATAGGATATTTAGTAATATGTAATATTAAAAATGTGGTTATACTATTTTACTACAAAATTATAAACATGAATATTTATTTACTTTCACACACCATTAAAAGTCATTTTTCACTATGCTCCTCTTACATACTATTTTGACATGAGTTTATACTTTTTTGAACTCTGTGTTTCGTCCCATTACCTGTTTGGACCATTTGTTTTGTAAAATTGTTCAAATAGAACCATAAATCCGATTTCGGTCAATATTTTCTCAACTAAAATCACAAATAATTTACCAAACTAACAATTCAGAACAAAAATAAAATCATTCTGTCTAAAAACTGTGTTGTTATATTCAATTTTTTCTTCATCAAAATTGAGTGTAGGGTTCTATTTTAACTATTTTACAAAACATAGGGTCTAAAAAATAATTTGTTAAAACACAGGGTCCAAATAAATAATAAGACAAAATATAGAGTCCAAGAAAATATAAACCATTTTGACATAATTAACTATTTTTTCATAAAAACAAATGAGTATAAAAGTGTTGCCACAAATATTCCTTTCCTAAATTAAATTTATGTTTCTCATTTATTACTCTTTACTCATAAACATACCCCTTCCAGTGGGTACTTAGATGGTACTTTATGAGGTTGCAAGAATGAAGACAGACAGACATAGAAAAAAAATTATCTTTTAAGGATTGATTAAATTTTCTACCCATTTACTGGCAAATAGTAGTACCACTAATAGGGGACCTTATTAATTAGTTAATAAATATTATAAAATATAAACACTTTGTACTACAAATTTGTATAGGGTATATTCAGATGCAAAGTCAAAAAACTCGAAAGCTAAACCACAAAAAAAAAATACATAATTTAGTAGAAGACAAATGAGACTGATGAGTGAAGATAATGCTCCTCTGTCGACATAAGCATCACTTACATCCCCTAATATTATCTTACTATGGTAGAAAAGTCAATTCCCAAAACTAGTGGGCTCTGTGGGAAAGCATACATGAAATTGTGTATTATTTTATTATATTAACTAAATTCTAGATATCTTTTCAAGCATTAAAATTAAATATACTACTTATTGTGTGGTAACCAGTACAAATTAGTCCCTTCATTTAAAAGTGAAGTGTATAGTATATAGGTAAGGGTTTCTTGTTGGAGAGCCAACCCCAATTGGCCCATGTGTAAATGTTCTCTAGTTAAGAAACCAAATGTCAAACAAGTGTCGTTTTTGTATTAAAGATGAGTTCACATTATATGTATCAATACAATTTTGTGTCACTATAGTTAAATTATGCATGAAGGTTCATCTAAAAAAAAGATGGGGGCCTTTAATTAATGTGTTCTTGTTTCTTGATTATAATTTCGGTAATTGGGGCATAAGATACGGTGAGGAATGTTACAATCCTTGCAAGTGATTAAATTGCCCTTTATTCTAGCTATTATTAGGGTGAGAAGGACACTAAACAAAATTATTAATAACAAATGGACTATTAAAATTTTCATTCTAAACCACAAAATTTGTACTATAATTTGTAAATTGATGATTAGAAAGAAAGTGTTATTCACTTCATTAATTGAAATAAGGTTAGATGATAATTTTAATAGAACAACAACTTGTACCTAGCAAATTTTTTTAATTAAAATTATTTAATGGCACTATAACTATAACTTTTATAAATGATAATAATAAAACAAATCGTGTGAGAAAACTCCTTGATGTCTCACTAGAAATTTGTGTGTTTAATTTTGTTTTCTCTGTTTATTGTTTTATGCTTTCGTTTTTTAGGTTTATTTCGGCTTTTTTTTATGGTTTATATACAAGGAAAAAAATTATATTTTGTGGGTGAGAGGATGCGGATTTTTATGCTAAATGCTACAACAATTGAAGGGAGATGAGACTCTTGGGGGACTTGAGATTTGGCCCTTGAGGTGAACAAAAGGCATTTTTGTCATCTAGTTTTTATCAATTTCGACGATAATATTTAAATTTTAAAAATATATGATGTTGTTTGGTAACACTTAAAAAGTAATTTTTTATTTAATTAATCAAAAATATGATAATTAAACGTAAAACAGTATTTGGTAATTCTATTTTTATTTATTATTTTAAAAAAATTTAATTAAAATTCATTAAATTTTGAAAATAGAATTTTTTCACTTTCAAATTTTTTTTAAATCGTTTTCGACTTTTTGTTTCTTCTCTGCTTCAAGTCAATACCTCATTTTATATTGTTAAACAAAAAAAAAGTTATTAAAATCATTTATTATTTTTTATTTTTAAAAACAAAAAACAAAATAGTTACCAAACATATTTTTATTTTAAAAAAATAAGGAAACAAAAATAAAATAATATTTCTAATTTTATGTTTAAAAAATTCAAAAACAAACCAAACACAACCTATATGTAGACATCCTTTTTATTAATTTGTTCTTACTAATTAGTAATTTTTTTCTTGTTAATATATTTCAATCTTTTTTCTTCATCACATCTTTGTAATCCTCTACAAATATTATGTATTTATATAAAAAAAAATTATTCACTTTCTAAAGCTTTAATATATATCAGTTATATGTACTTTTTTAGAAGGTGAAGGAATTAAAAATAGACAAGAGTATTCATATTTCTTTTTTGTTATTTTTTTTAATAATTGTTCGGGGTTGTTATAAAATCTGAGTGCAAATATAAAGCCTCTTTTATTATTAATAAGTTGCATTGCTTTATCATTTTACTTTTGTCAGGGAAGGGTGTGAGAATATAGTCCTAAGGTGTAACTTTGAGTTGGCAATTAAATAGTGATCAAACTATATTTTTGGATAAAATGGAGGACTTATCCTACCATAAAGTTGTTAGATAATCAAATCAAATATAATTAATTATTTTAACATTACGATTTAACACTACCTACGTGAGATTAATTAACACCATATAGGAAGTGGTTGTTTTTATTACACCGTCAGAAGACTTAAGGGGACATCGAAAAATAAAATAAAATTCTACGTGTAAAGCTATGAATATCTCAAATTGTATTTATTTCAACCATTTTTTTTGTCGGATCATAAAGTTATAAGAGCCTTAATGAGTTAAACTAGTTAATTTATTAAAATATAAAGAAAAATAGTAAAAAATGAGCTTAATAATAAATAGTATTACTCCAGATGTAACTATTTATTGAGTTAAAATTATTATTTATTTTTATTTTTATTTTTCTATATTAATTATATTATATTTTATTTTGTTTCTTTCTCTTTTCTTTCTTAGTATTTTTATGAATAAAAATAAAAATATTTAAATGATATAGAGAAAAAATAAAGAAGCTAATGTATGGTATAATAAAAATGTTTGATGTAAAATAGAAAAATAAGGTTTTGTATTTGAAAAAATAGAGTAGAGCTTCTATTGAGAGTTGATTAACGCACAAAACGTATATTCACTAAGCGGTGGTTGTAGTGTAGATGGGTGGTCGATTCCACAAAGAGGTAACTAAGAACAAAAGTATTAGTAGAAAAATGAACACAAAATATTAGTACAAAGTGATGGAAATGGAGATTTGAGATTTTTTTGTTGTCTTTTTTATGAAATGATAAAATGAGACAAGTGAATTAAAAAAAAGATGTAATCAAGAGTTGAGAAGTAGAAAGGTTTCAAGAATCATCCATATACTTGTTTGGTTACTTGATTTACAAAACTACACAAGTAAATAGTTCATGTTGACGCCATTTTTCGTCAACTTAAATAGTAGAGCAATTAAACAATAAAATATTGGAGCAAATGAATAAAGGAGAAAACAACAGAGTTTTTACATGGTTCAGCAGTTAACTCTGCCTAGTCCACGAGTCCATATTATTAAGACCTAGGAGTTTTCTGGAAACTTTTCTGAGATAAGTTGCCCAGAGTGTTCTCCCAAGAAATCAGAAAAAAGGTCCTTTACAAATGGTGATTCCTCATCTATTTATAGAGAATGTTGCAGAATTCATTCCAACATATTTCGGAAAGATATTCTATAAATCAATTAACATAATGCCATTAAATGCATTATCTCCTACATACATGGAAATGTCCCATGAAGATCAGGAACGGATAACAGATTAAATGATATCCCTTAAATATTGGGATTGTACAACAATAAATATGTTCACACATAATGGGTTATCCCAGATGATTCATCAAATCTTCGAGATCAGCAATTGGCAGTGAGTCTGTCGAGACTATGAGTCAATCACAAGCTCGCCACCCAACTTCGCGCTATGCTCGGGACAAGTAGATGCTGACGAAGCTGCTACATCCGAGCTTGTACTTCCCAAGCTCGAGCTATCTCGCCTGAAGGCAATCGGTGAAAAAAGTATTCAAGTGTTATGCCATTGCGAGCTCAGAACATATTTGAGGCTACACACCCTCGAGCTTTCGAGGTCGGTAATTACAGTAAAGCGGTTTGACTGAAGGATCATATGACGACCATGCATATTTTGAGCTCACACCTGACGGGCCCAGCTTTCGGGGTCATAACTCCTTATCTCAAAATCTGGGTGTAACATTTTGCCCCCTCAAAAGTATCAGTTCGAATCCCATGAGAAGGAAACTTTTGAACTGCCCTTCTTGGAAACTGTACCATCATTTGTACTCGAGTGTGGACACTTTTCAGGTGGGTATTGGAAGATCAGAGTACTTGAGTATGTTTGCACCATGCCCACGTCTCTTTTTGCCGCCATTGCCACGCCAATACCTGTTCATTCGATCAGATACCAATCTCATCCAACGGTCCAGATCCAATTTGTCGTTTGACATTCTGCTATGGCCTATAAATACGCCCATCGTCTTCTTCATTTCACTTTTACATTTGATTTTTCAGAAAGGAGAGAAGAACTAAGAAAACCAGAACTCAAAAACTCCAGTCCTTGCATGTTCTCCAAATCGAGGAAGCAAAATATCGCTGGTCTGTTCGACTCCATGAGATCGTCTTTGCAACCTCTTCTTCGGTCATCCATATCTCTGTTCCCACCATCTACATTATGTAAGTGTCTATTCTTGACCCCCATATGTTCGTGTATATGCTTTTTCTTTCCATGCATGTTTATGTTGTTGTGCTTAGGCACATTTACTAGTTTTGTACTAGAATGCTTCAATCAATACCGTGTAGTTTATAGGATCTTCTGTTGTTAAGATTTTCCAAACCCAGATTTTTTTCATTTTACTGGGTTATCTTGATTTCAACTATCGTATCATGTAGACCAAGAAACTGGGTACAAGATTAGGGTTTTCAAATTGCACGTTTCCCAAAATTTTCACTTTTTGAGTAACCGCCAACTTTTTCTCTGAAAATTCGGGATTCTAAAAAATAAATCCAATTTTCCCCTTTATGTGGAATACACACTCCGAGCCTAATCTCGCTCTTTTGACCGAGCTCGTTCCATAGTCTTGAGCATTCGAGATCATACCGTCTTGATTTTTATTCTTAATCTCTTGTTCATCTGGCCTTCACCCTTTTTCTTTCTTGCTAGATTCGCAGAATTTGGAAAAGCGGTGGGGGTCAAAACTTGCGATTCCTTACTCACCGGCTATTCCGAGCCCGGAGTCACCTTTTACTCAGAATCAGCGCTTGATTTGGGAGCACGAACTAAGATGTGAGCAAGAAGACACCCGAGCTCACTTTCGACGTCAAATCGACAAGGTCGAAGAGAGAAAAAGGAAGAGACTTAGGGTCGCCATCTACCCAGATCCAAACCCCGAGCCTAGACCAATCCCTCTCGATCCTACTCTTAAGGTGACGATCGCATTCAAACCGGGCGATCTCCAATTTTCACTGATGGAAGAACCATCAAATCCCCCGTCTACTTCACAGCCAACCACTATTCCCACCTCGAGGGGAGAATTTTTCGAGGCCGAGCATTATTGGAGCTCCATTTCTTCACTAGGGCAGATCTCTAACATCTTGGCCCTCCACGGAATTGGACTATCAGGCTCGCTGAGGTGTCGAGCTCCAACCTCCCACGAACGAAGCTGTCGCGCCTCGGGAGATGGTAATACGACAGTAAGTTAAAATATGCTGCTTGGAGCCATGAGCACATGAGGGCAGGGGCCTTATTTCCCTTGAAGTCCTTTTTCAAGGACTTTTTGGATTTCTTCGAGCTCGCTCCCTTCCAACTCATACATGGTTTTCTCAGCCCTGAGGTCACTTTACCACGAGCTAAAGTGGGAAGGACCTTCACCAAAGGAGATTTTGTATATCTTTTGCTTGAAAAGCAATCCCTCCCGAGCTCGGGGGGAGATGGCTTCTATTATCTCTCGAGCTATCCTCGTGAGAAGAAAATCTTCGAGGACCTCCCAAACCATCCTCCCAACGTCAAGGTGGCATTCTTTTGGACGGACGGTCTGGCTCCCTCCAGACACTATTCGTTCAGGCGAATCCGTAAGTATACAATATATTTTTTTCTTTTCATGTTCGAATTCTTGCTTAGGCTCGAACCACTCATAATACCTTTATTTCTCCAGCCAACTATCATCGTTCTACTCCCACTGGTGAGATGAAGGAGCATAATGAGACTTTGCTTCAACTCCCTTATGGCAGGAGATCCATGTCTTATCTTCTTCATGAAGATAAGCTTCAAGCCTGTAGTCTCTTAGAGAAGGATCAATCCACAAACGACTGGTTCAACAAGAAGTACACCAAGTGGGAGTCTGTGCCTCTCCCAACCGGCAGCCTTCCTCCGAGGCGAAGCTCTAAGGCCTGATCCCCAGCTCGCCTTCGCATGAGTCCGTGCTCGGGGTACGAGGCCAATGACGAGGCTTCGAGCTCAAGTGACAGAGGTACGATCATCATTAGCTCGACCTTATGGTCTCCTTTGCTACTTAAGCATAAGCCCGACACTCTAATCTTATGCCCAGATGATAGGGACAATTTTTATGTATGGTCCTGGGTAGATGAGAGAGTCCATAGGTTTGATAGCTGGTTAGGGAAGTACGATACTATGTATAGCCTGAATGAGGCCTGGAATGGAATAGCCGTCCAATATGGGACGAATGATTATAGGGACCTTTCGAGGTTGACTTCCACATATAGGGAAGGGACTCCCCCTGACTTTTTTGAAGATGGGGGAATTATGTGGTCGCCGAGCACGAGCTCGGGGGAGAGTTCCAGTTAGGTTCCTCGTTACTTGTCCTTTTATTCCTTGGCTGTCTGCATTATGCTAACTTTTTGTGTCTTGACATTTCTTATAATGTGGTGTGACTGTGCAGGCACTATGGATTCTGATCTTGAGACCGCGCTCACCATGGGTGAGGGGGCTAAGAAGAGCAAGCGCCTGAGAGCCTCGCAGAAGTCTGATTGACTTGCTAAGGTCTCTAAGAGGACCGAGAAGACTCCTCCTCCCCCAGCTCCCATTGTTGCGAGCCTGGCTACGGATCCCGCCTCCCAAGTCGATGCGTCCACCAAAGGTGTCCCCCCTTTTCCTCCTGCCATCATGGTCCACTCAACGCTCGGCCCACTTCCAAAGAAGCCCGCGACCTCCAAAACACGCATGTTGTCGATTTCTACTCATGTTGATGAGTATGTTGTCGACAATGCTGCCGGGACCCATGGGGCTACACTTGGCTCAGACGTCCTGTCTCGGGTAGGCCAGAGCATTAGTAGCTTTGAGGCTCTCCAGTGGCAGTTCTTGAACAATGCTTGGGACTGCACCACCCTTTATGATAAGAGTGTCTAGCTCATTGCTGCAGTAACGTCTCTCACCTTATTATCGCTGTTGTTGTGCTTAGTGCATATTCTAACTTGATTTGTTTGTGTGTCAGTCTCTTACTGCATTTTCTCAGCTAAATTATAAGATGAACAACGAGATCCACTCGAGCATGTCATATGCTCAAGAGGCGAAGGATCTCTAGCTCAAGCTCGCAGACGAGTTTAAGGCCGAAAAATCAAAACTGGAGGCTGAGGCTGAGCAAATGAAGTCCAGGATATCAGAGCTCGAGAAGCTGAATGCCAGGCTTAAGGAGCTTGAGAAGATCAATGCCAAGCTTGAGGAGGAGAAAAAGGCCACCTTCGAGATAATGGAGGAGGAAAAAACCCATCTCCTCGAAGAGTTCAAGGAGAGGAAGGACCGAGCAGTTGACCTGGCCATGTACAGGATCTGGGCCATCAATGCTGATCTTGATACCAGCTTCCTAGGCTCTTTTGAGGAGGAGCTTATGGCCAAATGGCAAGCTCGGCTTGAAGCAGAGGAGACTGCTCGGGAGGATGCAGAAAAGGCTAAGGAGGATGCCGAGAAGGCTAAGGGGGATGCCCCTTCCTCCTAAACCTCGATTTTGGGCTGCGTCCCTTTAAGACTTTTGTAATAGTTTTTATTATTTTTTGCTTTTTATGCCCTTGGGGCTAAGACAATTTATAGCTCGTAAAAGAGCTGTTTTCTTATGATATTTACAATACCATATTTGACTTTACTTTAATATTTTTGCTTTACATTTCTTAAATCGAAATATTTTAAGAAATTTGTATTAAAAGTTTGTCCATATGTCTGTTTATTCATACAAACACGTGGTGGATTTAAGCTCGAGTTTCAATACATTCATGCACAGTTTACTCAATGTATCCGTGTCCGATCTCGTTATTTGTCGAGGTCGAAACTTACTTTCACCATGCACTAGAAAGTACTTATATGTCGTGTAAGGCGGGTAGTTTAGTTATATCCTGCTTTTTTAGTTACTTTTCCTCATCCTCGGGTACCCTGAGGTTATGAGGTCGAAACTATCTTTTTGCAAGATATTCCAGCCTCGATCTTGACTTAATTTGAGGTGGGTTTATCTATATCCCATCTTTCTGTCGATTAGTTTTAGCTGGTTTGTTCCAAACCTATTTAAGTCGTGTTTTTGGTTCGTGATCCATACACATATATTTCTTTGATCTAGTTATATCCAGATCGCGTATTTGGTTAAATCCAAATTACCTTGGCTCGCGCATTTGGTTATATCCAAACACTTTACTTTTAATGTCCAAATTATTTTAGCTTACGCATTCGGTTATATCCAAATATTTTACTTTTAATAATCTGGTTATTTTAGCTCGCGTATTTGGTCATATCCAAATACTTATATTCTTTAATAATTTGGTTATGTCCAAACTATCTTAGCTCTCATATTTGGTTATATCCAAATACTTATATTCTTTAATAATTTGGTTATGTCCAAACTATTTTAGTTCGCGTATTTGGTTATATCCAAATACTTCTATTATTTAATAATTTGGTTATGTCCAAACTATTTTAGCTCGCGTACTTGGTTATATCCAAATACTTCTATTCTTTAATAATTTGGTTATGTCCAAACTATTTTAGCTTGCGTATTTGGTTATATCCAAATACTTTTATTTTTTAATAATTTGGTTATGTCCAAACTATCTTAGCTCGCGTACTTGGTTATATCCAAATACTTCTATTCTTTTCGTGAATGCTATTTATTTTTTCAAGCTTACGGTATATATACCACTAATGCCCCTTTAATATCATATGAGTGTGACCATAGGTTATTAAATTAAGAGAGTTTGCAAAAAATACAGCATACTGAAATGAAAATGAACTTTATTCAAAATTGAACAAACATAAGCATAGTAAAGATAAACAAGCACGGTTACAGGTGACATCATTCCTACACTATTGATAGTAAGATGTTCGCAATTCCATGCTCGTGGTACCAATTCCCCGTTTAATCTTGCCAATTTCTAGACGCCAAGTCGGATAATTGACTCGATTTGATAAGGCTTTTCCCAATTAGGCCCGAGCACGCTAGTGGCTAGGTCCCGCGTGACTAGGAATACTCGTCTCAGCACCAAGTCTCCCAATCCAAATTCCCTGTTTCGAAGCTTTTTATTGAAATATCGAGTAGCTCGCTGTTGATATGCTGCATTTTTTAGCTAAGCCTCGTCCCGTCTTTCTTCAATCAGGTCCAGACTTACTTCGAGCTGGGATTGGTTCGAGGTTTGGTCAAAAGCATGGCTACGAATAGTAGGTACTTCGACCTCGATTGGTAGCATAGCCTCGCATCCATATGCCAGAGAAAAGGGGGTATGTCCTGTTGAAGTGCGAGCTGTGGTCCGATATCCCCACAAAACTTGTGGTAATTCTTCGGGCCATTTTCCCTTAGCTTCTTCCAATTTCTTCTTCATGGAACTCTTCAGGGCTTTATTCACAGCTTCGACTTGACCATTCGCTTGGGGATGAGCCATAGAGGAGAAGCTCTTTATTATCCCATTTTTCACACAAAATTTGGTAAATAGTTCACTATCGAACTGTGTACTGTTATCCGAGACTATCTTCCTTGGCATTCCATATCGGCAGATTATATTTTTTTACCACAAAGTCCAAATCTTTCTTTGAGGTAATTGTTGCCAGAGGTTCGACCTCGGTACACTTCGTAAAATAATCTATCGCGACTATAGCATACTTAACTCCGCCTTTGCTAGTTGGCAACAAGCCTATCAGGTCAATTCCCCAGACCGCAAATGGCCATGGGGAGGTCATCATAGTTAGCTCGGAAGGTGGAGCTCGTTGGATCGTGGCGAACCATTGACAGTTATTGCATTTCTTGACGTAATCAAATGAGTCTGCTTTGATAGTGGGGTAGAAGTATCCTTGGCATATAATTTTCTTTGACAAGCTATGCCCCCCTGTGTGGTCCCCACAGAATCCTTCATGTATCTCTTCTAGGATTTTTTTGGCCTCGGGTGGAGTCACACATCGGAGTAGTGGCATAGAGTATCCTCTCCGATATAGCCTTCCTTCCACAATAGTGTATCCGGGTATCTGATACATCAGTTTTCGAGCCTTGTTCCGTTCTGCTGGGAGAAAACCGGTTTCAAGGTACTCAACTATTGGGGTCATCCAGGTTGGCTCGGAGTTGATCATAAAGACATCTTCATGTCCCGGCTCACTAATACTGGATGTCAATAGACGCTCGATTGGTACAACATTCAGCTCGTCGACCTCGGTAGACGTGGCGGGCCCGGCTAGGGCGTCTACATTAGAATTTGGCTCTCGGGGAACCTGCTCTATTGTGTAGAACTTGAAATGTTCGAGTACTGCTTTTGATTTTTTTCAAGTATGCAGCCATCTTTGTTCCGCGAGCTTAGTATTCCCCTAAAATTTGGTTGACCACCAACTACGAGTCACTATAACAGTGTATCGCTTTAGCCTTGAGTTCCTTGGCTATTCGAAGTCCTGCCAATAGAGCTTCGTATTCAGCCTCGTTGTTAGATGCTTCGAAGTCAAATCTCAAGGCGGAGTGAAATCGAATTCCAGTTGGTGTGATCAATATGATTCCTGCCCCCGATCCATTTTCGTTGGAAGACCAATCGACATAAAGTTTCCACAGCTCGCGAGCTGGGGTTATAACTTCGTCGTCAGTCATTTCAGTATATTCCATTATGAAGTCTGCCAGGGCCTGTCCTCTTATGGTTGTCCTTGGATGATAAGTGATCTCAAAGTATCTGAGCTCAAAAACCCATTTTAACAATCGGCCAGAGGCTTCTGGCTTTGATAAGACTTGTCGTAGTGGTTGGTCAGTCAGCACATGGATGGGGTGTGCTTGAAAATAAGGTCGGAGCTTTCGAGATGAGTGAATTAGGCTAAGGGTCAATTTCTCCATTATGGGGTTTCTCGACTTTGCCCCTAGTAACCTTTTGCTGACATAGTATACTGGCTTTTGTACATTCTGGTCTTCTCGGATGAGTACGGTGTTGATGGCGTGTTCAGTCGTAGCGAGATATAGGTACAAAATTTCTCCTGTGATAGGTTTCGACAAGATGGGAGGCTCCGTGAGGTACTTCTTGAGCTCCTGAAATGCATGCTTGCATTCCTTTGTCCACTCAAATTTTTTCCCCCTCTCAACAGGTTGAAAAATGGAAGACAGCGGTCTGTAGATTTCGAGATAAACCTACTTAATGCCGCCATCCGTCCAGTCAAACTCTGGACATATTTATGCTTTCGAGGTAAGGGCATGTTAATAAACACCTGGATCTTGTTAGGATTAGCCTCTATTCCCCGTGCGTTCACAATGAAACCCAGGAACTTCCCCGACGATACTCCAAAAGAGCATTTTTGGGGGTTGAGCTTCATGTTATACTTTCGTAGCATGATGAAGCATTCTTTGAGGTCGTCCACATGGTTATTGTTATGTTTAGATTTAACCAACATATCATCAACATAAACTTCCATGTTATTGCCTATCTGTTCGAAGAACATCATGTTTACGAGCCGTTGGTACGTGGCTCCAACATTCTTGAGCCCGAACGGCATGACATTGTAGAAGTACAGTTCTTTATCTGTCACAAAACTCGTATGCTCTTGGTCTGGGGCATGCATGGAAATCTGGTTATATCCAGAATAAGTGTCCATGAATGACATAAGTCCATACCCGGCTGTGGCATCTATGAGCTGGTCGATCCGAGGTAGGGGAAAGTAGTCCTTAGGGAATGCTTTATTGAGGTATGAGTAGTCGATACAAGTCCGCCATGTCTCGTTAGGTTTTGGAGCTAGGACCGGGTTGGCGACCCAATCAGGGTAGAAGGCGTCTCATATGAATTGATTCACCTTTAACCTATCGACCACTTCCTTTAGGGCTTTCTTCGTGTCATCATCCAGGAGTCTTCCTTTTTGTAGCTTCGGGGGGAAACTCTTGTCGATGTTAAGAGCACGACTTATCACATTCAGGCTTATCCCCACCATGTCCGAATGTGACCATGCGAAGACATCTTGATTCTTCCTCAGGAAGCAGATTAATTGCTACTTTGTTTCCTCTGACAGGTTTTTCCCTACCTTCACAGTTTTCGGGGGATCGACCTCTTCGAGCTTGATTTCTCCGAGTTCTTCTAGCGGCTCGAGATCAGCCCTTTCTTTTACTCTTGGATCGATCTCTTCGTTTATTTCGAAGACTATCCCATCCTTATTCTGAATTATGACAAGTGTTTGTGCACTTGTTTGCTTCTTTCCTCTTATGGAAATGCTATAGCATTCCCGTCCTGCGAGTGGTCCCTTTTCAGAGTCCCGATGCCACTAGAAGTCGGGAACTTAATGGACAGATGCCTTACATACGTAACTGCCCCCGGCCCTACTAGGGCAGGCCTCCCGAGCAGTACGTTGTAGGCCGATGGAAGATCTACTACTACAAACTCCATCATCTTGGTTGTCGAGACTGGGAAGTCTCCCAGGGTTATAGGGAGTTCGATGGATCCCATATAGGAAATCCCTTCTCCTAAAAAGTCGTACAATGTCGTTGCACAGGCCTTTAGGTCACGAAGCGCGAGTCCCATCTTTTCTATGGTGGCCTTGTAGAGGATATTCACTAAGCTCCCATTATCAACCAGGACTCGGTGTACCCTCTTGTTCGCGAGCTGAAGGGTGATGACCAGCGGATCATTGTGAGGAAACTGTACATGAGACACATCGTCCTCAATAAAATTTATGGGCTGAGATTCAACCCTTTACTGTTTTGGAGCTCTGGGTTCGGGTTCATAGGGAGACTCGCACCAAATTTCAGCTCATTCACATATCGTTTTTGGGCGTTCCTGCCTGATCCTGCAGTATGTGGTCCCCCTGTAGGATTAGCTTATACATGATCTTTATTTATTTTCATGTAAATCTAATATTAAACAAATTAATACGATATAGCCTAAAACATATTTCTAAAAATTGAATTCAAAGAGAAACAAAGAATAGAATACTTACAGTATACGCAGCGGAATTAAAGAGTCATTCCTTCAGTTTCTCTAACTCTCGTATCCTTTCTGTCGCAGAGTATTATCAAGAAACTGAACCGATCTTCTATTTTCTTCACAATCTTCCAATGTATCCTTAGAACCACCTAGACTAGTGTGGGAAATTCTCAACACATGAGATAGATATAGAGAGAAGAAGAGAAAATAACAAAGTGGCTTAGAAAAAGACTTGTGTTTAGAGAGAATATAAAACTATCAGAAAATCTGACTTGTGACTTATCAAACTTCTGTTTTGACTTCTCTCTAAGCACTCCTTTTATAGACTCAATTAGGCCATTTAATTTAATTAAAAAATGAATAAAATAATAGTCATTTTGAAGCCCTAGGTCGAAATTATCATGGGCTATAGGCCCGTGAAATTTCCCATTTGATTATAAGCCCATTGGACTTAAAATCAAGGCCTGTATTATTTTCTATTAATTTAATTAATTAAATAATTATTTAAATCCTTTATCAAATTAATTATTTATAATTTGAACCTTGATTTAAATTTATTTATTAATTTAGATACCAATTTATCTTAATTAATAAATCTGCCATAAATTCTCTTTTCTTCTCAAAATGACACAACTCTGTGAAATTATCCAAAATTGACCTGGTCAACTTTGATAATTCTAACTGATAATTAAATCAATTAATTGAGACTATCTAGATGATTTTATCCAAGGTACAATAGGGACCATGGGCCTATGAAATCAAGCTCCAATAAGTTATCATAAATCTAACAAATAAATTTACTAACTTATTAATTCCTCGTTACTCCACTATAGACTTGGAATTGCACTCTTGAATTCATAGAACGCTCTATAACAAATATATATACGCTATTAATTATCCATTGTAATTGTCACTCAATCCTCTATAGACGGTCTACAATGAGATAGGACTAAAATACCGTTTTACCCCTCATTGTATTTTATCCTTAAAACACTTAGTTCCTTGTAAATGATATTTCAGTAAACTAATTTAATTAATGAAATGAGATCTTTATCATTTATCACCTTGAACCAAACTAAAAGGAAACCATCGTTTCACTTCTTCATCAGAAACTATAGATGTTCATATCTATGATTAACACTCCCACTCAATTATACTACCGAGTTCCCAAGATGTAAGTATGGGCTAATCTGCAGGGTAAGCTGGTAACGAACAAGTCAAAGAACTCAAATAATACAATCAGTTAGAATACTAACCACTCAGAATTGAGATTGAATTGACCTATGGTCAACTATATGATATGACTAGAATAGATAATAACGGTATGTTTACTTATCTTATCAACTGTCAATATCGATCCTGTCCGATGTAACAAATACATCCGATCTTATCTACTTTGCTAATGTTCTGGAAAGAACATAACACTATAATGTGTAAGTAGATCATATCGTAAATTGGCAAGTCAGTGTAAATCCGGTGCACTGGCTAATCTTAGGACTAACTTATTTTGAACATATAATCATATTTTATATTCCACTGTGGTTACGTCACTATAAATAAGATTAGCTATATGCTCGGGATTTAATAGAATTTTATATTAAACAAATAATCATGAAAATAAAACATGTGAGCAAAGTGATTGACCAAGTCAAAAAATGATTTCTATTATTTTATTGATAATAAAATGAGATTACAAAGAATCTGGGTTTTAATTAGGGCATAAAACCCCAACACCCCTGAGTCCCCCCGAAATGGTTATGACATATTATCCATCAATCGGAGGGGGTCGCTCGTCCTCCCTTGCTCGGGAGTTGTTATTCTGGGCAGGTGGTCCTGCTGCTGCCCTCTGGCTCGTGGAAGCCTGATTGGGGTTTTGGTTCCTAACATATTGTCTGAAATATCCTCTTGAGATCAATCCTTCGATCTCATCTTTTAATTGCCTGCATTCATCAGTTGTATGTCCGATATCTCTATGAAATCTGCAGTACTTGTTGGAGTCTCTTTTCGCCTTTTGGTTCCTCATGGGGTCGGGCCATCTGAAAGGGACCTGGTTTTCATTAGCCAGGTAGATATTCTCCCGAGACTCATTGAGCTCGGTATACACTTTTGTTATACCCAGATTTCGAGCCATAGTAAATATGACCTCGAAAGCTGAGTTCGCAACAAATGGTCTCGTGAGGATTAGAGTGATCTAGGATTGTAAGTCGAGCCTGCAAAGTATGATATATGATCTCGAATGCGGTGATCTCAAAATGATCTCGATCTCGAAAGGTAGTTCCGAGAATACCTTCATTTTCAGGAACTTCGGAGCATGGGTCTTGAGCTCGATATCCCATCTCGAAAGCAACGTTAGCTCGGGAGATGTCAGTGGCTCGCATAATGACATGAAACCTGAAATGCTAAAGTCTTGGAGATACGCTATAACCACCTTGAATATCTACAAGTATTGTAAACATGAGATGTAATCCTCATTTATTGATGTAAATCCCCAAGAATCGTGGGATATTATTTAGTCAGTTATGCGTTCCCTGGTCATCAGGGACGTTTCCTTTTTTATCTGATTAAAGGCATTTAAAGCCATTTATTTTTATTCACAAAAGAGTAACTACCCAAAATATGTGGGATAGTATTCTGCATCCTTCTCTATAAATAGAGAAGCCATGCACCATTGTAAAGGACCGAAGTTCTGATCCTTGAGAGAAAACTCTGTAGAATTCATGCTAAAGAATTGTTCAGAGATAATCTTGAGGTTAATAACATAGACTCGTGGACTAGGCAGATTTAACTGCTGAACCACGTAAAAAACCGTGTGTTTGATTCGTTTGTTTCTTTTGGCCATTGTCTTTAATTGTTTACGTGCTCTCTTCTTTTATCTGTTAACGAAAAACGGCGTCAACAACTTTGTATACGAAGAAATATCTCTCTCCTTTCTTCTTCTTTCCCCCTTTCCGCCTCAGGATTATTCCCTTCATTCTTCTTCCTTTTAGAAGGGTTGTCCCCAGGGGGTTTTGAGGTCGTAAGGTCCGCCGAGGTCGAGGCAGAGTTTACGTTTGTTGTTGTAGTTATGGGCTGAGAGGTCACCTTGCCTCTTCTACATTAACGAATCTCTGAGCTCGTCGATTGAACTCGGTTAGGGACCTTACGAGCTTTCTCTGCATATCCTCCCAGAGAGGACTTCCAGGCATTACTCCGGCTCGGACAGCCATTAAATAGCCACTATCATCGACGTCACGAGCTTGGGTGACTTCCAAATTAAACCTCATGAGGTAAATTTTTAGTGATTCATTCGGCTGTTGTCGAACATTGGTCAAGGCAGATGCCTCGGGCCTAATGCCGACCATGGCCTTGAACTGTTTCTTGAAATCTCTTGATAATTGATCCCAAGAAGCAATTGAATGTATCTTATACTTCTCAAACCAGTTCTTTGTTGGTCCCATGAGTGAGGCTGGGAACAGCATGCATTTGAGCTCGTAGCCCACATTACTGGCTCGCATGATTGTGTTGAATGTGCTTAAATGACTATGCGGATTCGAATTCCCATCAAATGGTGGGACATGAGGAATTCTGAATCCCTGAGGAAACGGGGCGCCAGAAATATGCGGGGCGAAGGGCTCGAGTTCTTCATTGAACTCTTCTTCCTGTTCCCTACCTCGTTTGTTTTGTAAGAGCTTGAATGCTCTTTCCAACTGTTCAATCCTTTCTTGGATTGGATCTACGGGGGGTCTGACTTAAAGCAGCGGGAACTGGTTATCGTTGATTACAACTCCAGTTTCGCGCCTTGGTACAGGGTTTTTGCGCCCATTGAGATGATCCCTCAGATCTGGGTTCGATGGATTATCATTCCCTCGGTTATGGTTCAGGTGTTCTCGTAAATATGGGTGATTTCTTCGATTCCCAGTATTTCTACGTTCCTTGTCATACATACTGATTGATCTAGTGTCTCCCAACCCTTCATTGACATGGCTCATTGCATGGTTGTTTCGAGACGGGTTTCTTGCCGGTTGCCTCGTTTCAATAGAGTGAGACCGAGACATTTGGCTTCTTGTGGATTGAGGACCCCTATGCTCTCTAGCAGTCTCCCCATTTCCATGCCTTTGCCCAACTCGCCTTTCCTTATCACCATGGGTCGGTAGTGTGTTCCTCCGAGTTGGTGAAGGATACCTTATTGGCGATGGTGGGTGCCTTATTGGTGATGGTGGCTGCCATCCATTACGAGGCCTATAAGGTCCTGAGTTCTCTCGACTAGGTTTTGTAACGTTCTGCGCGGTACCAGGATTTTGGGTTCGAGCCTCCGAGGGGGCTCGATTATTCCCTACTCCGGCTAGTGCCTCCGCAGTTGGTTTGGGCGAACCTCCAGCCCGATTACTTCTCCGGGTTCTCGGTGGAGTAGGCTGTTCTGCTGGCGGCGGAGGTCACTTTGCTCTTCGGGTGGCAGCATTTTTGCGTGGCCACCCTCGAGGCCTACGTGGCAGAACATGAATGTCCTGCAGAGGCAGAGCCTGATCCTCTGGCAGAGGTGGGGCCTGAGCCGCAAGCGCCTCAGCAGCTAGTCTGGCTAGCTCTTCATTGCGCTTCTTGGCCTCTGCCAACTGCTTTCGTAGTTGACAATTTTCGAGCTCCACTATTGGGACATATCGTTTAGGATTGTAGTACGTGTCCTCATCGTCCCTGGGGGCTGGTGGCCCCCGAGAATTGGATGAACCACTCATCTCATCAGGGTCCGAGTTCACCATGGGCTGCTTTCCAGGGCGTCGGGGGTAGTCAGCTTTATCTACAATTTCCTCCTCAAGAACATTGGGATCATTTGCTGCCATTGTTGATTTGGGAGGTTCTTTGACTGAACAGACTCACGCACATACTGTTTAACAGCTCTCAATGAAAGCACCAAACTGTTGACTCCGTTTTTCGTCAACTTAAATAGTAAAGCAATTAAACAATAAAATATTGGAGGAAATGAATAAAGGAGAAAACAACATAGTTTTTACGTGGTTCAGCAGTTAACTCTGCCTAGTCCACGAGTCTATATTATTAAGACTTGAGAGTTTTCTGGAAACTTTTATGAGATAAGTTGCCTAGAGTGTTCTCCCAAGAAATCAGAAAAAAGTTCCTTTACAAATAGTGATTCCTCCTCTATTTATAGAGAAGGTTGCAGAATTCATTCCAACATATTTCGGGAAGATATTCTGTAAATCAATTAACATAATGGCATTAAATGCATTATCTCCTACATACATGGAAATGTCCCATGAAGATCGAGAATGAATAACAGATTAAATGATATCCCTTAAATATTGGGATTGTACAACAATAAATATGTTCACATGTAATGGGTTATCCCAGATGATTCATCAAATCTTCGAGATCAGCAATTGGTATTGAGTCTATCGAGACTATGAGTCAATCACAAGCTCTCCACCCAACTTCGCACTATGCTCGGGACAAGTAGATGCTGACGAAGCTGCTACATCCGAGCTTGTACTTCTCGAGCTCGAGCTATCTCACCTGAAGGCAATCGGTGAAAAGTGTATTCAAGTGTTATGTCATTGCGAGATCATAACATATTCGAGGCTACACACCCTCGAGCTTTCGAGGTTGGTAATTACAGCAAAGCGGTCTGACTGAAGGATCATATGACGACCATGCATATTTCGAGCTTACACCTGACGGGCCCAGTTTCGGGGTCATAACTCCTTATCTCAAAATCTGGGTGTAACCGTTCGCATCTCAACATTTACTTGGGAAATCTAACATTAAAGTCCATATTCTATTATAACAAAAGTCCATTGGAGTTATAAAGTTCTTTACTTTGGGAGCATAATGTTAATCTTTTGAAAAATCCAAAAATGACTAAATACCCAATGACAATAATGTAATAGAAGATTAAACATAAAATTGTGTATCAATATTACTTTTACTAAGAAATACACAGAGCATGACTAATCCTATATATTATTAGTACAAGTAAATAAATATAACAAAATAAAGATGAGAATGAAAGAACATAAACAACTCAAATGCATTATATTAAGAACATAGTAAATCAAAGTAGCAAAATAACATCACTAGCATATTGAATCATCTCTAACTTTTTTAGGAAGATTAGACCATTATGCTCATCATTCTCAAAAAATTATAAGAAGAAAGCATGAGAAGAAAGTGAGTAGAAATTTTGCTATGGTTTATTTACTCTCAAAATTACAAATCAAATGTGAAAGAAGAGTTCCTATGTATAGAAGAAGAAAATGACTAAAAAGAAATAAACTACAAATGAGGTTTACAAAATAAATCTGAAACATTAATAATAAAATATGATTTTGAAAAATCAAATCTTATTATTAATGTAGGGTATTTGCGGCATAAATACCTAATGTTTTTGACTTTATACACTTATATACCCAATCTTTTTTTTTTCGACGGCAAAAATACCAAACGTTACGTTTTACATACTTCCGTCACTACCAGGTCCGTTAAGTGTTGACTGGGATAATTCGAATGCCACGTGTCAGCATACTATTGGTCCATGTCATATTTTATCAAAAAAATTATTAATTGATTTAAAATTATAACAAAAAACTATTTTTTTAAAAAAAAAATCAAAACTGATTTTTTTCCCTCTCTCCTTCATCGTCTTCCACCCTCACCCTCTCTCTCTCCCTCTCTCTCCTTCCTCTCTCACCCACTCTCTCTCTATCTCTCGGCCTGCCATAGTTGGCGACCTCATGGACGTCGACCCTATGGACCCTGATGCCAAGCTCTTTCATTTCCTTCTTCTTCCTCCTCGTAGATGGTGGACTAGATCTGAGAGAGTCGACAACTGGGCGGCTGGGTTGTGCGGAGGTGCGCAGCTGAGATGGAAAGACCAGATCTGGCTTTGGGCGTGGATATATTGTTGGAATTATTATAATGGACTAATATAATCATAGGTTTAATACCATAATATACAATCATTAATTATGTGCCTAATATTTTTCTTATAACCATAATGGGATGGTTAATAAATAATTATGTGTTAGAGGCACATGAGAGCACTCTTAATACTATAGTTGGCCCATTAAATTATAGTATACCATAATAAAACCCACTTAAGCCCTATTAGTGAATAACCCCTTAGGGTTACAAGGGTATGACATATAAATATATGTCTTTGGTGATTAAGGGGTTTTAAGGCGATTGGTAATAAGAAAACGGGGGGATAGCTCCACATTGTGCCTCTAGGATTATTGCTCTAATCTTGTGGTTTTGTAGTGATTCTTGTTGGTGGTTCTTGGAATCAAATGGCTCACATGGATGGATTGGGAGGTATGTGCATTTATTGTATTTTGGATGCTCTAAATAAATGCTTGATCTTGGCTTTAATGATTATGAGTAATGATGGTTGGTGTGTATAAAGTTATTGATTGAATGCTCATAATCCATGATAATGTTTAACAATTGGTATCAAGAGCCAAAGTTATTGATTTTAGAGCTCAATTTTTTTTCATAAACCCATATTCACAAATCTGAAATTTATGATATCTTTTCGGATTAATATGTTTAATGTTGTGTGAATATGAGTTTTATCATTTTAAATGTGTTCATATATGTTTTGGGAGAAATTTTTACATTTTCCATTGGAGTATATAGGAGTTTAACAATGGAGGATACCCATTTCGGATTCACCAATTTTTGTCTATTATTTTGTGTTTTTTGAATTAAATGGGTATTGGAAATTGATAGAGGATTGAAAATGGAACAAAACCCCTCAAACGACGTCCGTTTTGGTGGCCGGAGGTGGGAGATACGGCCGGGTCACGAACCGGGTCGCGTCGACCCGAGTTTCAGACCCGCGGACCCAGAAATCCTTTTTTGGCTGAATAGGGACGAGAAAAACGACATGTCGTTTTGCCTCTGTCGGGCAAAAACGACATGTCGTACGATCAGAGGTTCTTTTTCCTTCAGCCCGAACGACACGTCGTTTGCTGAGTCCTCCTCGCGCGTCGTTTTATCCAAACGACATGTCGTTTTTGTCAAACGACATGTCGTACGGACCTGTTTAATTTAAAAAAAATTAAATAAAATCCCAGGCGCGTGGGGGCGCGTGCGTAGGTCTTTTTGGGCCATTTTTCACCTTTTTTAATTTTCTATCATCTATTTGTATGCACAATACTAATGCATGAATTTTATTCATATTTTGGTTGTTAATTTTAGTATTGTGGCATAAATTTTGTAATTTATTTCAACGATTAGTGCTTATTTTCTTACCTATCGTAAGAATAAGCATGGAAAATTGTTTGGTAATGAGGAACACTTAAATATTAATTTATTTAAGTATTGTTTTTTCCTCCAAATAACATTAAGATCCTTATAAGTAATTAATTATCCTATCGATGATAATTGCTTACTAAAGATGCTTAATATGGTGAAGAAAATTGATTAAATATTATGAATCACAATTTATCTATCCTTTCGATAGTGAATTAATGTATTTGATTATAATATTTAATAGATTGTTCTTACCTGTGTATGAGTTCTATTTTGTTAATTTGTCTAAGAACTCTAGCATACATAATGATCATTTGTTATTTTGCAATAATTTATTTATGAGAAAAAGAGCACAAATGACATGATTTTGTTACAACATGCATTTAATGGTTATTGCTCTTGTTTCTCATTCAGCTTTAAGCAATCCAAGAACCTCTGCTATGTTGACGCTGAATGGAACCAACCACAAACAGTGGGTAGAATCTCTCATGATGAATTTGACTCTTATGAGAGTGGACTTGGCCTTGAGAACGGATGCACCTCCTAAACCTACTGTTGATGCCACTGAAAAGGACAGAAAGTCCTATGAGGATTGGGAGCATTCCAATCATTGTTGTTTGATGCTTATGAGGTATCACATGGATGAGTCCATTCGTGATAGTATTCCTCAAACTGAAATTGCAAAGGATTTTCTCGCTGCGATCAAGGAGAAGTACAAGAAGTTCTCAAAGAATGAGAAAAATGAATGCTTAACTTTGTTCCATCGGACTAATTATGCCGATACAGGTGACATTAGAGCTCATATTGACAAACTGATGGGTTGTTACCAAAAGCTTAAGGGTATGGGATTGGATCTTGGTGAGGATTACATGGTGTGGTTTGTGATGGAAACCATTCCCTCTCAGTTTGATTCGATCAGATCAAGCTACAATGCTCAAAAGGAGCAATGGACCATTAAGGAGATGACTGCTATTCTTGCCAAGGAAGAAGAGGACATGAAAAAGGGAAGAGCAAGAAGTATCTCCATGGTAACAAACCCAAGCAATTCTCAAAAGAGAAAGTCCACTTCCAACAACTCTAGTGACCAAAAGCCTTCTAAGAAGAAAGGCAACCACCCTAAAGGAAATGGACAAGTGAGTTCATCTTCAGCTGGTCACAAGAATGAGTATTTCAAAGGGAAGTGCAACTTTTGTCAATGTTTCGGGCATAAGAAAGCCGATTGTCGAAAGCTCAAAGCCCACTTAGAGAGGAAAGGTAAATGTCTTGTGTTGGTTTGTTTAGAATCCAATATTATTGATGTGCCCTCAAATACTTGGTGGTTAGATACTGGAGCTATGATTCATGTTACGAATTCCTTGCAGGCAGTGACAAATCGAAGAAGGCCAAATAGTTTGGAGGAGTACGTATACATGGGAGACGATACTAAAGTCAGAATTGAATTTTTTGGGACTGTTAGACTACAGTTGAATACAGGACATTTTTTGGAATTGCATGATGTTGCTTATTTGCCCTCTATTAGGAGGAATTTGATTTCTGTATCTATTTTGGATAGACTAGGTTATAGTCTTCTTTTTGGAATTGGAAAACTGACTTTGTATCGTGACTCTATGTTGGTTGGAAATGGAACTTTATGTGGAAATTTATATAAGCTTGATTTACATGATGTTGTTCCTGTTACTTCTCCCTCTTGTCCTTCTTCTTCTTCTCTTAATGCTGTTGTTGGCTCTAAACGTGCAATATTAGATTTGAAATCTTCCATGCTTTGGCATAAACGTTTGGGTCATATTTCTAGAGATAGGATGGAGAGATTGGTGAAAGATGGTGTACTTCAGGATCTTAATTTCTCTGATTTCACTGCCTGTGTTGATTGTATAAAAGGAAAGTTAACTGCCAAGGTTAGAAAAAGTAAGTCAGATAGATGCACAGATGTATTGGTGCTTATTCATACTGACATTTGTGGGCCTTTTGTTCCACCTGCTATGGGCGGCTATAAATTCTTTATCACCTTCATCGATGATTTTTCCCGATATGGTCATGTTGAGCTCATTCGTGAAAAATCTGAATCTTTAGATGCCTTTAAGATTTTCAAGACGAATGTTGAGCTTCAAAAGGGAAAGAAGATTAAAGATGTCAATTCTGATAGAGGTGGAGAGTATTATGGGCGTTATGATGAAACTGGAAGGAACCCCGGGCCTTTTGCCAGATACTTGCAGGAATGTGGTATTGATGCAAGATATACAATGCCAGGGACACCCCAGCAGAATGGAATTACTGAAAGAAGGAATCGCACACTTCTTGACATGGTACGTTGTATGTTAATTCATTCTAGCTTACCAGAGTTTTTATGGGGTGAGGCATTAAGGACTGCTGCTTATATCTTGAATCAAGTGCCTAGCAAGTCTGTTCCAAAGACGCCATATGAGTTGTGGTCAGGCAAGAAACCGAGTTTGCGTCATTTTCACGTTTGGGGATGCAAAGCTGAGGTAAGGCCCTATAATCCACAATCCAAGAAGCTTGATCCGAAAACTATCAGTGGGAGCTTTGTAGGCTACACTATTGGTTCGAGAGGTTCTAGGTTCTATTGTCCTTCTCACACCACCAGGGTAATAGAATCAGATAGGGCTGTCTATTTCGAAGATGAATTTGGTTCAAGTCAAGGGTCAAGAGAAATTGTATTCAGGGAAGAGCGTATCTATGTCCCTGTACCTGTTGCTTCCGCTTCCGCTTCTGCTCCTACTAATGATCCTGTGATTGAACAAATTCCAATAGAAGCTCATGATGAACCTCAGGATCCAGTACAGGATGAAAATCTTGATTTGGGGGAAGATGAGGTTGTGGTGAGAAGATCACAAAGAACCCGCAGGCCTGCTATTCCTGATGACTATCTTGTCTATATGCAGGAGCATGAGTTTGATGTGGGAGATGATTCTGAGCCAGCTACTTATCAAGAAGCTGTGAATAGTCCTAAATCTGCATTGTGGGTGGATGCAATGAAAGAAGAATTGAATTCTATGTCACAAAATGAATTTTGGGAGTTGGTTGAGCTACCCAAAGGTTGTAGACCCATCGGATGCAAATGGGTGTATAAGATCAAACGTGACTCGAATGGGCAAGTAGAGAGGTACAAGGCTAGACTTGTGGCTAAAGGCTATAGTCAGAGAGAGGGCATTGATTTCAAAGAAACTTTTTCGCCTGTTTCCACCAAAGATTCGTTGCGAATCACTATGGCTATAGTTGCTCATTTTAATCTAGAACTCAAACAAATGGATGTAAGTACTGCCTTCTTGAATGGAGACTTATCTGAGGATGTTTACATGACTCAACCTGTAGGTTTTGAGAAGTCTGGCAAAGAACACATGGTTTGCAAACTCAAGAAGTCAATATATGGGCTTAAACAAGCATCGAGGCAGTGGTATCTCAAGTTCGATATGATTGTCACTGAAAATGGTTTCAAGGAGAATGTAGTAGATCAATGTATATACATGAAGGTCAGTGGGAGCTGTTTTATTTTTCTAGTATTGTATGTTGACGACATCCTGCTTGCATCTAATAATTCTAACCTGTTGTCTGAGACAAAACAACTATTGTTTAACCATTTTGACATGAAAGATCTTGGCGAAGCTTCCTATGTGCTTGGGATTCAAATCCTTCGAGATAGGGCCAATGGTATTCTTCGTTTGTCTCAGAAAACTTACATTGATCGGATCTTGAAAAGATTCAATATGCATTCATGTTCTTCTGGGAAGGCACCAATAGTGAAGGGTGACAAGTTCTCAAAGGCTCAATGTCCACAAAATGATAAAGAGAGAGATGAAATGAAAGCTGTTCCTTATGCGTCACTGGTTGGTAGCCTGATGTATGCTCAAGTATGCACACGCCCTGATATTGCTTTTGTTGTTGGCGTATTGGGTAGATACTTGAGTGATCCTGGACTTAGCCATTGGAAAGCGGCTAAGAAGGTCATGCGGTATCTTCAGGGTACCAAGGATCATATGTTGACTTATTGGCGAGCTGACACTCTGGATATAGTTGGGTTCAGTGATGCTGATTATGCAGGATGCGTGGACGATAAAAAGTCCACTTCAGGCTACATTTATATGATGGCTGGAGGAGCTGTTTCATGGAAAAGTGTCAAGCAGACACTCACAGCTTCGTCCACAATGGAGGCAGAGTATATGGTGTGTTATGAGGCTACTTGTCAAGCAATATGGCTGCGGAATTTCATTTAAGCACTAGATGTTGTAGACTCTATTTCGAGGCCGCTGAAATTGTATTGTGACAATTCCGCAGCAGTAGCTTTCTCTAAGAACACTAGGAGTACTTCTCGCTCAAAGCATATTGATATAAAGTACTATTTTGTTAAAGAGAAAGTCGCTGAGTCCCTCATTTCTATCGAGTACACGCCTACCACTAGCATGTTAGCAGACCCACTAACGAAAGGCTTACCTATATGTGTGTTTTTAGAACATGTTGCCCGAATGGGATTGTTGGGAGCCTAGCTTGTTAAGCCCAGTGGGAGTTTGTTATCTATGTATTGGACATGCTAGTATTTTGTATGGATTGCTTATAGCTTGTGTTTTGTTATGAACATGCATTATGATGATGAAGTCACTTCTTTATTGTTGTTGTTACATATGTATGTTTATACGTATACATTGTTGTTCATTGAAGTGACAGGTACAAAAAGGAGATGAATGCGCATAATCTCAATTTTGTTGTACCTCATGCATGTTTGGATTGATTGTTGATGATTGTTTTGAATTGAATGTCTTCAAGGTCAATTCATACATAATATATGTATCCTATAGATATGATATTGTGTATGATTTATTTGATTACCTTATGTGGAATGATAGACATTGTTATGGTAGTTTGATTATATTGTCCAAGTGGGAGAATGTTGGAATTATTATAATGGACTAATATAATCATAGGTTTAATACCATAATATACAATCATTAATTATGTGCCTAATATTTTTCTTATAACCATAATGGGATGGTTAATAAATAATTATGTGTTAGAGGCACATGAGAGCACTCTTAATACTATAGTTGGCCCATTAAATTATAGTATACCATAATAAAACCCACTTAAGCCCTATTAGTGAATAACCCCTTAGGGTTACAAGGGTATGACATATAAATATATGTCTTTGGTGATTAAGGGGTTTTAAGGTGATTGGTAATAAGAAAAGGGGGGGATAGCTCCACATTGTGCCTCTAGGATTATTGCTCTAATCTTGTGGTTTTGTAGTGATTCTTGTTGGTGGTTCTTGGAATCAAATGGCTCACATGGATGGATTGGGAGGTATGTGCATTTATTGTATTTTGGATGCTCTAAATAAATGCTTGATCTTGGCTTTAATGATTATGAGTAATGATGGTTGGTGTGTATAAAGTTATTGATTGAATGCTCATAATCCATGATAATGTTTAACATATATTCTTTATCTTCTTCTTCTACTTCTTTGGTAAAGGGCCTCAAATCTGCTTTAATGGAGTTTATGTCTGTGTTTAATGATTCTTCATTTTCCTTTGTTGTGTTTCTTTATTCTTTTACAGGGGAATTTGCAAAATTTGGATAACAAAGAAATTTTTTCTCTTAAATTTGAAATTTGGGTTATTAATATGTTGTATCTGTTTAGTTAGTTAAATATGAAATTTAGGCTGTATATATGTTCATTTGTTTCATGTATTTTATTAAATTTGTTTTGATTTTGATAATGAATAAATTTGAGACTGGATTTTTTTTCTCTCTTGATAAAATCTGAGAGGTAAAATAATAAATGGAAAATGAGAGAGGAAAAGTTATAGAAGATGATGAAATCGTATTGGATTTAGATATTTTAATTATTTTATTTTTAATTTATTATATTTTTATTATTAATTAGATATTTTTATTGTTAAAAAGTTTTAATTAGTTTTTCTTATAATTTTAAATTAATTAATAATTATTTTTAATAAAATATGACCTGGACCATTAATATGCTGACAAGTGACATTTGAATAATCCCAACTAACACTTAACAGACTTGGTAGCAATGGAAGTGTATAAAATATACCGTTCGATATTTTTCCGTCGAAAAAAAAGATTGAGTATATAAGTGTATAAAGTTAAAAACATTAGATATTTATGTCACAAATACCCCTGTTAATATTAACCTAGCTATTTTAGTGAATAGTCATCATGTCTATTTTTCTAAATCAACACAAAATGTGAGTTTTGAAACTCAAAATAGAAGGGTCCAAGGCTCAAAAAACACACAAAATGGGTTGTCAACAAAATGTGGCAACTGGTGGCATTGACCAACTCACAACCAGTAGAAAAATGCCACGTGGTGCACACTGTTAGCAAGGAAAAGGAGAAGGCAGCAGGCGGGTGCTGGGTCAGGGCGCGGGACGGGTCGGAGCTGGCCGGGTGGCTCGCGGGTGGAGGGGGGGGGGGGGGGGGTCACGCGGCTGGGCGTCTTCTTCGGACTAGGCTATGGGCTGCTAAGGGAAAAACAACCAAGTACTCCTTAAAAATGCCATCTTTAATTACTTTATTTCCTTTTTTTTTTCTTTTGCTTTTTATTAATGTTAAAATGTAACATACTTTATGAAAATTAAATATAAATTAAATTAGAATTAATATTTTCCATTAGAAAAATATATCACAATAAATTCAAGGTAATATTAATTAAAATTTTAAACTTAATAAAATATCATTTTTAAGCACTAATCAAGAGTGCTCTAAGTAATTGGTTTCATATCAGTATTATAATTTCCAGCAAAAGAAAAAAAAAGATCAGTCTTATAATTTATTATTAAATTTTTTTCTTTAAATTCTGTTCCAAGTAATACGTGTTCGCATTAACAGCATTGCATATTATATAGATATCGATTGCTTGGTTTGTTTGAATAATATGTTAATATAGTTTGGTCATTCAAAGTATATATGGTCATAATTAAGATCCTTCAAGTCTTGACGAGGTCCACTCTATTATATACAAATTCAAATGCAGAAAGGTACATAGATTTCTATTATCCTACCGTAATTGAAGGGGTGTTGTTATTTAAAGCTAACAAATTTATATATATATATGGTGGGTTGAAGTTGAAGAAAAACACCATGAAATTAATGTAAAATTTGTTTGAGGTAAGACTTTTTTGAAGGGTTCCTGTATGGGGATTTCTTCCTCAGTCAAAACACGAGTGCAATTAGTTTCTCTTATTTAAATCCCAAGCAAAAGTAATACATTTGCATGATAAAATAAAGAGTCTTGCTATTTGACATCTTAAGGTATCTAACACCACATGGGGTGACACTTTATAGTTAGTTAGCGACACTCTATAATTCTTATTAAAGTCAAATGTGTAGAACCTGATATTAGATTCCACCAATAACGACATGCTACCTCTTTGTGGTGTTGGGCACCAGTGATGTCTCTTAGCATTTTTCTAAAATAAATAAACAAAAACTACTATGCCAATATTTATTACAAAAACCTAACAAATTATAATATATTTAAAAGTGGTAGAGGAGGGAAAAATATAATTTTGTTATTATATTATGGTCTAAACCATTCTCACTTTTAGTTTTAAATGGCACATTCATGTCATCATGTGTTAATGGTTTTCTTCTTTATAATTATGAATTCCTTTCGTTTGTGACTCTATTGACATGAATATATATATATATATATATATATGCATGGAACATAAAATTAGTAACCCACAAAGTTAGACTATATGTTACAATTACATTAACTAAAAATATAAAGACATATTAAAATTTAAAAAGATAATCAGGATGTTTTGGAATTAGAAGAGATCGTGATCTTTGAAACTATATGTTAAGTCAATCAATGTTATCCTTTTGAATTTCTACTAATCTGCCCACGTAATTTGTCGTTGCTGATCAGATCAGACTTCAAATAATTCAACAAGCCCATGATCCTTATATATATATATATATATATATATATATATTCTGGGTTATGACAAGATGCAATTTCATCTTTTATTTGCCTAATTCAAAGAAATTTCTCTAAAGAAACATCACATTTTCAAGACCAATATCGGTCAAGCCTTATCTCTCCATGTTTCTCGCCCATAAATTGCTCTTTTAAGCTAAGATTCATTTATTTATTCATCTTGTTGCCCCGTCAATGCCAAGTGATTTTTCTTAGTGTTGACATTACATACACACATAATATATAAATATATATATATATATATATATATTTGTAAATCCTTGTCCTAACAAAGTCCCATTGCTTTAAAAAAGATAAAGGCACATCATTGTATTATCTACTACTAAGATTTTTTAATTGTTGACACTTAAAAAAGACGTGTGTACTTATTTGTAAAGGGAAATTTTAATATGTATGCTTGATAAAAGTTATAATTACACAAAAATATTAGGCATATTAAAATTTATAAAATAATGCTAATTTTTTGCACATTACCCAAAATGCCCTTTTCACTTCTTCCTCATTCTCATTTCTCTCTTCCCTCTTCTCTCTTCTCTCTTCCCTCTTTTTCTCTCTTATTTCACTCTCTCTCACCTCACAACACCACCACCACACTAAATATTATATTTCGAACAGATTTGGACATGATTTTTGGGTTTTTTTTGCGATTTTTTTCAGATCTGAAACTCTGAAATCTGCAAAAAATCGACATTGCTCGATGGTGCTCGATGCCAGCTCGATGAGACCTTCAAAATCATGATTTTTCATGAAAAAATGACTTTGCTCGATGGTGGTTCGATAGTAGTTCGATAGTGGCTCGATGGTGCTCGATGCCAGCTCGATGAGACCTTCAAAATCATGATTTTTCATGAAAAAATGACTTAGCTCGATGGTGATTCGATGGTAGCTCGATAGTGGTTCGATAGTGCTCGATGGTGCTCGATGCAATTCTTGTAAGAGATATAATTTTTCACTCGGGTGTCCGTTTGGGGTGATTTTTTTTTTATTTTGGGTATTTTTTCAAGATCTACACGTTTGACATGTTAATATGCACATTTGTGAAGTGTAACACTTGTAAAAAATACAAAAGTGAAAACATACCTCATGGTTAAGACATCTTTTGGTATATTTTTATGTTTTAAACTTCCTAAATGTGCATATTAACATGTCAAACGTGTAGATCTTGAAAAAATACCCAAAATCAAAAAAAAAATCACCCCAAACGGATACCCGAGTGAAAAATTATGTCTCTTACAAGAATTGCATCGAGCACCATCGAGCACCATCGAGCCACTATCGAGCTACCATCGAACCATCATCGAGCTAAGTCATTTTTTCATGAAAAATCATGATTTTGAAGGTCTCATCGAGCTGGCATCGAGCACCATCGAGCCACCATTCGCTGGGGCCTTCAAGATCAAGATTTTCATGAAAAAATGACTTAGCTCGATGGTGGTTCGATGGTAGCTCGATAATGACTCGATGGTGCTCAATGCAATTTTTGTAAGAGACATAATTTTTCACTCGGGTGTCCGTTTGGGGTGATTTTTTTTTTTGATTTTGGGTATTTTTTCAAGATCTACACGTTTGACATGTTAATATGCACATTTGGGAAGTTTAAAACTTAAAAATATACCAAAAGATGTCTTAAACATGAGGTATGTTTGCACTTTTCTATTTTTTACAAGTGCTACACTTCCAAAATGTGCATATTAACATGTCAAACATGTAGATCTTGAAAAAATACCCAAAATGAAAAAAAAAATCACCCCAAACGGACACCCGAGTGAAAAATTATGTCTCTTACAAGAATTGCATCGAGCACCATCGAGCACTATCGAACCACTATCGAGCTATCATCGAACCACCATCGAGCTAAGTCATTTTTTCATGAAAAATCATGATTTTGAAGGTCTCATCGAGCACCATCGAGCCACTATCGAACTACTATCGAACCACCATCGAGCTAAGTCATTTTTTCATGAAAAATCATGATTTTGAAGGTCTCATCGAGTTGGCATCGAGCACCATCGAACCACCATCGAGCAGTGTCGATTTTTTACAGATTTCAGAGTTTCAGATCTGAAAAAAATCGCAAAAAAAACCCAAAAATCATGTCCAAATCTGTTCGAAATATAATATTTAGTGTGGTGGTGGTGTTGTGAGGTGAGAGAGAGTGAAATAAGAGAGAGAGAGGGAAGAGGGAAGAGAGAAGAGAGAAGAGAGAAGAGAGAAATGAGAATGAGGAAGAAGTGAAAATGGCATTTTGGGTAATGTACAAAAAATTAGCATTATTTTGAAAATTTTAATATGCTTAGTATTTATTTGTAATTATAACTTTTATCAAGCCTACATATTAAAATTTCCCTTTGTAAATATATATATGTATATATATATATATAAATATATGAGAAAGATACATGTTACAAACCATGAAGTAATGTTATTCTAGAGAGTGATGGACCTTACTTTGCATAAGGGAAGTTTCCCAACATCTAGGATTGTTTTATGGAATCAATTTCGGCACAATAATGTTGTTTGGAACTTGAAGCAACCAACTTCATCTTAGAACAAGTCTAGTAACTTGACCTTTTCTTAATTAGCATTATAATTATTTGTTGATGTATTTAGTAGGATTAAATTTAAAGAGATGAGAATGTACTATTCATCAAAGTCATTTTATATGGCATATAGTTGAATCATTATATGATGAAACAAAGCAATCCCAGGTGTGAAAACTTGAGAGCCAATTCGTCATACTAACCAAATCTTTTGTTATCACATATGTCATTAGGTTAGGGGACTTGGCAACTTGTCAAAGTATTTGTACAAGACAACAACACTACGTAATGTTTTTCATCAAATATAGATAAATATATTTAACAAATGATTCTTCACACATTGTGCACCGCTAGTAATTTTTCAAAGTAATGCATCATAATATTTAGCAAATTATAACACTAATATACTTTCTTAACTTACAAAAAAGGAATATTCACAAATTATTCCACAAATACATATATAATGAGGTTCATTTTTCTTATATACTTTATCCTCGCAATTCAACAAGTAAAAATATCCTCCTATGACCTCAAATTCCACAGTTCAACTTTAAACATAGTAAAATATTATAAATTAAAAAATGGAAAAGAAAAAAAAGAAGCACACAAAAGAAAAAGTTGCTTCCCTTGAAATATTTCATCTGCCTCTTAAAAGGGCCTTTTCGGCAGTTTCGACCTCTTCCAAAATCCTTGCCTTTCGCTTAGCTGGAATTGGGGCTGTTGGGCCGAAACTAATGTAATGTCCAGAAACGGCATTAAGGGCCGAGTACATGTCCCTAAACGAGACCCGGCCCAATAGAGATTTCTCCCTTCTGTACTTGGCCACCCAAGAATTCGAGCTCTCTCTCAGGTCCGTCACCGCCGCGGCCACATTGGGGTCCTTCTTGTCCATATTGATGGTGCTTCTCACCTTGCTGATAACCTCCTCCGTCTCTTTCACGTACTCATCGTCCGAACCCGCAAGCGCCGGTCTGCTCGGAAATATCAGCGCCGGAAATACACTTCCGGTGGCCACGAGGGATAAGAATTCCCGGCGGCGGAATGGAACTGCAGAACTTCCGGCACTTGTGGTTGGGGTGGAGGAGGCGGAGATGGAGATGGAGAAAGACTTGGGTTTGAAAGAAGGGAGGGGTTTAGGCTGTGAGGTGGGAGTTACGAGCGTTGGTGAGGCCATGGTTTTTTCTTCTCTTTTTTTTTTGGGTGTGGAGAGTGAGAGAGAGAAGAAGATCGGGAGAGGAGAGGAGAGAGAGAGTGTGAGTTTGTAGAGGAATGGAGAGGCATCTGAGTGACTGCCACGTGTCCTTATCACCTTATCCGGTTTTTCAGTCTTATGGATGAGAGGGCACCCAATTAGATCCTGGATATAGATCTGTATGTTGCCTTTGCATGAGGTTGAAGTTTCTCTGAGGTCCTCAGTCAGTCTCATGCTAGCATATACAACTTTTTTGAAAAAATAAAATTGCTAGAAAAGTTGGTAGGAAATGTCCAATGCAAATTTTAATCCATCTTCATTAAGTTGTCATTGAAACTTTGTTGATTTTCATGGAGTTTTTTTTATTCATTTTCTTTTAATTATTCGTAAACACACCCAGTGATACAAAATTTTCAAATTTAAATGCCCAATTGCCAAAATGTAGTAATTCTACTTTGGATGAAATCACAGTTATGTATATATATATTTTTTATTATTTTAAGAACTTAATTAATTACAAATAAATATATCATTATTATAAGAAATAATCTTACAAAGTGTATATATAATTTTTATGAATTAATCTTTACTATTATTACTATTTAATATTACTTGTTGTAATGGTATTGGATAAGGCACGACTACAAATTATGTATTTAATGCTGATGCTAGTATATTTATTAAATGTATTAATCCAAACTTTTCTATATTATATCATTGATTGAATAAATATATTTTGACAGTACCAACACACAACAAAATACAAGTTCGTGTCCTCCCATTGTTTTTTCCTTTCTTTCAATCATAATTATTAACGAGAACTAGGGGGAAAAACAATAATAAAAGTATTAAATGTGAAAAAGATCGTGTAGTTGAGCAATATTTGTGTTCTTTTTTGCCACACAGAAGTTGTTTTGGATTTATAAAACAAAAATATATAAATAGCATATGAAGTTACAAGACATTTCAAGCATTGAAATAATGATGGAAAGCCTGTCATAATAATTGACCACACGAGCAAAGCTATACATGAATTTGAGCTCGAAATATCCTGAGCGAATTCTAAACACACTCCAATGGAGCGATAAATTCAAGCCAACTTGCTATTATTTTGCATTGAGTACGGAAATTATCTTCCAATGCAATGAAGTTACACTACTACAAAATTCACATTATGGGTCACTATTTTATTAGGACACGTATTTGGATGTGAGCACTTAAAAATAATTTTGGACTTATTAGGATACTCAATAAGAGTCTCAAAAAATACTTTTTAGGACGTACAATAAGCGTTCGAATTATTGATGTGAGTCCTAAAAAATTATGAAGGAATTTGATTCTGTAGAGACCTTTAAGAGTACACTTTGAGTGTTCAAAGAGAATATTAAAGATGCTCAAAGTAGGTCCTAAAATCAGTTAACTAAATTTTTAAATTTGAAAAAAAAAATCCCAAAAACCAAATATTAACCTAACCCTAAACTTACCCTTATTCATCTCTTACTCACTCCCTCTCAAATAGCCGCATACCCCCTCTCATACCCTCTCTCAATCTCTCTCGTTCACTCCCTCTCAATCTAGCTCTCTCCCTCTAGTCACCCTCTTAATATCTCTTTCACTGTCACTCTCGTACTCTCACTTCCTCGTAAGGGTGGTAAAACGAGTTTCGATACGACAAAACAACTCGAAAATGACACGACTCTTGAAGGTTAGGGTTGGAAAAATTAAGTGTAGGTCGAAAACGGATTGGACCCATTTGACACGAATTTTTTTTGGGCCGGGTTAGGGTCAACTCACGTGACACGAAATTGACACAAATTGACTCCTTTATGTTCATTATATCATTGAAATTATTAATTTATAGTTAAAATATTATTTATTTTCTATAAAAGTTAAATCTAAAGTAGAAAGATAATTCCTATAATAATATAGCATAACTAATCTACACTTGATAATTAATAGATATTAAAAATTTCTTTATTGTGTTGATATTTTGTGATAAATTATTTAATTCATTAAACAAAAATGTAAAATAAATTAAATATGTGATACTAATCATGTAGTGTATTAGTCAAATGAGTGATAAAAGTTGTTGCAATAAAAAATGTAAAATAAACCAAATATGTGATACTAATCATTTCCATCTATATGTAGTGTATTAGTAGTCAAATGAGTGATAAAAGTTGATGCAATAAAAAATGTAAAATAAATCAAATATGTGATACTAATAATTTCCATTTATATGTAGTTTTAGATGAGTTTAGTCGACACGTGAAAATGACGGGCCGACATGAGAATACAACAAGTCGGATTAAGGTTGAGAGTTTTTGACACAAAATATAAACAATTTGGGTTAGGGTTGATCAATTAGACATGCCAACTCGTTATGACACGAATTGTCACACCTACTTTCTCGATCTCTCTTGCTTTCTCACTCGTGGGCGGTGACGCTAATGGGTCTACTGAGGCATGCAGGCGGTGTTAACGAGTCGACGACGATGTGCATGCATTAGTGGGTTAAGGTATTACTTCTCCCTTTCTTTTTATTGAGCCTTCTCTCAATTTTCTGACCATAAATGTCTTTTCGATGGAGTAATGACTCATTTTTACGGATCTTGTGCTCGACGTAGGTGCCATCCGTGGGTTTCAGCGGAGACGAGGGTGGTTGGTAGAGGTGTCGTCCGTGGGGCTCAACGATGGCAGTGGGTATCGAAGGTGAGGGTGGTGGTCGTGGCGTTCTTGTTTAAAAGTTTAGAACTTGCTTTGGTTCATTGTCTTTGTGGTGGGTTTACTTGATGCATCTCTGTTTTAAGTACAAGTTTATTCGTAATCTAAAATTAATTTGTTTAAGAATGCTCATCATTACATTTTTCACAATTTCAGTTGTACGTGGTGGATTTAGTACGAAACATTTCAGCGAATTGGACAATGTCTTCTCACTATGTGTGCATTTCTTAGTACATTAATTCTAAAGTTATTTGTAAAAACACAGCTTATAATTTTGTGTATATCTTACCTTACATGTTAAAAAAAAAATCATTGATTCCGAAGATTCCTAGTGATCTCAGTCCGTGTCTTTGTATTGATATGATGTAGAGATATGAATTTATAAATATACAACTGTTTTATAGCTTTATGTATGTATATTGCTCTACACGTTAAATAAATTCATGGACATATTATTTTTCCTTTTAATGATTTCTTATGAGACTGTCTTGTTGCTTTTATAAAGTGTTGGTCTTATAAAGCTCGTGTTGTCGTTTGTAGATTATTTGATAAAGCTCCTGTTGAATTTACAATCTGAGTTCGTGTTGCTGTTCTTGCATTATTTTATAAAGCTCTTACTGTGGTTTGTAGATTGGTGTACTACAACATAGCCCTAACTCGGCTGATAAATTGAGGAATTAAAAGGGAATTGGTTCAGGCAGTGAGAAGAAACAATTGAGACTGAGATGAACTGCAAGCTTGTTCTCTAATAGAATCGATCAGGGAGTCAGGTATGACCAAATCTTTTGTTTCCTACTAAAAAGCTCTCTCATTACTGGTTCTGAGGCGAGTTATATATTGTCTATATATTTATCTATATGTATATGATTTGTGCCATGATGATAGAGAATTGATTTGATATTAGTCTTATGTGCCCCTTGAAACTATTTTATGGCCTGGTTAGTGGTAGGGGAGGAGTACAATGCGTGGGATTCATTTATGGATATGTTTGATGGGTTCTTAATTTCTGGTCTCCATTTTGGTACTATATTCAACAACTATATATATATTATATTAATATATACGATGCCTTGTAAGTGTTTGTGAAAATGATGCATCAAGGGGAAGGTCCAGATTAGTCTATAGTTATTAGTTCATATGTATAATTGTGGAGTTAATAGATTAATCTTGAAATTTATTTTCTGATTATTCCATAGTTATTTTCACTTAGTCCTGACATTTATTTCACATTTCAAGAGGCAGGTAGATATGGTGATTTTATTGCCTTTTTTTTAGTAATCTTTTTAAGGCCTAGCAATTAATAAACAAAACAGTTATACATATTGTTTTATTCTGTTATTATTGTACTTGTTTGTAGTTGCTTATTAGTACATGTGTTTATTGTTCAGTTTTTCATCTTAGTTGCCCCTATATGCTAATATTGTTGCAGATTGAGGTATATTTGAGCTGCTATATAATTGTCACTGCTTAGTGAGAAACTTGGTCTATTAATTCTTTCAGTAAAACAAAGATGACATTCACAAAATATTGAAACTTAAGATTTCATATTAAACAAGAATTTCATTTTGGAATCCTTTTCTCATGTTTTTCTTGTGTGCATGTGCTTTGGAGAGGGAGACACTTTGGGGATAATTTTTTTTAATTTAGTTAATTTTGTTTTTATTTAATGTGTATAATTGAAGCTCAAAGTTTGGATCTCAGTTAGATTTATGGACATGTAATTATCATATAAATTATAATTAAATATAAATATAAATTAATTTTTTAAAAAGTTTAAAAATATAACTTTTAAAGAGACTCATTCCGTGTCCTAAAAAGATTTTATTAGGGCGCTCATTGTGTGTTCTAATAACATGGAACACTTGACCATTTATAAATTTTAGGGGCACTCAACATGCTCTTTAAGGACGCGCATTGGGAGTCCTAAATAGTCCATACTTTTAGGACTCTCATTGAGCGCCTTAAAAAATTCTTTTAGGGCACATAATGTGTGTTCTAAAAACTGTTATGATTGGTTAAATACATAGTGAAATTGCTTAGGTATGAAGAGGTGCAAAAACCATAATGCTTTCACTAAAGCCAACATGTGAGAGTTGACTTTTGGTATATGTATCTATAAATCATCTTTTTGGGTCCAGAGTATTTCTTTGGAGTATATAAGAGTACCCAAAAAGTTTAGAGACATTTGAGGATGTTTTGAGACAAATTTTTGAGCACCAAGTCAAAGAGACCTGCATTGCGTTGCCTCTAGGAGGCGATGCATCGCTGGTCCTTTGAATCACTACATAGGCGATACATCGCCCACTTGCCAGGCGATGCGTTGCCTGGGCGGTCCGTACAGTGACGTATTTTTGGCTCCAAAATTCAAATCAAATGTTTTAATCTTATTGGTTGAGTCTAATTTGGGTACCTATACTATTTAAAGAGTCACTTGAGCTTTTGGTGAATTGATCACTCTCCCCTCTCTCTAAAACCTTACACTCTCTCTAGCTCTCAAGATTACTAGTTTTCTCCAAGATCTTCATCAAGAAAACTTGACTAACATGAAGATTCAAGGCTTGTAAATCTCAATCTCATTCCAAAGTAGTAGCTTCAAACAATTTGAAGGAGGAGGCTAGAAATTAAGATTTTTTATTGTTGGGGATTTATGGGTTACACTTTCTTATCCAACGATGAATAATAAGAATTAATTCAATATTTCAAACTAAAGATGGGAATAAAACTCTTTGGCCAATAGATTTCCTAATGATGGCAACCCAACTCAAAGCTTTTATACATCAAGTGTAGAGTTTAATGGGTATAAGGGAATAATTACAATATTAACGACTTAAAAGTCGCATCTAGGAAGAGTTAATGTTGGTTGTTACTAGACACGAGGGTTAAGTCATATACTTTTAATGAAATTCAGTTGAAGAGCAACAAGTATCTCTAAGTGTTCATTTGTTTTTTTTTAAAGATCAAGACTTCTCAATCTGGATGCACATCTGAATAAGAAGATATCTTCTCTGAATCTATATTGAAATATTTAGATTGTTTGTTTTTATCACATCTGAATGTATTTCTCAATGTTTTTAATTATATAATATTAACAAATTTATTAAATTATATACATATATTTTAAATATGAAAATATTCAAACACAAAAAGTCATAATCACGTTTCAAATCCATATAAATAGACAAACAAATAATCATTTATAAAAAATTAAGCAATATCTAATTTAAACTAAAACCTAAAACTTAATATCATATAATATTATATATAGACATTAAATCATGGTAGGCAACACAACTTTTCTAATATTATATATATTTATATATACATATAATAGATAGGTAAGGATAGAAAAAATACTATAAATGTATACCTTTATAAATATATATATATATCACAAAAGTTATTTTACATAAAAGTGAGATTGGCTTGATTTGATGTTGCAGAGACTTGATGTTTGTTGCAAATTTTCATAAGTGTGTGCAGTTGTACACAATCGTCAAACAAGTAATAAAGTAAAAGTAATTTTTATTGTCTTCTCAAGGATTGCCAAACAAATATTGTAAAAATTAACACCAAACAATTTGGGGTACAATTAATTTTTTTGATGATTTAATTAATTGAACTAAAAAAAACTAAACAATAGAATTAAAATAGGTCTTGAATACTAAAGCTAGAAAATGACAACTTGTGATTAATATTATGATAAAAGTTAGGCATATCAAATCCCCTAATTTGTAATTTTGCCCCTGATATTGCAATAAAGTTCATAGCAAAGTTCTCTTGTAACTAGGATTTCCAATTTAATGCACATGCCATTTTTCCAAATGCTCATGTGAAAGTTCCAACAATTAAATTCACATACTCCTATGCTAAATTTCATTTCAAGAACATAATCTCAAGTATCATTCCTTCAAGTTTGCAAGGTGAATAAAATATCCCTAAGTTATCTACTAATCAATAACAAAGTTATCAACATGCATCAATCAAGCATTTCCACTAATTCTAACCCTTCCGGAATTAAAACTAGTTTGTTTCTCACCTAAGTTGATCACTCTCAAACAAGAGTTGCACAATAAATATAGCTTAAATGAATAAGAGAAAATTTGCATAAAACATTCAATAACTTGGGGTTGATTACAAATTAGGGTTCATCAATATCCCTAGCACAAACAAATCAACTCATAGTCAAAATACCCATATCACCACAACATATATTCAACATTATCTCAAGAGTTCAAGATGAGAAAAATAAAATTATAGGAAAAGAGAGTTTAGAGAGACAAGCCAAAACAACATAAATCTTCTATTCTTTGTCTTCTAACTCTTCTTCTTCTAGCTTCCTCCTCCTAGGTTTTTCCCCTTCTTTTCTTGATGTTTCAGCTCCAAAGGTGCAGAAAACTCTTTCAATGGTGTCTTGGGCGGCTGGGTTTTTTTTTCTTGGAGAAGATATTATCTTTTGTTGGCTCAAAAAGGGTATAAACCCTCTCTTTCTCCCTCTAAACGTGGGGACCACTCCCATTTTCAGAATTTTTCAGCTGCTTTCCACCTAATATTCTCACTATTCAAGTCTCTCAATCTCATTTAATCATATGCCAAGTGTGCAAACTTTATACTGCTGGCTGCCCACACTTTGCTGCAGCAAAGTTGACTGATGTGACAACAAAGTGCCATAATTTCAGGTCCAAAATGATTTCCTTGCACATGCTTCACTAAGCTTTCCAAGCACCCTCTCTTTATGCTTTCAAAATAGATACCACATTTTTAGAACATAATCCCATTACTTTCCACAAGAGTTATCATTAATTAAAACACAATACACAAACAAAGTTAAAAGACAAAATGACTAAAACCATACAATAATAACACGAAAACTCTATTTCGCTTAAATTTTTAAGTCCAAAAGCTCAATTAATAACTCTAAAATATAGACTTATCAATGTTGCAGAGAAATAAATACCTAATGTGGTAGAGAGAAGAAAATGAAAAGCCACATATATGATGTATTAGAGAGATGAAATATAAATAAAATATAAATTATATGTCTTAAAAATTTTTAAGAGCCCAATACACATCTGACCGAATCAAATATATTAAGAGTAAAAAAGTGGTTGACAAAAGTAAAAAACAAATGGTACCAAATTGTAAAAAAGTCCTCTCTTATTAAGTGCAAACAAATGAACCCTAAAGACAACAAAGATGTGTGAATAAGCTAGTAATATCTAATTTTATATAATATTATGTATAGACAATAAATCATGTTAGACAACACAACTTTTATAATATTATATATATACATATAAAAGATAGATAAGGATAAAAAATATACTATAAATGTGTACCTTTATAAATATATATATCACAAAAGCTATTTTACATAAAAATGAAACTGACCTGTTTTGATGTTGTAGAGACTTGATGTTGTAGAGAAATAAATAACTAATATGGTAGAGAGAAGAAAATGAAAAGCCACATATATGATGTATTAGAAAAAGGAAATATAAATTATATGTCTTAAAACTTTTAAGAGCCCAATACATATCTGACCGAATCAGATATATTAAGAGTAAAAAATGGTTGACAAAAGTAAAAAATAAATGTTCCTAATGGGTCCTAATATGACTGATTCAGATTTCCTCACTTATTAAGTGCAAACAAATGAACCTAAAGGTAGAAAGATGCTATAAGAATTTCACATATGTGAACTTAGAGGTGGTGCCACCTCTAAAAAAAGTAGAAGTTTTTTCTCTGGATGGTTCATGAATAGATAAACACAAAGCCATATAGTGCTTAGCGTGAGAAGTGGGAAATACTTGAGTAATCAGGTAGAGATGTGTGAGACATTACTGATTTTTATAACTAGGAATGCTAGGTTCAATATTTTAAGAATACCTTAACATTTCGATAGAAGCTTTGTAGTGTGTTCACTAAGATAACTTTCAAACCCAAAATGTACTTTATTTTATGCACCAATATCGTTCGGGCAAGAGATTAGCAGATTTATTTAACCAAGCGGAGGATTGTTATGAATAGTTAAATACATAGTGAAATTGGTTAGGCACAAAGAGGTGCAAAAATCATAACGGTTTAAATAAAGTCAACATGTGAGAGTTGACTTTTGATAGGCATCTATAAATAATTTTTTTTGGGTCCAAAGTGTTTCTTTGGAGTATATAAGAGTAACCAAAAAGTTTGGAGGCATTTGGGGATGTTTTTAGACAAGTTTTGGGGCGCCAAGTTAGAGAGACCTGTGTTGTGTCGCCTCTTGGAGGCAACATATCACTGGTCCTTTGAATCACTACACAGGCGACACATCGCCTGGGTGCAGGCGACATGTCGCCTAGGCGGTCTGTACAGGACCGTATAGTGATGTATATTTTGCTCCAAAATTCAAATCAAATGCTATAATCTCATTGGTTGAGTCTAATGAGGGTACATATGCTAGTTTTTGATCATGTGAATGACAGTGCAACAGAAGCATGTGATAATATTTCAATGCAATAATAATAATTATTAAAGCATAAGAATGATTCACTCTAGGAACCATAACTAGAATGAGATCTTAGAAACATATTTTCTAGATGTAGAACACGTGTAGATCAAATAGCGTCTTAGCCTCCTAACTCAGCATCTTCCATACTATGACTCACACAAAGAGAATGAGACAGGTGGATGTCTATGCTATTTGGTAGGATACACAAGAACACACTTTTGAATCTCAACACATGAGAGAGTGTTCTTCTCACAATACAGTAGAACAAAGTTCTCTATTTTTCTCTCTTGGCAAAATATAATGTGAAATGCATCTGATGTCTCTCCTTAGTTTTTCTTGATGTTATATTCTATTAATTTAACAATAGAGATAAGACCTAGCCCTAATCACATTGGGCATATGTGTGGGCCACAGTCCATTTGGACAGTGGTTGACAACATATATAGGGCTTCGGGCCCTGTAATATTTTATCTCTATAAAATATTATTTGTTGGGTCTTTATTATATTATTTTATCTAGTATACAATCATACCACAAAATTAAATATGATTAAATTAATTTTCAATAAAAATTAATTTTACAAAATTATTAATATAATTTTATTTGCCATTAAATATTGTTTCATAAATAATATCTTGAATATTATTTCACAAATAATATTAATTTGTGAGATTAAAAATAATACATTATTATTTTTAAATATTTCTTTTTAATACCAAAATTATTCATATGTGTTATCGAGCTAGTATGGGGATGGTATTGACCCATAGTTCTAATCTCCAATAATTTAATTAAGTTCACTAACTCTTACTTCCTTTAATTAATTTATTAACTATGAATTATGCCACTAGAAATTCTTAGTTGAACTCTCAAAACTATAGTCTTATATTATTAGAAGCTATAACTATAAAGTTGTCCATTGATTTAGTCATTGCATAAGTTATGACCCTATGCTAGTTGTTCATAATTAAAGCTAGGTCTTGGTGTCTGTTAACCTCTTTAATTATGTCTTTATCAATTACTTCCATTGATCCTCTAATGAACATTATTCTATAAATTTAATTATAGACTGAAATTTTTGTTCTCTAACAAAAATTGAGCGCTCTATGTTCTCTAACAACTAATCTGTTTTCATTTAAGTAAGGAGCAGATTCCATATCTGTGAAGTATGTTCCCAGCCACTTGTAGTCCTATGACTCCAAGATATCAAGAATTCGGTCATAGGAATATTGAACCTTACCAGATAAGTTAAAAGTCATAAAAACACAAATAGGAGTTCATTACTCACTTAAGGATTGAGGTCAAGTCTCAAACGACCATCGATTGATGAATGTTGAACTTTTATATTTTAACGAAGATTATCAGAAGTTCTTTCTTTCATCGTGTCTCATTCCAATAAAATCTATATTGTATACGACACCTCTATCTTTTTGTGTCGCTATACTTAACAGTTTAGATAAATTGTTCTGTCTTAAACAGAAGATAGACCGTACTCAAATCTTTATTAAATAAAGCTCCCACTTTATTTAGATTGCGGATAATTTTTATATTATTATCTTGAATTAAATCCTCCTGTATATATATCATTATACATATACTTAATTCAATATCGCATCAATAATATTGGATCTTCATGATAAATGACACGTATAATTAAATACAAATATGAGTGCAAATTATTAACTTTATTTTATTAACAGTAGTCGTTCATACTAAAATACACTTTAAGGGCACAAATCCCAACAACATATACTATTTAAAGGGGTCACTTGAGTTTTTGGTGAATTGATCACTCACCTCTCTCTCTCTCTCTTTAGCTCTCAAGATTACTAACTTTTTCCAAGATCTTCATCTAGAAAGCTTGACTAGCATGAAGATTCAAGGCTTGTAAATCACAATCTCATTCCAAAGTAGTAGCTTCAAGCAATCTCAAGGAGGAGGCTAAGAATAGAGATTTTTGGACAACAAATATTCATTTGTGTCAAGCCTTGTTACATTTTGTGATTCACATAAAATCATAGACTTATGATTTTATGTTACTTGGTTTTCTCTCCACAAATGTATATTTTTCCTCTTGATCTAATTTATGTTAAACTTACATTAAATCTATGATTATATTGTGATTAAATGTTTCTAAATTCATGTTATAATTATTTAATTACTTAATCTTTGATTATCGAGATTTGCATTCATACTTTGAATATGTTTTTTTAATTATCAAGATTTGCATTCATAATTTGAATATGTTTATTTAATTATCAAGATTTGCATTCATATTTTGAATATAGTTATTGATTAGTCTCTAGGGTTTGAAATATTGAATTAATTCTCATTATTTATTGTTGGATAAAAAAGTGTAAGCCATAAATCCTCAAAAAAAACTTGTGTCTTTCATGGTGCTGCTATAGAATGCGCGCAGGATTGTGCCTTAAAAGTTTTTTTAGAGCACTCGTTGCAAGCTCTAAAAGCTGTTTTTTGTAGTAATGTTGGTTGTGTCAAAATTTGTAATAATAATCTATATTTGTTATGAAATTTAATAATAAATGTATCAAATGAATTTTTTTTGACATTCAGCTAACATTTTACTTCATAATAATAATAATAATATAAGATCACGTTTTTTTAAGGTTATAGTTGGTGGTTGATAATGTTTTATAATTGAATTATCAACAATTTACCGATAAAATATAAATAATATAAAATTTTAAGATAATGCTTCAAATTGGAGTAAAAAATTAATATTAATAAGGGATATTTACGGCATAAGTACCCAACGTTTGGAGTTTGTAATCGACATAGACTCGATCTTTTTTTAGCGGGTAAAGTACCCAAAGTCAGTAAAATAGTTATTTTGTCAGTCTCCGTTCGTTACTCCTCTTAGGTGCCGACTGAACCAACATGTGTTACTTCTTGATTGATCCAGCTCATAACATTTTTAAAAATTGATTTTAATTGGTTCTAAAATATAAAATTCATAAAAAGAATATATAGCTTAAAATGATAAAAGGAAAAAAAATATATAAATTCATTTAAAAAATTAAAATCAGAATATTTATTCAGAAAAAGTATTAAAATTAGATTTAATTCAACAAAAAAAAATTCTCTATTTTCATCGTTTCCCTTCCCCTTCCCCAATTCTTCACCTTCTTCAAAAATCCAGATCTCAAAATCAAACACAGATCTCAAAGACAGTAAATTTGAAATTCAATTTCAACAAAAATGCGCAAAGAAACAATATTGACAAAACCTACATCTTAGATAGACATAGTCGTGATTCAAAAAATGGAATATAGATGTATATATAAATGAAATAATCGCATTCAGTTCAATCAATGCCCAAATCAACCAAAACCCATAAACTTTTTATTCAAATTTCTTCTACCTATCCATCTTCTAACTTATTCTTGTTCAGGGGTACCGTTGCTAACGTTGCAGAAGAAACTGACAACATCTCCGAGCCGTTACAGAAAAAACCAACAACCATCTTCCTCAGAAATTGCAGATCTCTCAAGTCCAAATCTCCACCAAGAACTCTCGTGTGCTCCTCAGTCCACACCCAACGTTGACAACCTTGTTCCTTACCCAACATCAGCTACCATGAAACCCAGATCTGCGCAGATTAGCTACCCAACGTCGAGCCTCTTCAGACCTTTGTCCCCCAGGTCCCCTTGTCTCCAGCCATCTCCCGAGCCCACGCCAACTTTCGATTCCCATGCGGACCGACAATCACCTGCAAAAAGAAGAAAACGACGAGGAGGAAGAAGATGGCGAGGAAAAATCGATGAGAGAGGAAGGAGGAGAAAACAATTTAATTTAGGTTTTGGATTTTAGTTTGTATTTTATTTTTAATTAAAGGGATATTGGCAGAAAAAGTACCCAATATTTTAAAAAACTTGTGAATTAGTATCCAATCTTTTTTTTTTGTGGCAAAAGTACCCAATATCAAGTTCAGCTGGTATCCGTCGATACCTACTCTAACAAAGTTGTTAAATGGTGACTCAACGGACACGTGGTACCCCATAATAGGTCAATTATATTTATATATATATTTTATAAAAAATCAATTATATTGATTTTAGATAAAAAAATATTTACAATTTAAAAATTAATTTTTATCATTTTAGAAATCTTAAAATTAAAAAAAAAATAGTTCTAAATTGGGTATTATATCTGATCATTATCATCAAATCCTTAGAGATCTGATCATCTTCATCTTCTTTTTATGAGAAATTGACCATTTGTTACCCTGTATTTTTTTAAAGTATCATTTGGTATCCTCTAATACAAATAATTCTCACTTGGTACCCCCATATTTAAAAATCAGTTAAAAATTGTACCTCCCAGTTGGATTTGGTCAACAGATTTTTCATAATGACCATATTGTCCTCCATAGTTGATTTTAATTTATTTTTGTTATTTCCAAATAAATTAAATTTTATTTTAAAAAAAAAAGCTTAAATTAAAAATTGTATATTTATAAAATAAAGGGAAGGGAAAATAAAAAACCTGGTTTAATCATTACTCTTCTTGTGCCTCCAAGCCGTAGGTCTGAATCTCTTTGCCTTCTTCTCCATGCCCTAGATCTAAATCGCTTTGACTTCTTCTCCATGACCTAGGTATGAATCTTTTTGCCTTCTTCTTCTATATGGCGTAGTTATGAAGGTATGCTCTCTCCAATATTCTTCTCCATGACCTAGATCTGAAGGTTGGTTTATGTCTCAGTTCTTCTTCTGGCTCCATTGTTCTTCTATATTATGTCGGTGATGGCTTCATAAAATAACAACTCAGTTAGCAGTAATGGTGTAAGGTTTAAAAATAGAAAATGTGGGTGTGGAAGAAAATGTGATTTTGAAAATTAGTGAGACAAAGAGAAATCCAAATAGACTTTTCTATCGATGTCCATATGGGGCAAAAGGATATAACTACTTTGCTTGGTGGGACGAAGAACCTTGGAACGAAAGTAATGATGAAGGCTATTGGGAGGAAGAAGAAACTTCAAGCCCATGGGAGTCAAAGATGATTGAACGTGTACAAAGCTTAGAGAGAAAATTAGGCATTGGAAAATTTATGATAAAGAGTTTATGTGTGTTTTGTATGTTTATGATGGTTTTGGTTATTTGTATAATCGGGAAGATGTAATTGAGGCTATGGGTCCAAATTTGTTGCGATGTAATTTATGTTTCTAATTATCCAATGCAATATATGTTTCTAATTATCCAATGTAATTACGTTTTGGTATATGAATTTTATTGCATGAAAAAAGTTCCATTTTTTTAAGCTTTGGAAACAAAATGTCGTATTTTAAAATTTGGTAGAATATCAAAAGGATTTGCAAAATGAAATTCATTTCTTGTTTCATCATAAGACCACAACCTAATATGAAGTCAATGTTTCAAAATAAACAAGCAAACCAACATCCATAATCTGGTTGCACTACATCAAAACAAGAAACCTAAAAAGAAGCTAAGCTTGTCTTTGCTTTACAAAATAAAGCCAACAACATCACATCAAAATAAATTGCAACCATATATGGTTTTTGCTATAAAAAATGAACAACAGAAGTGACATATAACCTAAAACAAAGTAAACTTGTTCTTCAAAAGTTGTTGTAGTGGTTGTGGTTTTACTGAGTATCCTGGGTTGAGAATAGATCTACTTGTGTGCCAGTTAAGTGCATCTCCTTAGCAGGTTGCTCTAAGCTCCCAAATGGAACCTAAGACATTGTAGTTTAAATCCATGACAACCTTAGATTCATCAGGTTGAAAATTAGAAATCAATAATCTCAAGTTTAAATTGTGTACCTCAAAAGATGTGGTGCCCCTGCTTGTTGGTGTTTGTAACGCCCTGGATAGCCAAGACCGCTACACTGTGTACTTATAAAGGTGCAAGACTCGCTATTCAAGTCATAAGTTTTAAAACGTGTCACTAAACATGTGTGAGCTAGGGTTAAAAAGGTTTTGGTCTCAAAAGTTTCATTTTATATAGTTAAACTGTTATATACACGGGATCCCAAAAGGAACAGAGTTAAAAGTAGGTTTACAGACTTCCAAAAGTACATAAATAACCATTAGCCATACTAAGGCAAAATAAATAGTCTTTGGGTCTCGCGTCCCTGCCTAAACCTCAACCGTGGCGGCTGAGCAGCTGGCCATGTACATTCCACTCGCTGAGCTCTCCAATCAAGGCTGATCCAACTTGCCCTTGCCTTTAACTGCACCACATAGCACCCGTGAGCCAAGGCCCAGCAAGAAAACATGAAATGCAACACAATCGATAATATCAGACAGTAAAATTCACTAAGCATGAACTCTCATCATATAATCTACGATAGTCAATCAACATATATTCAGAGTCATGGATGCAATCAAACACTTATAACATTTATATCACATAATAATCAGGGCCGACAACTTAGGCCACACCCTCTGTTTATCCCACTAACTCCGGCCCGCTTAAACCGAGCTCAGGGCATATTAAGCTGTCCTCGGCTACTAGTGGTCGAGCCGCGCCCTGTGCGCTAGTGTAACCCTTGGCACCCTTAGGCCGTTGGTTCACTAAATAGCTTGCATGGCATAATACCATCTTTTCAAGCATTCACAATAGGGAGCCCTTAGTCCCATAAAAAATATTCAACCAGGTGCAGTTTTCTTACCTTTAATCTTTGTGGTTTTAGATTATGAGCAATGCTCCTCAAGCACGATCCGTTCCCGAGCCTAAGCTTTTATCACCTAGTCACAACCAAAGTATAAGGTTCCATTAACATTCAAATTAGGGTTTCCGGTTACAAAACTAGCTTCCGGGAAATCAAATCCCACCAAGCACGGTGGTGAAAACGATCCCGAGCATTCTAGACCACATTCCCATGCCTAAAATCCCCAAAAGTTCAAGTGCACAACTAAGGGCTGCGGCCCTTGAAGCTTAGCCACGGCCCTAGCCTCAAAACAGAACCAAGGACCACCCTGGGCAAAGACACGCGCCGCAGCCCTTGCAATGGGCGCTTCGGCGCTCACCCCTGGCCGAGCCTCCTTGGCTCATCTTCATCCTAGGGCCGCAGCGCTCTAGAACAGAGTCGCGGCCCTTCCCTTCAAGCTCAGAATTCCCACCATTTCTAGGCTTGAAACCTTAGCCAAAACCACCTTTAAGCTCCCTACTTCAACACCCAACAATCCCAACACTTTTAGCATGACTTAAACAACACAATTCTACAGAAAACCCAACCTAACATACACTAGAATTCTCTTTCCAATTTCTGAAACTCAAGAGCTATAAACACTCAAACCAGCCATTCAAACCCAAATTAAAACTTCTAAATCATGAATTGAGACTTACCTCTTCTTCTGGACCACTTCACCAAGCCAAAACCAAGCTAATTCCCAAGCTTTCCTCCTTAATTCTGCCTTTAAACATCAAAACCTTATTTACCTCAAAACCCAACTGAAAACTCAGAATTGAAACCTCAAGAACATAGTTTAATCCTTACCTTAGCCTTGGTTAATCATCTCTTGGATAAACTCTGAACTTAGCTTCAAATCCCCACCTCAATTCTCAGAAATTCCCAGCTTTAAATCCCATAAATTTCCCCTGTTTTTCCCTTATGGTTTTCACTTAGTTTCCTTGAGAGAGAAGTGAGTAAGCTGAGAAATAAAGTCGATTTATTTCTTTCTAAGGGTTTCCTTAAGTTTGTCTTGTTAAGTTAATCCCAAGGCTCGGGGTGCCGGAACCGTCCCCGAGGGCAAAATGGTAAAATCCCCCAATATTCCCGCTTAGACTTCCTAACCTCAAATATATCTCCATATATTTATTTTCATAACCCGATAGTCTAAATAGCTACCCGATACCTAAAATACCCTTGAGTTATCCAAAGTCAACTGCTTAGCCCCGTTGTGACTTTTCCCCGCTAACTAGTTCTAGGATCGCCTCGAGTCGTGCTCTGCAGACTTACCCACATAATAATGTGGTTCTCACATATATCACACATGTATATCATATTATCATCAATTATCATACAAACATTATTAATCATAGAATTATGCATTAAATCAATAAAGTCATTCAATTCACATTAAACCCAATTATGCCCTCCCGGCACACTAATCAAGGCCCTTAAGCCCCATTAGTGAATTTGGGGTCGTTACAGTGTTGGTGCATTTCTTTTGTCCCTTCCTATCCCTTGATCTTTCCCTCGACCTCTGCCCTTGGTTGTTGTTGTTGGTGCAACTCCTTTGCCTCGACCACTAACATTTCCTCTACCCATACCTCTGCCTGTTGGTGGTGGTACTTGTGCTTGAGAAGAGCCTTCAAATGATTATTTTTGCGATGAAGCTGGGGGTTTCTTGCAGGACCTCCTGTTATGGCCAAACTCATTAAAATTCTTACATTTTTTGGTGCTAGAAACACACTTTTTTTTTTTGGCTGGTTTTCTGGCATAGGTGGCAATGGTTTTTCCTCTCCAGGAACTCTACTTCTACAATATTTTTTTGGTCTTCCTGGTTGTACCTTTATGAGAGGTGGAAATAAATCTTCATCATCAAACTGTGGCCACATAGATTCATCAGGTATGGATGAATAACACCTTGTAGACTCTTCCTCCACATTTCAGTGGTGAAGTATGGCGAGAAATAATCTTCTATGTTGGCCCTCGTTTTGTTTATACAAGTAGTCGTGTGAATACAAGGTATTCCTCTCACTTGCCATTGGCCACAAATGCAATACCACTCATTTAATTTAACAATACATCTTTTCTTGTCATAATCCACCTGAAATTCTTCTTGACTAACCTTGGTTACATGTGCTAGTCGACCTTTCTTGAGCAATTCATGTACCTTTAGATGGGCCCTTGGAGTGAGCTTCTGCTCCCATGTTTCAGCTGTCTCTTTCCGTGTACACAACATTTCTGCATGTTGTATTCTTAACCCTTCCAACAATTCAATGGGAGACCTGTAGCGATGCTCCTCTATCCAATCATTAAATGACTCAATTTTTATTTTGTGAGGTGTTCAACCTTTGCTCTTGTGTCAAACTTGCTCAAAGTCCAATGGCCAAAGTCTATATTAGATAGCCACTCATGTGCCTCTATATTGAATTGCTTTATCATGACCATTATATGCTTAAAATTGTCAAAAGTCACTGTCTCAGTTGTTGCCCAAAGCATGCCTCTAAGTTGTGATGTGCCAAACTTTTTTATCATGTTGTTCTCGATATGAAAACAATAATAACGATGTTCTGCATTTGGGATGGCTGCCACAGCCTCAATCAAACCCTACAAACAACAAAAACAAACTTTGAAGTAAGCACAAAAATCAACTTTGAAGTGTGTGAATGTAAATCCAAATATAGCTGAAGATATTACACTAACCTTTTGTCTATCACTCATGATACACCATGGCTGACAATTGGCCGTTTCCCCAATTTCTCCTGTTAATTGCTCCAAAAACCAACACCAACTTTCTGTATTTTCAGCTTCCACAATTGCATAAGCAAAAGGGTAAAAGTGGAGGTTCGCATCAACCCCTACAAAAGCCAAGAAGATGCCCTTGTATGACCCTTTCAAATGGCAACCATCTAAGCCAAAACATGGTCGGAATCCAGCTAAGAACCCAATTTTGACCCCTTCATAACATATAAAAATACACTTGAACTGTGGCTGCATTCTTCCTTCTTCCTCATTCATGATTAACACCAGCTGGCTTTGTATAATAGCAGCAGTTCTGGGATTAGTGTTATGAACCATAAAATCTTATCATCTTAAATTTGCATAAAAGTGTACATAACCACCTCCCACATCTCCTCTTGCTTTCTCTCTAGCTTTCCATAGCTGTTTGTTAGTATCTTTAATGCAAAAATTTCTTTCAACTTATCCCTCATTTTTTGCAAACTCAAATCCTATGTTCAAGCAAAACTCTTCAGAAGCTTCTTTGCAATCCAACCTGATGTTTCTATCCTATTCTTCACTACACATTGGCATTTGTGCTCTGGATTATATGTTTTGATGATAAATTGTCTTTCATCAGACGATAAGGAAGAAGGGATCCTCCATGAGCATCCTTCTGCTTGACAAGTTGAAGTCACTCTAGTTCTAGCATGCTTCACTTTTTGAAGCTCAAAACCTTCATGAATAGAAAAATCTTTCAACACATCCCAAAAGTGCTTGTGGTCCCTGAATTTTTTCCACAACCTAAGCACTATCTTCCCATTCTCGTAAATATCCTCAACCTCTAATACCGACATTTTAGAGTTTGGATCAACCTATATTTTGAACATCGCACTCTTTTGCAACCAATGTGACCATCCTCATCACTATAATATAAGTCATCAAATAAAGTCTCTCTGTTAGCTTCATCACAAACTATTTCAAAATCAGAGGTGTCTTCTTCTTCTGTCGAACTGTCAAGACTTCCTTTTCTTCACTCCACGTCCAAGTCACTATCATCTGTTGGACTTGACAGATGCTCAGTATTGGAATCAATAGGGTCAATTGGAATTTTAGAAGCCCTTCGGGTAGCATATTTGTGCCTCCCCATCCTACACCCTGTAGATGATGCACCTGATACAAATTATAACACATGACAAAAGTTAATAAGACAGAACAAATAACATCTTACAAGAATTATATTTCTAGTTTAATAAATGATTCAATAATACCAAATCACCATGTTCAAATTCCGGGTTGAAATTAATAGGTGTCTGAAATTTTGGTAATGTATGGTCATTTGGTGATGCATTAGGTAACTCTCGGTCATTTGGGGATACGCCTAACTCTTGGTTCTTTTGTTGGCATTTTGGAATATGCACTTCAGTATCTTCAAATTCTGGAATATGTGCTTCAGCATCTTCAAATTTTGGAATCCTCTGGTTGTCGTTTTCATCAAATTCAGATACCTTAGGCTGGTTGAACTCATGCTGCATGTTAGTATCTTCAAAATGTGGCACTGTAGTTTCTGGATTTGGTTCATATGGTTGCTGAACTTGTGGTTCTTCAGCAAGTGGTTCTTGATGTTAGTTAGAAGTTTCATCTTCAAACGGTGCAATAGGAGCTTCAAAATGTAATGATTTCGACATTGGACAAACTCTCTTACGTGCACATGATTTCATACGACGGCCTTGAGGAGATTCAACCTCAGTTGGTTTTGGTCGATCAAAAACTTCTGCCACTACACTTGATGAAGCTTTTGGAGTTCTTGGTGGACTTGGTGCTGGTGGTGGACCACTGTCTTTATCAGATTCCATAATTTCAACAACATCATTAGGATTAGAAGCTTTTGGAAATGCAACACTTATTGCCTTTACCTCTATCATATCAACAATTAGATAAATGATTTTTTTTCTCATCTTCATTGACAGAAAACATGAACATCAGTGACTCATCATCATGTACCTCCATCTTAATATGTCACTCTCCAATTAGAGCCATAATCTTAAAATTAATTGTTTTACCTCTGACATTGCTTATATCCACAACAATGTCTTCAATCAAGGCCTTTTGTAAATCCATCATATTGTAATGTTCAGAATCAGCATGAAATGGTTTCAACACTTGCAAGGTATGCACAATCATGTTTCCTTACACCGTTTCACAAGTAAAACTCCCACTCATCAGACCAAATAACTAAGAAAGTTCAAAAGCCTAACATAAAATACATTTCCAATAAAAAGATAAAAAAATAACAAGCTTAAACTTTGGACATAAATAAATAAAACACATACGAACCCTAATATAAATCCCCAATAAAACCCACAAAACAGTGACTCCAACTACAGATTGATACTAAAAATTGAAACCCATAAAACAATTACAAAAGTAAGCAAACATAAATATCCCATAAAACCCATAAAGAAAAAAAAATACAACTGACTAACCTTGTGAGGTGTACCAGAAGCAACGATGGCGGTCTCTACACGACTTTACAATCTTCACTTTGATCGTCTTCTCCGACTGTCTTCGTCTTCTCCGTTCAAGGTGACCCTCATTTATTCATATTCTCACTCAATCGCTTGGCGTATAAGAGAAGCCAAGATATATATTTATTGTAGCGCACCAATTTTTTTTTATTAATTTTTGTGCTTTATTTTATTTAATTGTTAAGTGTTGTGAATTATTTTATTTATTTGTTTAAATTAATTGTTAGAATTTTTTGGTAGAATGTTGTGAATTTAATTGTTATTTGTTTGGTTATTTTTTTTTTAAATTTGTGAATAATTGAGTTTTGGTTGAATGCACCAAGGTGCATGGTAGGTAGTGATGCACCCTAATGATTGAGTGTGTGCATGTGCATGGTGCACTTGTATAGAATTTTCTACACACTTTATTGTTTCCTTTTATTAGATTTATTTTATTTATTTAGTTAAAAAAAAATAAATAAATAAAGGAAAGGAGAAGTGGCGTGTAGGAGAGTGGGAAATGAGGGATTTTCTTTCCTAATTGGTTTGGCCTTAGAATAATTTGATCGGATGACCATTAGATAAAATAGAAAAAGATGTTGTCATCTTTATGCACTCTTATTTTTCTTTAATTAAGAAAAAATCAAATAAAAAACAAAATAAACACAAATAGGAAACTTACCCTTTTTCATTTAGGCTAGTAATTGCCTTAGGTTAGATAAAGGGGGAAAGAAGAAAATAGAGGAGCCATTTTTCTTTGGGGCTGCCGAATTCAAGAGAAGGAGAGAGAGAGAGAGAGAGAGAGAGAGAGAGAGAGAGGAGAAACACGAAATTCTAGAGAGAGAGGAAGATAAAGAAGGAGAAGAGAAGAGGAAGAAGGGTTGGGTTTCGAAAAAAAACTCCTAGGTATGTGCTTATGTTTTGTTTTATTTTCTTTTAATCTTTAGTCATGAATCCTCTTCTTCTTGAAATTCTAAGAAAATAATTTGTGGTTTTCTTTTCTTGTGATGTTGGAAATCCCTAGGGAAGTGATCAAGGGTGGTGGCCAAATTGAGTTTTGATACTCTATCAAAGGAGGTAGTTGATCAATAGGTTTGTTTTGGTTTTGTGTTGATATCTAATACATTGTTGGTGATTTGGTTCCTATTTGAATATTTTTTGCTATGTGTTGATCTAGGTGGTCTTTGAAATACTTGACTATGATGTATGATGATTTTGGTATTCTATGTTCATGTTCATTATAGGTTTCGACATATGCATGTATAGGGATCCTCTTTGTAATTTTTGTTATTTTAGTTTTTATGTTAGATCCATGTTCTAGGAGCCCATGTAAATTTTGGCATGATAATTAATTTGGATTTTTTTTTGTTATTGAATCCATGAAAGTTGATGAATATGTTTATGAGGATTTTGGTTTTATTTTTATGTTTAATTCATGAGGGTTTCGACCTAGGTTATTGTTTCATATGTCTGTATGATTGATCTTGAAGCATGCCTATGATTTGAATGTCTATGTGATGTTAGGGATTTTCTTAGATTTACAATATGATAATAGGTGCATGCTAGGGTTGTGTTTAAATTTGTGTTAATTAAACATGAATGATTATTGTGTAAAATTTGTGAAACATGATGTAAAAGATGAATTTCATAACTTGTTATGCTTAATTTTTGTGTATAAATGGTTGAGAATATGATGAAAATAATGATTTGCATGCTTAAATGATTTTGCAAGTGCTATGATGTTTTTAAGAAATTAAAAGGGAATTTTAATTTACAATAAAATAATATTTTTACTCAAATAAATACCTACAGTTTTTTTTATATATTTTTAGAAAAAATATGAGTTTTAATTCCAAGATGGTGATTTTTGAAGGTTTATTTTGTTGCTAGAATTTTCGGTAAAAATTATGAAGAGTCTTTTAAATAAAAGAAAGTTTGTGTGTTTGTTGAAATAATATAACACCATAAACTATATATATTTAAATGGTGTTTTAAATGTAACCTTGAATGTTCACATTTTAATGATTATGCTTTTCTTAATTTTAATTAAGAAAAATATTGAGATTAAATTCACTTGAGATTTTTAAATAAATTAAATGGTGGCTGAAAGTTTAGTTTAATAAATTAAAAATAATTATATATGAATTTTTACTACATAAAATTAAGTCTTAAATAATACAAGAAAATTATATATTTTTTTCTCACATCAACTTTGTAATTTTATTAATTTAAATAAAATTATTATTTTCTAAAGGAAGCATGATATTTATAAGTACCTTAGATAGTTCAAGTTTTTTTTTTGTTTTCTATGCAATTTAAAAATAATAAATGGATTTATTATTTTTTAAATAACTAAATAAATTATTTTTATGAAATAAATATAATGTCTTAAGAGGTTTAATCAACTTAGGATTTAAAAGAAATAAATAATGGTGAGAAATTATGTTGCTAAATTCTTATTTTGAAAATGATAGAAATAAGCCCGTAGAAATTATCGTTTTTAACATCACTTTTTAACAACGTTCCCACGTACGCATGTCGCATGCAAATGCACTTTTAAGTTAAAAAATATGTCTAATATCCAACCCTATGATTTTTTTTTTAAAACAATGCATGTATAATAGGTAAAAGTTGCATTATTCTTTTGGTGATTTTATATGTAAAATGAGCATGTTTGGAAAATATGTGTAGATTTCACCATGTGTGCATGGAGAATGCATACATGGGGTATATGAGTTGGGCACAAGTAAGTCTTATGCGATGCTAAAGAATACTATTTGATTATGGTTATAGGCTCATTGTGAAATTTGTCAATTTTTGCTTTGCTCGGACCTGAGGTAAGGAAGTTAGATAGAAGTTTTGTTTATTTATGATATGAACAGTAAGATTGGTTTCTATGAAGATAAATGCTATGTATGATGATATACCTTGTGATATGAAGTATGAAATGCTCTTGTTAAATTGATATGGTGAAATTTGATGAATCATGTATATCCTTTTTGTGTTGATGCTACTGGATTGCATATATTGTAGTATGTTGTATGATATGTAAATGGTTGTTAGCGTGTTGAACGCGACACAACAAATGAGTTACTAAGGATCTAAGACGTAACCCAAGTTACTAAGGATATAAAGATGCAGGGAGGATGCGCCGAGGTTATTCAAGGACCAGAGCCTCCTGTTTACCTCAAGATGTGACATGTGCAAGATAGGGGGCCATGTTCACAAAGATATGATGATAATGTTTATGATGATGATGTTTGAATATGTTTATTATATATGATGCATGATAACGATCTATGATGATGACGTTAAGTGCAGTGTATGGCGTTGTAGGAGTTTTACAATAAGATTATGTTGTGTTGTATTTTTTTTGTCTGTTATTTGTACTTCCTTACTGGGTTTTTAGCTCACCCCCTTACTTTTCCTTCTAGGTAGCAAATAGGGTTTCTCATTGGCACACGTGGTGATGTGGGGAGTTCCGACGTCAGGGTGTGTATGGCGTGGGGTATCCTATGGGCGAACAAACAATCAGCTTAAAACGTCAAAATTTAAAGGACGATGTTATGTTTTTATTTTGATTTCCAAACTTGTCAGTGGAACATGAACTATATTTATTTTTAAAACGTTGCATGAGACTTTTATTTTATTTTAAACTATTGGGCCCAACTTGCATGTTTTAGCAAGACCCCAATGAAATTTTTATATAATAAGTAGGTTTTCTTCGATAAGTTTATGAGCATGGAGATGTTATACAAAGTATTAGTTTAGGGCGTTTTACATTTATCAACCCCAAGTCTCGCCTTTACATACTTAATTTTATAAAAATAAATTTTAATTCATTTAAAAATAACGAAAACAAATTGAAATAAAATATAGAGGGTAATTTGGTCATTACTAAAAAATCTATTGAGCAAATCCGAGCAGGAGGTACCAGTTTCAACTAATTTTTAAATATGGGGTACTAAAAAAGAATTATTCATATTAAAGGGTACCAAAATGACACTTTGACAAAACACAGGGTACCAAATGGGCACCTACTATTTTTTTATTCAATTTTCTTCAAAAGCTGACAAATAAAATTGAAACAAAAAATGGGTATTAGATCTCATCATCATCATCATCATCAAAATCTCAACAACATATCTAGAGTAGAACACCCAAATTAAAACACATTCAAATCCATAAACACATATTCAACAAAAACCATATTAGAAAATTTATATGATTAAACTTTGCTCCATTAACACCCTATCTCACATAGCCCATAAACCCAAACACAGATCAATCTTGTTGCTCTTGGAAAAAAAATACGAACTTAGAACCAAACATACATCTTCATATGCACGAAATCAAAATTTGGGTGTTCTTTTTTGTCAAAAAAAATTCAAATATGGGTGTTCTTCCTAGTTTATCCAATTGAACCCACCCAGACCCACCATCGCCCCAACCCACCCAGAACCACTGTCGCGTCACCCCAACCCACCCAGCCACCGTATCTCTCTTCCTTCTCGTCTTCTTCCTCTCTTTCTTCTCTCTGTCTTATCGTCTTCTTCCTCTCTCTCTCTCTGCCTGTCTCTCTCTCTTCTTGTCTTCTTCCTCTCTTGTGCGTCAGGGCTGAGACAAAGTTGACGGTGGGGAGGGCTTTTCATGCGGCTTCAACTGGGACTGGATCGAAGCTTGGGCGGCACAAGGGGTCGGGATCTAGGTTTGTGGGTGACGACGACCATGGGTCAAATTGGAGAAGATGAAGAAGGACAGATTGGAGAAGAAGAAAAAGAAATAGAAAATATTTTTATTTTTTAATTTTGAACTAATTTAAATATTTGTTTTTTATTTTTTAAAATTTGAATGTATTTTATTTAATTTTTTCTATTTAAAATCAATATAAATGATTTTTTTAAATATATACATATAATTGACCAATTATGGGGTAACACGTGTCCGTTGAGTCACCATTTAACAACTCTGTTAGAGTTTTTACCGACGAATACCAACGGAACTTGACATTATGTATTTTTGCCTAAAAAAAAGGATTGGGTACTAATTTATAAGTTTTTTAAAAGATTGGATACTTTTGCTTCTAATATCCCTTAATTAAATAATTAAAATCAATTTTATTTTTTTAGTTATTTTTTCAGTTTTAAAATTATTTTAAAAAAATAGATGGACTAATAAGGACAGGACACATGTAATCCCAATCAGCAGCTAACAGAGTATATTGGATGGAGACTAACGAAATTACTATTTTACTAAGATTGAGTACTTTTCCTGCTAAAAAAAAAGATTGGGTCTATGTCGCGTACAAACCTAAAACTTTGGGTACTTATTCAGCAAATATCTCTTTTAATAATAGTATTATATTGTATAAGCAATACTCAATGACATTAGATATATGGAGAGTTATGCCATCATGAACTTTCTAATCAGGTTGGACCACTATGATATCAACTGCATCTAGGTTACTTTGTAAGTACCAGGTTAATTTTTGTTGTTATAATTATTCTATATTATTTTTATGGTATTCAATAAGTATCAAGTTACTTTTTGTTATTGTTACTTTTATAGATTGCAAAGTACTATGTTATTTGTTATGATTTTACTTATTCCAAGTTACTTTTATGGTATTAAAAGAGTATTAAGTTGCATTTTTGTTGTTGTCTTTGTTACTTTCATCGATTGCAAAGTACTAGGTTACTTATTTATGATTTTGTTGTTATCTCAAATTGGGGTAACCTGATATCTTAAATTATATGTTTCACTAGTGTTATTTCTCTAATCTAGTAGCACATTACTTTTAATAGTCTAGTTATTAATTATTTCCATCCTAATGATTTGTTGTTGTGTAACCTAGTTCATCTTGATGCACAAAAAAGCTAACAAATCAAATTTACCATTTTTCACAGCCATAATTTTACATGATGATCAAATAAGTTTTACTGCAATAGCTAGCAGCAAGATGTTGAGAAAAAAAATAATGTTGGTAAGATGTTTCATTGTTCCATTAATTCCTATTAGCTCCCTAGCAGCAGTAGCTATATAAAAGTGCTTATAATATTTTAAGAAAAACAACCATTAACTCTATCGTTTTATTAATAAAGAAAAAAAAAATTATGCCTACATGAATATGTACACTAACAACCAAAATACCAAGGATAAGAAGACTATTTCCATAATTTGACAAACTTATATATATATATATAAATATATATATACTAGATACAAATAATGTGCAATATGCACGTTTGCTTAGTTTTATTTATAGAATTTATAAATTATTTTTATTAAATTTATATTAATGTCATATAAATTTCAAATAAATATCTTATTTTAATTAAATAATTTATTTATTTATTTATTTTTAAGTTTATGTTTGTTCTAGTTTTTTAATTTGAGAGTGATAACAAGAAATTTTATATTATATGTTTTAAAAAAGTAATTTGTTGCTAATTGACAGTAGATTATATTATATGTTTAATATGATATTATTATAATAAGTGAGTATAAGTTTAATTAAATTTTATTTAAGTTATAAAATGTATAATTTTATTATTTTTAAATAATTATCATTGTAAAATATCTTATTTTAATTTGCTTAATTATTTATTATTTTTATATAATTATCATTGTAAAATATCTCAAAAATATCATATTTTAATTTGTTTAATTATTTATTTTATTTTATTTAAGTTTAAGTGGTTACAAACTAACGTTAACTATAAGAATATTCTGTTAAATATAAGAATATCCCGTTAAAGTTAACATAAAAAAAATAAAAAACCGTTAAAATCAAGAATTTCCGTCATCTATACACTTATTATATAGAAGAGATATATGAGTGTACTCTTAATGGTTACTATGGTTTCTTTAATGTTAATCATTGGATTAAGATCAATGGTCCATATTTATAGTTGTTAATTAATATTTTTAAAAATAAATTTTGATTTTTTCAAAATTTTGAAATGGTTACCTCATGAAAAACGTGTATTTATTATGAAAATATAATATTGTAAACTTTTCATTTTTCAAATGCATGTCAATTGTTTATTGCTCTATTAAGTTGATGAAAAACGACGTCAACAATATATATAATTATCATTTTAATTAAAATGAGATGTTAAAGTTTTAGTGGTTTACAATTATCTTTTACTGTGCCAATTTATTCAGCTGGGTTTGATTTGAAATAAATGGGTTTAACAAATTTAAGCAGTACCTTATGTTTTATAAGAGCTATATACATTTGTTTTCTTTTAATAAATATATACATATAGTAACGAAAAAAGACAAGAATTAATAAATATGTATACGTGTTATTTTTAATATTTTCAGTAAAAGCTTAAGCCTACCCAAAGATTTGACCGCCTCCGTTCCTGAGTATGAAACCAATATAATCGTCTTATATAAGCTCATTGTGTCAGATCACTTGCCTTTTTTTCCATCATCGATATAAAGTATGAAAAAAAGTTTATTATAATTTTCTAAAAGAACAGGAGTTGTGGAAATTAAAATTAAAATGGTCCAGTCCAGTCCAGCTAAAGAATAGGCTGCTAAGAGATTTTTTCATAAATTTGGACTTTTTTTTATAGAGTTTTACATAAATATAACTTTTTTTTAAAGATTAATTAAAATATGGAGAATAGCAGCAACATTTCTAAGTCTGGAAAAATTAGACACTACATGCGCTGATGCTCTCCTCTCTATATTCGAAAAGATTAGTGTTCTATCCGAAAAGCCCACTAAATCTTAAGATACAATCCCATGAAATTTTTTCTACATACTATATTAGTTTGTTCAATTTATATATATATATATATATATGGAAGATTTGTCAATAGTTACTACTCGTAAATAGATTCTAATAATTATGATGATGTGGCAACATAATAATTTGGTTTAGCAAGTTACCAATAAGTAAATATATTTTTTTCTACATTAATTTCGAATTTAATTTTTTTTTGTCATAATTAATGGTGTTTTCAACTAATGATAAACACTATCTATATTTAGAAATTGACATGCATTTGAAAAATGAAAAGTTTACAATATTATATTTTTATAATAAATACACGTTTTTCATGAGGTAACCATTTCAAAATTTTGAAAAAATCAAAATTTATTTTTAAAAATATTAATTAACAACTATAAATATGGACCATTGATCTTAATCCAATGATTAACATTAAAGAAACCATAGTAATCATTAAGAGTACACTCATATATCTCTTCTATATAATAAGTGTATAGATGACGGAAATTCTTGATTTTAACGGTTTTTTATTTTTTTTATGTTAACTTTAACGGAATATTCTTATATTTAACAGAATATTCTTATAGTTAACGTTAGTTTGTAACCACTTAAACTTAAATAAAATAAAATAAATAATTAAACAAATTAAAATATGATATTTTTGAGATATTTTACAATGATAATTATATAAAAATAATAAATAATTAAGCAAATTAAAATAAGATATTTTACAATGATAATTATTTAAAAATAATAAAATTATACATTTTATAACTTAAATAAAATTTAATTAAACTTATACTCACTTATTATAATAATATCATTTTAAACATATAATATAATCTACTGTCAATTAGCAACAAATTACTTTTTTAAAACATATAATATAAAATTTCTTGTTATCACTCTCAAATTAAAAAACTAGAACAAACATAAACTTAAAAATAAATAAATAAATAAATTATTTAATTAAAATAAGATACTTTTTTGAAATTTATATGACATTAATATAAATTTAATAAAAATAATTTATAAATTCTATAAATAAAACTAAGCAAACGTGGATATTGCACATTATTTGTATCTAGTATATATATATATATTTATATATATAAGTTTGTCAAATTATGGAAATAGTCTTCTTATCCTTGGTATTTTGGTTGTTAGTGTACATATTCATTCATGTAGGCATAATTTTTTTTTTTCTTCATTAATAAAACGATAGAGTTAATGGTTGTTTTTCTTAAAATATTATAAGGACTTTTATATAGCTACTGCTGCTAGGGAGCTAATAAGAATTAATGGAACAATGAAACATCTTACAACATTATTTTTTTATTGATGCCTAATTTCCCTAATAAGGCTTAATGCCTTGATTAGGGGCCAAGAGGACAATAATTGATTAAATTATGTATTACGTGATTATATGAATTATGTGAGTTATATTATAATTTGACTATATTGGCATGTTTAGGTCTATTAAGCATGCATGTGAGCTTGTTTCTTATTAGAAATTTTTTTTCCTAATTTTGGCCTGTTGAGGGCATATTTGAATATATATATATATGTGTGTGTGTGTGTGTGTGTGTGTGTCTGTGTGTTTTATGATTGATACCACATTATTATGTGGATATATTTGAGTTATTCGACATGAGGCGATTCTAGGGAGTAAGTTAGTGGTTTAGTCATAACAGGGTTAAATACCCAGCTCAGGGTAAGCCTAGGGTTATTTTGGTAATTTAGTACATTACTGGGATTTATTGGGTAATGGGAAATTATTTGGTGATTATTTGAGGATATTGGGGTTAACAGAAAATTATGAGATGTTAATTACGATTTGCGAGAAGTGTGGCAATGACGATATTGCCCTTGGGGCATCAAATGAGTAAGGAATGAGCAAGGGGTAGTTTGGTCTTTTTCCAAGCTTGTAGTGACTTAGTCACTTGGAACCCCTCAAATCCTAAGGAAGCATAAACAAAACTCTCTCTCTCTCTCTCTCTCTCTCTCTCTTTCTCCCCACACGTTCTCTCTCTCTCTCTCTCCCTTGCTTTGTTTAAAACCAATGAATTTTTGGAGGAGTTGATTTGAATTGAAGGCTTGAGGCTAGGAATGGATTAGGTGCAGCTAGGAGGTCGTAATTCACAGTTGAGGTAAGCTTTAAACCCTGTTTTGATTAAATTATAACATAGTTTTAGAGTGTTTTTGAGTTTTGAACTCAAGGATTTAAGTTTGACTTGTGATGAGGATTTCGGTTACATTTTTGGGTATTTGTGCTGCTCTGAGTGTAGTATTGAGGTTTTGGTACTCAATTATGGGTTTGGTACTAGTTTGGGGTGGATTTTGTGGGAATTGGCTCGGAGAAAGTGTTTGAAAAAGTGGTTCGCAGGGTCGCGTTGTGGCCCTCATGAACTCATAGGCCAGGGCAATTCTCTGAACTACCTTTGCGCCATGGCCGTTGTCTAGTGAAAATAAGGCTGGGCTCTCTAACATGTGGAGAGCTGCAATGCTTAGTGAGGGGGGCTGCAACTCAAATTGGGGTTATTGACCAAAATAGGTTTTGGGTGGCGGAAACTCAAATCTAAGGGCTCGCTAAGGATTCTGGAGCCCCTATCCCAGAGACTAGGACTTGGTTTGGAGGTCTTTATTTATTCAATATTGATAGATATCATTTATTATGGTTGTGACTAGGGTACCACTAGGGCTCGGGATGAGATCGTGCTCGGGGGTCGTAGTTAATTAGCTTGTGCTTGGACCAGAGGTAAGAAAATTGCATCCAATACGTGATATATGTAATTAGGGCTTGGCCCAATTATTAAATGTAGATGTGATTAGGACTCGAGCCCCTGTGAATGAGCATGATTATGATTATGCTTGTAATTGGTTGATTAAGTGTGCTTGAATGCTCTGTATCTGGATAATTGTTAAATGATGTATGCTTGTTTCCATTGTCTGACTAAAAAGACTTGACTTATAAGTCATGGATTGAGCGCTGGTTGAAAGCATTGACTTATAAGTCAAGGGTGGCAATAGCACGCTGAGCGCTGGTCGATATGGTTAGGCCTAATCAGGAGCGTGATATACGCTTGACCGCCCTATGGACGTTGGAAAATTAACGTGTCAAATTTGTTGGGCTAACTCTAAGGCTGGTTATACAGAGAATAGGGTAGTGGGCCGCGGGGTAACTCTATAGTCCTATATCCTAGGGCAACGGTCCCCGATATGAATTATTAGTCATTTATTTAGGGCAGCAGCCTCTGAGTGACTCTATGGTCACGTATTTAGGGAAATGAGCCCTGGTGTGACACTATAGTCACTTATCTGAATAGAATGCATGCATGAGTAGGATTATTACTGCTAGGCATGCTTATTATGAATATGTAATATGTTATTAACTGCTTATGAGCATGTTTAAGTTTTCTTGCTGAGTCTTCACTCACGAGTGCTATGTGGTGCAGGTAAGGGGAAAGGGAAGTTGGACCAACCATGAGTTGGAGAGCTTCGGTGGAGACATGTACATATGTGGTTGCTCGACCACCATGTTCGGGGTTTCTCAGAGGAACTAGGGTCAAACCCTATTTTGCCGCTTAGGTCGGCTGGTTGTAATTTTTGAATTGTAATTGGACATTTAAACGTTATTTTGGGATCCCATGTATGAACGTAAACATTTTAATGAAATGGTTATTCCTTTTAACCAAAAATTTTAACCCTAAACCATTATTCACGTTTAGTTACACGTTTATGGTCAAGAGACTCGTTTAGAGAGTCTAACACTATTGAAAACACACAGTGTAACGGTCTTGGCTATCCAGGGCATTACAAGCTTCTTCCTCTTCACTTTTGATTTTCAACCTTTAGAAAAGAAAATCACGAAACAGAGCTCGTAACCCATTGCATGTTCTCCAAGCCAAAGAAACAAAGTAACCGGGATTCACCCAGTTCCATCGCCTCATCCTTGCTCCCAATCTTCCAATCTACGATCACTACATTCCCAAGATCAACTTTGTGTAAGTTCTTAAACCTTGCTTTTTCTGTATATCACCTTTTTTTCCATGGGTTTTATGCATAAGAAAACTCTTATGACTCTTACTACGTTCTTGAAACCTTATTTGTAAAAGGAAGTTCTTGATTTGTATGGATTTGTCTTTTTAGGCAAAAAATTTGATAAAAACAAGTAAAAATGGCACTTTTTTAGGTTATGGGGTAATAGGTTATAGGTTTCGTGTAGTGTAAGAAAACGAGTTTTGAATTAGGGTTTTAACGCATGTATCTAGATAATATCTCCTTTTTGGGTAACTGCTCATTTCTTCCTAGAAATTCGGGATACCCCAAACTAAAAGTAACTGCCGCACTCTCGCGTGGGTCCACTCTCGATGCCCCAAAATTTTAATAGCTTGGTTTTGGCACTTGAGTTAATCTTGATATTTCGAGCTTGCAAACTTGAGTTATCAAGCCTTAGTTCTTCCCACTCTTTTTTAAATAATGGGCCCTCACCTTTTTCTTTCTTGTTAGATGTCACAGTATTCAGAGAATCAGTGGGGGCTTGAGCTCGTGATTCCTTATTATCCACCGTCTCCTCGAGCTGAGTCTCCATTTTCCCGCAACCAACAACTAATCCGGGAGCATAAGGAGCGCCTCGAACGAGAAGATAATCAAGCTCATTTTTGACGTCTGATTGACGAGGTGGAAGAGGGAAAAAGAAAGAAACTACGATTTGCTGTGTATCCAGACCCACACCCCGAGATCCTACCAATCCCTCTAGATCCCAAGTGTAGGGTCACGATAGCCTTTTCCCCTGGTGAAATCTTCTAACGTCCCAAGTTTTTCTATTCAGGCTGAGTGCCTTGATTACTGTGCCAAGAGGGTATAATCAAATTTATATGTGGAATTAATTGGATATATGTGCGATTATGCGATATAAATGGTTTATATGGTAATGTGAATATTTATGTGCATTAAATATGCATGCGGGCTCATTTTTGTAAATTGGGGCATATTTGTATTTTTTGTCTCGTTGATGGTATATTTGTATTATGTATGCGTTATGAGTGAGACCTTAGTGTTATGGGGATATATTTGAGATGTGTGGTCTAAGGCGATCCTAGTGAGCGAATTAACGGAATAGTCACAGCGAGGTTAAATACCGACTTGGGGTGAGCCTAGTGGTATTTTGGTATTGGGTAATGGAAAATTATTTGATGATTATTTGGGTATGTCGAGATTATTCAGGAATTTATAGGGCTACTCGAGGATTAGCGGGAATTGTGGTTTGAAGATGATTTCGCCCTTGGGAGCATTAGGGAGTAAGTTTTGATCAAGGGACATTTTTGTCTTTTTGGCCAAAGGATAGACTTAACCTTGGAGTAACTTAGCCACTTAGAGACTTTAGGAAACTTTCAGAACTAAGCAGAACAAAATAAACACTTAGTCACCTCTCTCTCTCTCTCCCTTGAGGCACTTAGGAGTTTCTTTGAGCTTTTGAAGAAGAAATCTTGTAGTTGATAGCATGGAAATGTTAGTAAAGCTAGGAAGTAAAGGAGTGCTGCTAGGGGTTCGAATTTTTCCAGCTAAGGTAAGATTTACATACTTTGTTTTGATGAATATTTGATGAGTTATGCTTTTCTTGAGTTTTTAGGTTTGTGATTGAGTTGTGGATTGGAGAAGAGTTTTGGCTTAGCTCTCGCTGTATTTGTGTTGTCATAAGAGTATTACTGAGGTTTTGGGACTCAATTGTGGATTGGGTTCTTGTTTAGGATGGATTTTGATAAGTTTGGCTCGGGAGAAACACAGGGAAAATACTGGAAAATCTGGGTTTCAGGTTTAAGTCGCGGCGCTGTTATTCAAGCGTCGCGGCCGTGTACATGTTACGGCTTGGCGGTTCTCTGAAATCACCTAAGCGCCGCGGTGCTGATAGAGGGGCGCGATGATTGTGTCTCCCAGGAGAGATATCCCCGGGCTCTCTAACTTGTAGCACGCTACGGCCCCTGGGCCTGAGCCATGACTCTAATTGAGAAAAATAACCAAAATAGTTTTTTTAGCTCGAGAGCTCAAACTTAAGGGCTCAAGAAGGATTCTAATACCCGGTTTAGTAGAATTCAAGGTCTTGGGGGCTAGTATATTATCCCAAAGATTTTAATTGGTTTAGGTTTTGATGATTATTCGTTATTGCATTTTGACTGGGTTATATCGCTAAGGCTCAAGTTTAGGGATTCTACTCGGGATCGCTTTATACATTCAACTCGAGACTCGAGGTAAGAAAACTGCACTTGGGTTGTGATAAGGGCTTGGACCACTGTTAATAAATATGAGTACGACTATGATTATATGTGAGAATATGGCTATAACTGTATTTGAGAATATCTAGTAGTGCATGCTTGTATATGTTGCATCTGATTGCGTGTTGTGCAATATATATGTGATTATATCTATTCTAAAGGTCGGCCTAAGGGCGCCGAGGCCGATAGCAAGTGAAGGGAACGTAGCCCAGCCTAAGCACGCTGGGGTCAGCTATAAGACCAGAGGACTCCGCCTAAGGGTGTTGGGCTTGAACGTTATACAAATAAACTAAAGTGCTGATTGCACTTAACTAATTGTATTGATTGTTAAGATTGGATTATGTGTTTGATTAAGCAGATTATTACTGCTAAGCTTATTGCTTATATCCTGATGCTGATTGAATTTATTGATTTAAGTTTATTGTTTATATATTGTTGCTCATTTTGACCTGTTGATTTAAGTTTTCTTGTTGAGCCTTGGCTCACGGGTGCTATATGGTGCAAGTAAGGGAAAGGGAAAGCCGGACCAGCCATGAGTTGGAGAGCTTCAGGGGTGGTGTGTACATATGCAGCCTACTCGACCACCACGACCAGGATAACCTAGGAGGAACTAGGGTTGAACCCTGTTTTTCTACTTAGGACGACTAATTTGTATTCCATTATATTTTATCAGTCTGTAACCACTTTTTGGGATCTCATGTATAAACTTAATATTTTAATGAAAAATAATTACTTCATTGATCAAAATTTTTAATACCTAACCTTGATTTAGTCTTTAATTACACATTTAAGACCAAATAACTCGCTTAGCGAGTTAGGCTTTATTTTAAACACACAGTGTAATAGTCTTGGCTAACCAGGGCATTGCAACTCTCATTAAACCTCATGGAGAGCTCATCAAATCAAATATCCACACACACCGCCCCCAAAATCCCTTCCGCCCCGACCTCGGAGAACTCTTTCTTCGAGGCTGGACATGACTAGAGTTTTGTTACATCTACCAGAAAGATTTTAGAACTCCTAACTTACCATGGGCTAAAGCTAACTGGGAAGTTGGTGTGTCGGCCCACCAACCATAATGAAATGAACTACTTTTCCCCGAGTGAAAACAACCTAGACAAAAAGATCCAGCTCGCAGCCTGGAGTCGGGAACACATGCGAGCTGGGGCATTGCTGCTTTTGAGGGACTATTTCTGGAACTTCACCAACTACATCGAAATTTCCCTGTTCCAACTTTAGTCCAATTCCTATAGGGTCCTGGCAGCCCTAAGGTCGCTCTACCACAAGATGAGGTGGGATGGACCTTCGGCACGCGAGATCTTGTATCCCTTCTGCCTTAAAAGTATCCCTTCTTGAGATCACGATGGTCACGGGTTTTATTATCTTTCGAGCTACCCCAAGGAGAGAAGGTTGTTCGAGGACATCCCTAACCATCCTTCTAACTTCAAGACCATATTATTTTGGACTAATGGCCTTTGTCTGTCCAGATTTTATTCCTTTCGATGAATCCGTAAGTACTTTGTCATAATTTGTTTCGATCTCTTTTAATATATTTTTTACTCCAAGCTCACAATGCTCATTTCGTTCAATTGTTCAGCCAACTATCACCACCCATAACTCACCAAGGACATGAAAGACCACTGGGAGGAGATTTTCAAGCTCTTGTATGGCTGACGGTCCCTCAACTACCTCCTTCACGAGGACAGGCTCTGACGGTGCAGTCTCTTGGGCAAAGGTGAATCTACAGATGATGTGAGGATTTGAAAATTCGCGAGGTGGGAAGACGTCCCACTGCCAACGGCCAAGCTTCCTACTAGGGGAAGCACGTGAGCTCACAATCACGCAACCCTATTCCCCGCTCCATCAAACCTTCGTGGTCGGGAACTGAAGCATAAGACGAGGTTTCAATGAGCTCGTATGATGGAGGTAAAGTCATGCTAGACCTATCCAAGTGGTCTCCCACCCTTCTTAGACATGAACCCAATGTTGTAGTCCAGTTTAATGATCCCCAGAACAATTTTATAGTCTGGTCTGGGGTAGATCTTAAGGTTCATAGGTTTGATAGTTGGCAGGGGAAATACCAAACAATGTACAGTTTAAATAAAATTTGGGATGGGATAACAGTCTAATATGGGACAAATGATTATAAGGACCTATCAAGGATGTTACCTACTTTTAGGGAGGGGACCCCCTTAGCCTCGTCAGAAGATAAGGGGATTTCCTAGTCCCCGAGCTCGAGGTCAAAAGAGTCCTCTAGTTAAATTCCTTTTACTTAACAGTTTTTAATGTTGGACTTATATAGTATCTTTTTTCCAAGCATAATCAATTTTTTTTTTCCTTTTCAGTCGAGATGGACTCATACCTCGATAACATCCTCGGGATGCCCCACAAGGCCCGAGGCGTAACCTCGAAGAAGGACCCTCCTCCCCCTAAGTTTGTAAGGGTTACTAAGGACCCTCTTTTGGCGACCTCGAAGGCTGTCCCCAATGAGCCAAAGACCAAGACTCCTCCTCCTCCTTCACTAAAGTCCTCACTGGGGATAAAGGTAAAAAAATTGCAGAGCAGAAGGCATCGAAACCAGCAGGTGCCCTAACCCCAACTATTGTTCACAAGTTCTGTGCGATGCCACGCATGCCAGAATATCATTTGGCGAATGATGCCAGAGCCATAGGAGCCAACTTATGCTCTGACTTGCTGTCGCGGACTGGCCATTCATGTAGTAACCTTGACAATAACGTGTGGAGGTTCCTATGGGGAGACAACACCACGACCCTCTTCGACCCGTCTCTCAAGGTCGGGGTTTCGGTAAGTTTGCTTTACTTATTCAACTCTTTAATTTCACAATTATTTTTATATTCTATAACTGTTATTGTTTACCCTTCAGACCCTCCTTGGATTCACACGCTAGTACTCCCTCCTGTTCCCTCTTGTTCTCGAAGGTCACGACCGACAAGAAATTGGTCAACGTTGCTCATCAAGCTCGAATCCAGGCTGAGGACAACCTGAAAGAGGCAAAGGGAGCCTGGTCCAAGGCCAAGAATTCCCTTAAAGATTCCTGGGAGGCACAAACCAAAGCTGAGTACGCCCTAAAAGTCACCTAGGACAAGCTCGCCTCCTTTGAGGCTAAAACCAGTCGCCTGAAGGCGGAGCTTGACACTAAGACGGTCAACTTCGATGTTGTTAAGCTTGAGATTGAGCACCTTAAAGAGGAGAAGAGTTCTGCCTATGAAATACTCGAGGATGAGAAGAATCGTATGCTCAAGGAGTTCATTGCCAAGAAGGAGTGGGCCACTGACCGAGCTATGTGCATGATGTGGTTGCTTAATCCCGAGATGGACTCCTCATTCCTAATGGACAAAGAAGAGGAGTTCCTGACCAAGTGGAAGGCTTGGTTGGCTAAGGAAGAGGTGACCGCGGGCACCTCCTTGGAGACGGGTGGCAAGGAGGAGAAAGGAGAAGAGGTCGAGTCTGCTCCTACCAACCAGAAGTAATATATTTGTTTTACAAAGGCTGCATCCCTTACCTTTTTTTTTTGTAATTAAATTTTTGATGCCCTTTTAGGGTTAAGACAATCATAACTCGAGCTTGAGTTATTTTATGAATTCTTAAGTTTTTTATGGTAGTTTTTTTATGCTTAAATCTCTTTCTTGAAATCCTTATGCATATTATCTACATACAACTTTCGTCTTATCTTTATGCATCATACTCCTGGTTCTGAATATTTCGAGCATACAAGGACTTGCTCTTATATCTGTTTATTTATACAAATATAGTCGTGCTTAAGTTCGAACTTCCATATATTCATACATAGTTCATTCGATTGCACATTTTCTACTTCGTTATACTCAAGGTCGAATACTACTTTTATCATGTATTTTTTTTAAAAAAGGCTTATTGGCATGTAATCTCGTTAGTCTACTCGTTTCTTGCTTAGATATAATAAATTTTCCTCTTCCTCAAGTATGGTCTCAAGGTTGCGAGGTCGAAACATTTTGCTAAAAATTCTAGCCTTGTCTCGACTCATGAATTTCGTTGGTTTATCTAGAATTCTAACTTTAAATTGTGTCGATTAATGTTTTATGGTTTGTTCCAAAGTTTTTTTATTCGTGTTTGGTTAATAATTATCCATTGTAATGTTTGTTGACGCCGTTTTTCGTCAACAATGAAATAAGAGCACGAAAACAATAAGTAGTTATGGCCAGAAAAATACGATAAAACAAGTGGGATTTTTTACGTGGTTCAGCAGTTAACTTTGCCTAGTCCACGAGTATTTGTTATTAGAACTTAAGATGATTTCTGAAAATTCTTTAAGAATGAATTCTCCAGAGTTTCTCCCAAGATCACAAAAATTTGGTCCTCTTACAATGGTGCATGACTTCTCTATTTATAGAGAAGATTTCAGAATACTATCCCACACATTTCGGGAAGTTATTTTGATATGTAAATAAATTTAACGGCATTAAAAGCCTGTAATCCTATATACAAGGAAACGTCCCCTGAAGATTAGGGGGTGTATAACTGAATAATAAATATCCCTTTATTATAGGTGATTTACAACAATCAATGTAGACTGCGTCTCTCCAAATTGACTCACTGGGATATTCAAAGTTATCAATCTACATTGTCAGAGCTGTGCCCACCTAGGTCTCTTACTGACTTTTGAGTTGTAGCATTTCCCCGAGATCATGTGGCTTCGAGCTCATACTTATGTACATATGTCAGGCTCGGAGCCCCTGATTCGAGGTCATCCGAGAACAAACGTACTTCGATGTCTGCCTTTTGGGCTTGTGAGGATTTCGAGGCTACCATATTTGAGGTTGCCCGCTGCTTGTAGGTTCGGTGCCTGGATTGCAGACACGTGTCCCAGACATTACGAGCCCATTCCTGACCAATCCAGCTTTCGAGATCACAATTCTTAAGGCTCGAAATCTAGGTGTAACATTTTTCCCCCTCAAAAGTATTTGTTCGAATCCTATGAGAAGGAAACTTTTGAACTACTTTCTTCGGGAACCGCACCGTCACACATACTTGAGGGTGGACACGTGTCAGTCGGGTATTGCTCATCCAAGGTACTCGAGTACCTTGGAAATCCACCCACGATCATTCGCCTGCCACCTTTTCGGTGCCATCATGTCATTAGTCCCTGACCGTCAGATTTTATAAGGATTCTGGCCAATGGCTCAGATTAATCATTTTTACCACTTTTTTCCATCTATATATACAAGGCCTTAGACATCTTCTTCTCTTATTTTACACTCATCAGAAACAAAAGAAAAGAGACGAAACCAGAAGCCATCTTAAAGAGCTTTTTGCTTTTGCATGTTCTCCCAGCCGAAGAAACAAAGGACCGCCAGTTTGCTTGAGATCGTAAGGTCATACCTGTAGCCTCTCCTTCAATCAACGATTTCTCTGCAATCGCCATCATTGTGTAAGTATATGATAATCTTTTCATTTTCCTTTATGCCGGTTTCTGTCTGTGTTGTTCTTTTATTTTTGGGAATATGTTGGTTTATTCTTTAGTTCGACATGCTAGGAAACTCTGGCCGATAGGCTTTCAAGTTTAAGTCTTCATGCTAGGTTTAAGTCACTTGTTCTAAACCCAGTTTTGACGTAGAACAAGGTCTCTTTTTTCTGGGTTTTCAAAATTTAAAAGACATATCTTACACACCAAGATATCGGGTACAAAATCTTGGTTTTAAAGAACGCACGATACCCAAGACTACCATTTCTGAATAACCATCACCCTTTTTTCCTGATATTTCAGGATTTTCAAAAAATTTATCCACTCCCCTCCTTTTTCCCGTAGAATACACGTTCCGACTCTTAATCGGGTTTTTAGTATCGAGCTTATTTCGTACCCAAGCACTCTTCGAGTTTGTCTTGTCAAGCTCGTAATTCTTGAGTCCTTGCATGCATGGCCCTCACCATTTTTTCTTTCTCGCTAGATGTCACAGAATCTGGAAAGACGGTGGGGGTCGTTGCTGGCAATTCCGTATTCGCCAAAAACCCCGAGCCTAGAATCGCTGTTTGCTCGGAACCAACGTCTGATTCGTGAATACGATCTCGCGCGCGAACAGGAGGAAACCCGAGCTCACTATTGCCGCCAAATCGTCGAGGTCATAGAAAAGAAGAGGAGAACCCTTCGAGAGGCTCTTTATCCGGAATCTGATTCAGGGCCCAGGCCGATCCCCCTTGACCCTAGGTTAAAAGTGACCATCGCGTACAGTCCGGGAGAGCTCCAATTCTCACTGATGGGGGAGCCTTCTACCTCGCAACCGAGGAGGGATTTCTTCGAGGCCGAGCACTATTGGAGCTCGGTTACCTCGCTAGGCCAGATAACTGATATCCTGGTCTTCCATGGTCTCAGGCTGTCAAGCTCCTTAAGGTGTCGAGCCCCTACTCCCAGCGAGTGAAGCTGTCGTGCCCCAGGAGATGGAAATCCTGATAACAAGCTGAGGTACGCGGCTTGGAGCCAGGAGCATATGAGGGCAGGAGCGTTACTGCCTTTGAAGTCATTCTTCAAGGACTTCACAGACTTTGTTGGGTTGGCTCCATTCCAGCTCAACACTAATTCTTACAGGGTTCTGTCTGCCCTGAGGTCGTTATACCACGAGTTGAAGTGGGAAGGACCTTCGCCAAAGGAGATCCTATATCTCTTCTATCTGAAAAGCAATCCCTCCCGAGCTCGGGGAGGAGACGGCTTCTACTATCTTTCAAGCTACCCCAAGGAGAAGAAGGTGTTCAAGGACCTTCCCAACCATCCTCCTGACTTTAAGAAGGCCTTCTTCTGGACAGATGGCCTGTCCCCGTCTCGATACTATTCATTCAGACAGATTCGTAAGTACCCTAACCTTCTTTATCTCCGTGCTCGGACTTTTGTCTGTTGGCTCGTACTTAGTTGATATGTGTTTTATCTTCCAGCCAACTATCACCGTCCCACTCCCACTGACGAGATGAAGGAGCACAGAGAGACTCTGCTCCAGCTCCCTTATGGCAGGAGGTCCCTTTCTATCTTTTTCATGAGGGTAAGCTCCGAGCTTGCGGGCTCTTGGGAAATGACCAGTCCACCTTGGACTGGTCCAACAAAAAATACGACCGCTGGGAGCTCGTGCCTCTATCAACAGGCATCCTCCCTCCGAGGAGGGAGGTGAGGCCCCCGCCCCCAGTTCGCCGAAGGAGCCCGCAGTCAGGGAATGAGGCCAACGATGAAGCCTTGAGCTCGGGCTTGGATGATCAAGGTACAGTCATTTTAAGCTAAAAAATGTGGTCTCCCACTCTGTTAAAGCACAAACCCGATAGGCTAGTTGTGTGCGAAGACGATAGGAACCACTTTTATGTGTGGACTTGGGTAGATGAGCGAGTTCATAGGTTCGATAGCTGGCTCGGGCAATACGATACTATGTATAGCCTGAACAAGGTATGGAACGGAATAGCCGTCCAATACGGGACCAATGATTATAGGGACCTTTCGAGGTTGACATCCGCATATAGGGAAGGCACTCCCTCTGCCTCCTCTGAAGATGGGGGAATTTCATGGTCTCCGAGCTCAAGCTCGGGGGAGAGTTCCAGTTAGTTTTTTCTTTACTTGGTTTTTTTTTTCCAAGTTTGTTAGCATTATGTTTAACTTCGATTGGAACTGTGTAGGTGCTATGGATTCCGACCTTGACACCGTGCTCTTCAGCGATGAGGGAGCTCAAAAGAGTAAGCGCCCGAGAGGCTCGCGAAAATCCGATCGGCCATCTAAAGTCCCCAGACGCACTGAGAAGACCCCAACGGCTCAAACTGCTGCGAGCACAGCTGAGGATCCGAATGCCCAGGTCGATGCATCTGTTTCGACCGCGCCTGCCAGGCTTCCTCCAGCAGAAACTCAACTAACAATCGGCCGACCTCCAAAAAAACCCTCAACTTCCAAGGCACTCCTGCCATCGGCTCGACCCCATGTTGAAGATTTCGTGCTTGATGGTACTGCTGGGACCCAAGGAGCTGTACTTGGCTCGGACGTCCTTTCTCGAGTGGGTCAGAGTTTTTCAGGATTCGACGCTGACCATTGGGATTTTGTGCATAAGGCCCCAGATTGTAATACTCTTTATGATAAGAGTATTGAACTTACTGCCGCGGTAATTTTCCCAACTCTCCTTTAATTGTTTGTCTTGTCTTGTGCTCTAATTCAACCTTTTTGTTTCAGGCCCTTGTCGTCTCAGCACAGCTTAATTATAAGCTGACCAGCGAGGTGCACACGAGCATGTCTCTGGCCCAAGAGTCGAGGGATCTCCAGCTTAAAATGGCTGATGAACTCAAAGACTTGAAGGCCAAGCTTGAGAAGGTGAAAGGCCGAGCTTGAAAAGGTGAAGACTCGTCTTGCGGAGCTGGAGAAGGCTAATGCCAAACTCAAGGAGGAGAAAGCTTCCACTTTCGAGATAATGGAAAACGAGAAGGCCCACCTCCTTAACGAGTTCAAAGAGAAGAAGGAAAAAGCGGTTGACCAAGCCATGTACAAAATCTGGGTTGATAATGCTGACCTCGACACCAGCTTCCTAGGTCCTCTTGAGGCGAAGTATGTGGAGCGGTGGAATGCCCGACTTGAGGCGGATGAGGCTGCTCAGGAGGTTGCTCAGAAGGATAGTCATGCTATTCATCCTGAGGGGTCTAGTGTCGCTGATGCTGATAAGGCCAAGGAAACTGCTCCTTCCTGAACCTCACTTCGGGGCTGCGTCCCCTTATGTTTGTAATTGCTTTAATTTATGCCAGTAGGGCTGATACAATTTCCTTTTATTTTACTACATATGCTTTACATTTCTCGGTTTGAAATATTTTGCACATTTTATGTTAAAGAATCGCGTATGTTTATTTATTCATATAAACATAATTTGGATTTTAGGCTCGAGGCCCAATGCATTCATGCACTGTTTGCTCGAATTATCCGCTTCCGATCTCGTTATTCATCAAGGTCGGATATTACTTTAACCATGAACCCGAAAGTACTTGTATGGTGTGTAATGTAAACGGTTTAGTTATATCTTATTGCTCAGTTACTTTTTCTCGTCCTCAGTTATTTCTCTGAGGTTATGAGTTAGAAACTGTTTTTCTATAAGATACTCCAGTCTCGATCTCGACTTATCTCGAAGTAGGTTTAGGTTCCAACTTATCGTCGATTAGTTCTAGCTGGTTTGTTCCAAACCTTTTAAGGTTGTGATTGGTTTGTAATCCATACACTTATATATTTTTAATAATTTGGTTATATCCAAATTACCCTGGCTCGCTCATTTGGTTACATCCTGTTACACGTTTGGATAAGATAGGTTGTTCAGAGAGATGTTTTTTAAGGGCTTGAAAAGCAATGTCGCACTCGTCTAACCATTCAAACTTTTTGCCCCCTCTCAAAAGGTTCAAGAATGGTAGGCATCTGTCTGTAGATTTCGATACAAACCTACTTAAAGTCATCATTTGTCCAGTTAAACTCTGGACTTCCTTATGCTTTTGGGGTGAAGGCATGCCCATTAAAGCCTTTATCTTATCTAGGTTTACCTCTATGCCCCGAGCATTTCCTATAAATTCGAGAAATTTTCTCGAAGACACTCCAAATGAGTATTTTTGCTGGTTAAGTCTCATGTTCTACTTTCGGAGTATGGCAAAACATTATGTGAGATAGTCAACATGGTTACAATTGTGTTTGAACCTGACCAACATATCGTCCACATACACCTCCATGTTGTTCCCTATTTGCTCGACAAACATTCTATTTACCAGTCTCTGATATATGGCCCCGACGTTCTTTAGTCTGAAGGGCATCACATTGTAACAGTACATACCCTTATCAGTCATGAAGCTCGTATGTTCTTGGTCAGGTGCATGCATGGCTATCTGGTTATATTCAGAATATGCGTCCATGAACGACATGATGCCGTGACCCGAGGTAGCATCCACGAGTTGATCGATTCGAGGTAGGGGAAAGTAGTTTTTTGGACACGCCTTGTTGAGGTCTGAATAGTCAATGCAAGTTCACCACTTACCATTGGGCTTCGGGACTAGAACTGGATTGGCTATCCAATCTGGATCGAAAGCATCTCGGATAAAGCGATTTGCTTTTAGTTTTTTAACCTCCTCTTTCAAGGCCTTCTTCCTTTCGTCATCTAGGAGCCTTCTTTTCTATTGCTTAGGTGGGAAGATTTTGTCTATGTCCAATGCTTGGCTTATAATGTTTGGGCTAATCTCAATCATATCTAAGTGTGACCATGCGAACATATCCTAGTTTTCCCTTAGGAAGCAGATTAATTGTTATCTCACATCCTTTGGAAGGTTATTCCCAATCGTTACCACCCTAGTGTTGTCCTTATCAACGAGCTCAATGTCTTCGAGCTCTTCAATTGGCCCGAGATCGGCCCTGTCCTCATCTACCCTTGGATCAATCTCCTCTCTGACCTCGTATACTACTCCACTTATTTCTTCAATAATAATCAGTGTATGTGCACTTGTTTGGCTCTTTCCCCTCATCGAGATGCTATAGCAATCTGGGGCTGCCAGCTGGCCTCCTTTCAATGTCCCAATGCCACTGGGTGTTGGTAATTTTAAGGCCAGGTGCCTAACGGATGTAACTGCCCTCAACCCAATCAAGGCTGGTCTCCCGAGTAGTACATTGTAGGTTGAAGGGGTGTCAACCATGATGAACTCCATTGTCTTGATTATCGAGACTGGATAGTCTCACGAGGTTACTGGGAGCTCGATGGATCCTATACTGGCTATTCACTCCCCTGAAAATTTGTATAATGTTGTCGCACATGCTTTTAGATCTCGAACATAAAGTCCTATTTTTTCGAGAATGGCCTTATAGAGGATGATGACCGAGCTCCCGTTATTAATCAGGACTTGGCGCACCCTCTTATTAGCGAGATGTAAGGTTATGACTAGAGGGTCATTATGAGGGAACTGGGCGTGCGAGGCGTCTTCCTTGGTGAAGGTAATGGGTTTGGACTCAACCCTCTGCTATTTTGAAGCTCGGGGTTCAGGTTCATAGGGAGATCCATTCCTTGTTTTGAGTTCATTGACATACCTCTTTTGGGCATTTCTCCCCGACCCTGTGATGTGCGCCCCGCGTGATGGTTATTACATCTTCTCCATTGATTGGGGGAGGTCGATTGTCCTCCCTCACATGTAGGGCCGCTGATTGTTGGGCAGGCTGGGTCAAGGCTGCCTTCTGTCCAAGCGAAGTCTGGGTCGTATTTTTGTTTCAAACGTACTGTTCGAAGTAACTTCTCGAGATCAAACCTTCAATCTCATCCTTTAACTGTCTGCATTCATCAGTGGTATAACCTATATCCCTGTGAAGCATGTAGAACTTGTTTGCATCCCTTTTGGATATCTGGTTTCGCATCGGATTAGGTCGTCTGAAAGGGACCTGATTTTCATTTGCGACAAATATGTTTTCTAGAGTATCCATCCATAAGCTCGGTATACACTGTATAAATGGAAAAGTATTTTTCTCCTTTCTTTTTCTTACCCCCGTCAGCCTCCGAGTTATTCCATTCATTATTGTTTCTTTTGGAAAGGTTATCTTCTGAGAGTTGCAACGTGGAGGACGAAGTCAAGATGGTGGCTGAATTAACGTTTGTCGTTGTAGTTATTATGGGCTGAGGAGTTAGCTTAAGTGCTGACCTCGCCTCTTCTACATTGACAAACCTTTGAGCCCGAGTATTGAACTCGGCTATCGACCTCACGGGTTTTCTTTGCATGTCGTCCCAAAAGGGACTCCCTTGCAATACTCCAGCTCGTAATGCCATGAGATGACTGCTGTCATCGATATTACGAGCTTAAGCTACTTCTATATTGAACCTTTCCAGGTAGCTTTTTAGCGACTCTCCTGGCTGCTGCCTGACATTGGTCAATGCGGATGCCTCAAGTTTGATACTCCTTACAACCTGGAGTTGTTTCTTGAATTCTTGGGACAGTTGTTCCCATGAAGAGATGGAATGTCTCCGAAATCTATCAAACCAATTCTTTGCTGGTCCAGTGAGTGTGGTCAAGAAGAGCATACATCTGAGCTCGTATCTGACGTTACTAGCTCACATTACCATGTTAAATGTATTCATATGGCTGTCTAGGTCGATAGTCCCATCATAGGGTGCCACATGGGGTATTTTGAAACCGTGAGGAAATGGGGTATTTAAGATATGAGGGGAAAAAGGCTCGAGCTCCTCATTAGAATTGTAAGCCTTTTCCTTACTTTTCCCCTCTTGAAGGAGCCTCAATGCCTCCTCTAGCTGGTTGATCCTCTCTTGGATCAGATTCACCCGAGGAGGAGCTTGCACTACTAGCATTTGGTTATTGTTTGTAAGAACTCCAACTCCTTGTCGCAGTACAGGGTTATACGGATTCCCATATACTGGCTGTAGAGGCTCTCTTTGGGTATTCAATTGTGTTCGCATGTCTAGGTTTGTCTGATTAGATTGACCCCAGTTCTGATTTAGATGATCTCGAAGATCAGGATAATCATTCTCATAATCTCTAGGCTCGGTGTTATACACACTCATCGACCTACTATAATACTGACTTTCTCCAAGGAATCTGACATTTTTTTTCCGGTTATTGTTGTTGTGTGGCTCGATTATTGCAGGGTGGGTTTTCCACGTGTATCCTCACCCTGGTCATTCGCGACCTCGACATATGACTCCTAGATGGCTGAGGTTGTCTATATCCCAAATGAGCCTCTTGCAGGGCCTCACGTTCACCTCTGTACTCAGGTCGAGCCCTAAGGTTCTGGTCTCGGCTCCCACTTCAAGCACTTTAAGAAGTCCTTTGAGGTGCCCTATCTCCTGCCCAGTTCCCACTGGGAATTGGCTGGGGCATATTCCGTGCTGGAGAAGGATGTTTTATCTAAGAAGGATGCCTAATTGGCGAGGGTGGTGGGTGTAATGCCCCGAATTCTCTGAAATGGTTTAGTGGCGGTTTAGTAGGCCAGGAGGGCCATAACTGTTTAATTACGCCATTAAATGAATATATGCATGTCTATGTGAATTATATTATGATATGATGTTATATGCATGCATGTGGGTCCATATTTGAAATATTATGATGTTTTGATCATTTGGCCCATTGAGGGTAAATTTGTGTATTTGGGTGCATAATGTGATTTGTGAATGAGATTCCATTATTATGGAGATATATTCGAGCTATTCGGCATGAGACAGTTTTCTTTAGTGGATTAGCGGTTTTGTCATAACGGGGTCAATTTTGGGGTAATAGAAATGTTTATTTGATGTTAAATTGGGAATTATTGAGATTAGGGTGAAATTCTGGAAGTTTTGACTATAATGTCCCCGGGGGTATTTTCGGGACCTCGAGCATTAGGTTTTATTTGATGTTACTTAAGCTTGAAGTAGCTGTCAGATAGAATGTACGATTAGAAAAGCTTTCGTTTCCCTTCGTTAGTTCATTTTTGCCACCCAAAGCATATTTGAAGAAATCTTGAGTTCTAGGAGTCAGAATCAAGTGAGGATCGAGGCATATCGATCCTAGGAAAGATTAGAAGCTTCTTGACCGAAGGATTTGACAAAAAACAACCTAATTGAAGGTAATCTAATTTTAAAGTTTTGAGTTTTTAGAGTTTCTAAGCTTTGAATTGGACTTTGTGAATTGTTGGGTTTTTGATTTGTTTGAACCTTGGGTTTTGAGGGTTTTGGAGCATTGGGAAGCTTGGGAACTTTGTTTTGATGATTGGGGAATGTTTAGTTATGATTTTGGAGGCTTTAGAGTGCTAAAAACACATTTGGGAATGGCCCAGAGTTGAGGGCCGCGGCCCTGTTCTTGGGGTGCCGCGGCCCTGCTTTGAAGAAGAAGGTGGGGGAAAGTGTACCTGCTGGGCGTCGTGGCCCTTGATGGAGGGTGCCGCGGCCCTTGCTTCAGGGAACTCTGGGGGCTGCAACCCAAGGTGCTAGGGCCGCAGCCCTTGCCCAGTTTTCGCCCCGTTTGCTCGTTTTGACTCCGGGAACCTAGTTTTAGGCCTTGGGAGTGTCCCTACTACTTGGATTAGTTTGGATTGATCTCTCGGAGGCTATAAATTGGTTTGAGAACCTTTGATTATCATGTTATTGATGGTATCCCATAATGTGTTATGATTAGGTAACCTCTAAAGGACTAAAAGCTAAATCGTTCTCAAGGGTCGTTCTTTTGTTCATTCTAGCTTGAATCTGAGGTAAGAAAACTGCACCCCATATGTGACATGCATGGTTACTCATGAGGCATGTTGGTTGTATAAATTTGGACATGAATTGATTGTGGAATGCTTAGAAAATGTTGCTCACTTGTGCATGGTACTGACTCATTAGTCAGATTCGGCAAAGGTGATAGTATCAACTGTGAAGTTGTGACTTATTAGTCAGGTTCAGCAGTGGTACTAGGCACTGGTCGCATAGCGGTGGCTCATTAGTCAGGACAGCCTTAGACTGTTCAACGCAAGCCAATAAAGATTAGATCTAATCGACTTTCTGCATTGGATGACTCAAAGAGTCACTCATTTGTTAAAGTAGAGACTTACCCATCAGTCTCTCATTTGTTGAAGGCTAGTGGCTTACCCAGCAGCCACTCTTCCATATGAATTAGTGACCTGCTTGTCAGTCACTTAGTATGGTTTACCAGAATCTCAAGTGATATTCACTCATCTGTTTGAAAGCTATGAGCTCTGTGTGATTATAATGATAATCATTTGATGATGTTTACATATAATGCTATGTTTTCTTGCTGGGCTTTGGCTCATGGGTGCTATGTGGTGCAGGTAAAGGGAAAGAAAAGCTCACCCAGCCTTAAGTGGAGAGCTTAGGTGGTGATGTGTACATATGCGACCGCTTGACCACCACGACCAAAGAGTTCTCAGAGGAACTAAGGGGTTTACCCTATTTTTGTCGCTTAGGTCGGTGGGGTTTGAAATTTTGGAACAGTAATGACCTTTTTGTGTTGTAAATAACTTGTAAATGTTCTTGTGGGCCCATGAATAGTTTTATGTATCAAATAAAACATATCCTTTCCTTTTTATTGGTTTTCACCTTAACCTGTTAATAACACTTAGAACACGTTTTTAACCAAAGGACTCAGGCAATGAGTCAAATTTCGGGTTCACCGTAACTGTTCTGGGGTAACCAGGGCGTTACAGTGGCCTTCCATTATTCGGCCCAAAAGGCTTAGGGTTAGCCCGGGCAGGCTCCAGGTTGTTCCTGACAGGCCCTGAGTTATCATTTCGAGCAATCGAGGGAGCTCGGTTATTCCCAGATCCCATAGGGTATTTTCCTGTAAGGTCGTTCCTAACAGGGTTCCAAATAGTTTCTCCAAGCCGATTATTTTCGGTATTTTACCTAGATCTCGGTTGAGCCTACTGGGCCCTTTGTTCGGCTATCCTGGCAGCCATACTCCCCCTAGGTCATCCTCTAGCCCTCCAAGGTGGTGCCTGAAATTTAGCAGCCTGCCTTGCTAACTACTCATTTTGTCATGTAACCTTGACCAACTGTTCACGCAGCCTGTGATTTTCTAGCTCCACTATCGGCACGTATCTTTTAGGATTATAGTACAAATCCTCATCTAGCCTAGGATTCTGATCAGGTCATCTTCTACAAGATGATGAGGCACTCCCCTCATCAGGACTCTTGTCAACGATGGGTTATTTTCCAGGCCTTCAGGGAGGGTCCATAGTTCATGGAGTACACTCCTCCAGGATGTGAAGCAATGGTCGCCCACTTGTTCCAAGGAAGTTCAAGGCGGCTATTGTTGTTGCGCAGGAGGTTTTACACTAAACAATAAGAAGAATTGCTTAATGCTCTCAATGAAAGCACCAAACTGTTGACGCTGCTTTTCGTCAACTTAATTATGTAGAGCAATAAACAATTAACTTAGAAAGAATAGAAGAAATAAGAGATTTTTAAAGTGGCTCGGCAGTTATAATCTACCTACGTCCACGAGTCACTATTATTATGAACTTTGTGCGAAAGCTTCAAGTGAAAGAAATTTGGCAGTCTCTTCTCAATACAAAATATTGCGTGAGTATAAATGACCAAGTCCAGACTATTTGTAGACTTGGTTGTAGGAATATCTCTCCCACCCCCCCCCCCCAATTCAGGGAAGTTACAATCAAATATTTAAATTCAAATAAATCAAAATTAATAATAAAAATCAAATGCATTAATTAAATAATAATCCCATAAAAATAGGGATTCAACACACGGTTTTAACGAATCCCCAAGAAATAGGGATTTCTTAATAGCTCTTCCGTGTGGTAAGCACGTTATCGAGCTCAAAGGTTGCTTTAATGCGCATTCGAGACTAGCCAAACTTCAAGCTCATCATTCCATTTGTTGCCTCCTCCTCACTCGTTAAGTCGATCGAACTCATCTCTCAGAGAAGGTTGGTATCTTTGAGCCTGCAACTTATGCTCAAGCACTGATAATAGATCTGTAACTGTTTGACAATTTGTATAAGTGTACTGCTAACACTTGTTAATCTCGAGCTTACTCTTTACGAGCCTACATTTCGAGGCTACCTATTTAATCTTTAAATTTTGGAGTAATATATATATTTAGGGATAATTATATATTTAATACACAATCAATTGTATGGTTCTATTTGTTTCATATTAGTTTTTATTCTTTTTCTTTTGTAGGAAGTCTCTTCAAATTCTCTTGAAACTTCCTTCTCAGACCAAAATTTTTACAGTAAAAGAAAATAAACTTTGAGAACAAGCTATCATCTTAAACAAAAAAAAAAAAAACCTTTAAAGTGGAGAGCAAGCCATACGTCCCTGGTTGGTGAGGCAAGTGTGAGCCAAATTCAAAAGGGTCTTAGAAAATAGCACAACCAATTGCAAAAGTGAGTAACTTCTTCTTTCTTGCCTTTACTTTTAATTTTTTTTTAATATAATAAATGGTTTAAATAGCGTAACAAAGTAGTTAATTTTGTGTTTCTTTCTTTTGCTTTTCAATTTCTGTTAGTGATTGATTTTTTCTTCTATTTGCATTTGTTTATATATGTCGTACATAGATAATTTATATATATATCTTTTTATTTTCTTGAGTGAACCCATAGAATTAAACTATATAAAAAAAATTCTTACAACAATTCTACAAATAAAAAAATTGAAAAAGAGGCATGAAAACAACCATGAGCAACACTAAATGTAATTAATAAACTTCAAGGATAAAAAGTGGCCTTATAGTCATTGAGGATATATATAATGATATATATCCTTGAATGAAATGATGATATAATTAAGCAAATTTAATTACTTTAAATAGAATCTTTATTGAGGTATGTTGTGTGTTTTATAGTTGTTTGTTTGCTTCCTTGCTTAGATTCTAATTATGTAATATTCTTATATTTCATAATTAAAATCATATTCATAAGTCTTATTATTAATCCTTCATATATTTAACTACAACATGTATGATAAGGAATTTTAAAAGTATACAAGATTCCTCAACTTCTATAGGAAAAAATGATAAAATTACAAAATCAAGTTATGCGAATGTCAACATAAATCTTGAAGATCTTGAAAGTGACTTAGGATCGAGAACACCAATTATAGACCTTCCTTTAAGAATTTGTGATCATGTTTGGTGAGCATATATGCAAAAAGGTCCTTGTCAACCTCACCTCAAGCCATTTCCATCGACAAAAGTTGGACCTCGATCAAGAGCATTCAACAGTGCTTGGCATGAGGAATTTCAAAATTGGCTTGAATATAGTTTATCAAAAGATGGTGCATTTTGTCTATATTGTTATTTGTTTAAATCAAATTGCGGAGGACAATGAGGTGGTGATGAATTTGTTGGTCAAGGACTCAAAAATTTCAAAAATGGAAAAGCAAGACTTTATACACAAGTTGGAGGTCCATCTAGTGTTCACAATCAAGCTAGGAAAATGTGTGAAGCGTTAATGTACGAAAAACAACATATTCAAAGATTTTTTGAAAAGAAATCGAAGCAAGCTCATAGTGAGTATCAAAGTCATTTGGAAGCAGTAGTTAATTGTATTCGTATGGTATTACGAAAAGGGGTTGCTTTTTCGTGGTGACGATGAATATGAAGACTCGAGTAATCAAGGTAACTTTTTGGAGAATTTAAAATTTCTTGTTGATCATAATGAAGACATCAAAGTAGTGACATTGAAAAATGCTCCTGAGAATCAAAAATTAATATTACCTGATATTTAGAAAGATATTGTGAGGGTTGCAGCTTTTGAAATTCTTGATATCATCATTAAAGAAATTGGAGATGCGTTGTTTATTATTTTAATTGATGAATCTCGTGATTTTTCAACTAAGGAGCAAATGGTTGTTATGTTGTGATATGTAGATAAAGATGGGTGTGTGATTGAACGATTTGTGGGAAGTGAACATGTGGTCAATACCACAGCTATGTCACTTAAAGGTGTTATTGATAAATTATTTTCTAGATATGGATTAAGCATATCTAAATTGCGGGGACAAGGTTATGATGGGGCAAGCAATATGCAAGGGGAGTTCAATGGTCTTAAAGCTCTTATTTTGAATGGAATCCATCAGCTTTTATGTTCATTGTTTTGCTCACCAACTTCAACTTGCTCTTGTAGCTGTCGCAAAGAAATATATTCTAGTTGCTTATCTTTTTAGTGTGGTAACTATGATGATAAATGTTTTTGGATGTTCTTATAAGCGTTGTGATATTCTTAGAGAAAAGCAAGATGTTATTATTTTTGAAGCACTCAAGTGTGGTAAAATTTCAAGTGGAAGATGGCTAAATCAAGAAACCAATCTTAAACATTACGGTGATACTCGTTGGGGTTCACATTATCCTACATTGGTAAGCTTGATTAACTTATTCTCCCCTATAATTAATGTTCTTCAAATAATAGTAGACGATGGTCGAGTAAACTCTGAACAAAGGTTTGAAGGAAGTAATTTATTGTCTTTGATGTTAACATTTGATTTATATTTAGTCTACATTTAATGAAATCATTGTTGGAGATAACAAATGAATTGTCAAAAGAACTACAGAGAAAAGATCAAGATATTGCAAATGCCATGAAATTTGTGGAAATTTGCAACAAAAGATTACAAGCAATGAGGGACAATGAATGGGTTTCCGTTCTTAATCAATTCTCAACCTTTTGTGCTAAATATAATGTGTAAATTCCTAATGTGGATGATACATTTGTTGCCCAAGGTCGATCACGACACAAAGCTCAAGAAATGACAAATTTACATCACTATCGTGTGGAATTCTTTTTTGTTGTTATTGATATCCAACTTCAAGAGCTGAATGAACGTTTCAATGAGGTAAACACCGAACTACTTATTTGTGTTAGCTTCTTTGTGCCCTGGTGATTCATTTGTAGCTTTTGACAAAAAAAAGTTGGTCCGGTTTGCTAAGTATTATCCCAAAGATTTTTCTACTTTTGAGCTTATGATACCCGATGATCAACTTGAAACTTACATTATTGATGTACATTCTACTGAGAAGTTCTTGGGTTTAAAAATTATTGGCGATCTTGCTCAAAATATGGTTAAGACAAAGAAAAATATTATCTATCCACTGGTGTATCAACCTATTACATTTGCATTGATTCTACCTGTTGTTACTCCTACAATGAAAATAGTATTTTCTTCTATGAATATTTTGATTACGTAATCGAATGGGAGATCAGTGGATGAATGATTGTTTACTTGTGTACATTGAAAAAGACATATTCAATAGGCTTGACAATGAAGTTATCATGCAACAATTTCAAAACATGAAAACCCGGCAAGGCAGATTGTAATTTTTATTTTATTTTATAAGACGGTGTCCTATTTTATTTTGTTGAACATGAAAATTTATAAGGATGTTATAAAACTATTAAGAATATTGAAATGTAAAATATAAAGAAATGAAACTGACAGAGAAATAGAGAGATTAAAAGAGAGAGTTAAACTCTTGTGTGTTATTTCAATGAGGGAAGAACCCCTATTTATACAGATACATAAGCCCTAAGGAAATCGGGTAACTACTCCGAATACAATCAAGAATTAATGTTGATATAATACTTTGGGTAACCTAGTGATTCTTCATTATTATGGACATCCATATATATAATATTTATAACACTCCCCCTTGGATTTCCATGAAAACTGCCTCATTAAAAACATTGCCAGAAAAACCCAGTAAGACAAAAACTCAGCTAAGGGAAAAATAGTGCAGTGTATATTTACTCCCCCTTCATTTCAACGCTCTTGAAGATCCTTTAATCGACAAATTCCATTCTTATGTACCATCTTGAACATTGATGTTTGTAATGGCTTTGTAAATAAGTCTGCAAGAATATTGCTTGATCGAATTTGTGAGCATCAAATCAGCACTCTTTTGAAGATCATGTGTGAAGAAGAACTGCAGTGAAATGTATTTAGATTTATCTCCTTTAAGGTATTATCATTTTAATTGAGCAATACATGCATCATTATCTTTATAGAGAATTGTTGGTATATCTTTATCGGGTGATAATCAACATGCTCCTCAAATATGTTGTTTCGTTGATCTCAATCACACATTTTTCCTTTGCCTCATGAATTGCAAGTATCTCAACATGATTTAAAGTTGCCTTGTTAAAAACCTTGTCAGGAAAACCCAGTGGGACAAAACCTGAACTAAGGGACAAAGAGTGCAACACGTATATATCTCCTCTTCATGCATATATCCATGGTAACTTTCATGATCAAATATCTCATATGATTTTCATCGTAATATAAATCACCATAAATTTTCTATGATCACAAATTTACGATAGCTTTTCTAGAGCATATGTGTAGAATGGAATATGAATATTTATCCAACATATTAAATCAATCATGTATATAACCTTGTTCATTATCATATCATATCAACAATATTGTAATATGCATCATATTTTTGGATATTCATTATCTATGACTATGTTCCATCCCAAATTTGAAATTTAAATATGATCACATGAATGAATATCTTCAATGATATCAATTTTCATTTGCAATAAAGATGGTACTTCGGGACCATATATTCGTTGCATTCTCGTTACATGTTCTTTAATTTCTACATCATATGATCATATACACTATGATTCTTTATGCATACAAAGTTCTTCGGGACTTCTCTACTCATAATTTAATCTATTAACAAAGAATATATTTAATAATTCTCAATCTACAAGATGAAATATGAAATCTTTCTTCAATAGTTTATAAAATAATCAGAAGCTCTTCAAGAGCCTTTTACAACGTATTATTTACAAATTCACATTGCATAGACAATCATACTTGTAATTTCAAATAATTATTCACCTACATGTCTTTAATCCAGACAAAGATCTTTATTGTATAATGCGTGCGACTTTGAATTATATCTCTTAAGACATGTTAAATTCTTCTGGAATTTTTCTGGTAAGGCATATTTTAAATTGTCATATTACTAGGAGCTCCAAATAAATAATTTGTGTTGCAACGTTTATATGACACATATCAATTCTTCTGTATCTGCAAGCTACTGTGTGTAAGTTTTTGTTATTGATCACATATGTTTATATATATATTTTTTGTTTTTACATTTTTGTGTTCCTGTTGCACCGTGAGCATATTTACTAGTTTTGTACTAGGATATTTGTAGCAATTAGTAACTTCAACCATATAGTTTAGCTGATAATGCGCAGAGTTTGGGTTCAAAAAATTTCTAAAATCATGGGTTTCAAACCCAGATTCAGTGTAGAGGATTCGAATGTAGCTTTTTTATTGTTATTTTTTGTTTGCAGCTAAAGTATCGTGTAGACCAAGAAATGGGGTATAGATTTAGGATTTTAAATTATACGTTTCCCAAATTATCACCTTTTTTTAGTAACCGTCAAATTTTTCCCTGAAAATCTGGGATTCTTAAAATGAATCCACTTTCCCTTCACTGCGTCAAATACACGCTCGAAGCCCAAGCCTTATAATGGCTCGAGGTTTTCCTCGAGTTAGACCCGTTCTTTCGAGATTTCGATCTCGATCGAGCTTATCCCGCGATTTCGAGCCTTCGAGCTCGAACCGCTTAGAATTTTACTCTTATTTCTTGTGTGTTTGGCCCTCACCCTTTTCTTTCTTGCTAGGTGTCACAGAATCTTGAAAAATGGTGGGGGTCTATGCTCGCACTTCCCTATTCTTTGACAACTCCAAGCCCTGAATCGCCCTTCACCCGAAATCAGCAGCTAATTCGCGAGCATAAAGTGAGGTGTGAGCAAGAAGATATTCGAGCTCATTTTTGACGTCAAATCAACGAGGTTGAGGAGAGGAAAAGGAAAAAACTTCGGGTCGCTATCCATCCAGACCCAAACCCCGGGCTTAGATCGATCCCTCTCGACCCTACACTCAAAGTAACTGTTGCCTTCAAGCCTGGTGATCTTGTATTCTCGCTGATGGAAGAGTCATCAAATCTTCCATCCACCTCACAATCAACTGCCATTCCTACCTCAAGGGGAGAATTTTTCGAGGCCCAGCATTACTGGAGCTCGGTTTCTTCATTAGGACAAATCACCGACATTCTAGCTCATCATGGCCTAGGATTATCAGGCTCTCTGAGGTGTCGAGCTCCTACCTCCAATGAGCGAACCTAGTACACTCCAAGCGATGGCCGCCCTGACAATAAACTTAAACTCGCGGCCTGGAGTCGCGAGCATATGAAGGTAGGGGCTTTATTGCCCTTGAAGCCCCCTTTTAAGGACTTTCTAGATTTTGTTGGACTCGCACCCTTCCAACTCCAGACCAATTCATACAGGGTCTTGTCAGCCCTGAGGTCGCTATACCACGAACTGAAGTGGGATGGACCTTCGCCAAGGGAGACCCTATATCTCTTTTGCCTAAAGAGAAACCCCTCTCGAGCTTGGGGAAGAGATGGCTTCTATTACTTGTCGAGCTATCCCAAGGAAAAGAAGATCTTTGAGGACATGCCCAACCATCCCCCCAACTTTAAGCTAGCCTTCTTTTGGACAGATGGCCTGGCTCCTTCGAAGTTCTATTCGTTTCAACAAATTCGTAAGTACAAATTCTTCTTTCTTTTTTGTGTTCGATTAATGTTTAGGCTCGAACTAATTGTTATACATTCGATTCTCCAGCCAATTACCACCATCCTACCCCTACGGACGAAATGAAGGAGCATAAGGAGGCTCTGCTCTAGCTGCCCTACGGTAGGCGTTCCCTATCCTACCTTCTCCATGAAGATAAACTCCGAGCTTGCGGCCTTCTGAAGAAGGATCAAACAACGGATGACGGCAGTTACCAAAAATATACCATATGGGAGCTTGTACCACTCCCCACTGACAAACTTCCTCCGAGGCAGAGGTCAACGAGCTCGAGGGCCCGATCCCTAGCTCGTTGCCACAGTAGTCCGTGTTCGGGGAATGATGCAAATGACGAGGCTTCGAGCTCGAGTGATAGAGGTAAAGTCATCCTCGGGTCGGTCTTGTGGTCTCCTTCCCTTCTAAAATATAGACTCGACACCCTGATCCTATTCTCGGATTATAGGGATAATTTCCATGTTTGGTCTTGGGTAGACGATAGGGTCCATAGATTTGATAGCTAGCTGGGGAAATACCAAACCATGTATAGTCTGAATGAAGTTTGGGATGGGATAGTTGTTGAATATGGAACAAATTATTATAGGGATCTTCCGAGGTTAACTTCCACGTATAGGGAAGGGACTCCCCCAGCTTCTTCTGAAGATAGGGGGATAACATGGTCGAGCGAGCACGAGCTCGGAGGAGAGTTCCAGTTAGTTTTCTCGTCACTTGTCCCTTTATTTCCATTAGCTGTTTGATTCACATTTACTTTACTATTTTTAAACTCATACACTAATGTGTGACTTGATTATGCAAGCGACATGGATTCTGACCTTCAAAATGTGCTCAACAGCCACTCGGGAGCCAAGCAGAGCAAGCGCCCGAGAGCGTCACAAAAAGCAGGACGGCCTGCTAAAGTTCCCAAAAAGACCGAGGTGACTCCTCCTTCTCCGGACCCCCAGGTCTTGAGCCAAGTTGTGACCTCTGACCCCCAGGTGGGGGTTCCTGTGGAAGTTGTTCCTTCCCTGCCTCCTGCCACCCAAACTGTAACGACCCAAAATCACTAATAAGGCTTGAGGGCCTTGATTAGTGTGCTGGGAGGGGATGATTGGTTTATGTGTGAATTAAGTAGTTTAATGCATGATTCTGTGATAAGCATGCTTGTATGATTATATGAATATATATGAAATGCATGTTTACGAGTATTAGTATGCATGTAGGCCCTGTTTCGCTTAAATGAGTATATTTGTAATTTTAGCCCGTTGAGGGCGTAAATGTGATTATATGTTATAATTGTGAGGACCACATTATTATGTGGGTAAATCTGCAGCATGCGACTTGAGGCGATCCTAGGGAGCTAGTGAGCGGGAAAGTCACAACAGGACCTAATACTTGACTTGGGCCAAGTCAAGGGGTATTTTGGGTATTAAATGGTTATTTGGGTTATCAGGTTATGGAAATAAATAATTGGAGATATATTTGAGGTTAGGAAGCTTAGGTTGGAATACTGGGGAATTTTACCATTTTGCCCTCGGGGACGTTTCCGGTACCCCGAGCCTCGGGATTGACTTGATTGCTTAAGGATAGACTAAGTAAAATTTAGAACACGGTAGAAAAAAAGCTAAACTGACCTTCCTTTCTCTTCTCTTTCTCTCTCAAAGGAAACCACAAGGAACCAAGAAGAACTTGGTTGGAACTCAGAGAATTGGAGCTGTGATTTAGAAGATTAGCTCAAGGATTAGCTAAGGATTCAATCAAGAGTTAAGGTAAGCCATAAGTTTTATGCATGGTTGTTAAATTCTGTGATTATGGCTGAGTTTTAAAGTGTTTATGGGTTTTGGCATTAAAAGTTGAATTTAGGCAGAAAGCTTGGGAGTTATCTCAGTGAGTGTTTGGAGGATTGATTCTTCAGTGAAGGTAAGCTCCAATTTATGATATAGTGTTTGAATTCTGGGGTTTTTTTGACTGGTTTTGGTGTTCTTGAGTGTGTGTGTAACGCCCTGGCTACCCCAGAACAGTTATGGTGAACGGTGGACCGGAAATTTGACTCATTGCCTGAGTCCTTTGGTCAAAAACGTGCTCTAAGTGTGATTAACAGGTTAAGGTACAAAACCAATAAAAAGGAAATGGAGATTTTATTACAAACTGCTCTGCAGAGCTAAACAAAACATTTACAAGTGGTTCTCAGTACAAAATGGTCATTACAGTTTCAAATTTACAATCCCGCCGACCTAAGCGGCAAAAATAGGGTAAACCCCCTAGTTCCTCTGAGAACACCATGACCGTGGCGGTCAAGCGGCCGCATATGTACACACCACCACATCAGCTCTCCACTCAAGTCTAGATGAGCTTTTCTTTCCCTTTACCTGCACCACATAGCACCCATGAGCCAAGGCCCAGCAAGAAAACATAACATTTTTCAATAACATTATCAAATGATTATCATTATAATCATACTAAACATAAAGCTTTCAACAAGAAAATGAACATCACATGATTTTAGCGGGAGAGTGGCTGTTAAGTAAGCCACTAGCCTCCAAGCTCTCTATTCTAGCAGGAGAGTGGCTGATGGGTAAGCCACTAGCCTTCAAGCTCTGTTTTGTAGCGGGAGAGTGGCTGATAGGTAAGCCACTAGCCTCCAGGCTCTTTATTCTAGCAGGAGAGTGGCTGATGGGTAAGCCACTAGCCTCCAGGCCTGTTTGTTCATCGACCCTCAGGGTCGGTCAGGCATTAATGCTCCTTGAGTCATTCAATGCTAATGGTCGATTAGATCTAATCTCTGTTGGCTTGCGTGATTCACGCTAAGGCCGTTCTGACAAGTAAGTCAGCGCTTCCTGACCTGTGTTCAGTAACACTGCCGAGCCTGACAAATAAGTCACAGCCTCACAGCTGATACTAACACTTTTGTCGATTCTGTATTCAATCCATGTCCATATTTATACAATCAACATGCCTCACAAATATCAAACCATGCATGTCGTATACCTGTACAGGGTGCAACTGTATCCATACACTGTTTTCTTACCTCAAGTTCGAGCGAGAAGTATGATAAAGACGACCCCTGAGAACGATCGATCTTTTAGTTCCTTAGCGGTTACCTAATCACAACCAACAATAACCTCCATTAATGAGAATCCACAACATTAGGGTCTTAACCTAAGCACCATCCTCGGGACCTCGAAACATGCCCACACGGTGAGTAGAATCGATCCCGGGCCTTAAGGATTGAAACCCCAAGTCAAAAACCCTTAAAAACACTCAAAACGGGGTTTGGAAGGAACAGGGTAGCGCTACAGCGCTCAACCCCTAGCGCCACAGCGCTCTACACAGAACCTCCCAAAGGCCAAAAACCCTCTTGAGGAGCGCTATAGCGCCCTAGGGTGGGCGCTGTAGCGCTACCTCCAGCCCAAAACATCCTTGAACCGACCTTCTTCATCTCCTTCGTTTCTAACTCAATCTCCAAGCTTCCAAATCCTATTCTTGATGCCAAATGAACCCAAAAACCATCCCAACACACCCCAAACATCACAAGCATGGGAACCCTAGCCAAAACTCCCAACAAAAACCATGAATTCACCCTAAACATTTCAGCTGCAAAACAAAACCAAAACAGAGCAAACCAGAGAAACTATGGTTAGAAACTTACCCAAAACTTGGCTTATGATGGCCTTCAATAGTGGAACACACTCCCAAACTTCCAAGACTCGCTTCCCAAGCTAGAATCCTCAAAGTTGGCTCAAAGACCACAAAGAACAGTGAGAAAAAGGAGGTACGGGAGAACTCTAAAACATACTTTGTTTTTCCTTCACTATTTTCTTCAGCCAAGAGTGTTATATCTATCCTAGGGGTGAAATGTCCATTTTACCCCTAGGTCAATTAATACTTTCTAAAGGCTCCTAAGGGCATTTTTGGTACTTTCCTCCTAACTCGTTAATCATAATTAACGCTCTCCAATTCCCGTTATTCTCGAAAATCATAAACACCAATAATTCACATCACGTTACCCTTTATCTCCCGGTAACGCTCTAATCATCAAAACCACCCCGAGACTCAACCCAAGTCCCGACACTTAAACTTGTTGTGACTAAACCGCTAATCAATAATCTACGATCGTCTCATGTCAAATAGCTCGAGCAAACCCACATCATAATGTGGTCTCAAATTATATCACCAACATGTGAACAAATAATCAATTTACCCTCAACGGGTCAAATTACCATCACACCCCTGTATAAAGAAATATGGACACATATGCATGCATTTCACATCATATCATAATATAATCAACATTTACATGCATTTAATCAATTAATAACATAATTAAGCAAGTACGGCCCTCCCGGCCTACTGTTCACGCAGTTAAATACATCGGAGAATTCGGGGCATTACAGTGTGGGTTTTAGAAATTAAAATGGTGTTTTTATGAGTTTTTAGATTAGGTTTCTGCTGGCTTATGCTTCTGAAATCATGCGATGATGTTTGTGATAATTGGAGTATATTATTGGGATGGTTAAGAGTGGTTTTGAGTGAGGTTTGAGAGTTAAAAATGGTGGTTTTTCTGGGTTCGAAGGGGTCGGGCCGCGACATAGTTCTTGGTGTGTCGCGACCCTCTGAAGCTGATGAGTGCTAGAGATGGAGGGTGGGCCACGACATGGGGTATGTAGGGCCGCAGCTCGTGTCAATTTTTGGGCGAGGCTGAGCCTCTGGTTAGGGCCATGTCGCGGCATAGGGAGCTTGAGCCACGACCCTTAAGGACATTTGTGTTTTTGGGTTTTTAAGCATGGGAACCTAACCTAGGGTGCTCGGGATCGATCCCACTGCTGTGTTTGGTGGGGTTCGATGTCCCGGAGGCTAGAACTTTATCCGTAAACCTTTTTATAGTTATTAATGGTATCCCTTATCTTGGTTGTGACTAGGTACTAAGCTAGGGCTCGGGAAACGGATTGTGCTCAAGAGGCATCTCTCGTAATCAGTACACTTGGAAATTAAAGGTAAGAAAACTGCACCCGGTTGTGAATTTATGATGGGACTAAGGGTTCCCTGTTTTGTATGCTTAACAAAGAATGGTATTATGCCATGTGAATAATAAACAAACGTCCTAAGAGTGTCGGAGTTTACATTGGCAAACAAGGCGTGGCTCAGCCACTGGTAGTTGAGGATAACTTATTATGCACTGAGCTCAGTTTAAGCGGACCGGAGTCAGTGGGGTAAACAGAGGGTGTCGACCCTGATTATTATGTGATTTGATTATTATTGTTGATTGGTGGATTTGTCATGTTGAATAGCTGAGTGTTGGTTTGTTGATACTCTGGTTATGTCTATGGACTATGTGATTAACGTGGTACGCTAGGTATATGAACTTGCTTTAAGGATTATTCAATTGTTATCATTATTTTTACTATAACGTTATATTTTCTTGCTGGACCTTGGCTCACGGGTGCTACGTGAGGTAAAGGCAAGGGCAAGCATGATCAGCCCTGAATCGGAGAGCTCTAAAGGCAGAATGTACATGATCAGCTGCTCGGCCGCCACGGTTGAGGAGGAGACATGAACAGGAGGACCATAAATGTCTGTTTTGCCCTTAGAGTGGCTAGTGGTTGCTTGTACTCTAGAAATTTTGTAAACTGACTTTCAAACACCATTTCTTTTGGGATCCCTTGTTCAAAATGTTTAATTATACGAAATATATCTTTTGTGACCAAAACCTTTTCACCCTAGTTCATTAATGGTTTTATAGACACGTTTTTAGCTAAATGACTTGATTAACAAGTCCTGCACCTTTATAAATACACAGTGTAGCGGTCTTGGCTGTCCAGGGCATTACAACTTGGTATCAAAGCGTCCTAGGTTTAAGGGTTCCTGAAGATCGGTTGGACATGTACATTCGCTGCTAGAGACAAGCTTGATTCAGGGTTTGGTAATGTGTGTATGTGCTTATATGTTTATGTGCTTGGAAAGAATTATGATTGTTGTTATATGTTGTATTAATAGGAAGCATGAGATACTGATAGGGCTTGGCCCTTGACTGCTGTGTGATAATGTTGAGGCACGTTTATTAGCATTGATGTGCATGTAAATGAATATATGAATGATTAACTGCATATTGTGTATGGATGAATGCCTATATCTTGATTGCTTGTGATTGATTATGTTCCATTGGTGGATTTTGGAAAAGCTTTTACCCTGTCATCATGGTCTGATTGTCGAGTCATTAATTGCAAATTGACTTGGATATCTATGCGTCCAAGAAAATCTACGTGAATAGCAGGCACTAGGTCTGGGACCGGAGGTGATGACCAGGGCCAGATTCCTCCGCCAGCTCCTGAGAACTAGCAGCAGATTATGGCATAGATGCAAGCGCGACTTTAGAGCCAAGATGAATAGATTCATCTTCTACGACAGCAGGCTCCATCAGGGAGTGCTACGCCTATTGTGCCACCTGTAGTGGCACCAGTTATTCAGCCAGTAGAGGTTGGGAACAGATGGGAACCATAGTATGAGCGATTCCAAAAGCAACATCCCCTAACTTTTGAGGGAGGACCTGACCCACTGAAGGTCGAACAGTGGATGACTATGATTACTACTATCCTAGACTTCATGAGGATAGAGGGATATGACAGAGTGGCATGTGCCACATATATGTTGAGAGAGGATGCCCGCATTTGGTGGGAAGTGGCATCACAGACCAAGGACGTCACTGCTTTGGGTTGGAATGGATTCAAAGGTATGTTAAGCCAGAAATACTAGAATGTGGCCATCAGGGAAGCAAAGGTTAATGAGTTTGTGGGGTTGGTGCAGGGAAGCATGACGGTTACTAAGTATGCCCTAAAATTCGATAGACTTGCAAAATTTTCACCAGATCTTGTGCCTACAGATGCAGCTAGGCAAGACAGGTTTATTCGAGGGCTTAATGCTATCATAGCCCGGGATGTGGGGATTACAACAGTACCTGGGGGAACAACTTATGCCCAGGCTGTTGAGAAGGCTCTTACCGTTGAGGAAGCGGAGAACAAGATTGTAATGCCCCGAAATCCCTAATGTGGTTTAATGGTTGGATTAGTAGAACGGGGGGCCATAATTGTTTAATTATGCCATTAACTGATTATATGCATGTTTATGTGAATTATATTATAATATGATGGTATATGCATGCATGTGGGTTCACATTTGATTATTAGGGTGTTTTGGAAATTTGGCCCGTTGAGGGCATATTTGTGTATTTTGGTGCATAATGTGAGTTATGGATGAGATCCCATTATTATGGAGATATATTCGAGCTATTCGGCATGAGACGCTCTTATATTGTGAATTAGCGGTTTTGTCATAATGGGGTCATTTATTGGGATATTGAGTAATGAGAATGTTTTTTTTTTTTGATAAGAAAAAGAAATTTAATCCACCAAAATCAAGCCAATTTACAAACTACCAGTTCTGGAAACCAGATAAAAAACAATTACATCATCTGAAAAAGAGTAATCAATCTCTTCTCTCCAGCCTTCAGTTTGGAGCTACTAAGATCAGTTAATTTGGTTTTAATACCCCAGAGAATCAAGCGACTTAGCTTCAAAACAGAACAGGAGTAAGCCTAAAAAATACACCAATTCATGTTAGTCCAAATATAATATACTGATAAAGCAAGCAGAGCAGCACTGATCTTCTGTAAAATGCCCTTTGGTCTTCCTTCCATCCAAACTTGCCACTCTGAATAAGAAAAAGGCCAAAGCTGAAGCCCCAATCTGGTTTGAACTTCACACAGAACTTGCTGAGAAAAAGGACACTTGAAAAATAAATGATCATGTGATTCCTGGTCTAATTTGCAGACAGGACAAAGACAAGTCTTAAGCTGAATATGACATTTAAGTAAGTTGTCACGAGTGAGGAGGTGACCTAGCACTGCTTTCCAGAGAATAAACCTATGCTTCGGAATAGACAACTTACACCAAACCACCTTGTCAAAATGAATCTGCTCTTTGTGTACCAGATGCTCATACAGACTAGACAAGTTCAGCTTCTCCTTGGTCATCGTAGCCTGTAGCATATCAGAAGTGAAAATATCTCTCAGCTTTATGAGATTCCGCCAGTACCAGCTAACATCATATTGTAATTGATAAGACCAGAAATTCTGCCCCTTGAGATAAACACTAGCTATCCATTTGACCCAAAGGGAATCTTGATTAGAAGCAATAACCCAGATGTACTTAGCCATCAGAACAATATTCCATTTATAACCTTCTTTAAATCCAATCCCACCTAAGTATTTAGGTAAGCACACCTAGTCCCAAGAGGACATATGGACTTTACTTCGGTTTCCCCTAGCTCCCCACAGAAAGTTCCTACACAATCTATCTATTTCTTGGATAAATTTTTTAGGGAGTAAAAATATACTCATCCAATAAGTCCTAATACCCAGCAAAACAGAATGTATGAGTTGAGATCTCCCAGCAAACGAGAGATGTCTACTAGACCACGAATGCAACCTGCTTTGAAATTTCTTAATAATTAGCCCACAGTCCTCAGCCCTCCATTTAGTTGGTCTAAGATAAGGGCCCAGATATTTCAGAGGAAAATAACCTTCTTCAATCTCCAAGCTAGCTAGAATTTTCCTCCTTTCCTCCAAATGAACTCCACCAAAATATATATGTGACTTAGACATGTTCATAACCAGACTAGAAATTTTACTGAAGCTACGAAATCCATCCATCAGAATCTTAATTGAAGTATGTGAACCTTTACAAAAGAGCAAAAGGTCATCCGCGAAGCAAAGATTAACAAGATTCAATTGCTTACAAAGAGGGTGAAATCTGAATTCCTTTTGCTGGGAAGCTAACAGTAATAACCGAGTGAGATACTCCATTATCAAAACAAAGAGAAGAGGGGATACTGGGTCTCCTTGTCGCAGCCCTTTCTTCCCACTAAAAGCACCATGAATTCTTCCATTCAAAATCAAGGAGTAAGAAACTCCTTTCAAACAGACCATTATCCATCTTATAAATCTACTAGGAAAACAATAAGCATTGAGAAGATCCTCTAAGAAATACCAATCCACTGAATCATATGCTTTGCTAAGATCTAACTTAACCAAACATCTATTCGATATGCTCTTCCTAGAATAACCCTCGAGAATATCTTGAAGGATGAATATATTATGGGCCATCGATCTGTTTTTGATAAAAGCACCCTGATTTTGGTGAGTAAGAAAGGGCAGTACAGTAGCTAACCTCACACAAAGCATCTTAGAGATACACTTGTATAAGGTATTACAACAAGCTATTGGTCTGTAGTCAATAGCAGTAGAAGGAGAATCTGTTTTAGGCACAAGAGCAATGACTGATCTATTGAGGGATTTAGGCAGCATACAAGAATCAAAGAAATCCAAAACAGCAGAGGCTATCTCAACGCCCAAAAATTTCCACATATACTTGAAAAAACCCGAGCCAAACCCGTCTGGACCAGGACTCTTAACAGAATGAATGCTAAACATTGCCTCTTTAACATCTTTCTTCGAAAAGGGTCTAACTAAACTGAGTTGCTGATCAATGCTTAAGGTTTTACCAACGTTTATCACAGCCAGCTGAATCCTAGCAGTAGCTGTACTAGAACTACCCAGAAATCCTTCAAAATGGTTAACAAAATGTTTAATCACATCCTCATAACAATCAACTATCTGTCCATGGTCATTGACAAAAGCAGTAATCCGATTAGAAGCTAACCTCTGTTTTAAGGTTGCATAGAAGAAAGCACTGTTGTCATCTCCATATCTCAACCCAGTGACTTTACTCCGTTGTCTGAGAAAGCTCTCATGCATTTTAGCACAGAGAATAAACTCAGAACATGCTTCTTGCTTTGCTCTATGAAGTTCTTCAGACTGAGGCTGCTGCTGAAGAACAAACTGAGCTTGTTGGTATTTTTCCTTGGCTGCAAGAAATTTTCCTGGTATATCCCCAATTGTTGTCTTATTAAACTGAACCAAAATAGACTTTAAATTAGTCAATTTCTGACTAATTCCTTTCAAACCAGAACAGACCCCAGTAGTACCCCAACTGTTCAGGACCGTCTCCCTAAACTTCTCATGTTTTGTCCACATATTGAAAAATTTGAACGGTTTCAGCCCTGTAACTTGACCAAGAACAGGTTTAATAACACAACAACAATGGTCAAAGATTACATCCCAGTTGAATTGAGCTTCTGAGTAAGGAAAAACATCAGTCCAAGCTTCATTACTGAAGACTCTATCCAATTTGGAAAAAATTCTAGAACCCTCCTTTTGCTTATTGGACCAGGTGAATTGAGCACCAATTCTACGAATTTCTGTCATCAAGCAATTAGCTCTCCAATTACAAGCATCTTCCTTTTCTATCTCAGTGATAGGCCGACCACCTACCCTATCATCAAAATCAAAAACGGCATTAAAATCACCCGCAACTAACCAATGTAGAAATGGCAAACTCAGTGAATCTAAAGCCTGCCACAACCTCTTCCTTTCCTCTAAATGATTCCTACCATAGATTACTGTCAAGCAAAATGGGTACAAAACACCCATGATCTTCACAGTACAGTGAATAAATTGGTCTTCCACATCAATAATAGTAATTTTGAACATACCCTTTCTCCGAACCAGGAGAATTCTTCCTTCTACAATCGAAACAGATAAAAAATCCCAATCTCTGAACACAGAATTCATCATATCCTCTATTTTAGAGCCCCTAAGTTTTGTCTCAAGGAACGCCCCCAAACCTACTTTATTGAACCTACAGAAATCATGAAGGGATTTCTGCTTATTCCTATGATTCAACCCTCTAACATTCCAGCAGAGCAGATTTATTCCTTCCATCAGAAATTTTCTTAGAAATTTTACCCTGTTGCCGACCTTCCAGTTGTCTAGCTTGTAAGACACTAAACTGATTGACCTTGCTAGGTTGGGATACCTCATTAACATGCTTAACACCACTTACTCTTTTAGGAGTCGTCCATACCTGGTCCAGGACTTCTTTAGATGTATTATTATCCTTCCCAACATCATCTAAAGAACTATTAGCCATCTCAGGAACTTCTGAAGTCAAGTCCAATTTAGCAGAATCTGGTTCAGCCTCTCCCTGCCTGTTATCTTCTGCCTTCTCACTAGCTTCACCTTGCGTCTTCTTTGGTTGCCACACTTCTTTCTCTTCCTTCCTACAGCTAGAAGCAGCATGTCCAAGATTTTTACAAACCGAACATTTTGTAGGCAACCATTCAAATTCAATAAGTTGCTCAACCAATTGCCCACGTTCATTCACAAAACTAATACTGTGAGGGAGCTTGTCAGAGATTTCCACATCGAAAAGTACTCTAGCGAATTTCACCATTGATCGATCTTTAGTGATTTTATCAATCATCATAGGACGGCCTATGGTGCTAACAAGAGCACTCAAACATTTGGTACCCCAGTATTGGAGCCCCAAATCATGTAATCTCACCCAAACTGGGACCGATTTCACTAAACGGAATGTGTCAATATCTGTCGACCAAGGCCTAAGAATAACTGGTTTCCTGTCAAAATGAATTACTCCCGATTCAAGGACCAGGTCCCTAGTCGAGATATCCCTAAACTTAACAATCGTGAACCCAACATTCATCCTAGCCACCCTTTCTATGCCAAGTTTTCCCCATATTCTTCGAATGAAACCTTCAAAAACAGCAATCGGGGGATTAGCCCCTAGAACAATGCAGACTATAGCAGTATTCCAAAAAGATGCCTGCTCTTCAACTTCCTCCAGATCCAATTGAGCTATCGGTAACCCATCCCTGAAAAAAGGCTCCTCATAGGTTAATTTCACACCATTATGCTGCGAAAAATTATCCCGAAATTGGGACCATTTGTTCTTAGCCCGATCTTGAAACGAAAGATCATCTCCTAAATTCACCTTATCAGGCTCATCCAGGTTGAAACCCTCGGTACCATTACCAGCATTAGCAGACACAAACCCATCTTCTTCGATAGTCTCAGTAAAATCAGCCACAGAATCTGCAAAGAATTCTTCACCCGTGTGCTCAACATTCAGACTCTTAGCAATCACTGCTTCACCACGCACATCCTTCTCTGAAGATGGATCAATCCCACTCTTTGATGATGGAGTAACAGGCTTCTGAATTGCCTTCTTCTTCCTCGCCATGGAGAGAGGGAAAGCAGCTCTCACGCCTTTACAAGTCCCAATATTGAGTAATGAGAATGTTATTTGATGATAAATTGGGAGTTATTGAGATCAGGAGGAAATTCTGGGAGTTTTGACTATAGTGTCCCCGGGGGTGCTTTCGGGACCCCGAGCACTAGGTTTTATTTAAGGTTACTTAAGCTTGAAGTAACTTGTTAGATAGAACCGTACGTTAGAAAAATACTTTTCTCTTTTCCCGCTAGTTCCTTTTACCGTTCGAGGCAATTTCGAAGAAATCTTGAGTTCTAGGAGTCGGAATCAAGCGAGGATCAAGGCATAGCGATCCTAGGAAATATTAGAAGCTTCTTGACCGAAGGATTTGACGAGAAACAACCCAATCAAAGGTAATCTAAGCTTTAAGTTTTGAGTTTTTAAAGTTTCTAAGCTTTGAATTGGATTTTTTGAATCGTTGAGTTTTTGGTTCGTTTGAGCCTCGGGATTTGATGGTTTTGGATCATTGGGAAGTTTGGGAACTTTGATTTTTGGATTTGGAAGTGTTTAGGTATGTTTTTGGAGGGTTTGGGATGAAGAAGATCGAGTTCTTGGCTGGTTCTGGGTGGGGGGCCGCGGCCCTGTTCTTGGGCACCGCGACCTAAGCTCGAAGAAGCAGATGGAGGCTTTTGGCCTGTGCTAGGCGCCGCAGCCCTGAGTAAGGGGCGTCGCGGCCCTTGCTCCTGTTGTGGCTGGGGGTCGCAGCTCAAGGTGCTAGGGTCGCAGCTCTTGGGTGGTTTTGAGGTCGTTTGAGTGTTTTAACCTCGGGAACTTGGTTTTAGGCCTCGGGATTGTTCCTACTACCCAGATTAGTGGGGATTGATGTCTCGGAGGCTAGATCATGGTTTGGGAACCTTTGTTGTTCATTTTATTGATGGTGTCCCATATTTGGTTATGACTAGGTGACCGCTAATGGCTTAAAGGTTGATCGTTCTCAAGGGTCGTTCTTTTATTCATTCTCGCTCGAATCAGATGTAAGAAAACTACACCCTGTGTATATGACATGCATGATTGTTGTTGAGGCATGTTGGTTGATAAATGTGGACATTGATTGCATATTAAATGCTTAGTAGAGCTTGCTTACTTGTGTATGGCACTGATTAGTCAGGGACGACACTGGTCGCATATTACTGACCTGAGAGTCAGAAATGACATAAGCGTCTTGAACGCAGGGATGATAAAAGATTAGATCTAATCGATAACAGCGTTGAATGACTCTAGAGCATTAATACTAGACCGACCCTAAGGTCGATGAAACTTATAAGCGCTTGACTAGTCTAAGACTAGTTACTCAGCTCCAAGGCCTAGGTGACTACTTGTCACATGGCTAGGGAGCGGAATCCCATGGTTATGACTCTATGGTCATGAGGTAGGTTATGTTGGTGACTAGTCACCAAGCACCTATTATGTTTAAGCTAGTGAAAGGATCACTTATTTGTAAAGCCCTAGTGACCCTATCGTCACATGGCTAGAGGGAACGGAACCCACCTTAGTGACTTTTGCGACGGTCACTCATATGTTTTGGACTGAAAGTCCTGAATGATTATTATGATCATTGTTGATATTATATTCATGCTGTATTGTGTTTTCTTGCTGGGCTTTGGCTCATGGGTGCTATGTGGTGCAGGTAAAGGGAAAGAAAAACTCACCCAACCTTGAGTGGAGAGCTTAGGTGGTGCTGTGTACATATGCGGCTGCTTGACCACCACGACCAAGGAGTTCTCAGAGGAACTAGGGGGTTTACCCTATTTTTGCCGCCTAGGTTGGCAGGTTGTAAATTTGAAACAGTAATGACCATTTTGAGTTGTAAATAACTTGTAAAAGATTTTATGGGCCCATGAACAGTTTTATGTTATATATAAAATATATCATTTCCTTTTGATTGGTTTTCCACCTTAGCCTGTTAATAATACCTAGAAGCACATTTTTAACCAAAGAACTCGAGTAGCGAGTTAAATTTCTGGTTCACCGTAATTTTTCTGGGGTAACCAGGGCATTACAAAGATTTGGAAGGAAAGTGCAGCAAGGTGCAAGGGTCGCAGAGTGGTGCCTCCTTATTATGGGTCAGGAAGGGGCGGAGGCCCCAGTGATGTGAAGTGGAAGACCCCTGACACTTCGAGCACTACTGGCCCTGATAGGAGGGGTCGGGGTTGTCGGGTGGCCGTCAGGGTGGAAGTGAGGCATGGAGGAGTTATCTGGAGTGCCCGAGGTGTAGTAGACGCCATCAGGGTGAATGTCGGGCCAAGGCCCGCTATGTGTGCAGAACAGTGGGGCACCTCAAGAATGACTGCCCAGCAGTGAAGAAAGGGGATGCAGGAAAGGTGGACAGCTTGACTCTCGCTCGAGTGTTCACTTTGACACAGGCAGAGGTCGATGCTAGTCCCTCGGTGGTGATAGGTCAGCTTTCTAGCACTGGCTCTCCTTTTACTGTATTGATTGACTCTGGTGCTACACATTCATTTGTTTCTAGTAAAGTGATTGATAGATTGTGTAGACCTAGTGAGTATCAGACTCAGGGGTTTGGGACATTATTTGTTTGTGTATTAGGCTCTCGCTGCAGTTGCTCGGCTGAATTACAAGCTGAACAACGAGGTTCATGTGAGCATGTCTTATGCTCAGGAGTCGAAGAATCTTCAGCTTAAGCTTTCCGACGAGTTCGAAGCTGCCAAGCTGAAGCTGGTGGCTGAGCTTGAAGAGAAGAACTCAAGGATCAGGGAGCTCGAGGAGAAGAACTCAAGGTTCGAGGAGCTTGAGAAACTAAAAGCCAAGCTCGAGGAGGAGAAAAAGGCCACCTTCGACATAATGGAGGGTGAAAAAGCTCGCCTCCTTTGAAGAATTCAAGCAAAGGAAGGATCGAGCAGTGGACATAGCCGTTTACAGGATCTGGGCCAACAATGCCGATCTCGACACAAGCTTCTTAGGTACCCTGGAGGACAAGCTCCTGGCTAAGTGGCATGCTCGAATGGAGGTGAATGAAGCTGAAGAGGAGGCTGAGAAGGCTAAAGAGGGGTCGAATGACGCCAAGGGGGCTGCTCCTGCTTCCTAGAAATTCGATCATGGACTGCGTCCCATTTAAATTTTTTGTAATAGTTAGAACTTTTCTTTTTTATGCCCTCGGGGCACAAACAATTTACAGATCGTAAAAGAGCTATTTTTTTGTTTAACCAAGCTTACACTTGATATTTTTAATGTTATGCTCGACTTTAATTTAATATTTTTGCCTCACATTTCGTAAATTGAAATATTTTAAGCAATATATATTAAATTTTTCCTTTATGTTTGTTTATTCATACAAAAAACTGTTGGATTTCAGCTCAAGTTTCGATGCATTCATGCATAGTTTGCTCGATGTTAGTTTGCTCGATGTATCCATATCCGATCTTGTTTTGTGCCAAGGTCGGATCTTACTTTTACCACGCACTCGAAAGTACTTAAGTGGTATGTAAGATAGGTAGTTTAGTTATATCTTGATTTTTAGTCACTTTTCCTCTTCCTTGAGTAGTTCCTTGAGGTTATGAGGTCGAAGCTATTGTTGCAAAATACTCTAGCCTCAGTCTCGACTTAGCTCGAAGTAGGTTTATCTTTTTCCCAACTTGTGTCGATTAGTTTTAGTTGGTTTGTTCCAAACTTATTCAGGTCGTGTTTGGTTTGTAATCCATACACTTATTTTTTTCAATAATCTAGTTACGTCCAAGTTATCTTAGCTCGCGTATTTGGTTATGTCCAGACACTTATTTCGAGCAGATACTTATAACTTCTATGTCGGGTTAATGGTCCAGACATTTGCTAGTTTTCGTGTATGCTATATTGGCATGTCGGGTTAACCATCCAGAAATTTTTCTTTTTATGTTATTTATTTTTTCAAACTTATGGTATGTATACCATTGATGCCCCCTTAATATCCTATGAGTGCGACCATAGGTTATTAAATTAAGAGAGTTTGCAAAAAATACAACATAAAAAGAACAAGAATGACTTTTGCTTAATATCGAATATGTTATTAATAAAAATTATGTAAAAACAAACATGCTTGGTTACAGTGAGACATCATTCCTACACTATTTATAGTAAGGTCGTAGATGCTCGCCATTCCAAGCTCGTGATACCAATTCTCTGTTTAATCTCGCCAATTTATAGACTCCAGGTCAAATAATTGACTCGATCTGGTAAGGTCCTTCCCAATTAGGTCCAAGCACGCCAGCAGTCGAGTCCTTTTTAGTTAGGGACAAATGTCTTAACACTAAGTCTCTAATCCGAACTTCCTATCCCGAACCATTTTATTAAAATATTGGGTAGCTCGTTGTTGATATGCTGCATTTCTCAGTTGAGCTTCATCTCGTCTTTCTTCAATAAGTTCCAGACTTACTTCGAGCCAGGATTGGTTCGAGGCTTGATCATATACGTGGCTACGGATCGTGGGTATGTCGACCTCGATTGGTAACATGGCCTCGCATCCATATGCCAGGGAAAATGGGGTATGCCTTATTGAAGTGCGAGCTATGGTTCGATATGCCCACAAAACTTGGGGTAACTCCTTGGGCCATTTTCCCTTAGCTTCTTCTAACCTCTTCTTTATAGAACTCTTGAGAGTTTTATTTACCGCTTCGACCTGGTCGTTCGCCTGGGGATGGGAAACGGAAGAAAAGCTTATTATTACTCTCTTTTTTTTCACAAAAATGGGTAAATAATTCACTGTCAAATTGAGTACTGTTATCTGACACTATTTTCCTTGGCATTTCGTATCTACTAATGATGTTTTTTACCACAAAGACCAAGACTTTTTCAAGGTAATTGTTGCCAGGGGTTCGGCCTCGGCCCATTTTGTAAAATAATTGACCGCGACCATAACATACTTTACTCCACCTTTGCCAGTTGGCAATGATCCTATGAGATCGATTCCCCATACCGCAAATGGACATGGGGAGGTCATCATGGTTAGCTCGGATGGCGGAGCCCGAGGAATTGTAGCGAATCGCTGACATTTATCACATTTCTTGACATATTCGAATGCATCTGCTTTGATAGTAGGCCAGAACTATGCTTGTCTTATGATTTTCTTTGATAGACTATGCCCCCTAGTGTGGTCTCCACAAAATCCTTCATGAATTTCTTCTAGGATTCTCTTTGACTCGGGTGGAGTCACACATCAGAGTAATGGCATAGAATATCCTCTCCGATACAACCTTCCCTCCACAAAAGTGTATCTCGGAATCTGATACATTAATTTCTAAGCCTTGTTTTGTTCTGCTGGGAGAATGCCGGTTTCGAGGTAATCAACTATTGGGGTCATCTAGGTTGGTTCAGAGTCAATCATGCATAAGTCTTCCTCTTCAGGCTCGCTGATACTGGGAGTCGACAAGTACTCTATTGGTACTACATTTAGCGTGTCGGCCTCGTTGGATGTGGCGAGCCTGGCTAAGGCATTCGCATTTGAGTTTTGTTCTCAGGGAACTTGCTCTATGGCGTAAAACTCGAAATGTTCGAGTGTGGCCTTAGCCTTTTTTAAATATGCATCCATCCTTATACCACGAGCCTGATATTCCCCTAGAATTTGGTTAACCACCAATTGCGAGTCACTGTAGCAGTGTATGGCTTTGGCCTTGAGTTCCTTGGCTATTTGGTTTCCTGACAATAAAGCTTTGTACTCAGCCTCGTTATTAGATGCTTCGAAGCAAAACCTCAAGGTAGAGTGAAATCATTTTCTTGTTGGAGTGATTAATATGATTCCTGCCCCCGATCCATTTTCGTTGGAAGATCCGTCAACATAAAGTTTCCACAGCTTGCGGGCTGGGGTTATAACTTTGTCCTCGGATACTCCTGTACATTCCACGATGAAGTCTGCCAGGGCCTGCACCTTTATGGTTGTTCTCGGATGATAAGTGATCTCGAACTGTCCGAGTTCAAAAGCCCATTTTAACAATCTGCCTGATGCCTCCAGTTTGGACAAGACTTTTCGTAGTGGTTGGTCAGTCAATACATGGACGAGTTGCGCTTGGAAGTAAGGTTAGAGCTTTCAAGATGAGTGGATTAGGCTGAGGGCCAGTTTTTCCATTAAAGGGTATCTCGATTCTGCCCCCAGTAACATCTTGCTGACATAGTACACAGGTTTGTGTACCTTCTTGTCTTCTCGGACGAGCACAGCACTGATGGCGTGCTCGGTTGTAGCGAGATACAAGTATAAGACTTCTCATGTGATAGATTTTGACAAGATCGGAGGTTCTGCGAGGTGTTTCTTTAAATCTTGGAATGCGAGCTCACATTTCTGTCCACTCGAACTTTTTGCCTCCTCTCAAAAGGTTGAAGAATGGAAGACATCGGTCTGTAGATTTAGAAAGAAACTTACTTAATGCCGCCATCCGTCCAGTTAAACTCTGGACATCTTTATGATTTCGAGGTAAGGGCATATCAATTAATGCCTGGATCTTGTCAAGATTAACCTATATTCCTCGCGCGTTTACTATGAAGCCTAGAAACTTCCCTAATGATACTCCAAAAGAGTATTTTTGGGGGTTGAGTTTCATGTTGTACTTCCATAAAACGACAAAGCATTCTTTGAGGTCATTTACATGGTTATCGTTATGTTTAGATTTTACTAACATATCATCAACATAAACTTCCATGTTATTACCTATTTGTTTGGGGAACATTCTGTTCACGAGTCTTTGGTACGTTGCTCCAGCATTTTTAAGCCCAAAAGGCATGACATTGTAATAGTACAACCCTTTATCGGTTACAAACCTCATATGCTTTTGGTCCGGTGCATGCATGGCGATCTGGTTATATCCAGAATAAGCATCCATGAATGATATAAGACCGTGCCCATCTGTTGCATCTACGAGCTGATCGATCTGAGGTAGGGGAAAACAATCATTTGGGCATGCCTTGTTGAGGTCAGAGTAATCAATGCAAGTTTTGCCATGTTCCGTCGAGCTTCTGAACCAATACTGGATTGGCGATCCAATCAGGATAGAAGGCATCTCGTATGAACCGGTTTTCCTTTAACCTGTCGATCTCTTCCTTTAAGGCTTTCTTTTTATCATCGTCTAGGAGTCTCTGTTTTCGCTGCTTTGGGGGGAAGCTCTTGTCAATATTGAGTGCATGGCTTATCACATTTGGACTTATCCCTACCATGTCCGAATGTGACCATGCGAAAACATCCTGGTTCTTCTTTAAGATGCAAATTAATTGCTACTTTTCTTTTTCAGAAAGGTTTTTCCCCACCTTCACAAACTTCGGGGGATCGACTTCTTCGAGCTCTTCTAGCGACTCAAGGTCAGCCCTCTCCTCTATTCTAGGGTTGATTTCTTCGTCTATTTCAAAGATCGTGTCGTCCTCATTCTGAATTATGACAAGTGCCTGTGCACTTGTTTGTTTCTTCCCTCTAACGGAAATGTTATAGCCTTCCCTCCCCGCGAGCTTGTAATGCCCCAAAATCTCTAATGCGGTTTAATGGTTGGAATAGTAGGTCGGGAGGACCATAACTGTTTTATTACGCCATTAAACTATTATATGCATGTTTATGTGAATTATATTATAATATGAAGTTAAATGCATGCATGTGGGTCCACATTTCATCGTAGGGGTATTTTTGTAATTTGGCCCGTTGAGGGCATAATTGTATATTTGTATGCATGTATGTGATCTATTGTTGAGGCCACATTATAATGTGGATTTGTTCGAGCTATTCGGCATGAGACGATCTTGAGTGCAGATTAGCAGTTTAGTCATAATAGGATTAAGTTCGGGGCTCGGGTTGAGTCTCGGGGTGATTTTAATGATTAGAGCATTGCCAAGAATTAAAGGGTAACAATATATGAATTATTGGTATTTGAGAATTTCGAGAATAACGGGAATTGGAGGGTGTTAATTATGATTAACGAAATAGGCGGGAAAAGACGGTTTTACCCTTGGGAGCCTTTAGAAAACTTTATTTGACCTAGGGGATTTTAGTCTTTTCACCCCTAGGATTGATTTAAGCCATTGAAGGCTGTAGAAACTTGAAGAAACAGAGTATCAAAAGCACCTCTCCCGTACACCATTTCTCTTCCTTTTCTTCTTGGCTTTTTTAGCTTAATTTGAGGAACCAAGCAAGGGAAGTAAGTCTTGAGGGCTTATGATTGTATTCCACCATTGAAGAGGGTCCTAATCTGAGCTTGAGGTAAGTTTCTGGCCATTAAAACTCTAGCTTTGCTCTGTTTTTGCTATAGTTTTCAGTTTGGTTTTCTTGATTGGTTAAGGGGAATTGATGAGAGTGTTTGGCTAGGTTATTGGGGTTGTGATGCCTAGGACATGTGGGGATGGTTTTTTGGTTCATTTGGGACTTAAAATGAAGTTGGGAAGCTTTTGGTTCAGGTTGGAAATGGTGGAGTCGAAGGGGGAAGATTTTTGGCCATTTCAGTTTGGGTGTAGCGCTATAGCGCCCATAAGGGGGCACTACAGCGCTACTCAGGAGGCTTTGGGTCTAAGTATAGCGCTGGGGCGCTAGTGGGGTAGCGTTGGGGAGCCATCCTGTTCCACCAGGTTCCCGTTTTAGGCATTTTTAAGGGTTTTTGACTCGGGGTTTCAATTCTTAAGGCTCGGGATCAAATCTACTCATCGTTTGGGTACAATTCAGGGTCCCGGGAGTGAGGTCTAGGTCAAGACCCTATTATTGTTGATTTTCATTAATGTAGGATATAGTTGGTTATGATTAGGTAACTGCTAAGGAATCAAAAGGTCAATCATTCTCAAGGGTCGTTCTTTTACTATTTCTCGGTCGAACCAGAGGTAAGAAAATTGCACCCTATATATATGACATGCATGGTTATTATTGAGGCATGTTGAGTGATTAAATGTGGTCAATGATTGCATAGTAAATACTTAGCAAATCTTGTTTATTTGTGAATGGCACTAACTTACTAGTCAAAATCGGCAATGGTGTCAGATCCGTCTGTGAAGCTGTGACTTACTAGTCAAGTTCATCAACGGTATTGAGCACTGGTCGTGTGTTACTGACCTAAGAGTTAGGGGTGGCATAAGCGTCATGAACGCAGAACCGACAAAAGATTAGCTCTAATTGACATCTGCATTGAATGACTCACTATGAGCATTAATGCCGGAGCAATCCGAAGTTCGATGAAAACTAAAAGCGCTTGCCTAGTTCTATGACTAGTTACTCAGAGCTAGGGCCAGAAGGCCAGTTGACCCTATCGTCACATGGCTAAGAGTACGGAACCCACAGTTGTGACTCTATGGTCACTCGTTTGGTTTGCATTGGTGATTTGCTTATCAATCATTTATTCTGCTTAAGCTAGTGACGTGATCACTTATTTGTAAAGGGAACGGAACCCACCTTAGTGACTTTTACAACTGTCACTCCTCCATTTAGAACTAAAAGTCTTGGATGATTACTATGATCATTGTTTGATATTATATTCATGCAGTATTGAGTTTTCTTGCTGGGCTTTGGCTCATGGGTGTTATGTGGTGCAGGTAAAGGGAAAGAAAAGCTCACCCAGCCTTGAGTGGAGAGCTTAGGTGGAAATGTGTACATATGTGGTCGCTTGACCACCACGGCCAAGGAGTTCTCATAGGAACTAGGGGTTTACCCTATTTTTGCCGCTTAGGTCGGCAGGTTGTAAATTTCACACTGTAATGACCCTTTTGGATTGTAAATAACTTGTAAACGCTTTTATGGGCTCATGAACAGTTTTATGTTTTGAATAAAATATATCCTTTCCTTTTGATTGGTTTTACACCTTATCCTATTAATAACACCTAGAAGAACGTTTTTCACCAAAGAACTCGATTAGCGAGTTAAGAACGGTTCAAAGTTCACAGTAATTGTCTTGGGGTAACCAAGGCGTTACAGAGCTGGTCCCCTTTTAGAGTCCCGATGCCACCAGAAGTTGGGAACTTGATGGCCAAATGTCTAACAGATGAAACAGCCCCAGCCCCACTAGGGCGGGTCTCCCGAGCAGTACGTTGTAGGCAGATGGAAGATCCACTACGACGATCTCCATCATCTTGGTTATAGAGACTGGATAATCTCCCAAGGTCACAGGGAGTTTAATGGATCCCATGTAGGAAATCCCTTCTCCTGTAAAGCCGTACAATGTGGTTGCACAGGCTTTTAGGTCGCGAAGTGTGAGTCCCATCTTTTCTAAAGTGGCTATATAGAGGATATTCACCGAGCACCCATTATGAGTCAGGACTCGGTGCACCCTCTTGTTTGCAAGCTGAAGGGTGATGACCAAGGGGTCGTTATGGGGAAACTGGACATGAGACACATCCTCTTCAGTGAAAGTTATGGGTTGAGTTTCAACTCTTTGTTGTTTTGGGGCTCTAGGTTCGGGTTCGTAGGGAGAACCGTCACCAGTTTTTAGCTCATTCACATATCTTTTCTGGGCATTCCTTCTCGATCCTGCAATATGGGGTCCCCCCGAGATGGTTATGACATCTTCTCTATCAATCGGAGGGGGTCGTTCATCTTCCCAAGCTCAGGATATACTATTCTGGGCAGGTGGTGCAGTTGCTGCCCTCTGGCTGGTGGAAGTCTGATTGGGGTTTCAGTTTCTTACATACTCCCCGAAATATCCCCTCGAGATCAATCCTTCGATCTCGTCTTTTAACTTTCAACATTCATCGGTTGTATGTTCGATATCTCTATGGAATCTACAGTACTTACTAGAGTCTCTTTTCGCCTTTTGGTTCCTCATGGGATCAGGTCGTCTGAAAGGGGCTTGATTTTCATTCGCTATGTAGATATTCTCCTGAGACTCGTTGAGCTCGGTATACACTTTGTATACGGAGAAGTATCTTTCGCCTTTCTTCTTCTTCCCCACATTCGCCTCGGGGTTACTCCCTTCATTTTTCTTTCTTTTAGAAGGGTTGTCCCCAAGGGGTTTTGAAGTTGTAAGGTCCGTTGAGGTCGAGACAGAGTTTGCGTTTGTTGTTGTAGTTATGGGCTGAGAGGTCATATTCAATGCTGACCTCGCCTCCTTTACATTAACAAACCTCTGAGCTCTTCGATTAAACTCGGTTAAGGACCTGACATGCTTTCTTTGCAAGTCTTCCCAGAGAGGACTTCCAGGCATTACTCCAGCTCGAACAGCCATTAAATGACCAATATCGTCGACATCTCGGGCTTGGGCCACTTCTAGGTTAAACCTTGTGAGGTAACCTTTTAGTGACTCGTTTGGCTATTGTCAGACATTGGTTAAGGTTGAAGCCTCGGGCCTAATGTCGACCATGGCTATAAATTATTTCTTAAAATCTCTCGATAGTTGATCACAGGATGCGATTGAATGTCTTTTTAACTTTTCGAACCAATTCTTTGCTGGTCCCGTGAGAGTGGCTGGGAACAGCATGCACCTGAGCTCGTAGCCCACATTGTTGGCTCGCATAATTGTGTTGAACGTGCTCAGATGGCTGTAGGGATCGGAATTTCTGTCAAATGGCGGGACATGAGGAATCCTAAACCCTTGAGGAAAGGAGTGTTGGAAATATGCGGGGCAAACGACTCGATTTCTTCATCGAACTCTTCATCCCTTTCCTGGCTGCACTCATTCTGCAAGAGCATGAACGCTCTTTCCAACTTTTCAATCCTTTCTTGGACTGGATCTATAGGAGGCCTGGCCTGGACCTAAGGGGGCTGGTTATTGTTGATAACCACTCCAGCTTCCTGTCTTGGTGCAGGATTGTAAATTGGCTGCTTGCGACCATTCAAATGATCCTGTAGATCTAGGCTCGGGGGATTATCACGCCCCCGATTATGGTTTAAATGTTCCTGTAGGTCCAGGTGATCTCCCCGATTCCTGACATTTCTCTGTGTTATATATACTCATGGACTTGGTGTAATCCGAACTTTCACTGACATAGCTCGTTGCTCAGTTATTACGAGGTGGGTTTCCTGTCGGTCTCCTCGTCTCGAGAGTTTGAGACTGTGACATTTGGCTTCGCGTAGGGTGGGGAGCCTTGCGCTCTCGAGCAGCTTCTTCATTTCCATGTCTATGCCCAGCTCGCCTATCCTTATCTTGGTGGGCAGGTCGGGGAACCCTCTGGATTGGTAAGGGATGCCTTATCGGCGATGGTGGGTGCCTTACTGGAGAAGGTGGCTGCCTCCCATTATGGTGCCTAGATGGTCCCGAATTCGCCCAATCAGGTTCCGGAACGTTATCCGTGGCTCCAGGATTTTGGGTCCGAGTTACTAAGGGGGCTCAGTTATTCCTTATTCCCATCTTCTGCAGTCGGGTTGGCAGCACCCTCACACCCGGTTACTCCTCCGGGGTCTTGGTGGAGCAGGATGGGTCGTTGGTGGCAGAACTTGTTCTGCCCTCCTGGTGGCCACATTCTTACGAGGGCGTCCCCTAGGCCTGCGAGGTGGGACTTGAATGTCTCGAGGAGGTGGGGCCTGAGTGTGTCAGGGAGGCATCTGTGCTTCAGCAGCTAATCTGGCTAGCTCTTCATTGCGTTTTGTAGCTTCCGCCAGCTATTTGCGCAGTTGGAGATTCTCAAGTTCCATAATTGGAACATATCTCTCGGGATTATAGTACATATCCTCGTCGGCCCTGGAAGCAGGTGGTCCCTGGGTGTTAGATGAGTCACTCCTTTCATCGGGATCGGGATCCACCATAGGCTGCTTCCCGGGCCGTCGGGGGCATTCGTCTTCATCAAGAATGTCCTCCACAGGTATATTGGGATCGTTTGCAGCCATTTCTAATCCAAGAGGCTCTCTAACTAAACAGACTCACGCACTGTTTAATGGCTCTCAATGAAAGCACCAAACTGTTGACGTCGTTTTTCGTCAACTTAAAAATGAGTGCAATTAAACAAGAATATATCAGAGGAAATGAAATAAAAAGATGAAAACTGGATCTTTTTACGTGGTTCAGCAGTTAAAATCTGCCTAGTCTACGAGTCTGTGTTATTAGCACTTGGGAGTCTTCTAGAAACTTTCAAAGAATAGTTGACCAAAGTTTTCTCTCAAGATCTCAAAACTTCCTCCCTTTATAAATGGATCTTACTTCTCTATTTATAGAGAAGATTTCAGAATTCATTTCCACATATTTGGGGAAGATATTCTGTGAATAAAATAATATAATGCTAATTAATGCATTATTTACTACGTGCATGATAATATCCCATAGAATGTGGGATATGATAACTAATTACATCATATCCCTTAAACATAGGTATTTTACAAAAATAAACACATTCACACACAACCGACTAGCTTAGATACTGGATTCATTACGCCTTCGAGACCATTTGTTTATCACAAGCTCGTCATCTTGCTTCGCCTATACTCCTAACAAGTAACCTTTGATGAAGTCATCACATTCGAGCTTACACTTCTCAAGCTCGAACCATCTTGTCTGAGGGCAAGTGTTGAACCCTTGCTATTGCGAGTTGCGAGCCTATCTCATAAGCTCGGAGCAATTTTGAGGCTACACAGTGCTCGAGCTCACGAGGTTGTCATTTATAGCGAAACTGTCTCTGACTGGTGGATCAAATGATGACTGTGCTTATTTTGAGCTTACACCTAACGAGCCTAGATTTTAGGATCATAATTCCTCATGCTCGAAATCTGGGTGTAACACATATATATTATTTATAGGTACCTATATAACCACTTCAAGGAGTCTCTTCAGGAGCACCATTTTTATTTAATGTTCAAATTATCAATATTTTATAACATTAAGGTATCTTAATGAGTGCCTCTTACTTACAACATCTTCAGGACAAACCAAATGAACTTTGTTTTCATAATTTTTTTACTTTGTTCACTTACGCTGCAAGTGTTATTAGACTCATTCTGACTCAATTGAAATAATATTGATTTGCAGTTCACACACATATATGTATGATTTTATCATTTTTAACTTCTAGTTCTTACTTTGTGCAAGAATCATTTTTCAAAATATTTATCGATCCAACTGCATTTCTCTCCCCCTAATCGAGAGAATAATTTTAAAAAATAATTTAACCTGTACAGATTTCAAACTCATAACCTGTACAGATTTCAAACTCATATATATTATTGGGTGAACTTCTGGTTTAATAAATCACGATTATGAACTTATTTCATTTTCAAGAATGAGTCATATACATATGTATAGTTGAAAATATGCATGCTTATAATTCTTGTAAGTTCATGATCATATGATCTTATCACATCGATAAGAAACTATGCAATAAAAATCCAATAATGATTCAAAAATACAAAGTGAATATAATCAAATACTCATTATCAAAATAATATAATTTTTTTTCTTACATCTTGGACAAAAAAAATATAACTATATATCATAATAATTTACATTGGCAAAATAATTTTCAGAAGATATAAAAATTTCAACTTATAAAAAATTATGAAAATTTTGAGAAATGAATGTACTAACATTCTAATGAGTGACAATTTTATAAATGATATATATGTAGTAAAAAATTTAACAATAAAATTGCACGAGTTAAAATATTTATAAACAAAACATCTGAAAACTAGTTGAAATATATATATATTTCTTTTAAAAATGCAAGATATTCAAATTTATTTTCACTTCCCATATACAAAATATATATACATATTTTCTTGAGCACCATATAAGAATTAAAAAGAATCTTCTAGTTCTTCATCTAAATTTAGGGAAATTTATACAAATTATTATACATGATTGATCATTCAATTAATGAACTTTAGGTTCATTATACTTTGTATTTCACTAAAATTTTCAACATATACATAACCGCTATAAAAGTTTTTTTTTTTTTTTTATAAACTAGAGAATGAAATAATTTTAATATCCTTCAAAATATATAATAGCATTGATTCTTCAAGAATCAAATTTCTCCATTTGATGTTTCTAATATATTATGTTCAACAACATTATATTTAACAATTTTTTCTATCAAATGGTGTGCTTGCTTAAAAGCACAATTATTTTTCAAATATAAACATCTACGCCCTAAATATCCACGGGTTATTAGCGAGCTGGAAAAGGGCATAATTCTATCAGCCACGTGGAAGCCACCTACCCGGAGCTACTGTTACAAGTCTCTACCTCTTTAGCTCGAGATAGCCAAAGGTTTAGTGAGATTGCTAAGGCATCGGGTCAGCAGTGTGGACACCACGAGCTGAAACTACATCAAGCTCGAGGTACGAGCTTGAGCTGACACCTCCGACCCTTAATAAAGTAAACCACGCAATGTAAACGTGCATATATCACACATCACGTGTCTGCCCCATTCCTGAATTCTCGGATACGCAGCAGAAACGTGCGTGTTCAGGCACCCCACGACTGGTTTGGGCCATGCGGCCCATTATCCCCCTTACCTATTGATTAGACCACACTTCATTGTCAGGTTTTAGGAATTAATCATGAATGTCACAGAAGTGACATGATGGGTAAGAAGGTCACGGGATGACCTCCTTTGCCAACACCCAGGTGTCCTCTCCATATAAATATGGAGACCCTGGGAGTTGCAAAAGGTTGGCTTCTAATTTGTAAAGAAATACCCTGTAAGGAATATCAGAGATATATCAATAATATTGGCTGGTGGACTAGAATGATTTTAACATTTGAACCACCAAAAAAAGTATTTGAGTTATAATTTTCCTTTGAGATCATTCATCTATTACGGTTCATCATTTAGCACTAACCCCTCTCCTTATTCATATAATTATCTGTTGCCGAAGAACCACGTCAACAAAACAATTTTATCATTCATTCAAGTTCATGCACAATGATAATAATCATGTTTGTTGTGGTCAAATATGTATAATCATAATATGAATATATCACTTATTTTTCTTTCTCAATTCTTTCCAACAAGTGGTCAAATTTATTAATGAAACAAATCATTATTTATTCGTATGACTTGATATATTATATAATTAAATGTACAACTGGTACATATTATGAGTCATTTTTGGCCACATTCACAATTATATAGAAATTGTACAACTAGTACATAAAATATGTTTAACTTTAGCTAGTAATATATTGTGTTAAGGTTTCATCAAGAACCTTTTCAAATAATCTTTGTGACTTTATAACACTTTGTGGAATGTGATTATAAATTACATTTTGATCAATGACAAAGTTTACTATAATACTAATAATTTAGACATTCACTTTTGGGAATGTGTTAAAATAATAATTGACATAAGTAGTAACTATATATTTTTCTTTTCACCAATAATTATTTTTAAGTGTCATTCACTCCAGGGAATAATATTAAAATGACATTACTTGCTTCTAGCAAGAAAAATTACATATATGATAATATGACTAATATGGAATATCGATACTCTATAAAATAAATTTTCATTTTCTATCATTCTCTTCAGGAAATAATGTTTAAATATTTTAAAGGTACAATGAAATTGAAATACATGTTAACTTCTTCATTGTACAATTCATATATATTCAATGCAATAATCAAAGGTATTTTCACTAAATTAATATGCATTTTTCTTCAATTATATTCTCATTATTTCATAAATTGATGTTTTGATGCAATTTTCTTAAAATACTTTTGGGACTTCAAAAATTAGTCTCCAATTGCATCAATCATAAAACATTTTAAATATTTTCTTAATTAAATTCTTTATAAAGATGAACCATTCACTTCTGAGAATGTTCACATATATTTAGTGATTATATTTCTTTTTCACAGAATACATGAATATATGTATATATATATATATATAAATATATATTTCTGTGATATATCTCAATCAATTATAATGATGAATATCACTTTTGCATAATCTTCAGGATATATGCAAGATCTTATATCAAGAATCTATAATAATTTTTTTTTTCAATATGCCATAGACATGAAACTTTACAAATTCTAATGTAATCATTTGTAAATAACTATAAAATAAATAATATAGAGAAACCAATATTATTTATGTGAGATAATATTAACGCATATATAAATATAACCATATTTATGATAATGAGTTATTAAATTATCTCATACAACCACAATGGTGAAATAGCAACTCATATATATACAAATCTTATCAAAATATACAATATAATAATGATATAAACATACCTTCGCAAAAAAATATTTTTTACCTCAATGAAATATGATGAGTAGAGTTTTGATGATAATTTTCGATATCAACATATGATGGCAGCTGAAGATTGAATCATCAAGTTCAGATTCAAGGAATGGTTATGGCTAGAGACTCGTGATAATATTTTGAACCTACAAACAATGGTAGTTAAAGAATCGTGCTGATAATGTTATAAAACTATTAAGAATACAAAAATGTAAAATATAAAGAAAAGAAATTGATAGAGAAATAGAGAGAAGAAAAAAGGGAGTTAAACTCTTGTGTGTTATTTCAATGAGGGAAGAACTCATATTTATACAGATACATAAGCCCTAAGAAAATAGGATAAATACTTTGAATACAATCAAGAATTAACGCTGATATAATATTTTGGGTAACCTAGTAATTCTTCATTATTATGGACATTCATATATATAATATTTATAACAAAGAATAATTTATTAGTTATTTTTGTTGGTTTTGAATTAATATTTGTCCAAATCCTTACTGGGCATAATTTTTTGCTCCGTCACTACTCATACTTACTAAATATTCTCCAATATCCAAGTCAAAAGTAAATTATTGTGACGTAACAAAACAAAAATGAGAATAACAAAAGAGAGAGAAAATGCCAGTAAGAATTAATTAAAATTTTAGATAGTAGGCATGGTATCAATAAAGGGAAGAAAAAAAAATAAAGCAACAAAATAATGCGATCAAAAAATAAAAGACGGGAAAATACTATTTTGGCTGATGTATTTTTTCTCAATACACAATTGGTTTTTATGTTTTGTTAAATGACAATTCAGACTCTATGCTTTACAAAATGGATCAAAATAGTACCTCAGACTCGATTTTGGTCAAAATATTTTCAATTACAATATCAATTCTGGAGTGTTGGCGATGCGATAGGCTTAGAGAAGTGGAGAAAGTGGTCGACGGGTGAAAAATAAATATTACATTTGAAAATATTTTGACTGAAATCGAATATAGGGTACTATTTTGATCCATTTTGTAAAACATAAAGTCTGAATGATCATTTAACAAAATACAGAAGTCAATCGCATATTCGGGAAAAACTCAGTAGCGATGTATTTTCCTTTATTCATTAAGTATTTAGTGCATGTCTTGTATAAACATGTTATAAAATTATATGAAAATTACTGGTGCATGTCATACTAGGACTTCTTATTTGATTTTAGGAAAAGTACATAAAATACTAATTTTCGCTAAAAAATTACATTTTTATAGTCAATTTGTTTTTTACAATTTCAGGGTTTTAAGGAAATTTTTACATTTTTACAGTTTTGTCTTTTTTTTTTGTGTGTGTTATTTTCAAGTTGTTTTTATGTTTTTTCTTGTTGATGTTTAGTTTGTCTAGTGAATTGTTTTCAAGTTGCTTTCAAGTTGTTTTTCCTTAAAATCGTACTTTTAAAAACTTGAGTGTGTATTTTTGAAAAAATAAATAAGAACCGTAAAAAAGTAAAAAAAAATAAAAAATAAAATTGTGCATTTAAGAAAAAATTTATTTATTTTTAATGAAAAACTAAAAGAGTTATACAATAAAAATATGAGCATGAAAATATTTCTGACCTCAAGAATTGTTTGTATTATAAATATAACTTCAAACGTTTCGAAAATGATCACTTTCAACACAATCTCAATTATTGTATACTTTGTTAGCTAGAAAAATTTTAATCCATCCACCATACCACCAATTAATTAATTTTGTTATAGAAAAATCACCTCCAAAAATGATTATTATATTTTGGTATTGGTAGAACCCTAGAAGCATCAATCAATTGATTCGTTCAAGCTAAGAAAATAATAAAAATGTTTGTAATGCTTGCCATATTAAGATGATAAGATCAGTGGCGGAACCACACTATGCCAAGAAGGGAGATTTTAATATATCATATATTTTATATATATTTATATATTAATCTTTAATTAACCAATTGCTGAAACTGAAAGTATTTAGAGTTAAATTCATTTGGGGAAGAAAACCAACAAGAAATTTATAGTCATGGCAGCCAATTTATATGTATATATTTATAAATATATATATAATGCGTATACTTTAGATTAAAAAAAATAAGCATATATATATGTATATTATTTGGCCCCCCAACAAATAGCCGCGTGTTCCGCCACGGGCTAAGATCCACTCAGCCTCGGCAATAGCTCCAATTATAAGCTTTTATTTGGAGAAGTGAAAGCAACCTAAAATCAAAACTAGCTCTAATTTAAAAATGATTTAATATAAAATCTTGGATGCAAAAAAGCAAAGTGGATTCTTCTTGAAAAAAAAAAAGCATATAAATCTTTTTTTGCCACTGCTTTTAATCATGTTATCTTGTACTCATTATCTCATCTATTAAATAATACAAGTGTTCTCACCTCTTTTACCATAATTACAAAGAAAAAGCCATCATTTTTTTATTTAATTAATTGAAGCAAAGGTTATTCATATTACTTATTTGAAATATCTATTAAGCAAGATATTTTTCTTTTTCACTTCATCTTCTTAAATAATAAGTTGTTTCACCAACATAGGTAGCATTAATCATGCTAGATAACCATATTATTAGTAAAATAAATATATTTATATACTAGATATAAATAAAAATAAATATATTTATATATTAGATACAAATAATGTACCATTTATATATTTTTAATTTTATTTATAGAATTTATTAATATTTTTTAAATTTATATTATTGTCATATAAATTTTAAATTAATAAACAATATTATATATAAAAAATGACATAAATATATTAAATAAAAAATTAAACTAAAACCTTGTTTATGATTTTTTTAAAAATATATATAATAGGACAACTTTTTAAACATAAATAATATTTAAATATATATTAATTATAAGTATTAAAAATCTATCATTGTATTAAATATTATTATAATAATATTTTATAATATTTGAATTCATATTAATATAATTAGTAAAAAATTAGGATATATATTATTACCATAATAATATCTTATAACATTTAAATTTATATTATTAAATATCTAGTTTTGCATTATATATTATTATAATAATGATATTTTATAATATTTGAATTTGATTTTATATTAATATAATCATTATATATGTAGTCTTATATTAAATATTATTATAATAATGTTATTTTATAATATTTGAATTTATATTAATATAATTAATGAATATCTATTTTTATTTAATTTTAAAGGTATATTCTGTTAAATATTTAGAATATTCCGTTAAAATTAACAAAACAAACCGTTAAAACCAATAATTCTGTTACCTATATATTTTTTTTATATATAAAAGGGATATAGGGACTGAGATGTTTTGAGGGTCTATTTAATTATTTTTTTTTACTGTTTAGGCTGTTTAATTTTTTAATAAAATTTTGGAGAGTTGTTTGGAAGAAAAAAAAGCATAAATTAATAAGAAAAATGATAATTAAAAATTAATTAATTAAGGTGCATGGTGACTCTGTATGTATGTGCATGTGTGTATGTATATACTAGATACAAACAACGTGCAATGCATGTTTGCATAATTTTATTTATAGAATTTATTAATTTTTTTTTATTAAATTTGTATCATTGTCATATAAATTTTAAATAAATAAACAATATTATATATAAAAGAATATCACAAATATATTAAATAAAAAAATTAAACAAAAACATTGTTTATGCTTTTAATATATATATATAACATTTTTAAACATATGTATTATATATTACTATTATAATGATATTTTATAATATTTAAATTTATATTGGTATACGTATTAAATATTTAGTATTGTATTAAATATTATTATAATAATATTTTATAATATTTGAATACATACTAATATAATTAGTAAAAAGTTAAGGTTATCATAATAATATTTTATAATATTTAAATTTATTTTAATATAATTATTAAATATTTAGTTTTGTATTATATATTATTATAATAATGATATTTTATATATAACATTTGAATTTTAATTTACATTAATATAATTATTGTATACGTAGTTTTATATTAAATATTATTATAATAATAATATTTTATTATATTTGAATTTATATTAATATAATTAAAAAAAATTAATTAGTTTTAAATATATATTTTGTTAAATATTTAGAATATTCCATTGAACTTAACAAAATAAACTGTTAAAAGGCACGCATCAAGTCTGTGATTATATTTAGACAAAAATCTGATTATTGTGAAAAACGTATTAAAGAAATTACCTTTGATTTCTCATAATCATCATTATTACTAATATTTTTACTAATCTCTTGTGGATTATTAGATGTATTGCTAGAAATATTGAGATTTCATAGGTCATGATTAAAAATCACTACATATTTGTATTTTCTTGAACGAATTTCAGAATTCTATCCTAACATTTCTTTAATTGGGCCGTCTATGTGTTCAAAATTATTTATTAATTTGTATGACCAGCGAGGAACTTATTTTCTAATTTTTTTTAATCTAATAAATTTGTTTCGAATTGCTTTATTGTTAGGATCATTTAGAACATTTTTTATATGGGAGATATATATATATATATTTAGTGAAGATAACATTTATATTTATATATATTGATCTGGGGGATTAAGAATATGATTAATATCTTATAATATCAGTAAATACAGTTATGTACCGTTATTATCTAATAATCATATAACTCGTATGGAAAAAGGGAAAAAGAGATCAAACACACATGCATTACAGGCTATGCAGTTGTGTATATAGCTCCATTAAACTTTATGGACAGGAACATATTTTAATATATATATATATAAATTATATAAATATATAATATGGCCTACAATCTTAGACAAGTTGATTTAATAGATGGAGAGCGTTAGTTAAAGCTCATCGTCAAAAAAGGTCGTGGAAAAGAGAATTGATTCTTCCAATCAACTCTGTAATGTGAAAAAGAAAAAAGGCAAGGAAAAAAAGTTAATTTAAACAATAAACAAAGAAATAATTTGAAGAAAACAAGACTGATAGTTTATTAATTGCTCAATTTAGCTGGTTTCTATGATAAAAGATTTGTTAAAAATAAAAAATAAAAACTAACAACAGGGATGTTGGAATCTTGTTTCTTCCTTTCATAAATTGAATTTATCGAATATATAAATTATAATTACAGTCATAAGAGAGAATAAAATATATTGAGTTGAAACCTCATTTTGATACATATCTATGAATCTATAAAATAATGCACGCAAGTATACGTGGTCGTGACAAGTTAGAATTTTGTAAGAACGAATATCGTCCCACTGAGACTATTAACCAATTACTAATAATCGATTCGCACTTTCTATTTGGTTATTAAAATTAAGATGAATACTTATAAACTACGAACACAATTTAAATAACTATAAATAGAACAGTGAATCAAAAGATAAAATCAATAATAAAAAGTCTAGGAATTAATTTCACCAATTTTTCATTCTAATAATTTTACTAATGAGTTCTAAATAATCTCTTCTTCTTATTCTAATAATATGTTAACAAAAATTGATTCATATTCTTTTTCAAGATATAAGATCTCAACCTATATGTAAATTTTCTACATCTCTATGATAAACTTAAACATATAGCAGACATTAAGATTGGTAACCTAATTGCTACATAAGTCATACATGTATTTTCATCCAATATGTAACATATGTCTATATAACGATATCATATTCAAATCGCATCTTTCGAATTTTGAATCAAAATCATAAAACGAGCAAATAGTGATAAAGTATTTATTAGCATTAAGCAAACATCATATAAATTAAAATAAAGAAGCATCAATAGAACATCATAATAAAATTAAATTGAAATTCAAGCGACCACATTAACCCCTAGATAGATGATTTTGTTCATATCAGACATAATAACCATAACATTAAGATAATTGTTCATAGAAAATAACATAAAGAATTAAGATGAAGAATAAATCTAGAAAACAGTAAACAGATAAAACAAGCAGTCTCCTTAGGTTTTTTTTTTTTTTTTTAGAAATCGTCATAATGATGCTTAAATAGTAATCTATGCTTTGGATGTGGAATCTCACTTTTTCCCCTGCATAAAATGCCATTTTCTGCTAAATACGCCACTTAAGCGCTGCAGCTGTATAATGAGGCGCCGCTGCCCATGTCCAAAATCTGGAATTCTCTCGTCTCTAACTTGCTCAAGGGCCGCGGCTCTAATAGACCTGTGTCGCAGCTCAAATTCACCAACCAATAGTGTCGCAGCCCTGTGCTTCTCGATAGATTGACCTCTCTATCTAATCGCAGTGTCGCAACTCTAACTCCAAGCACCGCGACTCAAATGTCTTTTTTTTTCATCAAATTCCATCTTTTTGAAACCAAATGATGCTATTTATCAATTACGTCCCATAAATCTAAAATATTATCAAACACAAGCAACAAAACGTCATACTGCACAAAAATTACTAAATAAACCTAAAAAATTAAATAAAATAACCATTTAAAACACTATAAAAACTACTCTATCAAACTCCATCAAACTTAACTTTTGCTAGTCCTCGAGTAAAATCTATTGATACTTTCTAAAACAAACTAATACAAACATTAATCAAGTTTACTTAACAAGCCTCCACCTCATGAAAACCATGCAATACAAGCTCAGAATTTTCAACTACATTTCATCCAGAATTTCAGTTTAATCAATTCAATAATCAACTTCAATCTTCGCTATGCAAATCAATCTCAACCAACAAATATCACACAATCACAATACCATATGCATGTCAAATCTTCCATCAAAACCGAGTATTTCATATGCTTACATAATTCATCAATCTCCCTTAATATGATAACACATGCTCAATAAATCAATAGGACTTTTAGGCTTATAATTGAATGGCTAAGGTAATGGTAGATGAAATGGCATTTAGGCTAAAGTATACCATAAGCACACAATCAAACAAACCAATCTTGTTTCAACTCTCAAACCCCAAAAACATTCCCCAACTTTCCCAATTTTTTTTTTACTTTGAGAGAAAATTCATAAACTGAAATATATATATTTTTTCTCAATTCTCCCTTTTTTATGATGATACTACACTCCCCCAAACTTTTTTCTTTGTATTTTCAATTGGAGTGTAGTTCATTTTCAATATAATTTTTTTTCTCTCAAATTTTCTTCTATTATTGACACAAATTTCTCAATATAAATCCAGTTACAATCCATCCCCCAATCAATTTTCATATGCTCATGGTTTACATCCAAGGGAAAGATAAATAACAACGTTTCAATTTAGCTCAAAATAAGTGTCGAACAACAAAAATTCAAATTAAGCTCAAAATGTGGATAACTAGGGATTTAATATATAAAGGTTGGCATGAAAGGCTAAATCGATTAGAAAAAAAAAATTGCCTAAATCATCATCCTAAGCATGTATTATTCCAATTTCAGCTCAATCAACAAATTATGCAAGTTCTAGAATATTTTCAAAATTTTGATCCACAAACCCACTTAACATGCATATTGTAACGTCTCAAGTTTCCTAATAAGGCTTAGGGCCTTGATTAGGGGGCAATGATGAAAAATTATGATTATGTGATATATATATATATGTGCATCATTATGTGAGTTATATTATAATATGACTTGATATGCATGTTTTGGTGTATTAAATATGCATGTGGGCTCATTTATGATTAATTGGTTAATTTTCGTAATTTGGCCAGTTATGGATATATTTAGCATATATGTGGTATGTGTGTGGTACTACATTACTATGTGAATATGTTTGGACAAGTTTTTGGAGGTTTTTAAATGGGAGAAAATGAAGAAAAATGGTTGGGTTTGAGGTTGAGTCGTGACCTTGTTCTAACAACTCACGACTTGTGTGAACCCAGAACCAAGAGGGTTCTGCTTGGGGGCACACCACGACTCCAGAGGGCCAAGTCGCAGCCAACACCCTGAAGCCCAGGCAGAGGGCTCTCTGCTAGGGAGGCGCGTCGCGACCCCAGAGCCAAGTCGCGGCCCGCCTGTGCATTTTTTGCCAGGTTTGGTTTGTAGTCGTGGGAACTTAACTCTAAGGGTTCGGGATCGATTCTACTACTTGGTTTGGTAGGATTCGACGTCCAAGAGGCTAGGATTTGGTCCGGGAGTCTTAATTTACTCATTTTTGATGAAATTCTATATTATGGTTGTGACCAGGTTGTCGCTACGAGTTTGGAATCAGGATCGTGCTTAAGGGTCGTTTATTGGTAACTTGTGCTTGGACCAAAGGTAAGAAAATTGCATCCAGTATGTGATGCATGTGATACATGTGATTATGGCATGGCATGAACGTTGAAAATGGAATTGATTAGAGCTTGAGTCTCTGTAAATATGCATGATCATAATTATGTTGGTGATTGTTGATGAAGCATGTTGAGTGCTCTATATTTGAATATATATGTTGCATTGTGAATGCTGGAATACATTGTTTATCTGAGCTACACACTGATTTATTAGTCAAAAACGGAAATGGTGGTTAGTGCTGGTCGTGAAGCTCTGACTTATCAGTCAGGATCGGCAATAGTACTGAGCGCTGGTCGTATGGAATTGACTTATGAGTCAAGAGTGGTAATAGCACATTGAACGTTGGTCGATATGATTAGATCTAATCAACAAGAGCATTATATGCTTGTTTGACCTATTGGTCGAAGAAAACTAAAGTGCTTGGCTAGTCTAAGGCTAGTTACTCAAAGCCAGGGCTAAAAGGCTCAGGTGACTGGAACGTCACATGGCTTAGGGTGCAGGACCCCATATTGACTTAATGGTCATTTATTTAGGGCACAGGACGCCAGATTGACTTAATAGCCATTTACATGACCCCAAATTGACTTAATAGTCATCTATTCAGGGTGTAGGACCCCAAAGTGACTTAATAGTCATCTATTCAGGGCATAGGACCCCAGATTGACTTAACAATCATCTACTCAGGGTGCAGGACCCCATAATCATTTATTTGTACTTGCATGCATGCATGAATAGGGTTATTACTGCTAGGCATGCTTATTATGATTTGATGACATGTTATTAACTGCTTATGAGCATGTTTGAGTTTTCTTAATGAGCCTCGGCTCACGGGTGCTATGTGGTGCAGGTAAAGGTAAAAGAAAGTTGGACCATCCTTGAGTTTGAGAGCTTAGGTGATGATGTGTACATATGCGGCTACTCGACCACCACGGCCAAGGGTTTAAAGAGGAACTAGGGTTAAACCCTATTTTGCCGCTTAGGTCGGCTGGTTGTAAATCTTGTATTGTAATTAACCTTTTAAATGTATTTTAAGATCCTAATGTATACAGCAAATGTTTTAGTGAAACGTTTGTATCCTTGACCAAAAAATTTAATCCTAAACCATTTATTACATTTACTTATACAATTATGGCCAAATTACTAGTTTAATGAGTCTAGCACCATTTAAAATACATAGTGTAACAGACCCTGGGTAGTAAGGTGTTACACATATACTAAAGGATTGTATGAAATTTATTAATCACAGCTTTTATAACAATTAAACTCAGATAAAAGCTAATCACTAAATTACTTTCACCTAGCACACAGATTCACATAGTTTGTCAAGAAAAATCACTCACATCACATGGTTATAAGTATCATTGGCTTTCAAAACAACTTGATTCATAATTATAAACCCTAAAAACAACGAAAACAAAACATATAAAACTAAAACAAACAAATAAAACTAAAATAAACAAAACAAAGTAATCCCTCCCCCAAACTTAAATAACACATGTTTACCGAGTTTTTCGGAAACGAATAACTAACGGAATAATAAAAAGATAAGAACTGTAGAAATGCTGAAATGTAACTAAACAAACAGCGTTTTTACGTGGTTCAGGCGTTAACAAGCCCTAGTCCACGAGTCGATGTTATTATACTTGGAAAAGGTTACAGTAAGATGGCTGGTGCACAAGAACTTCACACACTCACAGTGTTTCTCTCGGGTTCTCTTGAAGAAGATGAAGCTAGAGAGATTTTAGTAGAGTTTTTGCTATATCATTTGTTCGTCCCTCTTCTTGTAAAATGAAGGGGTCTTTATAGCTAGGGTTTTGGATTAGGGTTTTTCTCTACGTACATGAGTCTTAATTACACCAGCCATAAATAGGGATACAATTACCGTAGTAGCATGGCTACAAGACTCTATGTGGGTATATTTACGTGAAAGTATGGGGAACACACAAAGTCAGCCGTCTTTTCCAAGTTGTCAGCGGAACAGTAGGCGAAAAGGTACCCTTAGGCGTGCTGGGATGTGTGCGGCTTTGACCTGACGGGCGTGTCAGGCGGGATCCTGTGTCAGGCGGATATCATTCCAAATATGCCTCCTCCAGGACTCGACCGTTTGGCTTTGTTCCATGCGAGGCACGGAACTGCTTCCGCGGAGACCACTCGAAGAGCTTCTCCTGGAAGGAGCTTCCCCGAAGGATACCCCTTCGGGAGTCCGGGAGAGTAGACGAGTTTCCGTATTGTGTTTGCTTGGAAGAGTAATCCGGACACCAAGCCGGAGAGGTGAAGCCTTTCTGTTCATCCGCGAGCTCTGGTCACCTACCGTGAAAGACATCGATAATTCTGCTTCCCCGAGGCCATCAATCTAAACGCTATCCGGAAATCTGGATAACATTTACCCCCCAAGGTCACGGAGCTTTGAGGGATCCGGGAGCTTGTACAATCGGTTTCTTAGATTAGGCGAGGGGGCACCTTCTGTGTTCCCGGAAGGGTTCCTTTTTCCCGCCTTATGAAAAAGAAAGGGAATTTCTTCTGTTTGAGATCAAGTACTCAAGTGCGGCAAGGACCACGTGTCATTCTGGGAATGGTTCTGCGACCAAGACGTGTGCGTGAGGCGACTGGTTGAGTATGCGTGCGTCAGTCATCTGACTAATGATTTGACGGTTTTTAATGGTACTCCGGGCCCGAGGTGGTGTAATGATGAGAAATAAATACTTTATTCCCATTCGAGGAGTCATAAATAGGATCGTCGCTTCCTCTCCAGCCGTTGGATCTGATGCACACGGAATGGGAAGATCGGGACCGTCCACTTGAGGAATTCGAAACGGCCTCTTCCCTGCTATAAAAACGAGGGAAAGGACCTTTCTTCCTCTTTACGCTTTCAGATTCTCCATCTTTAGGATTTTCAGATTTCCAAACCTTCGAACTCTCAGGCTTCCCAGCTTACGTTCCCCCGAACTTGCCATTTCTTTTGGTAAGTATCTGGAAACTTTTCTTTTTGATTTGGCAGTGGGTTTATTCCCCGAAGTTCCTGGTTTGAATCGTCGTTCGTCTTTGCAGCTTTTACTTCTCGCGATCGTGCTGTGCAGTGATCCAGTTACTCCTTCAACCTCCAACTACCCGAATATCAGTAAGTATTTCTACTTTGCTCTTTCCTCCCAAACCTTAGGTTGTTGGTAGTTGTTAGAGTAGAGGTTTCTGCCATTATTGCTTATGTGCATGTGTGAATAGGGCTTTGGTAGGCATGTGATTGATTGTGAGTCGATAAGTAGCCTTTTCTGCATGTTTTGGCGATTTGCGTTTGGAAAGTCGTCCCTTGTTTTGCTGTTTTAGGGCATAAGCATGAACGCCTTTAGGGTGTCTTTCTCTGGAAAAACACTTCTTTTGGTGGGCTTAGGCTCGGGGTCTGAGTCTGGTTCCTTGCTGTCCTTCGGGTGGCATGGTGCCAACCCCTCGGTAAGCTCGATGGGAGCCTCTCCAAGCAGTTTTCGGGGAGGGTCTCCCCGACGCCTTTGATACCACTAGGGTATGACAAGGGTGCTGACTGCTTAGAGTGTTTTCTTCTTTCTTTTCTTTTGTCCAGTGACGAACATCTTGAAGGAACAACTCCTTGCTGCGGGGGAGGCTGATTCTGCCCAAGAGAAGGGCTCTCCTGTCGCTGGTGGAAAGGGGAAAGGAAAGGCGAAAGCGGTCGCGGCTAGCCCACCAACCTCCAATAGTTCCATCTGGGAGATGGACCAAAAACCGAACCTTTTCAGGAATTATGGCATGCTGGAGGTGTATTCCTCTGAGGCAGGCCTGAAGAACATCCCAGGTCTGATGTGGCACCGTCTGTCGGTGCTGGGCGAGTCAGCTAGCCAGAGTCACGAGGGCTTTGGTGCCTGGAGCTGGGCACACATAGTGTGCGGGGCGCACTTGCCCCTAAGGAGTTACTTCGCCAATTTCTGTGTGAAGGCGGGGATTGCCCCCTTCCAGTTAATTCCTCCCAGCTACAAGCTCTTAGCAGGGTGGTTCATCTTTTGCAAGTCCCGGAGACTGGAAGCTCCTACCCCGGAGGAGGTGCTGTACTTTTACGGGTTGAAGTCTTAGCCTATGAGGGGTCATTCAGACAAGGTGGGGTTTTACAGGCTAGAAAGACACCCGGACGTGATGTGCCCCACTTGTCATACCGCGAGGGTTCCAGACCTCCGGGAATACTGGTTCCTGACGACTGGCTTCCCGCTGAAGAGGGTGCCAGCCCTATCTTTGGACTTCAAAATCCCTGGTAAGCGCTCCTTCCTCTCCTTTTCTACTTTGTTTCTTTGCACTTGATTTGCTTTTTGGGAGGATCTCTAACGCTTGTATTTGATTTTCGCAGAAGTCGTTCCGCGGACACCTCACTGCGCGGAGATGATAAGGAGGTCCAAGTTCTACGAAGGGCTTTCTGAGGAAGAGTTGAAAGTGGAGGGACTTGTGACCTCCGAATCGTTGAGGGAGTATGGGCTACTTGCCTCCTTCCAAAACATCGAGCCAGTGAGTGGCAGGGGGCAAACTCAGGTGTCAGCTGATATCCGGGAGCAGATTGCCCTGGAGCTGTCTAAGGTGATCACCCAAGCAGCTCGGGACGAAAATACTCTATCTCCTAGTTGGGCGGAGAGGTTCCCCGACCCCCAGCCGGAGGAAGAGGAGATCGAGGCTCGCCACGCCGCGGCTTACCCTAACGAAGGGGCTTCGGGGGCTAGTACCTCCGGGAGAGGTAAGACTAGTTTTCGATTGATCCACACCCCCAGCCTGTCTGAGGTTTCCCGGACCTCTCAGATGGGGTTTGATCCCCGTTTCCTTAGGCTAGATCCGCGTAGGATACCTTTCGACAGGTATTGCGATAGGGTAGATGAGCTCCTCTGGTGTCTGAGTGATGGTAGTCTGCCAGAAGGTGTCATCATGGTTGACCCTTCTTCTCTCAGCATGTCATTCCCGGACTTCAAGGAGTACGGGAGCTTCCTGGAGCAGGAAGCGATGTTTTGTTTTGCTCGGGGAAGGCCATCCACGTTTCTCGTGCATGGTCGTCCCTTTCAAACTTTTCTTTTTCTTGTTTCTTGTTCCCTGCTGGCGGGCTTGCTTGTGCTTTTATGTTGTTGATTGTCTTGTCTTCCGCTTATCTTCTTTCTCATTGCTTGTTGGTTCGTTAACCTTGCTTTGTACGTTTCTTGCAGAGTATCCCGAAGCCAAGATGTTGGGGAGGGTTACTTTGCTTATTAAGAAGGCTGCCACCAGCCAAGACCCGTCCACGGGGAAAGGACGGAAGACCAAGGCTGGTAGGGGAGGTAAGGCTGCCTCCCCCAAGAAGACAAGTGGCGAGGCGCAAGCGTCTCCGAGGGTAGAGAAGTCCCCTGCTGACGGGCCTTCCGAGACTATGATGGTCTCGAGTAGCAGCAGCGACGGGGAAGGGCTTGTGTTCCCCGTGAGGACAACTGGGGTGAGCAAGCGTCCCGGAGAAGATGCTGAGGGCGCTAAGAACAAACGCCTTAGACACTCTTCTCCCGGTCGAAGGCAACAACAACAGCAACGACAGCAACCACAACTACAACAACAGCAGCAACAGGAACAAGAGAGACAATCACCAACGCCGCAGCAGCAGCAACAACAACATCCAAACCAGCAGCAGCAACAAGGGTAATTACTTCTGCTGCCGCAGCAGCAAAAGCAACAGACCGGAGCCTTAATACCCCGGCTGCCTCCTCCTCCAGCCCAAAGGGGGTCCACCCTTCTGGGGTCTCTGTCTTCTCAGACAACCAATCTTCCCCTGCCTGGCCTGAAGTTCCACTTTCCGCGGAAGCCAACCAGTTTTCCCGCTGCTCTCCTGGAGGGTGTAAGACGGGCCGATAGTTTTTTGAAGAGGCGGTTAGAGGCGGAGAAGGCCGTTACTCAGGGAAGGGCAGATAACTTGTCTGCCGTGAAGAGAGCTGAGCTGGCTGAGGGGGTGAGATCTCTTCACCCGGCCGCAGCAGTTCTGGATGGTCCAGCCTTGGAGAAGAGGCTGGTGCCCAGGCTCGGACGTGCATTGGCGCCGTTCGGAGCTGAGATGATGGAGGACATGGCCCTGAGCTTATGCGAGCTCAATTCTGAGAAGTGGGCCATCAGTAGCAGCAAGGATCCGCTGTTGCTGACACACGCTGTGAAGCAGCAACTGTCCGGGGTAAGCCGTCAGTTGTTATTTTTTGGGATCACCTGTCTTTTGGTCCGGCTTTAGCTCATTCTGTTGTCTTTCCTTGCAGGCCTCTATGATCGCGGAACGCTCGTTCCGGGAGGTTGGTGCAGCTCTGGTTCAGCTGGAGGAGAGCCAGCTGGCTCGCCAGGCCTTGGAGGCGGAGAAACAGAAGCTGACCCAACAGGCCTTGGGGGCTTCGGAGAAGATTGATCAGGCCCGGCGTACGGCTGAAGAAGAGGCAGAGAAGAAATATCTTGCCAAATATCAAGAGTACCGGGCCAAGGCAGAGAATGAGTTTAGACAGCGGTCAGATGGGATGAAGGCCGAAAACTCCAAGCTCCGGGAAGAGCTGTCCCAAGCCAAGGTGGAGAAGGATACCCTGGAAGCCCGCTTGCAATCAAAAAACGATCTCCTCCTTAAGCGGCAAGAGGAATATTCCACTCTTCAGAGTAAGCTGCACGAGGAGGAGCAACTCCATAAGAGGAGCAGGGATCTCGTGTCTATGCTGCAGTTGGGGCTCGCCGAGAAGGATAAAGAGATCGGGGCCTTGCAATTCACTGCCAGGGGGCATGTGACCGAGAAGCAATCCGTGCTGAACCAAAATAGGGAGCAGCGCAAGGAGATTGATTCTCTTAAGGGGGAGCGGGATGCCTCCAAGGCCGAAATGGAAAAATTGAGGGCCCAACTAACTGTCGCGGAAGCACAGCTGGCAACCTCCGAGGCGGAGCGCTTGAAGGAGAAGGAGGATGCTGAGGTGATACTGAACAGGACGATTAATATATCGCATGTGGTCCTCATGCATCAACTCTGGAAAGTGAACCCGGAGGTATTAGGCTATCTGGGAGATGATGCCGAAGCCATGAGGGAGAAGCTACTCGTGTGGGATCAGGGCCCAGAGGCGTACGTCCAAACTTACAACATTGACGAACGTGCTGAAGCTCCTGAGGCGGGAGATCCCGGAGAGGCGGGGACCTCTGAACCTTCTCATGACCAAGTTCCTCCTTCCGATGAGCCGACTCCGCCAGCCTCCGTTGAAACCGATGCCCCCGAAGCTGCGGTCGTGGAAGCTGTAGTTACCCCCAATGCTTGAAGGGGTTTTATCTTTAATTATTTTTCATTTTGAGTTTTTCATTGCGGACATTTTTACCATAATCATAGCATTCTCCTTTCTTTTCTGCCGAGTTCTTTATTTATCCTTGCGCTTAGGGTAGACATTTATACGGTAGAAACTGTTGTAGGGGCGTATGGGGTTTTGGTTCCAACGGCCAAAACCTATGCACTTCCCACTTGAAGCTTTAACGGATGATGTCTTTTCCCATGTAGTTTCTAGGTTACGAAGGTTTCCTGGTTCCAACGGCCAGGCTCCTTTCACTGTATTTTAGCTTTCCTGAGGCAAATAGCCAATCCCGGGACTTGTAGTTATACTGTTCGCTGGGATTGCTAAGGTGAGTCGTTCCATTGTTTGGAACGAGAGTTCTTTTGGTGAGCGTCGCTAGACTTAAGGTTAGATCTTTGCGAAGCAAAACTAACTGTTGTTGCGAACCTCATTGTGGCTGACTTCAGGGACCTGGCATGGAGCCCTGCGAGGCAAGGCTTATTGCTGTCGGGGAAATCGCCACGCCCACCAGGTGTGATCCTGGAGCAGGGGCTTTGCGAAGCAAAGCCGGCTGTGAGCGGGGGGATAAGGCATGTCTGCTTCTGGAGCTGAAACTTGCAATGGCCATGGAGCTTGCCATGCATTATTTTGTGAGATCCGGAGTTAGAGCCTGCGAAGCAAGGCTTACAACGGTCGCGGATCTTGCCATCTTTCGCCTCGCTGGACCCGGAGCTGGAGCTTGCGAAGCAACGCTCTACAGCGCTCGCGGATCTTGCCAACTTTCGCCTTGCGGGACCCGGAGCTGGAGCTTGCGAAGCAAAGCTCTACAGCGCTTGCGGATCTTGCCATCTTTCGCCTTGCGGGATCCGGAGCTGGAGCTTGCGAAGCAAAGCTCTACAGCGCTCGCGGATCTTGCCATCTTTCGCCTTGCGGGACCCGGAGCTGGAGCTTGCGAAGCAAAGCTCTACAGCGCTCGCGGATCTTGCCATCTTTCGCCTTGCGGGATCCGGAGCTGGAGCTTTGCGAAGCAAAGCTCTACAGCGCTCGCGGGTCTTGCCATCTTTCGCCTTGCGGGACCCGGAGCTGGAGCTTGCGAAGCAAAGCTCTACAGCGTTCGCGGATCTTGCCATTTTTTTTCCCTTCCGAGACCCGGAGCTGGAGTTTGCGAAGCAAAGATCTACAGCGATCGCGGAGAATTCTGCAAAGGACTTGTCAGGGAGTTGGGGGTGTTTTGGCGTAGCTCTATGAACGTGCCTCAACCCCCAGTCCCGTCCATCGCTGGGCTACACAGGAGATAATTCTTATGATACATAATGGCAGGCATTTCCATGACAATTTTCACATAAGCACATAATGCACATATGACACGTAATGCAAGCATGTTCATGGCAACAAATAAACCTAAGCTCAACAATTTAAACATTTCAAACAATTTAAAAATTTCAAACACAATGCTAGCACATAAGTGGTGTTCTGTGTACGTTTTGTTCAAGGGGCGTATGGTTATGCCTTAGCCATGTATACCCCCCAAGTGAGCGTGGGGTCCGGACGTCTCCGGACCGCGTGGTCACTTGTTAAAACGCAGCTTTGAACACAGGGATAAAAAGTGCAGTAAAAGCGGAGTGAATCTCTCCGTGTTTCATTAAATTAGCCTGCTAGGCGTGAGTTTTACAACAGGGAGGATTATTTCCACATTTTTCACTTTTGTTATTTTCACCAAGGACTTCCGACTGGATGGTCCGGGGCCTACTGGTAGTAACGGCGGAGGTGCTCCGCGTTCCAGGCGCGCGGGACTTTAGATCCGTCGAGTCTCTTTAAGTGATACGTCCCATGGCCCACTTTTTCTTGGACTTCGTAGGGGCCTTCCCAGTTGGGTCCGAGGACTCCTACTCCCGGGTCCTGCGTAGCAGGAAATACTCTATGAGGACAAGATCCCCAACTTCGAATGTACGGCTCTGGACTCTCATGTTAAAGTGTCGGGCTATCTTGCCTTGGTACATTTTTAGTTGGACCTGCGACTGCTCCCGGAGCTCCTCGATCATGTCCAAGGACTCTTGGAGGAGGGCATGGTTCCGGGTAGGATCGTAGGTGTCTTGCCTGTGAGAGGGGATTATAGCTTCTACTGGGATGACGGCCTCGCAACCGAAGGTCATGGAATAAGGCGTGTGCCCCGTCGAAGTTCTCTCTGTTGTGCGATAGGCCCAAAGTACTCGCGGAAGTTCTTCCGGCCAGTGAGCCTTGCAGGCTTGGAGTTTTTTCTTCAACGTGGTCTTTAATATTTTGTTTACAGCTTCCACTTGCCCATTAGCCTGGGGTCTGGCGACTGCAGAAAAGCTTTTGATAATTCCATGCGAAGCACAGAAGTTCGTGAAGTGTTCACTGTCAAATTGCCTTCCGTTGTCGGACACAATTTTCCGTGGAAGCCCAAAACGACACACTATATTCCTGATGACAAAATCCAGTGCTTTTTTTGATGTGACCGTGTTCATAGGTTCAGCTTCAGCCCATTTGGTGAAGTAGTCTACCGCGACTATGGCGTACTTCACTCCACCCTTTCCAGTTGGGAGGGAACCTACTAGGTCAATGCCCCAAACGGCGAACGGCCAGGGGCTGGTCATTAGGGTAATTTCTGTAGGCGGCGCTCGCGGAACCTTGGCGTACCTCTGGCACTGCTCACACTTCCTGACATAATCCACACAATCCTTCTTCATGGTGGGCCAGAAGTATCCTTGTCGAAGGATCTTTTTGGAGAGGCTCAGCCCGGAGGTATGATCGCCACAGAAGCCTCCATGAATCTCATGGATGATGGTGCTGACTTCGGTTCCGGCAACACACCTAAGGAAGGGTATGGACAACCCCCTGCGGTAAAGCTTTCCATCCATAACCACGTATCGGGGAGCTTGATATTGGAGCTTCCTTGCGTCAGCTTTATCAGTGGGGAGCTCTCCGGTGGTGAGAAATCTGAGGATGGGTCCTATCCAGGAGTGGGAATGGTCGATGATGGCGTTTATCCTTCGTGTCTCAGTACTGGGGGCTTCTAAGTGCCCGATGGGGACTAAGCCATACTGTTCAATCTCCGGGTCCGTTGCAAGCTTGGCCAGCGTGTCCGCGAGTGAGTTCTGGTCCCGGGGGACCTGGCGGATTTGGTAGCCTTTGAAATGCTGCAGTAGATCGCGGGAGAGAGACACGTAGGCAGCCATCCTTTCGCCTTTCGTCTGGTATTCCCCGGATATTTGGTTTACCACAAGTAGGGAGTCGCTGTATACTTTGATTTTTTGGGCTCCGACTTCTCTGGCCAGTCGTAACCCAGCTAACATGGCTTCGTGTTCTGCCTCGTTGTTGGATGCTGGGAACGCGAAACGGATGGCGCTCTGGAGCTGATGCCCTTGGGGAGATATTAGGATGACCCCCGCTCCAGCTCCTTTTTCATTTGAGGCTCCGTCTACATAGACCTTCCAGGTGGGAAGTTCCGGGACAGTATCTTCCGGGAGGTCATTCATTCCCGAGCATTCCACAATAAAGTCCGCGAGAGCTTGGCCTTTTATGGAAACACGTGGTTGGTAGTGGACGTCGAACTGGCTCAGTTCCATGGCCCACTTAAGCAATCTGCCAGAAGACTCGGGCTTCTGCAGGACTTGTCGGAGAGGGTGGTTGGTGAGTACTTTGATGGTGTGCGCCTGGAAATATGGCCTCAGCTTCCGTGAGGCGATCAGCAAGCAGAGGGAGAGTTTCTCGATCATCGAATATCTGGACTCGGCGTCCAATAACCTCTTGCTTACGTAATACACAGGGAGCTGGATACGGCCATCTTCCCGGACGAGAGCGGCACTTACTGCGTGCTCAGTCACAGCTAAGTATAAGAACAACGCCTCTCCTTCGACAGGTTTGGACAGAATGGGAGCTCGGGTTAAATTTTCTTTAAGGTGTTGGAAGGCTGCTTCGCATTCGGGGGTCCACTCGAACTTCTTGTTTCCTCGCAACACATTGAAGAAGGGGATACACTTGTCAGTGGCCTTGGATACGAAGCGGCTGAGAGCAGCTATCCTTCCGGTAACGCTCTGGACATCTTTATGTTTCCGGGGGGAAGGCATATCTATGAACGCCTTTATTTTCTCAGGGTTGGCTTCCACTCCGCGGGAGCTGACAATGAAACCGAGGAACTTCCCAGACGAGACCCCGAAAGTACATTTCTTTGGATTTAGTTTCATCCCGTACTTTCGGATCACGGTGAAAGCTTCCTCAAGGTCGTCACTGTGGTCCCCGGAGGTCTTGGACTTTACCAACATGTCGTCCACGTACACCTCCATGTTCCTCCCCAGTTGGTCCTTGAACATTCTGTTTACCAGACGCTGGTACGTCGCCCTAGCATTCTTCAAACCGAAAGGCATGACCACGTAACAGTAGACACCCTTGTCCGTGAGGAAGCTGGTGTGTTCCTGGTCCGCGACATGCATCTTGATCTGGTTGTATCCGGAGTACGCATCCATGAAGGATAAGAGTTCGTACCCGGAAGTAGCGTCTACCATTTGATCGATTCGCGGGAGAGGGAAACAATCTTTCGGGCAGGCCTTGTTTAGGTCCGTGAAGTCAATGCACATTCTCCAGGACCCATCGGGTTTCGGGACCAGAACTGGGTTGGCCAACCACACGGGATAGTGCGACTCCTGGAGAAAGCCTATGGACATCAATTTGTCCACTTCAGCTTTGACGGCTTCGGCTCTCACTGGGTCTAGCGGCCTCCTCTTTTGGCGAATTGGAGTTGCAGATGGGTCTATGTTGAGTGCGTGGCACGCAACATTGGGATTAATCCCCGTCATATCAGCGTGGCACCATGCCAGGATATCCTGATTATCCTTCACAGTGGCCACGATCTTATCTCGAACGGCCGACGGTAGGTTTTTCCCCACCTGAATGACCTTGGTGGGCTCTCCCGGGTTGAGGATCACCTCTTCGACTTCCTCCATCGGCTCTATTGCCTTCTCGATTCCCACTCTTGGGTCGAGTTCGTCAAAGTATGCCTCCTGAGCACCCCCAGTTTCTGGCAATTCTTCCGCCAAAGGAATGGCAGCAAACGTCTCTTGGACCGTGTAGACGGATCGGACGGAGACGTTATAACAGCTCCACGCACTTCTTTGGTCTCCTCGGAGGGTGCCAATACGCCCATCGTCGCATGGAAACTTCAAACATAAGTGGCGTATCGAGGTTATGGCCCCATAATTGATCAGGACTGGTCGGCCTAAGATGGCATTATACGCCGTGGGGCAGTCGACCACCACGAATGTGCTATGCTTGAAGGCACAAGCGTCGCTTTCTCCTCTGAGGGTGACTGGAAGTTGAATTTTGCCTAATGGCATGAGTGCGTCCCCATTGAAACCTTGAAGCTGGATGGGGCATGGGGCCAGGTCCGTCTCGGTCAATCCGATCGCGTGGAAGGCCGCTTTGAAGAGGATGTTCACGGAGCTTCCGTTATCGATCAAGATCCGTGAGACCTTCTTATTGGCAATCTGGGCTTCCACTACGAGGGGATCGTTGTGGGGGAAGTGCACATGTCGAGCATCGTCCTCCGTGAAGGTGATGGGAAGATCCATCATTCGGGGACGTTGAGCAGGTGATTGGACCAAAGCGCACATTTCCTCGGCGTGCTCTAACTCCTTCAAGTACCTCTTCTGGGAGTTGCGGGTACTTCCGGCAAGGTGTGGTCCTCCGGAAATGGTGGCGACGTGTCCGTCAACGGGTGGCGGAGCAAGGCCGGGCGGATATGGGTTGCCTGGTCCTGGAGCCAACAAGGCAATGGGCGCCGGAGCGGGTGGAGCAGGAAGTGCTGGGAACTGAGACCCGGGAGCTTGGGGGTGACCGGCTCCAGGAGCGCTAGCGGCCCCCCTCTGTCCCGGGGAATATGCAGCTCCGTGAACTACCCCCTGTCCAGGATAGATAATGGGTATCCTCACCCACTGACCGAGGTGTCCCGCTCTTGCCAGGGACTCGATCTCATCCTTCAGCTGAAGGCACTCATTCGTGGTGTGCCCCACGTCTCCGTGAAACTCACACCTCTTATTGGAGTCTCGCGGACGCCTTCCTCCGTGAGACACTTTCGGGGGCTTCCTGTAGTTGACCATATTACAGGTCGCCCGATAGACATTCTCTCGCGAGTCTATCAAACTGGTATATTCCGTGAACTTGGGCTCATAGTCCTTTCGGGGTTTCTTTGAATGGTCTCCCCGGTTGGAGTTTCTTCCGTTTCGTTTGCTCCGCGATTGGCTCAAATTTTGTTCTGGGGCTTCCGCTTGCGGCTGCGGCATGCCAGGAGCGATACTACATCCGGTTTGTACTGCTCCGTACCCAGAGAAATGGGTTTGACTCGGCGTCTGAGCAGACGCGGAAGGCCCATACACACTTGGAGTGAATCGGGCTCCTGGAAGCGTGAGGGCTGGTGCGGGAGCTTGCGAAGCAAAGCTCGGCGCAGTCACGGAAGGGGTTGGAGCCGGGGGAACTGCAAAGGCCTGCTAGTAGGCATCCTCAAGGTTGATGATTCCCTGAGCTTTTGACATGAATTCGGACAGTGTTTCTGCCCGTCTCCTTTGCATTTCCCCCCATAGCAGGGAGCCGACAGTAAGGCTCGATTGAAGGGCGATCAGCTTCATGTCATCGCTGACCTTGGTTTTTGCAGCAGCTTCCATCATTCTCTGAATGAAAGCTTTGAGGTTCTCAGTGGGTTGCTGCTTGATGTTGGTTAAGGAACCAACCTCCATGTCGTGGTCGCGGGCAGCAATAAACTGCCTCCTAAACGCGGACTGTAGCTCCTTCCAACTGTGGATTGATCCGGGAGCTAATCTTTTCCACCAGTCCTCCGCGGACTTGGTAAGGGTGAGTGAGAAGCACATGCATTTGGCGTCCTCACTAACACGCGCCACTTGCATCATTTTATTGTATTTAGCTAGGTGGGTACGCGGGTCTGTCCTCCCATCATATAATTCTATGTGAGGCATTTTGAAGTTATCCGGGAGGGACGTTTCCGCGATCCTCCTAATACATGGTTCCGGGTCTTCCTCCTCAGAATCTGACAGGGCCCCACTTTGCTTCCGGACCAGCTTGGTCAAGGCAGCAATCTGTTCCTCGAGCCTCTTCGTATCACTTTCCGGGAGGTCACGTCCCCGGAGCTTGTCATTAATATGATTTCGGAGGTCATCTCCGCGAGGCCGGGCCTTTTCCCCTTTGGCCTTTTCATACTTGGCCTCCAACCTTCTTCTTAGGTCCACCGTGGACCAGCTATCTTCGGAGTGCGAGTTCGCAGCCCGACCATCCTGATTGACGGAATCACTGGGGCGGTTGTTCCTTCCCCTAGGCCTGGGTGCCTTAGCACCGGGCCCTTTAGGCACAGAGTGCCCCCTTGGGGCTGAAGGACGTCTGGGCTTAGGAGCGCCAGAGACCTTCTGCGCGCGGGGGGGGGGGGGGCAGTCGGCCTGGTGATTCACGCCTTTAGGAGGTGCAGGGGCGTCAGCGCGCACAGGCTCTCCAACTTTTTCTTTGCCCTTGTTAGGGGCGGCTTTGGATGGTCCAGCAGCGGCTGGATCCGGCATGGGGGCATCAGCACCACCTAGAACAGAGGCATCCTCGTCCGAGTCGCCTAGATCTCCGAACTTACTTTGGAGGCGTTCCATCATGCGTTGCATTCTTTCGGAGACGCGCTCCTGCTCAGCAAGCTTGGCCTTAGTGGCCACCAGTTCTTCGGCTACTTGGACCAGTTCTGGGTCCTTCTCATAGTAGCAGCCGTCCTTGTAATAACCGTCTTGGACATACTCTTCTTCGTCTTCTAAGTATGTTGTATCTTCGGTACTGACCTGATCCTGGCGGGATGTCGGGTCTTCACCTTGGTAGTCTAAGGGTTCGCTTTGCACCACATCTTCCATCACGGTATCGGGGTTGACCGTAGCATTTTTGTCAACAGCGGATTTTCTCGTAGTCACCATCTCTTTAGCACGAAGTGAATACAAAAAACGTACACAGAAAAAGAGCTGACTAACAACTTCCTACAGCTCTCAATGAAAGCACCAAAATGTTTACCGAGTTTTTCGGAAACGAATAACTAACGGAATAATAAAAAGATAAGAACTGTAGAAATGTTGAAATGTAACTAAACAAACAGCGTTTTTACGTGGTTCAGGCGTTAACAAGCCCTAGTCCACGAGTCGATGTTATTATACTTGGAAAAGGTTACAGTAAGATGGCTGGTGCACAAGAACTTCACACACTCACAGTGTTTCTCTCGGGTTCTCTTGAAGAAGATGAAGCTAGAGAGATTTTAGTAGAGTTTTTGCTATATCATTTGTTCGTCCCTCTTCTTGTAAAATGAAGGGGTCTTTATAGCTAGGGTTTTGGATTAGGGTTTTTCTCTACGTACATGAGTCTTAATTACACCAGCCATAAATAGGGATACAATTACCGTAGTAGCATGGCTACAAGACTCTATGTGGGTATATTTACGTGAAAGTATGGGGAACACACAAAGTCAGCCGTCTTTTCCAAGTTGTCAGCGGAACAGTAGGCGAAAAGGTACCCTTAGGCGTGCTGGGATGTGTGCGGCTTTGACCTGACGGGCGTGTCAGGCGGGATCCTGTGTCAGGCGGATATCATTCCAAATATGCCTCCTCCAGGACTCGACCGTTTGGCTTTGTTCCGTGCGAGGCACGGAACTGCTTCCGCGGAGACCACTCGAAGAGCTTCTCCTAGAAGGAGCTTCCCCGAAGGATACCCCTTCGGGAGTCCGGGAGAGTTGACGAGTTTCCGTATTGTGTTTGCTTGGAAGAGTAATCCGGACACCAAGCGGGAGAGGTGAAGCCTTTCTGTTCATCCGCGAGCTCTGGTCACCTACCGTGAAAGACATCGATAATTCTGCTTCCCCGAGGCCATCAATATAAACGCTATCCGGAAATCTGGATAACAACACATTTCCCCCAATGTGTTAAAAAATTAAAAGGAAAAGAAAACTTACCCAATCACCATGTCAGTATGGTGGAGGAGGCAATTGTTGCACATAAGGATGAAGCTCTGGAGGATATTGAAAATAAGGTTGTTGCGCGTCATTCAAGTTCCAACGACCAAACAAAGCATTCAATTGATCGACATGTGTATGCTCATCTGCATTCCTAGCCATCCAGTATTGTTGCATATGATTGTTATGCTAAATAATATAATTCAACTAAGCATGTGTATATTGGACATGGGGATTAATTGATCCACCAATCGCCATCATCGGATCCTCATCCATAGCAGTCGCTACATTTTCCTCTGCATCCTTTAGTTCCTCTGGTTGAATAGGCTCAGCATGCCGATGACGACGCGGTCTTTGTTCCTCTGGGTCAAGAACTGCTATAGGTGCAGAATACCCATAAACAACACTTCGAGTAATAATACCTTGGACCCGTCCTTTAACATTAGTTGGATGCATCGGAACTCCATAAGTTTCACACAGATCCGTAATAAAAGATCCATGCCCTAATCCACCAGTTGTCGTGAGCCAACAAATAAATCCAATACTATTTCGCAGTTGTTTTCCCACATTAATTTTCATCCCCTTCATGATTTCATAAACCACAAGCAATCTATCCATAGCAATATCAAAAAAGTGTGATGAAGGGATAAAGCGAGCATTCACAAAATACAAGAACACACGTGCTATTCGGTTGAGCTGACATTGATACATATGTTTGGGCTCATCATGTGTAAAGTGACTCTAGCTCCAGGAAAACCAATATATTCTGCCACCTCCTCATAATCAATCTCAGTGCGTAAGAACGCATTATACTCATCTTGCTCATTTGGGTAAGACTGCAGCTCATAAAAATTGTTGAACGTCACAGCACTAATCGGCACCCGCCTCCTCCTTGCAAAACAGGTATTATTCTCTTGCTTAGGCCAGTTCGCATAAAACTCAAATACCAGAGAAATATTACGATTAGGAATGTTGTCCACATTGACCAATGATTGCCAACCTCTATCTTGAAGGATAACCTTAATAGCATAGGTTGGGTCATCAAAAGGCGACTTCTGATAATCCATTCCTCTTCCTAGAACTAAACTCTGTTTTCTTAATCTCTCATGTCTATCTTGAGCCTCTTTGCTTACAAACTGTGATCTATCATAAGAAATTGCCCCTAGATGATGATGCTCCATGACTCGATCTCTTAGGTCCAATTACACTTCTTAACACTTAAATTCTATAGAAATTTTGACAGCACATCCCCTTGTTTTTTTTCCACTTCCCAATTCAACAAATACCATAAAATCACACAAACAAACTTTTCAAACCAACACTCAACACCCAATCTAAACAATACAACTCTTAACCACCAAAATCACAATAATATATTGTCAAAAACACCAAAATATTCAGAGAATAAGAGAAAAACAATTATCCACAATGAAAATTGGATGAAAAATATTCCTCAAGCTTTCCCAAGAATTCAAAATTAGGGTTTTGAATGGTGAGAATGTAATTGAAAGGGGATTTAAGACAAAATGATAATGGAAAAATGTTTGAATCAAGGTTATATGAAGATTATGAAAGAAATTGTTGAAATATTTGATGGGTTGGCCTGAAACAATGGTGTAATGCAGGTGGGAATTTCGGATTGTGTAGAGAAAAAAAATGAGGAATTGAGGAAAAACACAAAAAACTTACGGTTTATAACAATTTCGCGACTAAGCGCCGCGGTGCATAAGGTGTGGCACTGCGGCCCGTTTGAAATTTTGGGTTTTAATTCTGGGGATGCGTGTCGCGGCTCAATGTTAGGGCGCCGCAGCGCCTAAGAACTTACGAAAATCCATGGGCTCTCTATCTGTGCTGCGTCACGACTCAAAAGTAGGGGCACCGCGGCTCAAATTGACTCTTGCAGAAAAACTTCATTTTTTTTTACAGTTTTATAGTTTTCACATATTCCATGACTCATATTTACAATCTAAAGTCTAAAGGTCCAAAATTCTGAAGAAAAACTAAATAAAATTTTTACACCAAACCAAAAACAACAAAAATACTTGTCCAACTAAAAGAATTAAAATACTAAAAAGAACTTGGGATGCTACCCAAATAGCGTTGTCGTTAACGTCATTTAGCCGGACATTGAACACCCAATTCAATGGGATTCCAAGAGCAACATAGGTAGGAAATCCTTCCTAAGTATCCTTTTATCATGAAATTCCTTAGACTTTGCTTTATAACCTTGCATTCTCATAGGCTTCATTGCAAAATTCATCGAGCTCCTTTAACTCCATAAGCCTATTCTATCCCGCCATAAAGAGATCAATGTTCAGCTTTTTTACAACCCAGTAAGCTCTGTGCTCAAGTTCCACCGGTAAATGACATGCCTTTCCAAATACCAATCGATACGGTGACATACCGATCAGAGTCTTGAAGGTTGTGCGATATGCCCACAGTAAATCATCAAGCCTTTTCAACCAATCCTTCCTTGATGTATTTATAATCTTCTCCAATATACTTTTTATCTCCCGATTTGACACTTCTACTTGACCATTTGCAAGTGGATGATAAAACAAAGCCTTTCGATGATGAACTCCATTATGAGCGCATAGAGCAGTGAATGACTTGTTGCAGAAATGATTTCCTCTATCACTAATAATTGTTCTTGGAGTACCAAATCGGGTAAAAATATTTCTATGAAGGAATTTAAGTACCTACCATCACAAGTAGGAGTTTCTGCAACTTCCACTCATTTAGAAACATAGTCCACTGCAAGCAAAATGTACTTGTTATTATAAGATGACGGGAAAGGCCCCATAAAATTTATTCCCCACATATCGAACAACTCAACTTCCAGGATTCCAGTCATCGGCATTTGATCTCTTCTTGATATGTTTTCGGTCCTTTGGCAACAATCATAACTCTTGACAAAGGCACTAGCATCTTTAAATAACGTGGGCCAATAAAACCCGCATTGCAGAACTTTTGTTGTTGTCCTTGTTCTTCCAAAGTGACCGCCACAACGTAAAGTACAACAATGAGTAAGAATGGAAATCATCTCCTCTTCCGGGACACATCTTCTAATTACTTGATCAACATAATGATGAAACAGAATGGGCTCATCCCAATAATAATGCTTGACTTCCAAATAGACATTTTTAAGTTGCTGCCTTGACATGTCCGGAGGCACAACTTTAGCTACCAAATAATTGACATAATTAGTGAATCATGATAGCTTTTCTTCACTTTCTATGGAAAATAATTGTTCATCGGAGAAGTTGTCATCAATTTGTACCTCTTTCTCATTATGATCTTCTCCTTTTACCAATCTAGATAAATGATCTACAACTAGATTTTTTGTCCCTTTTTGTCACGAATTTCCATATCAAACTCTTGCAATAATAGGACCCATCAAATCAAGCGTGCTTTGCATCCTTCTTGGTCATAAGGTACTTAATAGCAGAATGGTCTGTGTAGATAATCACCTTGATAACTCTACAAAATAGAGTTATTTTACCACTTTTTATGTGATAATTGTTGTTTAGTTCTTGAGTTTTTAATTGATTTATTAAGTTTTTAAGTAATTTTGCGTTTATTAGTCTTATTGTAATTTTCTAGATTTTTATATGTTTTTATAGATATTTTATTGTTTTATGTTGTAATTTAATTAGTTGAAATTAGTGTTGTTAGTGAATGTTAAAAATATGACTTTATTGAAATTAAATGTTATGTAAATTAAATTTTAATTAATATTTTCATGGAAGTTATATGATATATTTTATTAGTGGAAATATTTAATTTTAATTTAGTTTATGATTTATTTTGTAGGGAGTATGGTATTTGATTGGTGTTAAAAAAAAAAAAGAAGATTTAAAGTTGAAAAAAGAAAGGTAAAATGTGGCATTTTCGAGAAAGAAACAGAGAAAATTGGTATTTTCTCAAAGGCCCAACAGCTGCCCCAGCCACTGAAGCCCACGCTGCCTTCCTTCAGCAGCATCTATCCCAAGCATTTCCTTCACGCCAGCCGTACGGACAAGCTTCACACCAGCCTTCCAAGCTCCAGACGCAGCCACGTGTCCCTGACCAGCCACACTCCCTCCAGCCTTCACGCCAGCACCACACCGAAGCCTCCTTCAGCATATATCAATTTCCTTCTGCCTCTGCACCAGGCCCGGCCCGCCAGCCTCCAAAGCCCAACAGCAGCAAGCATATATGCTTCAGCCAATCTCCTCACAAGCCCGAGCCCAGCATCAGTCCACGCCTGGCCCAAAATGCCCCATATGCCATAGCTGCCAATAGCCACCAAAAGGCCAAAAACTACATTTTTATTCCCAATATTTTTCACCAAAATATCAATTCACTCTTCCCTATTTTTCTTACCTAAATAAACATTCCTAATTCATTTTTTTACCCTAGCTTTTCACTAATCTTTTACCCAACCAAACATTTCATCTTTCCAATACTCTTACACTTACTCTATTTATCCTACCACTTCCCAACACAATTAAATTAATCAATTTATTTATTTTAATTTGATTAATTTAATCTCCATATTTTGCCTATAAATAGAGTCTTGTAAGACCATTTGGGTGGCTCTTCTTCTTCATCTTTTTTTTTCAACATCTTCTACACATTTTTCTCTCTTCTTTTCACTAGTTTCTCTCTACCATTTTCATCTTTTGAAGAGCATGTCAAGTATGTTATTTTGTATTTTTTATCTAGTTACGAGCTTCTAATCTTTTTCAAAGGTTATTAAGATGATGATGAAGCAAAATGTAACTAGATAGTATTTTTCATTGTATGTTGATTTCCCATTTGTGTAACATTGTTTATGGATTTTTCTATCAATGATATGCATTTTTTAATCTATTATTGAGTGTTAAAGCATATTACACTTAGTTCTTCATTATGCAAAAATATGATATTCTTTGATTAAATGTTTTTCATTAAATTGTTCACATCTAATTCTTAGAGCATAAGTATCATATTTTGCCTAAACATAATCTCTTTGATTTTTTGTAGTTTCATTAGGTTGTAACACAACTAATGCTTAGAAATGATATCTTATATAAGTGAAGAAAAATCCTACCTTTTTGAAAGAGTAACTTGTGCTTGAATAGAAAATATATTTTGAAAAAATATATAGTGTGATTTATTTCAACTATATTAAAACTTGGGAATCAATATACTTATAAATACTATTGAACTTGCATTTTGTGGATTCTAACATCTTAATAATCTTATTTTACTTATCTCATTTGAAAGCCATTTTTCTATTTAATCATTAATTTTTTTATTACTTGTTTTATTTTTCTAAAACAAAATCTCATCAAATATTTGGAACTAGGTTAGAATATTCTTGCTTTGTTTGAAATAGTTTCTTTTGATGTTAGTCAACTCCCATGGGTTCGACCTCGTACTTACATGAACATTATATTCCGAAACGATTCGTGCACTTGCGAGCTTAATTATTAAAACACCTTCTCAGTAGTTGCATAATTTAATTGAGCATCATTAAAGGTTCGACTAGCATAATAAATCATTTAGAATACCTTGTCGTTGTCCCATAACTACTCCTATTGCATAATCGCTCGCATCGCACATCAATTCAAAAGGAAGTTCCCAATTCGGTGGTACCATGATCGGTGCAGTGATCAATTTATCTTTCAAAGTATTAAAGACACGTCGACAATCATCATCAAAATTAAGTTGTACTCCATTCATAATAAAGCAGACATGGGTTTAGAAATATTTAATAAATCTCCTATAAAATCTAGCATGTCCAAGAAAACTTTGAACACCCTTTACTGAAATTGGAGGAGGCAAGTTCTCAATAGTTGATATCTTTGCACGATCTACCTCTGTGCCTTTGCTTGAAATCTTATGGCCCAAAACAATTCCTTCACTCACCATGAAGTGACATTTTTCTCAATTCAGGACCAAATTAGATTATTCGCATCTATTTAATACATTCTCCAAAAATTTTAAACACAGATCAAATGAGGAGCCAAAGACCAAGAAATCATCCATAAATATTTCAATGCTCTTCTATACCATATTAGAAAATATTGACATCATGCATCGTTGAAAAGTAGCAGGAGCATTGCATAATCCAAATGACATTATACAAAAAGCAAACGTACCATAAGGACAAGTGAAAGTAGTTTTATCTTGGTCTTCGGGAGCAATAGGTATTTGATGATAACCAAAGTACCCATTTAGGAAGCAATAGAAATGATGTCCCGATAGTCTATCGAGCATTTGATCTACAAAAGGAAATGGGAAGTGGTCTTTCCTTGTTGCCTTGTTTAATTTCCGATAAGCAATACAAATTCTCCACCCCGTCACTGTATGAGTGGGAATTAGCTCATTTTTTTTCATTTTTGACCACCGTCATTCCACCCTTTTTGGAACCACTTGTACCGGGCTTACCCAAGAACTATCCGAGATTGGATAAATAACACCAGCATCCAAGCACTTCAAAATTTCTTTCCAAACCACCTCTTTCATAGTGGGATTGAGCCTCCTTTGAGCGTCAATGCTAGGTTTGTTGTCCTCTTCCATTAAAATACGGTGCATAATAGTAGAGGGACTAATACCTTTTATACCAGTTAAGCTCCACCCAATAGCCAGTTTATGACCTCGAAGCACTCCTAATAATTTTTCCTCTTCAACAGTAGATAATGAAGTTGAAATAATAACTGGGAGAGTGTCATTCTTACCCAAATAAGCATACTTATGATGTTCCGATAAAGTCTTCAATTCAAGTACCAGTGGTATCTCAGACCATTGTCCAAGTTCCTCATATTTCTTCTTATAAATAGGTCCAGCGGAGTTTAACCAATTTATAAATTCAATGACCTTAGTGTCATCACAGTCTTCCATACTTGGTGAAATAAGACTCATCTCAAGCGGAACTTCGATGAATTTTTCCTTTGACAATCTTTCCTCAATTACATTCATACTAAAGCAATTATCACTTGCTCTAAGATACTTCAAAGCCTTGAACACATTAAATACAACCTCATCGCCCTGCACTCTTAGCCTCAACTCTCCTTTTTTAACATCTATCGAAGCTTGACCGGTGGCTAAAAATGGTCTCCCCACAATAATTGGAACATCTTCATCTTCCTCCATATCAAGAACAATAAAATCACTAGAAAAATGAACTTGTCCACTTTGACAAGAACATTTTTAATAATATCTCGAGTGTGATAATGAACAATCGGCCAATTGAAGAGTAACAGTAGTAGGTCTAGCTTCCCCCAAACTAAGTCTTCTTAATATGGATAGCGGCATTAAATTAATGCTTGTACCCAAATCACATAAAGCCCTCTCACAATGAAAGTTCCCAATGGTGCAAGGTATAGTGAAGCTAATCGGATCTCTTAACTTTTAAGGAAGTTTCTTTTGAATAATTGCACTACACTCTTATGTCAATGTCACGGTTTCATAATCCTCCATTTTTCTCTTATTAGACAATATCTATTTCATAAACTTCACATAACTGGGCATTTGTTCAAGAGCTTCAGCAAAAGGAATTTTAATGTTAAGTTTCTTAAATACCTCGAGAAATTTGGAGAATTGTTTGTCAAGATTGGCCTTTTGGAACCACTGAGGATAAGGAATATTTTGTGTAGGCTTGGTGTATTTTGACTTCTCTTTCTTTGGAAGGTCTCCAGTAACCTCTTCTTATGTTGGACTAGTGGCATGTTGATCCTCTATCTTCTTTCCCTTGTCATCCACTATAGGCCTATCGTAATTAGTCCCGCTCCTCAAAGTGACAGCTTGACATTGCTCATTCACCACTGTGGAACTAGGTAGAGCCCCTTGATTACGGTCAGCCATTAGCTTTGCAAGTTGGCCAACTTTTGTTTCTAAGCTCAGAATGGAGGATCTTGCTTCTGTCATAAATTGGCTTAATAAATCAGTAGGTACCTCTTGTTTAGTCACTTGAGGTTGTGGTTGTTGATGTTGTGGCATTTGTGGCCTTTGATTGTCATAAAAGGGTCTTTGATAGCCCATAGGATGGTCTATTTGGAGGATATTGAGACGGATTTGGATGATATTGTTGTTGGTGCCCTTGATTATTACTCCGTGACAAATTTGGGTGGTTCTTGTACGCTGGAGTATAAGTGTTGGAGTATGGGTTGTTATTCGGTTGTCTCGGGTAATTACCAATGGCTTGCACCTTTTCAAGTGGAATATCATCTATTGAATAAGAACTCGTTACTGGACATTGCTGAAAGTGATGAGGGCCTCCACATGTCTCACAAATAATAGGAGCAAGTTTTAGTTGCATCGCCTGAGCAGAAATGTTATTTTATTGCTGCATTTGCTTGGTCAACGAAGCAATTTGAGCAATGAGTATAGCAATAGGACCAACTTCTAGAACTCCCGCCACCTTCTTATTTTCTTGCTTAGTTATCCATTGATAGTTATTCATGGCCATCTACTCCAAAAGCTCATATGCTTCATTAGCACATTTTCTCGTAAATGCTCCACCCGTTGCTACTTCTATTATAGTCATTGTGTCTCCCCTCAGCCCATTGTAAAAAGTGTGCACCAACATCCATTTCACAATACCATGATGTGGGCATTTCTGTAGCAGCTCTTTAAACTTTTCCCAAGCATCATATAATGATTCCCCCTCAAATTGACAGAAATTATTTATTTCACCTTTAATCTGGGCTGCTTTAGCAGAAGGAAAATACTTAGCGAGGAATTTTTGGTCAAGGTCCTCCCATGTAAAAATGGAGTTGGCTTGCAGTGAAATCAACCAACTTTTAGCTCTATCCCTTAAAGAGAATGGAAATAGTCTTAATCGAATTGCATCATTACTTACCCCATTCATTTTAAAAGTAACACATAGCTCCAAAAAGTTTGTAATATGGAGGTTCGGATCCTCATTAGGTAGCCCCCCAAATTGAACGCAATTTTGAACCATTTGAATGATTGAAGGCTTGATCTCAAAATTATTTGCCTCGATAGTAGGTGGACGAATACTAGAGTGTATCCAAGTAACAGTAGGGAGTACATAGTTCCTTAGTGGTGGGTCTATAAAATAATGCACGCAAGTATACATGGTCATGACAAGTAATAATTTTCGTAAGAACGGATATCGTCCCACTGAGACTATTAACCAATTACCAATAATTGATTCTCACTTTCTATTTGGTGATTAAAATTAAGATGAATACTTATAAACTATGAGCATAATTTAAATAACTATAAATAGAACACTGAATCAAAGGATAAAATCAATAATAAAAAACATAGGAAATTAATTTCATCAACTTTTCATTCTATTAATTTTACTAATAAGTTCTAAATCTCTTCTTCTTATTCTAATAGTAGGTCAACAAAAATTGATTCCTGTTCTTTTTCAAGATATAAGGTTTCAACCTATATGTAAATTTTCTACATCTCTGTGATAAACTTAAACATATAGCAGACATTAAGATTGGTAGCCTAATTGCTACACAAGTCATGCATGTACTTTCGTACAAAATGTAACCTATGTCTATATAACGATAGCATATTCAATTCGCATATTTAAAATTTTGAATCAAAATCATAAAACAAGCAAATAGTGATCAAGTATTTACTAGCATTAAGCAAACATCATATAGATTAAAATAAAGAAGAAGCATCAATAGAACATCATAATAAAATTAAATTGAAATTCAAGTAACTACATTAACCCCTAGATAGATGATTTAGTTCATATCAGACATAATAACCATAACATTCAGATAATTGTTCATAGAAAGTAACCTAAAGAATTAAGATGAAGAAGAAATCTAGAAAACAGTAAACATATAAAACAAGTAGTCTCCTTATGGTTTTTTTTCTTCAGAAATCGTCATAATGATGCTTAAATAGTAATTTGTGCTTTGGATGTGAAATCCCTCCTTTTCCCCTGCATAAAATATCATTTTCTGCGAAATACGCCACTTGAGTGTCACGGCTCTATAATGAGGCGCTGCAGCTCGTGTCCAAAATCTGGAATTCTCTCGTCTTTGACTTGCTCAAGCGCCGTGGCTCAAATTCACCAACCAATAGTGCTGCGACTCTCAAAGGCAGCGCCACGACCCTATGCTTCTCGATAGATTGACATCTCTGTCTAATCATATCATCCGGGCTCAAATATCTTTTTTTCATCGAATTCCATCTTTTTTAAACCAAATGCAGTCATTTATCAATTACGTCCCATAAATCTAAAATATTATCAAACACAGACAACAAAACAAAAATTACTACATAAACCTAAAAAATTAAATAAAATAACTCTTTAAAACTCTATAAAAACTATTCCATCAATCTATCACATCAAATTATTATTTCTTCTCTAACTTATGACTCCAAATTTTATTCTTTTTAGTTCTTATTAATTTAATTAAACATATATTATATTACTATATCATTAAATATATTTTCTAGTTTATGTTAGTAGTAGTTATTGTTTTTTCCCTTATTTATTAATGTTAATTTAATTTTGTATTATAAATTTTGTAATGTTATTAGTATTTTATTTTTGTTATTAATTTATGTGCTGTATATTTTTTTATTTAAAATGTTAGTATAATACTAATTCTAAAATTTTAAAATAAATATAATAATTATAACAAAAATAAATAAGTAATCTTAAAAAAAGAGTTTGTTGGACAAATTATTTTTTACTTTAAATGTGGTTGCACTATTATTGGGGCAGCACAAATTGGAGCTGATATATATATATATATATATATATATATATAACATATCACTATATCAGAGATATGATGTGAACTCGAGACAAGACCTTTCCTGTCTGGTGTTAATGAGTCCCTTTATATGATCCAGTAGCAGCTCTTGCATGCATGTTGACTTGCAAATTTTGGTTGTGTAGATATTAATTAATTCACTACGTACACTCTTTAATTAAGCCTCCAATTCAAAATCCTCAAACGGAAAACATGTGAAATAAAGCAAACCAGTACAACAATAGCCTTACCATTTAGTCAGCCCTATAAATATATATATCTTCATATGTTTGAGTGTAAATATACAATAAAAAAAATAAAGTATATGTATGTATGATATTAACTATATACATCTACTTATGTGTATATAATACTGATTTGTTGGTATTGATGTTACGTGGTATCTCTATAGGCATTTTAATGGACATTCTCAAATTATATATAGTAATAATTAAAAGTCGCACCCATATCTATATGTGGTATTACTTGTTTCAATTTCTAACGTTTTCATGCATATTGAGACTAGGCAGTGAGGAATCTTAGATTTTGTTTCATTGAAGCATATTTAAGAGAAAATTAAAAATTAAAAGCAAAATATATTTTAAAAAGAAAAATATAACAAATATAGGTATATAGTAAAATGTCAGTAGGGACAAAACTTAAATTCTTCGTCATATTATAACAACAAAATATCATAGATTATATCAGTATTTTTTGGAGCTATTTTGGTAGGGATGGTCTCTTTTGCCTTGTCAAGTGTATCTCTTTTTGGCATATAGAGAAATTATGATTTAATTTTTTTTATATAAAGTAATATACATTATAGTTATAATAAATATCACATTAATTTTTAATAAATTTGGAATAATTCACAATATTAAAATTATGGTTCAAATAGTCAATTACATGTTATTTATTTTTAGAGTTTAGAAGAAAAATAAAAACAGACATATGTGCTCGTTTGAATCTTAATTTTGACACTATAAATTGTTCAAAGACACCCTTACTACTAGACAAAATAATGTCCAATCAAACAACTTTCCCAAAATATATTTTTATATAGATTTGTATATTTTATAATTCTCACTACTCAGAAAGTATATCTTACCTAAAATGTTGGTTTTCGTGATATTAATTTTTATAAGGGAAGCTCAATACAATACAGATTTGTTTGATGGGCCGTGGAATTGTATTGTATTATAATAAAATGTGTTTTATAACATATTTTTATATAGTATTATGTTTAGTATTTACTTGTATTTACATATAAATATATAATATTTTAATAAAAGTCAATATTAAATATAGTATTATATAAAAAATATGTTATATAATGCAATCTAATATAATAATATACAATACAATGTAATAAAATACGGGTACCAAACGCATATTACACACAGTGACATGACATGACAGACTAACTTAGTCAATTGCATTTATTAAAATTGAGACTCACTATTTTAAAATGTACTGTCATGTCACTGTATGTAATGTTTGAATGCAAAATTTAGGTACACATATCATTATTCATATTTTTATACACAATATTTTTTATTAGGTGATTGCTTATCTTTTTTAATTATTGGCAATAAATTTTTTGTTTTAGTTTCGTGAATATTGCAATCAAGACACTGAGGCTGTTTGGTGTAGACGATTGAAAATTGAATTGAAATTCTATTTTTATATAAGTCAAATAATATACTTAATATATTATCTTCTTCTTCTTAGGACTTGACGTGTGATGGGAATGCGTACGTATAATCTTATAGGAGAAATTTGACTATTGATGCATTAAATGGGGTACCATAGCAAAAATACCCCACTCATTATATACATATGCATTTGATCCTTGTATTTGAATTAGTTCCAAAAATACCCCTCTCATTTGTTTCTGTAACGCCCTGCTATTTAGGGTCCATTACCAAGTGTGTTTAAAACCAGTGCTGGACTTGCTAAACAAGTCATTTGGACTAAACATGTGATAAAGCCACTAAGGGTTTAGATATTAAAGATTTTGATCAACTCATAAACATTTCCATTAAGTAAAAAACATGTTCTTTACATGGGATCCCAAAAACGTTAGTTTAAAAACTTATTACAAAACTCAGATTACACAACAAGCCGACCTAAGCGGCAAAAGCTGGGTTTAACCTTAGTTCCTCTGAGCATCTCGGCCGTGGTGGTCGAGCGGACTGCATATGTACATACCACTGCTAATGCCCTCCAACTCATGGCTGGTTGAGCTTCTCCTTACCTTTACCTATACCACAAAGCACCTGTGAGCCAAAAGACTCAGCAAGAAAACATAATCAACAGTTCACTGATTTACACATCCATTAAACAGTAATAACTGAAACTAGTATGTTCATCAAACCGAACTGGAGACCATAGAGTCACACAAGTGCATGTTGCACTTCCTTTCAAGTTGTTGGCATCCGAGCCAGTCAAGTGCATGTCACACTCCCAGGGTGGCCCAGCCATGGTGGCCTGCACTCCACGTGCATTATGCCAATCTTAGTTTATAACTAAGTTCCTTAAGCCCTTGACTTATAAGTCAAGCCACCACGTGCCTCCAACTTATAAGTTGAAGCCTTGGGACTCTCAAGTAATAAGGATCTTCTAGAGCCCATCATGTTCTCAACTAATAAGTTGATCCCCACAACATCCTAACAATACCCTAGTTTATAAACTAAGCTTCACAGTCATAACAGACAGTCACATGTTTCATATAGCATACTTATCAAATAATCACACAATGCATTATAATACATTCATTCAGCAGTCTTAAGCATAATCATAATTATGCACGTTACAACGTACCTAATCAGACATTCGCAACATAACTATAATCATGTTCATCTCCTTAGCTAAGCTCTAATCATGCATTCACATAACAGGTGCAGTTTTCTTACCTTTGGTTCGTATGCGGGTTATTAGCGACGACCCTCTGAGTATAACCCCCGATTCAAGCCCTTAGCGAAAACCTAGTCATAACTGCGATAAGGAAGTTCCCATCAATAACAGGTAAATAACAACTTCCAGACCAACTCTTAGCCTTCGGGACATCGAATTCCACTTAACAAGGAAGTAGAATCGATCCCGAGCCCAAATGGTTAAGTTCCCAATCTAAAAATCCCATTTAAGCCAAAATTCCCCTTAAGAGCCGTGGCCCCTCACACCCGAGCCGCGACCTGCCTCTAATTCCAGAGGCTCGGCCTCCCTGGAAACCAACGCGCACCGCGGCCCACCCCTGCCTCCGAGCCCTGCTGGCTCAAAAATCCCTTCGCAGGCCACAGCTCATCACCACAAACCCAGATATTTCTGGGTTTTTTCTTCAACCGAACCAACCTAAAATCCATCTAACTCCACCCTAACCTTCCAATTCAGTTCCCATAGTTAACACAACCCTTTCAAAAAACAAAACCCAGCCATATATCATAATAAAACTTATCAAAATCCACAAACTCAACCTTCCAACTATCTAACATGCATCAACACCGTAGTTCTAAATTGTTCAGCATAATTAACCATAACAACTTTCAGTTTAGAGCTCTTACCTCAGCTGAGATGAAACCCTTGAACCTAGCCTCTGATTTTCCCCAAGCCTAACACCTTGATTCCCTAAGCTTTACTATTCAATTTTTCCAAAAACCACTCAAACATTCGTGAGGCATAAAGAGAATGTGAGAGAGCAAGAGTGAGCTGCTGAATCCTTTTCTTTTCAATTTCCTTAACCTTCTCAAACATTCCCAGCACACCTTACATTACACTTAAAGAGAAAATGACCATCTTACCCCTTTCCCTTAGCTTGTACCTCAAATGTTCACAAGGGCAATTTTTTCATTTGCCTCAAACCCCGCTATCCACAATTTGCATCCTATAATTCCCGCTACTTCCAATATCCTCACACGGTTACGAATAAATTTCCATTACCCACTAATTCCCGGTAATGTACTAAATTACTATAATACCCCCAAGCTTACCCCGAACCGGGTATTAAGACTTCGTTGTGAATTCCTCGCTAACTTGCTCATCGGGATCTCCTCTCGCCGAGTAACCCAAATATATCCACATAATAATTTGGTCTCAATCACACAAACACATATTTGCATTCATACCCCAAACTGGTCAACTTACTAAAATACCCTTCTTATAAGAAGCGGGCCCACATACACATATTTAATATCTCTAACATACAATCATAATTATATTATAATATAATTCACATAATAACTCAATTATTGCCTCCCGGCCCCCTAATCCAGGCACTAAGCCATATTAGGAAATTCGGGATGTTACAACTATCCCCTCCTTATAGGAATTTCGTCCTCGAAATTTTACCTGAACAGCTCGGGATACTGATCCCGCATAGTTGACTCCAATTCCCAGGTTGCCTCCTCTACCTTGCTGTTCCTCCATAGTACCTTCACCAAAGGTATCACTTTATTCCTCAGGACCTTGTCCTTTCTGTCTAATATCTGGACTGGCTGCTCCTCAAAGGACAAATCTGACTGCAGCTCCAGATCATCATAACTCAACACATGAGTCTCGTCGGAAACATACTTCCGCAGCATCGAGATATGAAACACGTTGTGCATGGCCGACAACGCCGGAGGTAATGCCAACCTATAGGCTACCTGACCGATCATTTCCAAGATCTCAAATGGTCCTACGAATCTAGGGCTCAGCTTGCCCTTCTTGCCAAATCTTCTCACCCCCTTGAACGGTGAGATTCTAAGGAAGACATTGTCTCCCACCTGGAACTCCATGTTCCTTCGCTTTGGATTCGCATAACTCCTCTGTCTACTCTGCGATGCAAACATCCGAGCTCTGATCTTCTCTATTGCTTCATTGGTCCTCTGAACTGCCTCAGGACCCAAGTATCTGTGCTCACCCAACTCATCCCAATGAATAGGTGATCTGCACTTCCTACCATACAACATCTCATAAGGAGCCACTCCTATGGTCGCCTGATAGCTGTTGTTGTAGGAAAACTCTATCAGGGGTAAATACTTACTCCAAGACCCCTCAAAATCCAGTACACAGGCTCTCAGCATGTCCTCCAGTATCTGGATTGTCCTCTCAGACTAACCATCGGTCTGAGGATGATACGTTGTACTGAACTTTAGTTTCGTGCCCATTGCCTTTTGCAAACTTCCCTAGAACTTGGAAGTAAAAGTAGGATCTCGATCTGACACGATCGACCTCGGAGCTCCATGAAGACGTACTATCTCTTTAACATAGAGATCTGCATACTGGTCAACGGTATAAGTTGTCCTCACTGGTAGAAAGTGAGCTGATTTAGTGTATCTGTCCACTATCACCCACACCGAATCATGCTGACCCACTATCTTAGGCAATCCCACCATGAAATCCATTGCGATGTCTTCCCACTTCCACTCTGGAATGTCTAAGGGTTGTAATAATCCTGCAGGTCTCTGATGTTCAGCTTTGATCTACTGACACGTCAGACACTTGGCTATATATTCAGTTACATTACTCTTCATCCCTGGCCACCAATACAAAGTTCTTAAGTCCTAATACATCTTGGTGGTACCAGGATGCAAGGAATACGTGGTGGTGTGAGATTCATCCAGAATCTCTCGTCTAATAACAGCATCCATCGGAACACAAATCCAACCCTTGTATCTTAGCAGGCCCATGTCAGATATAGAATAGTCCCTAGCTACTCCAGCTAGAACATCCTCTCTAACCTTCACCAAATGTGGCTCTTGTAACTGACTCTCCTTTATCCTCTCTAGGAGAGTAGACTGCAGGGTAATGTTGGCTAACTGGCCCACTACTAATTCAATCCCTGCTCTGGTCATATCCTCTACTAACTCCCTGGATATCTGTCTTACACTATACAACTTCCCTGGACCTCTCCGACTTAGGGAATCAGCCACCACATTGGCTTTCCCTAGATGATAGAGAATATCACAATCATAGTCTTTCACCAGTTCCAACCAACGCCTGTGTCTCATATTCAAATCCTTCTGTGTAAATAAGTACTTGAGGCTTTTGTGGTCTGGGCCTGGTTAATTTGTTAATTTTTTGTTCATAGGAAAGATCGAGGATGGGGTATGCAGGAAATCCGGGTTTTTTTTTAGATTTTTTATGCACCTCGATAGAAATCGATAGGACTCGATAGTATAAGTTAGGTTCTAGATTTTATTGTGCCTTGATAGGCCTCAATGGGACTCGATAGGACGCGATGATATTTCAGGCGTATAGAAATTTTTTAGCATATACCTCGATGGGACTCGATAGGACTCAATGCTATTTGGCATATGGATGATTTAGCCTCTGCCTCGATAGGACTCGATGATAGTGGGCACTCGACTGATTTTAGCACCTGCCTCGATAGGCCTCGATAGGCCTCGATAGTAACCAGATGACATTAGGCATATGGCTAATTTTAGCACCTGCCTCGATAGGACTCGATATTTACCAGATTGTTTTACATTTTTAACATTTTTTAACAATTTTTTTGTTTTTTTTCAGATGCCTAAATTAATTGTGTCATTGGAGAAGCACTTTCCTGGTCGTGTCACCTATAGGGGTAGTGCTTACTTGGAAACCCTTATAGAGCAATTTAAGAGGCACAGACTAATTGAACGGGCACAGGCATGCCCGTTGGGACAATTCTTCAAGGCTAAGTCATTTAGTTTTTTTAGGGTTCTGCTACATTAGCTTTTGTTGTGGAAGGTGGAAAGCAAGAAGGCTGAAGAGGGCCACTTCTACTTGGGCAACATTCTCTGCAAATTTGGGATTGCGAAGTTTGCTCTAGTCACCGGGCAGAATTTTGGGAACACCCCATCCCCAGACGAGTTGAGAGGGAATCTTTCAAGTGATCGGATCATCCATGAATACTTTAATGGTGATTCGAATGTTAGTTTTGGCTAGTTGGAAGATGCATTGAAAGCCTTGACAAACCCAGAAGATGCCTTATAGCTGGGTTTGAGCTATTTGATAGAAGGGGGTACTGAATGCCCAAGAGAGACAACAATAATATGGGGTGATTCCCTGAAGATGGTTGAGGATCTTTGTAACATACCAAATTTCCTAATGTGGCTTAGTGCCTGGATTAGGAGGCCGGGAGGCAAAAATTGAGTTATTATGTAAATTGTATTATAATATAATTATGCTTGCATGTTAGAAATATTAAATATGTGTTTGTGTGATTGAGACCACATTATTATGTGGATATGTTTGGGTTACTCGACGTGAGGCGATCCCGATGAGTAAGTTAGCGGAAAAGTCACAACGGGGTTTTTATACCCGGCTCGGGGTGAGCTTGGGGGTATTTTAGTAATTTAGTACATTAACGGGAATTAGTGGGTAATGGGAAATTATTTGATAATCATGTGTGAATATTTGAAGTAACGAGAATTGAAGGACATAGTTGTGAACTAGCGGGATATGAGACAAAGGACAAAATTGCCCGTGAGAGCATATGAAGAATAGGCTAAGGGCAAGGGGCAAATTAGTCATTTTCTGTTTAAGTATAGAGTTTGGTGAGCTGGGAATTTCTGAGAAGGATAAGGAAACTAAAAGAAAGAAGACTCAGCAGCTCTCTGTCTCTCTCACCCTCGTTCTCTCTGTTTTTCATGAAGCTTGAGGATTTTTGAGGAAAAATTGGTGGTCAAGTTTAGGAACCAAGGTGTTAGGCTTGGGGAACTGGAGGATAGATCAAGAGGATCAATATAGCAGAGGTAAGGCATGTAATTCAAGGTTTAATTATGAAATTTCTATGGTAATTGACTGAAGTTTAAGTTTTGCATGTTTGATAGTTGGGGAAAGAATTTTGGGTTGTTGATGGGTTTTTAATTCAGTATTTTAGTTAGGTTTGGCTGAAGGAAGGCAGTATGTTAAGTATTGGAATTGTGTTGGAAGATTGGGAGAGAATTGGGTGGTTTTTGGTTGGGTTCGGCTAAGGGAAAAACCCAGAAAATCTGGGTTCGAAGGGCTAGGCCGCGGCCTTATTCTTGGTATGTCGCGGCCCTACGAAGCAAGAAGGAGCCAGGAGGGCTCGGAGGCAGAGGCGGGCTGCGGCGCCTCAGGGGTGCGCCACAACGCGTGTTGTTTTTCCAAGGGGGCCGAGCCTCTGACTTAGAGGTGGGCCGCGACATGGGTCTCTAAGGCCGTGACCCTTAAGGGGATTTTTGGCCTTAATGAGGTTTTTAAATCGGGAACTTATTTGGGCTCGGGGTCGGTTCTACTTCCTTGTTGAGTGGAATTTGACGTCTCGGAGGTTAGGATTTGGTCTGGAAACTCTTATTCTCCAATTGTTGGTGGAATTCTTAATTATGGTTGGGACTAGGGCTACGCTAAAGGCTCGAATCCGGGATCGTACTCAAAGGGCGTCGCTAGTAACTTGCATTCGGATCGAAGGTAAGAAAACTGCACCCATTACGTGGATGTGTGATTAGAGTTTAGTCAATGGTGAACATAGACATGATTAAGGCTTGAGCATTGTTGATGAATATGATTACAATTATGCTTGTGGATATCTGATTAGGTACACTGGAATGCGCATAATTATGATTATGCCTATGACTGCTGTTTGGGTGTATTATGATGCATTGATAAGTATGTTTTATGAGTTATGTGATTGTCTGTTGTGACTGGGAAGCTTGGTTTATAAACCAGAGGGCTATTAGGATGTTAAAAGGGGATCGACTTATTAGTCAAGGGTATATTGGACTTTGCAAGGCTCGTCTTATAAGTCGAGGGTCCTAAAGCTTCGACTTATAAGTCGAGGGCATGTGAGGCTTGACTTACAAGTCAAGGACTTAACAGACTCAGTTTATAAGCTGAGATTGGCATTGTGCACGTGGAGTGCAGGCCACCATGGCTGGGCCACCCTGGGAGTGCAACATGCACTTGACTGGCTTGGATGCCAAAAAATTGAAAGGAAGTGCAACACGCGCTTGCATGACCCCATGGTTTCCAACTTGTATAATGAGTATGCCAGTTTCAGTTATTACTATTTGATAGTTATATTACACTGTGGACTGTTCATTATGTTTTCTTGCTAAGTCTACCGGCTCAAAGGTAAAGAGAAGCTCAACCAGCCATGAGTTGGAGGGCTATAGTAGTGACATGTACATATGTGGTCCGCTCGACCACCACGGCCGAGATATTCGAGGGAACTAGGGATGAACTTAACTTTTGCCGCTTAGGACGGCTTATTTCGTAACTTGAGTCTTGTAATCAACTTTTAAACTGTTGTTTTTGGGATCCTGTGTAAGGAATATGCTTTTAATTTAATAAAAATATTTATGAGTTGACCAAAAGTTTTAATACCTAAACCTTTAGTGGCTTAGTCACACGTTTAGTCCAAATGAATTGTTTAGCAAGTCCAGCACTGGTTTTAAAAACATTTGGTAACGGTCCCTAACTAGCAGGGCGTTACAACTTGGTATCAGAACAGCCAAGGTTTAAGGGTTCCTAATGTTGGAATAGGCATGTACCTTCACTGCTAAAGACAAGCTCGACTCAGGGTTGGGTAATTATTAATATAGTTATGTGTATATTTGCTTAAATGAATTATGTGTGCTTTACTTGCTAGTCTAAATAAGGAGCATGAGTTATTTTGATAGGTCCTGGCCCTTGACTACTGTATGTAGGTTGAGAATGTGTTTATTAGCACGATAGATATTTGTAAATGCTATAGGATTGCTTATTAGTGTCATTGAACTTGATGAATGTCAGAAACGCTTATTAGCGCTGCTGTATGTATACCAAGGATAGAGGACGCTTATCAGCGCCGTTACATGCTAAAGGAAAATGTTTATTAGCAGTGCTAAGTGGTTATGCATGCCAAGAATATGCTTATTAGCATCTTGTTTAAGTGATATCATGAATTTCTCTGCTTATTAGCATGATTATTGTATGTGAATTATTGGGAGGCTTATTAGCATTGTCAATGCATGTGGATGCTTATTCGATCGGTTTTGAACCGTGGGTTGATGTGAGATACTGTTATTACTGCCTGATAAGCCGAGTCACTGATTACAGATAGACTTGGAAGTATGCTTCCAGGGCAATCTAATGAGCCAGCCGGCGTTGGGAATCAGGCCGAAAGTAATGATCAGGGTTAGAACCCTCCGCCAGCTCCTGAGAACTGGCAACAGATGCTTGCAGACTTGCAAGCTCAACTGCAGAGACAGAATAAAGAAATTCAATAGTTGAGGCAACATAAGGTTCCGGTTGAGAACGCTGCATCAGGGGCCCCATCTGTTGTTCTAGTACCGGCCGTACAGCAGCAAACAGAGTTGGAGAACTGCTGGGAGTTGGTATATGAGCGGTTCAGGAAGCAACACCCTCCGGTTTTCGAGGGTGGCACATATCCACTTAAGGAAGAGCAGTGGATGGCTATGATTACATCTATTTTGGATTTCATGAGAGTTGTGGGCAATGAAAGAGTGGCATGTGCCACGTACATGTTTCGGGAGGATGCCCGAATCTGGTGGGAGGTGGTGTCCCAAACTAGAAACGTAACTACAATGGGTTGGGAAGAGTTTAAAACCCTCTTCAATGAAAAGTATTACAATGAGGTCGTTAAAGCTGCAAAGGCCGAGGAATTCAGTAAACTGTTGAAAAGGGGTATGCCAGTGACCGAATATGCCCTGAAATTCGACATATTAGCCAAGTTTGCTCCAGACTTGGTGCCCACTAATGGGACGAGGAAGGAAAGATTCCTTCAAGGGCTACAGCCTATGATAGCCTGGGATGTCAGAATTACCACTGTACCTGGAGTGACGACATATGCTCAGGTAGTGGAGAGAGCCCTTACTGCAGAGGGAGCTGAGAATAAGATTTGGCGCAATAACGCAGCAAGGAGGAATATGAGGAGGACGGGACCTCCCTTCTCAGGATCAAGTAAGGACGGAGGCCACAACGACCAGAAAAGGAAGACTCCGGATAAGAGGCCACATAGTGCACAGACTGATCGCCAGGGCGGCAATGAGAACTGGAAGACATATTCGGAATGTCTCAGATGCAGGAGACGTCATCTGGGTGAGTGTCGGGCGAATGCCTGTTTTGTATGTGGACTTGTGGGGCATCTCAAGAAAGATTGCCCAAGACTGAAGAAAGAAGAACCTGAGAAGCCAGACAGCTCGACTCTAGCTCGAGTATTTGCATTGACACAAGCTAAGGCAGAGGCTAGGCACTTAGTGGTCACAGGTCAGCTTTCTAGTGCTGGCATATCTTATTCTGTGCTGATTGATTCTGGTGCTACACAATCTTATGTATCTAGTAAGATTGTTGATAGTTTGTGTAGGCCTTGTGAGTTTTATGCTGTGGGATTTGGGACATTAATACCCACTGGGGAATTGGTGGTTTCCAGGAGATGGGTTAGGTCTTTACTAGTGATGGTAGATGGTAGGGAGCTATCGGTTGATTTGATAGAATTAGCTATGTCCGACTTTGACATGATTTTTGGAATGGACTGGTTAACTAGATATGGAGCCACCATTGATTGTAAGAAGAAGATGGTAACCTTTGAACCTGAGGGTGAGGAACCTTTCGTATTTGTTGGCATTGTGCATGGATTCCGAATACCCATGATTTCAGCGTTAAGGGCTAGAGACCTACTCTAGGGTGGCTGCATAGGATTCCTAGCCAATGTGGTGGATACCACTCAGGTCATGCCAGCGGAACCATCAAAGACTAGGTTGGTCTGTGAATCCCTGGATGTGTTTCCAGAAGATTTACCAAGGTTGCCGTCGCGCAGGGAGATCGACTATGTTATTGAGCTAGCACCAGGAACAAAGCCAGTGTCTAGGGCACCTTACAGAATGGCCTCAGCAGAGTTGAGGGAACTCAAGGTACAGTTACAAGAGTTGTTGGATCTGGGTTTTATTAGACCCATTTTCTCTCCATGGGGTGTGCCAGTGTTATTTGTGAAGAAGAAGGACGGTTCTCTAAGGATGTGCATAGATAATAGAGAACTGAATAAGTTGACTATCAAGAACAAGTATACTCTACCAAGGATAGATGACCTATTTGATCAACTGCAAGGTAAAACAGTATTTTCAAAGATAGATCTTCGATCTGGTTATCACCAGTTGAGAATTAAGGATGAAGACATACCCAAGACAACTTTCCGTACCAGATATGGACACTATGAGTTCCTCGTTATGTCATTCGGTTTGACTAACGCCCCGACAGCTTTTATGGACATGATGAACAGGGTGTTCAAGGACTATCTGGACTGATTCGTGATTGTTTTTATTGACAATATCCTGGTTTATTCTCAGTCAGAGGAGGAGCATGAGCAACACCTCAGGTTGGTCTTGCAGAGACTGAGAGAGCATAAGTTATTTGCGAAGTTTAAGAAGCGTGAATTTTGGTGACCTCAAGTGACATTCTTAGGTCATATCGTTAGCAGAGATGGGGTTAAGGTGGACCCAGCTAAGATTGAAGCTGTTAAGAACTGGCCGAGGCCAAGGAATGCCTCAGATATTAGAAGCTTCCTTGGATTGACAGGCAATTACAGGAAATTTGTAGAAGGGTTCTCAAGAATACCGTCCCCACTGACGGAGTTGACACGTAAGAATCAGAAGTTTACATGGTCAGATAGATGTAAGAATAGCTTTCAGGAGTTAAAGGAGCGTTTGATTACCGCCCCAGTCTTGAGCCTTCTGACCGGTCAAGAGAAGTTTATGGTTTACTGCGATGCTTCGAGGCAGGGGTTACTCTGTGCCCTTATGCAGGCAGGAAAGGTGATTGCCTATGCTTCACATCAGTTGAAGGATTATGAGCAGAGATATTCAACCCATGATTTGGAGTTGGCGGCAGTGGTCTTTGCATTGAAGGTATGGAGGCACTGCCTTTATGGAGAGAAGTGTGAGATTTATACAGACCATAAGAGTCTCAAGTACTTTTTATGCAGAAGGATTTGAATATGAGACAGAGGCATTGGTTGGAACTGGTGAAAGACTATGACTGCGATATTCTTTATCATCCAGGGAAAGCCAATGTGGTGGCTGATGCCCTAAGTCGGAGAGGTCCAGGGCAGTTGTATAGTGTGAGGCAGATATCCAAGGAGTTAGCAGATGATATGACCAGGGCAGGGATTGAATTAGTAGTGGGCCAGTTAGCTAACATTACCCTGCAGTCTACTCTCCTAGAAAGGATAAAGGAGAGTCAGTTACGAGAGCCACAGTTGGTAAAGATTAGAGAGGATGTTCTAGCTGGAGCAGCTAGGAACTATTCTATATCAGACATGGGCTTGCTAAGATATAAGGGTCAGATTTGTGTTCCGATGGATGTTGTTATTAGGCGAGAGATTCTGGATGAATCTCATACCACTCCGTATTCCTTGCATCTCGGCACCATGAAGATGTATCAGGACTTAAGAACGTTGTATTGGTGGCCGGGGATGAAAGGTGATGTAACTGAGTATGTACCCAAGTGTCTGACGTGTCAGCAGATCAAAGCTGAACATCAGAGACCTGTAGGATTATTACAACCCTTAGATATTCCAGAGTGGAAATGGGAAGACATCGCAATGGATTTTGTGGTGGGATTGCCTAAGACGGTGGGTCAACATGATTCAATATGGGTGATTGTGGACAGATATACTAAATCAGCTCACTTTCTACCAGTAAAGACGACTTATACCGTTGACTAGTATGAAAATCTCTATGTAAAGGAGATAGTGTGTCTTCATGGAGCTTCGAGGTCAATTGTGTCAGATCAGGACCCCACCTTTACTTCCAAGTTATGGGGAAGTTTGCAGAAGGCAATGGGCACTCAACTAAAGTTTAGTACTATGTATCATCCTCAGACCGATGGACAGTCTGAAAGGACTATCCAGATACTGAAGGTCATGCTGAGAGCATGTGTACTAGATTTTGAGGGGTCTTGGAGTAAATATCTACCCTTGATAGAGTTTTCCTACAACAACAGCTATCAGGCGACCATAGGAGTGGCTCTTTATGAGATGTTGTATGGTAGGAAGTGCAGATCACCTATTCCTTGGGATGAGTTGGGTGAGCGTAGATATCTGGGTCCTGAGGCAGTTCAGAGGACAAACGAAGCTATTGAGAAGATCAGAGCTCAGATGCTCGCATCGCAGAGTAGACAGAGAAGTTATGCGAATCCGAAGCGCAAGAACGTGGAGTTCCAGGTGGGAAACTATGTCTTCCTTTGAGTCTCGCCACTCAAGGGGGTGAGAAGATTGAGCAAGAATGGCAAACTGAGCCCTAGGTTCGTAGGACCATTTGAGATTTTGGAAATGATCGGTCAGGTGGCCTATAGGTTTGCATTACCTTAGGTGTTGTTAGTTGTGCACAACGTGTTTCATATTTCGATGCTACGGAAGTATGTTTCTGATGAGACTCACGTGCTGAATTATGAAGATCTAGAGCTGCAGGCAGATTTGTCCTTTGAGGAACATCCAATCCAGATATTAGACAAGAAGGACAAGGTCTTGAGGAATAAAGTTATACCTTTAGTGAAGGTACTATGGAGGGATAGAAGGGTCGAGGAGGCGACCTGGGAGTTGGAAACAACTATGCGGGACAAGTATCCCGAGCTGTTCAGGTAAAATTTCGAGGACGAAATTCCTATAAGGAGGGGATAGTTGTAACATCCCAAATTTCCTAATGTGGCTTAATGCCTGGATTAGGGGGCCGGGAGGCAAAATTTGAGTTATTATGTGAATTGTATTATAATATAATTATGCTTGCATGTTAGAAATGTTAAATATGTGTTTGTGTGATTGAGACCACATTATAATGTGGATATGTTTGGGTTACTCGACGTGAGGCGATCCCGATGAGCAAGTTAGCAGAAAAGTCACAACGAGGTTTTTATACCCGGCTCGGGGTGAGCTTGGGGGTATTTTAGTAATTTAGTACATTACCGGGAATTAGTGGGTAATGGGAAATTATTTGATAATCATGTTTGAATATTTGAAGTAACAAGAATTAAAGGACATAGTTGTGAACTAGCAGGATATGGGACAAAGGACAAAATTGCCCGTGAGAGCATATGAAGAATAGGCTAAGGGCAAGGGGAAAATTAGTCATTTTTTGTTTAAGTATAGAGTTTGGTGAGCTGGGAATTTCTGAGAAGGTTAAGGAAACTAAAATAAAGAAGACTCAGTAGCTCTCTCTCTCTCTCTCTCTCACCCTCGTTCTCTCTGTTTTTCTTGAAGCTTGAGGATTTTTGAGGAAAAATTGGTGGTCAAGCTTAGAAATCAAGGTATTGGTGGTCAAGCTTAGCACAGTTAAGGCCTGTAATTCAAGGTTTAATTATGAAATTTCTATGGTTATTGACTGAAGTTTAAGTTTTGCATGTTTGATAGTTGGGGAAAGAATTTTGGGTTGTTGATGGGTTTTTAATTCAGTGTTTTAGTTAGGTTTGGCTACAGGAAGGAAGTATGTTAAGTATGGGAATTGTGTTGGAAGATTGGGAAAGAATTGGGTGGTTTTTGGTTGGGTTCGGCTAAGGGAAAAACCCAGAAAATCTGGGTTCGAAGGGCTAGGCCGCGACCTTATTCTTGGTATGTCGCGGCCCTACGAAGCAAGAAGGAGCCAGGAGGGCTCGGAGGCAGAGGCGGGCTGCGGCGCCTCAGGGGTGCGCCACAGAGCGTGTTGTTTTTCCAAGGGGGCCGAGCCTCTGACTTATAGGTGGGCCACGACATGGGTCTCTAGGGCCGCGACCCTTAAGGGGATTTTTGGCCTTAATGAGGTTTTTAGATCGAGAACTTAGCCATTTGGGCTCGGTGTCGGTTCTACTTCCTTGTTGAGTGGAATTTGACATCCCGAAGGTTAGGATTTGGTCTAGAAACTCTTATTCTCCAATTGTTGATGGAATTCTTAATTATGGTTGTGACTAGGGCTGCGCTAAAGGCTCGAATCCGTGATCGTACTCAAAGGGAGTCGCTATTAACTTGCATTCGGATTGAAGTTAAGAAAACTGCATCCATTACGTGGATGTGTGATTAGATTTTAGTCAATGGTGAACATAGACATGATTCAGGCTTGAGCGTTGTTGATGAATATGATTACAATTATGCTTGTGGATATCTGATTAGGTACACTGGAATGCGCATAATTATGATTATGCCTATGACTACTGTTTGGATGTATTATGATGTGTTGATAAGTATGTTTTATGAGTTATGTGATTGTCTGTTGTGACTGGGAAGCTTGGTTTATAAACCAGAGGGCTATTAGGATGTTAAAATGGGATCGACTTATTAGTCAAGGGTATATTGGACTTCGCAAGGCTCGTCTTATAAGTCGAGGGTCCTAAAGCTTCGACTTATAAGTCGAGGGCATGTGAGGCTTGACTTATAAGTCAAGGACTTAAAGATATCCGTTTATAAGCTGAGATTGGCATTGTGCACGTGGAATGCAGGCCACCATGGCTGGGCCACCCTGGGAGTGCCACATGCACTTGACTGGCTTGGATGCCAACAAATTGAAAGGAAGTGCGACACGCGCTTGCATGACCCCATGGTTGCCAACTTGTATAATGATTACGCCAGTTTCAGTTATTACTATTTGATAGTTATATTACACTGTGAACTATTTATTATGTTTTCTTGCTGAGTCTACCGGCTCACAGGTGCTCTGTGGTGCAGGTGAAGGTAAAGCAAAGCTGAACCAGCCATGAGTCGAAGGGCTATAACAGTGACATGTACATATGCAGTCCGCTCGACCACCACGGTCGAGATGTTCAAGGGAACTAGGGATGAACTCAACTTTTGCCGCTTAGGACAGCTTATTTTGTAACTTGAGTCTTGAAATCAACTTTTAAACTGTTGTTTTTGGGATCCCGTGTAAGGAACATGCTTTTAATTTAATGAAAATATTTATTAGTTGACCAAAAGTTTTAATACCTAAACCTTTAGTGGCTTAGTCACATGTTTATTCCAAATGACTTGTTTAGCAAGTCCAGCACTGGTTTTAAACACACTTGGTAATGGTCCCTAACTAGCAGGGTGTTACAATCTTGACTACTTTTTCAAGTATCCGTGGGGGAAGCTATCCTTCAAGAAGGTTATTAGAGGAGTTCACAAGGACATGCAGAAGCAATTGAAGCATTACGAGGCGAAGAAGAAAGATGGTTCGAGCAAAAAATAGGAGGCGAAATATACTTTCAATGGCTATGCACCCGCACTTCTTTACTAGGCTGTTGAGGCCATGCGAGCTCTCGGGAGTAAGTTCGGTGAGAACAGTGGGAACCAAATTTTGAGGATGCTTAGCTGGGCTATGAAGGTCGATATCACTATTTCGACAGCTCAGTTGGTTCCTATATTCGCCAACCATCTAGTAAGTTCCATTTTATCTTGTTAAATGTCATAAATTAATTGATTAACGATTTATTTTATTAAATTTTTTCTGACACATGTTATTCAACCATGCAGTTAGTGGTATTTTCCATGTTGAAGCCACGTCCCTGTGAGGTAGTCTACTACAATAGCCTCCTAGAAGTTGATTCCAGGTTATTCCCTGAGTTAGAATCAACTGTGGGGGAGGCTGGGACTCCAGCGGAGGAAGTAGTGCCTGAGAAGGAGGCAGAGAAGCTGGCAGAGGTTGCAAAGGAAGCCTCCATTTTTTACGAGGATGTCCCGAGGGTTGAGGAGGGCACTTCACAGGCCTGTGTACCTTCCTCTAGTTAGGTTGCCCAGCCTGATTATGAGCAATTGATGTAGAGGCTCAAGAGGGTTGAGGAGGGCCAGGCAACCTTACTTCAGAATCAGACTACGATCATGACTCAGTTGGTGCAGCTGCTTTCAGTGGTGTCAGGACGATCCACCCACGTAAAATTAGATACAAAGTATGATATCTTGCTTGAGGACTACGAGCCCGGTGACCCACTCTCCACTCCACAAGCCCAGACATCTGTAGTTGCCAGTGATGCCGACAGTCCCAGTGTATGAGTACTACAGCCTGAGGAGGCAGCTGGCCTTAATTTGTCAGGAAGAAACGCAGGCCCAATCGTTTTGATGACTTCACCGACCCAACGAAGTGGATGAGAGTAGATAAACAAGGGCTAGTTGCTGAACCTTTGAGGAAGTGTGACCCGCAGCAGGAGAAGAGCATCCATAAGTGGAACATCGGGAAGATCGACAACAAGAGAGATCAAAACGTTCATACTGGGACGCACTATGTGGCATGGTTCTTGCAGTTGCACACAATCCAGACTTGGCTTTGGGATTCGGTATGTAAATTACATTTATGTTTTCAATTCAATCTTAAAATATATTGATGGTACTAATGAATTTTCATGTTTTTTCAGCATATTGATGTTGCTTTGCACATGCTACGCCGCCGACGCCACTTTTATCATGCTGCATTTCGGCAGGATGCTGCGATCATGAACACCACCTTCCCCCAAGTGTGCCTCGGTCATTGGAATCATTTCAGAGAGACCGGCACTAAGTATACATGGGACGACGATGTGCTGAAAATGTTGAAGGGCGATGATAATCAATTCCTCGCATCCTGGCAAAATATGAGTGAAGTATATTTTTCCTTGCACGTCGAGAAAGCCGCACATTGGATCGCCATTGAAGTCTCCATTCCAACGTGGTTCATCAACATTTATGATTCCAACCATAGCGTGCTTAGTCCGACTCCGTTGGAGGAAGTGATCAAGTCTTGGTGCTTATTGTTGCCTTCGTTGTTGTGGTGTTCTGGCATGTTTGACGACCATGACGACCTCCATACATATCCTGAGCAGAACGCAAAGCCTTTTTCATATTGTCGTATTCCTCCTGAGGAGTGTCCTCAAAATAAGACAAGGTATTCCCCTATTTAATTAGTGTATTTTGAAATTTGAATATTAAAGTCATTTTTATCTTCTATTGACACAAAATTGACTATATGCAATGAGGATTGTGGTATGTTTGCCATCGAACATATCGAGCATTTGGTTGCCAGGCTATCACTCGATATTGTTATCGATGAGAACATCCAGCATTTCAGGAAAAAGTGGTGTGTGGACCTATTCTATCAGAATTTGTCCCCGTGATGCTCTTTATATTTTCTTGATACACCTCTTGTATAGTATAGCATATAGTTAGTTTTGTATATATTTTTTTATCAAACATTATTTTTTGAAAAAGTTATTAAATAAAAAACTACTAAATTCACATAATGTGTCTGCCTCGACAAAACTCGATGGGTCAAACGAACTACTTCGATAAGCCTCGATAGCTAAAAAATAATACTAACCAAATCTGCATCGATAGGCCTCGATAGAGTCATAATAATAAATGCATATATTTAGATCAAAACCAACAAAGTATTAGAAGAAGTACTGAATATAATAAATGCAGCAAAATCAATTGAATAATTACATAACACAAATTTGTAAATCCTAGCCTTACATGACTTCCTATTGTGCCCACTACCACCACATCTGCTACACTTACATAGCTTAACGATCTTTTCCCCACGTGAAGCATAGCGGTTTGTCTTTCGCCTACCCACTTATAGTGTCTTGCCCTGTTTTTGTGCTGGTTTTAAGGTTTGGAGTTTTGATCATTGAGTGGGGAATTTGATGAAGTTTTGATTAGTGTAAGGATTAGGTTTTGATGCTTATATGGTAGATAAGTTATGGTAATAGTTGGTGGCTTTGCTTTGTGATATTGGGAGAGATTTTATGGGGTTTTGAAATGAGTTCGAAAGTGAAAAACAGGGGCTTTTGGTTGAGTTTCAGGTGGGGCTGCAGCTCTGTTCTTGAGCGTCGCAGCCTAAGCTCATTGAAGAGGAAAGGAGAAGTTGTTGGGCCGCGGCATGGAGAATGAGGGTCGCGGCCCATGTTTGGGAAATGAAAGAGGGTCGCTTCTGGTTGAGGAGGCGGGCCGCGACATGGTGAGGGAGGGCCGCGACCCTTAGTGGCATTTTGGCCCAAATTGAATTTTTAGCTTGGGGATTCAAACCTTAGGCCTCGAGATCGATCCTACTACCCGATTTAGTAGGATTTGATGTCTCAGAGGCTAGGTTTCGGTCTGGGAACCTTTTGTGATTCATTTTATTGATGGAATCCTGTAATTGGTTATGACTAGGTGACCGTCAAGGAACTAAAAGATTGATCGTTCTCAAGGGTCGTTCTTTTATTAATTCTCGCTCGAACCAGAGGTAAGAAAACTGCACCGTATATATATGACATGCGTGGTTACTATTGAGGCATGTTGAGTGTTTAAATGTGTACATTGATTGCATATTAAATGCTTAGCAAATCTTGCTTATTTGTGAATGGCACTGACTTACTAGTCAGAATCGGCAATGGTGTCAGATCCGTCTGTGAAGCTGTGACTTACTAGTTAAGTTCATCAATGGTATTGGGCATTGGTCGTGTGTTACTGACCTAAGAGTTAAGGGCGGCATAAGCGTCATGAACGCAGAGCCGACAAAAGATTAGATCTAATCGACATCTGCATTTAATGACTCACTATGAGCATTAATGCCAGAGCAATCCGAAGTTCAATGAAAACTAAAAGAGCTTGCCTAGTTCTATGACTAGTTACTCAGAGCCAGGCCAAAGGCCCAGGTGACCGTATCGTCACATGGCTGAGGGTACGGAACCCACATTAGTGACTCTATGGTCACTCGGTTGGTTTATATTGGTGACTTGCTCATCAGTCACTTATCATGTTTAAGCTAGTGACTTGATAACTTATTTATAAAAGGAACGGAACCCAACTTAGTGACTTTTACAACTGTCACTCCTCTACTTAGGGATAAAAGCCCTGAATGATTATTATGATCATCGTTTGATGTTATATTCTTACAGTATTGAGTTTTCTTGCTGGGCTTTGGCTCATGGGTGCTATGTGGTGCAGGTAAAGGGAAAGAAAAGCTCACCCAGCCTTGAGTGGAGAGCTTAGATGGTGATGTGCACATATGCGGCCGCTTGACCACCACGGCCAAGGAGTTTCTCGAAGGAACTAGGGGGTTTACCCTATTTTTGCCGCTTAGGTCGGTGGGTTGTAAATTTTAAACTGTAATGACCATTTTGTATTGTAAATAACATGTGAACATTTCTATGGGCCCATGAACAGTTTTATGTTTATATAAAATATATTCTTTCCTTTTGATTGGTTTTTCACCTTAACCTGTCAATGACACCTAGATGCACGTTTATAACCAAAGAACTCGATTAGCGAGTTAAGCACAGTTCAAAGTTCACAGTAACGGTCTTGGAGTAACTAGGGCATTACAACTTGGTATCAGAGCGTGCCAAGGTTTAGGATTCCTGTAAACTGGCTGGGCATCTACACTCACCACTGAAGACAAGCTCGACTCATGGTTTGGTAACTATTTATGTGGTTATATATTTAACTACTTAAATATAGTATAGATGCTTTACCTGTATACATGGGATACCTGGATAAGGCTATGCCTTAAATAATGCATTTTCAGCAATAGTGTGTTATTTAGTACTGATATTGCTGGAACATACTCATTAGTATTGTTCATTGCGAACTATTATTTGATACATGCTAAATTTTATAATCATGTATCTATCTATATGTTTGTATAACTGTGGAATATGAGAGTTATCTTCTTGTTCTTGGACCGTGAGGCGGCAAGAGGTTTAGTTGTCACTGCCTGACTGGCCGTATTGACTATTTCCACAAGGTTTAAGTTGATAAGAATGATTCCAAGACAGACAGATTCATCAGTTGGCCAAGGTGATCAAGGCCAGAATAATAATCAGGGTCAGGAGAATGACCAGAGTCAGATCCCACAACCAACTCCTGAGAACTGGCATCAGTTATTTAATGAGCTGCAGGCTACAGTATTGAGGCAGGGAGAAGAACTCCGCCTCCCAAGACAACAGCAAGTTCCTGCAGTAGCCAGTGTATCTGAGGCACCTCCTGTATCGGTGCCAACAGCTGCCTGAGATTGGTAATAAATTGGAGCCTCTCTATGAAAGGTTCAGAAAGCAGCAACCTCCAGTTTTTGAAGGCAGTGCAGATCCTGCTAAAGCTGAGCAGTGGATGAGCATGATTACCACCATCCTGGACTTCATGAGGGTGACTGGTAATGAGAGAGTGGCTTGTGCCACGTATATGTTTCGGAAGGATGCCCGAATTTTTTGGGAGGTTATATCGCAGACCAGAAATATCAATGCCCTGAGTTGGGAAGAGTTTCAGACTCTGTTAAATGAGAAGTGCTACAATGATGTCATCAGGGTGGCAAAAGCTGAAGAATTTATCATGTTACTTCTGGGGAGTTTGTCAGTGACTGAGTATGCCCTGAAGTTTGATCAATTGGAAAAGTTTTCCATGGAGCTGGTGCCCACTGATGGGACCAGAAGGGAGAGGTTTCTCCAAGGGCTACAACCTAGACTAGCCTGAGATGTTCGCATTACCACTGTGACTGGGGTTACTACCTATGCACAGGTGGTTGAGAAGGCACTCACAGCTGAGAGTACAGAGAACAAGATCTGGCGAGATAATGCGGCCAGAAAGGAGTTCAGGAGGATAGGTTCTCCATTTATGGGTTTTGGTAGGGGTGGAGGCCCCAGTGATCAAAAAAGGAAGGTTCTTGATACCTTCCCAGCTCCAAGTCCTGACAGGCGACCCCGTGGTATTTCAATGGGCCGCCATAGTGGTAGTGAGGCCTGGAAGTCTTATCCTGAATGCCCTAGATGCAAAATGCGACATTTGGGAGAGTGTAGGGCAAGCGCCTGCTTTTCATGTTAAGCAGTAGGCCATCTTAAGAAAGATTGCCCTAAGGCAAGAAAGGAAGAACCCAAGAATGCAGACAGCTCGGCCCTAGCTCGAGTGTTCGCATTAACACAAGTGGAGGCTGAGGTTTCACCCTCAGTAGTTACAGGTTAGCTTCTTAGTGTTGGAACCCCTTATAATGTTTTGATTGATTCTGGTGCAACACATTCTTTTGTTGCTAGTAGAATTATTGATAGACTGTGTAGACCATGTGATTATTATGCTGTGGGGTTTGGAACTTTGTTACCCATTGGGGAGTTGGTAGTATCCAGGAGATGGGTCAGATCTTTTCCAGTGATAGTGGAGGGCTGAGAATTGTCAGTGGATTTGATAGAGTTAGTTATGACTGACTTCGATATGATTCTGGGTATGGATTGGTTGGTGAAGTGTGGGGCAACCATTGATTGCAGAAGGAAGATGGTAACTTTTGAGCCTGAAGGTGAGGATCCTTTTGTGTTTGTTGGTAATGTGCATGGACCTCGCATACCTATGATTTTTATTTTGAGGGCTAGAGATCTTTTGCAAGGAGGTTGCATTGGATTCTTAGCCAGTGTGGTTGACACCACTCAGGTCATGCCAGTGAGACCAGAAGACTCCAGACTAGTTTGTGAATTCTTGGATGTGTTTCCAGAAGATTTATCAGGGTTGCCGCCACATAGAGAGATTGAGTTCGTGATAGAACTGGCACCAGGGACGTGGCCAGTGTCTAGAGAACCTTACAGAATGGCCCCAGCTGAGTTGAAAGAATTGAAAGTATAGTTGCAAGAGCTGTTGGATTTGGGTTTTATCATACCTACTTTCTCACCTTAGGGAGCGCCTCTGTTTGTGAAGAAGAAGGATGGTTCTCTGAGGATGTGCATTGATTACAGAGAACTGAATAAGTTAACAATCAAGAGCAAGTATCCTTTGCCAAGGATAGGTGATCTATTTGATCAATTGCAAGGTAAAAAGGTATTCTCAAAGATCGACCTTCGTTCTGGTTATCATCAGTTGAGGGTCAAGGAGGGAGATATACCAAAGACTACTTTTCGTACCAGGTATGGGCATTATGAGTTCTTAGTCATGTCTTTTGGATTGACTAATGCCCAACAACTTTTATGAATCTGATGAATAGAGTGTTCAAGGATTATCTGGACTAGTTTATGATCGTCTTCATCGATGATATCTTGGTTTATTCTCAGTCAGAGTCAGAGCATGAACAACATCTAAGGTTGGTTCTATAGAGACTGAGGGAGCACAGACTATTTGCAAAGTTCAAGAAATGTGAGTTCTGGTTGTCTCATGTATCTTTTCTTGGGAACATTATCAGTAAGGAGGGGATTAAGGTAGATCCAGCAAAGATCAAGGCAGTCAAAGATTGGCCAAGGCCAAAGAATGCTTCTGGGGTTAGAAGTTTCCTTGGATTGGCAGGTTATTATAGGTATTTCATGGAAGGGTTCTCAAGGATAACTACTTCATTGACTGAGCTGACACGCAAGAATCAGAAATTTGTGTGGCCAAACAAGTGTGAGAACAACTTCTAGGAACTGAAGTAGAGATTGATTACAGCTCCAGTTCTGAGTCTTCCAACAGATCAGGAAAAGTTTGTGATTTACTGTGATGCTTCTCATCAAGGTTTGGGCTATGTTCTGATGCAGTCAGGAAAGGTAATTTCTTGTGCCTCACGTCAGCTGAAGGAGAATGAACAGAGATATCCCACTCATGATTTAGAGTTGGCAGTTGTGGTCTTTGCTTTAAAGGTATGAAGGTATTACCTTTATGGGGAGAAGTGTGAGATCTATACTGACCACAAGAGCCTGAAATACTTCTTCACACAGAAAGACTTGAATATGAGACAAAGGCGTTGGCTGGAGTTAGTAAAAGATTATGATTGTGAGATTTTGTATCATCCATGAAAAGCCAACATGGTAGCTGATGCTTTAAGCCGGAAGGGTCCGGGGCAAATTTATGGTGCGAGACTGATAGCTAGAAAGTTAGCAGATGATATGACCAGAGCTGATATAGAGTTGCTGGTGGGATAGTTGGCCAATATTACGTTACAGTCTACACTGTTGGAGAGAATCAAGGAGGGTCAGTTGGGTGATCCACAGTTGATCAAGATCAGAGAGGATGTTTTGGCTGGAGCATCCAGAGATTATACAATGTCTGAGATGGGCTTGTTAAGATACAAGGGGCAGATATGTGTTCCGTTAGACACTGCTTTGAGGCAAGAGATTCTGGATGAATCTCATACTACACCTTACTCTTTGCATCCAGGCAACACGAAGATGTATTAGGATGTGAGGTCATTGTATTGGTGTCCGGGGATGAAGAGGGATGTAGTAGAGTATGTGGCTAAGTGCTTAACATGTCAACAGGTCAAAGCTGAGCATCAGAGGCCGGCAGGGTTATTGCAACCTCTGGACATCCCAGAGTGGAAATGGGAGGACATTACGATGGATTTTGTGGTGGGGTTACCCAGGACTGTTGGTTAGCATGATTCTATTTGGGTTATTATGGATCGCTATACCAAGTTAGCTCACTTCTTGCCAGTGAGGACTACATATACAGTTGACCAGTACGCAGATCTCTATGTGAGAGAGATCGTGTGCCTCCATGGAGCACCGAGGTCAATCGTGTAAGATTGGGACCCCACTTTCACTTCCAAGTTCTGGGGGAGTTTACAGAAGGCCATGGGAACACAGTTGAAGTTCAGTACTACTTATTATCCTCAGACAGATGGGCAATCTGAGAGGATGATCCAGATATTGGAAGACATGCTGCGAGCATGTGTGCTGGACTTTGGTGGATCCTGGAGTAAGTATCTACCTTTGATAGAGTATTCCTACAACAACGGTTATCAGTCTACCATTGGGATTGCACCTTATGAGGTGTTGTATGGTAGGAAGTGCAGATCTCCCATTCATTGGGATGAGACAGGTGAAAGGAGATACTTGGGTCCTGAGGTAGTTCAGAGGACCAGTAGGCCATTGAGAAGATTAAAGCTTGAATGCTCGCTTCTCAGAGCAGACTGAAAAGTTATGCAGATCCCAAGCGCAGGAACGTCGAGTTCCAGGTGAGAGACTATGTTTTCCTTAAAGTCTCGCCATGGAAAGGGGTGAGGAGATTTGGGAAGAAGGGCAAGCTGAGCCCTAGATTTGCAGGTCCATTTGAGATCCTAGAAAGGATTGGTCAAGTGGTTTACATGTTGGCCTTGCCTCCGGCATTGTCAGTCGTGCATAACGTGTTTCACATTTTAGCTCTTCGGAGGTATGTATCTGATGTGACTCATGTTTTGAACTATGAAGATCTAGAGCTCGAGGCAGATCTCTCATTTGAGGAACAGCTAGTCCAGATACTTGACAAAAAGGAAAAGGTCCTCAGGAATAAAACGATACCTTTGGTTAAGGTATTGTGGAGGAACAACAAGGTTGAGGAAGCGATCTGGGAGTTGGAGTCAGATATGTAGAATCAGTATCCTGAGCTGTTCAGGTAAATTTCGAGGAAGAAATTTCTGTAAGGAGGGGATAGTTGTAATGCCCTAAAATCCCTAATGAGGTTTAAGGGTCGGATTAGTAGGCCGGGAAGGCCATAATTGATTTATTACGTCATTAAGCTATTACGTTCATGTTTATGTGAATTATATTATAATATGATGTTAAATGCATGCATGTGGGTCCACATTTCATCTCAGGGGTATGTTGGTAATTTGGCCTGTTGAGGGCATAATTGTATATTTGTATGCTTGTCGGTGAACTATTGTTGAGACCACATTATTATGTGGATTTTTTCGAGCCATTCGGCATGAGACGATCTTTGAGTAACAAGTTAGCGGTTTGGTCATAACAGGTTTAAGTTCGGGGCTCGGGGTGAGTCTCGGGGTGATTTGATGACTATACAGAGAATTAAAGGGTAATGGGATATGATCTTATTAGTATTTGACAATAGCGGGGATTGGAGGGCGTTAATTTTTATTAACGAGATAGGTGGAAATGGACGATTTTGCCCTTGGGAGTTGTTAAGAAGTGATTTGTGCATGGATGGTATTTTGGTCATTTGACCTAGGCTATATAAAAGTTGAAGGCTGTAGAAACAGAACCAAAAGCAGAGCCTTGTTACCTTCCTCGTGATCATCGTCTTTCTCTTCTCCTTCCTTTGAATTTTGAAGCAAATTTGGGGACTCAAGCTTGGAGATTGAAGCTTGAGGTCTTAGGCTAGTGTTCAACCATTGAAGAGGTTTCAATTTAAGCTTAAGGTAAGGTTCTAGTTCCATTTTATAGTGTCTTGCTTTGTTTTTGTGATAGTTTTAAGGTTTGGAGTTTTGATCATTGAGTGGGGAATTTGATGAAAATTTGATTGGTGTAAGGCTTAGGTTTTGATGCTTATATGGTAGGTAAGTTGTGGTAATAGTTGGTGGCTTTTCTTTGTGATATTGGGAGATATTTTATGGGGTTTTCAAATGAGTTCGAAAGGGAAAAACAAGGGTTTTTGGCTGAGTTTCAGGTGGGGTTGCGGCTCTGTTCTTGAGCGTCGCGGCCTAAGCTCATTGAAGAGGAAGGGAGAAGTTTCTGGGCCGTTAGGCCGCGGCATGGAGAAGGAGGGCGGCGGCCCGTGTTTGGGAAATGAAAGGGGGCCGCTTCTAGTTGAGGAGGCGGGTCACGACATGGGGAGGGAGGGTTGCGGCCCTTAGTGGCAATTTGGCCCAAATTGTGTTTTTGGGTTGGGGATTCAAACCTTAGGCCTCGAGATCGATCCTACTACCCGGTTTAGTAGGATTCGATAATCTCGGAGGCTATGTTTTGGTCCGGGAACCTTTAGTGATTCATTTTATTGATGGAATCCAGTAATTGGATATGACCAGATGACCTTCAAGGAACTAAAAGGTTGATCGTTCTCAAGGGTCGTTCTTTTATTAATTCTCGCTCGAACCATAGGTAAGAAAACTACACCCTATATATATGACATGCGTGGTTACTATTGAGGCATGTTGAGTGTTTAAATGTGGACATTGTTGCATATTAAATGCTTAGTAATTCTTTCTTATTTGTCAATGGCACTGACTTACTAGTCAGAATCGGCAATGGTGTCAGGCTGTCTGTGAAGCTGTGACTTACTAGTCAAGTTTGACAGCGATACTGAGCACTGGTCATATGTTACTGACCTAAGAGTCATGAATGGCATAAGCGTCATGAACGCATAGCCGATAAAAGATTAGATCTAATTGACATCTGCATTGAATGACTCATTATGAGCATTAATGCCGGACCGACCCCAAGTTCGATGAAAACTAAAAGAGCTTGCCTAGTTCTATGACTAGTTACTCAGAGCCAGGGCCAAAGGCCCAAGTGACCGTATCGTCACATGGCTGAGGCTACGGAACCCACATTAGTGACTCTATGGTCATTCAGTTGGTTTATATTGGTGACTTTCTCATTAGTCACTTATCATGTTTGAGCTAGTGACTTGATCACTTATTTATAAAGGGAACGAAACCCACCTTAGTGACTTTTACAATTGTCACTCCTCTACTTAAGGCTAAAAGCCCTGGAGGATTATTATGATCATCGTTTGATGTTATATTCTTGCAGTTTTGAGTTTTCTTGCTTTGGCTCATGGGTTCTATGTGGTGCAGGTACAGGGAAAGAAAAGCTCATCCAACCTTGAGTGGAGAGCTTAGTTGGTGATGGGTACATATGCGGCCGCTTGACCACCACAGCCAAGGAGTTTCTCGGAGGAACTAGGGGGTTTACCCTATTTTTGCCGCTTAGGTTGGCGGACTGTAAATTTTAAACTGTAATGACCATTTTGTGTTGTAAATAACTTGTGAACGTTTTTATGGGCCCATGAACAGTTTTATGTTTATATAAAATATATAATTTCCTTTTGATTGGTTTTTCACCTTAACCTATTAATGACACCTAGATGTACGTTTATAACCAAAGAACTCGATTAGCGATTTAAGTACGATTCAAAGTTCACAGTAACGGTCTTGGAGTAACCAGGGCGTTAGAGTAAATGTTTATGCTTCTTTTTCTGGCTGCAAGAAAAGCATGTACACATGGTATCCCAATGGTTTGGAACATGCAACAAGAGCATGATTTTGTGGCCAAGTTCACCTCACCATCACCATCACCATTACCATCGACCACAAGAAATTCATGATGACCAAGGACTTGGACATCCAGGAAAATTGCTTTATCACCTATTTGCTTCAAATCCTTTTCCATCTCAGGTGATAACACAGTTGTTGCTTTTGTAGCTCTTTCACGTCTATCTGCAAACCAAGATTGAAGAGTGTATCTTATGAATTCAAGAAAAGTGGCAACTAGAAAGCTCCTTGCCTCCTTGGTTTTATTGTTAAAGCTTTCTGCGTAATTACTCATCATGATATTGTATCGGTTACCAGGAAAATAAGCGCTACTCCACCTTTCAAAACCAATTCCCTCAAGATATTGAGCAATGGGTGGATTAATTACCTTAATCTTGTCAAAGAACTTGTGAAATTCCATTCTTCGAAATGCATACGTTGCACACCCCATGATGTCTTGACAGTGGTCAGTTTTGAATTTTGCCACCACATTCATACAAATATGATGGTAACATGCACCGTGATAGGCATCTGGGAACACAAGCTCCAAAGCATGATTAATGATTTTATGCATGTCCGATACAAAAGCAAGGTTCTCAAAGTCCCCTATAGCTTCCTTCAATTTTCTCATGAAATAAGTCCAAGAGTTATGGTTCTCACTGTCCACCAATGCAAACACAATTGGAAACAGCTAGTTGTTTGCATCCAACGCAATAGCACAGAGCATGTGGCCACCATACTTATTCTTTAAGAATGTGCCATCCACACAAATTATAGGACGACAGTACTAGAAACCACACCTAGAAACACTGAGGGAAAAGAAGCAATACAAGAAACGACCATCTTCTACTACAAAATCAGTAATTGTACTTGTGTTCTTATGCTCCAACTGACACAGCTATCCAGGTAACTTGGAGTATGATTCCTCAGGTGTCCCTTTGACATACATAAGAGCTTTTTCTCTGCATCTCCACGCCTTCTCATAGCTCATTTCGACCCCAAAATGGTGCTTCATGTCCTCCCTTATGTTGTTTGCCATGTATCGAGTACCATCGGTAGCAAATTTCCTCTTGATTAGGTGCCAACAACCCACGGTGATACTTGACGGTGGTCCTTATCTTGAATTTCTTGTGAGCAAGTGTGTACTGTATTTTGTTGTATACAATAATCTCGAACATTCCAAATTGCATTTTTTTCTTACCCCTCAATCTCCAACCACAATCAGGATCCTTGCAGGTAATGTACCACACATCAGTCCCAGATTTCTTCACCATAAACTCAAAACTATTCTTCATCACAAATATGGATGCTTTGGTTTTCAATTCAAGCTTGTTCTGAAAGAACTTGCCAAGGTGCAATTCTCCTGAAGCTTTGCTAGTTGAGGAATGATGTTGATGTGAGGCCTCTATATCCTCTTTGGTGAACATGGGAGCACTCCATGTTCTACGTTCTTCACCTAAGCCCAATGGAGAACTCCATCTAAAACTATCATCAGTTCTGCTTGGACCTGGACGACTACTGCTGGTACCAGGTTTTTGTCGATCTTCTATTCTGCGCTCCTCAGCTACCATAACATTTGAACTCTGTGTTGGAAAATCTGCCCTAATATCTGGCCCACCAAGATCTGATGCATTAGCAACAAGATCGTTGTTGACATAAGGATCGTAACCATAGGGATTGTACTCCTCCGTGTCATGCAAATATTGCGGATCTCTAACCGGGATATCATCAGGGACCATGACGTCTGGATTTGTCTCGGGAACAAATGTTCCAACCTCACTTTGAGTTCCTTTGAAACCATGACATGGAGGAGAAATGTTCTCTTCAAATCGAACTTCTTTATTAATGCTGGGAGAGGCCGATGCATTTCTTATACCTCCATTCTTAATCAATGTCACACATAGAGGAATCATCTTCTCTACAGATTTCGATGCTAACCCAATGAATGCACGCACATGCCTATCATTTTTTATAACGGTAGGTTTGACGGATTTTGATAGGCATGTGTACGAGACCTCAATTTTCAAGTCATGCACACATTTATCCACTTCAAGCTCATCGTACAGAATGTCAAGCAGTTGCTCATACGTCACACCCTTCTCCAAAGGCAGAACTTGATTTTCAGCATCCCTGAAAATCCAATCCTTTTTTTCCAATTCCCAAAAACCATTGAATGCAACAAATATGGAAACAGACGAATCTGTATCAAAAAAAAAAAAAAAAAAGGTCAAAAATTAAAACTATAACATCAAACAGCAAAAAATTGATTCATATCGAGGTCATACTATCAAACTATCAAGGTCAACCCATCGAGTCCCATCGAGGCATACACTACATAAATTAAGTTCTATGCCTCTATCGAGGTCCATCGAGGACCATCGAGTCTCATAGAGGTAGTCATTTTCCCCCTGATGTGAGGATTTTATCGAGGACCATCGAGGACCATCGAGTCTCATCGAGGCATATCGAGGTAGACAAATAATACAAACATATGAGGGGTTTATCGAGGTCCATCGAGTCCTATCGAGGCAGACAAAAAACCTAGAAAAAAAACCAAGAAAGGAACGAAAATCCATTCCGACAGTGAAAAATTACAATAAAACATGAAGGCATACACATATTTGTTCAAAATAGCAAAAGTAATGTTGATAAACAAGTTTCCTCACTACATATAACAAATATATACTTACCCATACGATTTTTATCCAAAATCCAAAACGAAGTCCTTGCCTTGAAAGGATTCACAACTTCCCTGAAATCCAAGCTTGAAAATTTGTATAGATTAAGATGCCTTCTTTTTTTGTGTACGAGAGCTTGAGAGATAGAGAGGGAAAACGTGAGAGGTAGAGAGGGAGAAGACAATCAGAGAAAAAGAGAGGGAAATTTATGATAGGGGCATTTCTGGGAATCCAAAGAATACTAGAATAAAAATGTGATGTTTTTTTAGCTTGGTATAATTTTGTTATACAGTACCACCTAATGCATTAAAAGTCAAATTTCCCTCTTATATTTACAAGCTACTAATAGATTGCTATTTTTGTTTCGAGCTTATTATATTTTCAAAAGAATAAATGATATTTTTGCGCTCAAACTATGACCACTGTATGATTGTGCCCCTCGAATAATTCGATATGTTAAAAATTCTTCCCGAACTATGCACGTTATTAAAACATGTGACTTCTGTTAGATTCCATCCTACGTGGCTAATAGTAGCTTACGTGATACTTTAAATGCTGATGTGGATTGCCACTTTAGTGCCAACTGTATAATTCAAAATTAAGAAATTAATTAAAATGGATTTAAAATTAGAAAAACTAATCAAAATTTATTTAACTAATAAAAATATAAATTAGTTTTAAATTTTTTTTAAAACTGATTAAACAAAATTAAATATTAAAGTAAAGTAAACATCTTAATTAATTAAAATATTTAAACTTGTTTATATCAAAACAAAACATTTAAACTTTGAAAATTATTTTTTTATATAATTGTTGACGCGGTTTTTCGCCAATAGTGAATTATGAAAAATAGCTGGGATGGATTAGTGCTTAATGATAAACCGCAATGAGAAAATGATACTTATAAACACTAGAAAAGAAATATTAAGAACACTCGTCTTTTTACGTGGTTCGGAGGTTAAAATCTACCTAGTCCCCGAGTCTGTATTATTATTGTTTTTCTCTCTAAATTTTGACAGAGTTTTTGCATTACAGAGAAAAAAAAACCAAAAAAAAAATCGTTTTCCCCTACCAAGGTCTTAGTATTTATATAGAAAATTCATGGATCGGATAGGCATTGGGGTCATCACGTGAATCAAATCCCCAGTGTGACCTGTCTCACACTAATTATAATTATTACAATTTATCCTAAGGTATGGTCTAATCATTAGGTAAAACTGATCATGGATCCTTAGGGATAATTCAGACATGCGATGTCTGACCATGCACGATTATATTACGTGTTCGGGATTTCAGGGATACGTGGACATGTAATGTCTAACCATGCATGTCTATATAACGTATCCAGGTTTACAAAGATCCAAGGATGCGGTAGATCTCTAGCGTACCCCGAGCTGGGTGCAACACCAGCTCGTATCTCGGATTCTATGCTTTATAAACGTTTTCAGTTCGTGCCTATTGCATTGTATTCACCAGCTTGTGCTATAGACCTGGGGAATCATGCTGCCTTTGCAGAGGAAATATGGATTTGTGGATCATCTATTACAGTTCTTAGCTAGCCAGCTGTATCCGAGCTGGCTAAAAGACTCGTGCTGAATTTTAGGACGTACAATAATAAAAACAAAAATCTCTCCAACCGACTCTTCTTCTTCTTAGTCGTTCTCTTATTCTTTCCTCCAAAAAAAAAAATCTCAAATATCAAGCTTTCCTTAAAAAAAAATCAAATCTGGATAACTCACCCTCAACTCTTTCATTAGCTTTGTCCTACAGTCGCACAAAGTAGATCCTGCCCCGCGCATGGCTACTCCAGCAACAACGGCGTTGATTGTCATGGGGAACGACACAACGACCCTTATGATGGCTTGGCGACGTGACCTTGCCACGAGATCGAACATGACTGTGTGAGGCAGCTAGGCTCCATGGCAGCAGATAACGACGTCGGAGAGGTGCGTGAATGAAGATGGATTTGGGCTGCAACGTTGGTCGATGTCAGAGACTTGGGCTACGCTACAAGCGATGACAGACATCAAACTTTGACAAAGATCTGGGCTACACTAAGATCTGGAACTTTTGTTTGAATCTGAGGACTTATTTTCAGATCTAGAGTCGAGAAATCTAGGTTTCGAAATTTCCCTTTTAAAATATGTTAGAAGAATTATTTATTTTTATGAAGGATTTGCTTGTGGTTTGGAAGATTTAGTTAGTTTATGTGATTTAATCCAATATTATTTTTATTTATGCTTTGAAAATTTGGGGTGTTGAAACATTCAATGTTCTAGAGGAGTTCTTGAGCAATATGGTTTGTTGTAAGTCAATTAATTTTTTTAATTAATTAATAATTTGACTTTAATTTTGTTTAATCAGTTTTGAAATTTTTTAAAACTAATTTATATTTTTATTAGTTTTTCCAATTTTAAATGAATTTTAAATTTACTTTAATTATTTTTTTATCTAAATTAAATTAATTTTTATTTTGAATTACACAGTTGGCACTGAAGTGACAATGTCACATCAGCATTTAAAGTGTCACATAAGCAATCTGTTAGCCACATATGACGAAATTTAATAGAAGTCTCATGTTTTAATAATGTGCATAATTAGAGAGGAACTTATAACATAATAAATCATTCGGAGGGCACAATGATAATAATGATAATTCTAGTGCAAAGATATTATTTTTTCTTTCAAAATAGTCATTTTTTTTAAGGAAAAATAGTTATATTTTCAATTGATTATTTTTTTTTAAACAGAAAAAGAAGTCAACTTAAACTTTCACCTCAGAACTGTTAAAATATTCTATCAGATAAATGATTATGGCAATAATCACTTACTAGACACCGTGGAAGATTGGCACGTATGTATATATAAATATATGTCTAAATAATATTATTCCATTGTGTTATGAGATAGGGTTTAGTGGATCACACTTCACACACACATGTATATATATATATATATATTATGTTTTAAAACTCCATAAATTTAAAAAAAAAAATGGCAATCATAAATGGGTCTCCACGACAGTGATTATTGCTCTTATATGCGTAATTGATTACCTTTTTTTTTTTTTTGTGAAAAGTCTAATATTTATAATTGGTATCATTAGTTAAAGCAATCATTATTTGCACTGTGGAAACAATAAAAATAAAATTCGATAAACACGTTTGATGGTAATTTGTCCTAAGCTTATGCCACAAATTGGGATCCTAATTCAACAAGAAGTAGTTAGGTTTGCTTTTTTTTTTTTAATAATGATAAGAAAAAAATTTACTATTTTGATCTTTTGGGTTCAAGTTTATTTTTCTAAAAAACTAAAAATAATCCTTTTTGTAATTTGAAACCGTCGACAATAGTTTGTTTTTAGTCAAAATTTGCTTTATAAAAACAAATACTGGAAATGTATTAATATTTCTTTTCATAAATATAATTCATAAAATTAATTAATAAAGTCTAAAATATAATTCAAAACTAAAAAATATATAATTTTATTTTTTTAATATTAATATGGATTTTGTTTGTTTTAAATTTTGTTAACTAGTTTTATAGATTATTTATGAAAAAAATATAAATATATTAATGTATTTTAGGCAAGAGCATTTTTGTCTATAATTATTATTATTTTTACTAAAAATAGATAAATTTGGCTATTTTTTACTCTTTTTTTCTCAGGTTTTTTTACTATTTAAAATAGCATAAGATGTTTTTTTAACTTGTTTATACAAATTTATGGTTAAATTTTGGAATACACTTAAACTAAAGGACCAAAATATTAATTTATCTTTATAATATACGTATTAAAACTATATAATTATTTTAATTTAAATACTAACAATATATTGAATGCTTTTTATGCATAGGTATGCTTGGGTTGATAATTATTAGTTATTAGAAATAGCTATAGCTCTTACAAGTGCTAGAGCAATTTAACCATGATTACTTTATACTTTATTATGACATAGTGCGAGACTATGAGTACATATTCAATGAAGTTTGATCTAAGATAACTAGCTAAAATAAAAGTACTAGTGACTAGTTTAGCAATGCATCTATAATCTATTAAATCACAACAAGAATAGGACTCTACAACCACGACACTAAAGTCGTCGCTGTATGCAGTCAAAATTCACGATTTTTTTTTAAATTTATTAAAATAAATAAGTTATACCAACGACATGTCGTCGTTGTAGGGTCTTCAACAACACACGACTAGGCCCTCCAAATTCTTGGTACCCCACAGCAAACAAGAGACGGGAACTAACTCTACGGTGACGACTAGACGTCATAGAGTCATGTAGAAAAAAGAGGGAAATATCTTGTCTATAGTGACGACATGGGGTATGGTGGGAACTTGAACGCCAAAAGTTGGTTGTCAACTTTCACTCCCTATATTGTCGCTATAGAGACTCGTTTAATCGAGTGAGTAGTTAAATTTTTAGTCTATAGCCACGACATGTCGTCGCTATAGGGTCCCAAAAAAATGGAGGGAAAGTGGACCATCAAAAATTTCACTGGCTATAGCGTCGTCGCTGTAGACTGGACACGTAGTAAACAAAACGATTCGTGTAATATTCCCTTATTCATCGCTATAAGGTCTCACTATTTAAGTGAAACGGTGCGTTCAACCTCGGTGACGACAGATTTATTACCTATAGCGACGACTAGGTCACAGTAATATAACGCCTCAGGCAGAGCCTTTCTTCTTCATTTTTGTTCATTTTTCCTCAAACACATAGATGGTTTCTCTGTTTTTTCTCTGCTGCCCACTGCTGCCTAAGGAGTTCTGACGCCATTTATGGCCCTCCATTGTTAAGGTTAGTTCCTTTACACCCTAATAATCTAGTTATTTCTTTTAAATTTAGTTGTTTTATGATTATTTGTGTGTATTTTGTATGTTATTGTAATGGGTTTGTTAAACTTTTTATTAATTTTTTTTGTTTTCAGATTGTATTGGAGCATCCCGAGCCTTTGCCCAATTCATTGATATCATCATGAGCCTTTGGGTATTGTTTGTGATCTTTTTTTTTTTTTTTGCGATTGAATAGCATATTAATTGATAAACCAGAGACATTGTAACGAACTGTGTATTCAGAATGTGTGCAGCACTATTATGGACTATCAATGATTTTTCGCCCTGTAGTAGTTTATGTGGTTGGAGTGGCAAAGGATGTATGGCATGTCCTGTTGGGGTTTTATGCCCTAATTAAAATCCAAATTCTTTGTAATCTCATTTTATTATCAATAAAAGAATATGTTGACCCTCGAATTAGCCAACGACATAGAATCAAGAATACGACAGGGTATAGAACGACACTTGAAAAGATAATCTAATGAAAAGGAAAAAACACCAAGGAATTATAGTGGTTCGGCCCCAGTGATTGGTAATGACCTACGTCCATTTAGTGATATTGTTATTATTGAATCTTAAAGTCGTGATCAAAGAACTTGGGTTCTTGAGTTTCACAAACCTTGGAAGGATTACAATAGAATCATCAACAATCACTATAGCTGTTTCTCTCTTAATATCAAGCAAAAAAGCTAATGAATCGAAAAGTGCCTTCCTTGAGCTATTTCATGCATATTTATAGGCTAAAGGAGGGTTACACATGCTAACGTGTCCTATCTTTCCTTAACAATCATGTATCAAGGATCATTATGAGGAAATATTCAAATGCAGTTAATATTAGATTACAACTTAAGAAGGAAATAAATAAGGCTTCACGACCAGCCTGGTCATACCAAAGATTAACACTGACGATGAGGTGCGCTTCTGGTCGATAGTTGAACATCACATTTTCCCTTTAATTCCGCCACGTGTCAATCCATGTGTATATAATCTTTGCCACGTCATCAAAAACCATTTTTGGGTAAACAGTTTCCCCCCAAGTTTACTTATTGCGACCAGCAATAAGTAAACTTAGGAAACCGACTCTTCGAATACCCCACGAAATCTGTCAGAACCACCCATGCCTTTTTGAAAAACGTGACCAATCATGTCTAATCAGGTCCTTTCAGTTTCCCAAGAATGTGTCAGAATGCTATCACGCTTCCCCACTCCTTGAAAAATTACCTTTAATGATTATCTTAGCTGTAATGCCCCAAATTTCCTAGTAAGGTTTAGGACCTTGATTAGGAGGCCGGGAGGGCCATAATTGCTTTATTATGCTATTTAATGATAATATGCATGTTTGTGTGTATTAAATATGCATGTGAACCCATTTGTGATTAATTGGGTGATTTTCATATTTTGGCCATTTCGGGCATTTTTGGCATATGTGTGAAATGGGCGTGGTGCTTTGTTATTATCTGGTTATGCCAGGGTTACCCAGCACAAGACGATCCTAGGAGGTAAGCTAGTGGGAAAGTCACAACGGGATTTAAGCTTGACTTGGAGTAAGTCAAGGGGTATTTAGAGCATTACCGGGTTATTGGGTAATGGGAATTAATATTTGGTGATAAATTGGGAGTTAGTAAGACCAGGGGAAAATTCTGGAAGTTTTGACTATAATGTCCCCAGGGGTGTTTTCGGGACCCCGAGCATTAGGTTTTATTGGAAGCTACTTTAGCTTGAAGTAACATTTTAAGGAAATAAAAAGAACGTTCTGTACGTTCTCTCTCCCCAAAAGTTCCCTTTTCGTCTCCCGGTCGCATTTTCGAAGATAACTTGAGTTCTAGGACTCGGAATCAAGAAAGGATCGAGGCATAGCAATCCTAAGGAGAATTAGAAGCTTATTAGCCAGAGGATTTAGTTGGAAACAACTCAATCGGAGGTAATTCAAGTTTAAGTTTTAAGTTTTTAAAAGCTTTTAAGCTTGAATTGGACTTTGTGAATCGTTGAGCTTTTAGTTTGTTTGAACCTTGGGTTTTGGTGGTTTTGGACCATTTGGGAGTTTGGGAACTTTGATTTAATGATTTGGGAATGTTTAGACATGTTTTTGGGAGGTTTTAAAAGGTTAAAACGAAGGAAAAATGGTTGCCCCGAAGTTGGGCCGCGGCCCTGTTCTTGGGCGCCGCGGCCCTTGCTCGAAGAAGCAGGTGTTAGGATTTGGCCTTGCTGGGCGTCGCGGCCTAGGCTGCAGCCCTAGCCTCAGAAGAACCCTGGGGGCCACGGCCCAAGGTGCTAGGGCCGCAGCCCTTGCCCTGTTTTCACCCCGTTTGCTCGTTTTGACCCCGGAAACATGGTTTTGGGCCTCAGGATCATTCCTACTACCTGGATTAGTGAGGATTGATGTCTTGGAGGCTAAGTTTTAGTTCAAGGGTTGGTTTTAGAACTTGAACTCATTGGGTTACCATTTGTGGTTGTGACTAGGTTAACACTAGAGGCTTGGAATCAGGATCGTTCTTGTGGCTCGTTTGTTGGTAACCTGTGCTTGGACCCAAGGTAAGAAAACTGCACCCTGTGTATATGTGACATGCATGGTTATCATTGAAGCATGTTGGTTGATTATTGAGTATGACATGCATGGTTATCATTGAAGCATGTTGGTTGATTATTGAGTATGACATGCATGGTTATTATTGATGCATGTTGGATGTTTAATAATGCTTGGCAATCTTTCCCATTTGCATATGACTATTGTTGAGGCATGCTGGATGATTGAGTGTGATGCATGTAATGCACGAGAAACTTGTGATTAGGGCATGCCATGAATGATGAATATGAGATTGGCCAGAGCTTGAGTCTCTGAATTTGTGCATGATCATGATTATGCTGGAAACTGTTTAGTAAGCATGTTGAATGCCCTATTCTTGGATAACTGGCATATGATATATGTTGATAGCATTGCTTACTTGTGTATGGTACTGACTAATTAGTCAGATTTGACAAAAGGTGCTAGTATCAACTGTGAAGCTGTGACTCATTAGTCTGGTTCGGCAGTGGTACTGGGCACTAGTCATGATGCACTGACTCTTCAGTCAGAATCGACAAAAGTGTTAGTGTTAACTGTGAAGCTGTGACTCATTAGTCAGGTTCGGCAGTGATACTGGACACAGGTCAGGTAGCGCTGACTTATTTGTCAGAACGGCCTTAGCGTGAATCACGCAAGCCAACAGAGATTAGATCTAATCGACTACAAGCATTGAATGACTCAAGGAGCATTAATGCCTGAACGACCCTGAGGGTCGATGAATGAAAAAAGAGCTTGGAGGCTAGTGGCTTACCTAACAGCCACTCTCCCGCTAGAAAAGAGAGCTTGGAGGCTAGTGGCTTACTTAACAACCACTCTCCCGCTAGAATCATGTGATGTTCACCCATTGGTTTGAAAGCTTTATATTCAATGTGATTATAATGATAATCATTTGTTAATGTTTATGAAAAGTGTTATGTTTTCTTGCTGGGCTTCGGCTCACGGGTGCTATGTGGTGCAGGTAAAGGCAAAAGGAAGCTGGACCATCCTTGAGTTGGAGAGCTTAGGTGATGACATGTACATATGCAGCTGCTCGACCAATACTTGGGCGAGGTTTGAAAGTTGAACTAGGGCTGAACCCTGTTTTGCCGCTTAGAATGGCCTGTTGTAAACACTTTCTTGTAATAGACTCTAAAATTATATTTTTGGGATCCCAATGTATACAGTAAACGTTCTAGTGAAACGTTATAAATTAACCAAAGTTTTTAATCCCTAAACTGCTAATCACGCTTAGTTACACGTTTATGGCCAAATGACTCGATTAGCGAGTTTAGCACTGTTTGCAATGCGCACTGTAGCGGTCCCCTGGGGTTGGGGCATTACATTAGCAACTGTTCCCCGGGTAGTATAAATGAACCTTCAGAAACATTCTTCACATTTTACATACTTTTTCCTTCCTGAAGTGCATTGAAGAACTCATGTTCCAGAGCCCATAAATTTTCAACATCTACACACGGACGTTTAAAGCTTTCACCTTCGGACTTCACTTTTTACCTAAGTAAGTTTTATGAACTTTCTTGTTTTTTAAGTTACCATATTTAACCGCTTCATGCTTGCCTTCATTTCTGAACCCTTTCGTGTTCTTGGCTGAAAATGTATGGGGAATGTTTGCATGTTGACAGATGATCTATAGGGTAGTGAAATATTGTTCCGTAGGAGTTAGGAGCCAATTTGGTAGTCGAGATTGTAGACTTAGGGCGTAAAATCGAAGTAAAAATTCGATTTTTAAGCTAGGTGAAAAACTGGGTTTTTCCTGCCCCTTCGGAGTCAAAAAAGCTTTTTCCCAAAAAACTTTTTACTTCCGCTTTTCAATCTGTTTTTCAAACTGCTCGTATATAACTTAGTGTTTCTGTTAGAATGCTGCTAGTCGTATACACGAGCAACATTATTCCAACTTTCACCACAAGCTTTTAAGCTTTGCGTCTTATCTCCTCCTTTCTCTGTTCGCAGCTTTCATGCAAGATCCGTGGGCAGGAGAAAGACACATCGACGACAACTTATTGGCTCAGCTGCTTGAGAACGAGGAGCAACCGTCATCGCTAATACCTAACATCCCTTTTTCTCGTGCCACTAAAAACACTTCATCCACTCTTATTCAAAATATGGTTCGAGAAAAAACTACAGCCCAGAAAAAGAAAACCCCCAATCCTTCAAATCAGCCTGCTCCTCAGGCTGAAATTCCCTCGATCAGTGGTCGAGCAGAAAATACTCCTGACCCCAATATCCAAACTCATGCTCAGCCCCGAAATGCCATTCAACCAGATGTTGAATGGTATGTTGTCCCTGAAAGCCGAGTGACGATCAGGATGATCGCCGACTACATTAGGAAATACGGGCTCCTGGGGGTCACATTAGTTCGACCGAACCACGACTAATGGGCGAACTTGCCCGGAGGTGCCTTCAGCGCCTGGTCGAGATACCATATTGAGGCAGGGGCTACCTTGCCTCTTCATGGATTCTTCTAAGGGTAGTCAACTACTTTGGGGTTGCCCCTTTCCAAATAACCCCCAACGGGTATAGGATGCTCGTCGTACTCTATATTCTATATAGCCACAAAAAATTGTTAGGAGTGTGTCCTAAAAGCATGTAAAGACATTTGTTTTTCTGTGAATAAATAAATATCAATGGTTTATTATTATTGTTATATTTAGATTGTTAAATTATTGTTTGAATAATTTTGTAAATATCAGAAAAAATTCCATATTCATTATTGAGGATGTGATCTTGTATTAGTACGAGAGAATTAAGATCACATGAATGAATAAAAATAGTCAACAACAACAAATTAAAGTTATGGAATTCTTTAATTGGAGTGTTAAGTACGGTTTACTGAGTATCATAATGATACAAATAATCTAGATTCAGATTATTGATGTGGCAAGACATCTCGGTAAATGTGCTTTATATAATATGATTATATATGACATGGACAGATATGAATTAAAGTCTTTATCCAAAACCCATTTAACAATAAAGACTTGTAATTCATATCATAACTGATGATCATTTATAGATCAACCTGAATCTCGAGTGTTCATGAACTCCTGTTCATGTTTATTAAATCTTTTGATTCATTCGTTAAGGTCTCTTCAAAGAATTAGGCTAATGACTTTTGTTTTGGAGATTTAATATCATGGATGGCTGGGAACATGTATCAACAATACGGAATATAATCTTTCCTAACGGATCGTATATTAGTTCCCTTAAGGGTTAATTCTGGAACTGAATGATTTTGAGCTCAAATCTATAATTAGATTATAGATTAATTATTCACTAGTGAATTAATGGTACTTAAAGAATAAGAAGTAAATTAGAAAGGTAAAATGGTAATTCTTCCATTCTAATTTATGAACTAATTAATTAGAGGGTTGAACTATTGTAAGATGGTTATATCAATGGACGACTTAAGAAAAGATTTCTGTAAAAGTATATCTATAACATAAAGAGTGCAATTCTGAATTTATAGTGGAGCAATATCATAATTAATAAATTAACTATTATAATTAAAGAGTTTAATTATTTAGTTTATTTATTGGAGCTTAATGTTATAGGTCCATGGTCCCCGAAATGACTCAAACAATCACTGACAAAGGTAAACACAAAAATGGGCAAAAAGGACTTATGTGATAAGTAAAATAATTTTTATGTATCAAACATAATTATTGCTTAATTATGTGTAATTAATTAATTAAGAATTAATTAATTATTTGATTTAACAAAAATATAATTAATTTTGAATTAATTTATTTTTGAGATTTTTGGTATTTAAATAATAATAAAAATTGGAAAAAATCACATGCCATCACAGGCATGTGGTACACGTGTGGCACAGTGCACATGCACTGTGCTACAAGCATAAAAGAGTGTACTCAAACTCTTGATTCCACAATTTTAGTTATTTAAATATTAAATAAATAATGAGATATTTTAATATAATTAAAATATTATTATTTAAACAAAATTCTGATAACTGATTAGTTATTTTGAATTTATTTAAAATAACAAATATTTTAATATATAGGATATATTAAATATAAGATATCAGTTTTTCACAGAACGTAACTTTTTAGGGATAGAAAAATATCTAGGAATCTCTCTCAGAGAAAGAGAACAGTGACATAAACAAAAGTCATTGTTCTTCACAAAACCTAGGTCCAAAACTTTATTAGATCTCATGTGTTGGGAACATTTGATAAATAGTTTATTGCCTATTATTTGTATAGCGAGCCCACACATATATATGTACTGAATCTGTGTGAGTTTAATTTTATGCATTTATTTATTTTGATGAATGAATGGATGGCTTAATGTGATTGAATGCGTGTGAATGTTTAATCGTTAATTGTATGGTGTTTTTGGGTTAGGATTTGATTATGATTAGATCATTGTGTAAGCCATTAAAGGGCATAGGATTTATGTAATTTTATTTGGTTTTTGACACCATAAAATTGTAATTCTGATCACACAAAAGTTAGAACGGAGCCCGGGATTCAGATTTCAGCCACCGATCCTCTAAGGCCGACCTCCGAGCCGAAGCGGGACGTCGTACGGACGCCGTACGGACGACCGTACGGATCCGTACAGTCCAGCCCTAGCACCTCGTTTTGACGCCACGTGTCCCCATCTGACTGGTCCATAATTTTTTTTATTTTTTCTGAAATTAATCTGTTATTTTTTAAAATTTTAAAATGTTCAAATATCCTATTTTTTGAAATTTGATATTTAAATAATGAGATATTTTTGTTAGCTTAACAAACCTTTTTTAATATCTTATTTAAAATTAATTTTTTCAAAATAACAGATTTTAATTTAAATTCATTGCAATTTTAATTAAAAGTTGTTTTAATTAAAAAGAAAAATAAAAATAATGATTATTTAAAAGTTTGTTTTAATTAATCAAAATAATTTGAAAATTGTTTTCTTATTATTATTCTGGACCAACAATGTCACATATCCTACCGACAGTAAAGTAAAGAAGCCCGATGGAGATTAAGGCAGTTTTATTTTATTTATTTTAATTTTATAAACTGGTTGTAAAATTAGAAATACCCAAAAGCACCCGGTTCAACATTTATTGTTTATTTATTTATTTAAATAATTATTTTCATATGATTAATGTGATTGATAACATGTTCATGCATTGTATGCCATACATGAAAACCCACACAGTCATAATCATGTATCTCATTAGTAAAACATGATTATTAGGATTGTCCTATATGTTTATATGAATTGTTTTGTGAAATCAATTGCATGTAAATTACTTAGTTTTATTTTGAAAACTTGGTAAAATATCACACAATTTTAAGTCTTTATGACTTAATTTCTTTAAACCAACTTTATTTTAAAAAGTGTTTTTTTTTAATAAAGTTTAGATGAACATGATTGATAATTTAAAATTGGATATGCATCTAGAAAATCGCTTTCTTTCTAATTTTAATTATGTTCATAAATTTAAAGAAACTGTAATTAATTTGGAATTAATTAGGTTAAAAACACTTATTTCAAAATAGTGAGTGGGAGAGGGTTGATATCTCAAACATAACCTATGGTCTCCATTATCAATATAACACCGTGAGATATGAATAGCGCCTCGCGACGGCTTTGTTTTCGTCCCCCTAAGGAAGGTGTCTGGACATATCAATAGCAAGGTTGTATTTCTTACATAGATAGGAACTAATGATGTATTTTAGGCTTGACCGACCCTAAGGCGGCATGTCCTAAGTTAAGTCATGAACTCCGAAATAATGGGTTACACTCACAAAGTTATGATTAAGCTCGTGCAGTGGATAATCATAACTTGACCAAACTAAGCGGTACTTTAATATTTAAAAGAGAAAATAAAGAGTTATTTTAAGTTTTAAACAATAAAGATAAGAATGTCTTATAAATTCTCTAAAATTAATTTGACCGACCCTAAAGCGGCACTTTAATTGTTAGAAAATTTTATCGTGGAAATTAATCTTTATTTTATGTGTTTTAATTGCGCTCATGCATCACGTTTAATTTCCGAAAACTTTGATATTTATTATTCTAAATATAATAATATTTATTTGTACTTATTTATTACTAGCAAAATGTCTATTGGTGAATTACACACCGATGGCTTTCTCAAATCCTTGGTTTTTGAACCTGAAAATATGCAACACTGGTTTCGAGGAATGTTGACTATTTTTTCTTATAAGAAGATGATGTCAACTGTCTGTGAAAAACCTCCAACAGAACCACCTCTGGCTACTAGCTATGAAGCAGAAGAAAAATATGCAAATTGGATGAAATCCGATCGGTTGGCACGTTATTGCATGCTTTCAACCATGCCTGACGAAACAAAGGAAAAATATATACACTATGACTCAGCACATGAGATGTGGCGAGCAATGACAGAGGAAGTCTTTGCTGAGTGTCATCGTTTATATCAAACGAAAAAGGTAAATAAGATTTACATATATTTTTCAACTTTGACTAATAGATTCAAAGATTATGAATATCATATTCAAATTTTTAGATAGTAGATTAAAAAATATATGCCACTAAACTATTTTTCTTTTGTCTTTCCTTTTGCAGAATCAGAACCCTGAAAAGGAGGAAGAGACTGATGAGGATTTTGGTAGCAAGTAAGGAGCTGGAGAAGTTGGAGAGCAGTAGTTTTATTTAGTAATTTTATTGTTAGTTGAACAATTTAAATTTCTTTATTTTGTTTTAGAAATTTTAGATTTCTTTAAACAAAGAAAACTACAGTCTAGAAATTTAGTTTATTATTAGTAATTTTGATTATTAATGTTTGGAAACTTATTTCTATTTTTTGCATAACATTTATTTCTTTTATTAATAAAGTAGTTATTATTTTAAAGAAATTATCTATTTACTTGTTATGCAAATTCTTTGGGATAAACAAAGTTTACATACTTATAAGGAACGACAAATTTTTATAATTTTGAATTATTTAAAAACACCTAATCTAAAATCTATTAAACTGATTCTGATAGTGAAACATATCTGTAGCACTTGAGATTGGGCCATATTGGTGTAGACGGAATAAATAGGCTTGTAAAGGATAGTCCTTTAAGAGAACCATCTATTGGATCTCAGCCAGCCTGTAAATCCTGTCTAGAAAACAAAATGACCAAGAGACCTTTCTTTGCTAAAGGTTCAAGAGCCACTTCAGCTAGTACACATGGATGTTAGCGATCCACTTAATGTACAAGCAATAGGAGGTTGTGAATATTTCATCACTTTCATTGACGATTATTCGAGATATGGTTACCTATACTTAATGCAAAGAAAATCTGAGACTTTTGGAAAGTTCAAAGAATTTCAAGCAGAGGCTAAAAAACAATTAGGTAAATCACTAAAAAGCACTTCGATCTGATCGAGGAAGAGAGTACTTAGACTGTGAATTCAAGAACCATCAACATGAGCATGACATTCAATTCCAACTCACTACACCTGAAACAACACAGCAAAATGATGTTTCAGAAAGTCGGAATAGAACGTTATTAGATATGGTTAGATGAATGATGAGTTTCTCATCATTACCGTTGTCATTCAGGGGCTATATGATTCAATGTGTTCTATACACATTGAATGATGTTCCACCTAAGTCTATCCAAAAGACATCCATAGAATTATGGAATGGTTGTAAACTTAGTTTACACCATTTTAGAATTTGGGGGTGTCGTGCACACGTGCTTAAAGGAAAGACCGGGAAGTTGGAAACACGCTCTGAAGTGTGTATATTTGTGGGATATTCCAAAGAGACTAGAGGTGGAATTTTCTATAGTCCAAAAGAAAATAAAACATTTGTATTGACAAATGCAACTTTTCTTGAATATGACTATGTTAATAACCACAAACCTCGCAGAAAGGTTGTTCTGGAGGAGATGATCTCGAATGAAGTTACAAAGTCACTAGCAATAACCAATGAAAAACGACAAGAGGAAACTGCTAGTTCTAGTCAAAATAGTAGAGAACCTCGTCGTAGTGGGAGGGTTAGTAAGCAACCCACACGCTATGAACACGAAGTTCAAATGCTTGTGCCTGACACAAACAAAAAAGATCCATTGACATTTGAAAATGCAATGAATCATTCTGACAAGGAAAAATGGCAAGAAACCATGAACCATGAAATGGAATCAATGTATTCCAATTCTGTCTGGGTTCTTGAAGATCCACCTGAGAATATCAAATCCATTGGTTGCTAGTGAATATTCAAGAAGAAAAGAGGAGCGGATGGGAAAGTAGAGACTTTCAAAGCAAGGCTTGTAGCCAAAGGTTACAAACAGAAAGAAGGGGTTGCCTATGAAGAAACCTTTTCTCTTGTAAGAATGGGTTGACTATGAAGAAACCTTTTCTCCATTAGCCATGCTAAAATCCATTCATATACTCTTGTCCATAGATGCATGCATGGATTACGAGATCTGGCAAATGAATGTCAAAACAGCTTTTCTGAATGACTACTGTTGACGCGGTTCTTCGCCAACAGGTAAATAAGAAGATAAGAGGAAGGGATTAGTGCTTATGTTGAACCGAAATAGATGGATGATCTTTTTAGAAATGGGCTGGTGACACAACTACGTTTTTAGGTGGTTCAAAGGTTAAAATCCTTCTACTCCACCAGTCAATATTATTGCTGTATGCTTGGTATTCTTTTACAGGGTATTTCTTACATAATAGAATCCAACCCTTTGTAACTCCCAAGGTCTCCATATTTATAGGAGAAGGCACCTGGGAGTTGGTAAGAAGGTCATCCCGTGACCTTCTTACCTATCATGTCAACTCTGTGACATTCATGATTAATTCCTAAAACCTAACACATAAGTGTGGTCTAATCAATAGGTAAGGGGATAATGGGCCGCACGGCCCAACCCAGTCGTGGGTGTCTGAATACGCACGTTCATGCTGCGTGTCCGAGAAGTCAGGGATATATCAGACACGTGATGTCTGATATGTGCACGTTTACCTTGCGTGGTTGACTTTATAAAGGGTCACAACCTCCAACTCTAGCTCGTACCACGAGCTGGATGCTTCCCTCGTCCTGTGGCCTTCAAAGTCCAAACTCAGTCTATTCTTGGCGAACCCTTAGGTTACCTCGAGCTGAGGAGGTAGGATCTTTCTATGGCAGCTCTGGTCTTGGGGATGTCCATGTGGTAGACATGATTAGGCTGAATCTCATGATTAGGCCGTATCTCAGCTTGCTAACAGCCCGTGGGAAAACCAGGGGGCACAAATACCTTGACAAAACCATTTACATATCTCAACCAGAAGGGTTCGAATTAAAAGATCAAGAGCAAAATGTTTGCGAGCTTCTTAGGTCCATTCATGGACTCAAACAAGCTTCTAGATCTTGGAATCTTAGATTTGATTACACAAGAAAAACATTTGGTTGTTGAACAAAATGTTGATGATCTTTGTGTCTATAAACAAATCAAAGATGGTATAGTAGTATTCCTCGTTCTTTATGTTGATGATATCCTACTCATTGAGAATGATGTAGAGGCATTATCAAATGTAAAGAACTGGTTAGCTGAACAATTCCAAATGTAAGATTTGGGAGAAGCCAAGTATGTTCTGGGCATTAAGATTCTTAGAGATAGACAGAACAAAACTTAGGCACTGTCTCAAGCAACTTATATTGATAAGGTGCTAAAACGCTTTAATAAGCAAAACTCCAAAAAGGGTCATATGCCAACCCATTCTGGAGTATTCCTTTCCAAAGAGTAGTGTCTCAAAACACCTCAGGAAAAGGAAGACATGAGACAGTATCCTTATGCCTCAGCAGTAGGCAGTCTGATGAACGCATGAGTGTACAAGACCTGACATTTGTTATGCAGTAGGGATAGTCAGCCGTTATTAATCCAATCCTGGATTGAGTCATTGGATTGCAGTGAAGAATATTCTTAAGTATCTTAGAAATACTAGAGAAACTATATGCTAGTATATTCAGGTGGAGACCTGAACCCCACTTGTGACGCCCTACGTCACTATGGCTGCTTTCTGGAATGACGACTGGCCCTACAAACCAACACGAGTCTTTTCAGCATGCTTTGTCCTCACTCACATGCTTCTTAGGAAAACTTCCCAGGAGGTCACCCATCCCTAGATTACCCCAGGACAAGCACGCTTAACCTTGGAGTTCTCAAGTGATGGGATACCAAAAAGAAGATGCATCTTGTTGATATAGGTAGTACCCATCAATCCATTTAAGCCCTCTTCAACTGTGTAGTCCCATACCTACACAGTCTTAAAATCATCACACTTGACCTTCCCCGGGCGGTGTGGGATTACACAGCTTACCCGATCTTTCCCCTTACGGATCACAGGATTATGACAGTCACAATTACCCCCCCTTACGGGCCCGACGTCCCCTTCGGCCACACTTCCAGCTGGGTTAAGGCTCTGATACCATTTGTGACGCCCTACGACACTATGGCTGCTTTCTGGAATGACGACTGGCCCTATAAACCAACACGAGTCTTTTCAAAAAGCAGCCATAGTGACGTGGGGTGTCACAAAGTTGTGTGCTATATGCTGATAACCAAGTTGTCTGAAGTTACCCCAAGTCACTTGGTATCAGACCAGGGTCCTAAGTGAGTTTAAAACGTGCAACTAACTCGCTAAGCGAGGTTTTTAGAACAAAAGTGTGATTAAACAAAAAGTCAAGGCTGTAATCATTAAAAAGCACTCTATTTCATTAAAAGTTCAAGAGTTTAACATTCGAGATCCCAAAATGAGGTTTGTAAAATATTTACAATTCAAAATAGGTTTACAGACAGTCGGGCAGGCCAAACATGTACGCGCCGCCCCCACGCTCTCTGTACTCATGGCTAGTTGACTTTCTCCTTGCCCTTACCTGCAACACAGAGCACCCGTGAGCCGAATCCCAGCAAGAAAACTCATACAACACATAACATACGCATAACATAACCATTAAGTCAGATAATCCATAGATAAACAGACGATCCATAAGATTTAAACACATGTACGACCATGCCGTCCCAGAAGCATTACCAAAGCCTGGGTTCACGGTCCACACCGTAAGGATATCCCATGTATCCATTGGGGTCTCACCCTAACCACGAGCACTCCATGTGCTAAGTGGTATTCCCGGCCCCACTGCCGTTCTCGGCCTTCGCCATTCTCGGCCCCTCGCTGTTCCCGGCGCCTTTGCCTTTCATTCTACTATATCCACACATATAGCATACCTAAACAACATTCAAGCATATAATAATTCAATCAAGACTACACCCTAACAATAATGCAATCTAGGGTCGTGCCCTGCAACAACACTATGGGCCCACGCCCTGCTCTACGGGTGCTACAGTTTTTTTACATGTATCCCGACCTTCACAATGCACCAAAGTCACGAGCACGGTCCTCTATCCCGAGCCTCTCCGGAGACCTAGTCACAACACATATAAAACATCCTTTAATACTAACCAATCCAAAACCACTTCCCGGGACTAATCCTACACTCTCGGAACCTTTAATTCCCTAAAATAATGTATTGGAACCATTCCCCGAGCCCTTGGGCAAAAGCCCTAAAAATGAAAATTTTGACTGTCAAAAATAGCCTAGGGCCGCGGCACTCCCATCAAGGGCCGCAGCGCCCAGAAGCTCTCCCTGATCCTGATGCAAGCCTGGGTCGCGGCACCAAAGAACAGGGCCGCGGCGCCCCTACGCGAACCCAGATTTCTAGGTTTTCTCCTGCATTTTTTCCAAGCCAACACAGCTCCAATTCAACCCAAACAAGTACCCAAACCCCAACATCAATTTAAAACCCCAAATGAACCCTTTAACAACCTATAAACATCATAGACAAGCTTAATTACACAATCACACCCAAAATCCACACTTGAGTTTCAAATTTCAGAAACTCAAACCATGGCTTCTAAGACTTAAACCAGAGCTTGAAAAATATAAACCATGCCTCTAAAATCTCAAACCATATCAGATACGAAATCCAAACATGATAAAAACTCTTACCTCAATCAAGAATTTAGCTTGAATTCACCTCAAACCCAGCTTCAAGCCACTTCCCCCTTGATTATCCAAACTGAATTTTCCATGATAAACTAGCCATAACTATCTTTCAATTCTCATTCTTAATTTCTAAAATCAAACTTAAAACTCAGTAAAACAGGGACAATTCTTACCTCAGAACAATCTTGATTTATGATCAACTTGATCACCTTAAACCACCTTGATTCTCCTCCTAAGTCTCCCAACTTCAGCCTTCCTCTTCTTCCCTTTTCTTCTGGCTTTTTCCTCAAATTTCAGCATAAACCCAATTGTGACTAAGTGTAAAACGTGAAGTCTTTTTCCCTCAGCTGAACCTTATCTAACCCTTGCCTAATGACCACTTTACCCTTCCATCTATTTCCCCTTCTAACTAAACCCCAAGGCCCTTTTTGTCATTTCTACTTTCTTACAATTTTACCACTTCTTTCATCTAAACTTGTTACCCTTGCTAATTACCAATGGTTACTCAGGTTACTCAATCACCAATAACCATTAACCACTTATTCTCAACCCAATTACAAAATTCCCAAAATACCCCTAGGCTCCTCTCGAGCCGGGTATAAGATCTCGTTGTGACTTTTAAGTTAACTAGCTCCCTAGGACCGTCTCGGCTCGTGCATCACATTAATATCACCACACTCGCGTGGTACAATTCACATAATACAATTATCACATTTATGCCCTCAGCGGGCTAAAATTACCAATTTACCCCTAACATACAAACGGGGCCCACATGCATATTTATACTACCTAAACATGCATTCTAATCACATATTCATTCAAATTCATATATTATCATGTTAATTCACTTATTTCCCTCCAGGCACGCTAATCAAGGTCCTAAACCTTATTAGCAACATGGGGTGTTACACCACTGGGTACACTGATTCTGATTTTCAATCAGAAAGAGATAGTCAGAAATTGATTTCTGGATCAGTGTTTATTCATTGGAGGAGGAGCATTAGTCTGGAAAAGCATTAAGCAAACCAGCATTGCAGACTCCACCATGGAAGTCAAGAATATAACAGCTTGTGAAGCAGCTAAGGAAGCTCTGTGACTTAAAAAGTTCTACTCCGATCTGAAAGTAGTTCCAGAAGTGGAGAAACCACTTGTTCTTTACTGTGACAACATTGGAGCAGTGGCTAATTCTAAAGAACCAAGAAGCCACAAGAGGGGAAAGCATATAGAGCGCAAATACCAGTTAGTCAGAGAAATCGTACATAGAGGAGATGTGTCCATTCTGAAGTCGTATCAGAACACATTCTGGCAGACCTGTTCATGAAGACGCTTCCAGCAAAGCAATTCGAGGGTCATGTACGTAATATGGGATTGAGAGAAATGCCTCACTTGCTTTAAGTACAAGTGGGAGACTGTTAGGAGTGTGTCCTAAATGCATGTAAAGACATTTGTTTTTCTTTGAATAAATAAATATCAATGGTTTATTATTATTGTTATATTTAGATTGTTAAATTATTGTTTGAATAATTTTGTAAATATCAGAAAAAATTCCATATTCATTATTGAGGATGTGATCTTGTATTAGTACGAGAGAATTAAGATCACATGAATGAATAAAAATAGTCTACAACAACAAATTAAAGTTATGGAATTCTTTAATTGGAGTTGTAAGTACGGTTTACTAAGTATCGTAATGATACAAATAATCTAGATTCGGATTATTGATGTGGCAAGACATCTCGGTAAATGTGCTTTATATAATATGATTATATATGACATGGATCGATATGAATTAAAGTCTTTATCCAAAAACCATTTAACAATAAAGACTTGTAATTCATATCATAACTGATGATCATTTATAAATCAACCTGAATCCCGAGTGTTCATGAACTCCTGTTCATGTTTATTAAATCTTTTGATTCATTCGTTAAGGTCTCTTCAAAGAATGAGGCTAATGACTTTTGTTTTGGAGATTTAATATCATGGATGGCTGGGAACATGTATTAACAATACGAAATCTAATCTTTCCTAATGGATCGTATATTAGTTCCCTTAAGGGTTAATTCTGGAACTGAATGATTTTGAGCTCAAATCTATAATTAGATTATAGATTAATTATTCACTAGTGAATTAATGGTACTTAAGGAATAAGAAGTAAATTAGAAAGGTAAAATGGTAATTCTTCCATTCTAATTTATGAACTAATTAATTAGAGGGTTGAACTATTGTAAGATGGTTATATCAATGGACGACTTAAGAAAAGATTTCTGTAAAAGTATATCTATAACATAAAGAGTGCAATTCTGAATTTGTAGTGGAGTAATATCAGAATTAATAAATTAAATATTATAATTAAAGAGTTTAATTATTTAGTTTATTTATTGGAGCTTAATGTTATAGGTCCATGGTCCCCGAAATGGCTCAAACAATCACTGACAAAGGTAAACACAAAAATGGGCAAAAAGGACTTATGTGATAAGTAAAATATTTTTCTATGTATCAAACATAATTATTGCTTAATTATGTGTAATTAATTAATTATTTTATTTAACAAAAATATAATTAATTTTGAATTAATTTATTTTTGGGATTTTTGGTATTTAAAGAATAATAAAAATTGGGAAAAATCACATGCCATCACAGGCACATGTGGTACACGTGTGGCACAGTGCACATGCACTGTGCTACATGCATAAAAGAGTGTACTCAATCTCTTGATTCCACAATTTTAGTTATTTAAATATTAAATAAATAATGAGATATTTTAATATGATTAAAATATTATTATTTAAACAAAAATATGATAACTGATCAGTTATTTTGAATTTGTTTAAAATAACAAATGTTTTAATATATAGGATATCAGTTTTTCATAGAACGTAACTTTTCAGGGATAGAAAAATATCTAGGAATCTCTCTCAGAGAAAGAGAACAGTGACATAAACAAAAGTCATTGTTCTTCACAAAACCTAGGTCCAAAACTTTATCAGATCTCATGTGTTGAGAACATTTGATAAATAGTTTATTGCCTATTATTTGTATAGCGAGCCCACACTCGTTCTTTGTGTGCTGAGAACATTTTTGAAGATCTTGGTGTGAGATCTCAAGGATTTAACCATACAAAAAGATAGCATCAAGGAAGGACTTGAGGTAATTTTTTCTATTCTTGTTCTTGATTCAATATATATATATATGCATGTGAAGAAGTAGATCTAGAAATCTTTTGGGATTAAACTGACAATTTGATTCTTTTTCCACTGCGTATAATCTCTGATTTGATCAATAAAAACCAACAAAAATAGCCTGTGCCAACACCCCATGAGATTAATTACTTGTTTGACCTCAAGTCTAACCCCAACCAAGAAGGTACGGGGTTCTTTCATTTCTGTCATTAGGAAACTGGGTGCACCTTCCTGACTGACACCACCCATATATCGAATGTGGGGAGGTACTACCAGGAGTACTTCCTCACGATCAACATGGTCGCGATCAACTTGACCTTCATGCAAGGAGGTAATGCCTTTGTACCACTGGTTGTCAGTTTTTCTTTAATTTTTTCTCTACATTTTTTTTTTAGATTTTTAGTGCCTTTCAGGCCCATGGTTGCGACCACCCACCCCACTCCAGACATGGAGTTAAGATCAGCCCTCTTGGCCAGTATGACTGACGTGGAAAAAAGCGTCAAGCATCTGGTCACAGAGGCTAACCTTAGGCTGGTCGGCCTTTTGGCCCCTCACCAGGATGTGAGGGAGTCAACAGCGGGGAGTGCTACCGGCAGAGAGGTTCCCGAGCAGCACCTAGTCGTGGAACAACCTCTTCCGAGGAGGGCCACTGGAGTAACAATCAGGGAACCTTCCAGCACCCCGCGGGCTGCTGCTCCCCCTGCCCCAAAGGGAAAAGGAAAAAACAAGGCCACTGAACCTCCCGCTCCCATCGACGAGTCTTCCAATGAGAACGGTACTGATCTTTCGCTTTTAGATAGTTTGCCAATTCCCTGTCATCTATTTGATGGGGACAGCTACTTTAAGTATACTCCAATCTTAAGTTCAAATTTCTTCCAAGCAGTAAGTAGTTCAGTATGTAATGTAGCGACCAGTAGTTGTAGCGCGGGTACTTTACTTATAATCTCTTCACTTTTTTTTTTAGCCCATATAAATAGCTTGTCTCACTGCTCATGTTGTTTCCTTTTGTGCAGATATGGACTTTGAGGACGTGTTCGAGCATTATAAGGCTGCAACCGCATCCTCTGGCAAGAAAAAGAACAGCAAGAGAGCCCGAGGGGAGAGCAGTAAAACTGCCTCAAAGAAGGCTCGAATCGATAACCCTCCAGCCACCGTTCCTTCGAAGGAGAATACACCACCTCCATCACCACTCGAGCAGCCAGCTTCAACCCCTCTGGTCGCCCAAAATTCCAATCCTCCAACACCCGTCGACTAGTAGCCTACTTCTTAGGTCCCTAGAAGCCAAACGCGGCGTAATCAGCTCAAAGGCTCCCTGTCCAGCATTGTGGTCAGCTCAACCAGGGAGAGGATATACAAGCTCTCCAAACATAAATGCAGTCAAGAGGCTATTACTGAAACCATTTCCATGGAGCCTGATCAAATACTCAACCGAGGGCTGAACGAGATAGTTAGCGTAAGACACTCCCTGATGCTGGATAATTTATTTTTTATTCTTTGCAATCACTTTATCCTTTTTTATCTGATTACAGGGACTACTGACCATGAACGCTGGCTGGCGCTGTGCTGGAGCGATGGTGTCCCGGGCCAGAAATTTCGACACCAGGCTCGTCGAGGCTAAGAAAGCACTCAAAGAGAAAAATGCTGAGTTTCTCGAGAGGAACAACGTGCTAACTAAACAGAATGGCGAGTAGCTTGAGAAGAATACAGAGCTATCTAAGTAGAAAGAGGAACTGCTCGAGCAAAAATCTACTCTGACAGAGGAGCTGCTGGAGGTTTCGAATGGCCTGAAGAAATCCAACGAAGACAAAGAAAAGTTCAGGGAAAGCGCCAAACTCAACTACCAGCAGGCCGTACAGCTTAAGCTTGATTTGATTGCGAGCAGGCAGAAGACGGAGGAGCTGGAGAAACGCGTGAAGGGGCTTGAGGAAGCTGAAGCCAAGAACTTGGAGAAGTACAATGAAGCCATTCATCTTTGCTTTTACGAGTTCTGGAAGCACAACCGGGAGGCTAACTTCAACTATCTGTCAGAACGCCTGAGGCAGACTCTAATGTCTCAGTGTGCCATTCGCCTGGAGGAAGAAGAGAGGGCTAAAGTACCTGCTTCCCTAGAGATTTCTCTGGCAACAGGGATAGATGGTGTAGACAATGAAGCTGGCGCAGCTGTCGACCAGGACGTTCCTCAAGATCCTCCAGCCCCTTAGTCTTTTTCCCTTTTTTCTTTTGATAGTTTAATTACACGACCTCCTGGTCGTGATGTAAAGACACTAATGTTTTATTGCTGTGCGGGCAGCTATTTTCCTTTTAATCAGACAATTACATTCGAGCAATACTGGTCGTGATGTAAAGTAATTCATTTTTGATATTATAACATCTTTTTGTTTTATTATAATATCTTGTTCGCATGACCGAACTTAGCATAGCACTTTGGTTTGATTTAACAAAATGAATTTTTTTTGAAAAATACTCTAAGTACCCTAGCATGCTTTCACTTATTTTGCTTATGTGTTTACATACCTTTTAACGATATGCTTTGCTTACTTATCCTTATATGCCCCCCAAGTGATCGAGAAGCTTTAGGTCCTCGGTCACTTGCCTTGACCAGAGCCTGTTCGAACATTACTGCTCGTAGCAATATAATTAGAATTATAATACAACAAAACAACACACATAATGAGCAAGTACTTGTAATAAATACAATAATTGGCAAGAAATGACTAGCTGTGCACAGTCTCTTATATTTCTCGTAATAAATGGACAAAACATGTCTGTACGAGTGATCAATAAGATCTTACACTTATAAGCGATCGGTCACATAAAATGACCAACCCTTTTTCAAAACTTGTAAAAAGTAAAATTAATACAAGCCAATTCTTTAAGAAGAATTGTTTATTGGTAATACTTGCGTAGGTGTTCTCCATTCCAATAGCGAGGAACGAGATCTCTGTTTAAGCAAGCAAGTTTATAGGTGCCTGGGTGAAGGACGTCTTCAATCTGGTATGGCCCTTCCCAATTAGGTCCGAGTACTCCAGCACCTTGGTCGTGGGTGTTTAGAAAAACTCTTTGGAGTACAAGATCTCCAAAGTTGAACTTTCTCTCTCAAACTTTAGAGTTAAAATATCGGGCGACTTTCTGCTGGTACGCAGCTACTCGGAGTTGGGCTTGTTCACGTTTCTCATCGATTGAGTCCAGGGATTCCATTAATAGCTGGCTGTTCAAATCTTGATCGTACGTTATTTTGCAATGTGAAGGTGGATCTAACTCAACAGGCAACATAACTTCATATCCATAAGCCAAAGAGAATGGAGTATGACCCGTTGCTGTTCGGTGGGAAGTTCTGTACAACCAAAGTACTTCAGGCGATTGTTTTGGCCACGCCCCCTTAGCTTCTTCTAGCCTTTTCTTTAGTGTATCCTTCAACGTTTTGTTGACTGCTTCAACTTGTCCATTCGCTTGGGGATGAGAAAATGAAGAAAAGCTCTTGATAATACCATGTCGCTCGCAGAAATCTGTGAATAAATCGCTGTCAAACTGGGTGCCATTATCTAAGAAGATCTTCCTTGGCAATCTATAGAGACAAATGATGTGTTTTATCACAAAATCCAGCACTTTCTTGGTCATTATGGTTGTGAGTGGTTCAGCCTCGGCCCATTTGGTGAAGTAGTCGATAGCAACCACAACATATTTGACACCGCCTTTTCCCGTGGGCAAAGATCCGATTAGGTCGATACCCCAAACTGCAAACGGTCACAAGCTTTGCATCTGTTTAAGCTCATTAGGGGTTGCTCGTGGGATTTTGGAGAATCTCTGGCATTTATCACACTTCCGCACGAATTCCATCGAGAATTCATTCATCGTTGCCCAAAAATATCCTTGCCTTATGATCTTTTTTGAAAGACTCTGCCCCCTAGCGTGGTCTCCACAAAAACCTTCGTGTACCTCTTTCATCAATTCTTTGTCCTTCTCCTTTGTAATACACCTGAGGAGTGGCATTGAGTGTCCCCTTCGATACAAAATTCCATCAACCAATTATTGACGCAGTTCTTCGCCAACAGGTAATTAAGAAAATAAGAGAAAGAGATTAGTGCTTAATAATGAACCGAAATCGATAAATGATCTTTTTATGGACTGATGACACAACTATGTTTTTAGGTGGTTCAAAGGTTAAAATCCTTCTACTCCACCAGCCAATATTATTGCTATATGCCTGGTATTCTTTACAGGGTACTTTTTTACACAATAGAATCCAACCCCTTGCAACTCCCAGGGTCTCCATATTTATAGGAGAGGGCACCTGGAAGTTGGTATGGGGGGTCATCCCGTGACCTTCTTACCCATCATGTCACTTCTGTGACATTCATGATTAATTCCTAAACCCTGACAAATGAAGTGTGGTCTAATCAACAGGTAAGGGGGATAACCAACCCAGTCGTGGGTGTCTGAATACGCACGTTCATGCTGCGAGTTTGAGAATTCAGGGATATATCAGACACGTGATGTCTGATATATGCATGTTTACATTGCGTGGTTGACTTTATAAAAGGTCATAGCTTCCAACTCCAGTTCGTACCCCGAGCTGGATGCCCTCTCGACCTGCGGCCTTCATAGTCCTGACTCGACCCTTGAGTAATCTTGACGAACCTTTTGGTTACCTCGAGCTAAAGAGGTAGGACCTGACGACATAAGCTCCGGTCATGGGGTATCCACGTGGCTAATATAATTAGGCCACATCTCAGCTCGCTAATAGCCCATTGGAAAATCAGGGCGTACACCTGCCCCCCAAGCCCTTGCTCGTGGTACACGACGTCGTGTAGGGCCACAGTAGGGGCTTTTAGGCTTCTCCATGGACTCTCCATATTCCACCTTTTACGCAGGCGCCGAATACGTGGAACATCGTGGTCGGTGACAGTATGTCTTCCGAGAACCGCATTAAATGGCCTAGCCTATACTCAGCCGTCGCTTCGCCTTTCGAGTGGAGAGTCTCAGATCCCACTTCAGGGTAATCCAACGGCCCTCCTCACTTGGCCTTTCACGTATATAAAAGGGGTGGCCACCTTACGCACGGGCCACGCGTTCATTTGAAAATTTTCCAAATCTCCCATCTTCTTCTTTCTTCTCACCCTTAAAAAACCCTATTTTTCTTTCGGTTACCATTCCCAGCATTCCAGAAGTTCAGGTGTAAGGGCTCCCTTGAGGCTTTGGAATCAGCTACCCCGACGAGGCTCCAACCAAGAAAACCCCTTCATCCCCTTCTCAACCAGAATACTTCGTAAGTCTCCTGACTGTGCATGTTTTGAATTTCTTTTTCACTGTAGCCTAGGTAAATAATTCCTATAGCTGCATGCAAGGTTTTGTTGGTTTTTTGTGGGTATGAAGGGTGTAGGTTTTTACTTTAGGGCATCGATTGTAGTAGAAAGTTATTTAGGAGCATGGTTTATAGGGTGCATTTTCTGAGGAAATCTTCTGGGTAGGATTTTTGGTATGCTTGTTTAAAATATCCAGTACTTTGGGTGCAAAACCGGGTAGCTTAGGGGACACGCTTCACAGGCGGCTTTGCACCTCTTACCTATTGAAACTTTCCTTCCAAGGAAAATTTCTATCCTGACCCTCTTGACACACGAATTCCGAGTAATCGAGGATTTATTGGGAGTACAGGCGCGTGTTCATAGAATCGCGTGGTCTCACTCTCCACGAGCTGAGATTACCTCAGCTCGTGCAAAGGAAACACCTCTTTTGATTCTCCCTTTTGCTTAGGTCGCCTTTTCTGAAATTTCTTCTTTTGTTCGCTAGGTGACCAGATGGGACCCAAGAAGAACACTCCTAAGAGGATCGCAGGCAGCTCGTCCTCCCAACAATCCAAAGGAAAGGAGGTGATGACAGACTCCCCAATCCCTGTCTTCGGGTCGGCTGTGAAGCAGGAGCTCGAGGTGGCGCCCGATGCTATCTTTGAGGCCGAGAGGATCGTCTTGAAGATCACTGACCAAGGGAAAGTGAATAAAATATTCCTTTCCCACAACATCGAACTGGGGCGGGGCGCCCTGATCGCCCGACCTCCCGCAGAAGGTGAGGAGAGTTGCGTGCCGCTCGACGAGGAGTTCGCGACCTGGAGTGACGAGCACTTCAAGGTTGGGGCTTTCCTCCCGCTGGACCAATACTTCACCGACTTCCTCAACTACGTGAGGTTGGCTCCTTTCCAGCTCCCCCCCAACTCCTATCGTTTGTTGGCGGGGTTAAGATATATGTTCTTGAAACAGGAGTGGGAGGTCCCCACTCCGGCATATATCCTATATTTTTTCTGCCTCAAGGCCAGCCCAGAGCAGCGGGGGCGAGGCGACGGGTTCTATTACTTGACCCGGTTTCCAAATACAGTTGCGGTCATCAAGCTGCCCAGCAACCCCAATGACTTCAAAGACCAGTTCTTTATGTCCAAGGGGTTTCGCAACTGCGAACTGCACTACTTCAAGCGTCCTCGTAAGTACCTTTTACTCTTAGCTCGTAAGTTAAGGATTGGTTAGCTCCCCCTTTATCCGTTTCTGACTTAAAATAATTCTGCAGCCATTTTTGCGAGGACAGACAAGTCTGTGATCCTCGGGAGTCAGTACGAGACATTGGCGAGTTTGCCCCCAGTGAAAAGGACTATCGCCAGCTCGTGACAGACGAGACGATGCTGGCATGCAAGCTGATCTCTCCAGGCCAGACTTTGGCCCTGAGGAGACCCCGGGGGCTTCCCCCAGCTCACGATATGAGGCCCATCCCCGAGGAGGAGGCCGCGGGGGATGAGGACGAGGTGCCCTTGTGAGGAGGAAGTAGGCGCTGGAGGTCGCCCAAAGAATGGATGAGGAGAGGATCCGGTCCAGAGCAGCTGCAGGTCCCTCCGGCCAAGGTAACCCATATCTATTTAGGAACTTAGACAGGGCCACCGCAGACCCCCGGCTAGCTAGGTTTAATCCCAACCAGCCCGTCCAGCGCCACCGAAGCGACCCTGACCTTGACATAACCCTGCTTTATTGCGTCGACCGGCTCGTGCTAGATTACGAAAGTAGCCGCCCTAGGGGTACTGTAGTCGTAGACAACAGTTTAGCCTTTAGGTCGACCTTATTTGAGGAGTACGGGACCAACCTTTGGTCATGGCCATCACTTCGGGAGGGTACCGTAGCTCGAGGTCTTAGGCAGTATGTAGAAGAGTCTAGTCCTGAGCCAAATTCAGACCCAGAGCCTGAGCCAGCTCGCATAATCATTGACTTAGATTCCCCAGAGGAAGCTCCGGGGCCGATGGTCATGACCATAGATTCCTCTCCTAGCTCGGGGGGTAGGATCCCTTACGATACATGTTTTTGGATTCTGTTCTCCTTATCTTTGCTGTTTTTGCATAAATGTTAACTTGTGTATTAATAATGCCTTTGTTTTGCCAGAGGAGATGTCTCAGCCCGGGAACAAAGATTTGCGGGCTAAGTTCGCCGGAGGGAGCTCCTCCGCTAGGGCTTCCGGGCCCATGGTGAAGAAACTCCGGATGGCGAAGAAAGTCGTCGGGACACCATCCAAATCCCCTGCAAAGGGGAAAGACCAGGGCCCGGCTGCCCTGGCCAAGGTACCTCCTCCTCCGCCAGTGGAGAAGATGCCCCCGCCCCCTCCACGAGCTTTGTCCCCTACTCGGGACATGGAGGCGGAGGCCGGGACTCTGATGGGCGTAGTCCCAGATGTGCGCATTCCCGTTGATCCCCAGGCCTTGGAGAAGATTCCTGACGTCTTCCGGGGGACGGTGTATGAAACGGCGAGCTACGCCGTCGACCACTTCTACCGCGCCACCGAGAGAGACCTGCGAGCCATCGAAACAAGGAGCCCGGAGAATGTAATGGATTCTTCATTGGGAATGGCTCTAACGGTAAGCTGACTTTGCCCTTTTATGATCTTTGATTACCATGCCTTGCACTGTTTCTCTTTTTTTTTTTTTTCTAAGGCAGTTTCCTCTTTGTTTTTGTAGAGTGTCTTAGCCCTTCACCGGAGCATATCCAGGTCCAAGGCCCGACTAGAGGAGATGAGGGGCGAGCATCAGACGGTTTTGTCCGCCCATCAAACTGCCTTGATCGCCCTGCAGACGGCCCAATAGAGGGAAAAAGAAGCCAAGGATGCTTTGGCGGCCGCGCAGGCCGAGCTGGATGAAGCCCATCCTAAGCTTCAAGAGGCCGAGGCCACCAAAGCCGCCCTTGCTGCCGCGCTGGTTGAGCTAGACTCTGCGTAGACTGGGGCCGAGGAGGCCAAGGCCGCCCTGGAAATGGAGAAGGTAGCTTCCAGTTTCGCCATGGAGGACATGCTCTACCACTGCTGGGTCTATAACTCGGACGGCGACTTCTCCTTCTTAGGAGAGGACTGGGAGGTCTTCCAGGAAGGGTTCAAAGCTCACCTCCAGCAAGAGGCACCTTCTAAGATCAGGGAGGCCTCCGCAGCGGCCGAGCAGGAGGGCGAGACGGCGACCTCCACGGGGCAGCCCGGTGGAGCCTAGGGCCTTTCTTTTTCGCACCCACTCATTTATTATCATCATCATTTTTTGGAACTTTTGTATGAGGTTTTTCCACCTCGAGACAATTGGTTTTATCAATTTTTACTTTTAATTGGTTTATTTCCTTTTGCCTCTACGCATTTTGGTCATTGCTTTGAAAAACTTAGTTCGTGTTAATTCTTTACTAATATTTTGTGCTTTTTAAGAAAAACACTGATTGATCAATTTGAATTAACTTCTAAGCTTTATGACCTGGTTATGTCCAGGACCTTAGTTTGAAAACTTAGTTCCCGTTAATTTTTATCAATATCTCGTGCTTTTTATGAAAAACAACAATCAATCAATTTGAATTAACTTCTAAGTTTTTAGGACCTGGTTATATCCAGGACGTTAATTTGAAAACTTAGTTCGCGTTAATTCTTGACTAATATCTTGTGCTTTTTAAGAAAAACACCGATCAATCAATTTGAATTAACTTCTAAGTTTTGGACCGACCTGGTTATATCCAGGACGTTAATTTAAAAACTCAGTTCGCGTTAATTCTTGACTAATATCTTGTGCTTTTTAAGAAAAACACCGATCAATCAATTTGAATTAACTTCTAAGTTTTGGACCGACCTGGTTATATCCAGGGTAGAGCTTAGTTCGCGTTAATCCTTTATCAATATCTCGTGTTTTTTAAGAAAAACAACGATCACTTGATTTGAATCAACTTCTAAGCCTTTAAGGCGACCTGGTTATATCCAGGGTAGAGCTTAGTTCGCGTTAATCTTTTATCAATATCTCGTGTTTTTTAAGAAAAACAACGATCACTTGATTTGAATCAACTTCTAAGCCTTTAAGGAGACCTGGTTATATCCAGGCACCATATGCCCCCCAAGTAACTAGGAAAGCGTCTTTCGTGGTTACTTGAGATTATACCCACAAATATTCACAATGAAAAACAAATATTTAATTTTCATTGCTTAAAAAAAAAAAGGAAATGGCTTTTAAGCCTTACAAGGGTGTTACTAATAATATCTCTTCAAATGGATGGCGTTCCAAGTTCGTGGGACTGCCCCTCCATTGAGCCGAGCTAATTTGTAAGTTCCTTCCTTAATGACTTCGGTGATTTGATATGGCCCCTCCCAGTTTGGTCCCAATACTCCATCTTTGGGATCCTTACCGGCTAAGAAGACTCTCCTGAGGACCAGGTCGCCAATGCTAAAGGCGCGTTTTTTGACCTTTGAGTTGAAATAACGAGTGATTTTTTGCTGGTAATACGCGAGCTGAAGCTGCAAATCTTCTCGTCTTTCATCAATCAGGTCAAGGAAGGCGCAAAGTAGTTCGTGGTTGCGGTCCTGGTCATATGCCTGGACTCGATGCGAAGATTCCTTGATCTCGACGGGGAGGACTGCCTCACTCCCAAAAGTCAATGAGAAATGAGTATGACCCGTAGGAGTCCGATGCGAGGTCCGGTATGCCCACAGAACCTGGGGGAGCTGTTCTAGCCAGACCCCCTTGGCTTCATCTAGTCTTTTCTTAAGGCTCGCCTTTAGCATCTTATTGACAGCTTCGACCTGATCGTTCACCTGAGGATAGGCCACGGAGGAGAAACTTTTCACGATTCCGTACTTTTCACAAAATTCAGTGAAGAGGTCGCTGTCGAACTGAGTCCCATTGTCGGATACGATTTTCTTTGGTAGCCCGAACTGGCAGAAAATGCTCTTGACCACGAAGTCGAGGACTTTCTTGGAAGTTATTGTTGCTAAAGGTTCAGCCTCAGCCCACTTCGTGAAGTAGTCAATAGCCACCACGGCGTAGCGGACCCCGCCCTTTCCAGTGGGGAGGGCGCCAATCAAGTCGATTCCCCAAACTGCAAATGGCCATGGAGAGGAGATCATCTTCAGCTCGACGGGGGGAGCTCGGGCAACTGTGGCGAATCACTGGCACTTGTCGCACTTCTTGACATACGAGATCGAGTCCTTTGACAAAGTGGGCCAGTAATACCCTTGCCTTAAGACTTTTAGGGCCAGGCTTTGCCCCCCAGTGTGATCCCCGCAAAAACCATCGTGCACTTCCTGCAGGATGGCCTTTGCTTCACCTAGCAGAACACATTGTAGGAGAGGTAGGGAGTGCCCACGTCGGTACAGCACCCCATCTATCATCGTATACCTTGGAGCTTGGTACAGTACCCGCCGTGCGTCATTTCGTCCTTCGGGTAACTTCCCCTCGGTGAGGTACTCAAGGATGGGAGTCATCCAGGTCGGCCTGGCGTCAATCATCTCGACCTCCGCCCCGACCTTTTCTATACTTGGTTTCTCCAGGAATTCCACCGGTACTAACCCTAGCATCTCCGTCTCCCCAGAGGTAGCGAGCTTGGCGAGGGCGTCTGCGTTGGCGTTCTGCTCCCGAGTTATCTGCTCGATTGAGCCTCGCTCGAACGCGGACAATTCAACTTTTACCTTGGCCAGGTAAGCGGCCATCTTGGCTCCTCATGCTTGATATTCACCTAGCACCTGGTTTACCACGAGCTGGGAGTCACTGAAGCATTGAACGGAGCTCGCCTTCAGCTCCTGGGCTATTCTTAGCCCGGCCAGCAAAGCTTCGTATTCGGCCTCGTTGTTGGAGGCCTTGAATCCGAATCTTAGCGCCGAGTGGAATCTATGTCCCTCAGGGGATATGAAAATGATTCCATCCCCGGAGTCGTTCTCATTGGATGAGCCATCCACGAAGATCTTCCACGATGTCTGGGCCGAGGTGACCTGGGGTAAGTCTTCTACAGGATCCTCCTGGAATCCAGTGCACTCTACCACAAAATTGGCCAGGGCCTGACTTTTTATAGCAGTTCGTGGGGTGTACAAAATCTCAAACTGAGTGAGTTCGATAGCCCACTTTAACAGGCGTCCCGATGCTTCAGGTTTTTGCAAAACCTGCCTTAGAGGCTGATCGGTCATGACGTGTATTGAGTGGGATTGGAAATACGGCCTGAGCTTTTAGGAGGCCATGATAAGAAAGAACTCCAATTTCTCCATCAACGGATATCGGGATTCAGCCCCGAAAAGTCTCTTACTGATGTAATAAACTGGTTTCTGAACCTGGTCTTCTTCTCGGACCAATACGGCACTAGCTACATCCTCTGTGATAGCTAGGTAGAGGAAAATGATCTCCCCTGCCTTTGGTTTGGACAATACGGGTGGTTCGGCCAGATGTGCCTTCAGGTCGAGGAAAGCACTTTCGCACTCCTCTGTCCATTCGAAATTCTTGTTTCCTCGGAGCAGGTTGTAGAATGGCAGGTACTTGTCGGTGGGTTTTGAAATAAACCAATTTAGGGCTACCACCCTTCCTGTCAGGCCTTGGATGTCTTTACGCGACCTGGGTGAGGGAAGCTCGAGCAATGACCTGATCTTATCGGGGTTCGCCTCAATTCCCCTAGTGTTGACAATGAAACCCAGGAATTTTCCAGACGCGACCCCGAAAGTGCACTTCAGTGGATTAAGCCTCATGCCGTACTCCCATAGTATCTTGAAGCATTCCTCCAGGTCGGAAACATGGTTATCGGCAGTCTTTGACTTGACCAGCATGTCATCAACATACACTTCCATGTTCTTCCCGATCTGGTTGGCGAACATTCTATTTACTAACCTCTAGTATGTAGCACCGGCATTCTTAAACCTGAATGGCATGACCTTGTAACAATAGACGTTAGTCGGGGTCATGAAGCTGGTGTGCTCCTGGTCCGTCGGATTCATGGCGATCTGATTATAGCCTAAGTACGCGTCCATAAAGGACATGAGCTCGTGCCCCGCCGTGGCGTCCACCAATTGGTCAATCCTTGGCAAGGGAAAACAATCTTTGGGGCAGACTTTATTCAGGTCGGAGAAGTCGATGCAGGTTCGCCATTTCCCGTTAGGCTTCGGGACCAGCACGAGATTGGCGACCCAAACCGGAAATTTGGCTTCACGGATAAAGCCGCATCTCTTGAGCCGAGCTACTTCTTCTTCTAAGGCCTCAGCCCGAGTTGTTCCCAGGCGCCTCTAATTCTGGAACTTTGCAGGCACGCTCTTATCCAGATGAAGGATGTGCATGATGACATTTGGACTAATTCCCACCATGTCCTCGTGTGACCATGCAGATACATCCAGGTTATCCTGCAGAAACTTGATCAGCTCCGAAAACTAGGTTCAAACATGTTGTTTTCCACGTGCATAAAAAAAATTAGTCACGCGTGCAACAACATGTTTGAACCTAGTTTTCGGTACTGTAAATTATTAAGAATTTTCTGAAAATTTGCAGGATGCTCTAAATAGCTACAATATACACGGTCATAAAAAAAAATTGCGCCGAAAACTGTTCACAGGTTGTAAACACTGAGAACCCTACTGATAGGGCTTAAAGTGAAGCCCCTATAGAAGAATTCTCAATTATATATATATAGGGGATTCTCATGTAGGGGCTTCAAAAAGAGCCCTACCGTAGGGCTCTTAGTGTTTCTCGACCCGTGAGCAGTTTTTGGCACGACTTTTTTTTATGATTGTGTATATTGTAGCTATTTAAAGCATCAGTGCGATTTTCAGAAAATTCCGAATAGTTTACAGTACCGAAAACTTGGTTCAAACATGCTGTTTCCATGCGCATAAAAAAAATTAGTCACAAGTGCAACAACATGTTTGAACAAAGTTTTCGTTACTGTAAACTATTCGGAATTTTCTGAAACTTTGCAGGATGCTCTAAATAGCTACAATATATACGGTCATAAAAAAAATTCGCGCCGAAAACTGTTCACGGGTCGAGAAACACTGAGAGCCCTACGGTAGGGCTCTTTTTGAAGCCCCTACATGAGAAATTCCCTATATATATTTATATCATTTAAATTTCTAAATTCTTTATTATATATTGAAAAAATTTATATTTATCTATATTTATATATAAATATATTTAATTAAGAGAATATAATAGTACTATTATTCTTATAATAATAGGTGATGTGTCACTCTAAATTTTTTCCAAACCACTCTATCTCTATTTTCTTTTTTTTTTCATTCTACTTTTTCTAATTTATGATTATTAATTAATGAAAATTTTTCTATAAAAATCTATATTGATATCTATCTATATGATTATTAATATCTATAAAAATAAAGGTTCCAAACGGATAATTTCTTACATTTTTTTATCCTACTGTATCTTTATTTTTTATCATTTTTTATTTTACTTTTTCTAATAATAATAATAATAATAATAATCTATATCAATCTATCTATATATTTATATAAAAGAGAGGATAGAGGAGATGATAATTAATATATAGAGAAAATAGAAGATTAGAAAAAGAGGGTGCCACCTCATCTCCTCAAACATCTCTTTTATATAAACATATAGATAATTAATTAACAATTAAAAAAAATTCTTTATAGTCCGATGGACCCAAAATGGGTACTTTTTAAATATTTATAACTCGCAAGCGCACGAATCGTATACGAAATATAGTGTTTGTGTAAACACGAGGTCGAACCCAAATGAGTTGTCTAAAATAAAAAAGAAACTATGTTAAACCAAAATTAAATAAATTCTAACATATCTCCAAATATTGATAAAATTTCATGTTAAGAAAATAAAATAAAGATATTTAAAAGAAGAAAAATAGCCAAGATAGAATTGTAAACAAGTTGTAATCGGAAGATTATTAAGATAATATAATCTACAAAATATAAGCTTAATAATATGTATAAGTATATTGATTCTCAAGTTTTATTGATAGTAAAAATTAATCAAACTATCACTTCTTCAAACTAGATTTTCTATTTAAGCTTAAGTTATTATATAAATATAGGATTTATTTTTACTTTTAAAATTATAATTTCAAAGTATTTAGTGTGAATCAATCTAATGAAACAAAAAAAAAATCGAAGAACATTACTTATAAGGCAAAACATAATATTTTTGTTCCAAGCTTGGATGTGCTCAGTTTAATGACATACATTAATCAAAGAATATTATGATTTTGTACAAATGAAGAATAAAGTGTAAATATCTTCCAACAATAAAAAATACAAGATATTAAAGATGAAAGACGATATTTGAAGAAGGAAATCCATAGACTTTATTGCACAAAATGAGAAATCAACTTACAAAATAAACATTATATAGTTACAAATTGTTTCATCATCACCTTAATAATCTTAAAAAGATTAGAAACTCATAACTAGAATAGAAAACACAAACAAAAAATTACAAACATAACTAGGAAAATTTGGAGGAGAGCCCTCAAATTGTTCCTCTAAAAATACATAGAAAATTAACCAAGAAGAAGAAGAAGAAGAAGAATGAGTGGTCTTGAAATATGGTAAGTGTGTAGTGTAACCTCATCTGAAATGGTCTTTCAATCCCTTATTTATAGCAAAAAATAAAGTGTTAAAATAATCAATTTATATTAATTATATTGATTAAATTACATTTTAAATGAAGAATAATATGGCATAATTAGTGTATAAAGATGTCTTGAGCCATGTGAATGTAAATTTTAGAGTGTAATGATGGATTTTGTAGTGAAATATGTAGACATTGGAGGCATTGTTGGGCTCAAGAAAATTGGAGGCATGCATGGGTTTGGCAGCTGTTGGCAGGCCTAGGAGCTACTAGGCTCGCGTTGGCCTAGGTTGGGATGGGAGGCGCGGGCTGGGTCGACTGGAGGGCAGGTGCGGGTTGGGCCTGGAGGATGCATAACACTAATAAATTCAAAATTACTTAAAAACTTAATAAATTACTTAAAAATCTTAAGAACTAAGCAACAATTAGCATATAAAATGTGATAAAATAACTATATTTTGTAAAGTTATCATAGTCCATTGTGGGTGTTATACATTTAATCTATAAATAAAGTATCATTTGATTACTTTAATTTGTCCCAATATTAGTATTTTTATTCTTATATATGTGATTGATTCAACTCAATCTTGCCCAAACAAAGCATAGTTATATATTTTTTCAGTTATCAAATTTAATATATAATTTATATTTTACATATTTAGTTTTTGTAGTATAAATTTTTATATCTTTTGAATTTTTAAATTCAACATTGTATATTGAAAATGTCATTATTTATCTATATTACTATATTTATATACAAATATATTTAATTAAGAGAAAATATCTATAAAAAATAATAGTGCCATTATAGAATATCTATAAACAATATAATAGTACTATTATTCTTATAATAATAGTTGATGTGTCACTCTAAGTTTTTTCCAAGACACTCTATCTCTATTTTCTCAATTTGTTTATTCAACTTTTTCTAATTTATGATTATTAATTAAGGAAAATTTTTCTATAATATTCTATATCGATATGTATCTATATGATTATTGATATCTATAAAAAAAAAAGTTCCAAGCGGGTAATTTTTTACTTTTGTTTATCCTACTCTATCTCTATTTTTTATCATTTTTTTATTTTACTTTTTCCAATTTATGGTTGATAATGATGATGATAATAATAATAATAATAATAAATTTTTATTGGAATTATTTATGTTTTTTATTTAAAAGTAAATAAATTTATAAAAATATATTTTAACGTCATATATAATTTAAATTGGAATTATTTGTTTTAAGTTTTCATTTAAACGATATATAATCTATCTATATCTAATCTATGTATATAAATTAGAGCACTAAAGAGGTGATGTGATACTTTAAAATATTTCCAAACCACTCTATCTATTTTCTAATTTTTTATTCAACTTTTTATAATTTATGGTTATTGTTTACCGAGTTTTTCAGAAACTAGAAATACATTAAGAAATAAGAGCTGAAAAGAAAGAATTAGAGATGAACAATCAGAGGTTTTACGTGGTTGGGGCATTAATGAGCCTTACTCCACGAGTCAGTTGTATTAGGCCTTAGAGAGTTTTTGACAATGGAGTTTTCCACAAATTTTAGCAAAGTAATTGCTTAAAAAAGAAAATCTGGGATCCCTGCTACAGTGCACAAGTGGCCCTATTTATAGGCAGTCAAGCGTAGTGGGCTTGTGCCGAATTAATCCGGGCCCAATAGGGATGTAATCATAGTTTGCATGCTAATGGAGCCATAATACAAAGAATGTTACATAATAAAATGTAGTTAATTTGGGCCCATTGGGCTGGCTCAGGCATTGCAAAGCCTTACAGCTGCCCATTGTACGTTTGTTCGGACTGGTCCGCGTGGGCTTCTAAGGGGATCCTGGGGACAGGATCTGTCAGAGTAGTGGCAGTACTATTTCCTAGGAACAGTGTACGTTCTGTGCGTATCCTGTTCTGCAGGTTAGTTGAGGAGACCAACTGCCGATTTTCATAGGGACAGGTCAGCATTGGGGCTAGCTAGGCTTGCCCTATCTGGAAGTCTAGTTCGAGTTCATTTACTAATGTCGCAATTCACTTACCTGAGTCCTGGTTCGTTCGCCAGGAATCGGGTTCATTTGCCAAGATGGACATCTTGACATTGTGTATCTCCCTTGAATTCTTGATAAGGTCTATCTCCATCGACTAGTTAGTCTGCCACCTCAGTTGGCATCCCGGAGGATATAGGTAGGTCGGGACTGGGAAGATGAATCAGGCCTGCATCTTAGTCTCGGTTCCTTTGTTATGCTTACACCCATTGAACGTTGTTGGGCTCAATGGTGTTTGGGCCACTAGAGTTTCATCCTTCCTCGTTCACTAGGTTCAGGATGGGCCCGGACCTCTTAAGAGGGCCCACAGACCCATTGGGTAATGCCATGTGTCACGGGTGGAAAACAGGGATAACATTTACCCCCAAGTCTTCATCCGTGTTCGCATGGTGGAGACTTGCCTCGTTTTCCCGGATCAATCTTAAATATCCTAGTTCATTTACCAAGAGCCGGGTTCATTTACTTGGGGGGCATTTGGGCAATCCCCATCCTTTCAAATTCTCAATGTTTCAGACACATATTTTTAGGTAGATGGTGCGTTTGCGCCACTTGCGTCCTAAAGATCTAGAAATTATCTTTTGATTGCCCAGGTGACCGATGGGTGTCAGCGCAATTCCCAAGATGTCTCGCCTGTACGAAAAAGGTTTATTGGGTACTCGAGTGGGCTGTTTAATGCTTCTGCACTATTTGGAACTGTTGGATGGGGATAGTCTTGAGATTTTTAAAATTGAGCGTTGGTTGAGGTAGATGCGGATCGTGGATTGACGAGTCCACAATTTAGTGTTCGATTAGGCCAATTAATGCCCCAGCATCATTCGTGACCGTCGGATGGGGATAATCTTGGGATTCCCACTGTGGACCGTTGGATCAAATAGTGGATTTTTAACCTACAAATACCTTGACAGGCTCATTTCCAAACTTTACTCATCCCATACATTCAAACTAGAGAGAAAAAAAATGCTTCACCATTGAGTCCACCTATTTTTGACGAGACCTTTTTCCGTTCAACCAGCGGACAACTCTGTCATGGTTCAACCAGAAGACGAACTACTGCATCATCTTCTCAGATTTAAGACTGAGATTCTGCCAACTTTGTCGCCTAAAATTTTACGAATCTCAAATCTAGTACCTCACAGTAAGTTTTCTGGTCGTTTTCTTATCTTTTTGTTCTTTTTTTTAGTTTTTTATTGTCATGTTATTCCTGCGACCATATTAGGGCCGTGACCACCATGTAGGGTGGTTCTAAGTAAGATTGTGGTAGGCATGTGTACGCCCTGGTTTTCCCACGGGCTGTTAGCGAGCTGAGATACAGCCTAATCATGTCTACCCGTGGACATCCCCAAGACCAGAGCTGCCATCGAAAGATCCTACCTCCTCAGATCGAGGTAACCTAAGGGTTCGCCAAGATTAGACTGAGTTTGGACTTTGAAGGCCACAGGTCGAGGGAAGTATCCAGCTCGTGGTATGAGCTAGAGTTGGAGGCTGTGACCCTTTATAAAGTCAACCACGCAAGGTAAACGTGCATATATCAGACATCACGTGTCTGATATATCCTTGACTTCTCGAACACGCAGCGTGAACGTGCGCATTCTGGCACCCACGACTGGGTTGGGCCGTGCGGCCCATTATCCCCCTTACCTATTGATTAGACCACATGAGTTGACATGATAGGTAAGAAGGTCACGGGATGACCTTATTACCAACTCCCAGGTGCCCTCTCCTGTAAATATGGAGACCCTGGGAGTTGCAAGGGGTTGGACTCTATCGTGTACGAAATACCCTGTAAAAGAATACCAAGCATATAGCAATAATACTGACTGATGGAATAGAAGGATTTTAACCTTTGAACCACCTAAAAACGTAATTGTGTCACCAGCCCATTTCTAAAAAGATCATTCGTCTATTTCGGTTCAACATAAGCACTAATCCCTTTCTCTTATCTTCTTAATTACATGTTGACGAAGAACCGCGTCAACAGTTTGGTGCTTTCATTGAGAGAAAGTTAGATTGGTGCTGTCGCAAACATCCACTATGGTGACCACTCGATCCAGACACAGTAACGAGATGGAACAACATGATGGGCAGGAGGTTCATCATATCGCCATCCCCGGTGAACAAATTCCTAAGGTCCAACAGCGGCCGGGCAAACAGCCGGCGGGCCAAGATGACACTGGAAGTTCGGCACCCCGGCCACCTAATCCAAACCCAGGTTATTACACTGCGTTGGAGATGGAGAATGCTCAGCTTAGGAGCCAGCTAACAACAACTAATCAGCAGATCAAGGAGGTATTGGCCCGACTACCCCCTCTTACAACCGACGCTAACGTCGGAAAGAGGCAAGGCGAAACTCATAAGTCCCACCGAGGTAATCGGTCCAGGGCTAACTGCTCGGAAAGACCTCCGACAGCCAACTCTATTCCCTCATCGCACCGTCGAGAGGCAAACTTCAAAGAAATGCCTAGAGCCGGACAACAGTACAGCCGTTCGGTCCGAACTTCAACTCCCAGCTCCCAACCAGCCTTGAGCACGCCTAGGAGAGCTCGAGGAAATTCCAGAAAGAGATCCGGGGAGGGCTCACAGCATCAGCCCGTTCCCACCAGCCGTCCTGCGTCTCATCCAGATCGCCAGGCGCAGGACCCGCACGTTGGTAGGGCCGCGAGGCCCCCACCTAACTTGATCCGCCCTGATGGAACTAGGATCGCATCTCCGGTCAGGCATCCTCCCTCACCAATAAAATATCCGTCTCCACCTCGACCCATCCGAGATATTCCAGCTTATGGAAGCAGTAGGAGAAAACTGCCTTCCGTGGGACCTCCCCGACATAGTGGGGCGCCGAGAGGGAGCCCGGATCCTCACCCCCAAAGGCGGACTCCGAGCTTTTCTAACGGGAGCTACTGGACTGGCAGTCGCTGGAGCGTCCTTTCTAGCGGAGACCTGCGTCAGCGTTTAAGCTCGGCACAAAGTCCTCAAACCACCCATGGGGGCGACCTGCGAGATCGCCTTAACTCTCATAGAGGAGAGCCAGTAGGAGGCGGCAGCCATGCCCGCTCAGGGGGAGACCTGTCCGAAGTACGTAATGACGGGAATGACCCAAATAACCTATCTCAAGATAGGAGGGGCAATAACCCTCCAAATATGTACAATGGATCAGGAGCTGTTGAGCAGCCCCGGAATAACCAAGGAAATCAGGACAAAACCCTCGAGCGCCTGGCTCAGATGGAGGAGCTGATGAGGAAGCTCCTGTCGGAGAAATAGAAAGATGAATATGATTCGGGGGACGAGATGGAGCTCTTCGCCCCCAGCATAGCAGCAACGGCTTACCCACCCAATTTCCGTATGCTGCACTTGTCTAAGTTCAATGGAGACGAAGATCCTTCGGATCATCTGGGGATGTTCAACACCCTGATGATGGCCCACAACATCGGCCCCGAGCTGAGGTGTCTGATATTTCCCTCCACACTGACTGGACCAGCCAGGCAGTGGTTCAAGCAAAGCAAAAGACAATCAATCAGCTCCTGGAAGACTTTTTCTGCCGACTTCAAAAGGGAATTCCGAGCCTCCCAGGCTGCCCGCGTCAAGGCCGACTCTCTGGCTAACGTGCAGCAGCAGCCCGACGAGTCTCTGAAGGCTTACCTGAGTAGGTATGCGAACGTCGCTGCTCGGGCCAGAGACGCGGATGACAGCTCCAAGCTCATGGCCTGGAGAACTGGAATCCTCATCGGAGGGGGACTCTGGAAAGATATACAAATGAAGGGAGTTAGCTCGGTGAACGAGTTCCTAAATAAGGCCCAGGAATGGATCAACTTGGAGGAGGCCGAAGCTTCAGCTGCAGGGACCAGCCAGGTCCCTGAGCAGCCCGCTGGAGTGGGGACGGAGGTCGCGACAACGACCCAAAACGTCACACAGAACAACCAGCTTGGTGGAGGCAAAAGGAAGGGGAACAGCGAGGGCAGCCCGCACGGCCCAAAGAAGAATAAGTCCGCAGACAAGTTCAAGCCCGTCTACGCGAATTATACAGAGGTCACCCACTCTAGGGAGAACATCTTCCTGGCGAACTCTACTCACCTCCCCTGGAAGAGGCCGGAGCCATTGAAGCACTAGAAGGGGAAGAGAGACACCTCCAAGTTTTGCCGTTTTCACAATGATGTTGGCCACAATACCGATGATTGTAGGCATTTGAAAGATGATATCAAGACTCTCATCCGAGCCAGCCCCTTGGCCCAGTATGCGCGGAACAGAGTTCCAGCAAGTCGACCCACTCTGGAAGTCCCGATCAGTCAGCCCGGGTCTCGGGTAGATCAGGACGTCCCTCCTCCCGTGATAGGAGGAGAGATATCCATGATATCTGGAGTTCCGCATATGGCCCGCACGAGCAGGGGTGCCCAGAAGAGGTACGTAAATGAACTCAAGGTGCATAATGGAGTAGAGTTCGTCCCGGAGCAGCGTCTGCCAAAGCAGCAGCGATTGGAGAGACAACCGATCATTTTTACAGAAGAAGATGCAGGCCATGTCCAGTTCCCTCATAACGACCCTCTGGTCGTAGCAGTTCAGCTCGCTAATCGGAGAGTTAAGAGGGTGCTGATCGACAATGGGAGCTCAGTAAACCTTCTATTCCGGTCCACGCTGGAGAAGATGGGTTTGACTGTCGCCGAGCTGAAGGTGACCTCCGTGATGCTGTATGGTTTTTCGGGAGAAGGATCAGCGGCTATAGGGACTATCGAGCTGGTGATCACCCTAGGAGAAGGACCTCGGACAGTCTCCAAACTCCTCGAGTTCGTGGTCATCAACTGCTCCGCTGCATACAACGCAATTATGGGACGACCCACGCTCATAGCCTTTGAGGCCTTCACTTCCATTCGCCACCTCGCGATGAAATTCCCTACTTCCACGGGAATATGCACTGTCCATGGCGATCAGCTCGCAGCTAGGGAATGCTACAGAATTTCCATGAAGGGAAAATCGAAACTCGGGCAGCTAGCAATGGCCATCGAAGGTGGTGGAGAGGAATCTCAGGAACCCTTAGCTGATCCTGAGATTGAAAAACCTCAGAGTGCCGAAGGGGAAAATGTCGTCTTAAGTGAGGATATTGACCCCCGAATAAGCGAGGACAGATCCGAGCTCCAGGCTATTGAGGAGCTCGAGGAAGTGAACATCGATCCGCAGAACCCTTCGCGGAAGGTCAAGCTCGAGAAAAATCTCTGTAGTGAAAGGAAGGCGGAGCTGACCGAGTTTCTACGGAATAACCTGTACGTATTTTCATGGTCACACGAAGATATGGTGGGAATCAGCCCAAGTGTTATCATGCACACACTTCATCTGGATAAAAGCATTCCCGCCAAGTCCCAGAAGCAAAGACGTTTAGGAACAACCGGGCTGAAGCCCTAGAAGAAGAAGTAGCCCGGCTCAAGAAATGCGGCTTTATCCGTGAAGCCAATTTTCCGATCTGGGTCGCCAACCCCGTGCTAGTTCCAAAGCCTAACAGGAAGTGGCGGACCTGCATCGACTTCTCCGACCTGAATAAATCCTGCCCCAAGGATTACTTTCCATTGCCAAGGATTGACCAGTTGGTGGATGCCACGGTGGGGCACGAGCTCATGAACTTTATGGACGCGTACTCAGGCTACAATCAGATCGCCATGAATCCGGCGGACCAGGAATACACTAGCTTCATGACCCCGACTAACGTTTATTGTTACAAGGTCATGCCGTTCGGGCTGAAGAACGCCGGAGCTACCTACCAAAGGTTAGTAAATAGAATGTTCGCAGACCAGATCGGAAAAAACATGGAAGTGTACGTTGATGACATGCTAGTCAAGTCAAAGACTGCCGATAACCATGTTTCCGACTTGGAAGAATGTTTTAAGATACTACGGGAGTATGGCATGAGGCTTAATCCACAGAAGTGCACTTTTGGAGTCGCGTCAGGGAAATTCCTGGGGTTCATTGTCAATACCTGAGGAATTGAGGCAAACCCCGACAAGATCAGATCATTACTCAAACTTCCCTCACCCAGGTCGCGCAAAGAAGTCCAAGGCCTGACAGGAAGGGTGGCAACCCTCAACCAGTTTATTTCAAAATCCACCGATAAGTGCTTTCCATTCTACAACCTGCTCCGAGGAAATAAGAAGTTCGAATGGATAGAAGAGTGCGAAAGCGCTTTCCTCGACCTGAAGGCACATCTGGCCGAACCGCCCGTATTATCCAAACCAAAATTAGGAGAGCCTCTTTTTCTTTACCTAGCTATCACAGAGGATGCAGCTAGTGCCGTATTAGTCCGAGAAGAAGACCAGGTTCAGAGACCAGTTTAATACATCAGCAAGAGACTTCTCGGAGCTGAATCCCGGTACCCGTTGATGGAGAAATTGGTGTTCTGCCTTATCACGGCCTCTCGAAAGCTCAGGCTGTACTTCCAGTCCCACTCAATACACGTCATGACCGATCAGCCTTTAAGGTAAGTTTTGCAAAAACCTGAAGCATCGGGACGTCTGTTAAAGTGGGCTATCGAACTCAGTTAGTTCGAGATTCTGTACACCCCACGAACTGCCATAAAAAGCCAGGCCCTAACCGATTTTGTAGCAGAGTGCGCAGGGTTCCGGGAGGATCCTGCAGAAGACTCACCCCAGGCCACCTCGACCCAGGCGTCGTGGAGGATCTTCGTGGATGGTTCATCCAATGAGAATGGCTCCGGGGCTGGAATCATTTTAATATCCCCCGAGGGACATAGATTCCACTCGGCGCTGAGATTCGGATTCAAGGCCTCCAACAACGAGGCCAAATACGAAGCTTTGCTGGCCGGGCTAATAATGGCCCAGGAGCTGAAGGCAAGCTCCGTCCAGTGCTTCAGTGACTCCCAGCTCGTGGTTACCAGGTTCTCGGCGAATATCAGGCACGAGGACCCAAGATGGCTGCCTACCTAGCAAAGGTAAAAGTGGAACTGTCTGTGTTTGGGCGAGGCTCAATCGAGCAGATACCTCGGGAACAGAACACTAACACAGACGCTCTTGCCAAGCTCGCCACCTCCGGGGAGACGCAGGCTCTGGGGTTAGTTCCGGTAGAGTTCTTGGAAAAACCAAGTATAGAAGAAGCCGAGGCGGAGGTCGAGATGATCGACGTTAGGCCGACCTGGATGACCCCCATCCTTGAGTATCTCACCGAGGGGAAGCTACCTGAAGGGTGTAATGATGCGCGACGAGTACTGTATCAGGCTCCCATGTATACGATGTTGGACGGGGTGCTGTATCGATGTGGGCACTCCCTACCTCTCCTACGATGTGTTCTTCCAGGCGAAGCGAAGGCCATCCTGCAGGAAGTGCATGAGGGTTTTTGCGGAGATCACACTGGGGGGCAAAGCTTGGCCCTAAAGGTCTTAAGGCAAGGATATTACTGGCCCACTCTGTCCAAGGATTCGATCTCGTATGTCAAGAAGTGCGACAAGTGCCAGCGGTTCGCCTCAGTTGCCCGAGCTCCCCTAGTCGAGCTGAAGATGATCTCTTCCCCATGGCCGTTTTCAGTTTGGGGGATCGACTTAGTTGGCGCCCTCCCTACTGGAAAAGGCGGGGTCTGCTACGCCGTGGTAGCCATCGACTACTTTACGAAGTGGGCTGAGGCAGAATCTTTGGCAACGATAACTTCCAAAAAAGTCCTCGACTTCGTGGTTAAGAGCATTATCTGCTGATTCGGGCTGCCCAAGAAAATCATTTCCGACAATGGGACTCAGTTTGACAGCGACCTCTTCAACGAATTTTGCGAAAGGTACGGAATTGTGAAAAGTTTCTCCTCCGTTGCCTATCCTCAGGCGAATGGCCAAGTCGAGGCCGTCAACAAGATGTTAAAGGCGAGCATCAAGAAGAGACTAGACGAAGCCAAGGGGGTCTGGCCAGAACAGCTCCCCCATGTTCTTTGAGCATACCAGACCTCGCACCGGACTCCTACGGGTCATACTCCTTTCTCTCTGACTTTTGGGAGTGAGGCGGTCCTCCCCGTGGAAGTTAGGGTACCTTCGCACAGAGTCCGGGCATACGACCAGGATGGCAACCATGAGCTACTTTGCATTTCCCTTGACTTGGTTGATGAAAGACGAGAAGATTCGCAACTCCAGCTCGCGCACTACCAGCAAAAAATCACTCGTTATTTCAACTCAAAGGTCAAAAAACGCGCCTTTAGCGTTGGCGACCTGGTCCTCAGGAGAGTTTTCTTAGCTAGTAAAGATCCCAAAGATGGAGTATTGGGACCAAACTGGGAAGGACCATATCAAGTCATCGAGGTCATTAAAGAGGGAACTTATAAACTAGCTCGGTTTGATGGAGGGGCAGTCCCACGAACTTGGAACGCGGTCCATTTGAAAAGATATTATCAATGATTCCCTTGTAAGGCCTAAAAGGCCATTTATTATGTATTAAGCAATGAGAATTAACTTTTTATTTATGATTGTACATGTTTACAAGTGTAATCTAAAGTAACCACGAAAGACCTTTTCCCAGTTACTTGGGGGGCATATGGTACCTGGATATAACCAGGTCGCCTTAAAAGGCTTAGAAGTTAATTTAAATCGATTGATCGCTGTTCTTCTTAAAGAGCACGAAATATTGATAAGAATTAACGCGAACTAAGTTGTATCCTGGAAATAACCAGGTCATAAAACTTAGAAGTTAATTTAAATCGATTGATCGTTGCTTTTCTTAAAGAGCACGAGATATTGATAAAAGTTAACACGAACTAAGTTTTCAAATTAAGTTCCTGGAAATAACCAGGTCATAAAACTTAGAAGTTAATTTAAATCGATTGATCGTTGCTTTTCTTAAAGAGCACGAGATATTGATAAAAGTTAACACGAACTAAGTTTTCAAATTAAGTTCCTGGAAATAACCAGGTCATAAAACTTAGAAGTTAACTTAAATCGATTGATCGTTGCTTTTCTTAAAGAGCACGAGATATTGATAAAAGTTAACACGAACTAAGTTTTCAAATTAAGTTCCTGGAAATAACCAGGTCACAAAACTTAGAAGTTAATTTAAATCGATTGATCGTTGCTTTTCTTAAAGAGCACAAGATACTGATAAAAGTTAACACGAACTAAGTTTTCAAATTAAGTTCTTGGAAATAACCAGGTCATAAAACTTAGAAGTTAATTTAAATCGATTGATCGTTGCTTTTCTTAAAGAGCACGAGATACTAATAAAAGTTAACACAAACTAAGTTTTCAAATTAAGTTCCTGGATATAACCAGGTCACAAAACTTAGAAGTTAATTTAAATCGATTGATCGTTGTTTTTCTTAAAGAGCACGAGATATTGACAAAAATTAACGCGAACTAAGTTTTTCAAAATAGTAACTAAAATGCGTAAAGATAAGGAAATAAATCAATTAAAGATAAAATTGATAGTTAGATTGTCTCGAGGTGGAAATACCTCATGCAAAAGTTACAAAAAAAAAAAAGAGGTAAATGATATTAAAGGAAAGGGTGCAAAAGAGGAAGGCCCTAAGATCCGTCAGGGTGCCCCGTGGAGGTCGCCGTCTCGCCCTCCTGCTCAGCTGTGCCATAAACTTCCCCGGTCTCGGAAGGTGCTTCTTTTTCGAGGCGAGCTTTAAACCCCTCCAGCAAGGGTTCCCAGACGTCCGTTCCCAAGAAGGAGAAGTCACCGTCCAGGTTGTAGACCCAGTTGTGGTAGAGCATGTCCTCCATGGCGGTGCTGGAGGCTGCCTTCTCGGCTTCCAGGGCTGCCTTGGCCTCCTCGGCCCCAGCCTTCACAGTGCCTAGCTCCGCCCGCGCAGCGGCGAGGGCAGCTTTGGTTGCCTCGACCTCTTGGAGCTTGGGACGGGCTTCTTCCAACTCGACCTGTGCGGCCGCCAGGGCATCCTTGGCCTCCTGCAAAGAAGTCGGGTGGGTGGCCACAACCCCCTGGTGCTCGCCCCTCATATCCTCGAGCTGGGCCTTGGTCCGGGCTATGCTCCTGTGAAGGGCCAAGGCGCTCTGCAAAAATGGAGAAGCAACTGCCTTAAGAAAAAGAGAAGGGAGAAAGGAAAAACAGGGCAAAGCATGCTAATCAAAGATCACAAAAGGATAAGGTCAGCTTACCGTTAGGGCCATGCCCAATGAAGATTCCAGCACACCCACCGGGCTCCTTGTTTCGATGGCCCGTAGCTCCCTCTCGTTGAAGCGGTAGAAGTGGCTGACGGCGTAGTTCGCCATCTCGTACACCGTCCCCCGAAAGACATCTGGAATTTTCTCCAGGTCCTGGGGGTCAATCGGGATGCGCACCTCGGGAGGCGCAATCACCGAAGTCCCGAGCTCCGCCCATGTGTCCTGGACAAAGGCCGGAGCTCGCAGAGGAGGTGGGGGCATGCTCCCCCCCGCAGCAGGAGGTACAGTTTTCTCGGCCTGGGTAGCTGGGGGCTGCTTTTTCTCCTTTGCAAGAGACTTGGTTGGGGTCCCGGTGGCTTTCTTCGCCATCCGGAGCTTCTTCATCTTGGGCCCAGAGGCCCCAGCTGAGGAGTTCCCCCCGATGAACACAGCCCCCAACCGAGACATCTCCTCTGGCAAAACAAATATATGGTTAGTACACAAGTTAGCAGTCATGCATAAACAAAAATAAAAACAAAGGGAAAAAATGTGAAATTCAAGTATATATATGTACTAAAGGGAATCCTACCCCCCGAGCTAGAGGAAGAGTCTACGGTTACGACCATCGGCCCCGGAGCTTCTTCGGGGGAATCTAAGACAATCACTTCTCGAGCTGGCGCGGGTTCTGGATCCGAGGCTGGCTCAGGACTAAACTCTTCTACGTATTGCCTAAGTCCCGAAGCTACGGTGCCCTCCCGGAGTGATGGCCATGACCTATGGTTGGTCCCATACTCCTCGAATAGGACCGACCTAAAAGCTAGGGTGTTGTCTACAACTATGGTCCCCCTAGGGCGGCTACTTTCGTAATCCAGCACGAGCTGGTTGACGCAGTGGAGCAGGGTTTCATCTAAGTCTGGGTCACTTCGATGGCGTTGGACGATCTGTCTGGGATTGAACCTAGCTAGCCGGGGGTCTACAATGGCCCTATCTAAGTTCCTAAACGTATAAGAGTTTCCTTGGCCAGAGGGACCTGCAACTGCTCCGGACCGGATCCTCTCCTCGTCCGTTCTTTGGGCGACCTCCAACGCCCGTTTCCTCGTCCTCACGAGGGGCACCTCGTCCTCCTCATCTTCATCCCCCGCGACCTCCTCCACAATGATAGGCCTCGTATCGCGGGCTGGGGGAAGCACTCGGGGCCTCCTCAGGTTCAGAGTCTGGCCTAGGGAGATCAGCTTACAGGCCAGCATCGTCTCGTCTGTCACAAGCTGGCGATAGTCCTTTTCACTGGGGGGCAAGCCCACCAGTGTCTCGTACTGGCTCCCGAGGATCACCGACTTCTCTGTCCTCACGAAGATAGCTGCAGAATTAATCTAAGTCAGAAATGGATACAGGAGGAGCTAACCGGTATTTAACTTACGAACTAAGGTTGAAAGGCACTTACGAGGACAGTTGAAGTAGTGCAGCTCGCAGTTTCGAAACCTCGTCGACATAAAGAATTGATCTTTGAAGTCGTTGGGGTGGCTGGGCAACTCGATGACCGCAGCCGTGTTGGGGAACCGGGTTAAGTAATAAAACCTGTCACCTCGCCCCCGCTGCTCCAGACTGGCTTTGAGGCAGAAGAAATACAGAATGTCCGCAGGAGTGGGGACCTCCCACTCCTGTTTCAAGAACAAGTATCTTAACCTCGCCAACAAACGATAAGAGTTGGGGGGGGGGGGGGGGAGCTGGAATGGGGCCAACCTCACGTAGTTGAGGAAATCGGCGAAGTACTGGTCCAACGGGAGGAAGGCCCCCGCCTTGAAATGTTCGTCGCTCCAGGCCGAGAACACCTCATCAAGGGGCGCGCAGCTCCGCTTGCCTTCTAAGGGATGTCGGGCGACCACGGTTCCTCTCCCCAGCTCGATGTTATGGGAGAGGAATATTTTGTTTACCCTCGCTTGGTCAATGATCTTCGAGACGATCTTTTCCGCCTCAAAGAATGCGTCGGGGGCCACCTCGAGCTCCCGTTCCACTGCTGGCCCGAAGTTGGGGATCGGGGATTCAGCCATCACCTCCTTTCCTTTATCTTGTCGGGAGGACGAGCTGCCTACGGGCTTCTTGGGAGCATTCTTCTTGGGTCCCATCTGGTCGCCTAGCGAACAAAAAGAAGAAATTTTAGAAAAAGGCGACCTAAAATGGAGGAGAATCTGAATGTGTTTCTTTGACACGAGATGAGGTAAGCCCAGCCCGTGGAGAGTGAGACCACGCGGTTCTATGAACACGCGCCCATGCTCCCAACAAATCCCCGATTACTCGGAATTCGTGTGTCAGGAGGGTCAGGATAGAATTTTACCTTGGAGGGAAAGTTCCAGTAGGCAAGAGAGGCAAAACCGCCCGTGAAGCGTGTCCCCTAAGCTACCCGGTTTTGCACCCAAAATACTGGATATTTTGAACAAGCCTACCAAAAATCCTACCCAGAAAATTTCCCCAGAAAACGCACCCTATAAACCGTGCTTCTAAATGGTTTTCTACTACAAACGATACCCTAACCTAAAAGACTTTTACCCTTCATACCCACAACAAACCAACAAAACCTTGCATGTGGCTACAGTAAATATTTACCTAAGCTACGGTGAAAAATAATTTCAAAACATGCACGGTCAGGAGACTTACTGAGTGTTCTGGTTGAGAAGAGGATGAAGGGATCGCCTAGGTTGGGGGCTTCATCGGAGTAGTCGATTCCAAGGCTTCGAAGGGGCCCTTACACCTGAACTTCTTGAGTGCTGGGAATGACAGCCGGAAAGAAGAGGGTTTTTTCTTTTGAAAATGAAGAGAGAAGAAGAAGAAAATTTCTGAAAAATTTCAAATGAACGGGTGGCCCATGCGTAAGGTGGCCACCCCTTTTATATACATGAAGGGCCACGTGAGGAGGACCGTTGGATTACCCTGATGTGGGATCCAAGGCCCTCCGCTTGAAAGACGAAACAACGGCTGAGTATAGGCTAGGCCATTAAATGCGGTTCTCGGAAGACGTACCGTCACCAACCACGATGTTCCACGTATTCTGCGCCTGCGTAGATTGTGGAATATGAAGAGTTCATGGGGAAGCCTAAAAGCCCCTACTGTGGCCCTGTGCGACGTCGTGTACCACGAGCAGGGGCTTGGGGGCAAGTGTACGCCCGGGTTTTCCCACGGGCTGTTAGCGAGCTGAGATACGGCCTAATCATGTCTACCACGTGGACATCCCCAAGACCAGAGCTTCCATCAAAAGATCCTACCTCCTCAGCTTGAGGTAACCTAAGGGTTCGCCAAGATTAGACTGAGTTTGGACTTTGAAGGCCACAGGTCGAGGGAAGCATCCAGCTCATAATACGAGCTAGAGTTGGAGGCTGTGACCCTTTATAAAGTCAACCACGCAAGGTAAACGTGCATATATCAGACATCACGTGTCTAATATATCCCTGACTTCTCGGACACGCAGCGTGAACGTGCGCATTTTGGCACCCATGACTAGGTTGGGCCGTGCGGCCCATTATCCCCCTTTCCTATTGATTAGACCACACTTATGTGTCAGATTTTAGGAATTAATCATGAATGTCACAGAGTTGACATGATAGGTAAGAAGGTCACGGGATGACCTTATTACCAACTCCCAGGTGCCCTCTCCAATAAATATGGAGACCCTGGGAGTTGCAAGGGGTTGGACTCTATCGTGTACGAAATACCCTGTAAAAGAATACCAAGCATATTGCAATAATACTGACTGGTGGAATAGAAGGATTTTAACCTTTGAACCACCTAAAAACGTAATTGTGTCACCAGCCCATTTCTAAAAAGATCATTCGTCTATTCCGGTTCAACATAAGCACTAATCCCTTTCTCTTATCTTCTTAATTACCTGTTGACGAAGAACCGCGTCAACAGCATGAACCATACATTTTCTAGGTGATAACTCATATTAGTTTGGTTGTCCTGGATCAATTCGGACACCTCAAGACTGTTTGGGATGAGTTAGAAAAACCTTTGGCTTTTAGTTCCCGACTTAAGATCCTGGGACCTCTATTGGTCCTAGATCTAGGTCTGGAGGGGACTTCTCCAAGAAGTTTTAGGAGAACCCTTGTACCTCAACCAGTTTTCTTCGGTTTTTGTCTAATTGCTTGGTTCTTGTTTTCTTTGTCGCTTCTAGGTCCCTGATCATGAGTTGCGGCGTGACTTTATATGTGGAGGATGTTGTCCAGGCGGGCCCTGTAGTCGTAGAGGGGACCAAATATTCCACTAGAAACACGTGGGAGATGGACAGGGAGAAGAATGAGTTATGGAATTACCAGATGTTACACCAGCTGGAAAAGGCTCTTGGAGTAGAATCGACTCCGAGACTTTTCTACAACCAACTAGCCTGGAAGAAGGAAAAGGCCCATATCAGCGTGGGCATGTTTGGGGCCTGGAGCATAGGCCATATCAGCGCTGGAGCTACTCTCTTACTCCACAACTGCTTCGCGCGGTTCCTCAAGTTTATGGGGATCGCACCCTTCAAGCTTCTCCCCCAAGCGTATAAATTACTCGCGGGATGGTGTATATTCTGCGCGTTGAAGGAGATCCTGGCGCCCATTCCTACAGCAGTGTCGTATTTCTTCAATCTGGAGCCGCAACTCAACTCCAAAGACAAGACGCAGGATGAATTTTATAGACTGAAAGCCCGCAGAATTATTCTGGCTCCGTTCAGCACATGGAAGCACCCCCTGGATGGCAGGCACGATTGGTTCATGACATCCGGTTCCTCCTAGAGAAGAACCCTACCTTGGTGCTGGACTTCCAGCGTGTGGGTAAGTTATTCTTCTTCACTTTTTTACCTAGCCTTTAGTTTTGTTTACTAGACACTCACAGTCCTAGAAAACAGGTCCATAGGTTCAAACCTGACTCAGCGAATCGATCTTGGAGCAAAAGAAATTCTATGCCACTCTGAGTGTCGAGAAGCTAGACATGGGGGGGCTTTGTAACTACGGAGAATCTTTGGCTGATCAGGTTTATTGTTGCAAACCAGTCAATAGATGCTTCCAGCTTGCGGGGGCTATAATGCAAGATGGATTCTGCCCTGAGGGAGGAGCTGGCCCTCATCCACATCGAAGCAGTGGATGCCGAAGCCAAGGCAGATGCAAAAAAAAGTGAAGAAGGAGCAGGCCTGTCAGGCGGAGAAGGCCTAATTTGAAGAATTGGATGCCCTTCTCGAAGGGAGGCAGCCAAACCCCGGAGCTAGCATTTCGGGGCAAGGTAAATTGCCTCCAATTTTAATTTATGCCCCTCATTTTTAAGGGCTTAGTTAGGAATAGGCAACAATACTGTGATTATTTGATTGGGACTGTTAGCAGCGTGGGGCTTCCTTGCCCCATTTTTATAGACACGCTGACCCTCATGTCGTCCTGGTTCCTTCAATACGGTAGCTTTTTGGACCTGGATGACATGGAGGACCAAATTCACTCTTTTGCCCTAGGGGAGTTGAGTCGTGCCCGATCCTTAGATAAGGGTTCATCCTAGAGGACTTTAGACTTAACTTTTTCTTTTATTTTTCACTTTTATCCCCATTCATGTATTTGACTGGTCAATTTTCTTTTTTTGTCTGTCTCAGGTGATCCGGAGATGTCTAACCCTGTGGCTAAGATGAAGGAGATGATCGAGGCTAGGGCGGTCGCAGCCAAGGCTTCAACGAAGAGGGCCGCCAAGGGCCCGACCAAAAAGAAAATTATGGAGTTGATCCTCGGGGATTCAGAGCCAGTCTGGGAAGCTTCTGAGAGGGGTCCAGCTGCAAGTTCCATCCCGGTGGCGCATGTCGAAATGGTCCTGCCCCAGCCTGCTCGTCTCTAAGTTATTAATTTGGAGCTGGAGCCTTCCGAAGGGGGAGGGGCTACCAAGAGGAAAGTAGACTCAATTGCCACAGGATCGTTGAAGCGGGGCAATAGGAACAAGACCAAGGATCCAGCCCTAGCTGAGGAGCATTCCTTCAGTGAAAGCCTCATTGTTACGCAAGAGGTCCCGGAGCTCCAGTGCTTCCCGTCAACCCAGTCCTTCCCAAGGAAGTGGACCTGGTTCTTAAGGAGCAGAGGATGAAAATGGTGTTTCAGGCTTGGGATGACGGTCGGGACAAACAGGACGAGGTGTACCGGGCCCTGACCATCCGGCGGAAGGTGGAGTTCGCCGAACGTTTGGAGGCCTTCAATGCTCCCCAATAGATCGTGGACCGAATTGTAGCCGAGATCGGGTTTCAACCTAAGTTGGGGCAGGACACAGCCTCGCTTGCTGCGAATTTTCTAGCCCAAGTTGGGGCTACCATGTCCAATCTTCTGCTCAAGTGATATGCCACCTTAGCCAGCCATGATGCCTTTTACATCTCTCAGGCTATTCGTCATCAGGCCACCGCAGTAAGCCATATGCCCGTCTAGTCTTTTATTTTACCATCATGATTCCTTGTAAATTTTCTAACATTTATTTGTTCCAAGATGCCTTGTTGGCCCATAGGGACTCAGATTTGGTGGTCGAGATGGTGGTGAAGCTGGAGACAGCCTAGATGGAGCTAGAGGGGATCATTAATCAGCGGGAAGCTGCCAGGGAGGCCCTTGCCAATGAGGCTGCTCGGATTGAGATTGAGTGTGAGGAGGTCGCCCAGGTTCGGGCTCATCACGAGGAAGCTTTGTCTAGGAAGGACGCCGAACATAAGAAGTTGGTGGACAACCTGGAGGTAGAGCTATGTCATGTTCATGGCTCGAAGGCTTCGATCAAATCCCTTTTGGAGGTGGCTGAGGTCTAACTACACCAGGAGCGGGAGAAGGTGGCAAACCTTGAGTCCCGGAATCAAGCTTTGGAGAGCATGGTCCAGCTGGAGATGAAGCGGAGTGAGGAGGCTCACCAGGAGAAGGAGCAGGCTGACAAGATGTTGCCAGTCACTATTGACAAGACCATTTACATGGCCTAGGAGGGACAATAACATGAATCTCCTCGTCTATCTAGATCCGGCTGTAAAAATAGCTGAATTCGAAACCAAAGAGAAAGCTGATGCGACTCTTCTAGCTAGGGACCAACATGGTGAGAATGCTTTGGATGTCTTGGATCGGGATGAAGCCTAGGCCTGGGCCTTTGTATTTTAGTTAGGGCTTCCTTTCTGTTTTGTAGTTGTATTACTTTTATGGACACAGATGCATCCAAGACAATTTTTATTATATGTATTGTTATATATTAATTTTTCTCTACATAATGGTTCCCCCTTTATATTCGTTTATGTTTTCTTCTAAATTCACTAAGTGTTTTATCACTTTGCATGAATCCAAGTTTACTATTGGGTCCTGGTTCCAAAGGTTAGGACCACTAGGGGAATATTGTAGAAAGGTATTTAATCTATCCTGAGACCCACGTTCGGGTCTTGACGGCCTTGACCGTTTTGGACTTAACCAATATAACTTAACTGATTTATCCCGAATCTATGGTTCAGGTTCTAACGGCCTGGACCATTAAAGATTTTCTTTTTAGATATGACTTAATTAATTAACTTGTTCCAAACCCGAGGTTCAGGTTCCAACGCCCTGGACCGCTAATGAGTTAACAGTTGTCATCTGATTTATTTGTCCTAACTCTGGTGTTCAGGTTTCAATGGTATGGACCATCAGAGATTAGTTGATTAGCTTATTTCAAACCCGAGGTTTAGGTTCCAACGGTCTGGGCCGTTTATAAGACTAACTTTAACCAATTTAAACCTAAGATTCTTGTTTCAATGGTTCTGGGCTATTGTAAGGAAGACATGAATATGGATTTGGTTATCTAGGACCACTTTAGGTCTAGACCAATTTTTAGGGGTTGGGTTTTGAACCCTCGGAGCATATAGGTCTGGGTTAGGATTGGGCTTTGAGCCTTGCACCCTGTTTTGGTTGAACCCCTCGGATCACACGAATCTGGGTTAGGACTAGGCTTTGACCCTTGCATCCTTTTTTATTCGGAGTTGGGTTTTGAACCTCTCGGACAATGTTGTCTGGGCTAGGACTGGGCTTTGAGCCTTACATCCTATTTTGGTTCAACCCCCCGAATCACACGGATCCAGGTTAGGATTGGGCTTTGACCCTTGCATCCTATTTTGTTGGGAGTTAGGTTTTGCACCCCTAGTCTATACGAGTTCGTATCAGGACTAAGCTCTGAGCTTTGCATCCTTTTTTGTCTTTATTCCTAGACTTGTATAGATGGCCTTACCCCCCCCCCCCCCAAGTGACCGAAGTGTGTAGTCTTAGGTCACTTGTTTGTGTAAAAATTGAAGACGGACGCGAACTTTTTCTTTCCTTACAACATTTCTTATGGTGTATTGTATACATCATTTCCATTAAAAAAGAAATCTCCCTGGGGCGTACATAAAAAAAGTTATAAAGGAACAGAATTAGATCCTCCCGACTACTGATAGTACCGGCAGAGGTGCTCCGCATTCCAAACCCTTGGGACCTTCGTTCCGTCTAGTCGCCTTAAGTGATACGTTCCCGAACATATTCATTTTGGATTTTGATAGGGTCCTTCCCAGTTTGGTCCCAGAACCCCCACTCATGGATCTTGAGTTGCAGGGAAGACTCTTTTAAGGACTAGATCTCCAGTTTCGAACCTCTGGCTCTTAACTTTAGAGTTAAAGTGCTTGGCGATCTTTCCCTGATACATCTTCAGTTGCACCTATGATTCCTCCCGGATCTCTTCGATGAGGTTTAGGGATTATTGGAGTAAGGTGTGGTTCCGGATGGGATCGTATGTGTCTCGTCTGTGAGATGCAGCCATCATTTCTACTGGGATGACCGCTTTGCATCCGTACACCAATGAATAGGGAGTATGTTCGATTGATGTTCTTTCTGTGGTCCGGTAGGCCCATAGGACGCGGGGAAACTCTTCCGGCCACTTGCTATTGCAGGCTTGTAGCTTTTTCTTTAGTGTCCCCTTCAAAATCTTATTCGCGGCCTCTATTTTCCCGTTTGATTGAGGTCTTACGACTGCGGAGAAGCTTTTGATGATGTTGTGTCTTTCATAGAAGTCAGTGAAATGGACGCTATCAAATTGCTTCCAGTTGTCGGTCACGATTTTGTGAGGGAGGCCGTATCGGCACACAATGTTATTGATGACAAAGTCTAGGGCCTTTTTGGAGGTGATGGTTCTCATTGGTTCCACTTCGACCCACTTGATATAATAGTCAACGACTATAATGGTATATTTCACTCCACCCTTCCTGGTCGAGAGCGATCCTACTAAATTGATTCCCTACACTGGAAAAGCCCAGGGACTGGTCATCAATGTTAATTCTGTTGGAGGGGCTCGCGGGATCTTCGCATACCTTTGGCACTGTTCACATTTGCGAACATAATCAACACAATCTTTCTTCGTCGTTGGCCAAAAATATCCTTGCCTTAGGATTTTCTTGGACAAGCTGAGTTTGGCTGTGTGATCCCCACAAAATCTTCGTGGCCTTATTGTTTGTATTGCAGGGCATGGCCCTATTGATTGGATTGCAGGGCATAGCCCTATTGATTGGATTGCAGGGCATATACCTATTGTGTTATGTTTAGTGTATGTTTAAATATTTGTTGATATTATGCTAAGTAGTGCAATTTGTGAATGAACGACGAAGGCCGGAAATGGCGAAGGCCGAGAACGGCAGGAAGCCGAGTATGACAAGGGGCTGGGAACGACATTGAGAACGTAGAGTGCAGAGCCGAGTACGGCAAGGGGCCGGGAACTGCGTTGGGCACGCGGAGTACAAGCCGTTAGGGCGAGACACTCCTAGGATGCTAGAGTCATCCCCTTAGTGAAGATCACTAACCCAGGGCCTGGTAAAGTGCCTGGGATGGCATGGCCGCTATATGTATAGTCTGTTGGCTGTTTTTTTTATATGCTGTTGATAGATATGCATATGTTTGTTTTGTGTTGAGTTTTCTTGCTGGGCTTCGGCTCACAGGTGCTCTATGGTGCAGGTAAGGGCAAGGGAAAGGTCGGCCAACCATGAGTACGGAGAGTGTGGAGCGATGGGTACATGTTCAGCCTGCCTAGCCGCCATGGCTAAGGTTATTTTTGGAGAAATGTACTGTAATAGTTGTTTTGTTGCCTAAGTTGGCCATGTGTACATTTTGATTTGTAATATATTTTCTAAACAGAATTTTGGGATCCCAACTATAATTTTTTTTGAGATTTTAATGAATAACCAAATGTTTTGTATTTAATGTCTTGGAACGAGTTTTATCTCAGTTTAGTCACACTTTTAACCTAAAACCTCGATTAGCGAGTTAATGGCACATTTTAAACTCACTTAGTAATGACTCTAAGGAAGTAGGGCATTACAACTTGGTATCAGAGCGAGCCAAAGTTTATGGTTCCTGGAGATCGACCGAACATGTACGCTCGCTGCCAGTGACAAGCTTGACTCAGGGTTGGTTGGTAATTATTGAATAATATGCTTGATTGTTTGTTAAAATGCCCTGTTTGCCTGAATATTTTGAATAGAGCACGATGAATGAATTGACATATGCATGATGCTTGAGCATGGCCCCTTGATTGTTGTATGTTAATAGTGTTATGTGGATTTGTTGATTGTGGTTGGTTGATGTGAATTGGAAGGTGGTTTTGGATGTTGTTATCATGCCTGATAAGTGGCGTCATTGATTGCAGACATTTTGTGTATGCCCCAACGATCAATCAGACTCCGCGACATTACGGCCGAGGATGACAACCATGGTCAGGACCCTCCACTTGCCCCACCGAATTGGCAACAGTTATTTGCTGAGATGGAAGCTAGACTTCATCGAACAAAAGAAGAGCTTCGATAGTTAAGGAAACAAGCCCCTCCTTAGGGCATTGGGTTGCAGGTTCCACAAGCTGTGGCTCCAGTGCCAACCCAGCCTGTTGTGGAGAATAGATGGGAACTGCTGTATGAGAGGTTCAGGAAGCAGCATCCTCCCACTTTCGAGGGTGGAACATACCCACTACGGGTATAGCAGTAGATGAACATGATTTCTTCCATTATGGATTTCATGAGGGTGGAAGGGAATGAGAGAGTAGCTTGTGCCAGCTACATGTTGAGAGAAGATGCCCGCATTTAGTGGGATGTTGTGTCCCAGAGAAGGAATGTTGCAGTTATGACCTGGGAAGAGTTCAGGAACATTTTTAATGAGAAGTATTACAGTGTCGTAGTTCGAGCTGCGAAGGTTGATGAGTTTACCAACCTGACTCAGAATCGAATGACGGTTACTGAGTATGCTCTGAAGTTTGACCGGTTACCGAAGTTCGCTCCAGATTTGGTGCCGACTGACATGGCACGAAGAAATCGGTTTGTGCGGGGATTGAATGTCATGATCGCAGAGTTTTTACATGGTTGGGGTGTTAATGAGCCTTAGTCCACGAGTCAGTTGTATTAGGCCTTAAAGAGTATTGGACAATGGAGTTTTCCATAAGTTTTAGCAGAGTGATTGCTTACAAAAGAAAATCTGGAATCCCTGCTACAGTGCACAACTGGCCCTATTTATAGGCAGTCAAGCACAGTGGGCTTGGGTCGGATTAATCCGAGCCCAATAGGGATGTAATCACAGTTTACTCGCTAATGGAGCCATAATAAAAAGAATGTTACATAATAGAATGTAGTTAATTTGGGCCCATTGGGCTGGCTCAGGCATGGCTAAGCCTTACAGCTGCCCATTGTACATTTTCTCGGACTGGTCTACGTGGGCTTCTAAGGGGATCCTGGGACAAGATCTATTAGAGAAGTGGCAATATTGTTTCCTAGGAATAGTGTACGTTATGTGCATATCATCTTCTGTAGGTTAGTTGAGGAGACCAACTGCCAGATTTCATGGGGACGAGTCAGCATTGTGGTAAGCTAAGCTTGCCCTATCCGGAAGTCTAGTCCGGGTTTGTTTACTTATTTCCTGGTTCACTTACAGGAGTCTTGGTTCGTTAACCAGGACTTGGGTTCATTTGCCAAGATGGACGTTGTGACACTGAGTATCTCCCCTGGATTCTTGATAAGGTCTATCACCATTGACTAGTTAGTTTGCCACCTTAGTTGGCATCCCAGAGGAAATAGGTAGGTCGGGACCAGGAAGATGAGTTGGGCCTGTAACACCCTAAACTCCAGGGACCGTTACGGTGTGCCTTATAAACAATGCTAAACTCGCTAATCGAGTCATTTGGCCAAAATCGTATAACTAAGTATGATTAGCGGTTTAGGGATTAAAATTTTTGGTTAAGATGTAACATTTCATTATAACGTTTATTATATGCATTGGGATCCCAAAAATATAATTTAAAGGTTTATTACAACAAAATATTTACAACTAGCCGATCTAAGCAGCAAAACAGGGTTTAACCCTAGTTCCTCTTCAAACCCTCGGCCGTGGCGGTCGAGCAGCCACATATGTACACATCGTCGCCTAAGCTCTCCAACTCAAGGATTGTCCAGCTTTCTTTTGCCTTTACCTGCACCACACAGCACCCGCAAGCCGAAGCCCAGCAAAAAAACTTAATATGCTCATGATCAGTTATAACATGTCATCAAGTCATAAGGCGCACGCCTAACAAATATAGCCCTATTCAAGCAGGCAAATGAGTTCACGTAATGATGAATATAAAACATCAACCGATGATCATAATAATCATCCTGGGCTTTTAGCCCCAAATAGAAGAGTGACAGTTGTAATAGTCACTAAAGTGGGTTCCGTTCCCATTAGCCATGTGACAATAGGGTCACCGGGGCTTTATAGATAAGTGATCATTTCACTAGCTTAAACAAGATAGGTGTTCGATGAACTAGTCACCAATATAACCTATCGCATGACCATAGAGTCACAACCATGGGATTCCGCTCCCTAGCCACGTGACAAACCGTCTTTGGCCCTGGCTCTGAGTAACTAGTCCTAGACTAGTCAAGTGCTTATAATTTTCATCGACCTTAGGGTTAGTCCAGCATCAATGCTCCCAGAGTCATTCAACGCTGATATCGATTAGATCCAATCTTTTATCAGCTCTTCATTCACGACGCTTATGTCGTTTCTGACTCTCAGGTCAGTAATACGTGACGAATGCCGACCCTGACTAGTCAGTGCCATACACAAGTAAGCAATGCTACTAAACATATACCATATGTCAAATATCTGAATACAGGGCATTCAACATGCTTACTTAACCATTGCTAGCATAATTAGGACCATGCATAAACACAGAGCCTCAAGCTCTGAACAATCTCATATTTAATATTCATAGCATGCTCTAATCACATATTTCTCGTGCAACACATGCATCACATTTAATCACTTGACATGCCTCAATAATAACCATGCATGTCACATTTAAACATCCAATATGCATCAAGAATAACCATGCATGTCACATATACACAGGGTGCAGTTTTCTTACCTTTGTTCCAAGCACAGGTTACCAATAAACGAACCACAAGCACAATCCTTACTCCAAGCCTCTAGTGATAACCTAGTCACAACCACAAATGGTGATCCAATGAGTTCAAGTTCTAAAATCAATCCCGGAACCAAGACCTAGCCTCTGAGACATCCAATCCCACTAAACTAGGTAGTAGGAATGATCCCGAGGCCTAAGGTTTGAGTTCCCAAGCTTAAAACACCATTTCGGCCATAAATACCCTCAAGCGTCGCGGCCCCAACACACTGAGCTGCGACCCCCATCCAAAACAGAGGCATCAGGGGCAAGCCCCGTGGTGCCCTACACCTAGTGTCGCGCCCCCCAGAGCTCACAAAACCCTTCCACCTGCTTCATCGAGCTTGGGTTGCAGCGCCCAAGAACAGGGCCGCGGCCCAACCTCAGGCCAGCCATTTTTCTCTGACTTTAACCTTTTAAGACCTCCCAAAACACTATCCAAACATCTCCAAACTCAAAAATCAAAGTTCTCAAACATCCCAATCATCCAAAACCAACAAAACCCAAGCCTTAAACCTAACAAAAACTCATCAAAACACAAAGTCCAATTCAAGCTTAAAAACTTTAAAAAAACTTAAAAATTAAAACTTAAAACTTGAATTACCTCTGATTAAGTTGTTTCCAACTAAATCCTCTGGCTAATAAGCTTCTAATCTTCCCTAGGATTTCTATGCCTTGATCCTCGCTTAAATCCGAGTCCTAGAACTCAAGTTTCCTTCGAAAATGCGATCGGGAGACGAAAATGGAACTTTGAGGGAGAGAGAACTTCCTTAACGTTCTTTTTATTTCTTAAAAGGTTACTTCAAGCTTAAGTAGCCTCAAACAAATCCTAACGCTCGGGGTCCCGAAAACACCCCTGGGGACAAATAGTCAAAACCTCCAGAATTTCCCCCTGATCTTACTAACTCCCAATTTATCTCCAAATATTTATTCCCATTACCCAATAACCCAGTAATGCTCTAAATACCCCTTGACTTACTCCGAGTCAAGCATAAATCCCGTTGTGACTTTCCCACTAGCTTACCTCCTAAGATCGTCTCGCGCTGAGTAACCCTAGCATAACCAAATAATAATAAAGCACCACATACATATCACATATATGCCAAATATGCCCGAAATGGTCAAAATATGAAAATCACCCAATTAATCAGAAATGAGTTCACATGCATATTTAATACACCAAAACATGCATATTATCATTTAACAGCATATTAAATCAATTATGGCCCTCCCGGCCTCCTAATCAAGGTCCTAAACCTTATTAGGAAATTTGGGGCATTACAACTATCCCCTCCTTACAGAAATTTCGTCCTCAAAATTTATCTGACTTGTCCGGAATAAAAATTCTGCACAACTGTTTCCAGTTATTCAGGTCGTTTCCTCAACCTCACTGTTTCTGTGACATACCTTAACTCAAGGTATAACTTTTTTCCTCTGAACCTTATTCTTTCTGTCTCATATCTGAACTGGCTATTCCTTACAGGATATCTTAGCCTTAATCTCCAGATTCTCATAACTCAACTCATGAGTTTCTTTCAACCCATGTCCTCAGCATGGAAGTACAAAATACATTGTATACAACTAACAATGCCAAAGATAAGGCCGATCCAAAGTCAACCTAACCGATCCTATCCAGGATTCAAACTGTCATAACAATCGAGGGCTCAACTTGCCCTCAACCTCTCACCCCTTTCCATGGTGCTACTTTAAGGAAGCTACAATCTTCTACTTGGAACTTCATATTCCTACTTTTCAATTTAGTAACACTTTTCCATTTACTCTGAGAAGTGAGCATCTAAGCTCCAGCCTCTAATAATCTCAATGATCCCCTGAACCACCTTGAGATCCAGGTATAACATCTCACCCATCTCATTCCAATGAATGGGTAACAAGCATGCTCTACCATACCTTATCTCATAAGGTACCTTTCCAATAACTGGACAACTCTCTCTCTCTGATTATCATCAGTCTGAGGACAATGAACTGTACTGAATTCCATCTATATACTCATCACCTTCCTTAACCCTTCTAAGACCTGGAAGTAATAATAGGGTCTCCATCTGATAAAATAGACCTTGAATTCCATGAAGGCACACTATCTCTCTCTCACATAGAGATCTGAATACTGATCAGCTATGTTACTTGACCTTGCTGACAAAAATGAACTCACTTAAAACACTGGTCCACAATGACCCAAACCAATTCATGCTGTCCCACTAACCTGGGCAATTCCACCACGAAACCCATCGCGATGTTTTCCTATTTCCATTATAGAATACTTAAAGGCTGTAATGGCCTTGCTGATTTCTGACACTCTGTCTTGGCCTGCTAACAAGTTAAGAACTTTACTATGCATTCCATTACATCCCTCTCCATCTCAGGCCACCATTATAAAGCTTTCATATCCTTTTACATTTCCATGATGCCTGGATGAAGAGAATAAACGAATAGCATGAGATTCATCCAGAATCTCCCAATTAATCTCAGTGTCCATCAGGTTCCAAATCTGATCCTTATACCACAATAAACCCATACCTAAAACTGCAAAACCCTTAGCTAATCCAGCTATGACTTTCCACTCAATCTTTCTTATATGTGGTTCACTTAATCATCTTTCCTTTTAATCCTTTCCAAAATGATAATCTCAAACATAAAACTGACCACCTGGCCCACCAGAAACTCTACTCTAGTTCTGGTCAGATACTTTAACCAACATGTTGCATAAGCAATTACTTCTCCCTGTGCCACTGAGGTGTCATAACAACCTACTAACTGGTTCTGATCGGCAAGAAGACTCAGAACTCTTTCCCAAGGCACTTGTAATATCCTGCCCATCCAAGGAAACTCTTGCCTACCGAGGCAATCCTTGACCTTGGGCAAATTTCCGCAGAAAATACACCACAATACCATCGTCCAAGACGATCACGAGTCCCATTCAAATAAGCCTTTGAATGCTCTGTTCATCTGATTCATAAACACTTGGCATGAAACAAATTCTCAAGACATACTCAGCACTCCCGGTGCCCTTATTTGATATAAATATTCTTCTACATATCCTTCTCCCTGATCTCTAGCTAGTAATAACCAGATCCAAGATCCACCTTGGAGAACGTCATATTACTCATTAACTAAGCCTTTAGTTCTTACAACTCTGCTGAGCCATTCAATACAGTGCCCTAAATCTGATTCCATTCCTGGCACCCATCCAATCACCGTTCTATTCTCTTTGTATATGTAATCTTGACAACTCCCCTGGAAATGAATCCAAAAACTCACAGACTACTCCAGTCTGTCCTGTTCCTGCTGGCACAATCTAAGTGGTATCCACCACACTAGCTAAGAGTTCTATGCACTTCCCTGCAATAAAACTCTAGCTCTCAATACAAATGTCATCAGCATACAAAATCCACGCATAGTGCCAACTATCACAAAGCTTTTCACTCTCAAGCCCAAGAGTTACTATCCTTTCCTTACAATTTAGCATTGCCCCACACTTACTTAACCAATCTATATCTTGAATCATACCAAAGCTAGTCATACCTAGCTTTATCAAAATCATTGATGAGTCCTTTTAATCATAACCCAACTCATCTCTTAAATTACTAATACAATACCACCTTCCCATCACAACATAACCATGTGATCTGCATAGCATCTTTATGCTTCTATATATGCAACAACAAAGGAATAACATGGAACCAAAACCAGTCAGCATAATACAAAATCAGAACTAAAAAAAAAACTGACCTGCCACCCCTGAGGAACTAGTCTCAGTCTCATATTTTGATTGCTTTGGAATAAACACTCGAGCTGGAGTCGAGTTGTCCATCCTCTTTTGCTCATCGTCTCTTATCCTTGGGCAATCCTTCTTGAAATTCCCAACCACGTCACATAAGAAACATGCATTTGCTCGACATTCTCCTAAATGACGCCTCTTGCACCGAGTGCATACTGGACGAGTCTTCCAACTTTCATTCTTACTTACTCCAATAAGTGGAGGTACCACCATTCGAGCTCCGTGCTCCCTAGCACTCTTCTTCTCATCTCTTATGCTCTCAACAACAAGAGCCTTTTCTACCACCTGAGCATAGGTAGAGATTTCATGCACTGGGGCAACTCTAATGTCCCAAGCTATTCTAGGATTGAATCCTTGAACAAAATTTTCCTTCCGAGCTACATCTGTGGGTACCATGTCAAAAGAAAACTTGGCCAACCCATCAAATCTGTTAACATACTTAGTTACTGATGCCTTTCCCTGAACGAGATTCAGAAACTCATTCATCTTAGCAGTCTTGGCTGCATCACAGTAATACCTTTCATTGAACAGCTGCCTAAATTCTTTCCAATCCATCACAGCTGTGTCTCGTTTCTGGGATATCAATTCCCACCACATTCGGGCATCATCCCGTAATAAAAATGTCGCACAGATCACCCTATCGTGACCTACCAGCCCCATACTATTCATAATGGAACTGATCATGCCCATCCATTGCTCAGCTCTGAATGGATCTAGGCCCCCCTCGAAGACTGGAGGGTAATACTCTTGGAATCTTCCATAGAGAAATTCCCATCTGTTCTCAACCCTAGGCTGAGCCAGAGCTGATGCCATTCCTGGCATAACCAAGGAAGAAGTGTTTCCTGACAGGTTCTGTTGTTGCTTCAGACACCTGATCTCTTCCTCATGCCTCTGCAATCTTGATTGCAAATCTATGAACATCTGCTGAAAATTCAAAGGAGTAGATGAAGAACTAAAACCCTGGCTGTAACTCCCAGCCTCATTATAACCACCACCACGCCTCATTATCTGCCTTGGATATAAACCTGCTGATTGAATCTGCAGTCAATAACTTGACCCATTAATCATGTTGAGCATATCAAGAATTTTCCCCACAGGAACAATCTCACCACACCACATTTATAAACCAATTGCAGTGCTAAAAACATACCCATGGCATTCATACATCAATCATAATCCTTGCTCTTCCAACATTCACATCATGCCTCCAACTCCAGCATGCATATATCACATGTATATATTCATGGAGTAGGTAATCATATAATCACATTTATATATATATATTCACGGAGTATATATTCATGGAGCATATAATCATATAGTCAAGAGTCAGGCTCTATCAAAATCTCATGCTCCCTAATACAATGTGCAGGTAAAGCATTTACATTCTATTTAAGCAGTTAAGCACATAATTACAGAAATAGTTACCATTCCCTAAGTGAAGCAATCTTCAATGACGAGTGTACATGCCCAGCTTGTCTTCAGGAACCATAAACCTTGGCTCTCTTTGATACAAAGTTGTAACACCCTAACTCTAGGGACTGTTACGGTGTGTCTTATAAACAATGCTAAACTCGCTAATCGAGTCATTTGGCCAAAATCGTATAACTAAGTATGATTAGCGGTTTAGGGATTAAATTTTTTGGTTAAGATGTAACGTTTCATTAGAAAGTTTATTATATACATTGGGATCCCAAAAATATAATTTAAAGGTTTATTACAACAAAATATTTACAACCAGTCGATCTAAGCGGCAAAACAGGGTTTAACCCTAGTTCCTCTTCAAACCCTCGGCCATGGCGGTCGAGCAGCCGCATATGTACACATCGTCACCTAAGCTCTCCAACTCAAGGATGGTCCAACTTTCTTTTGCCTTTACCTGCACCACATAGCACCCGCGAGCCGAAGCCCAGCAAGAAAACTTAATATGCTCATGATCAGTTATAACATGTCATCAAGTCATAAGGCGCACGCCTAGCAAATATAGCCCTATTCAAGCAGGAAAATGAATGCACGTAATGACGAATATAAAACATCAACCGATGATCATAATAATCATCCCGGGATTTTAGCCCCAAATAGAAGAGTGACAGTTGTAATAGTCACTAAAGTGGATTCCGTTCCCATTAGCCATGTGACAATAGGGTCACCGGGGCTTTATAGATAAGTGATCATTTCACTAGCTTAAACAAGATAGGTGTTCGATGAACTAGTCACCAATATAATATATCGCATGACCATAGAGTCACAACCATGGGATTCCGCTCCCTAGCCACGTGACAAACCGTCACATAGGCCTTTGGCCCTGGCTCTGAGTAACTAGTCCTAGACTAGTCAAGTGCTTATAATTTTCATCGACCTTAGGGTTAGTCCAGAATCAATGCTCCCAGAGTCATTCAACGCTGATATCGATTAGATCTAATCTTTTATCGGCCCTGCATTCACGACGCTTATGCCGTTTCTGACTCTCAGGTCAGTAATACGTGACCAATGCCGACCCTGACTAGTCAGTGCCATACACAAGTAAGCAATGCTACCAAACATATACCATATGTCAAATATCCGAATACAGGGCATTCAGCATGCTTACTTAACCATTGCTAGCATAATTAGGACCATGCATAAACACAGAGCCTCAAGCTCTGAACAATCTCATATTCAATATTCATAGCATGCCCTAATCACATGTTTCTCGTGCAACACATGCATCACATTTAATCACTTGACATGCCTCAATAATAACCATGCATGTCACATTTAAACATCCAACATGCATCAAGAATAACCATGCATGTCACATATACACAGGGTGCAATTTTCTTACCTTTGGTGCAAGCACAGGTTACCAATAAACGAACCACAAGCACGATCCTTACTCCAAGCCTCTAGTGATAACCTAGTCATAACCACAAATGGTGATCCAATGAGTTCAAGTTCTAAAATCAATCCTAAAACCAAGACCTAGCCTCCGAGACATCCAATCCCACTAAATCGGGTAGTAGGAATGATCCCGAGGCCTAAGGTTTGAGTTCCCAAGCTTAAAACATAATTTCGGCCATAAATACCCTCAAGCGCCGCGACCCCCAGCCAAAACAGAGGCATCAGGGGCAAGTGCCGCGACGCCCTACACCTAGTGTCGCGGCCCCCAGAGCTCACAAAACCCTTCCACCTGCTTCATCGAGCTTGGGTCGCAGCGCCCAAGAACAGGGCCGCGGCCCAACCTCGGACCAGCCATTTTTCTCCGACTTTAACCTTTTAAAACCTCCCAAAAACCTATCCAAACATCTCCAAACTCAAAAATCAAAGTTCCCAAACATCCCCATCATCCAAAACCAACAAAACCCAAGCCTTAAACCTAACAAAAACTCATCAAAACACAAAGTCCAATTCAAGCTTAAAAACTTTAAAAAAACTTAAAAATTAAAACTTAAAACTTGAATTACCTCCGATTGAGTTGTTTCCAACTAAATCCTCCGGCTAATAAGCTTATAATCTTCCCTAGGATTGCTATGCCTCAATCCTCGCTTGAATCCGAGTCTTAGAACTCAAGTTTCCTTCGAAAATGCGATCGGGAGACGAAAATGGAACTTTGAGGGAGAGAGAACTTCCTGAACGTTCTTTTTATTTATTAAAAGGTTACTTCAAGCTTAAGTAGCCTCAAACAAATCCTAACGCTCGGGGTCCCGAAAACACCCACGGGAGCAAAATAGTCAAAACCTCCAGAATTTCTCACTGATCTTACTAACTCCCAATTTATCACCAAATATTTATTCCCATTACCCAATAACCCGGTAATACTCTAAATACTTCTTGACTTACTCCGAGTCAAGCATAAATCCCGTTGTGACTTTCCCACCACCTTACCTCCTAGGATCGTCTCGCGTCGAGTAACCCTAGCATAACCAAATAATAATAAAGCACCACATACATATCACATATATGCCAAATATGCCTGAAATGGCCAAAATATGAAAATCACCCAATTAATCAGAAATGAGTTCACATGCATGTTTAATACACCTAAACATGCATATTATCATTTAACAGCATATTAAATCAATTATGGTCGTCCCAGCCTCCTAATCAAGGTCCTAAACCTTATTAGGAAATTTGGGGCATTACAGGGCCTGCATCTTAGTCCCGGTTCCTTTGTTATGCTCGCGCCCATTGAACGTTGTTGAGCTCGATGGTGCTTGGGCTATCTGGGGTTTCTGCCTTCCCCGTTCACCAAATTCAGGATGGGCCCAGACCTCTTAAGAGAGCCCACGGACCCATTGGGTAATGCCACGTGTCACAGATGGAAAACAGGGATAAGAGTAATTAATATTTTATGATAATTTATCTTCTTTGATCCAAGAAACTAACTATATAGACGGATTTGATTTGGGAATTGTTGGACTTTGATATGCGCAATTAGAAGTAAAATAAACTTGAGCACATATAAGAATTCATTGTTGTTTTTAATATGTAATGTATCTACAAACCGTATGAAATAAAATATCAAATGAATCTTTTGCAAGCATTTTATCATGGGTGAAGATTTAAACTCCTTATCTATATGAAGGAGCTTCAAAATTTGAGCAACAACTTTATTTTACACTATATCGTATTATTGTTAATATTGTTTTGATTGTGGAGTCCAAAAAGTAAAAAATCATGGGATACATACTATGTAACATTTACATGTAATGTACCAATTTTTGTGTATTTCATATATTAGTTTACACAATATTTGCATTTAAATTAATTAAATAAATTAGTTTTAAATTAGAAAAATGAGTTAAAAGAGTTGAAAATTAAACAAAAGCTAATAAAATCGTCGATTAAAGATTTAACTGTGAGAATTGAGCGGTACATATATATTTTTTAAAAAGATAAATATATATATATCTAAATAACCCCGCGAAGTGCGACACTATTCACTAGTTTCAAATAAATCAGAAACCCAATATTCTCTCTCCTCTCCATCTCCACCAATCCCATATCATCCCCCCCACTTTCTATCTCTATCTTATTTCACCTCGAGTTTTTGTATGAAAGACGGACCCCACCATGAATCTTGGACTGACGACAACACCTCCATGATGAAGGCTTTCATAAGCTCTTTGAAAACATATTATTAACTATTGAGTATTAACATTGGAAAGTTCTTGGGCTAGCTCAGCTAATTGGGTGTGTAAGCATGTAAGAGGTAGAAGAAATTCAAATTCCCATTATATATCTCTATATATAAAAAATGTGTAGATAACAAAATTTTTTAGTTTTAATAATTTTTTTGTTAATTTTAATGAAATATTTAACGAAATATACTCTTAAAACAAATTGAAAATATATATTTATTAATTAGATATTTAATAATTATATTAATATAAATTCAATTATTATAAATATTATTATAATAATATATAATATATAATGTATAATCCTAATTTTTTAAAAAAAAATTTGTTACAATAAAATATCTAGTTTTCTATTAAATAATAAAAAACTAGATATTTTATAATTATATTAATATAAATTCATATTAATATACAATAATATAATATTTGAATTTATATTAATATAATTAATAAATATAACAAAATAACTTGTTAAAATCAATCATTTTTGTTAAATATATATTTATATAAATTGGTGTGGATTATATTAGATCGACTATCTTTGACTAAGAAAGTGTGTCCAATTCCTACAAATGCAGATTTCAATATTTTTATCCAATATAATTAGCACAAATACATATTGGATTAGGTCGGATAATTTTTGAAAACCCCTAAATTAACCAATAAATATAAATGAGAAGACTAACAAAAAGAACTATCTTTCCATTTCATTTACGAAATATTATAAAAAATGATAAAAAGAAAAGGATAGGGAGAATTTCCTTATCAGTCTCTGTATAAATTCTCAATATAAATATGTATATAGTCAGAGAACGCGCCATGAAAGGAGCGTGAAGTTGGGACATGAAAACAATCTCGATCATCATTTTGGTTTTGGGCAGAAAGAGAATAGTGCTAAGCCAACCCCACTGCCATGGTAACTGTTGCCTTCAAAAAAGAAAAAAATCAATCAATTCTCTCTCTCTCTCTCTTTCCTTTCTTTTTTTTAACACTTTGATCCATTCACTTTCTCCTCTGCTTTTGCAATTAATGCACACACACCACCTTCACCAATCCAATATTAATATTACTGCTCAACCCTCTCTGTTTTCCTTCTCTGCCTCTCTCTTTTGCCGTGTTTCCTCCGCTCGGATCCTATCCGTTTCTATTTCCTGAAAAAGCTCAGAAAGGTAACTGAGTTTTCATGCTCTCAACTTTCCCTTATCATCAATACTTTGCTTTCTCAAAGTTTAAACGTGATCCATTTACTTCGCTTTACAATGCTTTATACAGTTCCATTTTTCGTTTTTTGTTTTGCTGCTATCTGAGGTTGCCAAAACAGAGTGTAATGAAATTGAAGATCTGTGTGTAATGTCTATTCAAATTTTGAGTTTGGTCTGTTTTTTGGTTCTGGGAAATGAATTCAAGTGAAAAAGTTTCGGTTTTTGTGTTTTTGTAACGTTGCTTTTTAACTTGAAAGACTGAAACTCTCAGATTTGACGATACCAAATGGGTTGGTAGCAAGCTCTATTCTCTGTTTTAGCTTTCCCGGTAGGAATAGAGAAAACCCAGATTTGAATTTTCTTCTGATTTGATTACAAATTTTCTCTTTAAACAAACAGAACATTTGATATTGGAAAAGAAAAAAAAAACTACTTTTGTGAGCTATCTTCTGCAACTTTGTTAAATGGAAACAGAGCATTACTGCTGCCTTTTACTTTTATTTGTTTTGTCCTTTGTACATATGTATGATAATTACGTAATATTTACTTGATTCTGTTTTTGACAAAATCACACCTTTCGTCTCTTTCCTGCTTTTCCGTTTTTGCTTTAACTCTTCCTCGATTTTCTCTCGTAGTGGGAAAGCAAAAGTTTTGCACAAAATTTTCTCTTTTCCTTTTACTGTTGAAATTGTGGTTGCTATATTTGTTTAGAGTTTCTAATTTCAAACTAAAAATGAAAACCAATCTGAAATCCTCAACAAAATAAAGACCCGAAGTCTCTCTCCCTATTTATATCCCCTGTTTGGTAGCTGAGAAAACGAAGGAAAAAAGATAAGAAAAGCATGCTCTAGTCTTAAACCCGTAAGTGTTCTTCATCTGGGTTTTGCAGCACTTCATTATGTCAGTCAAAATAGGCTGATTATTTTTTGACTTTGCGATGCCCACAATGAAAATTATCCTTTTTCTTTAATTGGGTTTTTTTTCAGAGTAGTCATTTCGGTTTTTTGAAATATTCATTCTTTAATCTCGGGACTTTGATCTCTTTTTCGAGCTCAACAACTAGGTCTAATAAACATGTATTTTTCCTTTTTGGGAGGAGCTTATTCTTAATTTTGTTTGCAAATAATTTGTTGTTGGAAAGACTAAAAATCCTTACAAATTAGTTCATTTGAGTCATTACAAGCAAGTTGAATCACCTTGGAGTGGTCGTTCGGCTGCGTCATTGGATTCCCTTGGTCGGAATTTTGTCTTGTTCTGTTTTAATCTAATGTTAATAAAATATTAATCATTTTGTGTAAGTAATTAATTTTAGTTTCAAAAGCTAATCCCTTGTGGGTTTCCTGAACAAATCCTTACTTATATACATTTGGTCCATTTATGGTCTGTATACTCCATCACAGTTCAGAACTTTTGGGGTTTTATGTCTTCATTGGTTTCAATATTTATTCCATTGTTTTTTTCTATTAAATTAATGAAAATCTTCCCACTTGATCTATCTCAATGTGAGTCCTCAACAAGTACAATGGTCAAGACAGGTTTTTTTATATAATTTTTTGATAAAAATCAGGACAGCCTTTTTAAGCATATTCTATTCGTTGTTTCACATGTAAACATTGTTAAATATGTTTTTGTTTGATTAGTTGAGTTTCTTGAGATGTATCCGTTTATGGGTTCCGTGAAGACCATCGAATAAACAATTCAATAAACTGAATTCTTCTTGCTTTGTTTTAGCCGGTTTGTTTATTGAATCACGTACCTTCCCATGACAGTTTATATTTGACTAAGACTAAAACGACCCCAGTTTTGTATATTGAGTTGTAAAGTGGCTTGTGGTTGGTTAATCTGTGGGAATCTTTGGTGTTTGGAAAGTTTTTCTTTTTCTTTATCTCTAATTTTTTATACGTATATTTTCCTGCTTGGTTGACCATTCTAGCAACTCCAGAGTTTCACGTGAGATCTACCAACAAAAGAAAGAATCTTGTCCTTTTATTTACACCGGATGTCTTCGTTCTGGAGCTGAGCAATGGGAGGTTGTGTTTCCACTAGTAGTAAGAGTACTTGTAGTAACAAAAGCAATGGAGATAAGTTTTCTCCGTCGTGCTGTGATGTTGGATTCCTCGGGCAAAAGTGTTGGAAAAGAACATTCTCTGATCATGTTATCGGTCTCCAGCATTTGCCCTCCATTCCCAACCGGATTTTCATGAATGGAAAGAGTCAAACTTCCTGCATATTCACGCAGCAAGGTCGGAAGGGGATAAACCAGGATGCCATGATTGTTTGGGAAGTAGGTCACATATCAAAGTTGGTTGCTCATTGAGTATGTTATATAGACATGTTGGTTAGGCAATTACTAATAATTTGATTTGCTGCTTTGTGTTTTTCTTCTTTTTTATGGCAGGATTTCATGTCAGAAGATGCAATCTTTTGTGGCGTATTCGATGGCCATGGTCCACACGGCCACCTTGTTGCTCGCAAAGTTAGGGATACCCTGCCATTAAAGCTTCTATCATTCTTGCATTCTCAGCAGTCTAGGGAAAATGGGACAGGCAGGACCTGCCGCTGCTGCTGCTTCAGAGGGAATTCAATCAACTTGGATGAAGAGTTTCAGAAAGTCTGCTCAGCCAAGGAAGAGCTAAATTCATTGTGGAAAGAAGCCTTCCTGAAGTCATATAAGTCCATGGACAAGGAGCTGAGATCTCATCCAAATTTGGATTGCTTCTGCAGTGGCAGTACTGCAGTTACTATTGTCAAACAGGTATAACCGCAAAGGAGATATTGCTCACTCTTGTTAACTTTTTCTTTACTAAACTTTGTTTTAATTTCTTCCCTCTCCAGGGGTCAAATCTTTTCATGGGGTATATAGGGGATTCTCGAGCAATTATGGGATCCAAGGACAGTAGTGATTCCATGGTTGCAGTCCAGTTGACTATTGATTTAAAGCCTGATCTGCCGAGTACGATAAGACAAGAATAGTACTTAAAGTTTTGAATTTCAGCTCATTTATGTGCAGTATTGTTGATTTGGTGTTAAATTTAATAGGGGAAGCCGAAAGGATTAAACGATGCAAAGGAAGGGTCTTTGCTTTGCAAGATGAACCTGAAGTTCCCAGAGTATGGTTGCCATTTGATGATGCACCTGGCCTAGCAATGGCTCGAGCCTTTGGGGATTTCTGTTTGAAGGAGTATGGAGTAATTTCAACTCCTGAATTCTCACATCGAACACTTACAAAGAAAGATCAGTTCATAGTTCTTGCTTCTGATGGGGTAAAGTTGCATCTAAAAACAACTTGTACTGTTCAATTTATCCTTTTTTTGTCTTGGTCTTTTAATTTCTTTTGGAACATTTCACACATTGTTGTTTTCTGTTACATCAATTTGAGTCTATTGTAAACATTCGTTTGACATGTAGTTACTCAATTATTAGGAATCTGCGAATTGGTAGTATGTATCTAACTATATTGTATGACTAACTTTCAAAGACCCAACATAGTTGTAGGTAGGCCACTCCTAATATGCGAACACAGAACACTACATAATTGTTGTTCTGATAATCTGATTTTGGTGTGGTCAAGCTGAGTGTTTAAGGCCAAAATTTTCCATCTCACTCTCCTTGCATGTGATTTTAGATTCCATCATTTTCCTGATTTGGGAATTAGAATAAAATGTACACATGTCCAGAACATGAATGCATGTTTTTTCATGTGCAAGATCATAACTCAAAGACATTTGAAGGCTTGTAATCTACTCAGTAGTAGCTACGCATTAGCATTTTTGTGTTTTCGTTATGTGAATTTAAAATGTGTAACTTTACGATAGTTCATCAAAGGGGATATATGCTTAGCTTTTTGGATTACAGAAAGAACTGGAGCGAAATTAATAAGCAATTTATAGAAATTAGAAATTTCTAACCCTTTTGCCTGGTGTTTACAGTGATATGAATTTCTAAGGCTGTGTCTTGTGAGGAATATGATTCAAGTTACTTTGTCTTGCTCTCTAAAAGTTATATAAGTTTTTTACAGGTCTGGGATGTCTTAAGCAACGAGGAGGTTGTTGAAATAGTCTCCTCAGCTCCAACTCGGTCTTCGGCAGCAAGAATTTTGGTTGATTCAGCAGCTCGTGAATGGAAACTCAAATACCCAACTTCGAAGATGGACGACTGTGCAGTAGTATGCATGTTTCTGGATGGTAAAATGGACTCTGAATCGGACTATGAAGATCAGTGTTATTCTTCAGCAACCCTTCAAAGTAACCATTCTGGTAATGCGGATGAATCAGATGATGGCCAAAAGTCAGAGCCATCGCTGCAAAGGAACTTCACTGTAAGATCATCAGAAGAAAGTGATCATTATGGAAGACTCCCAACTGAGTTTGAAGGGAATGGTGAAGCTGCTGTAGCTGAAGATCAAAACTGGTTAGGCTTGGAAGGTGTAACTAGAGTCAACTCCCTTGTTCAGCTACCAAGATTTTCTGAGGAAAGGCCAACTTCTTAAAAATTTTGATACTTGATCTGTACAAATGAAATGGGAATTTTTTTTTTGGTAATATGCGTTTCATTTTCAGCCTCAAAATTCTACCCAAAAGGCTGAAAATCATTTCAAATGATTGGCCCAAAACTCACAAGCTTTGTTTAGCTCCTTCATCAACAAAATCAATTTGTTTGTTGAACTTGCACAAAATTTGTTTGTTTCCTTCATGTCAGGTGAAGTGACTCACTACATTTATGTTCATATCTTTGCAAATTGTACTTAGTCTTTGGTTGAAATTTTAGCTATCTTCATCTGGGTACGTACACCTCTTAAACCTATTGTCTTATGCTTCTTCATTCCGATTTGCATGCTACTTGCAATTACTTAATTTAAGCACCCCAATGCAATAAAATGAGAAAAATATTTATAATGGTGATAATTCCAGTTTTTATAATTTTTCCATGGATAACAATTCTGAGTACTATCAAGAGGTCCGTATTTTGTATCGTGTACACCTTAAGATTCAATATTACTTGATATTTTGTGTATTGCTGTATTTAAAATTGGGTCCCAAAAATTAAATTTGTCAACTTATAAAATGCCATCATGTTGAGTATCTTAGAGTGTCTTATACCAAGAACGATATGGTGTGCCTTTTTGCATTTTTCTACATTGAATACTCTAAAATAGTATATTTCCATTAGGAAATGAGAATGGGTAATGAGTATTATTGACTAGCTTTTTCGCTAACAACTAATTAAACGAAACTTAAAGATAGAGATTGAGACAGGGGATTTTATGTTGTTCATGTTATAAATAAATCCTAGTCCACAAGTCACTTGTATTAGGATGATAAAATCTTGGAGATATCAAGCTTCCATGGAGATTTTCAGGCACTATTTAGCAATGCTCTGAAAACAAGAAGTGAATCGAAAGTCTTTTACAAAGTGTGCCCTAGCCCTATTTATAGATGACTGAGGACAATTAGTTCCCTAATAAGGGCTAGTTACAATTATCCTCTCTTAATGGGGGCTTAAACGTACAATAAATGGTCAACTCATTCATTTATAATGTTGGTGGGTCGTGCGTAGCTCAGTGGGCTCAATCACGAGGTTTCAGCCCACTACTTTATGGGTTAACACACTCTTGACAGTGTCATGAGGGTAACTGTACATTTTCCCATGTCAAGCGGCGTCGTGAGACATCCTGCTTGTTGCTTGTACAAAATCGACACCACGATTTGTGCAACAATGAATGTCAGATGGCTGCTTGTGGTCCAAGGTCATTATGCTTGACACCTGGTAGCTCTACTTACGGTCCAGATGATGACTCTCCTAGATTTGGAGGACATGAGTAGAAGAGACGTTCTTGTTAATATCCTAGAGCGTGGTCCTTGAGAAGTAGCTTTTCCATGAGTACATACTCCTCCGGTGGTAGTGAACGATGGTTGGAGGCAAAGCTTTCCCTCCGTGGAGCTCCAAACAAGCTCCATGAGACTTAATTAACTTACGTGAAGACTTAATTACTTTGAAATGCATGCCACGTGTCACTTGGTGAATATACGGACAACATTTGCTCCCCAAGTCTTCACTCATCCTCAGACAGTGGAGACTTTGATTGAGAAGAGTAATTTCGGGGGGCGTACTCAGGTTGAGACGATTGGGCATCCTCGAGGCCTGACACCTTTAAAAAGATGATGCCACGTGTCGACTCCCTATTGTTGGGTCCACCAATCAATGCCGTTTAATGAGGGGTCTTTTTCGTGCCCAAGACGTCTATTCCATACTTGAGGCGTCCTTTCACATTTTTGATCATGATCTGTGCCTTGATAAGTATTGACGGTAAGAACTCGTCAACGATTGATGGTTAGAAAACTTCAATCTCTATACTATAGGAAGCTTTGAATCAGATAGAAGGAACTCTAATCAACAGAAGAAAACTCAGGCAACAGTGAAAACCAGAAACATATATTTCTTAAGTCTCATTCATACACTCAGTTTTCCAACCCCTTAACCTGAGGGGTTGGGGCCTATTTATAGGGGGGCTCTATTGGCCCTGGATACAAACAAGTCCCAGACGACAGGGACGTACACAGGTACTCTGATAGTGTAGTGGTTCAGGGCGTAGTGGTGTCTACCCTGACGGTGTCAGAGTCGTGGCCTAGGACATAGTACTGTCGGCTCTGGCATATGGTCGGGGGTGTCCAAGTGGTACCATTACTCTTCGTATAGGTCCGTACCGCCACTACTCCTCAGACGCAGATCACAGGGTCGTGCCTCTGTTTTTCACAACCGTACGCCTCGTGTCGGCGCACGTGTTCTATACTCGGTCGTCCTTATCAATCCCCGTTCAATGCCCAATGTTTGTTTGGCATATCAATAAGGTACCTCCAAGTGGTCCCCGTGCCTATGACAAGGAGGCTTTAACCTATGCGTAACTTGAGAAGCCGAGGTGCCAGGGGTCAGGGCCGGCTTATGCAGGTCACATGGACACGAGGCTCGCAGCATGGGCGTCGTAGCAAGACCGCACCCTCGCATAGTGAGGGTACCTCGCGTAGCGAGGCTGTCCCTTTTCCCTCTAGTGTAGGCATGGCTCGGGGTACGGGCGCCGCAACAAGGCCACACCCTCGCATAGCGAGGGTGCCTCGCGTAGCGAGGCTCTTCTTCTCCCGCGTGCAGGCAAGGCGAGGCCTGATGCCTGAGGGGACAAGGCGTATGCAGATGGCCATCCGAGGACCCTCGTATAGCGAGGGTCCTATCATAGCGAGGGTGGCGTTCGGTTTGGCAAGTGGCCAAGGGCCCTCGTATAGCGAGGGTGGCTCTCTTAGCCCAATTCCTTCAACGTCGTGTGATATCCTTGTTCCCTGGTGTGTGCAATAAGTAACATGTAGGATGCCTCGTAGCATAGAGCTTCACTTGTAAATAAAATTCACAAGGGAAAAATTTCCATATTTACAATAAGTGTGACCATTGGATCACGCTTGAGTACCTACTCCCTAGGTGATCAATGGTTGGGGTTGAATTGCTTCCCGTCCACGCACACAAGTATATATTCAAAATTTGCCTCCCTTCACATTTCACTTTTGCATTCCGAACTTGCCCACTTTTAGAGCTCTAAAAAAAAACCTCATTTCTCTAAGAACATGTTCATCACTCCCAACAATCTCTCATTGTTGATCCTGGAAGGTTGGAGAGAATTGAGATACTTATGGGAAAAATCGGACGAAGTATTTTTACGTTCAAACTAAATTCAACACATATAGGCGATACATCTAGAGTAAGTTCTCATTGCCATTTCTGTGTTGATTTTTGTTCTTGTGATTTTTAGGGTTTTTTTACCTCTTTTAGCCTTACTTTGGGTCTTTGCTGGTGTCGAAATTAGCTGTAAATGGCCATTCATGCGTTCTGTTTTTTTTTTTTTTGCATTATTCGACACCCAACCGGTTTCTGGGAAATTTCCAGATTCTGGTGATGTTCTTGAGTCCCTAGTGGTGTCTTCGGGAGCTAGTTTAGGGTTCCGGGAACACTAATTTCTCTTATAAAAATTCCCCATCTCCAATCCTCGAGCAGTTGTCTTAGGGTATTTTCGTGTTTTGGTCGTTCTTTTTGGGTCAAAGTGCTAACTACTTTGTTTTTATTTCAGATGTTCGAGGAACTTCACGAACTACACCAGCAAGGCTTCTACATATTCGACAGAGAATTAATTGAAATGGCTTGAGAAGATGCTCGTTAGTCGGAGGAAAGACGGGAACTAGCCCAGGCACAAGCACATGCGCTGGTGGTTAGAGAAGTTGCTTCAGTGACGGAGAGACCAACACGAAGTGCCAATTCCATGTTGGAGGAGGAGGTGAATATAACTCCGATCCCTCTTCCTACTCAGCGGTACACGACATCGACATTTGAAGCGGAGCACATTTTCAGCCTATTAAAGCATCCCAGAGCCCTGGAGCACATCATGAGGCATTACGGGATTGAGGAGGAGTTCTTCGTCCGTCTTTGTCAAGATATGGAGAGGTTGCATTGAAGTGTTTACGGTCTCGGGGCCTGGAGCCAGTCACACCTCAAGGCTGGAGCATCCCTACCTCTACCCCAGTACTTCGTTAATTTTCTGAAGTATGCGAGGATTGCCTCGTTCCATTTGTGCTCGAACGAATATAGGGTCCTCGCAGGCTTGTATGTCCTGTACCAGAGAAGGTATAGGCCCAAGCTTCTCCAGTTGATATTTTATATCTCTACAACTTCCGAGCCTGCCTGAAGAAGAGGGGAACCAATCTCGACGGGTATTGTACCCTAATGAAGTATGCCTTCATGACGTACAAGGATACTCATCACAACGAGAGCCATGCACAGGATTACAAGGATCACTTTGATTAGTGGTTGAAAATTCTATTTTATTGACATTAAATGTTAAAATAAATTAAGTTTTAATTAATATTCTTATGAATTTTATATGATATATTTTTATATTGAAAATATTTGATTTTAATTTAATTTATGTTTTTTTAGGAAATCAAATGTATTTTGGTACTTTGAAATGAAGAGAAAAGAAAAGAATAAAATATGAAAAGAAGATAGAAAAAATGGCAAAAGTGAAAGAAAAAAGTACCAAGAGAGCAGTCCAACACGTTTCTCCCATCTGGCCCACCTCTTTAGGCCCATTTTGGGCCACCTGCGCCCACCACGTGGCGTGGCCCCAGCACGCCATGCGTTTGCCTTAGCCACCCACGACCCGACCTGGACCCGTGACCTGCCTGCATGCTGCCCAAGGCTTCTCCATGCTGCCTAGGGCTTCCTTTTCCTTGGGCCTTTCCTTCTTTCCCTTTAGCCAACATCCATTGGCCTAAAGTCCACTTTTCAGACTGCCATTTTTTGCTCATATTTTGTCAATTGCAATCCCATCAACTCTATTTTCCTTTTTTCAGAACACTCAAGCTTCATGCAAGGAAATAAGGTCAAAATAACAATGATAACTACATAAATAATAATATTTATAATATAATCAGATTTATTATTGGTTGCTTGAGTGATACATTGTAGCATTGGCAGACTTTTTTTTGGTCCCCGCAAACCTTGCCAGTCCTCGAATCTGTGGGGAATTGCATGCACAAATGCCTAACAGTGGTGGGTGCCCCAAACTCCACCAGGGTCGGACGACCCAAAATGGCATTATAGGCGAAGGAACAATCCATCACCACAAAAATACAGTACTTGAAGGCCTGCCGAGGCACTTCTCCAAGTGTCAATGGCAGCTTGATCTGTCCCATTGGGATCAAGGCTTCACCTGAGAACCTGTAAAATGTTGAGGTGCACGGGGAGAGGTCGCTTGTCATCAACCCGATCTTCTCGATGATTGTCTTGAATAGGATGTTCATTGAATTCCCATTATCCACCAGGATATTCGCCACCATCTTTTTGGAAATCTGGCTCTCTATTACCAGCGGATCGTGGTGGGGGAAGTGCACTCTCCGAGCATCATCCTCAAAGAAGGTTATTATCTGGTCCGCCATCCGGGGCATTTGTGCCGGGAGTTGGGCTAGTACAAGAACTTCATCATCACGGTCAAGGGCCCTTGCATACCTGTTCTGCGAGCCCCTCAATGTGCCCCCAGGTGGGGTTCTCCAGAAATGGTCCTTACTCGTCTGTTAACCGGAGGAGGTCCATGTGCAATTGGTTGCGGAGTAGCTAACACTTGGCCTTGAGCTTGTGGAGGTGCCACCTCTTGAGGTGGGGGTTGAGCTCCGGCTTGAGCTTGAGCCGTGCGTGCTCCAGCCCTGACATATTGGTGAAGATGCCCTAACTTGATGAGATTCTCAATCTCATCACGAAGTTGTCATCATTTGTTGGTATGGTGTCCAACGTCGTCGTGAAACTTGCAGAATTTCGTAGTGTCCCTTCGCTCCCTTTCTCTTTGAATGGTTTGGGGCCTCTGGTAGTGGACTTATTGCTACGTGGTTGTGAAAATATTTTCAAAAATATCAACTAGGTATGTGTACTCGGAGTATTTAGGAGTGTATTTATGCTCGGGAGCACAAATTCTCTTTGGATTTTTACTCCCTTTGCCATTTCCCCCGCGTTTGCTTTCACTCGATCCTTTGTTGGGTGCAACTGTCTAGGCAAGAACAACTATTCAACCACTGAAAGCAAGCTGAATCTAGTAGGAGCTACTCTATACCCGGCGGGTGTGGTGTTGTAGCCAGCTTAAGGAACAACTGGGCTATACTGTGGGGCTCTCATATCACTCTTTTGCACTGGAGTGTAAGGTGAGAGCTGAGGACCCAGAGCTGTGGCAGCATGGACTGTAGGAGCTAGAAAGGAAAACTAGTCCTCCGAAGGCTCCAATTTGGGCACCCTTCCAATGGATATATCCCTGGGCCCAACGAATGAAGTCATCGAGCCTGTGGCAACCGCGTCTCTGTAGGTCGTCCCATAACGGAAAACCTAGTCAGATATCAGCTTGAAGGCCATCAACTATTGGCATTGTCGACCCTTTCGGTCCTTCCAGCTTCTTCTTTACAGAGTTTTATGTACGCCTTAAGGTTCTCAAAAATCCCTTGCTTAATGTTGGCCAAAGCGTTGACCTCGAAGTGAACCTTCTGAGCAGCTATGAATTATCTCCGGAATGCGGTAGAGAGTTGGTGCCAGGAGTGGATGGAATACGATATGTGTTTCTTAAACCACTCGTCGGTTGGTCCTGTCAAGGTTAATGGGAAGTAGTAGCTGTAGGATCTTGGAATTTAACTCTAGATGCATGCTTCCTATTATTTTTCCAAAAACATAATAGAAACATAGAATAACATGACATACATATAAACATCATATTCATAAATTAACATAAACACAGATGTAGAAACTTACGAATACGCAGTGGAACTGGAACAACTCCTTCCTTCAATCTCTCTAACCCTTGATTCCTTTCTGTAGCAGAGTATTATCAAGAGATTGAACCAGATTAGCAACACAATCTTCCTCACCAAGCCTTTGATCAACCTAGAACTAGTTTGGGTTGGTTATCAACACATGAGGTAGAGATCTAGAAGAGAAGAAGAGATAGCAGCTAAGAAAGGATTAGATTGTCTAGGTTTTCACTTACCCAATAAATCAACTGAGACTTCCTTCTGAAAACCCTAGATATCATATTCCTTATGTAGGCAACTTAATGGACTTAATTTGAATTTAAATTAATTAAAATAATAAATAAAAAATCAAAGCCTTGGGCTCCCACAAACGGACTTGGGCCCAATCTCTTTATTTTGAATTTAAATCTCAATTGGGCCTAAAATCAAAACCTTTTTATTTATTTATTTTTAATTAATTAATTAAATCCTTATTCAAATTAACTAATTATAATTTGAAACTTGATTTAATATTATTTATTTATATTGATACCAATTTATCAATATTAATAAATTTGCCAAAAGATTCTCTTTCATTCTCTAAATCTCATATCTTTGTAAGATTTTTCGAAATTGACCTAGTCAACTTTAAAAATCTTAATTGATAATTAAATCAATTAATTGAAACATTCTAGATGATTTACTCAAAGGTGATGCGGGGACCATGAATCCATGAATACAAGCTACAATAAATTTCCGTGAGTTTATTTATTAAATAAATTATCTCACAATTTATTAATTCCTCATGACTCCACTATTGATTCAGAATTGAACTCTTGAATTCATAGAACGTATTGTCCAAACCATAAATATGTTATCCACTGTTATAACCATTACAGCCAGTCAATCTTCTATCGATGACTTACTAATGAGTCGGGTGCAAATTACTGTTATACCCCTCATTTGTATTTTATCCTTAACTCCCATTAAGTCCCTTGTAAATGATAAATCTGTGAACTTAATTACATATATGAGCGCTCAATCATTTACCCTTTTAGACTAAGCTATTAAGGAAGTCATCTTTTCACCTCTCATATAGAAGCTATAGATTTCATATCTATGATTAATAATTCCACTCAATTACACTACTAAATCTCCAAGATGTAAGTATGGGCTAGACCGTAGGGTAAGCTGGTAATGAACAAGTCAAAAGATTTAAATAATATAATTAGCAGAATATTATCACTCAGGATTAAGATCAACTTGACCTATGATCAACGTTGTGACATTGATTAGACAACGATACTTATTTATCTATCAATAATCAATATCGATCCTAGTCCAATGTACCCATATACATTCAATCTTATCTACTTGGTCAATGCCTTGGATAAGACATCACACCCTGAATGTGTAAGTAGATCATATTGTAGATTACCATATCAGTAAAAATCCAATGCACTGACTTAATCTTAGGACTCGTTCTTTTGAACATATAATTACAATTATAATCAACTATGACCTAGTCACTATAATTGTAACTATTTATATGTTCGGGAGTTTATAAATGCTTGTATTATTCCAATAATCATGTAATAAAACAAGCAACCAACACATTTGTCAAACTAAATGATTTCTACTATTTTTATTGACAATATAAAATCGCATTACATGTCCGACATGGTTTTATAAGGGCATAAAACCCAACAAACTCCCACTTTCCCTTTTAAAACAAATGGAACATGTTTCTCAAAACCATTCATTCTACATGCTTCACATTTATGATCTATGATTATATCTTTGTAAAGGGATATGAAAGATTTCCTTCCAATGCTATCTTCATCACCTTCACATCACGCCTTCGCCACACATCCTCTATAATGTGGTGCTTTCTCTCTATATGCTTTGCTCTTTTTGAGGCTTTGAGGTTCTTTCGAATTCGATATTGCCTCATTATTGTCACTAGAAAAAATGAGTGGTTTATCCATTTTTGGAATAACACCGAGATTCGTATAGAATTTCCTCAGCCTGACTATTTCCTTTGTCGCCATAGACGCAGCTATGTACTCAGCCACCAAGGTGGATTATGAAATGGCAGATAGCCTAACGCTTCTCCAAATCACAGCTACTGAGATGGCAGACAACCTATCGCTTCTCCAAATCATAGCTCCACCCCTAAGAGTAAACACAATTTTCAGAAGTAGACTTCCTGTCATCAATATCACTCTAAAATCTAAATCTGTGTAGCCTAACAAGTTCAAAGATCCACCTGAAAAGACTAACATATAGTCTCTAGTCCGTCAAAGATACAACCTTCCATCTATTGTTCATTTCCAAGTTCTTACTGACACTTGCTCACCACTCCCACTACATAACATATCTCCAGTCACAACACACAACATAGCATGTGTAACGACCCAATATGAGACTTAGGTCATTAAACCTACTAGACATAACTACAACTTTGAAAAGAACATACATAAGAAAATTCATAACTTTATTGAAAAATAATATTTGTAATACATAAATGAGATCATTGTTTTAAAATAAAACATAACTTAAAGTAAAATTTATTTAAAAAGCTAAATGCAGAAAAATACATAAAACGTAATTTAAAGAGACTAAAACAAAAAAAAAACGTTGTCCTCGAATCGACACTCAGCCCATCCACTCCATTCACCTCCATACACACACCAAGCTTCCAAGAATCCTTCCGCCTTTGCATTTATTTTCCTGCATCACACTAAAAGAAAAGGAGTGAGCCTAATGCCCAGCAAGGAAAAACTACTAACAACATAAATCATATACATAAAATTATATCATTAACATATACTATAAACATATCATACATATACGATAAACATATGACTATAAAAACGCACACCATATAAGGTTATACTAATAATGGCCATTATGACATGTGATAAACCATCTACGTCCCCTGTCTAATATTTGAGGTAGGTTAGATCACATGTAGCGTATGATAACCCATCTAGGTCCCCTGTCTAATATTTGAGGTAGGGTAAATCATAACATAACATATTAAAATATAAACTTATCATAACATATTATACATAACATAACATAAAAGCATAACATATCATACAAACATACAAGATCTAGCCTATTTTCCTTACCAAAACCGGGATATGAGAACAAATTAATGCGGGACGTAGAACACTCCTAAAACTAGCAATAGAATAGTGAGTATTTCTAAAGAAAAGAGATGAAAAGAATAGAACTAAACCACCAAGATAAAACTTACCGAAAAGACACCTTAAGTTCAAAGAACTTAAAAACCTAACCACAAAACCATAACAAAAGTTAGAACCTGAATGAAAACTAAAGAAACTAAGGAATCAAACAGAATTGAACTTAAGAATAAGGGTACCTTTGTTGACCTTATGGATTGGCCTAACTCCAATACCGAAATACTCTAATCCTTACTTCCCAAGTGTTTGATAAAGCTTAAGAATAGAAAAGATTTTTCTTTCCCAACCCAAGTTTATCACTCTTATGGTCTCACTAGCACCTTGGAGTCTGATCACAGCTGAAGAGTAAGTGAAAAGGGCTGGGTACTAGGTCCTATTTATAGAGGTAAAGAGTGAAACTAACCTTATTTTGATTTGAATAAAAATAATGAATTTAATTGAATTTTCGTCAATCAGAGGCTGAAGATTCGGTCAAAACTAACAGAGGTAGGTCTAATGAGTCAAAGGTGGTTTTTTTTTTTTAAATTAAAACAAAAATAAAAATAAATAAATAAATATGGGCGATATATCGCCCCTATGTGGCGATATATCGGCTGGGCCCTAATCCCGAGCCTCCGTTCGTACGATCGTACAACGTCAACGTGTTTTCTGTATTCATCGTCAGGCGATATATCAGCTCCAATGCTGCGATATATCGACATACGTGATTATTTTAAACACGTAATTGCACTTTTTCAGCATAATTAAGGTTGGATAACTACTTTGACTGAGTCAAACTACGACCCTAACAGTTTCTGGTGAAGACTATGTCTTATATTCCCTTATTTTATCATTAAAATAATAATTCCTTAATAATCATGCTTATGACAAGTGTCATAATCCTATTGGCTCTATCTAAACCTTAGGTTATAATAATTATCATATTTATAACCAGAAATATTAATCAAACCTTATGTTATAATTAATATTCTTAAACTATAGGTTAAACTTATAAAATCCATAACTATTGCTAGGAGTTTCCAACTAAGTCCCGGTTTGAACCAAAATCCATGAAATTTAAAATACTACAACTACTACTAGCTAGCTAACTAAGTAAACATTCTGGAACTCTACAACATGCATTAGACTTCTAATTGCAAATGCATAAGGAATTCGTTTCATCTTTTCTTTCTCTTGAGGAGTCTGTGGAGACTGCTGCTTAGAAAGATAAATTCCATGTCAAGACGCTAAACATCCTTTCTCAGAATTCGTTATAGAGCAACACCCAAGCATCTCACCTAATTAGGTCGCTTGAATAGAGCTAAAATTTAGTTCTTTCTATCCTTGATTATCTGGATACCAAGAACACGACTTGCTTCAACGAAATTTGGAATTTCGTTTCCAGCTAGTTCTTTATGTCTGATAATTTCTTGACATTGTTTCCAATGAGTAAGATATCATCTACATAAAGGATTAAGAACACCACAATGTCTTTTTCCCTAAGTTGTTAAACACAAGGGTCAACTACATTTTGTTCAATACCACATAACTTAATGTTTCCATTTAACCTTAATTCCAGGAGTGTGAAGCTTGTTTAAGTCCATAGATTGACCTGCTTAGCTTGCCAACTTTCTTGTCCAACTACTTTAAATCTTTATGATTGATCCATGTAAATGGTCTCATCAAGATAGCCATTAAAAATGCTTCTTTGATGTCCATTTTCCTTATCTCAAGAGTTGTGGCTATGGATAAGAGTATACTAACTGAATTTTAGCATGGCTACCGGAGAAAAAGTTTTCTCTAAGTTGACTTTCTCTCTCTGCTACGAGTCAAGCCTTAAATGTCTCTACCTTTCCATCAGCTCCCCTCTTCTTCTCATAGATCAACTTGCACCCCATAGGCCTAAAGTCCAATGGCACATGTACAAGATCTTAGACAAATTTATATTACTTAGACTCTATTTCTTGGTACTTGGCTTTGAGTCGAAGATCCCTTTCAGACTTACCCATTACCTGTTTAAAGGCCAACGGATCATTGTTACTTGTGTCCCCAACCAGCTTGTGGGTTTCACTATCCATTTCATAGGTATTGGGTTCCGAGAAACCCTCCCACTATGACGAGGCACTGTAAATTTCTGACTTGGATTAGTGGTTTCTAAATCTATCTTGTTTTCATCAACTTGAGTCAGTGAGGATGGAACAATAGTTTATTGTTTTCCATCGTCGGTGAGGATGGAACAATAGTTTATCGTTTTTCCATCTAATACTATTTTTCTACAAGACTTTAAATTCATTATGTAGTCATTATCCAGAAAAGTAGCACTTGTAGAGCCAAGCACTTTCTTGTCTACTGGACTAAAAAATAGACCACCCTGAGTACCTTTAGAATAGCCAACAAACAAGCAAACCTTAGTTTTTTGTTCTAGCTTACATATCTTTTTCCTCGGGACATAAACAGAACACCCCCGAATTCCATAATGACATAAACCAGGTTCACGACCATTCCATAATTCTAGTGGTGTCTTGGAGACAGCTTTGAGATGGCACAACATTTAAAAAATGTCACATGTGGTCTAGGTAGTATGTCTCCTGAAAAGATCTGGGTAAGAAGTCAATAGAGTTGAATAGCTTATCATAGAACACACATGTTCATAAACATGCGATTCACACTGCTCAGCAACACCGTTCTGTTGCGAAGTCTTTGGGACAGTTTCTTTAGAAAATTCTCCAAGTTCAATTAAATGATCTTTGTTCTGATTATCCAAATATCCTCCACCCCAATTAGATCGCAAGATCTTTAACGTTTTACCTAATATGGTTTTAAGGCCATATCAATGAATTCTTTGAACTTCTTAAAAAAAATCTCAGAATTCCTTTGCTTTAGGTACTTACATGAGTCTCTAGAGCAATCGTCGATGAAGGTGACGGAATACTCATAACCACCCCTCGCTTGAACATTCATTTGTCCCCAGACATTTAAACATACTAGCTGTAGTGGTTCTTTGGCCCTTTCTCTAATCACAGAGAATGGATGCTTTGTCAAGCTGCCCTCGAGACTAGATTAAAAAACAGGTAGGTCACCCTAGGTGAGTTCCCTCAAAATCCTAGCCTTTGTTAGTCTTTGAATCCTATCATAGAAAATATGACCAAAGTGAAGATGCCAAAGGTACGTCATTTCTAGCGTTATTGACCTTTTGGCGTTTAACGTTCCTAGATTTAGCTATCTTAAACAACTCATTATTTAGAGCATAATATTCGTTTAGTTGCAATAGGTATTGCCTGTTTTCCATACATCCAGTCCACAATTCACATCCATTTAAAGAAATAGGATTTTATTACTTGTGAAAGTAACTACAAATTGTTGTTGATGTAATAAGGAAAATTAAAATTAAATTTTCCACTGAAATCGGAATAAAATAAACATTTTCTTAAAACAATATATTTATTTCCAAAATTCATTCAAGCTATCCTTTTGCCTTGTCTAATACAAACAACCCTTGTCAGATTCCAAGCTTTAGTTTTTCATTCTTCACTGCTTTCCCAATACTAAAAAGTTGTAAAAAAAAATACATGCATGTGTTAGTAGATCCTGATTCAATGATCTAAAACCGAAGAATCATCCTCTAAAAGCACATGCATCCAAGATAAATTTCATTATCTTGGGTTCCATATGCCTTGAGTACCGGAAAATCTTGTGCCAATTCCCAATCTCCTTGCAGTTAGAAACACTCCCCTTTTTGTGTACTTATATTCAGGCCTTGCTCCAAGATGCTTTGCAGCATTTGGTGTCTTGCTAGTGGACTTCTTGTTCTTTTTGTTTGAATTTCTTCCTCATTTTCTCTTCGAAGAAGAAGCTTAAGGCAACTTCTCCTTGAGCTTGTTTAGTAGTATTAGCCTTCTATCCTTTGCTCGAACCACCATCAATAATCCTCATTGAAGGATTTGGTGATCGTTGCATAGGAAAAATAGGAATATCTTTGATTATCACAAACTCAATGTTGTCCATAATCAACACCATGTTGATGTTGAACAAACATTTCGTGAGGTTCTCACCATACAGAAAACTTTTAGAGATTAGAGAGAGTATGGGATGGGAAGACTAGAGATACGATTATCAACTAGGTAGAAATCAATGTATTGCTTGACAAATATTTATTCATTAAATTTTTAGAAATAGCATAACATACAAAATGTTTTGAGATGAGAAAAATACTAAAATACTTATCTTCAATTTCTTAGGTACTTCAACTATCCATGAATCCACGTGTCCCGGTAGGCGAGAGTCATAAATATTCACTTAGTTAAACAGAGAAACATCTCAATTAATAAAACGTCCTAGACTTTTATTAACTATCCATCCATCCGATCAAAGTAACCAAAACTCATGTGTCCTGGAAGGCGAGAGTCACAAATATTTCTTACTTTATGAGTTTGACCCACGATTTCAATTATTATAGGCTTAATTCCTATAGTCACCGTAGGGATGAGTCAATAGAAAGTCTATCTATAACCATCTATCCTAAGAAATTTACCCATGTTAAGAAGTCCAGTGAACACCTTCCGTAGGGAGACGAAATCAAAGCGCCATGAGGCCTCATTGAACTCTAACCTTGTTAAATCAACAGTGGAGATCGAATTCAGATTTTAAAACTCGTTATTAAATCTTTTAGTATTTTATTATTTTGAAAATTATCAACTTATGTTTGCCAAATTATTAAAATAATCAATAAACCAACTTAGATTTGCAAAATTATTAAAATAATCAATAAACCATAGTTTGTAATTTTCCCATTAATTCTAAAGTTACCCATTGAAAATTAATTAAAAAAAATAGAATTAATTTGTTTCTAATCAATTATTAGGTCCAACTAAAAAATATTAACCTAATACAATTAAGTTAAACTTAGGTAAATGGGCCTTAACAATTAGAGTTTGCATGGAGGAGAGTTGAGTTCAGTATGTGAGACCCACTACTAAGGCTCCCTAAATTCCACACAAAGCCCAAAAAGACAGGAATTTGAACCTTCGTTTTATTAATTGTTATTCAATTGATTAGGTTCAATTTAGTAATGCAAAACAAATGGACATTTACAAGTGGAACCACCCACAGGAGAGGAATTTAAATTTTACAAGTTCAATTTGGCCCAAATAAAACCTAACATTTTATGAAAGTTTTATTTGAGTTTTCCCATTTTTTTCCAAACAAAATGGGGCCATCATTATACTTATATTTAAAGTCCAACATTTTAATTTTCTTATTAATTGGATGGGACTAATATGAAAACATATATGACATGTTACACAACTTTATGCATCATTACATTTATTACCAAAATAAATAAATCAATTGCTAAAATAAATAAATAAATCAATCTCCAAAACAATTTATTGAGTTATCAAAATTAATTTACTTATTAATTAATTACCATAAAGTTTTTCTCAATTGAAAACTTACCATATAATTGATTCAAAATTGGATACTTAGATATTTCGTTAGCACAACAAAAAAATATATCTTAACTACCTATTATATATATAAATATATATAGACATAAATACCGCCTATTATAAAAATAATATTTTTTTATAAACATAAACCCTAATAGGGTATATATATATCATTCAAAAATAAAATTGCAGCCACCAACTATCAAACACTATCAAAAAAATTGTGCAATTTCTCAATGTGCATTTTACCAAGCATCAATTAAGATCCTAAAATGCATGAAAAATAAGACAACTTAAATTAGCAATATAACACATAAATTTCATGTACCATCCAATTAAACTTTTAAAATTAAAATGTCAGCAGACACATATAACCATGCATTCATAACATCTAGATCTAGGCAACTTGGCTCTGAGGCCAATTGTAGGATCTTGGAATTTAAATATAGTTGCATGCTTCCTATTATTTTTCCAAAAACATAACAGAAACATAGAATAACATGACATACATATGAACGTCAAATTCGTAAATTAACATAAACACAAAGATGTAGAAACTTATGTATACGCAACGGAACTGAAACAACTCCTTCCTTCAATCTTTCTAACCCTTGATTCCTTTCTGTAGCAGAGTATTATCAAGAGATTGAACTATATGCAACACAGTCTTCCTCACCAAGTCTTTGATCAACCTAGAACTAGTGTGGGCTGGTTCTCAACACATGAGATAGAGATCTAGAAGAGAAGAAGAGAAAGTGGCTAAGAAGTGATTAGATTGTCTAGGTTTTCACTTACCCAATGAATCAACTGAGACTTCCTTCTGAAAACCCTAGATATCATATTCCTTATATAGGCAACTTAATGAGCTTTATTTAAATTTAAATTAATTAAAATAATAAATAAAAATTCAAAGCCTTGGGCTCCCACAAACGGACTTGGGCCCAACCTCTTTGTTTTGAATTTAAATCCCAATTGGGCCTAAAATAAAAACTTTTATTTATTTATCTTTTAATTAATTAATTAAATCTTTATTCAAATTAACTAATTAAAATTTGAAATTTGATTTAATATTATTTATTTATATTGACACCAATTTATCAATATTACTAAATTTGCCCAAATATTCTCTTTTATTCTCTAAATCTCATATCTCTATAAGATTTTCCAAAATTGACCTAGTCAACTTTAAAAATCCAAATTGATAATTAAATCAATTAATTGAGACATTCTAGATGATTTACTCAAAGGTGATGCAGGGACCATGGATCCATGAATACAAGCTACAATAAATTTTCGTGAGTTAATTTATTAAATAAATTATCTCACAATTTATAAATTCCTCATGACTCCACTATAGATTCGGAATTGAACTCTTGAATTCATAGAACGTATTGTCCAAACCACAAATACGTTATCCACTGTTATAACCATTACAGTCATTCAATCCTCTATCGATGACTTACTAATGAGTCGGGTGCAAATTACTGTTATACCCCTCATTTGTATTTTATCCTTAACTCCCATTAAGTCCCTTGTAAATGATAAATCTGTGAACTTAATTACAGATATGAGCGCTCAATCATTTACCCTTTTAGACTAAGCTATTAAGGAAGTCATCTTTTCACCTCTCATATAGAAGCTATAGATTTTATATCTATGATTAATACTTCCACTCAATTACACTACTAAATCTCCAAGATGTAAGTATGGGCTAGACCGTAGGGTAAGCTGGTAATGAACAAGTCAAAAGATTTAAATAATATAATTAGCAGAATATTATCACTCAGAATTAAGATCAACTTGACCTATAGTCAACGTTGTGAGATTGATTAGATTCGATAACAACGATACTTATTTATCTATCAATAATCAATATCGGTCCTAGTCCAATGTACCCATATACATTTGATCTTATCTACTTGGTAAATGCCTTGGATAAGACATCACACCCTGAATGTGTAAGTAGATAATATTGTAGATTACTAGTTCAATGAAAATCCAATGCACTGACTTAATCTTAGGACTCGTTCTTTTGAACATATAATTACAATTATAATCAACTGTGACCTAGTCACTATAATTGTAACTATTTATATGTTCAGGATTTTATAAATGTTTGTATTATTCCAATAATCATGTAACAAAGCAAGCAAACAACACGGTTGTCAAAATAAATGATTTCTACTACTTTTACTGACAATATAAAATCGTGTTACATGTCTGATATGGTTTTATAAGGGCATAACCCAACAGTGGCATCCAGCGTCCTCGGAGACGCATAGCACAAACACCAGTATGTTGAGTTCGGACTAATGATCGGAAGGGTTTGTGACTCCACTGTAAGGAGTGATGTTTGGCATCTTAAAGCCTCAAGGTAATGGGGCTTCGATAATATGTGGGGCACACGACTCCCTATCTTCATCCTCCAAATCGAAGTCTTGGCCTCGTCTCCTGGTCATCTTGAGCAATATCTTTTTTAAGCTCTCAAACTCCGCGCGAAGATGGTCATGGTTGAAACTTTATGCCAGGTATGCCCCCTGGTCAGGCATGGCTTCTTGCATCCGAGCATTGAGATTGTCTCAGAGGTCTGGTTGTGGGTATTTCCCGAGGAGGTCCTCGGGAGCTGCCTTGTTCTTGCGAGCATTCAAGTTGTCTCACAAGTCAGGCTGCGCGCTTTTGTGGCAGCCGTCCTTGGGGAATCCTACTTTTGTCTCCCCATCTGACTCTACATAGTCATTGTTGTCTGAGACACTAATTCTTTGTCAATGATTCACAGAGAATTCTCTCCTATAGGCACTTCGCCCGGGTTCCCCGAGGTTGGTAAGTCATAAAGGGAATTCCTCATCTAGGCTTGGCATGGTCAGTCACAGCGGGCCTAGGCAGAAGGCCTTGGGCTCCGCAAACATTGTTGGCCTGGCAGTTTCCACGGACCTCATGAGCTTCTGGGTCATTGGCCCTCCTCGGAACATTGATTGGTTTGGAAGCCTGATGAGTCCTCTTCTGATTCTGGGGGGCCTTAGCCTTATCTTTTCCACATGCTAGAGGCACGGGTGGTACTCCAACTAGGTGCATAAGTGGCATGCCAGCTAGCTATTCTTGCGCTGCATCAGCGGGGTGCGTGGGAGGCACGCACGCTGGTTGCATAGGTGGCACTCCAATTGAGTGTGCAAGTGGCACGCCAGCTGCCTACGTAGGTGGTACTTCACCCTTAGGGTCCACTTGCAGCCATTGAGTCACCAAAGTGGCCTTCATGGTGTTAACCATCTCCTCTAAGGAGGCAATGCTACACTTCTGAGCCTCTATTTCTTGTTGTTGGGAGGCTACTTGACCTGTAAGGGCCACCACTTCTAGTGGCTCCTTCGTCTGATACGACTGTGAATACTCACTCTCATAGTCATCTCCGTCTTCATCGTCATAACTATCTTACCGTCATAACAGTCATCATGGGTCACCTCCGGATCAGCTGGTGAAGGTGGTTGGCTTGGTTCTCCTCCCACAGCGGGGGTGGAGGGAGTGTCGTTTGAGAGATTTCTTCTTATGGTCACGATTTCTTCTTGTGGTTACCATTGCGCAGCTCAAACTTTCTTTAAGCTCTCAGTGAAAGCACCAAAATGCTGACTAAATTTGTCGCAAACAACTAATTAAAAGAAGCTTAAAGAAAAAATATTGAGATTTTACGTGGTTCAGGTTATAAATAAACCCTAGTCCATGAGTCACTTGTATTAGGATGATAAAATCCTTGGAACTATCAAGCTTCTATGGTGGTTTTCAAGCAACACTTAGCAATGTTTTGAAAACAAGAAGTGATGTAAAGTCCTTTACAAAGTGTGCCCTATCCCTATTTATTGATGGCTGAGGGAAATTAGTTCCCTTATAAGGACTAGTTGCAATTATCATCCCTTAATGGGGGCTTAAACATACAATAAATGGCAAACGCATTCATTTATAATGTTGATGGGCCCATGTGTATCTCGGTGGGCCCAATTACGAGGTTTCACCCCACTACTTTATGGGGTAACACGCTCCTGACAATGTCAGAAGGGTAGCTGCACGTTTTTCCATATCAGGTGGTGTTGTGAGACATCTTGTTTGTCGCTTGTATGGAATCAACACCATGATTTGTGCAATAGTGAATGTCAGATGGCTGCTTGTGGTCCAGGGTCACTATGCTTGACACCTGACAGCTCTACTCCAGATCTGGAGGATGATTCTTGCAAACCTGGAGGACATGAGTAGAAGATACAGTCATATTAATGACTTGAAGCAACTTCATGGAGCGTGGTCCTCAGGAAGTAGCTTTTCCACAAGGACATACTCCTCCAGTGGTAGTGAATGGTGGTTGGAGGCAAGACTTTCCCTCCGTGGAGCTCAAAACAAGCACCATGGGACTTAATTAACTTCCGTGAAGACTTAATTACTTTGAAATGCATGCCACGTGTCACGCTGTCACTTGGTAAAAACATGGACAATAAGTATAATTACCTTGATTTACTTACCCAATTTAATTCAAGAACAAGAATATGTTATATGGGTCCCACATAAATTTGAGATTCACAATCTCACGATAATGGGGAGATTGTCTTTTTAATTATGCACTGACAAATTTGCCCTTAATTAAAAGTTAAAATTAAACAAAACTATAAAATTAAGGGTATTTATGTAACTTGCAATTTATTTATTTCAATTTTAAAGTGAAATAAACACATCCATATATAAATACTATTGAATTTGATTTTCATTCCTGCAAGTCAAGTAAATAACTTATTGAATTTTTATGTATTAATCAAATTGGTGGTTAATATGATTATTAGTCACTTCGATTGTTACCAAATCAGTCGAAATATCGAAAAAAATAAGCTTGCTGATATTTTTATAGACTTTAAATTAAACCTGTTAGTTTTATCAAAGATATACCAGCGAATATCAACGAAAATTTAATATTGTTGGTTGTCAGTGTAATTATTGTTAAATTCGAGTCCATTATTGTAGATATATATGTTTTGATTTTTTTAAATTAAAAAAAAAAAGAAAAAAGAAAAAAAAAAGAATACTTGTATATCACATGAATTATATGTCGTGATTGGTTCAAGCCAATTAAGTGACAGCTGAGGTGGCAATCCTATTTCTCTAGAGTTCAAAAATCAGTTAATACAATTGGTAAAGGTAGTCAAACGAAGAAGCTTATATAAATGCTACACTACTCTCACTCGGGTTCCATTCTAAGAGCAAAGAAGAATTCAGAGCAGTTTTTGTGTTTTGTGAGCTTAGTTTTTGAGAGATTTTACTTGTGGAGCAAGTCTCCCTTTGCGTAACACATTTTTGTACTTGAGACTCAAGAAGAAATAAAGACTACTCAGACATTGATTGTGACTGTTCTACCTTGGATGCAGCTCTTAATTGAGCTAAACCAAATAATGATATTAGTGTCATTTTGTTTAAATTTTTTGCTGTAATTTTGACTCCTAATTATTGCATTACTTTTTCTTGTTTGTTGTTCTAAAGGGTGTAGGAAATAGAACATGAAATCGTAAGCTCCCATGCAGTGGAAGGAGCCCGGGGCTCTGACCGTGTGCTTGTTGAAGAATGGGTCGGTGACTCATAGGCAGTGACTTGGTTAACCACACGATAGATTACATTTTTGGATATTAGTTATTGGTTATATGTTTTTAATTTTTAAATTTTATTGATTAAATAAATATTTACTTATATTTAATCAATGTTTTTCTATATGTCTTTGTATTTGGTCATTTCTATATATTTATAGAGCAACTTCTATTTATTTTTTTATACTCTTTGGAAGAAATTTACATGAATTATGGGAAAATTTTCTAAACTTTGATAAATATGACATTTTTTTGTGTGTGCATTTTATATGGTATTTTATGTTTTCTTGCTTTTTTATGGGATTTGTTTTCCCATATTTGTGCAATAATTTATTAGTTTTACCATATTTAATTATATAAGATTATTTTGGCTAATTTTGAATTTTTGTGAGAGTATTTCAGTAATTGTAGGTATTATTTTTAATTTATTTTTCTGTTCAGCCATTGAAAAACTGTTATCCCTGTTTTCCCCCCGGACACGTGGCGCGGCACACTGGGTCCATGGGCTATTTTAAAGAGATCCAAGGCCCAATGGACGAGGAAGGAATAAATCCTGGTGATCCAATTACTAGCAAGCCCAGCATGTCCACTGGGCACCCCCACACAAGGGAACCGGGACCATGATGTGGGCCCGATTTGTCTTCCCAGACCCAAGCTGATGCATCATCTGGGATGCGATTAAGGATGATGGACTCGAGTCTAAGAATGGACCAGGATGATAGCGGATGAACCTGAGCTCTGGTAAACGAGCCAGGGTCCTGGTAGATGGACCAGGATGTTGGTAAATGAACCCGAACCAGGCGTTTGGGTTGGGCAGGATAGACTATCCCTGACATTAACATCACCCCGAGAAACACGGAGTTTTGTTTCCTCAACTAACCTGCAGAAGAGGTTACATACAGAATGTACGCCGTCATTTAGAACACTAGCACCACTACTCTGAAAAATCCTATCCCCAAGATCCCCTTGGATGCCCACGCGGACTAGTCTGAAGCAACGTACTGTTGTCAGCCGAAAAGCTGAATAGGCTCAAGCCGGCCCAATGGACCCTGATTAGTGTATTTTATTTGATAGAATCCTTTGTATTAAGCCTACGTTAGTGAGAAAATCATGATTATATCCATATTGGGCCCTGATTAGTCCGACCAAAGCCCAGTGCACCCAACTGCCTATAAATAGGACCAGTTGTGCACTGTGGAGAGGATCAGAATTTTCTCTTGTAAGCACATACTCTGCTCAAACTTTCAGAAAACTCCATTGCTAAAGCTCTCTAAAGTATAATACAATAGACTCGTGGACTAAGGCTCTTTAACGCCCCAACCACGTAAAAACCCTTGCATGATTATCTTTAAATCCTTTATTTTAGCTCTCTTATCTTTCATAATTATAGTTTCCGAAAAACTCGGTAAACATTTTGGTGCTTTCATTGAGAGCCGGAGAAAGTTTGAAAGAAATCTTGAGTATCTACAACAATGGTGAACACCAGGCACACTGTGTTCAATCCTGCTCACCAACAACAGCAAGGTAATGGCGAGCCATTGCCAATCAAACATTCCCTCAGGACCAACCTGAGGATACATCCTATCAAATGCCTCAGTCTGACGATTCCCAGAATTTTGAGGACGGGACATACTATGGTGAGGGTTACTATGAGGAAGATGAAGAAAATGAAAGGGGATGCTAGGATCACGAGTGTAATGCCCCGGAATCCCTAATGCGGTTTAATGGCTAGATTAGTTGGTCGGGAGGGCCATAACTGTTTAATTATGCCATTAAATGATAATATGCATGTTTATGTGAATTATATTATAATATGATGTTAAATGCATGCATGTGGGTCCACATTTCATGACAGGGGTATTTTGGTGATTTGGCCCGTTGAGGGCATAATTGTATATTTGTATACATGTCGGTGATATATTGCTGATGCCACATTATAATGTGGATTTGTTCGAGCTATTCGGCATGAGACGATCTTTGAATATTAAGTAGCGGTTTAGTCATAACGGGATTAAGTTCGAGGCTCGGGGTGAGTCTCGGGATGTTTTAATGATTAGAGCGTTGCTGGGAATAAAAGGGTAACGAGATATGAATTATTGGTATTTGGGAATATTGAGAATAGTGGGAATTGGAGAGCATTAATTATGATTAACGAAATAGGTGAAAGATGACGATTTTACCCTTGGGGAGACTTTAGAAGCTTTAAATGACCTAGGGGCATTATGGTCATTTGGCTTGAGATATATATGATTTTGGTTGGCTGTAGAAACATACAGAACAAAAACAGAGCAAGGTTTCCTCTTCACGTACATCACCTTCCCTCTATCTTCCTTTGAAATTTTTGGTCCCAAATTGAAGAATTAAGCTAGGAAATCAAAGCTTGGAGGTTATAGACTTAGTTCATCTATTAAGGAGGATTCAGAACCAGCTTGAGGTAAGAAATTATCCATGAATTCCAAGTATTACTCTATTTTTCTTTTAGTTTTCAGCCTATAGATTTTGATGTGGATAGTTGGAATCAATGGGAGTTTTTGTGTAAGATTGATTGGGTTTTGGTGAGGGGGTGATGTAGATGAGGTTTAGGGGTTGATTTGGATGTTTTGGTAAGGTTTGGGATTGGTTTGGAAGGTTGGTTTCAAGGGGAATCGCAAGGAGGGAAAATCAGAGGAGTTGATGGTCTGAAGTTGGCGCCCCAGCGCCAGTCCTAGCGCCCCAGCGCTATGCAGGGCAGAGAATGGCCCTCTCTGTTTCTGGGGCAGCGCCCCAGCGCTAGTGGGCAGCGCCTAGGCGCTAGGTCAGTTTTAGGGAATGTTATTTTTAGGGCTCGGGGGTTGGTTCCTTTACCCCTTTTGAGTAGATTGAGAGTCCCGAGAGTGAGGGATTGATCCCGAGAGTGTGGTTTAGATTGTGAACCATTCATTGATTTACTTTATTGATGGATTCTAATTGGTTATGATTAGGTAACCGCTAAGGAATCTAAAGGTTGATCGTTCTCAAGGGTCGTTCTTATAGTATTTCTCGCTCGAACCTGAGGTAAGAAAACTGCACCCTGTGTATATGACATGCATGCTTGTTGTTGAGATATGTTGGTTGATAAATGTGGACATTGATTGCATATTAAATGCTAGCAAATATTGTTTACTTGTATATGGTACTGACTAGTCAGGGATACTGACCTAAGAGTCAGAAACGGCATGAGCTTCCTGAACGCAGGGCCAAATGAAGATTAGATCTAATCGATATCAGCGTTGAATGACTCTAAGGCATTAACACTAGACCGACCCTAAGATCGATGAATCTTATAAGCGCTTGGCTAGTCTAGGACTAGTTACTCAGAGCCAGGGCCAAAGGCCTAGGTGACTGTTTGTCACATGGCTAGGGAACTGTGTTCCATGGTTATGACTCTATGGTCATGAGGTAGGTTATGTTGATGACTAGTCATCATGCACCTAACTTGTTTAAGCTAGTGAAATGATCACTTATCTTTAAAGCCCCGGTGACCCTATCGTCACATGGCTATTGGGAACTGAACCCACTTTAGTGACTTTTCCAATTGTCACTCCTCTATTTGGACTGAAAGTCCTGAATGATTATTATGATCATTGTTGATATTATATCATGCTATATTGTGTTTTCTTGCTGGGCCTTGGCTCATGGGTGCTATGTGGTGCAGGTAAAGGGAAAGAGAAGCTCACCCAGCCTTGAGTGGAGAGCTTAGGTGGTGATGTGTACATACGTGGCCGCTTGACCGCCACGGCCAAGGAGTTCTCAGAGGAACTAGGGGGTTTACCCTATTTTTGCCGCTTAGGACGGCGGGTTTGTAAATTTGAAATAGTAATGACCATTTTGAGTTGTAAATAACTTGTAAAAGATTTTATGGGCCCATGAACATTTTTATGTACTTAATAAAACATATCCTTTCCTTTTTATTGGTTTTTCACCTTAGCCTTTTAATAACACTTAGAAGCACGTTTTAACCAAAGGACTCGGGTAGCGAGTCAAATTTCCGGTTCACCGTTCACAGTAACTGTCCTGGGGTAACCAGGGCGTTACAACGGGGTTGAGGATTGTGCCATCCCTGAAGAAGAGATGAATCTCGAACAGGAGGACCCAGAGGTGGTCAGACTGAAACAACAAGTCCTGGATCAAGAAGCCAAGATAGCTGAATAGAAGGAGGCCACCTGCCAGATGCACGAATCCCTCCTGGCCCTTTAGGCCTTCATTGCTGCCCAAGGATTGGCAGCCAATCCTCCAACCGTTCTGCCTCCTGGAACACGATCACCGACCCCATCAGTTAGGACTGGCGTGCCTGAAAATATAAGTCTGATTCCTCCTCCAGGACCACATCCCGGAGACGGCCCATCAAACCCGACTCAAGAGAAAGGGAAAGCTAAGGTGGCTGACCCTGCAAGAAAAACAAACCCCCAGAGGAAAACTCATCCCCTCCCGAAAACCCGGGCCAACCCAGGGCAGCTCCCTAGGAAAGAGCGGATGCGTCCCATCCCAAGACGGGATCATCCCATCGATCCGCAAGGAAAGCGCCCGTAGGGTGCCAAGCCCCAGAATGTCCCTAGACAGACCGGACAGGAACAATGCTTCCATCCTAGTGCCTCAGTGAATAAGAATCACAGAGGACACCACCACGCAAAAGAGCCAGAGGCCATTAGTTCGGGAGATGATTCTTCCCGGATAGACTTGCGCGATGGCCTAATCGCCCTAAAAGAACGGGCCCACAAGGAAAAGATTTGCCCCCGAGGGGGGGATGTGAGGAATAACCTCAACGACAGGAGGAACGAAAGGGTCCCCCTGGACGATGGAATTGCCAAACTGTTCATGGAACAGTTGTCCACATCAAAGAAGGTCACGGACCGTCTGGTCTGGAAGAGAGAGAGAGGAGGTTCTGACTCCGAGGAGAAGGAAAAAAACCATGCACCAAACACATCTTGGATGTGGTGCTACCAAAGGGGTTCAAAATGCCAAACCTACCTGCCTACACCAGGAACACATACCCCAGGGACCACTTATCCGTTACAATTGGCTGATGACCGTGGCCCACGCCTGTGACAACGACAAGTGCCTGTGCTTCTCAATCACTCTGGATGAACCTCCAGAGGAGTGGTGGAAGAGACTCAAGCCAGGATCAATCCAATCCTGGTCCAGATTACAATCGGTGTTCCACAAACAGTTCGTGTCCGCCATGAGGATGGATATGCAGACCAGTGCCCTCGCCAATATCAAGCAGCTCCCCACGGAGACCCTAAGGGCCTACATTCAGCACTTCATGGAGGAAGCCTCATAAACCAAGGTGGACGATGGACAGCGCCTGGTGGCTCTCCAGTCCGGGATCCAAGTCGGATCCCTTCTCTGGGATGACATGCAGTACAATAAGGCGGCCACCCTCGAAGAATTCATAAGGAGGGCATAAGGCTTTATCAACTGGGAGGAGGCTCGGATCCAAGCATTCGGATGGCAGTCGACCCCCCAGCCAAGTGCCCAGACCTTTCCCGGATATGGAATGCAATATTCTGCAAACCATTATTCGACACCCCCGGTGGCGCCAGGATCAACTAGCACTCACGGGGTGACCTTTGCAACCCTGACGGTCTACGGTCCCACTTCCTCGGGATATGCGCCAGCACAATCAGCCCCATTCTCCGGATACGGTATGGCACCGGTCGGATACAGTGCCGCTCCTGATGGAGCCTAGCCGTATCTAATGGCGGGAACAGATGCAACTGTGAACCCCTCCCGGGGGAAGAGATTGGGGAAAGGAAAAAATAGATCTGAGCCCTCCAGAAAGGGCAAAAGGGGCTACGAGTCCCAATACACAGAATACACCAACCTAGTGGACACCAGGGAGAACATATACCTGGCCATGGGAAGTACGGTCCATTACCAGAAACCCACCCCCATGTTCAAAGGGGAAAAGAACTCAAGGGACACCTGCAAAAGGCGTGCCTACCACAAAGATGTGGGTCATACGACCGAGGAGTGTCGTCAGCTAAAGGACGAAATAAAAAATCTGATCAAGTTGGGGCATCTCCGCCAATGGGTCAGGATGCCAGTGGGAGTTTCGGGACTGCCAGCAACTCCCAGACAACCCGCGGTCCCGGGTGCACTTGGATCGTATCGACCTCCCCAGGGAGGGTACACTGCAGGCCCAGGAGCACAGGCCCCTCAGGGGGCCCCAATTGTGCAGGCACCCAGACTCGGAATGTCATTTCCCTATGGAACTGTGCCCCCGCGGATAGATGGTCCCGTGGCCACCATATTAGGAGGGCCACATATGGGGGGACCGTCCCGGAATGATCAGAAACGGTACCTCAGTGAGCTCGACCACGACCATGAGGTATGCGCCTTGGTCTTGACCCCAGCTCAATGCCCAAAGTTAATGAATTTACCCATCACTTTCATGGAAGAAGATGCCCAAAACGTCCATTTCCCGCATCATTGCCCTCTGGTCATCGATGCCAAAATCGCCAACAAAATGGTGTCCAGAGTGTTGGTGGATGACAGAAGTTCTGTCAATGTGCTGTTCAAGCTGGCCTTCATTGCAATTGGCTTGACTGAGGCAGATCTGACCTCATACCCAACGCAGATCTATGGCTTCAATGGGGATTCGATACTCCCAATGGGGAAAATCCAGTTGCCCGTAATTTTGGGGAACGAGATTCAAGGATCGTTCAACTTCTGTACGTTTGTAGTGGTGGACTGCCCCACCGCTTACAACGTTATTTTCAGTCGGCCTGCACTGGTCGATTTCAGTGCCATCACCTCCATCCGTCACCTCTGCATGAAATTCCTCTGCGAAAATGGAGGGGTAGGAACTGTCCGGGGAGACCAGAAGAGCGCCCGAAAGTGTTATCACATCTTTGCCCGACCAATTTACATTGTCCGCGAAGAGCCTCTCAAGGAGGAGAATGTTGATCTAATCCCACCCCCTCCCCCAGCGCAGAGAATAGTCCAGGAAGAAGATGAATTGGATTCGCGAATAGGAGCGGACCGGGCACTAGAACTCATGGAGGAGATTGAGGAGGTGTGAATCAGTGACAGCGACCCAACCAAAGTGATCCAGGTCGGGAAGAACCTGAACCCAGAGGTTAGGTCTACCATTATCACCCAAGTGAAAGAAAACCAAGCTGTCCTGGCCTGGTCTCATTCGGATATGACCAGGTGTAACGACCCAAATTCGCTAATAAGGCTTAAGGGCCTTGATTAGTGTGCCTGGAGAGCATAATGGGAATTATGTGTGACTTTAATGATTAAGATGCATGATTATGATTTAAAGCATGTTATATGACTATTTGAATATTTGAGATGCATGACTATGTGTATTAGTATGCATGTAGGCCCTAATTAGGTTAGAGGGGCATAATTGTAATTTTGGCCATTATGGGCATAACTGCTTTGATATATGTGATAATTGTCGAGACCACATTATTATGTGGATATATTTGTGATCTGTGACTCGAGACGGTCCTAGTGAGCAAAGTAGCGAAAAAGTCATGGTGGGGATCTATACCCAGCTCGGGGTGAGTCTAGGGGTATAGATGGGAATTTAGTGAATATACTAGAGTCTATCTTGACATTGAGGAATACTATTGGTGATTAATTAGGTATCGGGAGTTAAGCATAAAAATATTAGAGACACTCGAGGAATTAGCGGGAATTGGGGTAAAATGACTAAAATGCCCCTAAGAGGATTAAAGGGTTTAGACTTAATAGGGAGGGCCTAATAGTCATTTGGCTTACAGGAGTTAAGTATTACCAAGGCTTTATGTTAGTGGGAATTATAGAGAAGTGTAGAAGTATGAAAAAGAAGGAAAAGGAAGGGAAAAGAAAGAGAGAGAAAACAGAGAGAGTTTTCTAGGTCGGTTTGCATTTCCTTCATCTGTTTCTTGAGGGTTTCTGGAGCAAAACTCAGAGGAGAGCTGGGATAAACTAAGCATCAAGGATTCTAAGCTAAGTTTGGGGAATTGGCTGAGGTTTAGCAAGAGTTCATCAACACTTGAGGTAAGACTTTAGAGTTCTTCAGTTTCAGTTTCTAGTTTTTGAGTTATGGTGTCTAAGTTGAATTGGATGGAAACTTTAGGGAATTCAGGCCTAAGGCTGAGGAGGAGCAAGCCAAGGAAGTCTTGAGGCAACTTGTGGTCGAAATTCCACCAAAGGTATAAGCCCTTAACTCTAACTTTGTTGTTGTTCAGCTGGTTTCTGCTGAGTTTTAGTGTTTAGGAGTGGCTATGGTGGATTTTGAGTTTGGGGATGCATGTGCTTGAGTTCTAGGTATTTGGGGTGCTTGGAATGAGTGGAGTATGGTCATAAGGTTGTTTTTGAGTTTGGGAAAGATTTGGAGGAGTTTTGGTTGAAGTTGGTTCGAGGAAATCGCAGGAAGGGAAAGCTCGGAGATGGCCAGTCTGTGACTAGCGCTACAACGCTAGCCTTTGGGCACTGTAGCGCTAGGCCAAGCTTGCTGATGGGGTTTTGCTTCTGTTTGTAGCACTGTAGCGCCCTCCCATGAGCACTGTAGCGCTACCCTATTTCCTAAAGGGGATTTTAGGGTTGTTTGCAAGGGCTTTTGACCTAGGGTTTGGGGTTTGATTCCACCACCTTGTTTGATGGAACTAGGACTTCCCAGGGGCTCGGGATTAGCCCCGAGGCTAGGTTTCGGACTTGAGGATTGATGATGACTTTGGCCTATGATCGTGTTTAGGTGAGCGATGGGGCTCGAGGGGGATCGTGCTCAAGGAGTCGAGGGATCAAAGCTAGTGAATTGAAAGGTAAGAAAATTGCACCCGGTTATATGTTTGTGATGGGACTAAGTGCTCCCGATACTTGTATCGTGTCAATGATGGTATTATGCCATGGGACATGTAAAAGCGGCCTAAGAGTGCCGTACATAATATTTGCGCACAGGGCTCAGCTTGGCCACTGGTAGCCGAGGACAGCTTAACATTCACTGAGCTCGGTTTAAGCGGGCCGGAGTCAGTGGGATAACGGAGGGAGCAGCCTGAGAGCGCTAGCCCTAGTTATCATTTGTGCAGTGATATGTGATATGAATTAATATGCTTAGTATGTCGAATACTTGATTATACTGGTTGATTATATGGATGAGATTATGTGATGCTGTATGGGGTATTGATTTATCTGTTGATTGCTTATGCTCTGTTGTTGTGTTTTCTTGCTGGGCCTTGGCTCACGGGTGCTACGTGGTGCAGGTAAAGGCAAGGGCAAGCTAGACCATTCTTGAGTTGGAGGGCTGCGGGGCTGAGTGTACATAGCCAGCTGTTCGATCACCATGGTGGAGGAGTGGGTCAGGACAGGGATTACCTAATTGTCTGTTTTGCCTTAATATGACTTGATATTGTATATAAACCTTATGTCTTTTGTAAACAGTCTTTAAACTAAATTTTTTTGGGATCCCGTGTAAACAAATGATGCTTCTTAATGAAAATTTGGCTTTTGAGACCAAACCATTTTTAACCCTAGTTCCTTTATAGTTACAGTAACACGATTTTGATTAAATGACTTGATTAGCAAGTCTGGCACTTTATAAACACACTGTGTAACAGTCTTGGCTATCCAGGGTGTTACAACTTGGTATCAGACCGTAACGTCATGTCATGCCCTGAACATTGACGAGAGTGGAACTCCAGTCTGGCAGAAGCGGAGACCTCTAGGGGCAGAGAGGGTCGAGGCCCTCAAATTAGAAGTTGAAAAGTTATCTTTGATCAACTTTATCCGGGAGGCCTTGTATCCCGTTTGGCTGGCCAATTTGGTGTTGGTGCCAAAGCCAAACGGGATGTGGAGAACTTGCATCGACTTCACTGACCTTAACAAGGCCTGCCCCAAAGATTGTTTCCCTCTACCTTGAATTGATCAGATGGTAGATGCAACGTTCGAGTATGAGATTTTGAGTTTCTTGGACACCTACTCCAGCCCGCCGCTCCTACCAACGCTCATTTACTTATGAGCAAAAAGGGAACTAAATAATCAGCCCTTTGAATAAGCGAGGCTTTCCCGATAGAAATAGTTGCATGCGAGAGAGATCCCAATTCCGTGTATCCGGTGTTGCAAGCCCTGCCGCCAGCTTCCACCCAGACAAAAAGCGTGAGCGCCTAGCGCGAAAGGTTGCTTTACTAAAAAATAGCTATAACCAAATCTCAATGCACATAGCAGACCAGGAACACACCAGCTTCCAGACAAACAAGGGTGTGTATTGCTACATTATCATGCCCTTCGGGCTCAAGGACGCCGAAGCCACTTATCAGAGTCTAGTCAACAGAATATTATGGGCCCAACTGGGAAGGAACATGGAGGTCTACATAGATGACATGCTGGTCAAGTCTAAGACCTCCGAGGGACACGCTGATGATCTACCAGAGGCATTTGCCATCATTCAGAATTATGGGATGAAGCTGAACCCCAAGAAGTGCACCTTTGGCGTGGCATCCGGGAAGTTCCTAGGCTTCATAGTAAGCTCACGAGGGACAGAAGCCAGCCTAGACAATATTAGAGCGCTGATCGAAATGCCCTCGCCACGGAAGCACAAAGACATGCAGATCCTAACAGGAAGAATAACGGTGCTGAGTCGCTTTGTCTCAAAGTCCACGGACAAGTGCATCCCATTCTTCAACATCCTTCGCGGAAGCCAAAGGTTCGAATGGTCGGCTAAATGTGAAGAGGCCTTCCAGAAGCTGAAGGAACATTTGGCCCGAGCACCAATTTTGGAAAAGCCAATAGATGGGGAGCTGTTATACCTTTACTTGGCCGTGTCCGAACACGCCATCAGTACCGCACTGGTGCGGGAAGAGGGAAAAGTCCAGCTCCTGGATTATTACGCGAGCAAAAGGTTATTGGGCGCGGAGTCCAGATACAAGCTAATTGAGAAATTAACATTTTACTTATTGATTGCGTCCCGAAAGCTGAGACCTTACTTTCAAGCCTGCACCATAAAGGTACTGACGAACCATCCCCTACGACAAGTGTTACAAAAATCCGAGTCATCGGGAAGACTCTCGAAGTGGGCCATGGAACTTAGTCAATTCAACATTGCATACATCCCCAGGATTTCAATCAAGGGGCAGGCCCTGGCTGACTTCATTGTGGAGTGTACCAAGATCACTGAAGGTGAAGATCCCGTCAACCCCTTTGCGCCTCTATGGAAGGTCTTCGTGGATAGAGCCTCAAATGAAAATGGGGCCAGGGCCAGGATCATCTTAATATCCCCTCAAGGATATCAGTTGCAGAGCACCCTACGCTTCCAGTTTGAACCATCGAATAACGAGGCCGAGCACGAGGCCTTGTTGGCCAGACTACATCTGGCCCGGGAGGTATGAGTAGCAAGTCTAGAAGTCTACAGCGACTCCTAATTGGTGGTCAGAAAAATCTCGGGGGAATACCAAACGAAGGGGGACAGGATGGCCGCATATGTGACATGAGCCCAGGAGCTACTCCAATCCTTCAAGAAATATTCCATCCGCCAAATCCTCAGGGAACGGAATGTGTTTGCAGACACATTGGCAAAGCTAACCATGGATGTTGAAGCAGAGCTCTCTAAGCTTGTCCCGATCAACAGCCTTCCCACACCGAGTATTGAGGCCTCTGCAGTCAATGCCATAAACTACTCCATGTCCTGGATGGGCCCTCGTCCACTACCTAACCACAGGGGGGTTACCCGCGGACAAGACAACCGCCAAGAAGCTTCAGTATCAGGCTCCCAGATATGTCATGATGGATGGCAAACTCTATTGTAGAGGGTTGTCCATGCCATGCCTCTGATGCATGTCCAAGACAGAAATGAGTGCAATCAGGCACGAAGTGCACAAAGGTTTCCGCATAGATCACACAGCCGGACTCAGTATGTCCAAGAAAATGCTAAGGCAGGGAGCCAACAATGAGGAAGGACTGTGTTGATTACGTCCGCAAGTTCGAATAGTGCCAAAGGTGCGAAAAGATCCCGCGAGCCCCTCCAATGAAAATAACCTTGATGACCAGTCCCTGGCCTTTTGCAGTGTGGGGAATCGACTTGGTAGGATCGCTCCCGACCGAGAAAGGTGGTGTAAAAAACTGTTGGGAAAACTTATACAGGATCTTTATTTATTTTCATGTAGATCTAATATTAAACAAATTAATATGAGATAACCTAGAACATGTTTCTAAAATTGAATTCAAGGAGAAATAATGATAAGGATACTTACATTATACGCAACGGAATGAATGAGTCATTCCTTCAGTTTCTCTAACCCTTATTTCCTTTCTGTCGCAGAGTATTACCAAGAAACTTAACCCATCTTCAATTTTCTTCATAGTCTCCCAAAGTATCCTTAGAATCACCTGGACTAGAGTGGGCAATTCTCAACACATGAGATAGATACAAAAAGAAGAAGAGAAAAGAACTAAGAGGCTTAGAAAAAGACTTGTGTTTAGAGAGAATCTAAAAACTATCAGAAAATCAGTGTCTGTCGTCTTGTGACTTATGTTTACATCTCTCACTTAGCACTCCTTTTATAGACTCAACTAGACAATTTAATTTAATTAAAAAAAATAATAAAATAATAGCCAATAATCAGCCCTAGGTCGAAATTTTCATGGGCTTTAGGCCCGTGAAATTTCCCATTTGATTTTAAGCCCATTGGACTTAAAATCAAGGCCTGTATTATTCTCTATTGATTTAATTAATTAAATAATTATTTAAATCCTTTATCAAATTAATTATTTATAATTTGAACCTTGATTTAAACTTATTTATTAATTTAGAAAGAAATTTATCTTAATTAATAAATTTTCCATAATTTCTCTTTTCTTCTCAAAATTACATAACTCTGTGAAACTATCCAAAATTGACCTGGTCAACTTTGATAATTCTAATTGATAATTAAATCAATTAATTGAGACTATCTAGATGATTTTATCCAAGGTACAGTAGGGACCATGGGCCTATGAAATCAAGCTCCAATAAGTTATCATAAATCTAACAAATAAATTTACTAACTTATTAATTCCTCGTGACTCCACTAAAGACTCGGAATTGCACTCTTGAATACACAGAACGCTCTATAACAAATATAGATACGCTATTGATTATCCATTGTTACAACCATAATTGTCACTCAATCCTCTATAGGCGATCTATAATGAGATAGGACTAAAATACCATTTTACCCATCATTGTCTTTTATCCTTAAAACAGTTAGTTCCTTGAAAATGATATTTCAGTAAACTAATATTAATTACTAAAATGAGATCTCTATCATTTAACACCTTGAACCAAACTAAAAGGAAACCATCGTTTCACTTCTTCATCAAAAGCTATAGATGTTCATATCTATGATTAACGTTCCCACTCAATTATACTACCAAGTTCCCAAGATGTAAGTATTGGCTATTCCGTAGGGTAAGCTGGTAACGAACAAGTTCAAGAACTCAAATAATACAATCAATTAGAATACTAACCAACCAGAATTAAGTGGAATTGACCTATGGTCAACTATATGATATGACTAGAATAGATAATAACGGTATGTTTACTTATCCTATCAACTGTCAATATCGGCCCTGTCCGATGTAACAAATACATCTGATATTATCTACTTTGATAATTTTCTGGAAAGAACATAACGCTGCAATGTGTAAGTAGATCATATTGTAGATTGGAAAGTCAATGTAAATCCTGTGCACTGACTAATCTTAGGACTAACTTATTTTGAACATATAATCATATTTATATTCCACTGTGATTACGTCACTATAAATACGATTAGCTATATGCTCGGGATTTAATAGAAGTTTATATTAAACAAATAATCATGCAAATAAAACATGTGAGCAAAGTGATTGACCAAGTCAAAAAATGATTTCTATTCTCTTATTGATAATAAAACGATATTACAAAGAAATTGGATTTTAATTGGGGCATAAAACCCTAACAAGTACACCATTGTGGTCGTCGAATATTACACCAAGTGGGTCGAGGCGAAACCAATGAGCACCATCACCTCCAAAAAGGCCCTAGACTTCGTCATCAACAACATTGTGTACCGATATGGCCTCCCTCACAAAATCGTGTCTGACAACGGGAAGCAATTTGATAGCATCCACTTCACCAAATTTTGTTGAATACATGGCATCGTTAAAAGCTTGTCCGCGATCGCCAGGCCTCAAGAAAATGGGAAAACAAAGGCCATGAACAAGATTTTGAAGGGGATATTAAAGAAAAAGCTTCAAGCTTGCAAGTGCAAGTGGCCAGAAGAGCTGCCCCGCATTCTATGGGCATACCGGACCACAGAAAGAATGTCTACTGGACATACTCCCTACTCAATGGTGTACGGATGTGAAGCGGTCACTCTAGTGGAAACGGCCATCCCGTCTCACAGACGAGACACATATGATCCCGTCCAAAACTACACCTTACTCCAAGAATCTTTGGACCTCATTGAAGAGATTCGGGAAGAATCCCAGGTTCAACTGAAGATGTATCAGGGAAAGATTGCCACGCACTTTAACTCTAAAGTTAAAAGCCAAAATTTTGAAACTAGTGATCTAGTCCTGAGAAGAGTCCTCCCTACAACCAAAGATCTGGGAGTGGGGGTTTTAGGACCAAACTGGGAAGGACCCCATGAAATCCAAAATGAAGTATGTCCGGGAACGTATCGCTTAACGCAACTAGATGGAACAGAGGCCCCAAGGGCCTGGAACGCAGAACACCTCTGCCGGTACTATCAATAGTCGGGAGGGCATGGTTCTGTTCTTAGTTTTTCTTGTAAACAATGTACGCCCCAGGGCAATTTCTTACTTAATAAAAATGATGTGTACAAAACATCATAAAAAAATATTGTAAAGAAATAAAGTTTGCGTCCGTCTTCGTCCTTTTTTACGAACAAGTGACCCAAGACTACAATCTTCCCTCACTTGGGGGGGGGGGGGGGGGTTTATGACCATCTATACGAACAAGTCTAGGAATAAAAACAAAACAGGATAGAAAACGCAAAGTTTAGCCCTGATCCGGACCATATAGACTGGGGGTACAAAACCCAACTCCCAACCAAATAGGACGCAAGGCTCAGGCCTAGTCCTAACCCGGACGTACATAGTCCGGGGGGATATAAAACCCAATAGGACATATGGCCCAGGCCCAATCCTAACTCGGACATGCATGGTCTGGGAATATGAAATACCCAAAAATTGGTTGACCTAATGTGGTCTCAAATAAACAAATACATGTCCACATTTCCTCTGTAATGGCCCAAAACCATTGGAACGTGAGTCTTAGGTCTAAGTTGTTTAAAATTAGTCTTATAAAAGGCCCAGGTCATTGGAACCTAACCCAGAGGTTCAAAATAAGCTAATCAACTAATCTTTAATGGTCCAGGTCATTGGAACCTGAACACCAGAATCAGGAAAAATAAATGTGATGATAATTATTAGCTCCTTAACGCTCCGGGCCGTTGGAACCTAGACATCAGGATTGAAGAGAGTTAGTTAGTTAAATCACACCAAAAAGAAATGTCTAGCGGTCCAGGCCGTTGAAGCCCAAACTATAAAATCGGGGTAAAAAGGGCCAAATTATATTGACAAGTCCAAAACAGTCCAGGCTGTTGAGACCCAAAGACGGGCTCCCGGACGGGCTAAATTCCTTCAACTTTTCTCTAGTGGTCCTGGCCGTTGGAACCGAGACCAGACATTCGACTCATGTTCATGCAAAGTGGTAAAGCACTTAGTGAATCTTGGAGGAAAAACAAACGAATGAAAAAGGGAAAAATTGGTGCAAGAAATAAATTCAATATATACAAAAGCAAATAAGGAATATTGTCTCAGACGCACCCGTGTCCTTTAAAATAATACAAATATAAACACACACAAAAAAGAAGCTACGATTATAGTTTGAAGGCCCAGGCCTAGGCTTCGACCTGCTCCGGGGCCTCCGGAACGGCTTCATCTTGTTCAGCCCCGGCCATGAGCTCCGCATCGGCCTTCTTCTTGGCCTCAAATTCAACTTTCTTCATGGCAAGATCGAGGTAAACAAGTAGGTTCATGTTTTTGTCCTAGAGCCAGACCTCCAGCAAAGCCTCTGCCTGCTCCTTTTCTTGGCGAACCTCCTCATTTTGCTTCACCTCCAACTAAAGCAAGTCATCCAGGGCTTGGATCCGGGAATCAAGAGTTGCAACCTTCTCCCAATCCTGGCAAGATTGGACCTCAGCTGCCTCCAGGAGGGCATAGGTCGATGCCTCCGAGCCCCGAACACGAAGAAGCTCCGCCTTCAGACTATCCACCAACTTTTTGTGGTCAGCTTCCTTCCTGGACAGAGTTTCCTGAAGTTGGAACTAAACCTGGGCGGTCTCCTCACGGTTAGCTTGAACTTGAGTAGCATCCTTGGCCAGGGCCTCCCTAGCGGCTTCCTATTGGTTCATGGCCCCCTCCAGCTCTATTTGGGTCATCTCCAGCTTCATCGCCATCTCCGCCACCAGGTCATCCTTCCTATGGGCCAACAACGCATCCTGGAACAAACCAAAGTTAGAAAACATACAGGTAAAAAGTGTGGTAAAGTAAAAGATCATGCGAACATATAACTTACGGCAGTGGCCTAGTGACAAATGGCCTGGGAGATGAACAAGGCGTCTTGATTGGCCAAAGTGGCGTACTGCTTCAATTGTAGGTTAGACATGGTCGTTCCAACCTGAGCCAGCGGAGCTGTGTCCTGCCCCAACTTGGGACGAAACCGAGTCTCAGCAACGAGCCGGTCCACGATCGGTTGCGAGGCGCTAAAGACAGTCGGGCGCTCGGCGAACTTCATCTTTCACTGGACAGTTAAGGCTCGGTAGACTTCCTCCCATTTTTCTCGGCCATCTTCCCAGGCCCAGGACACCATCCTCGTCCTCTCTTCCTAGAGGACCATGTCCCCCTCCTCGAGAAGGGCCGGAATTACAGGGAGCACGGGGGCCTCCGGGATCTCCCGAGTGACAATAAGGCTCTCCCCAAAAGAATGCTCCACAGCCAGGGTAAGATCTTTGGTCCTAGCCCTCTTGGCCCGGTTCGCACACTCGCTAGCAGCCGAGTCCTCGGCTCTTTTCTCTGACCCCTGATTCGCCAAGGGTTCCTTCTCCAAATTCATAACCGGGAGATGAGCGGGCAAGGATGTAACAGCTTCAGTGCATACCTTTGGTAGAACAGTCGCGGCTGGAGTCCTCTCGGCAACCTTCGGGTTTGGTCTTGAATCCTCGAGGACCAACTTGAGCACCTTCTTCTTGGGCAAGCCCTTGGCGGCCTTCTTTGTCGATGCTTTGGTCGCGGTCGCCCGGGCCTCCATCATCTCCTTCATCTTGGCCACGGGGTTAGACATGTCTGAATCGTCTGAAATGGAAAAACATAAAACAGTCAGCAAGATATGTGAATGGGGACAGAAGCCAAAGATAAAGCAAATATTAGTCTAAGGTTCTCCAGGATGAACCCTTATCTAAACCACAGGCACGACTCAACTCCCCTAGGGTGAAGGAATGAATGTGGTCCCCCATGTCATCCAGGTCCAGAAAATTACCATATTGTAGGAACCTGGACGAATACATGAGGGCTGACGTATCCAAGACAATGGGGCAGGGAAGCCCCACTTCTTGGATGGCCCCAATCGGGTAGTCTTGGTATATTTGCCTATCCCTAACTAAGTCCTTGAGGTGAGGAGCATAATTTAAAAGCAAAGGTGAATTACCTTGCCCCAAGATGCTGGCTTCGGGAGCCCCAGTGTTCGGTTGAGCCTCCCCGAGGAGGGCGTCCAGCTCCTCAGATGCGGCCCCCTCAGCTTGGCAAGCCTGCTCCTTTTTCTTTTTTGTCGTGTCCGCGCGGGCTGCGGCCTTAACAGCCTCGATATGGACAAGGGCCAATTAATTCCTCAGGGTGGGATCTCTCTCGCACTACAGTCCCCGGAAGCTAGGGGTCGCGATCGTCTGGTTGGCCGCGAGCATCCTAACCAGTCGTAAATTCTCTGTGTTCACATAATCCCCCACGTCCAGCTCCTCCATGCTCAGGTTGGGATAATACTTCTTCCGATCCAGGATCAACTTGGTGAGGAGAGGTTGGGCATACAATCCTGTTTTCCAGGAGCATGAATGAGGAATAGACAAAACAAAAGGAAAATGAAAAGGATTTAGGGAGAAAACAACTTACCCACACGCTGGAAGTCCAACACCATCGTAGGGTTCTTCTCCAGGAGTAACCCGGATGTCATGAACCAGTAGTGCCTGACATCCGGGGGGTGCATCCAGGAACTATAAGGAGCTGGATAGTTGTCACGGGGCTTCAATCTGTATATGTCATCGCGAGTCTTGTCTTTGACGTTAAGCTGCGACTCCAACTTATAGAAGTACAGCACCTCCACGGGAGTAGGCGCTGGGATCTCCTTAGATGCACAAAAAATGTGCCACCCCATGAGCAACTTGTAGGCCTGGGGTAGGAGTTGGAACGGTGCGATCCCCACAAACTTAAGGAATTGCGCGAAGTAGCCATGAAGCGGGAGCGTAGCTCCCGCACTAATGTGGCCTACGATCCAGGCCCCGAATTCATCCACACTGGTGTGGGCCTTCTCCTCCCTCCTGGCCAGCCGATTATAGAAGAGTCTGAGAGTCGATTCTATTCCCAAATGCTTTTCCAAAGCGTTCAGCATCCGGTAGTTCCAAATTTCGTTTTTTCTCCCCATCCATCTCCCATGTGTTACCAATGGGAGGCTTACGCCCCTCCAGGACAATGGGGCTCGATTGTACGAATTACTCCGGATGAAGGGTGACGGCGCAGCTCATGATCGATGATCTGGGAACAATTAAGGAAACGAGAAAACCAACCAGTTAGCACCAGAACCCAAAAAGATTGGTTAAGGTAAGGGGTTCTCCTAAAACTTCTTGGAGAAGTCCCCTCCGGACCCAAATCCGGGATCAATGGAGATCCCAAGAATCTTGATCGGGAACTAGGAAGGAAAGGTTTTTTCTCAATTTTCCCTGATCAATCTAGAACGCCCAAAGAGATCCAGGATGACCTAGACCACGTGTTCTACAGACCTACTCTATTGTGCTCGGAACCACCTTATACGGTGGTCCTGGCTCTAATAATCCTATGGTCACAAAGGTAGTACTATGAAAAAAAAAAAAAAAAGGAAACAGAAATAAAAGACCAGGGAACTTACTGTAAGGCACTGGGTCTGAATGTTGTAGTGTTTTCAGTGATAAGGTCGGCAAGATCTCGGCTTTGAACAGACGGAGGCGATACAGAAGCTCATCTATTGGTTGAACTGGGACCAAACTGTCTGAAGATGGTGCAGAACAAGGATGAGTCAGAAAGAAACGGCAATAGAGATGGAGTAGTAGTCGGAGAAGTTCGTCGGCAAACTCAGACATAAAATTCTTTTTTTTAACTCTAATTGTTTAGAATGCGGAAATTTTCAAATGAAAATCTGGGGGTATTTATAGGGCCAAAAGCACACTTCTTGATCTAACGTTCAGGATGACTTCCCTCATCTAACGGTCCCGGATTACGCAGGGGTTTTAATTAGCCTAATCGAGTATCAAATCATGGATTCGCCAATTCCCGATCCACGTCCACCCGATCCAACGGTCCACAATAGGAAATTTCATAAATTTCCTCATCCAAAGGTCCCAGTTAGAGCAAAAATATTAAATAACCCACTCAATTACCCTATCAACATCACTCGTACAGACGGGATGCCTCAAAGATCACGCTCACACCTGTCTGTCAACACGATAATCAAGAGATTCTCTCCAAATCTATCAGGCGCGAGTAATACAGATGCACCAATTATAGGAAAACACGTACGTATAGTATGATGAATTTGAAAAGATGAGGGTTGCCCAAACGTCCCTTAAGTAAATGAACCCGCCTTCTGGGAAACAAACCATGTTGTTGGGATTTGATCAGGGACATTGGCGCAAACTCTTTTCATGCGAGGTTAACCAAGTGCCCCCCATGGGAACGGACCCATCTCCCGGGGAACAAACCAGGATATTGGAATTTGATCTAGGAAAATGAAGCAAGCCTCCACTGTGCAAGCACAGATGAAGGCTTGGGGGGTGAATGTTATCCCTGTTTTCCCCTCGAACATGTGGCACGACACACTGGGTTCATCGGCTATTTTAAAGAGATCCAAGGCCCAGACTGAGCCCAATGGATGGGGAAGGAATAAATCATGGTGGCCTAATTACCAGCAAGCCCAGTATTGTCCACTAGGCACCCCTACACGAGGGAACCGGGACCATGATGTGGGCCCGATTTGTCTTCCCGGACCTAACCTAATGCATCATCCGGGATGCGATTAAGGATGATGGACTCGAGTCTAAGAATAGACCGGGATGATGGTGGATGAACTCGAGCTTTGGTAAACGAGCCAGGTCCTGGTAAATGGACTAGGATGTTGGTAAATGAACCTGGACCAGGCGTCCGGGTTGGGCAGGATAGACTGTCCCCGACACTGACATCACCACAAGAAACACGGAGTTTTGTTTCCTCAACTAACCTGCAGAAAAGGTTACATATGGAATGTATGCTGTCATTCAGAACAGTAGCACCACTTCTCTGATAGATCTTATCCCTAGGATCCCCTTGGCAACCCACGCTGACCAGTCTGAAGCAATGTACTGTTGTCAGCCGAAAAGCTAGAATAGGCTCAAGCCGGCCCAATGGGCCCTAATTAGTGTATTTTATTTGATAGAATCCTTTGTATTAAGCCTTCATTAATGAGAAAATCATGATTATATCCATATTGGGCCCGGATTAGTCCGACCCAAGCCCAGTGCACCCAACTACCTATAGATAGGACCAGTTGTGCACTGTGGAGAGGATCAGAATTTTCTCTTATGAGCACACACTCTGCTCAAACTTGCAGAAAACTCCATTGCTAAAGCTTTCTAAACTCTAATACAATAGACTCGTGGACTAAGTCTCTTTAACGTCCCAACCACGTAAAAACCCTTGTGTGATTATCTTTAAATCCTTTCTTTTTGCTCTCTTGTCTTTCATAATTCTAGTTTTCGAAAAACACGGTAAACAAAAACATTTTGTTTTCTTTTATTTTTTATCTTCTTCAATCAACATTTTCTCCGCTGTAACCGGTTACCACTATTATAACAATTTTGATTTTTTTTTTTTGTGGTAGTGATCATTTGCCACTGCCAATTTTTTTAGTGATGTGTGGTAACTGGTTATATCTATAAAAATCAGTTTTTTTTAAGTGGTGTTGTAGTAACTATTTACAACTATAAAAATAATTTTATTTTTTTAGTCATGTACTATTATCAAAATACCAGTTGAATTGTAACTGGTTACTTAGTGAGATTTGGAGAAAAAAATTTATATGAAAAAAATAAACTAAATTGATCGTGAAGGTAACTGGTTACAATTAGGTTTAAAAATATATATATGAAAAGAAACTAGTTGCGATGGTAACCGGTTACCTAGCCAAACTTGAAAACAAATAGGATCCAAACCAAAAATCTAAAATGATCATAATCATAACTGTTTACAGCTAGGTTTGAAAAAAAAATCAGATTTGAAAAAAAAAATAATTACAATGGTAACTAGTTACTTATCTAGACCTGCAAAGAAAATTAGATCTAAAAAAAAAAATCTAAACTGATCGTTATTGTAACTAGTTACAACTAGATCTAAACAAATATTAGTTATGAATAAAAAGAATCAGACGTCATTGTACCCAATTTCTTAAACAGATATAGAAAAAAAAAACCCAGAAATCAGAACAGATCGTGATTGCAATTGGTTATAGTTACGTTTAGAAGGAAAAAAAAAGATGAAGTGCAAAAACAAATTAAAAATGGATAAACTAGATGTGAAAAAGAAGAAGAAGAATAAAGAAAATAAAAATAAAACTAGATCAGAAGAAGAAGAAGAAGAAGAAGAAGAAGAAGAACCAGAGAGGGAGGTATTGTAACTAGTTACAACTAGATCTAAAAAAATATCAGTTATGAATAAAAAGAATCAGATGCCATTGTACCCAGTTACTTAAACAGATCTGGAAAAAAAAAACCAGATGCCAGAAAAAATCGTGACTGTAACCGGTTACAGTTACGTTTAGAAGGAAAAAAAAAATGAAGAACAAAACAGATTTGAAATGGCGAAACCAGATGTGAAAAAGAAGAAGAAGAACTAAGAAAATAAAAATAAAACTAGATCTGAAGAGGAAGAAGAAGAAGAACTAGAGGGGGAGGTACGTCGTCGTTAGGGGCGGGGGCGAAGGTGCGTCGTCAATGTCGGGGGCAGAGGCGGAGGTAGCATCACCGATGGATGGCTGAGATGAGAGAACCAAATAGGAGAGGAGAGAGGAAGAAAGGAGAAAAGAGAAAGTTTTGTGTATTTATGATTATGGTAATCAATTTTTTATATTATATGAAATTACCATATTTTAAACTTTTTTTTTCAAAATTTATGATATTTTATACAATTATTTTTTTCCCATAAATATAGAAACTATGTTTATTTTTCACATATTTATGCAAACTTCTCAAAAAAAATCTATTCAACATTTTATCGATGTCGTAATATATAATATAGGATTATTAGCGGCAAAAGTCCCTGATCTTTTGATACAGTAGCATCTAAGTCCCTAATCTCTTTTTTAAAGCAAAAATCCTTTATCTTTTCATATAGTAACATTTAAGTCCCTAATTTGTTTTTTTAAGGAAAAAATCCATTACTGTTGTACCCTAATTTTAGCACGAGTTCACTCACTCAGATCGGGTACAGCTGGTAAATAAATGCGTGGAAAAGATAACCAAGTAGAATATCTAATCATTAACCACTTGAGCATCTCGAGGTTCATGGTGATCAGACCCGATATTGGGCGTCCTGGATCATTATGAGCTAGGAGCCAGATAGCTGTCAAGCTTGAGCTCGTATGAGATATTCAGCTTGTGAGGACCCATTTATAACGCATACTAAAGGATCCCAAGAGACTTGGGGATTCTTTATACGTTCATTAATGACCAGGTTGCATCATATTTATGTCATTTATTACCCAAGACAGCAGGAACGTGTTTATTATGTTATATGATCATATCCCAATGTAAATGAGAATAATATGTATTAATTATATATCATACATGTAATTATGCGGTTTGTTTACACGATTACCCAAACCTGTCCATGGAATTCCCCTATAAATACTAGAAATATTGGACAGGAAGGGGGACCATTATTCTGTATTACCAAAACTCTGCCAAAATAGAGAGAGAAACAGTAATAAAATTGACTCGTGGACTAGGTGGATTTTAACCACTAAACCACGTAAAAGTTCGATGCTTTTGAGTGAGTTCTTGTTATTTAATTATGGTTTACTACTAAGCACTAATCTGCCATTTTACTTCTTAATTTCTCATTGGCGAAAAATTGCGTCAACAGTTTGGTGCTTTCGTTGAGAGCTCATTAGTGCTACTCAAATTCCAATCAATTCTCATCATGGTGGTCACTCACTCAATGCACGACAATGAGGCAGAACGGCCTGGTGGGCAGGAGGCCCATCATACTGTTGTTCCCAATGAAGGAGGTCTAGATGTTCAACAACGTTTAGGAAAACAACTAGCAGGTCAGGAGGATACTGGGAGTTCAGCGTCACTACCACCAAATCCTAATCCAGGCTATCTGACGGCCATCGAGATGGAAAATATGCAGCTGAGGAGCCATCTCGCTAGGGAAAACAGGCAGATTGAGGAGGTCTCGGCTCGATTACCCCTTCTTGCAACCGACGTTAATGTTGGAAATAGGCAAAGTGAGTCTCATAAGTCCCACAGGAATAATCGATCCAAATCGAGTTGATCAGTCAGAAACTCCACTCCAAGTTCTGTACCTGCGAGGCGAGATCACCAGAATGCTCGACCCAGCAACCATCATAGGGGTCGTCAGCATGTCAGCCGGTCGGTCAGGACTGCAACCCCATGTTCGGTGCCTTCTTCATAGATTCCCAAGAATGCCTATGAAAATCCACGAGGAGGGGCTGGGATAGGGTCATGAAGACAAAATGCTCCAACAATTCCTCCTATGCCACGATCAGACCACCAGGCACAGAGACCTAGGGACATTGGAGTAGAACAGAGGCAGGCTAATTTATTCCATCCTTATGGAACGAGGATAGCCTCACCAATAAGGCATCCCTCGTCACCTATAAGACATCCAACATCACCTCGTCCTCAATGAGATATTCCAGCTCATGGGGACAGCAGAAGAAATCCTCCCCCATATGTGAATACTTCCGCTCCACGAACATGTGTTGAGAATCCAGGCCCTCGATTTCAACCGTGAGCTATAAGCTTTGCAAACGGAAGTTACTGGACCGAAATTCATCATAGCGGCAGGTCCGAGAGCGACCTAAGAAATCACTTGAGTTCAGTGCAAAGACCTCGGTATGACCCGCAACCCAACTTGCACGATCATCTGAACTCGCAGAGAAGGTATCTAGATCAGGATGAAGGTATTAGCTACACTCGACAAGAGGGAGGTTCGTCCATAGTACGCGATAACAGGAATGCACCACAAAACCAAGCTCGAGCTTGGAGGGACAATAACCCATCAAACGCATACGATAAGATAGGAGATGTTGAACAACCCTTAGCTAACCTAGGGACTAGGGACAAAACCCTCGAGAGATTAGCTCTGATGGAAGAACAAATGAAAGACTTTTACCGGAAAAGAAAAGGATGATTGCGACTCGGATGAGGAGCTCGAGCCTTTCTCTCCAAACATTGCAGCGACAACATATCCCGTAGGTTTTAGGATGCCACACATGTCAAAGTTTGATGGAGAAGGAGATTCGTCTGATCACCTCGAAATTTTTAACACCATGATTATGGCCCACAATGTCGGGCTCGATCTAAGGTGTATTTTGTTCCCTACAACTTTGGTCGGGCCTGCTAGGCAGTGGTTTAAACAATACAAGAGGCATCACATAAGCTCGTGGAAGAAATTTTCTTCTGATTTCAAAAAAGCATTCCGAGCATCATAGGCATCTCGGGTTTAGGCTGATTCATTGGCCAACGTAAAGCAGCAAACTGGCGAGACGTTGAAGGCATATCTGAGCAGATTTTCCAATGTCGATGCACAAGCTAGGGATGCTAATGAAAGCTCCAAGCTCATGGAAATGAGAACAGGAATCCTCGTCAGGGACGATTTATGGCAGGAACTCAATAGAAAAGGAGTTAAGAGTGTAGAAGAATTATTGGCCCGAGCTCAAGAATGGATAAATCTAGAGGAGGCACGAGCTTTCGTCGTGGGAACCAGCTAGACCTCTGTCCAACCCGATGGAGTTGTAACGGATGTTGCAACTACGGCTCAAACCGTTACCCAGAATAACCAAGGGGGGGAATAACAAAATGAAGGGGAATGGTGAGGGCGACCAGAGCGGGACGAAGAAAAACAAGCCTGGGGAGAAATTCAAGCCTGTTTACGCTACCTATACCGACCTAATGGACACCCGGGAGCACATTTTTCTGGCAAATTCTAATCGTCTTCCATGGAATAAGCCAGAACCATTTAGGAACCAGAGGGCGAAGAGAGATCCCTCGAAATTCTGTCGATTCCATAATGACATTAGTTATAACACTGATGACTATCGGCAGTCAAAGGATGAGATCAAAACTCTCATTAGAGCTGGATCGTTGGCCCAATACGCCCGAAATTGGGTAGTCCCTAGTCAACCTGACGGGAAGAACCCTCAGTCAATCCCTGAAGCTCTGATAGGCCAAGCTGAGGCTCAGTAAAGTTAGGTTAAACCTCCTCCAATAGTAGGGGGAGACATAACCACTATTGCAGGAAGACCTCATTTGGCGGGCACGAGCAGCGGGGCCCAAAAGAGGTACATTAACGAACTGAAGTTTCATAACCAGATGGAGTTCGTCCCGAAGAAATGGTTATCAAAACAGCAATGATTGGAAAAGCAACCAATCATTTTCACAGAAAAGGATGCTAGCCACGTCCAATTCCCACATAATGATCTTCTGGTGGTAACCGTTCCGCTTGCAAACCAAAGGGTCCGAAGAACACTAGTGGACAACGGGAGTTCTGTAAATCTACTTTTCAGGACCACCCTGGAAAAAATGGGGTTATCCGTAACTGATTTGAAGGCGACCTCGATGACTCTGTACGAGTTTTCGGAAGAAGGGTCAGTAGTCATCGGGACGATCGGACTGGTGGTGACATTAGGAGAAGAGTCACAAACTGTTTCCAAATTACTCGAGTTCGTGGTAATCGATTTTTTGGCTGCATACAATGCGATTTTGCGCCGACCTGCGCTAATGGCATTTGAAGCCATAACCTCTATCTGTCACCTGGAAATGAAATTCCCCTTAGCTACAGGGATATGTAGAGTTAAAGGCGGTCAGCTCGCTGCCAGGGAATGATATAGAATTTCTATGAAGGGAAAATCACAACCCGGGCAGCAAGCGATGGGCATAAGTGACGGAGATGAGGAGTTCTAAGAAGTAGAAGTTACTCATGGGATGGAAGAACCTCATCAGAAATAGGATAGTGAGGTCGCCCAACGCGACGACATTGACCCACGGGTAGGTGAAGACAGATCAGAGCTCAAATCCATAGCAGAGCTCGAGGAAGTAAACATCGATCCCAAAGAAGCTTCAAGAGTCGTAAAGATTGGAAAGAATCTTGATGACAAAAGAAAGAATGAGTTGGTCAATTTTTTACAGGAAAACCTGGACGTCTTCACTTGGTCGCATGAAGATATGGTGGGAATTAGTCCGGATATAATAATGCACACCTTAAATTTGGACAAGAATGTGCCTGCGAAATCCCAAAAATGGAGATGTTTGGGAACGGTCCGAGCTGAATCCCTTGAGGAAGAAGTAGCTCGGTTACTAAAATGCGGGTTTATTCGGGAAGCAAAATACCCGATCTGGGTTGCCAATCTCGTGCTAGTCCCAAAGCCGAACGGGAAGTGGAGAACTTGTATCGTCTTCTCCGACCTAAACAAATTATGTCCTAAGGACTGTTTCCCACTGCCAAGGATTGACCAGTTGGTAGATGCCACGGCAGGTCACGAGCTCATGTCCTTCATGGATGCGTACTTTGGATATAACTAGATCGCGATGAACCCTGTGGACCAGGAACATACTAGTTTCATGAATGAGCATAACGTATACTGCTACAAAGTTATTCCATTCAGATTGAAGAATTTCGGGGCTACATACTAACGCTTGGTCAACAAAATGTTTGCTAACCAGATCGGGAGAAATATGGAAGTGTATGTCGATTATATGCTTGCCAAGTCAAAGACTACCAATAACCATGTGCCCGATCTAGAAGAATGTTTTGGAATATTAAGGAGATATGACATGAAGCTGAATCCCCATAAATGCACTTTCGGAGTAGCATCTAGAAAATTTCTGGGTTCATAGTCAACACGAGGGGAATAGAGACGAATCCCGAGAAAATCATATCTTTGTTGAAAATTCCTTGACCCAGGTTACGTAAAGAAGTTCAAAGACTAACTGGAAGAGTGGCGGCTTTGAATCGCTTCATTTCAAAATCCCCTGACAAGTGTCTGCCATTCTACAACTTGCTCAGAGGAAACAAGAAATTTGAGTGGACCAAGGAATGAGAACAGGCATTCCACGACCTAAAAACACATCTGACCGAGCCCCCGGTACTATCTAAACCAATGTCTAGAGAGTCTTTGTTCCTTTATCTAGCCGTGACAGAGAATGCAGTCAGTGTCGTGTTAGTTCGAGAAGAAGACCGTGCTCAGAAACCAATATATTATGTGAGCAAGAGACTTCTCGGAGTCGAGTCACGATACCCACTAATAGAGAAGCTAGCATTCTGTCTAATATTGGCTTCCAGAAAGCTCCGGCCATACTTCCAATCCCATTCTATCAACGTCTTGACTGACCAACCTTTAAGGCAGGTTTTCCAAAAACCTGAAATGTCGGGACGTCTTTTGAAATGGGCCATCGAACTTAACTAGTTCGAGATATTGTACATGCCACAGTCAGGCCCTTACTTATTTTATGGAAGAATGCACTGGTTTTCAAGAAGAGCTCTTGAGAGAGATGGTGCAGGAGATATGGAAAATCTTCGTTGACGGATCGTTAAACGAGATCAGATCAGGAGATGGGATCATTTTAATGTCACCAGAAGGCCACCGGTTCAATACAGCTCTAAGATTCGGATTTAAGGCGTCCAATAACAAAGTAGAATATGAGGCCTTTCTAGCAGGGTTGAGGGTTACAAGAGAGCTGATGGCGAAAGCCGTCCAGTGCTATAGTGATTCATAGCTTGTGGTGAATCAAGTATTGGGTGAATACCAAGCTCGAGGCATCAAGATGGAGACCTATCTAGCTAAGGTAAAAGGGGAACTTTCTGAATTTGAGTACAACTCTATTGAACAGATACCCCATGAGTAAAACTCTAACACTGACACTTTGGCACGACTTGCTTCCACGAAAGAGGCTGAAAGATTAAATGTAGTGCCAGTGGAGTTCTTGGAGAGCCCAAGTGTAACAAGAGAAGCAACGGAGGTCGGAATGATTGATGTAAGATCGACTTGGATGACTCCTATAATGGAGTATCTCGCAACTGGAAAGTTACCTGATGACAGAAAAGATGTGAGAAAAATACTCTATCAAGCTCCAAGGTACGTAATAGTCGACGGGACCTTATATCGGTGTGGCCATTCGTTGCCTCTCCTACGATGTGTTATGCCCGAGGAAGCAAAAACCATTTTGCAAGAAATATACGAAGGTTTTTGTGGAGATCATGCTGGGGGAAAAACCTGGCACTGAAGGTACTGAGACTGTGATATTTTTGGCCCACTTTAACGAAAGATTCGATCTCGTGTGTCCAGAAGTGTGACAAATGCCAGCGTTTCGCCATAGTTGCCCGAGCTGCTCCAGTCGAGCTAACAATGATTACCTCCCCATGGCCATTTGCAGCATGGGGAATTGACCTAATAGGTTCCCTACCCATGGGAAAGGGAGGAGTTCGATATGCTGTGGTAGCGATCGATTACTTCACGAAGTGGGTGGAAGCAAAACCTCTGGCAACCATCACCTTAAAGAGGGTCCTGGATTTCATGGTGAAAAATATCATCTGTCGATTTGGACTCCCTAAGAAGATCGTATCAGACAACGGGACGCAGTTCGATAGTGATATCTTCACAAACTTTCGTGAAAAATACGGCATAACGAAGAGTTTCTCGTCGATAGCATACCCACAAGCCAACGGGCAAGTCGAGGCTGTAAATAAGACCCTTAAGGCGAGCTTGAAGAAGAGGTTAGACGAAGCCAAGGGATTATGGCCCAAACAACTCCCACAAGTACTTTGGGCTTACCGAACTTCTCACAGGACCACCTCGGGTCACATTCCTTTTTCCCTAACCTTTGGAAGCGAGGCCATGCTTCCAATTAAAGCAATGGTAACTACTCACAGGCAAAGGATGTTTGATCAAGAACAAAATAACAAGCTACTTAACGCATCTCTCGATCTGATCGAAGAAAAACGAGAGGAATCACAATTACAGCTTGCCCATTATCAACAAAAGATCACTAGCTATTTCAATTCAAAAGTCAAGGGGCGTAGACTGGGATTAGGCGACCTGGTTCTCCAAAGGGCCTTTGTGGTGAATAAAGACCCTAAGGATGGTGTGTTGGGCCCAAACTGGGAAGGACCATACTAGATTGTAGAGGTCTTACGCAAGGGAACTTTTAAGCTAGCTCGACAAAAAGGGGAAGTAGTCCCACGGACTTGGAATGCTCTTCACTTGAAAAAGTATTTCAATAGTACTACTATCAATGTAAGGCTTGTTTATAAAAGTTGTTTCAATTAAATAACAGATGGATTATTAAATAACCACTTCTTAGTTTTATTATTACAAGCTCGTGTTCTCATAGTTGTAAAAGCAACCAGGAAAGTTTATACATTCTGGTTGCTTGGGGGGAACATAACCGAGGTCGGTGAGTTTTAAAAAAAAAAAAATTAAGCCTACTCTGATAAGATTAAAAACTTAGAAGCTTGGAAAAATTGATTATTCAATGGCTTTTCAAAGCTCGAGTTTTCGATAAACAAAACACAAACTAAGCTTTAATTCATCTAAAACCCTGGATATAACCAGGTTTGAAACTTAGATACTGGAAAAAAATTGATTATTCAAAGGCTTTTTAAAGCCTGCGTTTTCAATTAACCTAGCGCGAACTAAGTTTAAGTCATCTAAAACCCTTGATATAACCAGGTCCGGGGCCTGATTGTCAACAGGTATAATGTTATTAAGCTTATTAAAAACCCTGGACATAACCAGGTCCAAGGCCTGATTCTTAACAGGTATGATGCAAATAAGCAAGCAGAACCTTGGATACACCCAAGATTGTAATAATCTACCTCGATCTAAAAACGATTCTTAAGATTTCGAATGTGCAAAAGTCTAAGAATTCATAAACATGATAATAGTAAAGAAGACAAATAGACTACAAGTTGATGTATATTCAAAAGAAACTCTAGAGCTAAGCTTGGAGGTAATTGTTTTTATCCCAAGGGATTGTTGGAAAATGATTACAAAAGAAAATCATAAATGAGATCATTGGGCTCCGTCAGCTCGCCCCACCGAAGTAACCTCCTCACCATCTCCCTCCGCTGCTCCGGAAGCCTCACCAGTTTCTAAGGGTTCTTGCAAAATTCAAGCCTTGAATTTAGCAAGGTATGGATCCCACAGCCCGGGCTCCATGAAGGAGAAGCCCCCGTCCTGGCTGAAAGCCCAGCAATGGTAAAGCATATTCTCCATAGTTGATGATGACAATGCCGCATCCTTCTTGGCTTTAACTTCGATCTCGAGTAGCTTCGCTCTGAGCTCACCATTCTCGGCCTGAAGTTGTTCAGCACGGCGGTTCGCCTCTGCGACTTGAGCTTAGGAGGCGGATAATACGGTCTTTGCAGCCTGCTCGCCTTCTTGGGAAAAGATAAGAGCAACCTTAGCAGCATACTCATTTTTCTGAGCAACGGTCAAGACAGCTTTGGCGGCATGTTCACTTTCCTGCGCAACATTCAGGGCGACCTTGGCAGTGGCTAGCTCAGCTTAGATCTCTTCGTTTTTGGCCTCACGAGCTATGCTTCGGTATTGGGCCAGGACGGAATGCAGTATAACAAAACAAGTTCAAAAAAAAAGAGAAAGAACACATAGTAAACAAAAAAGAATCAGATGTGGGAGAAGGACTCACGGTGAGGTTCATCCCCATGGTAGATTCGAGGACATCCTCCGGGCTGCGCTCCTCAATGGCCCTCAGATCCTTCACACTAGATTTATATGCGTGGTCCACCACGTGACTCGCTGTCTCATACACTATACCTCGAAAGGCGTCGATGATCTTTTCCAGGTCCTATGGCTCAACCGATATTCGAACGATGGGGGCCTTGGCTTGAATTACTTGGGGAGGTGAAGGCATGTGTCAAGGGGGAGGAGGAGGAACTTGCCCAACAATGACAGTAGTCACCGAAGCTGCTCCCGAGTGGAGCTTGTATCTTTACCCTTAGAGGGGGATTTTGTAGTATCCCCCGTTTTAGGGGTGGCCTTCTTCGCCACCCTGGACATCTTCACGACGGGGCCCGTTCCAGACCTTTTAGCCTGAAAGGCAATCCTTAGGTCGAGAGCTCCTATCGATTCCATCTCTTCACCTGAAAAAGAACAAAAGGGAGTTAATTCACAAAAGTAATGTTTCAAAGATATATATATAAAAAGAGAGAGAGAGAGAGAGAGAGAGAGAGAGAGAGAGAGAGAGAGAGAGAGAGAGAGAGAGAGAGAGAGAATGGAGGAAATAAAGATCCTACCCTTTGGGCTGGGGGAGGAATCTATTACCACCAGCTCGGGTGTATGAACCGGGCTAAGCACGACCTCCGGGGGGGGGGGGGGGAGAATCTAAGGCAACAACCTCTAAGATCCTAAGGGTGGGTTCAGGTCCCTCCTCAGGGCTGGATTCATCTACATACTGCCTAAACCTAAGAGCAAATGCTCCCTGAAGCAGAGAAGGCCAAGTCCTAAGGTTGTGATAACTCTACAAAATAGAGTTATTTTACCATATTTTATATGTTAATTGTTGCTTAGTTCTTGAGTTTTTAATTAACTTATTAAGTTTTTATGTAATTTTTAATTTATTAGTCTTATTGTAGTTTTCTAGATTTTTATATGTTTTTATAGATATTTTATTATAATATGTTGTAGTTTAATTATTTGAAATTTGTGTTGTTAGATTATAAGTTAAAAAAATGTGATTTTATTGAACTTAATTGCCAAAGTAAATTAAATTTCAATTAGTATTTTCATGGACTTAATATGAGTTATTTTATAATTGAAAATATTTTATTCTAATTTAATATTTACTTATTATGTAGGATGTACTTTGCAATTTTTTTATGCTTGAAAAAGAAGAGAAAAGGAAATAAAAGTGGTATTTGTGAAGAGGAAATAGCAAAATTTGGCACAAGGCCATCTCACTTCAGCACCCCACGGTTTGGGCCTCTTAGGCCCGAAGCCTTCCAGTCCATGCCCCCAGGCCCGTTTCAACCTCCCCAACCGCCTGAGCCATCAGCCTTCTCCCCCTCTCCTTCGGCAAGCTTCACAACTCTCCCCAGGTCAACAGCTGTCCACCCAGCACACCACACTTCCACCTTCACGTGCACCTCATCAGCCTGGCCATTTCCCAGCCGTACACCCATTTCAGCTACCCTTTCCCAAGCCCAGCACCGAAGCCACTGTGGGCTTGCCTTCCCAGCCGCCTGGTCTCCTGCCACAGCCCACCTAGCCAATTTTCCTTGTTCCCTTGTCCCATAATACCCAAAAATGCCAACTTTTTACCCATTTTTCTACACATTTTTCACCACAACATCATCATTACACCCTATAATTTACCTCTACATACCATATTTATTTTATTTATTTAATCTAATCAATTTAATTAATTTAAATTGATTATTTTAATAACCTCACTTTGGCTATAAATATGGAGTTTCAAGACCATTTTAGGGTGCTTAATTTTTTGTTACTATCTTCTTTTCTCCCATTTTCTCTCTACCATCCTCTCTTCCATTTTGGGTTTTTTTCAAGAGCATTTGCAAGTATGTATATCATTTATTTTGTAATTTCTATTCTAGTTATGTGCTTCTAATCTTTTTCATAAGATTATTAAGATCATGATGAAGCAACTTGTAACTAGGTAATATTTATGTTGTATGTTGATTTCCCTTGTAATGCAACAAGTTTATGGATTTTTCTTCTTCATATATGTCTTTCATCTTTAATATCTCATATTTTGGATTGTTAGATAATATGCACTTTGTTCTTCATTTTGCAAAAACATAATATTCTTTGTGTAAGATGTGTCATTAAATTGTACACATCCATGCTTAGAACAAAAATATTATGTTTTGCCTTATAAATAATGTTCATTGATTTATTTGTTATTTCATTAGATTGATTTACACTAAATGCTTTGAAATTATAATTTTGAAAAGTGAAGAAAATTCCTATCTTTTTAGAAGTAATTTGTGCTTAAAATTATAAATCTATTTAGAAAATGATAGTTTAAATTATTTTAACTATCACTAAAACTTGGGAATCAATGTACTTATAAATATTATTGAACTTATATTTTGTGGATTCTAGTATCTTAATAATCTTTTCTTTTAACACTTATTTTCAAATCATTATTGGTTTATTTTTATTCTCTTAAATAGCTTTATTTTTCAATCTTTTATTTTATGTTCATAATATTAAAAATCATCAATCTTTGGAGCTAGGTTAGAATTTATTACTTTTGATTTAAAATAGTTTTCTTTTTGTTTTTAGACAACTCCTTTGGGTTTGATCTCGTGCTTACACGAACACTATATTACATATACGATTTGTGCGCTTGCGAGTATAAATGTTTAAAACATACCCATTTTGGGTCCATCAGGTTGGTTCCGTATTCTTCAAAGATAGAAGATCTAAAGTTCAGCGTTTGGTCAACTACAATGGTGCCTTTGGGATAGTTGTGGTCGTAGCGTACCACCAAGCGATCCACGCATTGGAGGAGAGTTACATTTAGGTCCGAATCGGTGGGACGACGACTAACTAGCTGTTTGGGGTTAAAACGTATTAACCTAAAGCTAGTAGTAGCTCGATCTAACTCTCTAAACAGGTATGGGTTACCTTGGCCGGAGGGGCCGGCTGCTGCCCATGACATTGCTCGGTCAGGATCGAGACGTTGATCAGCTTTGGGAGCTCGCCTATTTTGCACGAGAGGCACCTCATCCTCTTCCTCGTCAGTGTCCTCAACAGCTGGCAAGGCCTCTTGAGAAGAGGGAAGTTCAAGGATAACAAGGAGTGGAGCTCAGGTCCTTAGGGCTAGTGTTTGACCCTCGCTGATCAAATTACATGCCAGCATCGTGACATCATTCATGACCTAGTGATAATCTTTTTCCCCAAGGGAAAGACTGGACAGTTTCTTGTACTAACCCTCGAGGGTCACAGATTTGGCCGTCCTTGCAAATATAGCTACACGAGGAACAAACTCAGTCAGAGCCTAAAAAAATATTTTTGAAAGAGACAAAATTTACATACTGAAATTACAAAGATAGGGGACTTACGAGGATGGTTGAAGTACCGATGTTTGCAGTTCTTGAATCCATTTGACATAAAGAATAAATCCTTATAGTCGTTTGGATGGTTGGGGAGTTCAATGACAGAGGTGGAATTTGGAAACCTCATAAGGTAGTAGAACCCATCACCTCGCCCTTTCTGGTCCGGGCTTGCTTTGAGCAAAAAAAGTACAAAATATCTACCAGAGTGGGGACCTTCCACTCATGCCTCAGAAACAAGTACTTTAGTCCCGCCAGAAGTCTGTAGGAGTTCGGGGGGAGCTGGAAGGGAGCCAATTTTACGTAGTTTAAAAAATCTACGAAATATTGGTCCAGGGGAAGAAAAGCACCAACCTTCAGGTGCTCGTCACTCCAAGCTCCATAATCGTCTTGAAAGGGGGCACAGCTCCGCTCTCCTTCAAAGGCAGGTTGTGAGAGGAGACCGCCAGCTCCTAGCTCGATGTTATGACTCAGTAGAATTTTGTTTACTCTCCCTTGAGTCATTATCTTAGAGACTATGTGTTCAACCTTGAAGAAAGCGTTGGGATCGACAACAACCTCCCTCTCTACCACGGGACCAAAATGTAGGATAGGAAATTCGGAGGCGACCTGTTTGCCTTTGTGCTTGTGCTAGGTATTTGAGCTCGCGACGGTCTTCTTTGGAGGTGCCATAATTCAAATCGCCTGACGATAAAGCAGTCTAGTTAGTAGGCAACCTAAGATGGTCTATAACTATGTCGTAAAGGAACGAGGGATGAAATGAATTATTTTTGTTATACGAGCTAGAATTAGCCTTAGCCTCATCGTGGATGCCACGCGGTATCCTAGGCTACGCGCCTCGATTTCTTAGCAATCCCCAGATAGTTCGGGATTCATGTGTCAGAAATGTTAGACCCACTACTTTCCTTGGGAAAACGGTTTAGCGCAAAACTTCTTAAGAAAGCGTAACCCCTAAGCTACCTGGTATTAAACCTAAAAACCCTTCAGTTTCTATACCCCGAATGGGTATTAATTAAACCAATTTGTCATTAGGGTTACTCAAGATTAACCCAGAAATTTGCCTAGTTTTAGGATGTCTTATTTCTAAAACATGTTTGGGCTCACTCATTGAGCCTAAACCGAAACCTATTTCCTATGAGCATTTAGAAATATCCTAATGGTAACAAACAATGAACATTGTTGAGAACAGAAATCTCATTGGATAATGACGAACAAAAAAGAAAGAAAACTTTTCAAACCAAGGGATAAGGTACTTACAGGAAATATGTTTGTTTCGGAGAAGATGTAACTGCGGCCACGGAAAGCTTTCGAAGGTCTGGAACATGATGAAAGTTCTGGGGATTCTAGAGAAGAAGAAAGGGAGCTTGAGAGTTTAAAAAAGGGAATTTTTTTAATACAAAGGTGGTGATATTTGTAGACTGATCACCTTATACATAAACTACAGAAATTAATATGGGCCATCTAATTAGGTTAGCTCGAGATCCAAGGGCCAAGATTAAATAGACCAGATGGCGGCAGAAAGTTGACAAGATAATTATTTCAGTCCTCAAAACCCGAACAAACGCCAATCGCAAAAGGCCACGTGTCTAGTAATCGAGTAGTAGGCAGGCATGATTTTATATGACAAAAGTCTAAAAGCCCCTACAGTGTATGTCAGAAGATGACGACGTCAAACACGAGCAGGGGCTTGTGGGGCAAATGTTGTACCCTAATTTTAGCACGATTTCACTCACTCAGATCGAGTACAACTGGCAGGTAAATATGTGGAAAATATAACCAAGTACAATATCTAATCATTAACCACTTGAGCAGCTCGAGGTTCATCGTGGTCAGACCCGATATTGGGCGTCCTAGATCATTACGAGCTAGGAGTCAGATAGCTGTCAAGCTTGAGCTCGTATGAGATATTCAGCTCGTGAGGACCCAGATATAACGCATACTAAAGGATCCCAAGAGACTCGGGGATTCTTTATACGTTCATTAATGATCAGACCGTATCGTATTTATGTCATTTATTACCCAAGACAGCAGGAACGTGTTTATTATGTTATCTTATCATATCCCAATGTAAATGGGAATAATCTGTATTAATTATATACCATATATGTAATTACGCGGTTTGTTTACACGGTTACCCAAACCTATCCATGGAATTTCCCTATAAATACTGGGAATATTGGACAGGAAGGGGAACCATTATTCTGTATTACCGAAACTCTGCCAAAATAGAGAGAGAAACAATAATAATATTGATGCGTGGACTAGGTGAATTTTAACCACTGAACCACGTAAAAGTTCGGTGTTTTTGAATGAGTTCTTGTTATTTCATTACGGTATACTACTAAGCACTAATTTTCCCTTTTTACTTCTTAATTTCTCGTTGACGAAAAACCGCGTCAACAATTACGTTAACATATTGGTGCACATGTTCCCTAAAGACTCATTAATTATTTTTTTAAAAAAATCATTTTAATTGATTTTAAAATTGTAAAAATCAAATAAAATTGCATTTAATTAATAAAAAATGTAAATTAATTTAAATAATGAATTAAAAATATATATTACTTTTTTAAAGGAAAAAATATATATTATTTCAAATTACTAAAATAAAATTTTATTCATTAAAACATATTTACAAAAATATTTTTTTTACTTATTAATTAAATTAATATTATGTTATTGTATTAGTTCTTACTCACACTAATCAAATAATTTTAATTTAAAAACATAAGAACTAATACAATAACACAATTTTGATTTAATTAATAAGTTAAAAAATTCATTTTAGTAAATATGTGTTAATGAATAAAATTTTATTTTAGTAATTTTAAGTAATATATATTTTTTCCTTTAAAAAAAAGTGATATTTATTTTTTAATTTATTATTTAAATTAATTTATATTTTTTATCAATTAAATACAATTTTATTTTACTTTTATAATTTTAAAATCAATTAAAATATTTTTAAAAAATAATTAATAAGTCTTTAGGAAACATATGCACTAATATGTTAACTTAAGAAATTTTTGTCTTTAAAAAAATTAGGGACTTAAAGTGTTACTATATAAAAAAATTTGGATTTTTGCGCTAATAACTCTATAATATATATATAACCAATGTGTAATTTGTTCTGTGGTTTACGTTATTGTCATATTATTTAATTTTATTGTATTTATATGAGTTTTATAAAAAAAAATTATATTTTTAGATACAAATATTTGTGATATTCGTTGAAAAAATTCAAAATTTTCATCAATACAAAAAATATCCCCCATATTCCTATAAAATTATAATGTCTATATTTCCATTACGCCCATATTTTCCTGGTTGATTGTAAGTTATTCTAATTACCTACAAGCAAATATTTAAATTAAATGTAAATAAGTGTATGCTCTGTGTGATGTTTGAGAGGCCAACTCTATCAAAACCAAAGTTCCCCATAGGGCAAGTAATTAGAAACAATTAATTACCTGAAACGAACGAGTAAAGATACTCAAAGAATGAGGATACACATAAAATAAGGCATGTAGAGATGATTCATTAATAGCCGTAAGAGCAGATGCAGCTTGTTAAAAGAGAAATATACAGCGCTGGTAGGTGACATGAGCCATGCCACATAACAAATCAAACATGTTTTAAGCAAAGAATCAGCCACCTTTGGTTACTCCAAATTTAGTCAGTGAAAAACTTTTCAAAATCCCTGTCTTTTTCAGCCTCGTATGCACTTTAGTATTCTTTTATCAATGGCCTCACTTTAGAAAGTCTTTCTTAAATCACCGCCTAAACTTCACCCAACCCCCTCAAACACTCAGCTATAAGAAGAGCTCATACTTTCCTACTTTGTCATCACCATCATCATCAGCATCAACAGCATCACCAAATCACTCTCTCATCTTCCTTTGTCCACTCAATACTTTTGGTTCGAGAAATGGCCAACAAAACCCAATGCTCCTTTCTCTTGGCTTCTCTTCTCGTCCTCGGTCTCCTTCTAGCCATAGCTAACGAAGGAGTTGCAGCACGCAGTGCCCCAAACAACCCCAAGACAGTTGACAAGAAACAGCCCGAGTATCTGGTTGATCCCCACGACGGCACTGTGCTCATTCCAGGCTTTGGACGTGTAATAGTGCCAAAACCGCATGGCCATGGTCATGGTCATCCCTCTTACAAGAATTACAATCCAATCACCGGCACTTATGCTCCTCCAAAACACATTGGCAGCCATGGCATTGGCGGCCACATTGGCGGTATGAGTGACAGACCAAGGCGCAGTTATATTCCAGGTGCTGATGACACATTCATCCCCAACCCCGGATTTGAGGTCCCCATTCCTGGCCGCAGTGGTGTTCCTACAACTGGCAGTGGCACTGGCAACCCCTGATGTTGTTAGCTGTCTTGGTCTTGGTCTTGGCTTGGCATAATAGCATTGCCTTGTTATCATTCTAGCTATTTTCTATGTTCACTCTGTATTTTAAGTTTAAGGAGTCTAGATCAATGTATTGCTTTTCTAATAAGGTAGTAAGTTAGTTTGAGTTTGAGTTTGAGTGTATCGTAGTTAAATTAAGTCCATGGTCTTTTGTGTACTGTTGTTCTTTCGCAATATGCAATAATATCAGATTTTCTCTTACGCGTTATATGAATTTACTCCACATTATCTTTTATGGGAAGGAATACACTCCAAAGTTACAGAGTAATGAAGAAGAAGGCCATGGTTATTATAGCATGACACCTAGATTTTATTACTCTGACCACTTTCGGAATAGACAAATCACACACAAAAACCAGAGTCTAAACCCACCACGTTGTCTGAGGAGGGGACTTGAAAAAGATAATTTATATAAATTTTTATGACTAAAAAATAAATAAGTTTTTAACATTAAAGACATCACATATATAATTTTTCGTTTCGGATGTCAATCTGTTCAATGTTTTAGTGTTATTCTACTGCTTTCAACGTGATTCATATGTATAAAAAAATATAAAAAAAAATTGTAGGTTTAAAATTTGATCACTACTTATTATAATTGTAATTTTAACAGTAGTTTAAAAATCTAAATATTTCTGTTGTTTGAGTGATTGTACAAAGTTTTTTTGTCATTAATTATTTAGTGTAAATTGTGCTACAACTATGAGTACGTACAATTTGAAAAAATTTACTATTATTGAAGCCGACATTCTATGTATATAATTAGAGAATTGTTATTGGACTAATTTAAAAGTTGGTAGAATTGCGTAAAAATTAATATTCTACCCGGCATATTTTAATTTAAAAATAAAATATAAAAGAATTCTTATTAAATTGCACTAATTTATATCAATTGACGTTGAACACCACCATATACAATAGCAATGCTATAATGATGATTGAAAAAATTCGTTTACACTAAATTTACGCAATTCTACCAACGTTTAATCAATTTTGTTTCAAAGTGGAATCACAAATACATATGCACTACTGTGTGTAGATTTTATATAAAGTAAAATATTTAATATTTTTAAAATATTGCACGTATATACTTAATTTTTTATTTAGCAGTAAATATACTCAATGTTCATAGTTAATGTTTTTAAAATATTGGATTTTTATACTCAAATATTTTTTTGGCAGTATAAAGTGCAACATTTTAAAAATACTGGACATATTTACAGCAAAATAAAAAAAATTGAGTATAAAAATATAACATTTTAAAAATATGAAGTATATTTACCACAAAAAAAATTGAGTATAAAAGTAAAAAATCTTAGAAACATTTGGTATTTTATCATCAGCTTACTCTATAATATATATAAATATTATTATATAGTTGAGATGTTCTCCTGATTGGACAAATGAAGAAATAAAGGGAGGGATACATGTCACAACTCACAAGTCAAATCCCTAAAAGGAAATTAAATGAAATGAAATGATTTTATTGATAACAAGGGATTATAAGTTCAATTGTCTGATAATTGACAAGATCAAGACAGTTTACATCGCAATCAAAGTAGTAGCAGCGGACCAAAGTATCAGTTTTAATGGCATGATTTAGTATTTTCTGGTTTGGGTTTGTCAACAAAGATTATGACTTATGAAGAGACCAGATGTATAAGTTTTGTTAACACATCAAAAATGTCTTGACTAAAACGATTGATGGGCATCATTATGGAGCTTGACATAAACCATTAACAATGTGCATATTCATTAATGAGAAATATATAACAAAATTAATGTAACATGTCATGATGAATGTTATAGACTTCATTAAGTAGTGCATGAATATCCAAACAATCAAAAAGACTAGATATTCCATTTCCTATAGTACACAACACAACCTTTCTCAGTACACATTTGACAAAACCACCTCACTTCAACTGGCAAAACATCTCTAATTCATCCAGGTCAAGCCTTCCTGAGAGGGGAGAAAAAGAAAGTAAATATGAAGGTGTTTACTGAAATAAATTTTCAAACATCAAATGTAAACAGTGAAAATTATTCTCAAAACTTTGCAAAAAGTCCTAACAAATAAAAAGAAATGTTCATTTCCTTGCCAATCATGCAACAAGAAAATAAAACTTTGCTTTTAGGAGATTTATCAATTATTGATATCACCTTTAATTAATCCAGGCTTATCTTGAGCTGGGGTAACAATGAGAAGGGACCATAGAGGACTCAAATTTAAAGAGGTTAGGTGTTCTTTACTGCTTAAGGACTATTATTTTTTTACTTTTTCTTTTTTATGGATACTTGTCTCCCCATTCATGGGAGCAAACCATGGACCCAATCACTTGGCCATGGCCTACCTATAGGTACTGAAAAGTATAAAGTTAACTTGGTTTTAAGGCACAATTACTGTCAACATTGATAAAAAAAATTGTAATATTAACAGGTAAATAATTAGAATTTGAGGTTTATTCTATTTCAGATTAAAAGAGAAAGGGAGAGAGAACATAATTAGCCGCGCTATTAGGCCAATAATAAATGAATACAATAAAAAGATCACCAACCACAGACCCATTCATGAATTAAGAATTAAGAGCCGAATTTGTTTGACCTAACTGAATAGGAGAGGCAAACTAATGATTGCTTCAAAACTCAGTATGCAAAATTTGGCTGTATATTACTTATTATTCCCAGAAGTCATTTTCCATACCTTTAATAGCTCTAAATCTTTTCATTTACTAAACCTTCCTCTCTCATATAATCAAAACTTCATCATCCATTGTTTATGATCCATAATTATTGATATAAAGTTGTTGATATACCTATAGAGAGACACGTTGCTCATATGAAAATTGACCCCTAAATACTAATGTCTACACCATTTTCTATTAGGACTACCTAACCTAGGACCATACTATCAATTATCAAAATACCTTTTATCATATCATGGTATTAGAAAATGCCACATGTGATGTGTTATTATCACCTCCAAAGTTCTACCATGATCAATTAAAATTCAATCAATGCCAAGCTTAAGCAAAAGTTTATTTCTTCAAATACATAATTAAATGTTCCTACCCATAATTCAGACCTTAAAGACAAATATTTCATGGAATTTTCAATACAAAAAAATCCCATGGTTTAAAATGTGTAATCATTATTGATCTTCAACTACAATGCATTAAGCCTTGTAGTAAATGTAGACAGATACAAGAAAGCAACTCTCAACAAGGCCAGAGCAGAAGAAAAAATAAATAAAAATACAGATAGGCATAAAGATACGTTTACATTATAGAGTTATAAGGGCTTCAACTTGTTTAGTTTTATTCATACCAAGAAAATAAAAATATGTCAATAAGAATGTCAACTTCATGAAAGAAAATATTGCTTAGAACAAGAAAATGTACATAAAAATAAATAAATAAAAAGTTCAATCTTCCAAATGGGTTTCGAATTTCCCCAGCATTAATCAATCAAATGCAATCATCCAAATATAAATCAACAAAATCAAAGGTCGGATCCATCATACAACAACTGAAATACAAAATCCACATACATAAAAGCACGAACCTGAATCAAAATCAGGTAATGATTATCTTGAAAAGGACGAAGTAGAGGAAGCCAAAAAAAATGAGGAGGAAAAGGTAATCCACAAAAACAAACAGCTTGGTTGAGCCATGGTTCCTCTCCTTCGTCGTCGTCTTGTTCTTGGTGTTGATGTTGATGTTGTCTGGTTCAGGCTGCGGGTCCAGTAATTCAAGTTTCGCCATTTTTGCGTTGCAGGTGAAGATCTAAGCCCGGAGGGGTTGAATATGGAACAAGTTTTCGAGATCTGGGGCTATTTTCGCAAATTTAGAACCTTGGAGGGTTCCTATACTATATTTCACATTTACATTTGTTGTTCTTTTGCGCTAGTTAAAATACCCTACTTACCCTAACATAGATTCTAATGTTGAATTAAAAAAAAAAAAAATTGTGTAAGCTCTCGGGAGTTGGGAGTTCTTTGCTGACACTTAAAAAAATAATTTTTTATTTAATTAATTAAAATTTTAAAAATTAAACATAAAATAGTATTTAATAATTCTATTTTTATTTATTATTTTTAAAAAATTTAATTAAAATTCATTAAATTTTTAAAACAAAAATTTTTCACTTTCAAAAATTTTTTAAACCATTTTTTATTTTTTAGTTTTTTTTTTCTTCTCTTCTTCAAATCAACACTCATATTATATTGTTAAACAAAAAATAAAAGTAAAAGTTATCAAAAGTATTTATTATTTTTTGTTTTTAAAAACAAAAAACAAAAATAGTTATCAAATATATTTTTATTTTTTAAAAATAAAGAAACAAAAATAAAAATAATATTTCTATTTTTTTGTTTAAAAAATTCAAAAATAAAAATTTTACCAAACACAACCGTAATTTTTCTTGCTTTAATTAAAGAGATTTTTACATAAAATACTAATTTTCGCTAAAAAATTACGTTTTTACGGTCAAACATTTTTTTCTTTCAATTTGACAGTTTTTACTTTTTTCTTTTTTTGTGTTGTTTCAAGTTTTTTTTTACGTTGTTTTTAGATTTTTTTTGAGTTAATTTTTATTAAAATAGGAACTGTAAAAAAGTAAAAATAAAAATAAAAATAAAAAATGTGTATTTAAGAAAAAAAATCTCTTAATTTAAATGTCTTTTTTTCTCTTACTTTCCAAAGAATTCAATTTTGGCCAAAAAATTAAATGAAAATTTTATTTTGAGCTGTTTTTTCCCATAACATAATTAAAACTAATAAATTGATTGTTGAATAAGCTATAACTTTTTTACCAAATTAGTTTTTACTACTTGAAACTAAGTTTTTTTGGGTCTTGGAAACCGAAATTGGTACCCTTGATGCTTATATACTATTGTATGCTAGTCTTTTTCACCTTGTTGACGTTGATTCACCCTTTGGAGTAATATTTTGTCATTGTGACTTGTCAAAAAGCTATTGTATCATACTTGGTCTATAATAATGTGTTGAATATGTTATGATTGGTTAAATACATAGTGTAATTATTAGGCACAAAGAGATGCAAAAACCATAACGGTTTCACTAAAGTCAACACGTGAATGTTGACAATTGGTATAGACATCTATAAATCTTCTTTTTGGGTCCAAAGTGTTTCTTTTGAGTGTATAAGAGTACCCAAAAAGTTTTGAGGTGCCAAGTCAGAGAGACATTCGTTGCGTTACTGGTCCTTTGAATCACTACATAGGCAACACATCGCCTGCATGGTGGTGATGCATCGCCTGGGCGGTCTGCACAAGACCGTATAGTGACGTGTTTTTTGCTCTAAAATTCAAATCAAATGCTTTAATCTCATTGGTTGAGTCTGATGAGGGATTCTATTCTGATGAGGGATTCTATATTATTTAAAGGGGTCACGAGTTTTTGGTAAATTGATTACTCACCTCTCTCTCTCTAGCTCTCAAGATTACTAGTTTTCTCCAAGATCTTCATCAAGAAAGTTTAACTTGCATGAAGATTCAAGACTTGTAACTCTCAATCTCATTCCATTGTAGTAACTTCAAGCAATCTCAAGGGGAGGCTAGGAATAGTGATTTTTGGACAATAGATCTTCATTTGTGTCAAGTCTTCTTACATTTTGTGATTCACATGTAACTTGGTTTTCTCTTCACAAATGTCTATTCTTTTCTCTTGATCTAATCTGTGTTATTCTATCATTAAATCCATGGTTGTATTATGATTAAATGTTTCTAAATTCATATTATAATTGTTTAATTACTTATTATTAATTTATCAAGATTTGCATTCATACTTTAAATATGTTTATTTAATTATCAAGATTTGCATTCATACTTTGAATATGGTTCTTGATTAGTCTTTGACCCTCCATGGTTTGAAATATTGAATTAATTCTCATTATTTATTATTGGTTTAGAAAGTGTAAGCCATAAATCCCTAATAGAATGAAACCTTGGAATTTTAATAATAAAAAAAATTAGAGAACATATGATTTCAACATTTAAGGCAAAACATAGTCCAAAGACCAAATTCACAACATTTTTTCTTTAATAAAAAAAATCTAGAATCATTTACATTTAGAAATTTGGAGTTTCTCAATCAATCCATGATTATCAAATAAATTTGGAGATTTCTCCGAAAAACCTAATTCTCTTTGAGCTCGTGTTCTAAAAAGAGAGCTATTACCTTAACAACGATATCATTGATGCTAAATGTGACTCGAAATATTCTTCTGTTTGGAGGAGTTTGATATAGGGGGAGAAGATTATTATGAATGGCTCTAGATGGAGAAATGGGGATGGGAATAGTGTTCAAATTTTGCATGACCCCTGGATTCGAGACCCTTTAGCTTCAACATTTATGATAAGCCTACTATCTTGATGATTTTCATGTGATTAACTTGAATCTTGGAAATGGACAATGAGATGTTGACTTCCTTAGAAGAGTGTTTAATGAAGACGAGGCTAATCTCATTCTTAAAATCCCTTGTGAGAATGACTCTTTGAGTGATAAGTTGATGTGGCATTACACCAAAAAATGGAGAATACAATGTTCGTAGTGGGTATAAAAGGACCATGAGTTTAAGCAATATAGCTGAGACATCGGATACTATGAGAACTAAATCATGGTCGAAGTTCCTCTGGAAGATGAGAGTGCCACCCACAATTAAACACTCTTTTTTGGAAAATTAGTCATTCTTGTCTTCCTAATAACCGTGCTTTGTTTTGCAGATATGTCATACCGATCCTTTATGTTTAAGGTTCTCTGGTGGTCATATGGAGAATGCTTTCCATGCTTTTTGGCGATGCCCAAGCATTGTGAAATTTTGGAAACAAGTTGGCTTTTGGCAACACATAAAGAATTGTTTTGAATATGATCCCATTTTGTTTTTGTCTAGGATTCATAGGGTGCTTTCTAGAGAAGAGTTTGACCTCTTTGCTATCATGTTCTGGTAGCTTTGGTACGTGAGGAACAAGCTAAGGAGAAAATGTGCCAGATTCGGTTGACTTGCTAGAGTGGTGCTCAAAGTTCAATATTGAGTTAAAGAATGCTAACTCAACGTATGTTCGAAATGAAGCCGGGTGGAAACCGCCAATGAAAAACCAAGTTAAAATAAATGTGGATCCGTGTGTGCACCACAATGACAGTGGTTGTGGAGCGGGTGTTGTGGCAAGGGACTGTCGTGGACAATGTATTGCAACAAAGGCATCTTTCTTTCAAAGGCCTTATGATGTTTAATAGCCGAATTATTTTCTATCAAAGAGGGCTTGTTATTGGCTAGCAAGTCGGGTTTACAACAATTTATTGTTGAATCTGATTGTATTAATGAAGTTTCAATTAGGGATGGAAACAGTGCGAGTAATTGGCAGCAGGTGCTCCCCCGGCCCCATCCCTGTTAATCATTTTAATCCACATCCCCACATATTCTCCGTTGAGGATGGGCGGGGAATCCCTGTTGGAGTGGGAATCCCCACGGGTACCCATTTATTTATAAATAAAATAAACAAAGGTAGATCACCTAAAATTAATATATATTACACTATTTTAATCACTCAAAGCATTAAATATGTCCAAAATAAAAATAAAAAAATATTTTAAAAGTTACTATTATGCTACAAAGTTACATAAAGAAACATGTAAAATAAATAAAAAAAATTAAGCGTGACCATGTTGGGGCGGAGAATGATATCCCTGTCCCCGCCCCGTTTAACATTCGGGGTTAGAAAATGGCCCTCATCCCCACCCTATTAGGGGCAAAAACCCGCGGGGCCCCATCCCCGTGGGAAAATTTTCCATCCCTAGTTTTAATGCTTCAGCAAAGTAGTATTTTTTATGATGATTTCGAGTAGGGTTGTTCAATTTTGTTTTGCAACTAGTCAAATGTGAATAACCTGTCCAAACTAATCAAAAAAAAATCGATGAAAAACACAACTAAAAAAATTGACAAAAAATGTAACCCGAAAAAACTAACGAAATCTTAACTCGCTCAATTATTACATTAGGTGGGTTGGAAATGGTCCAACCTGCCCAATGTAACACAAACCACCCATTTAACACTTACACTTAATTTATATTAAAAATTATTATTTTGAGGATGAATGTTCAATGTTGATTTAATTAATTTAATGAATAGTTTCTCATAGTCAAAACAATTTTAATTTAGAATAATATTTTTTATAATAAATTTAAAATAATTCATCAAAAATATCTATTTTTTTTTGTTAAAATTTTATTATCTCAAAGCATTTAATTATGTTACCAAGTTACCCTATAATACATTGAAATAATTAAACAAGCTCAATAACATGATTAAGAAAAATGAAATCAAGTTGAGCGGGGTTAACTTGACCAACCTGACCATTTTATTGGACGGGTTCAGAAACTTTTTCCCCTTAATTGGGTAAGTTACGAATTGGCATATGTGAACCCAACTTTAACATTGGACAGGTATAAAACCCCTATAATCCCACAAACTCGTCCGATAAACAGCCCTAAATTAAAAAGTCTAATTTAGGGTATTATAAACTTTATCCCCAGTATTGGTTTTGGTGATTTTTGTGTTGAGTTTAGAGAAACAATAGGTTAGCTCATTGTTTAGCCAAGACAAATTTAGTTTATGTAGAATAGGGATCTTCCCTTGTTGCTTATTTTGTCATTTAGACCAACTTTACCCATTCCTTTGTAGTTAGTTTATTGGGCTTTTTTCTTGTATACTCATATACAGAATAAAAGTTGTAAAAATACAGTGAGGCGGCATTAATTACATTTATATGGTCAATCAAAAATTTAAACAAAAATACGACTTCTTCTTTAATGAGCTCGCACTCAAAGGAAGCTTATCTCTTCTAAAACCCAAAACCAACGAAACAATCAAAAGCAAACCAGAAAATCCTCTCCATGACGGTGATTTACCAATAAAATGGAAAACAACCCATCACAGCGACTGGAAAACACCTAAATAACATTCAATTCCAACGAAATTGAGACAAAAACAGGTAAGAAACGGAAGAAAAAAAAATTCAATTATAAAAAAAAATTCAAACACTTAATATCTGGTATAAATATATTTTTCATTTTTCCAGAACAAATGAGGTACAAGGGGAAACATTAATAATGAGTTTCCAAACGAAGTGGAATCGTAATCTCAAGTATGACAATTTTAATATTTTTCCTAAATATTTTAATTAAATATGATTGCAAACTATTTTACCTGTTGCTTACCGATAATTGTCTTTCAAATCTTGTTGTTTTTTGGTTTCTACAACAAATAGATATAAAAAAACAACTGAATATTAATTCGTGTTGTTTTTTTTGTTTTGTCTTTAAACAACTGGATATGAAAAAAAAACACAAAATCCTGTGATCCGCAAGGGGAAAGACCAGGTAAAAATTGTGCAATCCCACATCGCCTAGGGAAGGTCAAGTGTGATGATTCTAAGACTGTTTAGGTATGGAACTACACAGTTGAAGAGAGCTTAAATGGATTGATGGGTACTACCTATTCCAAAAAGATGCATCTCCTTTTCGGTAGTCCATTACTTGAGAACTCCAAAGTTAAGCGTGCTTGACCTAGAGTAGCTCATGATGGGTGACCTCCTGGAAATTTTTCCCAGGGAGCGTGTGAGTGAGGACAAAGCATGCTGGAAAGACTCATGTTGATTTGCAGGGCTAGTCGTCATTCCAGGAAGCAGCTATAGTGACGTGGGGCGTTACAAATGGTATCAGAGCCTTGACCCAGCCAAAAGTGTGGCCGACGGGGACATCGGACCCCTAAGGGTGGGTGATTGTGACAGTCAGAATCCCGTGATCCGCAGGGGGAAAGACCAGGTAAAAAGATGTGCAATCCCACACCGCCTAGTGAATGTCAAGTGTGATGATTCTAAGATTGTGTAGGTATGGGACTACACCATTGAAGATGACTTAAATGGATTGATGGGTACTACCTATGCCAACAATATGCATCTTCTTTTCGGTAGCCCATCACTTGAGAACTCCAAAGTTAAGCGTGCTTGACTTGGAGTAGTCTCATGATGGGTGACCTCGTGGGAAGTTTTCCCAAGAAGCCTGCGAGTGAGGACAAAGCACGCTGGAAAGACTCATGTTGGTTTGTAGGGTTAGTCATCATTCCAGGAAGCAGTCATTGTGACGTGGAGCGTTACACTTATAATCAATCAAACTTTCCTTATTGTCATTTCTAGTCTTATAGAAATTCATAAGGTAAAGGAACAACGACAACAAAACATAATATGGTTCCATAGCCTTCAACGCAACACTTTCATATCGCTCACTTTTCAATGAGTTATACATGAAAATGATCCTCTCATTGACATTCAAACGACCTAGAATCCAATAACTATCCTTCCTCATATTTATTGGAAACAACATATGATCACATTCAATCCATGGTCTACCACACATCAACATTTTCCCCTTGGTAAACTCAACAACCTCATGCTTTAGATTCACAATAGAACCATCCTTATTCTTCTGCACAAATTCCTCATACAAAGAAGAAATAGAATCACTAAAACAACAATCTATTGTAATGAAGTTCACCTTAGGCCCAGGTAAATACTACCCCTTTTTTTTTTATGTAATAAAATATTACATCAATGTGTTGTAAACAACACAAAAACAATAACAACAAAATCATAAATAAACCCATTAAAACAACTAAACTGTAACAAAACAACAACCATTATAAAAATAATCAAAATGCTCGGTAACTATAAATAAATAGCAGAACAACACAAAAACAACATTAAAAATTAAAAAACATAATGAATCAGTAAGACATTCGCCACAATGAACAAGAGTGTGGAACCAGATCTTATCATTCACAGAATCAACACTCAGATCAAATGGAGGAGTAAATAGATTCTTGTGTTTTCTGGTAAATATTGTTCTTCCTGCCAAACAAAAAATAAAAAAAATACATATTATAATTGAATAATGAAATCAATACAAAAAACAAAAAGAACAAAAATATTAACATACCTCACCCTTTTGTTTCGACCATCAGCTAACCAAGCATCAAACTCCTCCTCATGAATTGGATCATGAACTTGCCCAATGTTCTCATCTAGTGGCAGTAAATCTTTAGCATAACTAACCACCTTGTAATCTTCAACTTCTTGAACTGAACGAGAACCACCAGATTCAAAATCCTTACAAAATGGAGACTTCAAAATAGCTCCAGGTTTTGCGAGCCTCTTCTCAACAACAGGAGTTGCTTGTAGATCAACTGCCCCAACCTTGTCAGAAATAACAACTTCAGGCTACTGAACTGATGCAGCAACAGAAGCATCCTCAACTGTTTTGGCAACCGAACTTACATTGTCAGCAACAGCCGATCCACTTGAAAACAATTGGAAAACAACAATGAAAAACACATATAAAAGATAAACATTTATCATAATAAAAATAAATCAGCAATACAAAAACAACATTTAGACAACATCAAAATAACATTTATAATAATCAAATAAAGTTAGCAACACAAAAAAAAAAAACATTCAGACAACAACAAAACAACAACACAACTAACCATCATTTTTGACACAGCTGCTAATCCAGTCAATACAGGATTATCAACTTGAAGTTGGCTTAGTCCATTGAAAAAATTATCTAAATCCTTCTCACTATCAGCCTTAAAAAAATACATAAAAAATTTAAACAAATTAATGTTACAATATTGAAATTAAATAAATGAAATATTCATACGTACCTTGCCAACTTTTTCCTCAACGACTTTTTGAGAAGATCCCTCGACAACATTTGAATCTTCATCCACATCAACTTTCTCTCCAACATTATCGCCAATATCTACTTCATCACCACCTCCACCATGATGATGATCACTTTGGCCCTAAAAAACATCATTCTTATCATCACTTTCCTTATCATCCTCATCATCATCATTATCCTTTAACTCCTCATCATTGTTCTTATTATGAATGTCAGCATCACTTTCGGTCTCTTCATCATCTTCAACACCCACATCAACCTTAGCATGAACAGTTTCCTACACAAACAACATTTGGGTTTTTTGTTTCTTTAACAATAAAACAAATACTAAAAAAATAAGACAAAATTTTCAATACCTTTGAAACAGAATGCTCAAACATTGAATAAATTTTTTTGTGCAAATCTTGTACAGAAGAAATAAGATCCTTAAAATTCAGCTCAACAAAGGCTTTCAAGACAAACATGCCAGTGAACAACGACTGCTGCTGACTTACAACCTAGAAAGTTTTCTCTTTAATTCGTCAATACTAGATGAGGAAGCACTTTTATCTACCTTTGAAGAACAACCACCATCAAATGTCTTATCTGGAAAATCATCATCTTCAACTTCTTCCGCATCAAGTTTCGTTTCATGAACAACACGTTTATCTTTACCAGGGTCATCAAGTGTTCGATCTTGAAAAAACCCTTTCAAATTCAACTCAGCAAGCTCTGTATCAGTGGGAACCAAGTTTTGTAGTCGTAACTGCAACAGTAAAACAACAACAAAACAACATAAACGAAACATCAAATTATTAACAACAAAATCCAGAGAAACGGAAAATCAACAAGAAATAAACAACATAAGAAAATATACATTTGCCAAAGGAATATAAAAAATGTGCCTCTTCAATTCGTACAAAGTTGGAGTTTTTATACCAGTGCTCCAGTTTAAAATGCTTGGAACTGTAGCACTCTCACGAACAACATATTTGCCTTCAATGTAAGGGAAACACTCGAAAAACCAAACTTGGAAAGCATAAGGACAACCTAACAACCTATAATAACATTCATAATGATCTTTGTCATGAGCTCTTACTATTTGTTTTTCTTCTTAATCCCACTAGCAATCTTCCCCTTAAAAGACTTCAAAGTAACAGCAAACGACTCCTTCCCCCAAAAATATTCATGATAAAGGCTACTATCAACAATATCTTTATCTTCTTTAGAAACTGCTCTATCCTTAGGACCACTCAAAAGAAAACACTGAACCAAATACAGAACAACTAATTTGATGGCAAGCTCATCATCATTCCCCCACATCTAACCATTAAATGCATCTTTTATTATTTTGCTTACTCCAACGAGACACTTTTCAATAATACTATTGTAATCTTGCCTATAATCCATTTTGTTACATTCCCCATGGCAATCCAAGCTAGTGATCAAACTAAATTCCTCAATACTAAATTTGATCCTACGAACAGAAATATTTGCCCAAAACTCATCAGGATTAGGCTGATTAACCTCACTCAACAACAAACTATGGGACAGTTGAGGTTGAAATGTGAAACTAGGAATACCCAAATAATGACCAAATATGGTTTTAGAAAACATCACCTTCTGCCTATCAGAAAAATGCTTATTCAAGTTTGTAATGACACTATAATTACAAGTTGCAACCAATTTAGTATTAAAATAGTCTGACTCGGCATAATTGTTGTCCCAAACCTACAAACAAAAATAAAATAAGTTACATAAACATAAAACAATAACAAATACAAACAAAACAAAAAAACCAATAAAACCCTAAAACAACATGTAATTAGAAACAAAACCAAAAAAAAAAAATTAAACCAATTAAAAAAAAATGCATACAAGTTTCAAATCAATACAAAAAAAAAAAAAAAAAAAAAACTAGAATACTTTAACAAAATCACAAAATAATGATCACAAATAATTTTCCCAAAAAAAAAAAGCAAAACAGATAAACGAAAGCAATTAGAAAAATAAATAAATAAATAAAAATCAACCTTAGCCCCTTTATCCGCTTACACTATTTCCCTCTTCATTCCAGAAACTTCAGAAATTTTGGGACCACCACTTTTAGTTCTTAACCTTTTTGCTTTCCTATCTTCAACTTGATCAGAAATAACACGTTTCTTCAAAGATTTAGAACTATCTTCATCAGTTTTTTTTGGATTGCCTTTAGGTTGTTTTCCTTTCGTGGACCGACCAACAACTTTCTTCCCCATTCTCGAAATCTCTTTACAAGGCTTAGATGATTTTCTGGGTTTTTTTTGGAGATGGAGAACATGAAGCAGAACGTAATAGCCATCTCCAGTGACACACCACTATTTATAGAGATACAAAAACGGTTTACAGAAATTTGAAATTAAAATTTTGTTAAGAAAGAGGGGGAAAACAAAAAATGCTTCATAACCTATAATGTGATAGCTATAAGATCGTGGAGATAAAACTGTTCATTTAACCAAGAAGATCATGAGAAGATAGAGAATGGACTGAAGAGAAAAAAATAGTGGATTGAAGGTGCAGGAGTTGTACAAACGTGTAAGTTATTTCAATATATATATATATATATCTTCTATATAATAAGTGTATAGATAACGGAAATTATTAGTTTTAACAGTTTTTTATTTTTTAATGTTAACTTTAATGGAATATTATTATATTTAACAGACTATTCTTATATTTAACGGTAGTTTGTAAACACTTAAACTTAAATAAAATAAAATAAAATATTTTTGAGATATTTTATAATGATAATTATTTAAAAATAATAAATAATTAAACAAAATAAAATAGGATATTTTGAGATATTTTACAATGATAATATTTAAAAATAATAAATAATTAAACAAATTAAAATATGATATGTTTGAGATGTTTTACAATGATAATTATTTAAAAATAATAAAATCATACGTTTTATAACTTAAATAAAATTTAATTAAATTTAAACTCACTTATTAGAATAATATCATATTAAACATATAATATAATCTATTGTCAATTAGCAACAAATTATTTATAAAAAAAAAACTAGCAAGAAACTTAAATTTAAAATCAACGTAATATATAGTGTATATATATATATATTGTAAGCTAAACGTTTAAAAAAGTAAAAATCGTGTGCACATAGAGGAAACCGTAATCTTGTAATATTAAATATATTATACAGTAAAAAAAACTGTATAAAAAAAAATTGGCGCCTAGTAATAAGAAAGTAAAAATAGTGTCAATTTTAGCACTCCACATAAATTTCTCTAGTTTATTCAGCCTTATTTGGACTTTGGATTTTAATTTGTGTAAATCCTATAATCGGCATTTTTATAGAAATATCTTTTTCTTATAAGATTAATTGGTTGTTTCCCTTTATTATAATTTTCGGAAATCCACTTTCCCATTTTGTGAATTTTGGATAATTATGAGCTTCCTTATTTAGCATATATTGTCTCAATTTGTTTATAAAAGGAAGATTTATATTGCAAATATTCAGTACTTACCCAAAGTTGTTTCTGGTTTATTTGCTTATATATTTTCGTGCAGCTCAAGAATTAATAAACAGGAAACTGGATCCTTAGGGTGTGATTGGTAGGGGATTTGGAAATGATTTTATGATTTTGAAAACTTAAAATTTATGGGACCTACCAAAATATTTGATTGGTAGATTGTTTTTGAAAACTATATCCTAATCATAATTCTAATTTTGTGTTGTAATTTAGAAAACAACAATTTTGCGTTTTCTCTGTTTTGTGATTTTTTCTCCAAAAACTTAAAATCAAAATCAGGATTTGTTTGTTCTCTTTATTCCTATCCTTTGTATCATTGCTTGTATTTATTTATTTTTTTTGTCAATTTTTATGACTTGAGTATGTTCCCATTAGTAATAAGGTGTTTATGGAACATTTTATGATATTTATGCACAATTCAAAAATAAGTTGTGCTGGTATTTTTATAGATGACAATGCAATATTGTTATAAATTTAATCAATAATTATTATTAAATTTTAATTTATCAATATAATTAAATTTTACTTAATTAAATCTATTGATAAATCAAAATTTAATATTATACAACCTATGTATATAAAATATATAAAATTAAAATAATATTCAAATTCAGCTGTTTCAATCACATATTCAGTTTATGTTATATTTTCAAATTTAATACCAATCACAGATTCATTTTTTTAAAACTCAAAAACAGTTTAATTGAACCAATCACATTTTCAGAAACATGATTTCAGTCACTAAATTCAGATTTTCATTTTAGAATCTCACTTTTCAAAAATACAGTTTTCTAATCGCGAACCAATCAGACCCTTAATGTCATTAATTGCTGTTTCCTTTTTTAGCTTGTTTTTTATCCGACACAGGTCTGAGCTGTCCCCACCAAAATCGTATCTGTTGGATCAGCATCTTGTAAAAAAGGCAACTCTTCATCAATCAAGAATAACTTCTATGACTCTTGCCTTTTTTAGAAGAATTCTTTCTCACCTTTATGAGCACGAAAAAGGACTCTATAAATAGGGCTCTAAAGGCAGTGATAAAAGTGAACTCTTTTGTGCATTATTCGTGAGCATTATTGTAATATTTGTGAGAGTTCCTCTTTGTATTCAAGATCATAAGTATTCACGTGATCTTGTAGAAATATGTGTGTTTAGTTTTTAGTGGTGGGTTTATACCATGTTCATGAGTGAATACACATTGTAATTTAAACACAACGTTTATAGTCTTCGGGGGAAGATTTTTACAAGCCTTGCGTCGGGAGGATGCAAGCACTCGCTGGCCATTGAAGGGAGTTCAAGTGGTTGAGCGTTTCAATCAAAATCAGATTAGTGAAGAGAAGTACAACAAAGTTGCAGCAAATCTCAAGAGGGAGTATTGTTTTGTTTAAGTCAATATTTTGTACTTGTGATTCTTTAGTAATTGGTTTTATTCTCTCGGCGTGGCCCCAAGGAGTAGGTTATCCGAAAGAGTTTTTGAACCTTGTAAAAATTCGTTGTGTTCTTTATTGTTTTGCACTGTCTTTTTATTGTGTTTAGTTTCTGTCGTGACAAGTTCGGATTCTGTCCCGACAGAACTGGAATCTGTGTAAACAGTTAATTACCTGTTATCCCCAAAAATTGGAGATCATTGACGTGGCAATAGAGGTGACAAGTGGCAGTGCATGGTCCGTAAACGACACATTAATAGTCAATAAATATATTGGCTCCTCAGAGTTGTGATAAAGTGATCTGGCTTAGGAGTGACCCGGTAGACCAATGAAGAATTTTCACTGGCCAGTCAAGTGTCATGACCGACCAGGCATGACCTTGTACGACCAGTCATATGATTGTCTGCCCAGGCATAACCTTGTTTGCCCAGGCATGACCTTGTCCGACCAGTCATGACCATGTTCGACCAGTCATGACCATGTCCGACCAGTCATGACCTGTCTGCCCAGCCAAGTGCATGTCTGCCCAGTCATGACTTGTCTGCCCAGCCAAGTGCATGTCTGCCTAGTCATGACCTGTCTGCCTAGTCAAGTGCATGTCTGCCCAGCCAAGTGCATGTTTGCCCAGTTAAGTTCGTGTCTGCCCAGTGAAGGTTTGGGCGACCAGACTGAATGTGGTATGGATCGACTAGATAGAGCAAGACTATGTCAAGATTCCCATAAACGACTTCAACAAGAATCGGTCTTAGCATACGCGGGAATCTCTCAATTTATCCCACGAATTTAGTGTATTTTTATATTTTGAATATTATTGTAATTTTAATATAATGAGAATAATAAAATATCCCGATTATGGGGGATATCATCTGTACGATCCTGAGCCTATAAATACAAGGCTTATGACATCATAAAGAGGACTTTTGGGGGAACTGTTTGATTCAAATTCTTATTTTCTAGAGAGAGAGAGTACTTGTATTTGGGAGAATTCTTGTATTCTTGTAATATGCACTGAAGAAACTCAGTTGACTCAGGTTCATCTGATCTTGAGTGCAGATCTATAATCACAACTCTAAGTGGATTAGGCTATTACCAACACATTGGGGCTGAACCACTATAAAAATCGTCTGTGTCGTTTATTTCTCTTGAAGGATTTTATCGTTTTTGACATCTACACGTCGTTGGCCAAAAATGCGGTCAACATTTTGGTGCTTTCATTGAGAGCCTGAAGAGAAAGACAGACGGTCCCTGAAGTATTATGGCGCCTAAGAACACCAATGCGGCCTCCAAGAAGACAGGCTCTTCTAAAGAGCCTGCCATATCAGAAGGTCCTAGCCTTCAAGATCGTGAAACTGAGCCTAGGGTCATGCTCGAGGACGTGACTCCAGAAGTCGAAGAACTCCAAGAGGCCATGGGGGCCTTCCAGGAGGAGATGGTACAATTCCACGCTAGACAGGAGGCGTTTGCTGAAGAAATGGCTAGGCAAAAGGCTGCGTTCGAGCAGCAAAGACGGGAGATGGACGCTAGGAGTGAGGAGATCCGACGATAGCAGGAGGAGGCCGATAGGCGACATCATGAAGCAGTACTTGCTCTAGAAGCAGCTACCCAATTGGCCCAAGCCAATGCTCAAGCCACTGCACAAGCAACCACCCAGGGAGCAAGAAATAATAACGTTGGTCGAAGGACCACTGACAGAGCCGATTCTCGAGGACCGGGCAGAAGCAGGAGTAACCCCCCTGGTCGGGAAGATGATGGGGACCGATCCAGAACTGCCTCGACGCAAAGGGAGCACTCTAGAACCCCCTCCAGGAGCCACCGATCAGAGACTTCTAGATCAGAAAGTCACCAGTCGGGAAGTAAAAAGACTCCACCCAGGCAGGATTAGACCAAGACTCCTCGAGAGAATAGGACTTCACAATTCAAAGATGGGCATGGTCATGATGAGGCTGATAGTCATCACACCGACCAATCAAAGGAAAAGGAGGGCAATGACCAACAAGGAGGAAAAGACTGCCCAAGGCGTACCGAAAGGCCTCCACTGCACCCCGGCCAGCAACGTAGTGGGAGAACGCAAGTCTCGCGTAGTAAGCTCTCTGGGAAATCGAAGAGTACGGTGGTCGATCGAGCAGGAGAGCAGGCTTCCCGAAAGGATCTAAGGGATGTTATCACCAACAAGAGGATGACCGTCCCGGTCGAAGGGCAAAATCTGGACCACCCTGCCAATCAAGTAGAAATACTTGACGACGGCGCGCCAGATGGTAATGCCCGACCAGGCGGTCAAGATCTTGGGACTCCATCAGTTGCACCAGCCATCCAAGCCCAGCTGGATGTACCAGCAGCTGCAGTGCAAGGTTTGTCAAAACGACCTTCCAGGATAGATGCAATAGACCACCGGAGTGGCAGCCCATTTTGTGCCCAGATTAGAGCAACCTAGCCACCGGCAAAATATAAAGCACCGGTACTGCCAATATATACAGAAAAGGCAGATCCCATCAGACATATTGGGAATTTTGAGGACCAGATGGAATTGCTAGGAGTAAGTGACGATTATCGGTGTAGAGTTTTCCTGACTACATTATCGGATACTGCCCAGGAATGGTATTGGAAGTTTAAGCCGAACTCCATTACCTCTTGGGAAGCATTCAGGAAGGAGTTTTGTAGACAATTCAACACTGCCCAGACTCCACCAGTTTATGCAAACCACTTGGCAGATATCAAACAAGGAAAAGATGAGTCTCTAAAGAATTATATACAGAGATTCATGAGAGATGGCAATAGAGCAACTGCTGTAAGAGACGAGGGGAAGATGGTTGCCATATCTGTTGGGATAACTTATTAGAGCCCTTTGTGGGATAGTATACATAGAAATCCAATTTCAACACTTCAGCAATTTCTTGACCGGGCGGACAAGTATATGAAATTGGATGATGCAATAGAGAAATAGGAGAATGGCATAAACAATCCGGGCGGATCAAGTGACTCTGGTGGAAGGAAACGTGGAAATAACGGGTCTGACCACCATGAGGAAAAGAAAGCAAAGTTGAATTCAAATGAAAAGCCAACCAAGTATGAGCCTCAATTCACTAACTACACCACTCTCTCGACCAGCCGAACGAAGATATATCTTGCTAGTCATGAAGAGGTTCCCTACAAGAAACCTCCACCCATCAGGAAAGAGATGAGGAAGAGAGACATGAATAAGTTTTGTCGTTTCCATGGAGATTATGGTCACGACACGAATGAATGCAATCACCTCAAGGACGAGATAGAATTTCTTCTTCGGTCGGGCAAGTTGAGAAAGTACCGGGCAGAGACACCCCAGGGAGAAGGAGGCAGCAGTGATCCTGGTTTCAAGCGACAAAGATCTCCACCCTTGAAGCCCGGATCTGTGGACTTTACCTTAGACACTATATGTGGAGGTCCACACTTGGCTGAGGAAAGTAACGAAGCAAAGGAGAAGTATGCTGAGCGGGAGTGCTAGGATCAGAAACCACTGGAGTGGCGAGCATCAGAGGATATATTATTTTTAAATACCGCTTGCAGAGTGGTAGCTTGATTTCGAGTTGTTTGACTTGTTATTTAAGTTTGGTTTATGAGTTGGTTATTTGCTAACCAGTCATTTTATTTTTGAAAATTTTTGGTTGTTTAAGACTCGTTATTAGACATGTTTTGTCCTTTTTAATTTACGAGTAATAAAAGAGACTACGCGTAGCGTGGTCGATTCTTGCTACAAATATGCATTTGTGTTAGTTATCCGAGAAATGTTCAACTGGTCGGTAAAATCGGACAGTGTTCAACTGGTCGATACGTTCAAGCAGTGTTCAACTGCTTGAATATTTTCAATATATTCTGTGTTTCACGAGCAATTAACTGCTCGAACAGATTCGGTCAAGTAGCAAGTGACTAAGGATCTTTCAACCCTCGATCACCTGGGGGGCACATGGGGTATACTGGTATATAATGTAACACAGGCAATAAGAGCACGAGTTAATATATCTGTTTTAGGCTGACTTGTAAATTTTCGAAGTCCAAAAAGGCCATTAAGCTAACTTGTTTCACAAAGCTTAAGTAACTTGGAATTTTTTAAAATTTCAAGTTAGGAGCAGATATTCGTGTGACAATAAACATTATGCTCATGAAATGTTAGAGCAATAAGAGTGTGAGAAAGTATACTTAGTATGGACTTATGAAATGTCTAGAATTTCTAAGTTAGAAAACTAAGTACTCATGCGAAAATATAAGGCATACATCAGAGTGACTTTACTATTCACAAAAAACTTATAACTTTTTAAGTCTAAAAAGACTTAGAATGTTTTAAGTTAACAAAGAAAAGTAAAGTATAAATGCCAACAGCTCGGTTGTACGAGAAAAATATCAAAGCTGCTAAGTAACAATTGTCTTCACAACAAAAAAGAGTAAACTACTGGCAAGGTACAAAGTCTAGCTGATAAGGTGCAACATTTTCCTGGTCGGGAGGAATACAACTTCCCTGGTCAGCTGAGCATGTATCACTGGTCGAGTAGGAAACTCTATTGTTGAGCATTACTAATAGCGAAGAGTCGCTACTTGGAGGAGTATCGCTCGGTTGCGAGATGAAAGTATCAGAATTCGTGTGGTTATCACCTCCCTTATAGTCGAAGCGATTCCTCTACAAAAAATAAAAATGGGGAGGTGAGTAGCCGTACAAATATAATTCAATAGAGCAGTGTTTATTTTTCTACTTAGAAAAAATTTATCTAAAGAAGAAAAATTTTAGCATGCATGGGAAAAAATAAATTTAGTGCCTAAAAAGTGCTTAAGATCCCTAGGGTGAGCGTGAATTAAAAGTTTTGGACATAGAATTTTTTTTTTCCAAGTGGCGTGCCAAGTGCCTAGAGCATGCCATGCTTGGTCCGAGCGGCGTGCCTAATGCCGAGGAGCTGGGCGATGCATCCGATCGGATGCCTAGACACCCGATGAGATGCGCGCATGGAGCTGCTGTCCGAGGAGATGCGCGCCTGGGGTCCGAGGAGCTGCGCCTCATCCGAGCGGTGCACCTGGTTCAATGAGCTGCGCACCTTGCGTCCGAAGAGCCCAGCGCCCTTGGCGTGTCTACGTGGGTGTCCGACCGGACACCTAGTGTCCGAGGAGGCGTGTCCGAGGGCTCTGTGGGGTCTAGTCTAAGCAGCTCAAGCGTGCGGGTCTGAGGTTCCGAGGGCCCTAGTCCGAGTATAGCTAACATCCGATCAGATGCCCTCTGGACCGAGGGGCTATTGTATGGTCCGATCGGATCATACTTTTTATAAAGAAAAAAAACCAATGGCCAAACGGCCATACCCCATATCTCATGCCCAAACCTCACCATAAACCCTAAGCCGAAAGCTAAGCCTAAAATCCCTAGCACAAACACATTTTTTCACCCAAAACACACAGCCATAAGATCAAAAAATTGAATTTGAAGAAATCAAAAGGCAAGTGCAGTCGTGGGTTTACGTGAAAGTTATTGACTGGATAGGAGCTTTTGAATGACCTCAAGAACATTTTGCTAGAAGAAAAGTTTATCATACGAGAAAATCGTATAATAAACTTGGGGGACAAATGTTATCCCAAAAAATTGGAAATCGATGACGTGGCAATAGAGGTGACAAGTGGCAGTGCATGGTCCGTAAACGACATATTAATAGTCAATAAATATATTGGCTCCTCAGAGTTGTGATAAAGTGATCTGGCTTAGGAGTGACCCGGTAGACCAATGAAGAATTTTCACTGGCCAGTCAAGTGTCATGACCGACCAGGCATGACCTTGTCCGACCAGTCATATGATTGTCTGCCCAGGCATAACCTTGTCTGCCCAGGCATGACCTTGTCTGCCCAGTCATGACCATGTCCGACCAGGGACCAGTCATGACCATGTTCGACCAGTCTGCCCAGCCAAGTGTATGTCTGCCCAGTCAAGTGCATGTTTGCCCAGTCATGACCTGTCTGCCCAGTCATGACCTGTCTGCCCAGTCAAGTGCATGTCTACCCAGCCAAGTGCATGTCTGCCCAGTCATGACCTGTCTGTTGAGTCAAGTGCATGTCTGCCCAGTTAAGTGCGTGTCTGCCCAGTGAAGGTTTGGGTGACCAGACTGAATGTGATATGGATCGACTAGATAGAGCAGGACTACGTCAAGATTCCCAGAAACGACTTCAACAAGAATCAGTCTTGGCATACGCGGGAATCTCTCAATTTATCCCACGAATTTAGTGTATTGTTATATTTTGAATATTATTGTAATTTTAATATAATGAGAATAATAAAATATCCCGATTATGGGGGATATCATCTGTACGATCCTAAGCCTATAAATACAAGGCTTATGGCATCATAAAGAGGACTTTTGGGGGAACTGTTTGATTCGAATTCTTATTTTCCAGAGAGAGAAAGTACTTGTATTTGGGAGAATTCTTGTATTCTTGTAATATGCACTGAAGAAACTCAGTTGACTCAGGTTCATCTGATCTTGAGTGCAGATCTATAATCATAACTCTAAGTGAATTAGGCTATTACCAACACATTGGGGCTGAACCACTATAAAAATCGTTTGTGTCGTTTATTTATCTTGAAGGTTTTTATCGTTTTTGACGTCTACACGTCGTTGGCCAAAAACGCGGTTAACATTACCTTTCCGCACTTTAATTAATTCAAATTGTTTAACTAATTTGGTAATTACTAAAAACGAAATTTCAATTTGGAAAAAAATAAAATCCAAATAATTCTATTTTTTCATGTCTAGATTGATTGAATCAATAAGTTAATAATTTTTTTTTTAAATTTACAACAGTTATAAATACATAAAAAATATATATATTATAAAAAAAAATTCTTATCAAATTTGTGAAAAATATTTCGCTTTACTTTTTTCCTGACCTAATTATTTCCTTCAAAATAAAAAATATTAAATATAAATTTAAGCTTTTTTGGTGTTCCGACGAACATGTCGATTGAATGACCTAGAAATGTGTTCCTTATATTTCTGCATAGTTATTACCGTCACTCTATCAAAGACAAAATCGTATTCGGCTTAAATTTGAGGAAGAAAAACGACATGCTGTTTAAAATTTGAGTTGTCGTATTTCAAGCTCGTAACGACAATATTATTGTTCTAGAGAATTGCCAAAGAAAAGAACATACAAGAAAACATCTGATAGCCCATATATCCCCCCAAAAAAAAACACATCTGATATATTGTGTCTATATACTATATTGGTATATCATATATCCCCATTTATATGTGTATAAATAAATAAATATATATTTTTAGCGCAATTTTTTTGTTTGCATGAATGTAAGTAATAACTTTATACAACAAATTTACCAAAATCTTGTCTTCTTCTCCTGAGACCATAACTTATAACATATATAACAAAGACTTGGCTAGACCTACCTCTTTCTTCCCTCTTCCATACCATCATTTCCAAATGCATAAGCAGTGAACAGATCCTCCAATATTGACAATTCCTTTTACTTTGCAGCACTCTCACCATTCATTAAAATATTTGGTTGGTTCCCAACCAGAAAATTGTCATGTATACCAACAAATTTAGTCCTGGCCAAAAAAAAAAACAAAAAAAGCTAACTGAATCCCATGTGAGCAAATATTGATGCCCTTGGCTTCTATGAACATGAAGATAACAAACTGAACTTCTGAGACAGGTCTTATGGTTTAGAATGTTGTTCCTTACCTTGGATTCATTGCTTTGACTTGATGAAGGGTCAGAATTTATATTTACTGATGTTTCAGATGTTCTTGACTCGGACTTCTCGTTTGAGTAACTAGAGGAGGCAAATAAGAAAATTATGTCAAACTTCTAAGAATAAGACCAAAAAAACCACATTGAGATATAAGAGTTTCAAGAATTTTCTTTTATCAAAATGGTCAATAACAAAAGGATTAAGTCAACAACAAGTGAAAGAAAGATAAGATGTCCAAAATCTAATTGCTTGCACTTAAGAATGAGGACACAAATGGGCAAAACCAAGTTGACTAGCTAATGACAGACACGTGATACTGAAGCAGAGAACAGAAGTGAACCAAAACATTTCAGATGATTTGCATGATTTAAAATACATGGTTTTCTAGTAAATCCATTATTGTTTATATGCTTTTTGGTTTTCAAAAGACCAATGATGTTTGTCACCATAACAGGAGAAGAAAGCATAATCTATTGGTTATAACTCAAAGGAACATGGAAAAGAAAAATAGACAATTCCTGTGCAGTGATGAAAAATTTAACATAAGAAAACCACTGAAATGAGATGCTTACGTTGACAGTATTGTTACCCAGATGAGCTCCACACAGTCCACCCAAAGCAGCCTTTGTTCAATAGGGACCACACCATAGGTGATTAGATGAGCAAATGGCCAAAGCTTCCAACCAGCCTGTACAGCCAAGCATAACAATAAATAATGTTAACATAAGAAATAAACAGAAACCAAAGTATCAGTTGAGCCCTTACTCAGATGATCTCAAACAATACAAGCACTGTAATCATATACCGAAGAAAAACAAGTTGAAATGAATTGCTTACTTGTTACACTCCTACAAGTTCCAGTAAGTTTCATAATAAAATTTCTTTGAAAGGTCATATACAGATTTACATTTCACACCAATTTAAAGACATAGATGCAATGCAACCACTGTCTAAACAAAAGAAGATAAAGACTTAGAAGCCTAAATCATCCCTTCATAAAATTTGGACATAAATTACCAGGCTGCCAAACTCATCATGATTATTAAACAACCAATCAAGAAATGCATATTTAGCTGCTGCATCAATTTTTAAACTTAGTTCCCCCTTTTCTCTTTTATTGATTGGGTCATGTACTTATACCATAACAGCAATGTGCAATAGCATGTATCCACCAAGTGAACCTAAATGCATTCGATAAGTGGCTGACAAATTTAACCAAAGATCAGGTCAATATGTGTAAAAATTCTTTGACAGAAAACGATTCATGCTTATCTAAACTGGTTTATGAGGATAAGCATAAGAGTTTCTTACAGTCAGCATGGGCCAAAATGTTGACTTCAGTTCACTCAAAAGACTGATTGGGGATTCAAAACGTAAGAGCCCCAAAACGAAAAAATAGATACTGTTCCAAATTGCCGCCCATACAGTTTGGTCAAAGGCAACTTTGGCTGGAACCACCCACCAATCCTCAAAAGGGAAAAGAGCCTACAAACCAAAGTCAATGATTTTCAGCCATTCACAGCAAACCAAGAAACAAGCCAAGAACATGTGATCTGAAAACAATTATCACCTCACAAAATTGGTAGTAGTAGTGGGAAAGGGAGCCATGGAGAGTAAAACCAACAAGGCCTGATCTGAACACGCGTGTTCTTTCAATTTCAAAAAGCGGTTTTCCTTCATAACACTGTATATTTAAGGAAAGATAATCAAGAGATCACCAAATGTAAAGGAGTTATGATTTCATGACGATTTACAGTAATGCCTTACTTGTGCAATCCAATCTCCAATGGCGTAGACAACACCACTAATTGCCATTTTGGACAGAACAGGATTTGCTTTGAGCGCTTGTTCATAGGCAATCCAATTGTGTTGGGGTGCATATCTTAGAACCTCATAAATTGTCCACCCCTGAATAGTAATAAAATATAAATAAAAAAGAGCTCTGATGTGCAAAAGGATACAACTTTGCCAACTTATCAATTACTTAGACAAATTTGATTCCACCAAAATCATTTTTGTTTTAAAATCTCACCAGTCTTCATAAATAAACATCCAAATCAATCAGCTATCAAGAAGAACCGCATAACATAATTGCTGGAGAATTAACACTACATTGAAAACACTAGCAAAGAAAGATGGCACTTTAAGCAAATTATTTAACAAAAACCCACCACAAAAGTCATAGAACCAATCATAAATATATAGATAAAACTCTCACCTTTGGGAAAAAGCAGAAAGAAAGACACTTTGGCAATATTTTCAGCACACATAATTCTCAAGTATCACTTTTAAAAAAAAAAAAAATCAAATCAAAGTATACCAATTTCTGAATCTCCAATATCCATAAGATTACTAGGAAGAAAAAAAAAACTGATAAAGTACCTCAATTGCATAAATAGGATCATTGAATTAACTCACATGCCAGTACTCGTGGTCAATGGTGAACAACTTAGTTATAGCAAGGGTCCCAAATCCGAGAACAATTGCAGCGTTTATAGCTCTGCTGGTCAATCTATCCCAATCTTCTTCACCACTCACTGAAATGGGTAAAATAGACGAAAGAGGCTCAATTTTTTCAGACCCATCACTCAATAAGGCGTTAGCTTTCTCCTTTGACTCGTTAGGCCTCCCCGGAGCCAACTCTTGTTCCTCAATGATGGCACGGAGGACCCAGTTTCTTCTTTTTCGGGTAGAGAAGACCCGTCTAGTTTCTGGGTCTAACTTGGTGATGAGTTTGGTAGATAGGAGAACTCGAGTAAAGCTGGAGTTGTTAGATTTAATAGTGAGGGAAGAGACTCCATGACCACTATGACTGATGATGGTGTTAAGAGTTGCCATTAATGGTCTAGTGTCAAGTATGGCATCAAGCTCAAGCAAATAGCTAGCACTTGATGAGAAGTTTGATCATACGAAATAATCAATATTACGTACTACACATTAGTTGGTTTTGAAGATAGATCGTTTCTGGCCTTGTGATCTTCTCTGGTCGGTACTAGAGTTCTCTTATTTACGCAACTAAAACGACTTGTCGTCTAAAGTTTATGCTGCTGGTTGAATTTTCTAGTGCCACCAATTACAATAATTATGAGTAATGATATGTGCACCAAAAATATGCACATAAATATTACACACAGTAATGTTATTGATTTTTAAAATAGTGGGTCTTAGTTTTAATAAATGTGATTGGCTAGACTAAACTGCCTCATCAATTTGTATAATATTTTGGTGTATATTTTGAGTGCACGTTACTCCAATAATTATACTTAGTCTTCTTCTTCTTCCTTTTTTATTTTTATTTTTTTAATCAGTTATCAATTTTCAATTAAGATAATATACAACTATAATTATTTTAGTTTTAAGAAGGAGAGCTTATAAAGGATTGAGAGGATGGTAGTTTTATTTTTTTAGTTTTTATTAAGTTTGATATTAGAATTTAAGTTGGAAGGAATTAATTAAATATAATGATTGAGTTTTTTACATAATGTGGTGTAAAATACTTAACAATTTTTATTTAAGTTGAAGTAAAAATATGACATTTTATTGTAGGCATCTATAATTGACTTTTGAGTAATGATATGTCCACCCAAAATATGCACATAAACGTTACACATAGTGATGTGATCATTTTTTTTCTTCAACCAATCACACTTCACTAAACTGAGACCCGCTGATTTTAAAAATAGTACCACGTCACTATGTGTAATATTTGAATGCATATTTTGTGTGCACATGTCAATACTCTTGACTTTTATGTGTACAAAGGGATACAATAAGGTATCTAAGCATGCCCAAAAAATTTGGGAGCATTTGGAGTTGATTAAGGTCAATTTTGAAAAGTTGACCAGCAGTGTTTCAACATGTTGTATGAATGTTGCGACATGTTGCCTAACTGTTTCATACAATTATATTTGTTTAGCTCCAAATGATGTGTTTAAAAACTCTAATTCTATTAATTGAGTCTAATGATAGTGCATATACTATAAAATGAGTCTTTTAGAATTGTAAAGTCTTGATCACACTTTTCAGCACTAATTTGGCGTCGATAGATAACCGAAGTTTTTTCCATTTGCGTCAGTTCTTTAATCGATGACTATTCAAGTGTCACAATTGGTATGGGTATTAGCAACGGTTCTTAACCGACGCTATTGGTACCAATAGCATCAATTTTGCACTGTCGACCCATTTATTTTAAAAAAAAAAAAAAAGATTTTATTTTACATTCAATTCATTTATTGCCCAGAATTGAGTTAAATCTAATATCCAGAATCAAATGCAAATTAATAAAATCACAACCAAACTCAATAAATCTAAAACTTACAAAGTCAAATGTAAAACTCAGTATATTCATAATTTACAAACACAATAAACTTAGAAATTACAAACTCAAATCACAATAGAGAAACCTTATCAAATGAATACAATATCAAACCCATAATTTTAAAAAATTAATCAATCCAAAAACAATATCCCGAGCCTTGAACACAGCCCGAGTCTCGTGAGCCATGCAACAACCCCTCTCCCTCTGTTGACCACCACCACCACTACCAATGTCGATAACCACCACCACCGCCACCTACAAAGTAGTAAAAAAATGGATCTCGGAGATTAAACCCACCAGATCTATGCAAGATCCCAATCCCGAGTCTAGGACCCCACAAGCTTCACCTTGCCTTTGTCGTCGTCGGAGATGTGCTTTAGAGAGGGAAGGAAGGGCGACGTGGTTTAGATTTCAGAGATGGAAAGAGTGAGAATGAGAGAAGGAGTGATGGTGGTGACATGAGAGAGGGTGAGAACGGCTAAATTATTTTCAAATGAGAGAAAGAGATGAGTTAGGGTTAGGTCAAATGGATTTGGGCTTTTTAATTTCGAGCCTTTTTTTTTAATAATTAACCCATTGGTGTCATTTTAAAACCGACGCTAATGTTTTTTTTGTGTTGGGCCTTTTATTTTTTATTTTTTATAATAAGCCCATTGGCATCACTGCATAACCGACACTATTGATATCATAACCATCGCTATTGATATCAACAACATCGGTTTGAACTATCACAAATGATATCAAAAGAGTCGGTTTAGAATCAACGCTAATGGTCTTCACTAACAGCGTCAGGTGGTGTACCGACGTAATTAACAAAAATTAGCGTCAGTTTAAAACCAACGTTATTGAGCTTATTTGATAAATTGTAACGGTGAGTGTGTAAAATTGATACAAAAAAACGACACTAAAAGACATTTTTGTAGTAGTGCAACTTTATCTCTAACCCATCTCTCTCTAGTTTTCTAAGAATACTCATTTTCTCCAAGAAACTCGCCAAGAATTGCTTGACTTGTGTGAGTTTCATTTTATTATATTGACATTTCATTTTGATATTATAACATTTTGGGTACAATCCTCTGGAGCAAAACTCAAATTTTTTTTTTCTGGAAGTGTCAAAGATGAAGCGTTGATTGGTTTGTTGGTAGGCACCTATAATGTTTAAACGACCATGATCATAAGACTCTCCAATGGATGGTGTAAATTTTGTGCCAAATTTGGCTCAAAAAATGAGCAAATGCTATGTTTGACCCAATTTTTACAATTGTATTCCAATGCATAGGTGTTAATTAATTCAAAAAAGTCAATAAAGTCATTTAATTTTTATTGAAAAAATATATAAATAAATTATTAATTAAGTAAGTAAAAAGTTAAAAAAAAAGCTTTCAATTAATATAAAAGACATTAATTAGTGAAAAAGGCAAATAAAAAATGTAACATTTATTATATGCCAAATTTGGCTCATGCTATATTTTGTGCCAAATTTGATGAAACTTTTAGCATATGCTAAATTTGGCATACCTTTAACAACACCATTAGAGCTATATTTTTTCAAGATGGGCTAAAATATAGCAATGCACCACTTTTATAGGACTTTGTTGGAGATGCTCTAAGGCAGAGAAGAATGTATCACCGCCAAGAGAATAACTCTCTTTGACTTCTTGACATATGTCGAAAAGCAGCCTATGGTTGCAGTCAATTAAAGTTGAGACTCTTGAAAAGGACTCAAATGAAATGTAATGCTTGAGAGGTTACTAAACAACTATTCTCTTCTCATCCTTTGGCAGCATAATCTGAAAGACCCCCAATTTGACACGTGTCAAACCAAGAACCATAGACAAGTACTTAACCATGCCTCACTCCAAAATATCATAAGTCAGTTTCACAAGAGTTGTGTAAGAACTACCCTAGTCAATAACGATTCTACTTCAAACATTTTGACTCCTTCTAGAAAAAAAATTCAGTGGGATGTTGAGTCTCGAACTAGCAATACTAATATCTAGCAAGTTGAAAAATAAAGCATGATCCAATGTATTGTATTGGATTATGTATAAGTGGTTTTTGTTGAACTAATTGGTGATACGTTGGGAATGTCGACTGACCCAAATCGTAGTACAATGTTCTGCATGTGATTATTATTGTCTGATATTTGAAGACGACAAGAAAAACGTCCTTGAGCTCGAGACCCCAGTTGGTGGATTAGAGAATGCGAACCCCAACCAATGCCTAACACACCAGATATGTTTGTTGGGGTTTTATGCCCTAATTGAAACTCAAATTCTTTGTAATCTCATTTTATTATCAATAAAAGAATAGAAACCATTTTTTGACTTGGTTAATCTTTGCTCACATGTTTTATTTTCATGATTATTTGTTTAATATAAACTTCTATTAAATCCCGAGCATATAGCTAATCTTATTTATAGTGACGTAATCACAGTGGAATATAAATATGATTATATGTTCAAAATAAGTTAGTCCTAAGATTAGTCAGTGCACAAGATTTACACTGACTTTCCAATCTACGATATGATCTACTTGCACATTATAGTGTTATGTTCTTTCCAGAACATTAGCAAAGTAGATAAGATCGGATGTATTTGTTACATCGGACAGGACCGATATTGACAGCTGATAAGATAAGTAAACATACCGTTATTATCTATTCTAGTCATATCATATAGTTGACCATAGGTCAATTCAATCTCAATTCTAAGTGGTTGGTATTCTAACTGATTGTATTATTTGATTTATTTGACTTGTTCGTTACTAGCTTACCCTACGGACTAGCCCATACTTACATCTTGGGAACTCGGTAGTATAATTGAGTGGGAGTGTTAATCATAGATATGAACATCTATAGCTTCTGATGAAGAAGTGAAACGATGGTTTCCTTTTAGTTTGGTTCAAGGTGTTAAATGATAGAGATCTCATTTCAGTAATTAAATTAGTTTACTGAAATATCATTTACAAGGAACTAAGTGTTTTAAGGATAAAATACAATGAGGGGTAAAACGGTATTTTAGTCCTATCTCATTGTAGACCATCTATAGAGGATTGAATGACAATTGTGGTTGTAACAATGGATAATTAATAGTGTATCTATATTTTTTATAGAGCGTTTTATGAATTCAAGAGTACAATTCCGAGTCTATAGTGGAGTCACGAGGAATTAATAAGTTAGTAAATTTATTTGTTAGATTTATGATAACTTATTGGAGCTTGATTTCATAGGCCCATGGTCCCCATTGTACCTTGGATAAAATCATCTAGATAGTCTCAATTAATTGATTTAATTATCAATTAGAATTATCAAAGTTGACTAGGTCAATTTTGGATAGTTTCACAGAGTTATGTAATTTTGAGAAGAAAAGAGAAATTATGGCTGATTTATTAATTAAGATAAATTTGTATATGAATTAATAAATAAGTTTAAATCAAGGTTCAAATTATACATAATTAATTTGATAAAGGATTTAAATAATTATTTAATTAATTAAATCAATAGAATATAATACAGGCTTTGATTTTAAGTCCAATGGGCTTATAATCAAATGGGAAATTTCACGGGCCTAAAGCCCATGATAATTTCGACCTAGGGCTTTAAAATGTCTATTATTTTATTGATTTTTTAATTAAATTAAATGACATAATTGAGTCTATAAAAAGAGTGCTTAGAGAGAAGTCAAAACATAAGTTTAATCACTGATTTTCTGATAGTTTTAGATTCTTTCTAAACACAAATCCTTTTCTAAGTCTCTTTGCTATTATCTCTTCTTCTCTCTATATCTATCTCATGTGTTGAGAATTGCCCACACTAGTCTAGGTGATTCTAAGGATACATTGGAAGATTGTGAAGAAAATAGAAGATCGTTTCAGTTTCTTGATAATACTCTGCGATAGAGAGGATACAAGAGTTAGAGAAACTGAAGGAATGACTCTTTAATTCCACTGCGTATACTAAGTATTCTATTCATTGTTTCTCTTTGAATTCAAATTTAGAAACATGTTTTAGGCTATCTCGTATTAATTTGTTTAGGCTATTTAGGTTTTTTACCCCCCGAACTATTACATATGCATTATCGTGCCTCCTGAATTTTTCAAGCAGTTAAAAAATTCCCCCGATCTATTCACAATCAAGTAAATTAGGACTTCCGTCCAATTCTGTTCATTTTTTGTAACGGGAGGATGATGTGGCCTTTTTTTTTTACATAATTTGGGATGACACGTGGGATTCTAAAGTGTACAAAAAGAATTAAATAATTAATTAACAATCCCTCTCTACATATAAATTTATATATATTTTTATATATACTAATTAATAACAAGTATTAGGCACATCATATCATATCATATAACACCTCCAAATGCTCTTAATTCGTATCTCAAGCTGATCAAACCAAGGTAGAACAAGTGGAGGTGGAAGGGTCAAACAGAGCCGGAAGCAAGTACTTCCTTCCATTGCCGCCGTGAGCATTGTAGCTGGCACCAGTTGTGGGGTCAACCAAGAGATCACCGGCATATCCAGGGTAGGCCCCCTTCCCAAAAGTACTGGGACAAGCCGAACCCGCCTCTAGTGGAGCCTCCTTCGGCCCTTGGAAGTACCCATTTCCGAACGGGTTCATTGCGGTTCCAGCCAAAAGGCTAGTCAGGTTGATGATCACTCCGTCAAGACCCACGTCGTTGTTTGGAGCAATCAGTGGCTGTGCTTGTGGTCCGTAAATGGGCTGGTGGAACGGCCATGCGCATTGACCTGGGCACTGGGTCTCTAAGTTTCCGACCCAGATGTAAGCGAACTTGGAGCTCTTTATATTTCCTCTCAATTTGTTGTCGGCAACGTCATCGGCAGTCAAAACAACGTTGATGGCATCCTTTTGACCGCCCTTGGAGGCCAGGCGCATGATGTGTTTACTTGTCAACGTTTTTATGAGAGAGTAGGCCTCGTCGATGAACTCGGCTCCTAATGAGATGGAGAGGGACGAAGGTTTCTTGGAGTCGGAGTTGGCAAGGCGCTGGTAGGTTTCGATGGTCTTCCACCACATGTTGACTGATGGCTGGTCTGTGCTGGGTTTGGAAGAAGATGGAGAAGTAAGGGAGGTAATGAAGTCGGAGACAATGGCTCGTTGGGATGGCTTGAAGTTTTCGTACCATATCAGGTTAATGGAGATTTTTCCAAAGAGAAGAGGGCCATTGTGGTACTGGAAAGGAAGTGGCTCCTGGGTTTTGTCGGACTCACTGGAAAGAATCCCACGTGTCATCCCAAACACTACAAGAAAAAATGCTTTTAATAACACTGAAAATGTGTTATCAAAACATATGATAACACTTTCTGATGTGTTAAGACCGACTATGTTATTGTAGGTCAGGGTACTTTACATAACACTTTATCAGTGTTATACAGGTGTGTTATTGTACTGTCAACGATAACACAATTTCTGTGTTATTTTAATATATAGATAAGTGTTGAATTATGTTATTTATAGTCGATTATATAACACTTTTTTTGTGTTATACTACACTTTAGTATAACACATTTTTTGTGTTATACTATACTTTAGTATAACACATTTTTTGTGTTGTACTACACTTTAGTATTGTGTTATACCACACTTTAGTATAACACATGTGTTATATTAGCTTAGAGAAACATAATATTTTTTTACTTAGACAAAACTAGGAAAACAAATATGAAAGTTGAAGCCAAATAAGGTAACATAAATAGATTTTTATTAATTACTCAAATGTAATTACAATATTTAGTCTACTAGTCTAGGCTTAAGAAATCATATTACAACATAATTTATGCCCAATTCAGATTCCTTTATCACTAAATACAAAATAAGAAATGTATACAAAAATTAGTGAAATACATTCTTCCATTCTTCAAGAATTGCTCCAAAGAAATCATCTCAATATACCTGCACATTGTAAAAAAAAAGTCCTTTTATTATTAAGAACATAAGACTTAAGCTAGTTTCCACCTGTAAGCATATAAAGTTTAAATTAAATTTGTAATAACTCCAAAACTTGACGAAACAACAGGGTATAGCAAGATGTACTACCATGCAAAACGACTGAAGCAACAAAACATGCAACTTAAAACAATAAGCTAAGAGATGAAAGAAGAGAAAATTCCACTGCCAAACAGAGTACTCTATCAATACCTAAAACTTAATGAAAATGAAAGAAACATTCAGCAGCATAATTCTAAAGCACAACAGAAGACTTTCTTCTTTATACCTTGACAAGGGCTGATGAAAGTCATCTTTTTGTTGGTAGTTAGTATGAAGATGTGATGAGAGTTATCAAAGCTTAACCACTGCTATTCATTAATGTTATCGAACTTGTTTGCTTCCTTGTATTTGGTGTCAAACCACTGCTATCATGAATAGTAGTGCTAAATATTGCGGAATTAGATTTGAGAGAAAACTTTGTGTATTAATCAAAAGTGAATGAAATAGTCCAAGGTACAATAGCTATATTTATAGCTAAGGATGATAAAACTAAACAACTAAACTAACTGAAACAACTTATTTAAATAACTAAACTAAAACTAATTGAAGTACATGGAAAATACAAGGGAAATAAAGTAATCTAAAGTCAATAATCCTAATACTAAATCCTATGTCATTTGATTGCAACTCCTTCATAAAAGCATACCCAAATAAGGCAAATAGTGTTTCAAGAGCAACTAACCTTCTTTATGAAACCAACGAGCAAACTTGAAAGATTGTACAGAGTCTGGGCTCTCTGTCTCATCTACTCAATTATCATGATGCTACCACAGAAGCAAAAAAACACGGGTCTATCTCAAACCAATGAGCAAACTAATGTTCGGAGATGCTACCATAGAACCAAAAGACACAATGATTTCCTAAACCAAATAAAAAAAATGGGTATATTTGCTTAAAAGCAACACTTATTTGATACGTATCTGAAGTATGAATCCTAAAAATATTACACAAGAGAAAGCAATGAATAAGGCAAAATATTAAGTAGGATTTTCAATTGTAAATAATCCAATAAAATGATTCTTGAAATCAATGGAAATGTGAACTAGAAAACTGAATATGTAGCACCAAAATGGAAAATTCAAATGTTTAAAAACCTAATACATGAAGACAATTCATATATCAGAGACAATGGAATTTAGACCAATTTAAAATACTTCAAATACCTCAAGGGAAGGGAAGTAGAAGAGCCAGTGCCAGTGCCAGCAACACTTAAGGTTAAGTGTTAATGCACTGCCGAAAAGCTTATGCAGGATTGAACAAGTAGGCTCGCCCAAAATTGAAGGCACAGTTACCTTCTCAGCATTAAGTTGTACAGGCTCGTATGCTATCTGTGCCAAATGATTTATCTGAAACATCTAGAGTAGATGATGATTATCAATTGAGCCACGATTGCTTATACTCAATCTACCCTCATGGAGGCCTTTCCATGGAATCAATATCCTTGATTACATACATATTTGCATTTGAATCAATCATCTAATCTAATATACAACTCCTTACAAGTCTAAGGCCTATATCGATTCACTTCCTAATACTTTCAACACAACAAACCAAATTTGCAGAATATTTCAATAAACATTTGAAACAAAAAGAAACATCCATGACTACCAGCTTACAGATTCACAACTCACCACTGCTACATGGACATGGTTAGATTGATTACCTCTTCTGCTTTATCTTCACTTGTAGAGTCAGAAGAGAAGAACCAAATGTTATTCAGATTAAAAAAAATTCCAACAGATTAAGAAATTGAAAAATGTAAACAAAATAATCGAGGACTAATTAAGTCACGAAGGGGAGTCGAATTTTGCGGCAAGTTTTCAACCTATTTTTAAAAAATAAAACGACCATTCCGTAACAAATAGTTTAAAAAATAAATACAAGTTTTGAATTAATTTAATTTTCAAAGTATAAAAGAACACTTCGAAACACATATTTGAGGAAAACAAGTTTTTAACTGATTTTAAAAAAATAAAACGACCATTCCGAAACTAGTGTTGAAACTAATTTTCAAAGTATAAAAGAACACTCCGAAGCACATATTTGAGGAAAACAATATATTTTTTTTGTGATGTGTTTAAAAAAAAAAAATCTCCAGACTAGTATGTCCAGAAATGTTACTCCATCCCCTACTTACATCCGTACATTACCAAGTTTTTCATGAACTTCTTTCTACCTTTTCCACACATAAAAAACCTTGCTAATACATTAATTCCTGCAGTCCATTCTGAACATATGAAGCAAAAATACTTCCAAACCTATAAAGAGTAGAGCCTCGTTTCAGTAGATGAGCATCAATATAGACAAGACAATGATAATTGATCTAACCAAAGTGTCTTGCGTCACACTAAGAAGCCTAACCTCCTAATCCAAAGTTAACAAAAATTTGTTACAGCTCATCTAAAACTGGTAACCAGGGTGGTTATTTATATATTTAGTTTCCCAATATATATTTTACAATGTTCACATCACATAACTCATAAACTATTAGACTCCTAAATTCTGGTACAATATACACATAGGAACTTAGTTGTAACCTGTCAGATATGAAATTAATCAAGCAGAAATTATTATTATCATCCTAAACTAGCTAATAGCTTACCAATTATTTATAAAGCAGCTGAAATGAATAACAGATGCTTTTCCAAAAAGCTTTGCTCAACAATAATTGCAACCCTTTAATTTCAGTAACAACACAGGTCAAACACAAAAATTGTAATTATGAAAGCAAACCAGTGATAGAAACTCACACAAAACATCATGTGCAGATATCCGCCTTTTGGAATCTCGAATAAGCATTTTCCTTACTAAATCTTTGGCACCTTCAGAAATACTAGGCCATGGGTCTGTTGAAAAGTCTTGGTCACCATGTAATACTTCTTCATATATCCCTTGCTCGCTCTCTATTGAAACCAAGGGGAAAGAAAAAAGGTCACAAAATACACATACAGAGACACAAATAGAAACATAGATACTAAATACAACAATGACTAACAAGAAGCATCTTTAAAAATCCTACCAGCCCAAAATGGAGGCACTCCACTTAACAGAATGTAAAGAATCACTCCAGGCACTCCAAACATGGTGGGAATAGTATTATCTAAGCACATCTAGTTTCTCACAAACCATACTCCTTTACTCATTCGAAGATATTCAAAATATACTTACTAGTTACTTAGAAGATATTCAAAGTCATCCATAAAAATAAAAATGAAAGAGTCAAACTTATCAAAGTGAAAAAGGGCACTGAGTTTTAAAGTGGGAAATTGATCAAATATACAATTCATAGAGGAATGCTTAAAGACCACAGATGACACTAGAGGGTCAACAAAAACTCATCTAAGCACAAGCTCATGTCCAACTACTCTTCAGAATGGTGCTTGTCAAAAGACTAAATCAATTGAACGGAAATTCGGGCTGTTTACAGTGGGAGCTACAGAGAGCCATGTAAAACAGCAAATATGGGATAGGGAACGAAAAAACCGTCACAAAAATAATACCATCTTTATAGTTATTAACAAATTATACGTTTTTCTAGCTGTTACATATTTGCAGGGATGGTTTGGCAACTATGAGACTATCTCCTTAAGCAATCAAAATATGAAATTAACTCATTCAGATTCAAGGGCCACAATTTCATATCTGACCTCTTCCAAATGCTAGTTTATAACAGTCACAACATCCTGTACTCCTCTAATGGCCTCCTTTAGTTCTTTATCATACATAGCATCTGCTTCTGCCTCTTTAGTCCCAGCAGCTTCTGTAATCTCATGGACATGCACACATTCATGCTCCATTGGTTTCTCAAATTTGCAATCTGCATGGCTCACCAAACGTTCTGATTACCAACCAGCCTTCTTTAGTACATGTAATGTGACCGTCTTTAAAAGTAAAATAATTTAATGTTAGCCGGGCAAGAGTAAATTCTGGAAAAATTGAGTTACAAGAAACAACATATGAGATTCCATTTGCATACAAGGTTACTATTCTAGAAGTCTGGTTGTGAGTGCAGAGTCATCTTAAAGAATTGAAAATGAAAAAGAAATCACTCTACTACAGCCATAAGATCAACAATTATCCTCTGTAAACATGACATTTTTTTAAAGAGAACAATAGCTTTTATTTAAACTCGTGAAATAAAAAGAACAATTCTAGCAGAAAAGGAAAAATAATCATTGAAATAACTGTAAATTTATGTATGTCTACTGTCTAAGTGGTTTAGAGATCGTTTATGGTCAGTCATCTTTATTGTTACACAATTTTTCCATGCTGCTTCCAAATCATTATCTTACATGAACTTACGGTCCCCAAGGAAACTCAGCTAAATGATTCAAACAAAATGATTCGCCCTGAGGACCATAATTTCCTCAATAGCTCACCAAAGGTGATTGCAAGCTCACCCTGCACAGCTAAAATATACTTTAGAAATTGTATAAGCACTAGACCTACTTAAAATTCAAGTTATCCCCATAAAAAAAAAAATAGAAAGAAGATAATAAAAAGAACTAAAACCTACATGCATTCCCAAAGGATTTTCAGTATTGATCTCATCTTTGTAATCTTGCAAGAAATACTCAACAAGAGGAGGCGTGTGAACTAAACATTGCAGGGCACAAAATACTCAACATGGGATGAAAATTTGAAGTATAAGAAACATATACGACTGTGAGAAATTGGTGATTGTGAAACTAAATACAATGGTCCCATATTCAAGAAATAAAAGACCAACAGAAAAAAGATAAATAGAAAGATATAGGGATAGAGATTTAGGGAGAAATAGACAATAATCATGTATGAGAAAGAAAATAGAATTGCAATCCTAAATGGGAAACATCTTCACTTTATCTCCATGTGTTGATTATTTGATGAATATCTTTATTTGGATTATTTTTATACATTTCAAAATAAGGGAAATAGTACGCATAGGAGAATACAAACCTATACTCAGTTGTCATGTAAGACTCAAAAACTACTTCAAATGTTAATAACAAGATAAATAGAGAGAACGCCTTACTTCCATTTTGACCAGTGATAATATTTACCCAATCACCAAGCTTGATCGCAAAATTTCTATGGCACATATTAACGTTCCAATCAATTCCTTATTAGCTTTGGAATGCTAACTAGAAAGGGTTCTGGGGTCCTCCATGACTCAAGTATGCTTACTCTAAAGTTTTATCCGTTGACAGTGTAGGAACATCAGCTTCATTTGGTTCAAGAGGCCTTGTATTTCTAGGAACAATACCCAGATCTCTACTAGATGTTAGGAAGAGAAATGTCAAGTCATGCAGATTTGTCCATTTGTTAGATTATGTCAAAGTAAACAATATAAACAAACACAAAGAGCTCCATGTACTCTCTCACAATTAGGTTCATTCTAAGAAAAAGACACACATAAAGCAACTTATTACAGAAACTTATCCCAAGTTTATTACATTCTGAAGAAAATGAATCATAATTAAGAGGAAATTACACTGGCCACTCTTATCATTGAGTCAATTTTCAAAAGCTAAACTTGTCTTACCTATGTCATAACGCTTTTAAAAATTCCTAGTACTCCAATCCAATATACACCTACAACTCCGAAAAAGGTAAACTTAAGATCCTAGCAATTAAGTCCTATTATAGACTATTATTTGTCCATGTAAACTTAAGATGCTACTGGCTATTAAAAAAAATTACCAAATAGACTTCGGCCTATTAAGTAGAGTGAGTTAGTTCAAGATCGAAACTGGACCTATTGTGCCAAAAGAAATATGCTTAAAGTGATAATATTTTTTAATAGAAAACATTTAATTTTTATTACAAATTACATTACTATACTATTAATTATAGAAAGTAATTTTTCTATACTATAGCTAATGGATTTCAAATTTATAGTGATACTTTCTATAAAGTTGATCAAAGGATTTTTTTTTAACTCAGTTATACGTGAGAAGAATTGTGGAACAAATAACTGAAAGAATTTTTCAAATGGTAAAAGAAATTGGAAAACAGCCTAGGAAAAAGATTGCCATAGTGGCAAAGTATAATCACAAGATGTAGAGTGTGATTGAAAAGAAATATATTAAAAAAAACATTATACTTGCCCAGAAATCTTTCCTCTTAGAAGATATCAATGCTAGAAAGAAGAAATAAAATACCTACCAAAAGAGTAAGAATTGCGCCAACGACCAATACGAGATTCCAGTTACTTTTATAGTAGTACCTTATGTAATCTATTTCATAAAAAACCTTTACACAAAAGGCAATTGCAGGCCCAGCTATAAGAAATACAGGTAGAATCACGGACGCTGCATCGGGGCCAAAAATGAATCGCCCACGACAGAAAAATTTCATGCAAGAACAAAGAAAGTTGTATTAATGAAAGTAGGAAAATAACTATAAGAAAAACCCTTCAACAAAACTCAAAAACCCACCTCCAAAAAGTTATCAGAACTCCAAAGCTCCAGCTGAGTAGCTACATGTAATATCCATATATGGATTTAAATTTATTTAGTGATGAGTTTAGCCATGGCCTCATAAGCAGCGCCAAACTTCCAGACTTTGGGTATGGCACTGGTAGAGCGAACCACGCCGTAGACCCACCACCGCAAGCACCGTCGCACCCACGAGTGAGCCACGCCGTAGACCCACGAGTCGAGCCTCCTTGTCACACGACCCAAGCACAACAATCTCCAGCAATTTGGGGAACTGATTCATTTCATTGAATTAAGCATATCATCAATATGCCAACTTAGGGAAAAACAATCTATTGACTTGATTGAAAAACAAAGATGCTAAGGAAAAGCCTACACACCACCGAGATAGAATCAATTGCTCCAACAACAGCTGATGCTAGCCACAGGGTAAGCAAGGCACCGCCACCAAAAAGTAAGAAAGAGTAAGTGTCTTCGGATTCAAACTGCAAGTAGTGAAAAATTATCTGTTAATGACAATTAAACTCAGTATACTGACATGTCAGTATGCATGTGTATATATCAACAAACAACAAGCATAACAATAGACATGAAACGGTGTTCTACCCTCATCTTATCTACTAAGAAACTGTGCTTCTGGAGAACCTTGTGTTGCTCAGGTAACCGCTTAGGATAAAGACTCATAAAGCAAATAAGTTTAACTTTCATCACTTCTTGATCTCATCATAGCAAGTAGATAAAAACAAACATCATTTTTAAACACATGATAATTTATAGTTGTCGTGGAGCCCAAGAAGGTGAGCTTTTGTAGTGGGATTGGAGAAAAATAAACACATGATAATCTTTGTTACTTATATCTCCTAAATTGTACATATATACGAGCCACTCATTTTAACTGATATAAAATATCACTTTATTGAGAATCATAAGTTTATTTAAAGATATTAAAGATACTTACCATTTGCATAAAGTCTACGAATAACAACAAATTAATACCATATATGCAAAACTTAGATAAATAAAGTATTAATTGGGGAATAAAACTGAAAATATTACACCTCTAATAAATTTGAATATTGTCAGTTTAGTTTAAAGATATTATTCACATATATCTCAGTGAAGCATTTATTCAAACACTTCTAATGCATTATTTAAAAGATTAGTAATATATACTTTAAAAAGGCAAGCAAGACCATCAAAAGTAGTAGAATTATGGAACAGAGCACATCCCACTATATATAACTAAAACTTACCTCATTCACACTTATAAAGCCGTTTATATATAGTTATAGCTAAAGAGCATAAATACACGGGTCTTACACTAACGCTTACAATCATTATAATTCCAAAACTCATAAAATTGATCACTATGATATCAAACTGAATAACATATCTCATGTATATGCATATAGCTAGCCGATAGTGGTGGTGGTGGTGGAAGAAGAAGGAGGCTTGTCTTCGATTCTAACGGAGGTGATGACATGATTGGGCTTAGTGGAGTAGTTGAGGGTACTTAGATTAGGAATGTGGAACAGAGAAGTGGGTAGTTCTTTAGGCAAGCATCGAAGCTTGAGTTAAAATCCGTACATACACAAGAAAATAGAATTACAGGTTATTGAGGAATTTAATCAAACAGTTTATATGCACACCAAATTTTGAAAAGAACAAAATATAATATCATCTTAAATGGATTTATGTAACGACCCAAACTCCAGGGACCGCTACGGTGTGCCTTGTAAACAGTGCTAAACTCGCTAATCGAGTCATTTGGCCAAAATCGTGAACTAAGTATGATTAGCGGTTTAAGGATTAAAAACTTTGGTTAAGATGTAACGTTTCACTAGAACGTTTAGTATATACATTGGGATCCCGAAAATATAATTTCAGAGTTTATTACAGAAAATATTTACAACAGGCCGTTCTAAGCGGCAAAACAGGGTTCGACCCTAGTTCCACTTTAAACCTCGGTCGTGGCGGACGAGCAGCTGCATATGTACACGTCATCACCTAAGCTCTCCAACTCAAGGATGGTCCAACTTCCTCGTGCCTTTACCTGCACCACGTAGCACCCGTGAGCCGAAGCCCAGCAAGAAAACACAATCCAACATGATATAATATCAACATATAACATAACCATTCAGGACTATCAGTCCAAGCAAATAGGTGACAATAGCCAAAAGTCACAATAATGAGCATCGCTCCTTCTAGCCATGTGACGATAGGGTCACCAGGGCTTAACCGATAAGTGATTCTTTCTTAAGTTTGATTAGGACAGGTGCAAGGTGATTAGTCACCAACATAACCTTCCTCACGACTCTAGAGTCGAAACTATGGACAACGTCCCTTAGCCATGTGACAAACGGTCACCGGGGTCATATACCTTGGCTATAGTCATCTGGTCGTAGACCAGGCAAGCGCTTATAAGTTCTTCGACCCTAGGGTCGGTCTAGCATTAATGCCATAAAGCCATTCAATGCGTGATTCTCTACTTTAGAGTCGGTCCCTGACTAGTCAGTGTCATTCACAAGTAAGACATGCCACCAATCATATATCACATGTTCAATATCCATAAACAAGGTATTTAGCATGCTTACTAAACATATACCGGTACAATTAGGACCATGCACAACCACATAGGCTCAAGCTTTGAACAATATCATACCCAGTATACAAAGCATGTCCTAATCACATGTTTCTCATGCATCTTATGCAATATATCCAGCAATCCAACATGCACCAATAACAGCTATGCATGCCACATTTAATAGTCAACCAACATGCATCAAGAATAGCCATGCATGTCATACATAATAATCAACCGACATGCATCAATAATAACCACGCATGTCATACTCAATAATCAACCAACATGCATCATAATAGCCATGCATGTCACATATACACAGGGTGCAGTTTTCTTACCTTTGGTCCAAGCACAGGTTACCAACAAACGAACAACAAGCACGATCCTGATTCCAAGCCTCTAGTGATAACCTAGTCACAACCACAAATGGTGATCCAATGAGTTCAAGTTCTAAAACCAATCTCGGAACCAAGACCTAGCCTCCGAGACATCAAACGCCACCAATCCGGGTAGTAGGAATGATCCCGAGGCCTAAGGTTTGAGTTCCCATGACTAAAATCCCATTTTGGTCACTTTTCCTCTTTTGAGCCGCGACCCCATCCATTAGAGCCGCAGCTCCACCCAAATCAGGCCCAAAAATACTCTCTGACAGCAATTAGAGCCTTAGCTCTACCCCATAGAGCCGCAGCTCAAATAGCCCATCAGCACCATTTCAGCAGCTTCTTCAAGCTTGAGCCGCAGCGCCCAAGAACTGAGTCGCAGCTCAACCTCGAACCCAACCAAAAATCCTCCATTTCTTCATCTAAAATCCTTTCATAAACATATCCAAACATCTCCAAACTCAAAAATCAAAGTTCCCAAACATCCCCATGATCCAAAACCCATAAAACCCAAGTCTCAAATCACCCAAAAACACATCAAAACACAAAATCCAATTCAATCTTAAAACTTTAAAAACTTAGAACTTAAAACTTGAATTACCTCCGATTGAGTTGTTTCCAACTAAATCCTCCGGCTAATAAGCTTCTAATCTTTCCTAGGATCGCTATGCCTCGATCCTCGCTTGAATCCGAGTCCTAGAACTCAAGTTTCCTTCGAAAATGCGATCGGGAGACGAAAGGGAACTTTTAGGGAGAGAGAACGTATAGAACGTTCTTTTTATTCTTTTAAAAGGTTACTTCAAGCTTAAGTAGCCTCAACCAAATCCTAATGCTCGGGGTCCCGAAAACACCCCCGGGGACAAAATAGCCAAAACCTCCAGAATTTCCCCCTGATCTTACTAACTCCCAATTTATCACCAAATATTAATTCCCATTACCCAATAACCCGGTAATGCTCTAAATACCCCTTGACTTACTCCAAGTCAAGCTTAAATCCCGTTGTGACTTTCCCACTAGCTTACCTCCTAGGATCGTCTTATGTTGGGTAACACTGGCATAACCAAATAATAACAAAGCACCACGCCCATTTCACATATATGCCAAAAATGCCTGAAATGGCCAAAATATGAAAATCACCCAATTCATCACAAATGGGTTCACATGAATACACCTAAACATGCATATTATCATTAAATAATACAATAAAGCAATTATGGCCCTCCCGGCCTCCTAATCAAGGTCCTAAACCTTATTAGGAAATTTGGGGCATTACAATTTATATGTTCTCACACCTTGAAACTGTATTTACAAATTAGCTATAGTGTAAAACTTATAATTTCTTGTTCGGTCTTTTTGTGAAGAGAAAAGACCATCACTATCATACTAATCAATTATAGCAATGAAACTAATTTTTTTCCATTTAAAATTTCAAAAAAGAAAAATAAATAGAAAAAAAGAAAAGAAAAGAGAGAAGAGTTTGTGTTGTGTTACCTTCTGAATACAATTGGCACAATTCCAGCACGGTACTGAGCAATTTGAAGGAAAGCAGGCTCGGCCAAATCGAAGTGCTGGAGCGGAGGATTACACCAGCCACCGTTGTCCTTGGACAGAGCAAAGTTTGGGGGACAGAAGTTGGTGGCGGTGATGGTGATGGTTCAAGCGAGGCACCACCAGTGCTTTATTTCAATTGGATTGAAACAATTTTTAAGCAGCTGAGTAAGAACATACCTATTTGTTGAGGATACGAAAGCTTTTCAGGTGGTTTAGAGAAGTCGCGAGAATGATTGCTAGAAATCCATGAGGATGATTGGAGAAATGGATGAGACAATCAGGGATGAGGAGAAATGGATGAGACAATCGGGGATGAGGAGAAATGGGAGAGAGAAAGATTGAGAATAAAATTCTTGTGGTGTGGTTAGGTGGTCGGAACTGAGGATGATGGTGGTTACGGGAGTGCGGCTAGGGTGAAGGGAAGAGAGAGACGAGAAGGAGAAGGGGAAAAAAGGTATGAGAATTGGGTCTCTCTCGGGTCTCATAAATTTTCAGGTCACAAATGAAAAAAAAAAATGTAAGTGGCGCAGGATGGAGTATTATTGCCGCCCTTTTTTTTTCACAAAGTGGCCCATACTCTAGCATAACACTTTTTTATTAGTATTATATTCATGTGTTATGGAAATGGGTATTTGGTGTAGTGAAATTATGTAAAAAAAAGGCCACATCATCCTCCCGTTACAAAAAATGAACGGAATTGGACCGAAGTCCTAATTTACATGATTGTGAATAGATCAGGGGGATTTTTTAACTGCCTGAAAAATTCGGGGGGCACGATAATGCATATGTAATAGTTCGGGGGTAAAAAACCTAAATAGCCATTTGTTTAATGTTAGATATGCATGAAAATAAGTAAAGATCCTGTATAAGTTTTCCCAACAATGTTGCCTTCATCACCATAACTTCTCATGTTGACTTGATCAAAACCACACCCGAACACCATGTTTTTTAGGGTTTCTTTCTCATGCTAGAAAGCCCTGTGAGAATGAGTTATCGAAGTACTCTTCATGGTTAGCACAAAACCTTGTCATGCATTTTTTGGGATAGCAAAGAGAGTTTCGATCACAAATGAGTTTTTGATAAGAAGAAGATCTCATATTGGTGAAGATAGGTTGCTTTTAATTAAAACAGTGGTGTCACACCCCTGCAGTTAAAGTGGGAGGTTCTTGTACGCTGAGACTATCCCTAAAATCCTGAAATAACACTAAAGGAAGTCCTTTTGTGAAAATATTTGCAATCTGATAACGCGAGGGGACATGTAAGACATGTACTTGTCCACGAGCAACTTTTTTGCGAACAAAATGAATATCAATTTCTATGTGTTTAGTGCGTTGATGCTGAACTGGATTACCAGAAAGGTGTATCACACTAACATTATCGCAGTAAACCAATGTAGCCTTATGGATAGGAAAATGTAGCTCCAGAAGAAGATTACGTAACCAACATGACTCAGAAACCACATTGGCAACGCCACAGTATTCACCTTCAGCACTGGAGCGAGATCATGTGGCTTGTCGTTTAGAGAACCAGGAGAGCAAGTTATCACCAACAACACACACAATAACTAGAAGTGGACCGCCTGGTATACGGGCACCCACCCCAATCTGCATCTATATATGAAATCAGAGATGATATCGAAGAAGGATAAAGATGCAGTCCATGATGAAGTGTTCCTTTAATGTAGCACAGGATGCGCTTGAGATCGTGCATATGTTCATCCATTGGATTATGCATAAATAGGCAGATTTTTTGTAATGCATAAGAAATGTCAGGTCTCGTGAATGTGAGATATTGAAGAGCTCCTGCAAGGCTATGGTAGTGAGAGGGATCCTCGTATGGAGTGCTAGTTTTGGCACTGAGTTTTGGTTTAGTATCAACCGAAGTAGGACAAGACTTACATGAGGACATGTCGGCATGCTCAATAATTTCTTCTGCATACTTTTTCTGAGACAAAAATAGACCACCTGCATGTCGAGTGACTGCTATACCCAAGAAGTAACTCAGTGGACCCAAATCTTTCATAGAAAATTCAGAGTTGAGAAGTGTCATGATAGACTTGTGAAGAGTATCAGAAGAAGCAGTGAGGATAATATCATCCATATATAAAAGTATGTAAGCCATAGTTGTTCCATTCTGATAGATGAAAAGAGAGTTGTCAGACTTGCTTTGAGAGAACCCAATTGTTTACCCAAAAAACGGATGCTGATGACATGGCAAGGATTTCTCACACGTGGTTGACACGTGGCGGAAGTGTTGTTCGACTATCGACTAGAGGCACATCACTTCGTCAGGCTTAACTATTAGATATGACCAGGTTGGTCGTATAATTTGATTTATTTACTTCTAAGATTGTAATCCTATAATAATTGCATTGAATATTTCCTCTTTATTACCTTGATACGCGGTTTTTAAGGAAAGTTAAGGCCCATTGGCCCATGTAACCTTCCTTAAGCCTATAAATATGCATGAAATAGCTCAAGGAAGGGACTTTTGATATCTGAATCTTTTTCCTGAGGATTGAGAGAGAAAGATATAGTGTGATTATCGATCGTTTTATTGTAATTCCCCCAAGGTTTGTGAAACTCAAGAACCTTAGTTCTTTGATCACGGCTTTGAGATTCAATATTAATAATAGCACTAAGTGGACGTAGGTCTTTACCATTCTTTGGGGCCGAACCACTATAAATCATTGGTATTTTCTTCTTTACCATTAGATTAAACTCTTAATTGTCGTCTCATTTTCTGTCGTATATTTGACTCCGTGTCGTTGGCCAAATCGAGGGTCAACATTCCGGTGCTTTCATTGAGATATTGATAAAAAAACTATAAGAAAATCTAATGGCGAAAACATCCAAAAAGACTGGATAGGCCGCTGGCGCTGCACCATCCCAACCTCCTCCCCCAAATGTGGCTAAGAATGAACCACATTTGGAGTTTGAAGAGGAGGAGTTAGATTACGAAACGCTGGGGGTGTTGCAGGATGAGTTGGCTAATCTGAGGGCCAATCAGAAGAATGATGCGGAGACAATGGTGCTGCAGCAAAGAGAAATAGAATGCCAGCGCCAGGAGCTGAGTGAGCGGCAGGCGGACATGGACCGTCGGCAGAGGGATGTCATGGCCGCTCTTGAAGCAGCCATCCAATTGGCTCGGAGTTAGGCTGCGCCAGCCTCTCAGCGAGATCAGTTGCTGAGTGCGCCGCCTCAGAGGGCTCCCAATCCTAGTCCTCCCATCCAGCCAGCAAGCCCTTAAAGGCCGGAGCAACCCTCTGTGGCTCAGGATGATGTCCCAGTTAGGGATCCTGAGCAGCAGCCTCCCTCTCAGGCTAATCGAGGCAATCCCCAGTGCCCGAGGCAGAACAGGGCCGGGCAACTGCCCCGCAACCCTAGACGCCCAGGGGATGAAGAGCCGAATCTACCGAGCAGGGGACAGCATCCTTCTGCCAACAGAAGGAACATTGAGTCAGGCTTTGCGGTCAGGGACCCCCCACGGCATAACAAAGCATGGGGACCCAACGACCAACACAGGCCTCCCCCTGACGCTCGGGATGCTAGCCCAAGGAGGAAATAGCGTGAACAGCCGGTCACGCCGTAGTCAGCCACAATTTAGAGATGGCCATGACTATAATGAAGCCAATTCCGGCAGAGGAAATGCTGGTTGGAGAAATGAGGAAAGAGGTGGAGGTAGAAGCCCCCCACCTAGAGAAAATAGGCCAGCTAGCCATAACGCTGGGGGCAACCCAGGCAGCAGAACGTCTTTGATCGGCTAGGAGTTAGCGAGCAGAGACATAGGGACGATAATTTAAAGGACGTACTTAATGACCGCCGCGAGAGGCACGACGAGTACGCTCCCCCAGCACCAGTTGCCCCAGAAGCGGTTCAGGCTCAGATTAATGCTCTGAACCAGGCGGTACAACAGCTAGCCAGGGGATGAACGTCCCATATAGAGTACGATAGGAGGAGGGGCACTCCCTTTATATAGAGGATTGCTGCGGCTGAAACCCCCAGTAAATTCAAGATGCCAACATTGCCGAACTTTGACGGGTACGGAGACCCAGTATCTCACGTTAATAAGTTTGAGATACAAATGGATATACAGAAAGTGTCGGAAGATGCCCGCTGCAGGATCTTCCCCACGACACTATCTGACACCGCCCAGGAGTGGTTCTTCAAGTTCCCTCCTTCTAGTATAGTATCTTGGGAGATGTTCGTAGAGGAATTTTACAGGCAATTCTATGCGGGTCGCGTACACCCCACAGAGGCCAACCAGCTGGTCGAGATACGCCAGAAAGGAGGGAGAACCCTCAAAAGAATATGTCCAACGCTTCATGCGAGCAGCAGTTGGAGCCAAGAAAGTGGGCGATGAAGGTAAGATGATGGCTCTAACTGCTAGGGTTAGGCGCCATTCACCCCTCTGGAGTAGCCTCAGAAAGAATGGGGTAAGAAGTACCCATGAGTTTTTGGATCAGGCTGATCGATATATCAAGCTCGAGGACGCGATTGCCAATGAAGGGAAATCGTCAACAAAAGACAAGGGGCTGAAGGAAGAACCCGCCAAAGCCGCCAACGGGTCGGAAAAACCCAATGGCAACGGCAACGGCAATGGGAATGACAATGGTAGGAACGATGGAAAACGGGCGAACAATGAACCCTCAGCTTCTGAGAATAAACACCCCAAAGGCAGTCGATACGAGCCGATATTCACCAACTACACGGCCCTTGTCGAAAGTTGAGCGGAAGTCTACCAGGAAACTTGCTCAAGCGTGCCTTACAAACGACTCACACCTATAAGGAAATATATCTCCAAGAGAGATACGACAAAGTTATGTCGTTTTCACAACGACTATGGGCACGATACTAACGAATGCAACCAGTTGAAAGAGGAGATCAAGTTCCTGATTAGGCAGGGACATCTAAGGAGATATGTGCGAGCCATAGGAGGATCCCAATGAGAGGCTCAAAGTGGCAATGAGTAGGCGCTTGCACGCCAACGCTCACCACCCCTACAGCCAGCTCCTGTGGCAGACACTTTACTCACCATCTGCGGAGGCCCACATCTTGCAGGGGATAGTGGGAAGGCAAGGGAACAATATGCTCGAACCCTATGCCACGACCAGGACATCGATATGATGTGTGTGGAGGATCGAGCACCAAAGAAGGCTCGAACAGAGGAGGAATTAATAACCTTCTCTGAAGACAATGCCTAGCACGTACGATTCCCGCACTCCGATCTGCTGGTCGTGGACGTGCAAATTGCCAACATGATGGTGAAGAGGGTGTTGGTTGACACAGGAATCTCAGTCAACATCCTATACAAGTCTTCACTGGAGAGAATGAAGCTGCCCGTCAAGGACCTGGAGCCATGAAACCAAACCATCTATGGTTTTTCCGGCGAAGGGCTCACCCCAACTGGGTCGATTAGGCTTTCAGTTACACCAGGTACTGCACCTACTAACAGGACATTACTCACTACTTTCATAGTAGTTGATTGTCCTTCGGCATACAATGCTGTAATTGGGAGGCCAATTCTGGTCGACCTACGAGCCGTCACTTCAATATGGCACCTTGCCATGAAATTCCCAATAGATGCAGGGGTAGGATGCGTATTGGGAAATCAGCGGGAGGCAAGGGAGTGCTAGAACGCCTCGATAACCAAGGAAAAGAAAGGTGTGTCAAGAGATGTTCCCAGAAAAGAGTTTCAAATGGCAATTCATGCTCAGGCCCAGTCAAGTGATAATGTCACCAAATAGGGCATTTCCCAAAGTGAGGATAGATACTTGGATCCTCGCTTTGGGGATTTTGAGGAAGAAGTAGGACCCATCGAGGACCTTGAAAAGGTCCAACTCGATGAAGAAAATCCGACCAGGGTTGTGAAAGTCGGTAAAAACTTAGAGTCAGCAACAAAACAAGCACTGGTGGAATTTTTGAGGAAGAACCAGGGAGTCTTTGCCTGGTTACACAAAGACATGGTCAGAATAGACCCTACAGTCATCAGCCATGTCCTGAACATCGACAAGAGTTTTCCACCGGTGCAATAGAAAAGAAGGCTGCTCGGCAAAGATAGATCAAAGGCCTTAAAAGAAGAAGTCGAGAAGCTGAAGGAGAATAGATTCATCAGGGTGGCGTTTTATCCATCGTGGGTCTCTAATCCCGTGCTAGTTCCCAAGCCAAATGGAAAATGGCGAACATGCGTGGATTTCACAGACCTCAATAAAGCCTGCCCCAAGGATTGTTTCCCACTCCCTAGGATCGACCAACTGGTCGATGCCACTGTAGGGCATGAGATTCTCTCTTTTATGGATGCATACTCCGGATATAATCAGATTAGTATGCATCCCCTTGATGAGGATCACACTAGCTTTCAGACTGATACTGGGCTTTACTGTTACAAAGTAATGCCCTTCGGTTTGAAAAACGCTGGTGCGACTTACCAGCGACTAGTCAACCACATGTTCAAGGAGCTGATCGGGACAAACATGGAGGTATACGTCAATGAAATGCTGGTTAAGTTGAAGAAGGTAGAAGGGCATGTAGAGGATTTGCAAGAGTGCTTCAACGTCTTGAACAAATATCAGATGAAGCTGAATCCCCTCAAATGCTCCTTCGGAGTAGGATCAGGGAAGTTCTTGGGATTTATAGTTAACTAAAGAGGAATTGAAGCCAATCCCGAGAAAATCAAAGCCCTAGTCGATATGAAATCCCCAGTAAAGATTAAGGATGTTCAAAGTTTGACCGGAAGGATTGCCGCTCTCAGTAGATTTATTTCGAAATCAACGGACAAGTTCGTTCCATCTTTTAATCTACTTAGAGGCAACAAAAATTTTGAGTGGACGGAGGGGTGTGAGCAAGCTTTCCAAGCATTAAAGACTCACATGGCGCAACCACCCATCCTATCAAAGTCGGCCGATGAGGAAACCTTGTTTGTCTATTTGGCGATTACGGAATATGCTGCTAGTGCTGTCTTAGTAAGTGAAGAAGAAGGCGTGCAGAAGGCTGTTTATTATGTAAGCAAGAGGCTCATTGGAGCGGAGCTGCGATACCCACCAATTGAAAAGTTAGCCTATTGCTTAATTTTGTCCTCAAGGAAGCTGCAGCCTTACTTTCAAGCCCACCCAATCACAGTTTTGACCAACCAGCCTTTACGGCAAGTGCTGCAAAAGCCAGAGGTTGCGGGAAGATTGTTGAAATGGGCAATCGAACTTGGGCAGTTCGATATCTCTTACCATGAGTAGTGATAAAAGGACAAGCCCCGGTTGACTTCATTGCAGAGTTCACTAAACTTACAAATAGCGAGCAGACCGAAGAGCTTGAGTCTCAAAACCAACCTCCCTCATGGAAGTTATTTACAGACGGATCTTCCAATGAGCATCATGCCGGAGCAGGGGTGATCCTTATTATGCCTGAAGGGCATCGATTTCACTGTGCAATCAGGTTTGACTTCACTGCTTCCAACAACGAGGCTGAATATGAAGCGTTGCTCGCTGGGTTACGATTAGCGAGGGACATGAATATAAAGATACTTGACATCTATAGTGACTCTGAGCTGGTGGTAAATTAAGTCATGGGAGAGTACCAAGCCCGAGGTTTAAAGATGGTTGCCTATTTAAACAAAACAAAGGATCTATTAGCACAGTTTGACAAATACACCCTTCAGCAGGTACCTCGCGACCAGAATTCAAACGCTGATGCTTTGGCCAAGCTAGCAAGTGCAAAAGATGTTGATACTCTGAACATAGTGCCAGTTGAACAACTATCTGTACCAAGCATCCAAGCAGAGGAGACCACTCTCGTGATCCAAGTGGCGGATACATGGATGGCACCATATGTAGAGTATCTGACTCAAGGCGTGTTACCAACGGACAGAAAAAAAGTTAGGACCCTTCAGTGATAGGCTGCTAGGTACATCCTAGTCGTTGGAATCTTGTACCGAAGGGGATACTCAATGCCACTCCTTAGATATGTTTCGAAAGAGAAGGCCAAAGAATTAATGAAAGAAGTACATGAAGGCTTTTGCGGGGACCACGCTGGGGGGCAAAGTTTGTCGAAAAAGATCCTGAGGCAAGGGTATTTCTGGCCAACAATGAATGAAGGCTCGATGGAATTCGTATGGAGGTGTGACAAGTGTCAGAGATTCTCAAAAATCCCGCGAGCAGCCCCTAAAGAACTGAAATAGATGCAAAGTCTGTGGCCATTTGCAGTGTGGGGTATAGACTTAATCGGATCTTTACCCACAGGAAAGGGCAGCGTCAAATATGTTGTGGTTGCCGTCGATTATTTCACTAAATGGGCCGAAGCTGAGCCACTCGGAACCATAACGACCAAGAAGGTGCTGGATTTTGTGGTCAAAAACATCGTTTGTCGCTATGGATTGCCAAGGAAAATCGTCTCAGATAACGGCACACACTTTGATAATGATTTATTCACGGACTTTTGCGAACGACATGGGATTATCAAGAGCTTTTCTTCAGTCGCTCATCCCCAAGAAAATGGACAAGTCGAAGCAGTCAATAAAACGCTAAAGGATACCCTGAAGAAAAGACTGGAAGAAGCTAAGGGAGCATGGCCAGAGCAATTGCCTGAAGTCCTTTGGTCGTACAGAACTTCTCATTGAATAGCAACAGGCCATACTCCATTCTCTTTGACTTATGGGTATGAGGCTATGTTTCCTGTCGAGTTAGATCCACCCTCACATCGCAGAATAACATACGATCAAGGCTCTATAAGCCAACTATTAATGGAATCCTTGAACTTGATCGATGAGAAACGTGAACAAGCCCAACTCCGAGTAGCTACGTACCAGCAAAAAGTCTCCCGGTATTTCAACTCTAAAGTACGCGAGAGAAAATTCAATGTCGGAGATTTAGTACTTCGAAGGGTTTTCCTAAATACCCGCGACCAGACTGCTGGAGTACTCGGACCTAATTGGGAAGGACCATACCAGATTGAAGAAGTCCTCCATCTAGGCACCTACAGACTTGCTCGCTTAAATGGAGATCTCATTCCTCGTTATTGGAATGGAGAACACCTGCGCAAGTACTATCAATAAACAATTCTTCTTAAAGAATTGGATTGTATTAATTTTACTTTTTACAGGTTATGAAAAAGGGTTGGTCATTTTATGTGACTAATCGCTTATAAGTGTAAGATCTTATTGATCACTCGTACAGACACGTTTTGTCCATTTATTACGAGAAATATAAGGGACTGCGCGCAGCCAATCATTCTTGCCAATTATTGTATTTATTACAAGTATTTGCTCATTACGTGTGTTGTTTTGTTGTATTATCAGTTTAGTTATTTTGCTCCGACCAATAATGTTCGAACAGGTTCTGGTCAAGGCAAGTGACCAAGGACCTAAAGCTCCTCAATCACTTGGGAGCATATAAGGCATCTAGTAAGCAAAGCATATCGAAAGGTATGTAAACACATGAGCAAAATAAGTGAAAGCATGCTAAGGTACTTAGAGTATTTTTCAAAATTTTATATTTTGTTAAATCAATCCAAAGTACTATGCTAAGTTTGGTCATGCGAACAGATGTTATAATAAAATGCAAATATTATAATATCTTAAGGAAACCTTTTACATCGCGAGCAATTACTGCTCGGATGTAATTGTTCAATTAAAAGTAAAAACTGCCCATGCAGCAATAAAATTTTAACTAGAAAATTAAAGTGTGTCTTTACATCACGACCTGCAGGTCGTGTAATTAAAAGATTAAAAGATAGAAAGGAAAAATACTAAGAGTGTAATGCCCTGGATAGCCAAGACCGTTACACTGTGTGTTTATTAAGTGACAGACTTGCTAATCAAGTCATTTAATTAAAATCGTGTCGCAGAAGCTACAAAGGTACTAGGGTTAAAAGAGCTTTGGTCTCAAAAGCCACATTTTTCATTAAGAAACATTATCTGGTTACACGGGATCCCAAAAATACAAGTTTAAAGATTGTTTATAAAAGTTGTAAGACTCAGATACAATAACCAGTCATACTAAGGCAAAACAAGCAGTTAGGTAGTCCCTGTACTGGTCCACTCCTTGATCGTGGTGATCGAACAGCTGGCTATGTACGTTTCACCTCGAAGCTCTCCACCTCAAGCTTGGTCCAGCTTGCCCTTGCCTTTACCTGCACCACGTAGCACCCGTGAGCCAAGGCCCAGCAAGAAAACACAATATCAACAGAGCATAAGCAATTATCAGACAAGTCAATATCTCACGTTGCATCACATAGCCTCAGTAAAATAACCATTCAATATAGTCAAGTATCCACATACTAGGCATATTAACTCATAACATGCACAGTTTATAAACGATAACCAGGGCTAGCGCTCACATGCTACTCCCTCTGTTATCCCAGTGTTCATGGCTCCCAGTGGCCGAATCGCGCTCTGTGCGCTAATAGCAAGTACGACACTCTTAGGCCGCTTTTACATGTCCCATGGCGTAATACCAACATTGACACGATACAATTCTCGGGAGCACTTAGTCCCATCACAAACATATAACCGGGTGCAGTTTTCTTACCTTTCAATTCAATAGCTTTGATCCCTCGACACCTTGAGCACGATCCCCCTCGAGCCCTAGCGCTCACCTAAACACAATCATGGCCAAAGTCATCACCAACCCTCAAGTTATAAACTTAGTCCCGGGGCCAATTCCGAGCCCCCGGGAAGTCCTAGTTCCACCAAACAAGGTGGTGGAACCAAACCCCAAACCTTAGGTCAAAAACCCTTGCAAATAACCCAAAAATCCCCTTCACGAGGCAGGGTAGCGCTACAGCGCTCTTGGGAGGGCGCTACAGTGCTACAAACAGAAGCCAAAAGCCCTTCAGCAAAATGGCCTAGCGCTACAGCGCCCAAAGGCTAGCGCTGTAGCGCTAGTCACAAACAGCCCTGCACTGATTTTTCCCTTTTTGCAATTTCTTCGAACCAACCTCAACCAAACCTCTTCCAACTCTTACCCAAACTCAAAAACAACCTCATAACCACACTCCACTCATCCCAAGCACCCCAAATATCTAAAACCTAAGCACATGCATCCACAAACTCAGAATTCACCATAGCCACTTCTAAACTCTAAAACTCAGTAAAAACCAGTTGAACATCAAAGTTTAGAGTTTAGACCTTATACCTTTGATAGAATTTCGACCACAAGATGCTTCTAGACCCCTTTGGCTTTCTCCTCCTCAGCCTCAAGTCTGAATTCCCTAAGGTTCCACCCAATTTCAACTTAAGCACCACAACTCAAAAACCAGAAACTGAAACTGAAGAATTCTAAGTCTTACCTCAAGTGTTGATGAACCCTTGCTAAACCTCTGTCAATTCCTCAGTCTTAGGTTAGGATCCTTGATGCCTAGTTAATCCCAACTCTCCTCTGAGATTTACTCCAGAAATCCTCAAGAAACAAGTGAAGGAAGCACAAACCGACCTAGAGAATTCTCTCTGTTTTCTCTCCTTTCTTTTCCTTTCCTTTTCTTTCTTTTTTCAAACTTCTATAATATTCTACAAATCCCACTAACATAAAGCCCCAGTAATACCCATCCTTAAAAGCCAAATGACCATTATGCCCTCCCTATTAATTCTAATCCTTTAGTCCACTTAAGGGCATTTTAGTCATTTTACCCAATTCCCGCTAATTCCTCGAGTGTCTCTAATATTTCCCGCTTAATTCCCGATACCTAATTAATCACCAGTAACATCCCTCAATATCAAAATAGACCCCAGTATATTCACTAAATTCCCATTTATACTCGAGTCACAGATCACAGATTTATCCATATAATAATGTGGCCTCGTCAATTATCACATATATCAAAGCAATTATGCCCATAATGGCCAAAATTACGATTATGCCCTTCTAACCTAATCTGGGCCTATATGCATACTAACACACATAGTCATGCATCTCAAATACTCAAGTAATCATATAACATGCTTTAAATCATAATCATGCATCTTAATCATTAAAACCACACATTGTCTCCGTTATGCCCTCCAGGCACACTAATCAAGGCCCTTAAGCCTTATTAGTGAGTTTGGGTCGTTACAAAGAGGTTGGAGGGTCTTGAGGAGCGTCCTGGTTGACAGCTGCGCCAACTTCATTATCTACGCCATCTATCCCCGTTGCCAGGGAGATCTCTAGGGAAGTAGGAACTTTAGCCCTCTCTTCTTCCTCCAGGAGAATAGCACACTGAGACAATAGAGTCCGCCTCAGGCGATCTGACAGGTAGCTGAAGTTAGCCTTCCGGTTGTGCTTCCAAAACTCATAGAAGCAAAGATGAGTGGCTTCCTTGCACTTCTCCAAGTTCTTGGCTTTGAGTTCCTCAAGCTCCTTCACGCGCTTTTCTAGCTCCTCCGTCTCCTGCTTGCTCGCAATCAAATCAAGCTCGAGCTGTTTGGATTGTTGGTAGTTGAGTTTGGCGCTTTCCCTGAATTTTTCTTTGTCTTCATTTGATTTCTTCAGGGCGTCCTGACTCTCCAGCAGCTCCTTGGTCAGAGTGGCTTTTTGCTCGAGCAGTCCCTCATTCTGCTTAGACAGCTCCGCACTTTTCTCAAGCAACTCGTCGTTCTGCTTGGTTAGCTCATTGTTCTTCTCGAGCAGGTCAGCATTTTTCTCTTCAAGCGCTTTCTTATCCTCAGCAAGCCTGGTGTCAAAAATTTTGGTATTGGACACCATTGCACCCGCACGGTGCCAGCCAGCGATCATGGTCAGCAATCCCTGCAATCAGATGAAAAGGGTAAGGCGATGGCAGAAAATCAAAAGCAAATTATTCAGCATCAAGAAGTAACTTACGCTAACTATCTCATTCATCGCTCGGTTGAGTATTTGGTCGATCTCCAAGGAAATGGTGTCGTTAATGGCCTCTTGACTGCGTTTGTGTTTGGAGAGCTTGTATATCCTCTCCCTGTCTGAGCTGACCACGGAGTTGGACAGGGAGCCTTCGGGCTGAGTGTGCTGGGTTTGGCTAGTAGGGTCCTGAGGAGTAGGGTGTTGGTCGACTGGTGCTGGAGGAGTGGAGTGCTGGTCGACCGAAGGAGTTGAGGCCGGCTGCTCAAGTGGCGATGGAGGTGGCGTGTTCTCCTTCGAAGGGACAGTGGCTGGAGGGTCCTCAGTTCGGGCCTTCTTTGAGGTGGTTTTACTGCTCTCCCCCCGAGTCCTCTTGCTGTCTTTCTTCCTGCCTGCCTGAAGATGCAGCGGCAGCCTTGTAATGCTCAAACACGTCTTCAGATGACATATCTGCACAAAAAGAAACAACACAAGCAGTGAGACAAGATATATAGACGGAAATAAAAATGAAAGTAAAGAAGATTATAAGTAAAGTACTCGTGCCACAATTACTGGTCGCTACATTACTTACTGAACTACTTACTGCCTGGAAGAAATCTGAACTTAAGTTTGGAGTACACTTAAAGTTGTCATCCCTGTCAAATAAGTGACAGGGAATTGGCAAACTATCTAAGAACGAGAGATCAATACCGTTCTCATTTGAAGATTCGTTGATGGGAGCAGGAGGTTCGGTGGCTTTCCTTTTTCCCTTTCCCAGTAGGGCGGGGGGAGCGGCAGCTCGTGGGATGCTAGAGGGTTCTCTAATTGTCACTCCAGTCGTCCTCCTCCTTTGAGGTTGTGACACATCTGGGTGCTGCTCGGGAATCTCCTCGCTAGTGGCACTTCCCGCTGTTGACTGCCTCACATCCTGTTGAGGAGCCAAAAACCCGACCAGCCTAAGGTTAGCCTTTGTGACCAGATGCTTGATGCTCTTCTCCACGTCAGTCATACTAGCCAAGAGGGCTGATCAAACCTCCATGTCTGGAGTAGGGTCTGGTTGCAACCATAGGCCTGAAAGGCGCTAAAAATCTAAGGAAAGTGAAGAAAAAAATTAAAGAAAAATAAACGACCAGGGGTGTTTAAGTATTACCTCCTTGGGTGAAGGCCAGATTGTTGGCAACCATGTCCGTAGTCATGAAGTACTCAAGGTGGTACCTCCCCACATTGGAAATAAAATTTGTGTCACTCAGGAAAGTACGAGACGTTTCCTGGTGACAAAAGTGGAAGAGCCCGGTGTTTTCTTGATTGGGGTTGGATTTTAGGTCGAACAAATAGTTGACCTCGTAAGGTGTGGGGGGCAGACCATTTCTTATGGCTATAAAGGATATAGAGTGCCGAGAGCATTCTATATCCATTAGGGGTTATTTGAAAAGGAGTGACCCCGAAATAGTTGGCCACTCCTTGGAAGAAAGGGTGAAGAGGTAGGATAGTTCCTCCCTCGATGTGATACTTTGACCAGGCGCTGAAAGCGCCTCCAGGCAAGTTCTTTGGTGGGTTGGACTAAGGTTACCCCAGGAAGTCCGTATTTTTTAATATAATTCGCAATCATCCTAATTGTTACTCGGCTATAAGGGGCGACATACCATTCAACATCTGGTTGAATGGCATTTCGAAGCTGCGCGTGAGTTTGGATGCTAGGGTCGGGGATATTTCTTTCTCAACCACTGGTCGAGGGAATTTCAGCTCGAGGAACAGGCTGATTTGAAGGATTGGAAGGTTTCTTTTTCTGGGCTTTAGTTTTTGCTCAACCCATATTTTGGATGAGGGTCGATGGAGTGTTTGAAGTGGCGCGAGAAAAGGGAATTTTAGGTATTAGTAATGATGGTTGCTCCTCATCCTCAAGCAATTGAGCTAGCAAGTCATCGCCAATGGGTCTCTCACCTCCCCACGGATCTTGCATGAAAAGCTGCGAACAGAAAAAGGGGAGATGAGAACATAAAGCTTAAAAGCTTGTGTTGAGAGTTGGAATAACGTTGCTTGTGTATAAAAATTAAGTTTTTAAACGGCCAGCAATATTCTAACAAAAACACTAAGTCCCTTACGAGAAGTTTGAGAAACAGATTGAAAAGCGGAAGTAAAAAGTTTTTCAGAGAAAACTTTTTCAACTCCGAGAGGGCGGGAAAAACCCAGTTTTTCAACAAGCTTAAAAATCGAATTTTTACTTCGATTTTACACCTTAAACCTACGGTCTCGACTATCAAACTGGCTCCTAACTCCTATACAATACTATTTCACTTTCCTATCAAGCATCCATCAATATGCCCATTACCCCAAAACAGTTTCGGTCAAGAACAGTCAAGAACACAGATTTGAATACATAAAAAACAGTTTTGCATGGCATCTCAAACATCCAAGGGGATCGTAAAACTTACTTGGATGAAAAGAGGGGTCTGAAACGAAAGCTTTAAGCGTCCGAGCGGAGGATCCTTAGAGCAGCGATGGAAGCTCCTCAAATTTTTTGGGCTCTGAAAGTCGAGGTTCTCAGGAGTTCTTGACAAGAAAATGGCGAGTGAAAAGTAAAATATGGATTTGCGGTATTATATATAGTGATTGCGACACGATAAAAGAGGTAATCATGAATTACTTTTTTCTGAGTATGGGGAAGTGTAATAGCCGTCAGACAAGTTTTTTGGAAACCAAAAAGGCTTGATTAGACATGATTGATTACTTTTTCCGAAAGGGCATGGGCGGCTCTGATAGGTTTCGTGGAGTAAGCGAAAAGTCAGTTTCCTAAGTTTACTTATTGCTGGTCGCAATAAATAAACTTGGGGGGCAAATGTTTACCCTAAAAATGGCTGCTGATGACGTGGCAAGGATTTCTCACACGTGGCGGAAGTGTTGTTCGACTATCGACCAGAGGCACATCACTTTGTCAGGCTTAACTATTAGATACGACCAGGCTGGTCATATAATTTGATTTATTTACTTCTAAGATTGTAATCCTATAATAATTGCATTGAATATTTCCTCTTTATTACCTTGATATGCGGTTATTAAGGAAAGTTAAGGCCCATTGGCCCATGTAACCTTCCTTGAGCCTATAAATATGCATGAAATAGCTCAAGGAATGGACTTTTGATATCTGAATCTTTTTTCTCAGGATTGAGAGAGAAAGATATAGTGTGATTATCCATCATTTTATTGTAATTCTCCCAAGTTTTGTGAAACTCAAGAACCCTAGTTCTTTGATCACAGCTTTAAGATTCAATATTAATAATAGCACTAAGTGGATGTAGGTCATTACCATTCTTTGGGGCCGAACCACTATAAATCGTTGGTGTTTTCTTCTTTACCATTAGATTAAACTCTTAATTGTGGTCTCATTTTCTGTTGTATATTTGACTCCGTGTCGTTGGCCAAATCGAGGGTCAACACCAATAGAAGAAACGTAGTCAGAAAATCATTTGTACCAGGATCTAGGAGCTTGCTTGAGCCCGTATAACAATTTCCGCAAAAGACATACATGATTAGGATGATCTAGATCCTTAAACCCCAATGGATGATGCATGTACACTATTTCTTTTAGCTCACCATGTAAGAAAGCATTCTTGACATCCAACTAATGAATGGGCCAAGCTTTAGAGAGAGCTAGTCTGAGCATAGTTCGTATGGTTGCCGGTTTGACTACCAGGCTAAAAGTCTCTCCACAATCCACACCAACCTGTTGACCTGCACCATCACCTACAAGGCGGGCTTTATGCCTCTCAAAAAACCATCATATTTTTCTTTATGTCTGAAAATCCACATAGACCGAATAACATTAACATCAGGTGGACGAGGAACCAAATCCCACGTCTTATTTTTAATAAGAGCAGTATATTCATCATCCATAGCCATTTTCCAATTCGGGTCTTTGAGTGCAGACATTGGGTCACGAGGTAAATGTGATTTTGTGACATGAGTGAGAAGGCCATGATGGTATTTTTTTATTGGGTTTAAAAATACCATGTTGGCTCCTTGTATCGGGCTTGAGGTCTGAACTCGTAGTGGGCTGGAAAATGGGAGGAAGTTGAAGATGTTGAGTTTGGTCTATGTTGGGGCCAAGGAAAGGCTGGCCCACGGTGGGAGAGGCTAAAGGAATTGATTCTGGCACTGGGTTGGTAGTGTCAGATTGGACAACATAGTTGGGGGTTGGGTTTGTGACAGTAGGCGGAAAGATGGGAGATCTTGGCAAGTTGGGCTGCAAAGAATTGGGCCCTGAAAAGCTGGGCCTCGGTGAGTTGGGCAAAGTGGTATGGGCACATTTTGAGCAGTAGCTTTTATTTTGAAAATGATTAATCAAGAAAGGTGAAATACCATTATCAAGGAAATCATAAGTTGTGGAAGTTGGAGCGTGCAACTTTGAGAAGGGAAATTGGGTTTCGTCAAATAAAACGTGGCGACAAATGATAGTTTTATTTGATGATAAATCCCCTATTCTGCCGCTTAGATCGGCGGGTTGTAAATTTTATACTGCAATGACTATTTTGTATCGTAAGTAACTTGTAAACGTTTTTATGGGCCCATGAACAGTTTTATGCTTTAAATAAAATATATGTCCTTTCCTTTTGATTGGACCTAGAAGCACATTTTTAGCCAAAGAACTCGGTTAGCGAGTTAAATCACGGTTCGAAGTTCATCGTAATTATCTTGGGGTAACCAGGGTGTTACAGTGGACATCTCCTATTTTGAGTTATTTGGGCCACAAATATTATGTGCTCTATTTGGATGACTTTTCGAAATTTTTATGGACTTTTCCCATCTCCAGAGAATCTCAAGTATTTTCCACCTTTCTTAAATTTAGAGCCTACATCAAAACTCAATTCGAACGGGAGCTCAAAAATATCAATGGTAGAGAATATGATAATGGTCCATTTATGAGTCTTTGTGAAGCTAATGGTATTTCTTTTTGTTTTTCTTGTCCTCATACCTCATCTCAAAATGGAAAAGTCGAAAGAAAGATCCATTCGATTAATAACATTATTTGAACTTTGTTAGCTCATGCTTCATTACTTCCATCGTTTTGGCACCATGCATTGCAAATGACAACATATTTTCTTAACATATTACCATGTAAAACACTTGCCTATCAATTGTCACTACAAATTTTATACCAAAAAGACCCATCGTACTCTCATTTATGAGTTTTTGGTTGCTTAAGTTATCCTCTCTTCCCTTCCACTACGATAAATAAGTTCAACCTCATTCTACACCATGTGTCTTTTTAGGTTATCCGTCTAATCATTGTAGTTACAAATGCTAAAACCCCTTAGTTCCCCTGAGAACTCCTTGGCCGTGGTGGTCAAGTGGCCGCATATGTACACATCTCCACCTAAGCTCTCCACTCAAGGCTGGGTGAGCTTTTCTTTCCCTTTACCTGCACCACATAGCACCCATGAGCCGAAGCCTAGCAAGAAAACTCAATACTGCATGAATATAATATCGACAATGATCATAATAATCATTCAAGACTTTTAGTCCAAAATAAAGGAGTGACAGTTGTACAAGTCACTAAGGTGGGTTCCGTTCCCTTTACAAATAAGTGATCCTATCACTAGCTTAAACAAGATAGGTATCCGACGAAATAGTCACCAACATAACCCTATCGAGTGACCATAGAGTCACAACTGTCGGATTCCGTTCCCTTAGCCATGTGACAAACAATCACCTAGGTCTTTGGGCCTGGCTCTGAGTAACTAGTCATAGACTACACAAGCGCTTATAATTTTCATCGAACTTAGGGTCGGTCCAGCATTAATGATCCATATGAGTCATTCAATGCCGATGTCTATTAGATCTAATCTTTTATCAGCTCTACGTTCATGACGCTTATGCTGTTTCTGACTCTTAGGTCAGTAACATGCGACCAATGTCGATTCTGACGCCATACACAAGTAAGCAAGATTTGCTAAGTATTTAATATGCAATCAATGTCCACATTTAACAATCAACATGCCTCTATAGTAACCATGCATGTCATATACATAGGGTGCAGTTTTCTTACCTTTGGTTCGAGCGAGAAATAATAAAAGAACGACCCTTGAGAATGATCAAACTTTTAGTTCCTTAGCGGTCACCTAGTCATAACCAATTGGAATCCATCAATAAAGTAAATCAAAAAATGGTTCACAATCTAAAAGCTCACTCTCGGGATAAATCTCACACTCTTGGGACTCCCAATCCACCCAAACGGGGTAAAAGAACCCATCCCCGAGCCTTAAAAGTCATCCCAAGCCCTAAAATAGGCTTGCTGGAAAATGGACTAGCGCTGGGGCGCTACCCCAAGTCAGAGAGACCTAGCTCTCTGCCCTGCCTAGCGCTGGGGCACCACCTGTAGGACCAGGTTTTTCCTGGTTTCCTCCCCTGCGATTTCCCCTGAAAAACAACCCTTCAAACCAGCCCCAAACATCACCCAAACATGTCATTTAACCCCTAAACTTCATCCATACCCCAGCCTCATCAAAACCCAAGTAACCTTACTCAAAAACTGCCATTGATTCCCAACTAGACACCTCAAATTCTTCAACTAAAAAACCATAAGAAAAACAGAGTACAACTAAAATTCATGGATGAATTCTTACCTCAAGCTGAATTTGAGTCCTCTTCAATGGATGAACTAAGGTCCTAAGCTCCAAACTTTGATTCCCTAGCTTAGTTTTTCAAATTGGGATAAAAAACTCCAAAGGAGGAAGGAGGAGGTGATGATCGTGAGAAGGGAAACCAGCAGCTCTGTTTTGCTTCAGTTCTTTCTACAGCTTACTAGAATCACATATATCCCTTGCCAAATGACCATATCACCCCTAGGTTAAATAAAACTCTATAAAGGCTAGTAAGGGCAAAAATGCCATTTATCCTCTAATCCCACTAATCATAATTAACGTTGTCCAATTCCCGTTATTCTCGATACTCTCAAATACCAATAATTCATATCCTGTTATCCTTTAATTTCCGGCAACACTCTAATCATTAAATCACCCCGAGACTCACCCCGAGCCTTGAACTTATAATCTCGTTATGACCAAACCGCTAATTTGCACTCAAAGATTGTCTCATGCCGAATAGCTCGAGCAAATATATATTATAATGTGGCCTCAACAATATATCACCGACATGCATACAAATATACAATTATGCACTCAACGGGCCAAATTACCAAAATACCCCTGTAATGAAATGTGGACCCACATGCATGCATTTAACATCATATTATAATATAATTCATATAAACATGCATATAATAATTTAATGGCATAATAAATCAATAATGGCCCTCCCGGCCTACTAATCCAACCATTAAACCACATTAGAGATTTTGGGGCATTACATCGACAAATCACTATGCAAAATGTCAAAAGGAAAATTAGCAGAGTTATGAGAATCAACAAAAGGCAATTTAACATGTTTACCAAGTGGACAAGAATGACAAAAGCTAGAGTTTGTTTTATTACATTCAATCAATTTATTTCGCCTAAGGGAGTCTAAAACAGGTGCTCCCAGGTGACCTAAACAGTCATGCTAAAGAGATGGAGATAAAGCTGCAAATGTGAACGGAGAAATGGCTTGATTTGTGGTGGTGGTTATAGGATATAGCTCGCCCTGACTATCACATCTCATTAGTGTCATCCCCGTCTGAAATTCCTTCACAGAAAACCCAAAAGGATCAAATTCAACAAAAACTTGGTTATCAGTAGTAAACTCTCTTACTGAAACTAAGTTTTTAATCAAATTAGGGGCATGAACGACATTTTCTAGTACAAAAGGAGGGTGGGGGGAGGTAAATTGGCACTACCAAAACCATGAATAGGAATAGAATGGTCATTTCCAACAATTATACCTTGATTTTAGCTCAAATTTAAATAAGATGAGAGATTACCTTGTGCGGATGTCATATGAGACATCGCCCCTGTGTCCATATACCACGATGGATCTGGTTGAGCAAGGCTAAGGGTGTGCAATGCCGCTTCAATGTCAGTTAGGCTAGGAGAAGTCATTGCATTGAAAGCTGATTGTTATGGCCATGGACCAAGAAGGCCAGCCTGCTGTTGAGGCCTGGGAGAAAAATTGGGCCTGACCCAATTGTAGGAAGGGTATGGGCTTGGAGGAACAACCCAAGGAGCCCACTGTTTCATCCAAGCATTTGGCTGTCACTGCATCTACTGTTGACGGCCATTGCCAGAGGTCTGCCCGCCACCGGAACCACTCTCGCCGCCCTTGCTTGAGGTTCGCCCACCCCCGCCAGAGTTCCGGCCACCTCCGCCGGAATGTTTATTGGGAGTTTGTTTATTTTTACCATTGTTTCCACATTTATTATTGTTATTCTAATTATAGTATGATTACTATGAGAAGAATTATTGTAATCATCATTAGAATTTTGAGAATTAACAAGAAGGGCAGCTGGAACAGATTCTTGTTTTTCTCGCTCCAAAATGGTGGTTTCCTCCAAAGCGAGTTTGGACGAGCAATAACAAAACTAGGGAGAGTTTTCTTGTTTTGCATCACAGTGAAAAAAATAGAAAATTGTTCTATCAAATGATGGACCCAAAATAGGTATGTTTTAAATATTTATATCGCAAGCGCACGAATCGTTCATATAGAATAGTGATCGTGTAAGCAAGGATGTCGAACTCAAATGAGTTGTCTAAGATCGAAAGAAAACTATTTAAACCAAAATTAATAAATTCTAACCTAGCTCCAAAGATTGATGAGTTTTGATGCTATGAACATAAAATAAAATATTGAAAATAAAACTATTTAAGAGAATAAAAATAAACCAATAATGATTTGAAAATAAGTGTTAAAAGGGAAGATTATTAAGATACTAGAATCCACAAAATGTAAGTTTAATAATACTTATAGTATATTGATTCCCAAGTTTTAGTGATAGTTAAAATAAGTCAAACTATCATTTTCCAAATAGATTTATAATTTTAAGCACAAATTACTTCTAAAAAGATAGGATTTTTCTTCACTTTTCAAAAAGTATAATTTCAAAGTATTTAATGTGAATCAACCTAATGAAACAACAAAAAAATTAAATAACATTATTTATAAGGCAAAACATAATATTTTTGTTCTAAGCATTGGATGTGTACAATTTAATGACACATCTTACACAAAGAATATTATGTTTTTGCACTAATGAAGAACAAAGTGTAAATATGTGCTAACAATCCAAAATACATGATATTTAAGATGAAAGAAGATATTTGAAGAAGAAAATCCATAAACTTCATTGCACAAAATGGGAAATCAACACACAACATAAATACTATCTAGTTACATATTGTTTCATCATCACCTTAATAATCTTAAAAAATTAGAAACTCATAACTAGAATAGAAAATACAAACTCAAAAATTATAAACATGAATAGGAAAATTTGGAGGAGGAACTCCCAAATTTTTCCTCTAAAAACTCATAGAAAAAATGACCAAAAGAAGAAAAAGATGAAGAGAATAAAGAGGTCTTGAAAGTGTAGAACTTGTATAGTGTAACCTCCCTCCAATAATCACTCACAAATCCCTTATTTATAGCAAAAAAAAAAGAGTATTAAAATAATCAATTTAAATTAATTATAATATGGCAAATATGTGTAAATTATAGGATGTAATGATGATGTTATGGGGTAAAATGTGTAGAAAAGTTTGGGTAAAAATGGTAGTTTTTGACATAAGGGGACAAAGGTGCTTTTATTGGGCTCAAAATGCACAAAGGCAGCTGAGGTAGGGGATGGGACCGAAGGTGGCAGGCTGCTAGTTTGGACAGGCACTCTGGTGGATGGGCCTGGTTGGGTCGAAGGCAGCTGGAGATGGCTAGCGGCCCAGGCGTGAAAGAGGCTAGGCGTTGATTGGTGGGGCTGTGTTGATGGCGAAGCTTGGGGGAGGTGCACGACTGGTGTGTTGGCTTTCTGGAGTTGAAACAGCTGGCGGGCCTAGGAGGTGCTGAATGAGCTGGAGTGGCAGGCATGGAGAGAAGCTTGGGCGTGGCTGAAGAGGCAGGGAGCAACTTGGTGTCTTCAGTTGGGCCTTGGTGGTGGGCCTTTTCCAAGGCTTATAGCATTTTAAAAATGCTATATTTCCTTTCTTTCTTTAGCTTTTTATCATTTTTTCCAACACACAAACATATCACAAATTCCCTAACAAAATAAACATAAAATAAATCATAATAAAATATTTTCACTATAAAATAAATCAAGTTAATTTTTTGAAAATATTAATTATAACTTAATTTATATTTAACATTTAAGCTCAATAATACAACATTTTTTTACCTCAAATTAAACTACAATAATTCAAATAATTAACTACAACATTTTACAACAAAATAACTATAAAAACACAAAAAAATATATATAAAATCAAAATAAACTCAATAAATTTAAAATTACTTTAAAACTTAATAAATCAATTAAAAACTCAAGAATTAAGCAACAATTAGCACATAAAAAGTGGTAAAATGACTATTTTGTAGAGTTATCATCAAACCTTGGAGAATTTTCAAAACCGTACCTTAATCATTGACGGGAGTCCCGACATTGGCTAGTTGATAGGCAAGACTTTTGAGACGATTGCAATACGCATTTGTCATCGAAAATTCATCAAGACTTGTGTTGGTGAATTCCTTATTAAGAAACAAGGCCCTTGAGTTTTTATTATCGTGAAAAAGATCCACAACACTTTGCCAAGCATGTTCAGCCGAGTCGTCGTCAATAAGAATGGAGGTGAGGATGTCGGATGAGAGTGTGTCATAAATCCACTGCAAGACCGCCACATCGAGCCACTTCCAGAGAGGAAGATCATTTGCTTTGGGCTTGTCATACGTTGCTTTCTCTTGTGCATCCGTAGGTGGGATGAGATGTTCCAGCACGTCATGAACCCTCACTTGAACCTTGAATAATGCTGCCCATGAATGGTATTGTCTCGATTCCAGGTCCAATGTGATGGGGATGAGAGTTTTCACATTGGTGATAGCCAAAGCAGGATGAAATTTGGGAGTTTCGGCCAAAGCAGAGAGAAGGGAGAAAGAGGTTGCGGAAGCGAGAGAAAACCTGGCTCTGATGCCATGAAATATTATAATTCCTGTGCCATTTTCATTGATTGAATTACACATTTATACAATAGGTACATACGTAATCTAAGGCTACAAAATACGAACGTTATTGACTAATTGCAACGCAATATATGCTAATTTAATATAGAAGATTACAAAAGAGATATGAAAATAATTTACATATTCTATCATTTAGTCTTGACAAAAAATATTATTGTTGTTCAATAATAGTTTTATTATAATTGTTATGTTCCTTATATTCCATTTTTTATTTTTATTTTTGCTCTTATTAAAATACATTGTTACTAACTCCGCCCTTGGTTTTCTTGATATCATTTCAGAGATAACATTTCTGGAAATCGCAATAATTTCACTTTATTTCATGTTTATGGATACACATTTAATTTTAAGATTTAAACAAAGAGCTTTTTAATAACTTCATAATATAGCCATTTTATTCAAGTTTACACAATGAATCCACGAGCTCATTAATACAAAGTTATGACAATTTGAATAGTATAAATACTTCTAGTATTATAAAACAATCATATTTAATTTGTGAATATTAATGATATTTTTGGAGACAATAATGAGATAGTAGTATTTTTCTAAATAAACTACATGGTCAACTAACCCAATATCTAGGCCCAATGATCCAATAATATCATAATAGAACAAGGAAATTACATATTTCATAGCTTTTCATAAAAGTTTTGTAAGAATATAGCTTTTTTTAGGAAAAAAAATATTTTATAGGTTTTTTATTAAAATTCTAAGTTATGGGTTTTATTTTTCCATATTTTTTACAAAAATTAGTTTAAGCCTAAGTTTGACTATTTATAAAGTTTTGTTAGCTACCAGATTTTTCCCATAAATTTTCAGTTTTTTTTTTAAATTTTGTCATAAAATTTGAAAAAAAAAATATAATTCTCATATTTTTTTCAAACTATAAGTGTAAAAGCCATAAATTTGAAAAATCCCTTAATAGAATTAATATCCTTATTTTCCTATTATGCTGAAATGAATGCAGAGGCAGGTAGAAGGGAAAGGGGACCTTGCTCCCCCCCTCCCTCCAAAATTTGGCATTTTTTTTATAATTTTTTTAATAAAATCTTTAATTTTTAAGAAATTATGAATTTGGACCCTTCATAATATTTTTTTTAACAATTTGGCCCCACTAAAATTCAATTCGCCTTCATTGATGTTTGTGGGTGTGACTTTTGAGGAAAGACTTGGGTGAGTGAAATAGAGAAAGTGCATCTGAAAGAGACTATCTTTCATTGTTGTTGTTTTTTTGCAGGTTAGAAGAGATGACTTTTAGCATTGGTGAAAGGCGAAAGCAGTGGAGGAGGTATGTATTTAATGACACTTTCGTATTGTTTGTATAAAATTTACACTTCTTTATTTGATTAAGATGATATCAGTGTTTTTCTAGGACTTTTTATGGTTACTAAAAATGTGCAATTATACAAATATAAGAATTATATACATAAGAATTTAATATTAAATTATATTAGTATAGAATTTACTATTAGTGCACCACAACAAATATATATACATGGAAGACTTCTTAATGGTTATTATCCATAAATGAATACTAATTATTATGATAATGTGACAACATAGTAACTTTATATTAATTTTGAATTTAATTTTTTTTTGCTATAATTAATGTTATTTTCAACCAATGAGAGACAATATCTATATTTAGAAATTGACATGTATTTAAAAAAATAAAAAGTTTACAATATTATATTTTCATAATAAATACATTTTTTTCATAACCCTTTTAAAAATTTGAAAAAATCAAAATTTATTTTTAGAAATATTAATTAACAACTATAAATATGGATAAATGATCTTATTCCAATAGTTAATATTAAAGTAACCATCCATGAGTAGTAACCATCAAGACTGCACATATATACTACATATATACTAGTTAATTGCTAAGTTCCCAAAGCACATAGTCCATTAATTATATATTTAAATTTAATGGAGTATGAAAATAAATATTAAAAAAAGAATAAAAAAAAGTGGATCAAAGAAATAAAGAAAAATCACTTAGGTATATTTCTTATCATGATTTTACATTAAATGAATAGTATAAAAATATAATATAATTTAAATCCTTAGAAAGAAGGTACAAAATATAGATAATTGGAAATTTAGCTAACAACAAAAAGTACTTATCAGTAAAAAAATAATAATAATAAACAAGCGGGAAGAACAAAAATTTTTTGACAGAAAAGATAAAAAAAAAAAGCTATGTATTAAAAGACAAAATAGTTTATGTAGTGATTTTATACATTAATGAATAAATAGAATATAATATAATATTTTTTGAAGAATAACTATGAATATGAATATAAAAAATAAAAGGAAATTACAGCATAAAATAAAGAATATACCAAATATGATCAAAAATAAAATAAATATATTTATTCTTATTATTACTGAAATAAATAAATAATATATACGATAATCATAATTATATAACCTATAAGTGATAGTTATACAAATAAATAATACATGCGATATTTTGATCTTCATCTATTAAACTATAATAAATAAATAAAAAATTAAATTTATATATAAAATAAATTACATATAAAATAAAATAATCAAATGAACCTGGAATATATATGAGATTTTAATCTATCAGTCTTTTAAATTACAATAAATAAATCAAATTAAAATTATATATAAAACAAAATAGTGAAATGAATTAATATGTGGCTTCTATAGATGTACAGGGAAAGGTAAGGACATTTTTTTGAACCTTGATTAATAATCAAGGTGTCTTATAGTGATGGTTGAGTTTCCTGCATGTTTTTATCTCCTTTAATTTTTTGTATATATAATATTTAAAAATTCTTCTTTTAACGCACTATTTTTTCACTTTTTGGTTCAGCTAAGTGGAGAGATGGCGACACGTGTCGCAAGCATATTCTTTTTTTGTGTTCTTTTTTTGTTTTTGAAAGGGAAATTTCACTTTATATGTCTAATATTACCAAAAAATCCCAACATTAATAATATTCTCAATTTAATGCTAAACATTCATCTCATACCCAAAATACCCCTCCCATTATATCAAAAAATCGCAAAACCTTCTCTTCCACTCTCCTCCCTCTCTCTCTCTCATTCTCACGTAATAATCCATAAAACCTACAGTTTTGTATAATTTTTTTATCAAAATTATTGTTAGTCATCTCCATTGTCTCTGTGAAGTCGTTAATATCAAAGGCAACATCTATTTTGAGAGTTTTTGGAGGAGAAAAACCATGGGTAATAAGATTTTACATTTTATGTGTTGGGTATTATTTGTTTACATTTTTTTTTTTGCTATTTTGAACAGATCTGTGTATTTTTTGGGATTTTTTGAGAGATTTCGCGATCTGTGTTTTTCTGGGTTTTCTGCAACTTTTTTGCTCGATAACAGCTCGATAACGGTTCGATATGAGCTCGATGGTATGTAGAAGAAGGTCTTGTAAGAGCTCGATGTAGCTCGATGTGAGCTCGATAATAGCTCGATAGGTTGGGGTTTTAGTGCTCGATTGTGCTCGATGAAAACTCAATAAGGGTTCGATTGGACCCTACAATATTTGAGCTCGATAGGTTTAGGTTTTCTCGATATGTGCTCGATATGAGCTCGATAGGGGTTCGATGGAGGGTTTGATTAGGTTTATGTTCTGTTTTGAGAAATGGTAGCTCGATTCCAACTTGATAAGAGCTCGATGACAACTCGATAAAGCTCAATGTGAGCTCGATAATGCTCGATAATGTTATTTTTTAATGTATTTATGGAAAAATGACAGTTTTCCTGACAATGTTAATGTTTTTTTTGTCCAACACAGGCTCTATTGTTTACATTTTTGTATCCTACAATGGTGTTTGGGAATTACAAGGGAATAAGTGGATTTTCAAGGACCCTCAATGCATGGTGATACCGATGGAGGATACTGTAACGTACTTGCAACTTCTTGACATATTGCACAAGGAACTTAAAGTTGATAAACAGATGTATGAGTTGAAATTGGAGGTTCCTTACACTTGCGGCGACCAACCGTTTACACCTGTTCATGTTGAAAGTGATCTTGGTGTCCGTGCATTCTTAGGAGTAACATCTAAAGAAAGGTTGGCCTTGTGTGTCACTCTTGTTAAAAAGATTGTCATTGCAGACCCATATTCCACTCCTGGACCTGAGGGAGCAGCCAGTACTTTAGGATTTCCTATTGGTGACCTGAGGGACAACCAGTATGAGTACAACCCCTATGTGAATGACGATCTGGTAGCTGAACACAATGAGGACTTGGGAGACAATTCATTGGATGATGATCTATTAGCTGAACATTTGCAAGTAGAAGAAGCACAAGAACAACCAATACGTCATATTGCACGGACGAACCCACCCAGTCAAGGACGTCGAACACCTGGCACCAGCTCTAGTTGTCCTGGTGGAACAGCATATAACTATACAGGGAACATTTCAATATGTTCAACAGAAGTTCATAAAAAATGGAATGCTCCCATGTTTACAAAAGAAGATATCATAGCTTGTAGTCGTTCAGAATCACCCTCATCCGGTATAGCGTTGGGGGAATTACATCTTGGGAAGACATTTGAGAACAAGATGGAATTGAAAACCAAAGCGGCTCTCTTTGCAATGAAGAATAATTTTGAGTTTATGGTTAAGAAGTCTGGTACTGATGTGTTGTATATCACCTGCAAGGATCCTGATTGTGGTTGGAGAATAAGAGGGAAAAAAGTAGCGCGATCAGAGATGTTTGAGATCACTGTTTATAATAGTGTACATACTTGCTCACTAGAATTGCGACAAAAAGACCACCGTAAAGCAGCACCTTCTGTCATTGGGCACCTTATCAAGAACAAATATGCTACTGATGGCATTAGCTATCCACCAAACAACATAAAGGAGGATATGAAGAATAATTTTGGGATCGATATGAGTTATATGAAGGCTTGGAGATGCAGAGAGAAGGCACTCGGTTATGTCAGGGGGACACCTGAAGAATCGTACTCCAAGTTACCTTCTTACCTGTACATGCTGCAGCAAAAGAATCCAGGTACAATTATTGATTTTATCACAGATGACGGTCGCTTTCTTTACTGTTTCTTCTCACTCGGAGTTTGTAGAAGGGGATTTACATCATGTCGTCCTGTTATATGTGTGGACGGCACTTTCTTGAAGTCAAGGTACGGTGGCCACATGTTGTGTGTTGTCGCATTGAATGCGAATAACCACATTTATCCAATTGCATTCGCGATTGTTGATAGTGAGAATCATGCTTCTTGGAAGTATTTCATGATGAAATTGAAGGAAGCCATTGGAGTTGTTGATAATCTGTCTTTTGTATCAGACAGGCATGCTAGCATTATTCATGCTCTTGAGTTGGTCTTCCATGATGCCTACCACGGCGCATGCTACCATCACATAAGTATGAATGTAATCGCTAAGTTCAAGACCGATCACTGTCACAAGGAGATGTGGAATGCGGCATATTCATTTCGGAAGTCAAAATTTCACAGGTTCTTCAACAATATAAAGCAAATGGATCCTGCCATAGCTCAATATCTCGAGGGTATTGGCTTCGATAAGTGGACTCGTGCATACTTTCCTGGGAATCGATACAATGTAATGACAAGCAACTATGCTGAAAGTTTCAACAACAAAACCAGAGACGCAAGAACCTTCCCAATCACTACTATTGTGGAATTCATTCGTTTCACAATTCAGTCATGGTTTGCCGCGCGTCGTGAGGAGGTAGAGAAGTGCACATCCAAATTAGCAACAATATATGAGAAAGATGTCTCAGGCATTGCGAATGATGCAAGGTACTTGAAAGTCCATCCTCTTGGACAGTTTGAATTTCATGTGGTAGACCCAGAAGGTGATGGTGAGGTGAATTTGATGACCAAATCATGCTCTTGTGGTCAGTTTCAAATAATGGGTTACCCTTGTGTTCATGGTGTGGCTGCGGCCATGTTGCGCAATGTCAACATTTACTCACTGTGTTCACCATATTACACTACTGAGATGTGGAGGGAGTCTTACAAAGAAACAATTTACCCAACTGGCAACGAGGATGATTGGGAAGTTCTCGAGAACATAGAGAAAATGCAAGTTGGGGTTCCCATTGAAAAACAACCAGTTGGTCGACCGAAGAAGAATAAGGTGGGAAGAAGGAAGACAAACCGCACTCCATCGAATGGAGAAATCATTCACAAAGAGCGCAAGTGTAGCATGTGTGGTGGTCTTGGCCACAACAGGGCTACATGCAAAGCTAGGCTTTAAACTCTTTTTTCCCATTTGACAATAACGACTCCCAGAGTCTCAGCATCAGGTGTCACAATGATGGTAGGAGGCGTCGTTGGATCATCAACATAGTCTAGCGGAATATCCAATGACTCTGAGTCTGAATCTTCATTGGAGCCCCTCGGTTTCTCCTTAACAAATGTCAGGATCTGACTGAGTATGTCCAAGATCACTGACTGGTTCTTCAGGAGGGTCTCCTGTCGACCCTCGACTCTATCCAACCGCTCAATCAAGTCGGCGAGCTCCGGGGCTGAGGCTGAGGCTGGTGTTGGGGTTGGTGTTGGGGCTGACGCTGAAGCTGGGGCTGATGTTGGGGCACAGGTTGAGGCTAGGGCTGAGGCTGGGGCAATAGGAGGGGTGGGACCTGCAACCTCCTCCCCCTCAGTCAAAGACAAGTAATAATCTTTTTCTGCTGGTCGAGGCTTCAACATCGGAAGAACAATTAACTGTAAACAACATAAAACATTTGGTTAACTCAAATAATGATAAAAGATAAGCATATAGATAAAAAAAAAAACTTACATTCTTCTTCAATAATATCGGTGCGATGAAGGACTTGGTGAAATCCTTGTTCCTCCGATGCGACCAACTAAGCATCCTCGGGAACATGTTTCCCGAGCTCACAACAAGCTCCACTGCAAGCTGTTGGATAGCCTCATATGCCCAGTACTGTAAGGCGGGGGCATAACCATACATACTGTATTTGGACTCTTGCTGCACCTTGGCATCCTTCTTGGCATCATAGTAGGCATTTTGCTTCACCATGTCCTTCTTACAAGAATGCAATAGCCTCCTATAAGAGTACTTCCCCCATGGATAGCTGAAGAAGTACTCTACATTCTCAACAATTTTTAGAATATCTCGCCAAATGTGCAACTTTCCCTCAATGGCATTCAGAACCCCCTCAACAAACAGACATAGACCAAGCTTGTACACATCTTCCACAACCGTACAAGTCTTGAAAGCATGGTCCACCTGTGACAGCTTTACTTTCTCAGCATCGTTGAAATACTCCTTTATCAACCGGTCGCTGAGATTACGCCCTTCCAACTCTTCTGGTGACGGGAAGGCACTGAAATCCAACCTTGTCACCAGGGCAAACTCTCCCATGCCGAATCTACAAGACTTCGACCCCAAGAAAAAATGCACCTCATCTTCATTGTTGCTGGCGATTTTCCTCAGCAACAGTTGATGCACCAAGACTCCGGAGAAATTAAACTCCGAAGCCAAAAAGAATTGCTTGAAAGGGGATTCCTTAGCCCTTTCAAGCAGCCCGAGCTCCAAAAACCTGGTCTTAATGTGATTTAAAGTACTACTACCCCGATATGTCACTCGACCAGGAAAGTGATCACTGAACGGAACAAGCAACTTAGGCATCTGTAACAACACATGAAAAAAAATTGGTAAGAAAACATAATAAATTTTTTTTCATAAAAACACTGAAATAAGTTGTCATCGAGCTATAATCGAGCTGTAACATACCCTATCGAGCAACTATCAAGAAACTATCGAGTTCCATCGAGCAATATCAATAACCTAAATTTATCGAGCCTATCGAGCTAGTGTCGAGCCTATCGAGCTAAGAAAAATCTGTCTACATAAATAACCATTGAGCTACAGTCTAGTCTAATATCGAACCATTATCGAACCTATCGAGCCCTTGTAAATATAATACCACATATCCATCGAGCTTCTATCGAGCTCCTATCGAGCTCATATCGAGCCTACTATCGAACCATAATCGATCCTATCGAGTTAGTTTCATATATTGCCATAGATCTATCGAGCTCCTATCGATCCACCATCGAACTGTTCAAAATACCCCTATCGAGCCTACTATCGAACCATAATCGAACCTATCAAGCCACTGGTTCAAACCCAGAAAAAATTTCCCACAAAATCGGACAACCCATTCCACAAATCATAGATTCAACAACAATATAAAGCAAATATGGACTTGGGTTCAAGATTTTACCTTTGTTTTTTAAACTTTGAAGGAAATATGCTCTGTGGGTCTCGGGTTTGACAGAAAAATGGGAGTTTGCAGTGGGTCTCGAGATCGACGGAGAAATGGGAGAAGGTGGGGGTTCGACGGAGATGCGGGCTCGACGGAGATGGGGGCTCGACGGCTCGACAGAGGTGGGGGTTCGATGGTTTTTGGGGGATTTTTGTGAGACTGAGAGAGAGAGAAACCGAGACTAAGAGAGAGAAGGCTGAGGTTGAATGGGAATGGTATTTTGGGTATGAGGGAAAAGTTTAGCATCAATTTGAAAAAGTTAATAATACTAAGATTTTTTATAATTGTACATGTTAGTATGTATAAAAAGTGAAGTTTCCCTTTTGAAATTGATTATTTTTTTTATATATATTTTACATTTTCTTGTTTCTTTTTTACAAAGAGTTTGACCAATGCTAACATCAATACAACATTATATATTTTTTTTTAGAGGACATACATTAGATAAACAAAGAAAACAGAGCAGCCTAGGGTCAGCCAACCAGGCCAGCCATATTTTTAGCTAGAGCCAAAGACGCCATAGGAGGAACTCCTCCATCCCAAAAGCCAGAAGCTTGATACTGAATAGCATACTTGGCTGTCAAATGAGCAACAGTGTTCGACGATCTTGGGCCATATCGAACAGACAAAATTCTGAGATCCTCTGCTTCCCTTCTAATAGCAGCCACCAGTAAATCAAGATCTCCACTCTCTTCTGGAGGTCTATTAAGCATACCCAATGCTAAGCTACTATCTGAAACAACCAGCCCCCCCTGCAGATTTAAACTCTTACACAACTCAATGCCATGTTTAATGGCTAGTAGCTCAGCCACAAACGGTTCGTGGGCACAGTTTATGAAAGTGCTTTTGGACGCAATAACCCTTCCCTCACTGTCCCTGATCACCACGCCACTGCTACAGCAGCCTTGGACCCTGTTAGTGGCAGCATCCACGTTGATCACCAATACAACATTATCTAATAGTTCACTAATAATAATTTTTTAATTTAAATATTTTCATAATCCTCATCTCACACTACCCAACGTACACAACATATTTTATTTCTTTTTTATTTATTTATTTTTTTCACTTTTTCTTTTCTCTTTAGGATTTTTTTAATTAATACATATATAAAAAAGTTATAAATAGTTTATATGGTAATTTAAAAATTAATTCAAATCTATATAATGTAATTTTTTTAATGTAAAAATACCAGCCCCTCCTCAAAGACTTATTCAGCCACAAATTCTTACATTCATGTGAATTCACTTTGGTTGATGAGTACAAATCTATCCACACAAAAATAAATAAATAAAGAAAAAACCAAAAACTATTAGATTGTATATTTAGCATAAAGAGCATATGCATTATTTAATATTACAAGATAAAAATTATCAATATTGTGGCAGCAAAGTCACTTTTTGCCTTTGAATAGTGAAAGATAGTAGATAATTTTTAAAAGCTATAAATGCTTCAATACTTCTTGATTTAGATATTAACCGAGTCAAATATTATTTAATATATGCTTAGAGTACTTGATCAAAATATCTCATTTAAAGCATCTCTGTGAAAGAAAGAGACTTAATGTAGAAAGAGAAAAAAAATGGAGTGTTAGAGAGAAAATAAAGTGAGAATTTTCCTATATACTTGTGTTAGAGAGAGAGTGATTTTTCTCTTATTATAAGAGAGAGAGTATTATTATTTGTGCTCTCCTTATTTTAGAGAGAATTATTATAATATTTTTGTTATAGTGAAATTATTAATTTTATTTCAGATTCTCATTTTTATTATCTAGACTTCAATTGTAATTGAGTGCTTGAAACCATAACATACCTAACAAATGGTTTGGATTGTGAAACTTGCTTTGGATTATAATTTATAAAGCAACTCTTGAAACTCATAAAACAATCCATAAAGCAACTAATAAGAAACTCATAAGCAACCTATTACACAACCCCTGAAAGCTTAAACTTCAAAGCAACCCCTAAATCAACATGTTAAGAAACTATTAAAACTCTATAGCAACTCATAAAACAACTCTTGAAACTCTAAAACAACCCTATATAGAAACTTGATCCATAAAGTTGATAATGTTGATTGAATCCATAAAGTTAATTAATACAACCACACTATAAAATGATTATGTTGATTTGATGGAGTTAATTTGTTTGTGCAGTTGATTAGATTGCTGCAACAAAAAACAAAAAAAATAACAATTAATTGATATCAAAATGTTGATTTGGTAGTATAAGTTGTGTAAAGGTTGCTGCAATAATATTCATAAAATAATTTGGTTGCTTCATAATTTGATATGGTTGCGAAATCTGGTTGCTTAAACTAAACAAATACGTAACTATAAGCAACTAATAAATTTCATAAACCCCATAAAACTCCTTAAGCAACCCTATAAAGTTGTTTAGAAATTTCAATGGTTGCTATATAAAGTTGCTTAGAAATTTCAATGGTTGTTTATGAGGATCATGGGTTGCTTAACATAATGCTGTCTGGGTTGTTTATCAAGTTCCTTTTGGGATTGCAAGTTGCTTAAGACTTGCTTTAAGGGTTGCTCATATTTTGGTGATACTGAGGATTATTTATTGCTTAGAAATTTCCAAGATTGTTATATAGAGTTGCTTAGAAATTTCAAAGGTTGCTTAACATTCCGCTTTATGGGTTGTTTATCAAGTTTCTTTTGGGATTGCGAGAAGCTTAAGAATTGCTTTAATGGTTGCTAAAATGTTGGTGATAGTAAGGATTATGGGTTGTTGAAGGGTTGTTGCTTAAAAATTTCAAAGGTTGTTATATAGAGTTGTTTGAAAATTTTAAGGATTGTTATGTAAAATTGCTTAGAAATTTCAAAGATTGCTTAAAATGTTACTTTATCATTCAAAGCAAATATTAACTTATAATGTCAAATGATGGAAAAACTTGTCTTCCGATGTGATGTAGCCATTTTATCTTTCAAGTTATTTTTAAATGAGAGGAAACAAACATCAACTTATAAAATCTGTAGGCATAGGTGCTTGTGTTAAAATTTCTTCAGAGTAACTTTAGTACCAAATTTTTTTTTCAACAAATTAACACAAATAAATATCCTTCCAAAGAAATATATTGTTATGTCAGTAAAAAATATAGGTTAAATGATTTATATATGTACATATATTGAGTTTATACTCTCGACTTCAAATAATTACAATGAAAACCGTAAAAATAAATTAAATAAAACATATAAATTGTATATTTGAAAAAAAAAACTTTTATAAAAATGAAATAGAAAAAAAATAAACGTAAAAATGAAAAAATATAAAATATAATTGTAGATGATACAATTTCCATTTCTCTTTTCTCATCAGTTTCTCTAGAGTAAATTATTTTCTTTCTAAACTCTTTTATATTTTTTACATTTGATCTCACAATTATACTATATAAATATTATTTTCCCTTGATTTTCTTAATCTCACACTTTATAATTTTTATTTTTCAATTCTATTTATAAAATATATTTATAATATACAACTACATACATAGTCTATAATATATAAAATAATTTAAAAAATTAAAGCCTATCACTAAACTTTTATTTTTTTGTAGGGAATACTAACTTTTAAAATTTAAGAAATTGTATTAATATGTTTTTTTAAAATGATGATTTTTCTACTAAAATTGATATATTTTTTTTACAAATGACCAGATACTCATTAATAAGAAAAGTAGAGTACGTCGCTTTGTTTTCTCTGTAGTGCATATATGAGATAAAGACAGATAACAAGGATATAAAGTTCTAATAATACAACCTCATTTACGATAAAAATGAATAATGACAGCTACTAATGTCAAACTCTAAGGAACTAAAGAAATGAATAATCGAATGCGTAAAAGAAAGCTCCCATTGGTACAACTTCACGATCAAAATTAAGCACGTCATCAACAAGGAGGTCAACAACTAATTGTGTCAACGTCTTTTTTAAATTTTGTAGAACAATGACTGCATCTATGTCCGCCTGAAAATAGAGAAACCAAAATTAGAAACTCAATTTAAATTGAAAGAAAAGTAATGGTGATATTCTTTATGACCAAATAAACTAGTCATTTTATTTGCAAATGATTCGAATATTCATCTTACTAAATGACTAGATTTATTAATCGTTGACACAAAAGGTGTAATGTCCCAAAGTTCCTAATAAAGTTTAGTGCCTTGATTAGCATGTCAGGAGAGCATTATTGGAATATTATATGATTTAATTGAATATCTATGTGATTATGTGAATTGCATGAGTTATGTTATGATATGACTGATTATTCATGTTTAAGTGTGTGTAAAATGCTCGCTTTTATTTAAAGGTATATTTGTAATTTTGACCCGCTGAGGTTATAATTATATTTTATATTGTATTATGTGATTGAGACCACATTATTATGTGAATATATTTGAGATATTCTGCAAAATTCGGTCCTTTTGAGCAAGACAACGGTAGAGTCACAACGGGAAGTAATACTCGAATCGGGGTGAGCCAAGGGGTATTTTGGTAATTTGGCGAGTTACCGGGACTCATTGGAGTATGAGTTGTATGTTGGGAAAAATAGTGATATTCCGGGATTGGCGGAATTAATTGGCAATCTTGAGTTTATGTGGGATTAGAATGTCTAATGACCATTTTTCCCTTGAAGGGCTTTGAGAGGAAAGTGGTAGAGTGAGGGAATTTTGGTCTTTTGGACCACTTAAGTGATATGTGTATTAGGATTAATGCCCTAAAAGCATGTAAAGACATTTTAATGGTTTTAAATAACAGTACAATTTTATTATATTTGAATGTTTGTTTGAATTAATTATATAATAATATCAAGAAAATTCCATATTCATTCATGAGAATATGATCTTATATTAGTAAGAGAGAATTAAGATTATTTATAATGAATAAAATAGTCAGTAACATATTAAAGTAATGAATCTTTAATGAATGGTGTACGCCCTGATTTTCCCACAGGCTGATTAGCGAGCTTAGCTGCGGCCTAATCATGATTATCTCGTGGACATCCCCAAAATCGGAGCTGCCATCATAAGATCATACCTCCTTAGCTCGAGGTAACCTGAGGGTTCGCCTCTGGTTACTTAAGGACAGAGTCCGACATCTGAAGGCCGAAGGTCGAGTTAAGTATCCAGCTCGTAGTACGAGCTAGAGTTGGAGGCTATGACCCTTTATAAAGTCAGCCACGCAAGGTAAGCGTTCATATATCAGACATCACGTGTTTGATATATCCCTGACTTCTCAGACACGCAGTAGGAACGTGCGTATTCAGACACCCACGACTGGGTTGGGCCGTGCGGCCCATTATCTCCTTACCTATTGATCTGACCACACTTATGTGTCAGGTTTAGGAATTAATCATGAATGTCACAGAGTTGACATGATAGGTAAGAAGGTCACGGGATGACCTTCTTACCAACTCCCAGGTGCCTTCTCCTATAAATATGGAGACCTTGGGAGTTAATAGAGGTTGGATTCTCTATTATAAGAAATACCCTGTAATCAAATATCCAGTATATGGCAATAATACTGACTAGTGGAGTAGAATGATTTTAACCTTTGAACCACTCAAAAAACTTACTTTGAGTCACCATTTCATTTCCTAAGATCATATATCTATTTCGGTTCAACATAAGCACTAATCCCTTTCTCTTCTTTTCTTAATTTCCTGTTGGTGAAGAACCGCGTCAACAGTTTGGTGCTTTCATTGAGAGCAAGTTCGATTAGTGCTGTAGCAAACATCCAACTATGGTGACTGCTCGATCCAGGCACGGTAATGAGACAGAACAGCATGATGTGCAGGAGGCTCATCATACTGCCACCCCTGGTGAACAAGTTCCTGAAGCCCAGCAGCGGCCAGGAAAGCAGCCGGCGGGCCAAGATGACACCGGAAGTTCGGCACCCCGGCCACCTAATCCAAACCTGTGTTATTACACTGCGGTGGAGATGGAGAATGCTCAGCTGAGGAGCCAGCTAGAAATAGCTAGCCAACAGATCAAGGATGTGCTGGCCCGACTACCCCCTCTCACAACCGACGCTAACGTCGGAGAGAGGCAAGGCGAGGCTCCTAAGTCTCGCCGGGGTAATCGGTCCAGGCATAGCCGCTCGGACAGATTTCCGACAGCCAACTCCACTCCTTCATCACACCATCGAGAGGCAAACTTCGAAGAAGTGCCTAGAGCCAGACAACAGCAGTACAACCGCTTGGTCAGAACTTCGACTCCTAGCTTCCAACCATCCTCGAGGGCGCCCAGGGGAGCCCGAGGAAATTCTCGAATTAGATCCGTGGAGGGCTCACAGCATCAGCCCGTCCCCAACAACCGTCCTGCGCCTCGTCCAGATCGCCAGGCGCGGGACCAGCAGGTTGGTAGGGCCGAAAGGCCCCCACCGAACTTGATCCGTCCTGACGGGACCAGGATCGCCTCTCCAGCCAGGCATCCTCCGTCTCCAATCAGATATCCATATCCTCCTCGGCCCGTCCGAGATATTCCAGCCTACTGAAGTATCAGGAGAGATCCACCATCAGCTGGACCGTCCCGGCGTAGCAGGGCGCCAAGAGAAAGCCCAGGTCCTTAGCACCAAAGGCGAGCTCCAAGACTCTCTAGCAGGAGTTACTGGACCGGCAGTCGCCGGAGTGACCTTTCTGGCGGAGACCTACGTCAGCGCCTAAGTTCGGCACAAAGCCCACAAGCCACTCGGGGAGGCGATCTGCGGGATCGCCTTAACTCCCATAGAGGGGAGCAGGTAGGAGGAGAAAGCCATGCTCGCTCAGGGGGGGCCCTGTCCGAAGTACGTAACGGAGGGAATGCCCCAAATAACCTATCTCAAGATAGGAGGGGCAATAACCCACCAAATATGTACAATGGATCCGGAGCTGTTGAACAGCCCTGGAATAACCAAGGACATCAGAACCGAACCCTCGAGCCCCTGGCCCAGATGGAGGAGCTGATGAGGAAGCTCCTGTCAGAAAAAGAAAAAGATGAAAATGATTCTGGGGACGAGATGGAGCTCTTTGCCCCCAGCATAGCAGCAACGGCTTACCCACCTGGTTTCCGTATGCCGCACCTGTCCAAGTTCAATGGAGACGGAGATCCGTCGGATCATCTGGGGATGTTTAACACCCTGATGATGGCCCACAACATTGGCCCCGAGCTGAGGTGTCTAATCTTTCCTTCCACACTGAATGGACCAGCCAGGCAGTGGTTCAAGCAAGGTAAAAGACAGTCGATCAGCTCCTGGAAGACTTTCTCGGCAGATTTCAAAAGGGCATTCCGAGCCTCCAAGGCTGCCCGCGTTCAGGCCGACTCTTTGGCTAACGTGAGGCAACAGCCCGGCGAAACTCTGAAGGCCTAACTGAGCAGATTTTCGAATGTCTCTGCTCGGGCCAGAGACACGGATGATAGCTCCAAGCTCATGGCCATGAGAACTGGAATCCTCGTCGGAGGGGATCTCTGGAAAGACATACAAAGGAAGGGCGTCAGCTCGGTTAACGAATTCCTTAACAGGGCCCAGGAATGGATAAACTTGGAGGAAGTCGAAGCCTTAGCTGCAGGAACCAGCCAGGTCCCTGATCAGCCCGCTGGAGTGGGGACGGAGGTCGTGGCAGCGACCCAAAACGTCACACAGAACAACCAGCTTGGTGGAGGCAAAAGAAAGGGGAATGGTGAAGGCAGCCAGCACGGCCAAAAGAAGAATAAGTTCGTGGACAAGTTCAAGCCCATCTTCGCGACTTATACAGAGCTCACCCAGTCTAGGGAGAATATTTTCCTAGCTAATTCTACTCACCTCCCCTGGAAGAGGCCCGAGCCTTTGAAGCACCAAAAGGGGAAGAGAGACACCTCCAAGTTTTGCCATTTTCATAACGATGTTGGCCACAATACTGATGATTGTAGGCATTTAAAAGATGAAATCGAGACTCTCATCCAAGCCGGTCCTTTGGCTCAGTACGCGCGGAACAAGTTTCCAGCGAGTCGACCTGCTCCAGAAGTCCCGGCCAGTCAGCCCGGGTCTCGGATAGATCAGGATGTACCTCCTCCTGTGGTAGGAGGAGAGATACCCACCATCTCTGGAGGTCCGCATATGGCCGGCACGAGCAGGGGCTCCCAGAAGAGGTACGTGAACGAACTAAAGGCTCATAACGGAGTAGAGTTCGTCTCGGAGCAGCGCCTGCCATAGCAGCAGCGATTGGAGAAGCAACCGATCATTTTTACGGAGGAAGATGCGGGCCATGTCCAGTTCCCTCACAATGACCCTTTGGTCGTGGCAGTTCAGCTCGCCAATCAGAGAGTGAGGAGGGTGCTGATTGACAACGGGAGACAATGGGAGCTCGATGAACCTCCTATTCCGATCCATGTTAGAGAAGATGGGTTTGACCGTTGCCGAGCTGAAGGCGACCTCCATGATGTTATATGATTTTTCGGGAGAAGGATCGGCGGCCATAAGGACGATCGAGCTGGTGATCACCCTGGGAGAAGGACCTCGAACAGTCTCGAAACTCCTCGAGTTCGTGGTCATTGACTGCACCGTTGCGTACAACGCAATTTTGGGACGACCTACGCTCATGGCATTTAAGGCCGTCACTTCCATTCGCCACCTCGCGATGAAATTCCCTACTTCCACGGGAATATGCACTGTCCATGGCGATCAGCTCGCTGCCAGGGAATGCTACAACATTTCCATGAAGGGAAAATCTAAACCTGGGCAGCCGGCAATGGCCATCCAAAGTGATGAAGAGGAATTTCGGGACCCCTTGGTTGGTTCTGAGATTGAAAAACCTCAAAGCATCGAAGGGGAAAATGTCGTCTTAAGTGAGGATATTGACCCCCGAATAGGCGAGGACAGATCCGAGCCCCAGGCTATTGAGGAGCTCGAGGAAGTGAACATCGATCCGCAGAACCCTTCGTGGAAGGTCAAGCTCGAGAGAAATCTCTGTAGCGAAAGGAAGGCTGAGCTGACCGAGTTTCTACGGAATAACCTGGACGTATTTGCATGGTCACACGAAGATATGGTGGGAATCAGCCCAAGTGTTATCATGCACACACTTCATCTGGATAAAAGCGTTCCCGCCAAGTCCCAGAAGCAAAGATGTTTAGGAACAACCCGGGCTGAAGCCCTAGAAGAAGAAGTAGCCCGGCTCAAGAAATGCGGCTTTATCCGTGAAGCCAATTTTCCTATCTGGGTTGCCAACCCCGTGCTAGTTCCAAAGCCTAACGAGAAGTGGCGGACCTGCATCGACTTCTCCGACCTGAATAAAGCCTGCCCCAAGGATTGCTTTCCATTGCCAAGGATTGACCAATTGGTGGATGCCACGGCGGGGCACGAGCTCATGTCCTTTATGGACGCGTACTCAGGCTACAATCAGATCGCCATGAATCCGGCGGACCAGGAACACACCAGCTTCATGACCCCGACTAACATTTATTGTTACAAGGTCATGCCGTTCGGGTTGAAGAATGCCGGAGCTACCTACCAAAGGTTAGTAAATAGAATGTTCGCAGACCAGATCGAAAAAAATATGGAAGTGTACGTTGATGACATGCTAGTCAAGTCAAAGACTGCCGATAACCATGTTTCCGACCTGGAAGAATGTTTTAAGATACTACGGGAGTATGGCATGAGGCTTAATCCACAGAAGTGCACTTTTGGAGTCGCGTCAGGGAAATTCTTGGGGTTCATTGTCAATACCCGAGGAATCGAGGCAAACCTCGACAAGATCAGATCACTGCTCGAGCTTCCCTCGCCCAGGTCGCGAAAAGATGTCCAAGGCCTGACAGGAAGAGTGGCAGCCCTCAATCGGTTTATTCCAAGTCCACCGATAAGTGTTTGCCATTCTACAACCTGCTCCGAGGAAACAAGAAGTTCGAATGGATAGAAGAGTGCAAAAGCGCATTCCTCGACCTGAAGGCACATCTGGCCGAACCGCCCGTACTATCCAAACCAAAAGCAGGAGATCCTCTTTTTCTCTACCTGGCTATCACTGAGGATGCAGCGAGTGCCGTATTGGTTCAGGAAGAAGACCGAGTTCAAAGACCAGTCTACTACATCAGCAAGAGACTTCTCGGGGTTGAATCCCGGTACCCGTTGATGGAGAAATTGACGTTCTGCCTTATCACGGCCTCGGGAAAGCTCAGGCCGTACTTCCAGTCCCACTCGATACACGTCATGACCGATCAGCCTTTAAGGCAGGTTTTGCAAAAACCTGAAGCATCGGGGCATTTGTTAAAGTGGGTAATCGAACTCAATCAGTTCGAGATTTTGCACACTCCGCGAACTGCTATAAAAAGTCAGGCCCTGGCCGATTTTATGGTAGAATGCACGGGATTCCAGGAGGATCCCGCAGAAGACTCACCCCAAGTCACCTCGCCCCAAGCGTCGTGGAGGATCTTTGTGGATGGTTCATCCAACGAGAACGGCTTCGGAGCTGGAATCATTTTGATATCCCCCGAGGGACATAGATTCCACTAGGCATTGAGATTCGGATTCAAGGCCTCTAACAACGAGGCCGAATACGAAGCTTTGCTGGCTGGGCTGAGGATAGCCCAGGAGTTGAAGGCGAGCTCCGTCAAGTGCTTCAGTGACTCACAGCTCGTGGTAAACCAGGTTCTGGGCGAATATCAAGCACGGGGACCCAAGATGGCCGCCTATCTGGCAAAGGTAAAAGGTGAGCTGTCCACGTTTAGGCGAGGCTCGATCGAACAGATACCTCGGGAGCAGAACGCTAACGCAGATGCTCTTGCCAAGCTCGCCACCTCTGGGGAAACGGAGACCTTGGGGTTAGTACCAATAGAATTCTTGGAAAAACTAAGCATAGAAGATGTCAGGACGAAGGTCGAGATGATCGATGCTAGGTCGACCTGGATGACCCCCATCCTTGAGTATCTCGTCGAGGGAAAGCTGCCTGAAGGGCGTAATGATGCACGACAAGTCCTGTATCAAGCACTGAGGTATACGATGGTTGATGGAGTGTTATACCGGCGTGGGTATTCCCTACCTCTCCTGCGATGCGTTCTTCCAGGCGAAGCAAAGGCCATCCTGCAGGAGGTGCATGAGGGTTTTTGCGGAGACCACACTGGGGGGCAGAGCCTGGCCTTAAAGGTCCTGAGGCAAGGATATTACTGGCCAACTCTGTCCAAAGACTCGATTTCATACGTGAAGAAATGCGACAAGTGCCAGCGATTCGCTGTAGTTGCCCGAGCTCCTCCAGTCGAGCTAAAGATGATCTCGTCCCCATGGCCGTTCGCTGTTTGGGGGATCGATTTGGTGGGCGCCCTCCCTACTGGAAAATGCGGGGTCCGTTACGCCGTGGTAGCCATCGACTACTTTACGAAGTGGGTTGAGGCAGAACCTTTGGCGACGATAACGTCCAAAAAAGTGCTTGACTTCGTGGTTAAAAGCATTGTTTGCCGATTCGGTCTGCCCAAGAAGATCGTTTCCGATAATGGCACTCAGTTCGACAGCGACCTGTTCACCGAATTTTGTGAAAGGTACGGAATTGTGAAATGTTTCTCCTCCGTGGCCTATCCTCAGGCGAATGGCCAGGTCGAAGCTGTCAACAAGACTCTAAAGGCGAGCCTCAAGAAGAGATTAGATGAAGCGAAGGGGGTCTGGCCAGAACAGCTCCCCCAGGTCCTATGGGCATACCGGACCTCGCATCGGACTCCTACGGGTCATACTCCTTTTTCCCTAACCTTTGGGAGTGAGGCAGTCCTGCCCGTGGAGATTAAGGTGCTTTCGCATAGGGTCCAATCTTACGACCAGGACCGCAACCACGAGCTACTGTGCAATTCCCTTGACCTAGTTGATGAAAGGCGAGAAGATTTGCAACTCTAGCTCGCCTATTATCAACTAAAGATCATTCGCTATTTCAACTCCAAAGTCAAAAAGCGTGCCTTTATCGTTGGCGACCTGGTCCTAAGGAGAGTCTTCTTAGCCGGTAAGGACCCCAAAGATGGAGTCTTGGGACCGAACTGGGAAGGACCATATCAAGTCATCGAGGTCATTAAGGAGGGAACTTATAAGTTAGCTCGGCTTGATGGAGGGGCAGTCCCGCGGACTTGGAACGCCATCCATTTAAAGAAATACTATCAATGATTCACTTGTAAGGCCTAGAAGGCCATTTTTTATGTATTAAGCAATGAGAATCAGCTTTTTGTTTATATTTGTACATGTTTTCAAGTGTAATCTAAAGTAACCACGAAAGACCCTTTCCCAGTTACTTGGGGGGCATATGGTACCTGGATATAACCAGATCACCTTAATGACTTAGAAGTTGATTCATATCGATTGATCGTTGTTTTTCTTAAAAAACGCGAGATATTGGTAAGGATTAACGCGAACTAAGTCCTATCCTGGATTTAACCAGGTCATAAAACTTAGAAGTTGATTTAAATATGTTGATCGTTGTTCTTCCTAAAGAGCTCGAGATATGGATAAAAGTTAACACGAACTAAGTTTTCAAATTAAGTTCCTGAATATAACCAGGTCATAAAACTTAGAAGTTGATTTAAATCTATTGATCGTTGTTCTTCCTAAAGAGCTCGAGATATGGATAAAATTTAACGCGAACTAAGTTTTCAAATTAAGTTCCTGGATATAACCGAGTCATAAAACTTAGAAGTTGATTTAAATCTATTGATCGTTGTTCTTCCTAAAGAGCTCGAGATATGGATAAAAGTTAACGCGAACTAAATTTTCAAATTAAGTTCCTGGATATAATCGGGTCATAAAACTTAGAAGTTGATTTAAATCTGTTGATCGTTGTTCTTCATTAAGAGCTCGAGATATGGATAAAGATTAACACAAACTGAGTTTTTCAAAAATTGTAACCAAAATGCATAGGTTACACAAAAAAAAAAGGGAGTTAAAAATGTTGAAAGAAAGGGCACGAGAGAAAAAGGCCCTAAGATCTGCCAGGTGGCCCCTTGGAGGTCGCCGTCTCGCCCTGCTCAGCTGTGCCGAAGCCTTCCCCGGCCTTGGAGGGCGCCTCTTTATCAAGGCCAGCTTGGAACTTCACCAGCAAGCGCTCCCAGAGGTTCGCCGACAGGAAAGAGAAGTCAGCGTTTGGATTGTAGGCCCAACAATGGTAGAACAGGTCTTCCAAGGCCTTTTCCGAAGTTGTCCGCTCGGCCTCCAAGGCGGCCTTGGCCTCAGCCTTCGCGGCATCTAGGTCTGTCCGCGCAGTGGCAAGGGCGGTCTCAAGTTCTTGAACCTTTGGGCGAGTTTTTTCCGACTCGGCCTGCGAGGCCGCCAAGGCATCCTTAGCCGCCTGCAGAGTAGTCTGGTGCTCGCTCCTCATATCCTCGAGCTGAGTTTTGGTCCTGACGATGCTCTGATGAAGGGCAACGGCGCTCTGCGAAGGCGGAAAGGCAATTTCCTTAGAAAAAAGAGAAGAAAGAAAAAACAGGGCAAAGTGTAATAATAAAAAGCCATAAAAGGGTAAAGTCAGCTTACCGTTAGGGTCATGCCCAGTGAAGACTCCAGCACGCCCACCGGGCTCATTGTCTCGATGGCCCGGAGCTCCTTCTCGTTAAACTTGTATATGTGGTTGACGGCGTAGTTCGCCGACTCATACACCATTCCCCGGAAGGCCTCTGGGGTCTTCTCCAGGTCCTGGGGATTGACTGGGATGCGTACCTCGGAGGGTACGATTGCCAAAGCCTCGAGCTCCGTTCCTGCGTCCTGGGCGGCGGCCGGAGCTCGCGGAGGGGGTGGGGGCATGTTGCTTCCCCCTGCAGCAGGAGGACCGCTCCCACGACCTGGGCAGCTGGGGCTTGCTTCTTCTCCTTTGCAGGAGACTTGGTGGGGGTCCCGGCGGCGTGCTTGGATGTCTGGAGCCTCTTCATTCTTGGCCCAGTGGCCCCAGTTGGGGGGTTCCCCCCGACGAACGCACCTCGCAGGCTCTCTTCGGGCTGAGACATCTCTTCTGTCAAAACAAAGACATGGTTAGTACAAGAGTTAGCAATCATACAGAAACAAAAACAAAGGGGGAAAAAGAGAAATTAAAGTATATGTATACTAAAATGGATCCTACCCCCCGGGCTAGAAGAACCTATGGTTATGACCATCGGCTCCGGAGCTCCCGCAGGAGAATCTAAGTCGATTATCTCCCGAGCTGGTGCAAGTTCTGGATCTGACTCTGGTTCCGGGCTAGACTCTTCTACATATTGCCTAAGCCCCGGAGCTACGGCACCCCTCTGGAGTGATGGCCATGACCGAAGGTTGGTCCCATACTCCTCGAATAGGATCGACCTAAAGGCTAGGGTGTTATCTACTACTACGGTACCCCTAGGCTAGCTATCTTGGTAGTCCAACACAAGCCGGTCGACACAGTGGAGCAGGGTTGTGTTCAGGTCCGGATCACTTCGGTGACGATGGACGAGCTGCCTAGGATTGAACCTAGCTAGCTGGGGGTCTGCTGTGGCCCTATCTAAACTCCTAAACAAGTAAGGGTTACCTTGGCCAGAAGGACCGCGGCTGCTCCGGACAGAATCCGCTCCTCGCCCGATGCCTGGGAAACCTCCAACGCCCACTTCTTGTTTCTCACGAGGGGAACCTCGTCCTCCTCATCTTCGTTCTCAGTGACCTCCTCCACGATGATGGGCCTGGTATCGCGGGCTGGGGGAAGCCCCCGGGGCCTCCTCAGGTTCAGAGTCTGATTTGGGAAAATCAGCTTGCAGGCAACCATCGTCTCGTCTGTCATGAGCACGCGGTAGTCCTTTTCACTGGGGGGCAAGCCCGACAGTTTCTCGTATTGAGCCCCGAGGGTCACAGATTTCTCTGTCCTCGTGAAGATAGCTGCAGGATTAATCTAAGTCAGAAAGGGATACAGGAGGAGCTAAACGATACATAACTTATGAGCTAAGGATGAAAAGCACTTACGAGGGCGATTGAAGTAGTGGAGCTCGCAGTTTTTGAACCCCGTCGACATGAAGAATTGATCCTTAAAGTCGTTGGGGTGGCTGGGCAGCTCGATGACCGCAGTCGTGTTGGGGAATCGGGTCAAGTAATAAAACCCGTCGTCTTGCCCCCGCTGATCCGGGCTGGCCTTGAGGCAGAAAAAATACAAAATATCTGCAGGAGTGGGGACCTCCCACTCGTGCTTCAAACATAAATATCTCAACCCCCGCCAATAACCGATAAGAGTTGGGGGGAGCTGAATGGGGCCAACTTTACATAATTTAGGAAGTCAGCAAAATACTGGTCCAACGGGAGGAAGGCCCCCACCTTAAAATGCTCGCCGCTCCAGGCCGCGAATTCCTCGTCGAGCGGCGCGCAGCTCCGCTCTCCTTCCGTGGGAGGTCAGGCAATCACTGACGCTCTCCCCAGCCCGATGTTGTGGGAGAGGAATAGCTTGTTGATCTTCGTTTGGTCGGTAATCTTTGAGACGATCCTCTCCGCCTCGAAGAATGCATCAGGAGCCACCTCGAGCTTCTGCTCCACTGCCGGACCAAAGTTGGGGATCGGGGAGTCCGGCATCACCGCCTTTCCTTTGTCTTGCTGGGAGGCCGAGCTGCCAACAGTCTTCTTTGGAGCGTTCCTCTTCGGTGCCATCTGGTCGCCTAGCGAACAAAAGAAAAGATTTCAGAAAAGATGACCTAAGCATAAGGAAGAGTCAAAAGGAGTGTTCTTTGCACGAGCTGAGATAAGCCCAGCCCGTGGAGAGTGAGACCACGCGGTTCAATGAACACGCGCCTGTGCTCCCAACAGATCCCCGATTACTCGAAATTCGTGTGTCAGGAGGGTCAGGATAGAATTTTCCTTGGATGGAAAGTTTCAGTAGGCAAAGAGGGCCAAAACCGCATGTGAAGCATGTCCCCTAAGCTACTCGGTTTTGCACCCAAAATTCCAAAACTCCTACCCATAAATTTTCCCCAGAAAATGCATCCTATAAACCGTACTCCTAAACGATTTCCTACAGAAAAAATACCCTAACCTAAAAGGCTTTCACCCTTCATACCCACAAAAACCCAGTAAACCCTTGCATGTGGCTACAGTAAATATTTACCTAAGCTACAGTGAAAAATATTTTCAAAACACGCATGGTCAGGAGACTTACAGAGTGTTTGGTTGGGAGGTGGATAAAGGTGTCGCCTAGGTGGGAGCTTTGTCAGAGTATTTTTTTCCAAAGCTTTGAAGGAGTCCTTACGCTTGATCTTCTTGAACGCTGAAAATGGCAGTCACAAAAAAGAGGGTTTTTTCTTCTGAGATGAAGAGAGAAGAGGGAGAGAGTTTCTGAGAAATTTCAAATGAAAGGGTGGCCCATGCATAGGGTGGCCACCCTTTTTATATACACGAAGGTTCATGTAAACAGGGCTATTGGATGGCCCTGATGTGGGATCCAAGGCCCTCCACGCGAAATACGAAACGATGGCTGGGCATAGGCTAGGCCATTAAATGCGGTTCTCGGAAGACGTACCGTCACCAACCACGATGTTCCACGTATCAGGCGCCTGCATAAAATGTGGAAGGTGAAGAGTTCATGGGGAAGCCGAAAAGCCCCTACTGTGGCCTTATACGACGTCGTATGCCACGAGCAGGGGCTTGGGGGGCAGATGTACGCCCTGATTTTCCCACGGGCTGATTAGCGAGCTGAGCTGTGGCCTAATCCTGATTATCTCGTGGACATCCCCAAAACCGGAGCTGCCATCATAAGATCATACCTCCTTAGCTCGAGGTAACCTGAGGGTTCGCCTCTGGTTACTTAAGGACAGAGTCCGGGCTCTGAAGGCCGAAGGTCGAGTTAAGTATCCAACTCGTAGTACGAGCTAGAGTTGGAGGCTATGACCCTTTATAAAGTCAGCCACGCAAGGTAAACGTGCATATATCAGACATCACGTGTTTGATATTTCCCTGACTTCTCGGACACGCAGCAGGAACGTGCGTATTTAGACACCTACGACTGGGTTGGGCCGTGCGGCCCATTATCTCCTTACCTATTGATTTGACCACACTTATGTGTCAGGTTTAGGAATTAATCATGAATGTCACAGAGTTGACATGATAGGTAAGAAGGTCACGGGATGACCTTCTTACCAACTCCCAGGTGCCTTCTCCTATAAATATGGAGACCTTGGGAGTTAATAGAGGTTGGATTCTCTATTGTAAGAAATACCCTGTAATCAAATATCCAGTATATGGCAATAATACTGACTAGTGGAGTAGAATGATTTTAACCTTTGAACCACTCAAAAAACGTACTTTGAGTCACCATTTCATTTCCTAAGATCATATATCTATTTCGGTTCAACATAAGCACTAATCCCTTTCTCTTATTTTCTTAATTTCCTGTTGGCGAAGAACCACGTCAACAAATGGTTACTAGTACAGTTTGCTAAGCATACGGGATGCAAGTAATTTAAATTCAGATTACTGATGTGGATAGGCATCTTAGTAAATGTGTTGTATATAATAGAGATTATACATGACAAGACCGATGAGAATTAATTATCTTTATAAACTTGCCGTTTGACGTAAATATTTAATTCTTGTCATAATAGATGATCATTTGTAGATCAGTCTAAATCCTGAGTATTCATGAACTCCTGTTTATGTTTATTGGATCTTTTGATTCACTCGTTAAGATCTCTTAGAATAATGAAGCTTTTGACTTTTGTTTTGGAGATTCAATATCATGGATGGCTGGGAACATGGATTACAATTTTGGAATCCATGCTTTCCTAACGGATCGAATATTGGTTCCCTTAAGGGTTGATTCTGGAACTGAATAGTTATTGAGCTCAAATGTATAATTAGATTATAGATTAATTATTCGCTAGTGAATTAATGGTACTTATGGATCAAGAAGTAATTAGAAGGGTAAAACGGTAATTTTTGACCAGCTCTAATTAACGAACCAATAATGGAGGACAAAACTACATATATTGATTATATCAATGGACTACTAGAGAAAACTTTGTAAATATAATTCTATAAATACTTAGAGTGCAATTCCATATTTATAGTGGAGTAATCATAGAATTAATAAATAAGATTATTAGATTAAAGAGTTTAATTAACAATCTGGTTTATTGGAGCTTCATATTATGGGTCCATGGTCCACAGATCACCTCTATCCTACACTGTCAATGGCAAGGATGTCAAAAGAAAAATTTGTTAAGAGAAATGACTAAATTGCAAAAGAATTAATTTTCCAGAGCAAGGAAATAATTATTTGATAATTATGGGTAATTGATTAATTGTGAATTAATTAATTATTTAACCATATATTTTTTTTTTAAAAAAAGCTATAGGTTAAAATTAACAATAATCTTGTTTCGATTAATATAAAGAGAGAAAATAATAAATATCTTATTTATAATTGTTGACGGTAAGAACTCGTCAACGAAGTTAAGTTGGAAAAATTATCAAATTAAAATCGCTAATTGGAAAGCTATGAAAACTTGAACAATAACTCAAGAATAATGGAATAACAACAATGGATAATTCAGTATCTCATTCACACTAATGTCTCTGCTACAGTAGAATTTCCAACCCCCTTTCAGGTGGCCTTGGAATTCATTTTATAGTAGGCTCTAATGGCCTTAGGTACATAGTGGTCCAGGGGACCAGGTGGTACAAACGTACTGTATTAGGGGTACGGTTTCAGTGGTAGTGGTTGTACATCCCGTACAGGAGCAGGTGTCAGGGGGATGTTTCCACTACTTGTCTGTACCCCTTCCTGAGGTGTGGTAGCAGGTGTATTGGTGCAGAAGGTAGTGGTGTCGGTTCTGACCCATGGCTGTAGACGTACGGACCATGATCCTTACCCCAGCAACCTCACTGGCACTGGTATCCGTACCTAGTACTTGGTCGTACAAATATGTCGCATTCGACCCGTACGGGACCTCCTAAACATGGGGATCCCGAGGTGTAGAGAACGGGACCTTTGGTACAGGATGCCTGGAGCATTCTAAGGTTACCCACGGGCGTGGGCGATAAGTGCTTGGCCTCGTTCTACGTCTTAGCGTACGAGGCAAGACGCCTCTGGGCCATACGTGTCAAGTTACGGGGCGTCGGCGTCCCGAGAAGATGGTGGGTTGATAGACTTTCAGGGATGCGCGCGCGGGGCCTTGCGCGGCCCCGTGTACGGGGCGCTGCTGATGGCCTCGCGCGGTTGGAGTGGCCTAAGGGCCCCGTGAGATAGGGGGACCTCGCCCACGCGACGGCTCCGTGAGATGGCCTCGCGAGGTGGAGAGGTTTTGCCCATGCGACGGCCCCGCGAAATGGCCTCGCGGGATGGGCCTCGCGAGATGAATTAACGTCTCGCAGCCTCCCTCGGCCCCGCGCATGGGCATGGTAGGAGTGGCCCAGGGGCCTCACGGAACGGGACGGCTTTGCCATATGAGGGCCTCGCCATATGATGGCCTCGCCCTTGTGATGGCCTCGCGGAATAGGGCGCCTCGCCCCTAGGATGGCCTCGCGGATCAGGAGGGCCTCGCCCATTTGATGGCCACGAGACATGGCAGCCTCGCGACTTGGTGGCCTCGCGGAATAGGGCGCCTCGCCCCTAGGGTGGCCTCGCGGAATAGGGCGCCTCGCCATAGGATGGCCTCGCGGAATAGGGCGCCTCGCCCCTAGGATGGTCTCGCGGATCAGGAGGGCCTCGCCCATTTGATGGCCACGCGACATGGAGCCTCGCGACTTGGTGGCCTCGCGGATCAGGAAGGCCTCGCCCATTTGATGGCCACGCGACATGGCAGCCTCGCGACTTGGTGGCCTCGCGGAAGGCGACTCGGTGGCCTCGCGGAATAGGGCGCCTCGCCCCTAGGGTGGCCTCGCGGAATAGGGCGCCTCGCCATAGGATGGCGTCGCGGAATAGGGCGTCTCGCCCCTAGGATGGCCTCGCCATAGGATGGTCTCGCGGATCAGGAGGGCCTCGCCCATTTGATGGCCACGCGACACGGCAGCCTCGCGACTTGGTGGCCTCGCGGAAGGTGACTCGGTGGCCTCGCGGAACAGCATCCTCGCGAGAGGGGGTGGTCTTGTGGATCAGGGGGGTCTCGCCCATCTGATGGCCATGCGAAATGGAGGGGGGGGGGGAGTACGCCCAGGTGACGACCTTGCATTTTCCCTTGATGAGATTATGAGCATCAACACTTGCCCCCTAGTCTAGGAGAGGGCCTTAAGGTGCTCTTGTAGACTATTCATCTTGGTTCCTATAAATAGGCCTTCATGCATGGCTTAATATTTACATCTTACCTCCTTGGCTTAGTGGTAGTTAGACCCTTGCTCCTTTCAAGAGGTAAAGGGTTCAATCCCCCACAACCACACTTTCTCTATTATTTTATCACTTTTCCATTTTTTCATCATCATTTTCATTTTTTTTTTAGCTAGTTTCTTGGTGTGTATATTTTTGGACTAACACACATTTCTGATTAATTCTTGCAGACGCGCATTTTCAACACTTTGGTGCTTTTCGCCTCCCGACCTTCCGTGGACTCCGACTTCGTTCTTTCAATCGCTTGAGGTATATTTTCTTTTCTTCTCCCGTTTATTTACTTATTTTATCGGATTCAGACCAACAACACTTGGGATGGGGTACATTAGCCCGAGCTTGTTTTGACCATATGCGCGCCCCTCCTCTTTTATTTTTTATTTTTTTATACATACACCTTGTAGTAGTCCATTTAGGGCGTTTGCACTTAGGGGTATTAAGCCTGTTCCTTTGTGTTTTGTAGTCTTCCCCTTGTTTAAACGTGACCCCCTTTTTGCTGTTGGGACGTGGTTTCATGGCCAGTGAGGGCCCGTCCGACATACCCTCGAGGGCTGAGTTTATCGACCTGTCTTCAGACCCCGAGTCCTTTGAGGGCAACCCTTATCAGGACTATGATTCTTTGAGGCAGGCCCGCATTCGCCACCTCGAGTGCATGGCTGATCTTAGGCATAAAATTTGGGTGGTAGAGAGCGAAATCGACTCGGCGTCGAGGGGAGACAGAGGACCTTCACCCCCGGGCCTTAGTGACCATATAGCGCGTCTTAGGACGGCTCTTTTTGAATTGTGGTGGGAGTTAGAGTTTATGGAGGGACACATTCCGCCAGAACCTCCCACTCCCCCTTCGCCTGATGACGGTCACGGGGCTATCAACTCCTCTCCTCAGCCCCTAGTCTCCGTTGATCCTGGCTTAGTGCTTCCGCCATCGCTCCCCCGATGGAAAACCCTTGCTAGGAGGAGAAAATGGAGGGTTAAGTGCTCTGCCTCTTCCTCACATGCTTCTTTTGATTTTGCAGATATGTCGAAGGCACGCAGACAGGTGTCCGTCCAGGAAGAAGACGACACCCCCTATTGGCGTCCAGCCTAGTGTCCCACGTGTCTCCGAATAAATTGAAGGCAATTGTGAAACATTACCGAGCTCCTCCAGAATATGCCCTGCACGCTCCTCAAGAGACTTGCCGGGCTGATCGCCCTAAACTGGGCTTTGTGGCTTTGAGCAAACAAATTCTGAAGGCGGGTGGCACCATTCCTCTGCATCCATTCTTCGTGGCGGTTCTCAACTATTTTGATTTGGCCCCTCTCCAACTGTCGCCCAACAGTTGGCTGACCTTAAGTTGCCTCTTCGTCTGGTTTAAGGACAATGAGAAACGTGCCCCGACGACGCAGGAGGTGCATACTTTGTATAACCTTATAGCATTGCCCAGGTGTAAAGGCTTCTACTACTTGCAAAAGGCCAACAGTGAGCTCCCCTTAATAGAGGGCTCGGTGTCCAATACCGGGCCATGGAAGCAAGATTTTTTTTGGGTAGAGGGACCTCTCTCGGTTCGTGAAAGCTTCCGTGCTAATCCTAGTAAGTATCCTGATCCTTCTTTCTCTCTTACTAGAACTTACTTGTATTGATATTGACGTGGTTCTTGTAGGGTACTTTGCGGATCCTTCGGTCATTGGGTCTGAGGCGGAGGCCATAGGCAAACTCATTGCTGCAGATTCCGCTCAGAAGAAGGCGACGGTCCTTTTTACGGTGGAAAATCTCACCCGCCACCAATTGTCCCCGGTCACTAACTCTAAGTTCCTGTGGTCGATCACCGGGTCTAAGAAGGTTGTGGCTACGTCGCCTGGGCCATCACTGCACGAGGATGCGGTTGAGGTGGAGATGGAGGATGCCCCCCTGTCCCCAGGGGGATGTCCTCCTCATGACCCTCACGTCCAGGACACGGCCTTTCACCCTCTGGACCTGCAGGCCACGGCAGGATGCTACGCCCCTCCTGGCCATGATGGCGGCGATGCCTTCCCTCCGACCCCTCATGACCTCGGCGTACCGGATGCTGATTTCGTCGGGCTCGCGGAGCTCCCTGCTGATGCACCAGAATCTCAATTTTTCTCTTCTGCTGCGCCTCCTCCTGCCTCGGCGAGTGGGTCATCTGTTCCGGTCCAACCAGATATTCCTAGCGTGGAGGCAGAGGCTTGGGTGACTAGGATGGCCTCAGTTTATGGGCAGCGTTTCGTTCCAATAGCTGCGAGTCTCCCTGTCTCCGACTGGAGGGGCCTGGGGAACGTGACTCAGTCAGACCTCGGGGAGATGCTAAGGCGTGCCGCGGCCTGGGTGAGGCTTTGCACCTTGCGTTGATTAGCATTATGCGTAGATGCACCTGTGTTCTTCTTTTTGTTACTTATTGCTGATGCCATTGATTTTCTTGTGCAGGTCTATATTGTGTCTCTTCGACATGCTGATTCGACTGGCATCCTTTCCGCATCTACCACTGAGAGGGACGGCCTCATAGTCCAGGTCCAGGAGCTCGAAAATGAACTTAGCGCAACCAAGGTCCAATTGTCAAAGGCCCGGACTAAGTATGCCAAGTCGGACTCGAGGAATGATAAGTTGAAGGCTAAGATCAAGGAGCTGAGGGGCAAGGTCAAATGCTTGGAGCGCGAGCTCAAGGGGGCCAAGGCCGTTGCTTCCGGATCGCATGAGATGGTTATTCAAATGGGGACTGAAGTCGAGGCCCTTAGGGCCGAACTACAGTCGGCTCAAGAGAAGGTCGCTTCCTTGGAGGCGGAGAAGGCTTCCTGGGAAGAGGAGAGGGTCATAACCGAGCGCAAGTCTATAGACCGGGCTTTTTACAATGTGTGGAGGCAGGATCCCAACTTTGACTTCTCCTCTTTCGGCGAGCAAGCTGTTGCCCGAGCGGCCTGGTGGAGTGCCCACTATAGGAGGCCTTGAAATAGTCTCGCTCCTTTTTTGTTTTTTATTTTGTAACGTCATCACCAGTGCTACTTTTCTGTTAGTAACATTTGTACTATCTTGAGAACTTTCTCTTGCATCTTTCTCTTTTTTTTTTTTAATGTATGAATACATATGATGCTGCTGTTTATTTCTTGTTCTACTTCATTTAAGGCCCTTTTATGCCTGTATGACGGGGTTTGGTTGGTTCCCTTCTTTTATTTGTTAGGCTGGAGGTCCTTTGGATCCCATGTGAGAGGGTTCACTGGGACCTCTTTTGGTGCCTCTTGGTGGTTTTTGTAAGGATATTTTGACCCCTTGGGTCTTAGCTATCCTTTTAGGTTTTTCTTGCGCGCGCTTATTATTTCTTTGCGAGAGGCGTCCCTCTCGTCCTTTTGCATAGTACTATTTCGGCAAGGGTCTCTTTTGGGACCCTTTTTGGCTAGGCGGCTTGGTGGCCGCTCTAGACTTATTAGTGTTGTCACTATATATATATATTTTTCTTTCATAAGGCCTTTTGGCCTCCTTGATGTTCACGAGGGTAGCTAATCCTCGTAAACTCAGGGGAGGCCTTGCAAGGTCTTTTTACTACTTTCTATGTTTAGGGGCTTCGTCTAGGGCCCCGATAAAAGGGGTCCTTCTCGGGTCCTCCTAATGCATAGGGGGTCGTTTTTAGGCTCCTCCTAATTGAGGGCCCTTTTCAAGATCCCTTATCAGGGGGTCTTTTTTAGGAGCCTCTTTTTTAGGAGGGCGAGGGGTCCTTTCCAAGACCCTCCGTTAGAGGGTCCTTTTCAGGCTTCCCTTGCTAGCTGTGTTACCTCCCCCTGTCCTGCCCCCCAAGTGTTTGGTGAAATTTATTTCGGCGGACACTTTGGCTGATGCCCGGGTACTGAAGAAAAAATAACACACGAAGAGGCTAACAATTTTACTTATAATACGTGGTTTCATTCATTATATTCGTAACATAATGGTCTCATACACGTAGTTGCAACGGTACATAGGTGATTTTCACATAAAACAAAATAAAAAGGCTCACGCCTACTTAGGAGGTTATCTAGGTAACCTCTTTGATTTCTTCCTACCATATCAAGGCAGCGTGCTACACTTGTGCTTTTATCCGTGGGCATGGACGCCTTACTGGTAGTACTTCCTCAGGTGTTCCGCGTTCCATGCCCGGGGTACGATGGTGTCGTCCATGCGCGCCAGCTTGTAAGTGTTTGGGGGGATGCACTGAGCAACTTGGTAGGGTCCCTCCCAATTTGCCCCCAGCACTCCTGCACCTGAGTCTCGTGTGTTTGGGAGCACCTTCCTCAGCACCAGGTCGCCGACTCTGAAAGTTCTCTCTCGCACCCTCGAATTGTAGTACCTTGCGGCGCGTTGCTGGTATACCGCCACCCTCATCTGGGCTTTTTCTCTCTTTTCCTCCAGGAGGTCTAAGCTTTCGGTCAGGGCTATGTGGTTGGCTTCGTCTTCATATGCCTGCACCCTGCGGGACATGACTCGCATTTCGACTGGGAGCACAGCCTCGCATCCATAGGCCAAGGAGAATGGGGATTCCCCAGTTGTCGTGCGTGGGGTGGTTCTGTAAGCCCACAGCACATTTGGTAGCTCATCTGCCCAGGCTCCTTTCATCTTCTCCAACTTTGTCTTTAGGTTCTTCTTTAGGACCCTGTTGATGGCCTCCACCTGCCCATTGGCCTGGGGGTGTACCACCGCGGAGAAGCTCCTCCTTATACCTCTTTCCTTACAGTATTCGTCGAAGGCCCTTCCTTCAAATTGGGTGCCATTGTCGGAAATAATTTTGTAGGGTACCCCATACCGGCACACGATGAATTTTTTGACAAAATAGGTGATGTGCTTAGCGGTTATCTTCACAAGGGGTTCCGCTTCTACCCACTTGGTGAAATAATCCACTGCCACCACCGCGTACTTCGCTCCACCTCTGCCTGTAGGAAGAGCGCCGATTAAGTCTATCCCCCAGATAGCGAAGGGCCAGGGGCTGGGCATGCTGGTCAGTTCGCTTGGGGGTCTTCGAGGGTAATTGGAGTGCCTATGGCACTTGTCGCATTTCGTGGCAAAGTCCTGTGCGTCTTTCTCCATGGAAGGCCAGTAGTATCCTTGTCTTATGGCCTTCCTAGCCGTGGAGGGTCCACTTTCTTGGTTGCCGCATTCTCCCTCATGGATCTCTTGTAACACCTTCAACGCCTCCTCTTCTTCTACACACCGCAGGAGAGGCATGGAGAATCCTCTTTTGTAAAGGACCCCATCTATCAAGGCGTACCTTGCGGCCTTGTACACCAACCTCTGAGATTTGTTTTTATCCGCAGGCAAGACTCCTTCCTCCAGGTACCTCTTGATTGGCTCGGTCCATAATTTCTTTGGGACGCCGATCATGTGCACATCTGCGCCTTCGATGCTGGGCTTTGGCAAGTACTCCACGGGTATTGATTCCAAGACATCACCATCCTTGGTAGATGCCAGCTTTGCAAGTGCATCGGCGTGGGTGTTCTTTTCTCTGGGGATTTGCTCTATAGTATATGCCACCATTCGTCCTAGGTAGCCCTTCACCTTCTCTAAATATGCTACCATCTTGGGCCCCCTTGCCTGGTACTCCCCCTTTATTTGGCATACCACCAATTGCGAGTCACTGAAAATATGAAGGTGCGTTACCTTCAGTTCCTGGGCTAGGCGCAGGCCAGCTAAGAGCGCCTCGTACTCCGCCTCATTATTGGAGGCCTCGAACCCAAACCGGATTGCGCAGTACATTCTGTGTCCCTCGGGCCCAGTCATCATGATGCCCGCTCCTGATCCTCCTTCATTTGACGCCCCGTCAACATGCAAACTCCACTCCTCTACATCTCCCAGTTCATCCTCCACAACAGGCTGCGCCCCTCCTTCACTCTGTCCTTCATTCGGCTGATGGGTGAATTCTACTATAAAATTTGCCAGCACCTGTCCATTGATGGAGGCCCTTGGGGTGTAGACAATATCAAACTGACTTAGCTCAATCGACCATTTCATTAGCCTCCCTGAGGTCTCTGGCTTATGTAGGACTTGTCTCAAAGGACTATCTGTTAAGACATCAATCGTATGCGCATGGAAGTAAGGCTTCAACTTCCTCGACGCCACTACTAGCGCATAGGCCAGTTTTTTGATCTCTGGATACCGGCTCTCCGCGTCCACCAGACGCTTGCTGATATAGTATACGGGCTGTTGTTGCTTCTTCTCTCCCTTAACTAAGGCTGCGCTGATGGCATGCTCCGACACCGCCAAGTATAGGTACAGCTTCTCGCCCTTCTCTGGCTTTGCTAACAGGGGCGGCTTCCCCAGGTGCTCTTTCAACCTGACAAAGGCTTCCTCACATTTTTTATCCCAAGCGAACTTTTTGCTCCCTTTGAGGATGTCAAAGAATGGGAGGCACTTGTCGGTGGATCTTGAGATGAACCTATTAAGGGCCGCCACCCTTCCTGTTAGGCATTGTACCTCATTCTTATTCTTCGGCGGGCTCATTTCTATGAGTGCCTTTATCTTGTCGGGGTTGGCCTCGATTCCTCTGGAATTGACCATGAAGCCCAAGAATTTTCCTGAGGATACCCCGAAGGTGCATTTGGCTGGGTTCAGTTTCATCCGATATTTCCTGAGCGTGTCAAACATCTCACCAAGGTCTTTTTTGAGCTCTGCTGCTACTTTGGTCTTCACTAGCATGTCATCCACATACACTTCCATATTCCTTCCTATCTGATTTGCGAACATTTTATTCACCAGCCTTTGATAGGTGGCTCCCGCGTTTTTGAGCCCGAAGGGCATCACCTTATAACAGTAGAGCCCTTTGTCTGTAATGAATGACATGTGTTCCTCATCTGCAGGGTTCATTGGGATTTGGTTGTATCCCGAGTAGGCGTCCATAAAACTTAGTAACTCATGCCCCGCTGTTGCGTCTACTAACTGATCTATCTTGGGGAGTGGGAAGCTGTCCTTGGGACAAGCCTTATTCAAATTTGTGAAATCAACGCAAGTCCTCCACTTCCCGTTTGGCTTCAGCACGAGTACTGGGTTTGATACCCACACAGGATAGAAGGACTCACGAATGAACCCGTTGGCCTTCAACTTGTCAACCTCTTCCTTTAATGCTGCGTACCTTGTTGGATCGAGTGCCCGCCTCTTCTGCCTGACGGGCCTTGCTCCTGGGGAGATGTTCAGGTGGTGGCACATTACGCGGGGGTCTATGCCCACCATGTCCTCATGACTCCATGCAAACACGTCTAGATTATCCTTCAAAAATCTTATCAATTCTTCCTTCACGTCACCTTGTAGGCTTCTTCCTATCTTCAATTTCCTTAAGGGCTCTTCCGTCACCGTAGCCTCCTCTACTTCTTCTACCGGTTCTGCTCTTGCCTCATCCACGACCCGAGGGTCCAGCTCCTGCGGACCCCCTGTGGGCATGCTTATCGCCTCATGCACCACCATGGCCATCGGCTCACGTGGCTTTGCAGGCGTGCGAAGTGAGGTGTTATAACACTCCCTTGCTTCCTTCTGTTCTCCTTTCATACTCGCGATCCCCCCTGGGGTCGGGAACTTGACAACTAAGTGATATATTGAAGTTATGACTTTCAATTCTCTCAGGGAGGGCCTCCCTAATACCGTGTTGAAAGCTGATGCGCAATCTACAACAACAAAGTTAGACATGACTGTGGTTTGGCGGGGTTGCTCCCCCATGGTAAGTGTCAACTCAATCATCCCAAGGGGTTGCACTGAATCCCCTGTGAATCCGTATAGTGACGATTGGCAAGGCTTTAGGTGACGAATGCCCAGTCCCATTTTTTCCAAAGCCGGGCGATATAGGATGTCCACTGAGCTCCCGTTGTCCACCAGGACTCGATGTACACGCATATTTGCCAACTGGACTGTCAGCACCAGCGGATCATTGTGGGGGAAGTGTACCCCTCGTGCATCTTCCTCAGTGAACGTTATCGAGTCGTTTTCCCCCTTGAAACTCTTCGGGGGTCGCTGTTCTAAACTCATGACGCAGGGGGGCGGACTTCGTCGAGCCTCTCTTGCATATTTATCTCGTCCCTTCCTAGAATCTCCTCCAAATCCTGGGCCTCCAAAAATGGTGCGGACCTCCCCTTGTATCTATGGGGCTCGCTCCTGTGCCTGGGGCGCTGTGGGCTCGTTTTTTGGCCTTTGCCTTTCTCTCTTGACATAGCGGCCTAAGTGCCCCCGGCGGATGAGCTCCTCAATTTCCTCTTTCAAGTGGATACACTTTGCCGTGGTGTGTCCAATGTCCTTGTGGTATTGGCAGTATTTACTGGGGTCCCTCTTGGACCGATCCTTTCTCATTGGTGGGGGCTTCTTGAAGGGCACTCGATCTTCGTTGGTGACATAAATATGCTCTCTGGTGTCAGTGAGGTTCGTATAGTAAGTATAGGCCGTTGGCCTATGATCACCCCCTCGTTTGGTCTTCCTCTGCGGGTCGTCTCTCGACCCCTCATACGTCCTCTTCTTCTTAGCTATATTCGGCCCGTCGTTAATTGGGGGCTTTGCGTGGGGCTCCTCCTTTCCGGCCTTCAGGTTTGCATGGCCATCCTCCACACGGATGTACTTCTGTGCTCTTTCATAGAAGTCATCCAAGTTGGTGACTTCCCTCTTTAGCATGTTGTCCCACAACTTGCTCCCTGGGAGCACCCCAGCAGTAATGGCCATTTTTAACTCCCGGCGCGTTAGGCTCCCCACTTTTGCGGCCTCCATATTGAACCGGTGAATGTAGCTTTTTAGGCTCTCCTTCTCCCCTTGCTTCACGTTGGCCAAGCTGGTACCTGGCATTGTGTAGTCCCGCACGGCATGGTGCTACTGGAGGAACTCGTCAGAGAACTGCCGCCAGGACCTGATGGACCCTGGTCTTAGCCTTTTGAACCATTTGTAGGCGGGTCCTTTCAGAGTGACAGCGAAGCAATGGCACCTGGCACCACTTCCAATCCCCCTCAATTTCATGAGATCGTTAAACGCATCCAGGTGGTACTTTGGATCCGTGTTCCCCTCGTAAGGGGTCATATTGGGCTCCTTAAAATTGGTAGGGAGCCGGATTGCCTGAATTTCTCGCACGAAGGGTGACTCATGGTCGAAGTCTTCCTCAAAGGCCTGGCCACCCGACGCGGTGACAATCTTGCTCCGCAAGCTCCGCATCTCCGTGTCTAAGTCCTGCCTCCTTTTGCTGAGGGAGTCTCTTAGAGTGGATGGGCTAGGATCTGCCTTTCCCTTGCCTTCTCGAGGCGCCTCATGGGGTGTGGTTCCTTTGCCTGCCCTCTTCTTGTTGATCTCCTCCCGCAAGTCTGGGGGCGTTCTTTTGGAGGTGACCTCATCGTCACGTCGAGGGGCAGCGGTGGTTCTCGGCGCTGGCCTTTGGGCCTGCTTAGGCGGTTCGGGGTGATCATGTTGCTTCGCGTGGGGGGTGTTGCTAGTTGAGTGTCGGGTTCTTCCATCATCCACTGGCACAGTGGTCTCCACCCCACCTTTGCCTTTCTCTTTTCTCTTAGGCAAGGTTATGCTGGACTTACCCTGCAGTAAGCCGTTAAGGACCTCTTGCATGTTTTCCAAGGTAGTTTCTAACCTTTGGTTTTTATGGTGGAGCTCATGTATCTCCTCTTCGTAAAATCGAGACTTTGAACTCGAGCTCACGGAGTGGACCCGGGGGTGTTTGTCAGGCCTATGGGCAGAAGGGCCCGGGTCTTGTCGGCCGGAGTTCGGTGCCCGCGGCGGTTTTGGAGGAGTGAACTCATCAGCGTGCACCGGTGGTGCTCTGGGAGGACTCCCCCCAGGTGGAGCAGCCGGTGATGAGGCCACCCTGTCTCCTCCTTGAACCTCAGGGTCTTTCGGGGGCTCCACGTCCCTGGGTGGAGGAGCGTGCTTCATGGAGGCCTTCAGCTGGACTCCGTTTAAGTGAACTTCGACCTCCTGCGTCTCCCTTAGTCGCTTCGAGCGTCTCGGCATCTTCTTCTTGTCGGAAATAATGGTGGAACAGTAGCTTAAAACTAACGTTCCCACAGACGGCGCCAAACTGTTGACGGTAAGAACTCGTCAACGAAGTTAAGTTGGAAAAATTATCAAATTAAAATCGCTAATTGGAAAGCTATGAAAACTTGAACAATAACTCAAGAACAATGGAATAACAACAATGGAGAATTTAGTATCTCATTCACACTAATGTCTCTGCTACAGTAGAATTTCCAACCCCCTTTCAGGTGGCCTTGGAATTCATTTTATAGTAGGCTCTAATGGCCTTAGGTACATAGTGGTCCAGGGGACCAGGTGGTACAAACGTACTGTATTAGGGGTACGGTTTCAGTGGTAGTGGTTGTACATCCCGTACAGGAGCAGGTGTCAGGGGGATGTTTCCACTACTTGTCTGTACCCCTTCCTGAGGTGTGGTAGCAGGTGTATTGGTGCAGAAGGTAGTGGTGTCGGTTCTGACCCATGGCCGTAGACGTACGGACCATGATCCTTACCCCAGCAACCTCACTGGCACTGGTATCCGTACCTAGTACTTGGTCGTACAAATATGTCGCATTCGACCCGTACGGGACCTCCTAAACATGGGGATCCCGAGGTGTAGAGAACGGGACCTTTGGTACAGGATGCCTGGAGCATTCTAAGGTTACCCACGGGCGTGGGCGATAAGTGCTTGGCCTCGTTCTACGTCTTAGCGTACGAGGCAAGACGCCTCTGGGCCATACGTGTCAAGTTACGGGGCGTCGGCGTCCCGAGAAGATGGTGGGTTGATAGACTTTCAGGGATGCGCGCGCGGGGCCTTGCGCGGCCCCGCGTACGGGGCGCTGCTGATGGCCTCGCGCGGTTGGAGTGGCCTAAGGGCCCCGTGAGATAGGGGGACCTCGCCCACGCGACGGCTCCGTGAGATGGCCTCGCGAGGTGGAGAGGTTTTGCCCATGCGACGGCCCCGCGAAATGGCCTCGCGGGATGGGCCTCGCGAGATGAATTAACGTCTCGCAGCCTCCCTCGGCCCCGCGCATGGGCATGGTAGGAGTGGCCCAGGGGCCTCACGGAACGGGACGGCTTCGCCATATGAGGGCCTCGCCATATGATGGCCTCGCCCTTGTGATGGCCTCGCGGAATAGGGCGCCTCGCCCCTAGGATGGCCTCGCGGATCAGGAGGGCCTCGCCCATTTGATGGCCACGCGACATGGCAGCCTCGCGACTTGGTGGCCTCGCGGAATAGGGCGCCTCGCCCCTAGGGTGGCCTCGCGGAATAGGGCGCCTCGCCATAGGATGGCCTCGCGGAATAGGGCGCCTCGCCCCTAGGATGGTCTCGCGGATCAGGAGGGCCTCGCCCATTTGATGGCCACGCGACATGGCGCCTCGCGACTTGGTGGCCTCGCGGATCAGGAGGGCCTCGCCCATTTGATGGCCATGCGACATGGCAGCCTCGCGACTTGGTGGCCTCGCGGAAGGCGACTCGGTGGCCTCGCGGAATAGGGCGCCTCGCCCCTAGGGTGGCCTCGCGGAATAGGGCGCCTCGCCATAGGATGGCCTCGCGGAATAGGGCGCCTCGCCCCTAGGATGGCCTCGCCATAGGATGGTCTCGCGGATCAGGAGGGCCTCGCCCATTTGATGGCCACGCGACACGGCAGCCTCGCGACTTGGTGGCCTCGCGGAAGGCGACTCGGTGGCCTCGCGGAACAGCATCCTCGCAAGAGGGGGTGGTCTCGCGGATCAGGGGGGTCTCGCCCATCTGATGGCCATGCGAAATGGGGGGGGGGGGGGGGGAGTACGCCCAGGTGACGACCTTGCATTTTCCCTTGATGAGATTATGAGCATCAACAATAATAAGATATTTATTTATTTAATTTAAAACTAATATTTTAAGATAAAGTTAATTTTGAATTAATTGATATTTATGTTTGAATAAATATCTTGTCTTAAAAGTTGATTAAACAAACAAATGAGAAAATTAGGGCAGGGCGACACACAATGTACAGTACAGTATATGGCACCTAGCATCAAGGATTTATCCCTGGGGTTTAAGTTTTGAATTTCAAATAAATTTGTTTAATTAGTTATTTAATTGTTCTTTTTAAATATGATTTAAATTGAAATTAAATAAAAATATATAATCAGTTTTAATTTGAATTATATTTTAATTAAATAAAGATTATTTAATTAGATTAAATATCTTCATAAATCTGATATACATTATTGTTATCCCTGTTTTCCCCCGAGACACGTGGCATGACACGATGAGTACATGTGCTCCCTCAAAGAGATCTAGGCCCATCCCGAGCCCAATGAACAAAGAAGAAGAAAGTCCTGATAGCCCAATCGTCAATGAACCAGGACATTAGTAAATGAACCCGGACCAGACATCCTTGTCCCGACCTACCCATATCCTCCAAGATGCAAATATAGGTGGCAAGCTCACTAGTTTGGGAATAGACATTGTCGAGAATGAACTGGGACATTAGTAAATGAACCCGGAACAGAAATCCCTGTCCCCGACCTACCCATATCCTCCGTGATGCCAATAGAGGTGGCAAGCTCACTAGTCTGGGAATAGACCTTGTCGAGAATGAACCGGGACATTAGTAAATGAACCCTGACCAGACATCCCTGTCCCCGACCTACCCATATCCTCCGGGATGCCAATAGAGGTGGCAAGCTCACTAGTCTGGGAATAGACCTTGTCGAGAATGAACCGGGACATTAGTAAATGAACTCAGACCAGACATCCCTAATTAGACCTACCCATATCCTCCAGGATGCTAATAGAGGTGGCAAGCTCACTAGTCTGGGAATAGAGCTTGTCGAAAATGAATCAGGACATTAGTAAATGAACCTGGACTAGACATCCCTGTCCCCGACCTACCCATATCCTCTGGGATGCCAATAGAGGTGGCAAGATCAGTAGTCTGGGAATAGACCGTGTCAAGAATGAACCGGAACATTAGTAAATGAACCCGGACAAGATGCCGGATAAGGAAAGTTTGGTCTTCCCTGAAGCCGACAGGTCCCCGAGAAACACAGAATTTGGTCTCCTCAACTATGAACAAGTAGTTACACATGGAACGTACACTGTTCCTAGGAAACAGTGCTGCCACTACACTGACAGATATTTTCCCCTGAATCTTCCTCGTAGCCCATAACACCCAGATTGAAGCAATTGTTTGTCGCGAGTCTTATAATGTGATCATATTTGGGCTGGCCCAATGGGCCTTGGTTAATATATGTTGTATATTTTAATCCTTTGTATTGAGCCTCCATCCGAGAGAAAATAATATTTACACCCTTATTGGGCCCGGATTAGCCCAGCCTTAGCCCAGTGCACTCGCTTGCCTATAAATATGAATAGTGGTGCATTGAAGAAGGGGGGATCCCAGATTTTTCTTGTAAGCAATTATTCTGTTGAAACTTGCAGAAAACTCCATTGTAAAAAGCTCTCTAAGCTCTAATACAACTGACTCTAAGCGCGAAACGCAGGCCGAGATGACAAGGCCAATATAGAAGCTCGGCTTATAATTCATGGATGACATTAGCATGCGGAATGCAGGTCGTAATGGCAGGGCCAATATTGAAGCTTGCCTTATAAGCTGTAGATGACATTAGCAGACCTTTGTGGCTAGGACAATATAGAAGCTCGACTTAAAACCTGTGGTCATCAATAGAGTGCGGAACGCAGGCTATTATGGCTGGGCCAATCCAGAAGCATGATATACTCTTAAACGACTCTATAGCCACTCGGAACATGGAGCGTGGTACACGCTTGACCAGCTCTACAGCTATTTCCAAAGGGAATAGTGTGATGGGTACATGTGTGGCTCTATGGCAGCTTAAATGGAATGATTGCATGCCTGAGTATTGGTTATAACTGCTAAGCATGCTATTTATGATCAGTAGTCTGTTGAATAGCTGTTTATGAATCTGTTTATGTTTTCTTGCTGAGCCTTGACTCACAGGTGCTACATAGTGCAGGTAAGGCCAAAGGAAAACTGGATCAGCCATGAGTTGGAGAGCTTCAGGGGCAGAGTGTACATATGTGGCCTGCTCGACTGCTACGGTCGAGATTACTTGCTTGAACTAGGGTTGAACCCTGATTTGGCCTTCTAAGCTGGCTTTTTGTATTTATGTTATATTTGTATAAGTTTTTAAACTCTTTTGGAATCCCGCGTATGAACTTAAACCTTTTAATGAAATGGTTACTATTTGACCAAAATTTTTAATACCTAATCCTTGGGTTAGTTTTAATTATATGGTTTAAGTCCAAATGACTCGTTTAGTGAGTTAAACATTATTTAAAATACACAGTGTAACAGTCCTTGATTAATAGGACGTTACAAAAGGAATGGATTGTTGTTGCACTTACAACAACTACTCGACTAAAATAAAAGTGGAGGAAATGCTATAAAATAGTCAACCAATATCTAATAACAAATATCATGAATGATTAATAAAATCTTGTTTTAATATAAATATGTTGTTGAATGGATGAAATTAACATATTATAAAACATGGAAAAATTAAGTAAGTGGATTTTTGACACGCCCCGGTCACTCTAAGACCATTACTGTGGAATTTGAATAGTGCTTAACTCGCTAAACAAGTTATTTGGTTGTAAACGTGCATCTAGGTGTCATTAATAGGCCAGGGTGAAAAATCTCAGTAAAAAGGAATGAATATATTTTATTTAAAACATTAAACTATACATGGACCGATAAAAGTGTTTACAAAGTTATTTACAATCCAAAATGGCCATTACAGTATAAAAATTACAACCTGCCGACCTAAGCAGCAAAAATAGGGTTAACCCCTAGTTCCTCTGAGAAACACCTTGGCCGTGGTGGTCAAACGGTCGCATATGTACACATCGACACCTATGCTCTCCACTCAAGGCTGGGTGAGATTTTCTTTTCCTTTACCTACACCACATAGCACTCGTGAGCCAAGGCTCAGCAAGAAAACTTTTTACTACATGTATACAATATCAATGTATGATTATGGTAATCATTCTGGGGCTTGTAGCTCTAATCAGATGGGAGACTAATAAGTCACTCCCTAGGTAGGTGACTAATGATTCACACTCCGTCTTGGTGACTAATGAGTCACACTCTGTATAGGTGACTAATGAGTCACACTCTGGGGCTCTACACCCTAAGCCACATGTTGTTTCAGTCATCTGAGCCTTTTGGCCCTGGCTCTAAGTAACTAGCCTTTAGACTAGACAAGCGCTTTAGTTTTCTTCGACCTTTAGGTCGGTCAAGTATTTAATGCTCATGTTGATTAGATCTAATCATTTCGGCATGTGTTAAACACATTAATGTCGTTCTTGACTCTTAAGCCAATACCATACGGCCAATGCTCAGTACTACTGCTGATCTTGACTGATAAGTCACAGCTTCACGATCAATACTAAACACCAATGTCATTCCCTGACTAATAAGTTAGTGCCATTCACAATTAAGTAAAGTTTCTATGCATTTACAATGCAATCCATGTACATATATAGGGCACTTAACATGCTTCATCAATAACCATGCATGTCACATACTGGGTGCAGTTTTCTTACCTCTAGTTCGAGCGTGAAATAATAAAATAACAACTCTTGAGAACGATCGGTCCTTAAGTCCCTTAGTAGTCACCTAGTCATAACCAAATATGAAATCCCATCAATAAAAATAAATAATAAAATGTTTATGGTATAAACCCCGCTCCCTGGGCCTCAAATCATACTAAAACGGTTAGTAGATTCGATCCCGGGCCTTAGGAAATGAAAACCCATTCTTTAAACCCTTAAAAACCCATCCTGGCACATAAGGGAGGGGCGGGCTGCGACCTGCCCCCTAGGGCCGCAGCGTGTCCCCAAGAAAAAAACCCCTCTGTCTGGAAAACCAGGGGCGGACTGCGACTCGACCTAGTGGGTTGCGGCGCGCCAGCTAGACAGAGTCTAGGGGATGCTCTGGAATGGGTTCAAGTTGCAACTTGCATGAACTCGGTCACGACTTGACCATGCGAACCCAGCTCCCCTGCCTTTCTCTCAATTCAAAACAAGCCAAAACCTCAACAAAATCAATCCCAAAATCACAACCAATCATTATCACAACATTACTAGCATTCAACCAACAAAACATAAGCTTTGAAACACTTAAAACCTCACCAAATACCTAATTCTATAATCAAAATTCAAAGCTTAAACATAACCTTAAAGCAGAGCAAAAACATGAAACTTCAACTGAAAACCTTACCTTAAACACAGAATTGAACCATTTCCAATGGCTGAACGCAACCCTAAGCTCACAAGCCTTAATTCTCCAAGTTGAATCCTCAAGCTTAGCTACAAAATTCCAAACCCATGAGAGAGAGAAGATCGAGAGAGAGAAGGAGAAAGAACACTGTTTCGCTGCCTAAAACTCTACAACCTTCTAAGTTTTAAACATATCCCATGGTCAAAAGACCAAAATGCCCCTAAGCCCAATTAAAACCTTTACAACCACCCAAGGGCAAAACAGTCGTTTCCCGTCTATCCCGTTAATTATAATTAATGTCCTTCAGTTCCCATTATTCCCAATATTCTCAAATAGTAATTAATAAAATCCCATTACTCATTCATTCCCGGTAATGTACTAAGCATCAAATTACCCCCAGACTCACCCTGAGCCCAGTAATGAATCCCATTATGACCAAACCGTTATCTTGCATTCTAGGATCGTCTCATGCTGAATAACTTGAATATATCCACATTATGATGTGGTCTCATCCATAAATCACCAACGTGCACATAAATATGCAGATATGCCCTTAACGGGACAAATTACGAAAATACCCTTCTAATAAGAAGTGGACCCACATGCATGCTATTATCATCATATCATCATATAATTCATATAATCATGCATTTAATCACATAATTACATATTAAATCAAATACGGTCCTCCTGGCCCCCTAATCCAGGCATTAATCCGCATTAGGGAATTTGGGACATTACAATTTTGAAGAAATTAAAAATAAATAATAAGTAATTGTGAATAATTCATAGTATGTGAAATAATACAAAAAAATTAATTGGAAAAAGTAAATATAATAAAATAACTGCATTCTACTACGTGTAGTACTTGTATACATGGAATAAAATAAATTAGGAATATTTAAAATATTTTCCTTTAAATAACTTACTAACATTTATGCCAATAGAAAAAGTAATTTGGATTAATAAATAAAATAACTATCTAAGAAATAGAAATAATTATCATAATTAATTTAATATAATATATGTTAAATTGTGGCTAAAATATCTAATATTTTCAAAATGTTACACTTTTATAACCAATTTGTTTTTTTATTCAATATACTAAATATTTTTAAAATATTACAATTTTATACCCAATTTTTTTACGGTAAATATACCCTGTATTTTCAAAATATTGCACTTTTATACTTAATGTTTTTCTTTTGGTGGAACTAGAGCCACCTACGTTCTTGGTCTTCAAAGCTAAGCCTAGCTTTGAGTTCTAGTAACGAGTCAAGTTAAAGGACTTGACTAATCCTTTTACATACGTGGAATTTTAACCAAGGTGTACCCAAACATCTTATACGGATTGTGTGTTTGGTGTCAATCTCATCAACGTCAGGTAATTGTGATTTCAGTGCCAACTTCACCTATGTCGAGTTGTTGTGAATCTGGTGCCAACCTCACCTCTTGCGGATTGTTGTCAATCTTACTTTACAAAGACAGATAGAAAATATGAAATACAATTGTTTTCACTCTCTCTAAGGATGATAAATACTGGTTGAGAAACCAGACAGAGATGACACACTTACAAATAAATTCTCACAATTTTGGCTCAAGTGTGTGAAAAGTGTTTAGGAATGGTTTACACAAGGTAAGAGCTTAGAACACTTTCTCTAGCTTAATACTATGATATAAAACTGGTATTGGGTGTTATTAAGTCTAGGAGTAAGTCTGGGCGTTTGTAATTTCTCGGTTGTGACAATTTATGCTTTGGTAACAAACTCTGGGTTTTTGGTTACAAATTTGTTACTTTCCAATTATGAAAATATCATTTTCACTTGATCACTTGAGTAAATTTGTTTCCAACAAGATAAATGCTTTTACTACAAAAACAAGAATGGTTAGTGACATCATAATCAAATATTTTATATCATCAAAACAAGAGTGATGACGATTTTGAGTCAATATGGTATAGTTGTGATGTGGGAAAAAGCAGTGGTAGCTGTGTTGTGAGGAAAATCAACTGCAGCTGTATTGTGGGTAAAAATTGCTAAGTGTTTAGTAAATTATAGATTTTAAAGTATTGTGAGCTGAAAAAGTAGTACCAGAGTGTTTGGTCAACTTTATATGAGATTAAAGTCATGTTAATTATTAAAAAATCAAAATAGATGTCATATTTAATATATTACAACAAATTCACTAATACTAAACATACTCAATAGATTTCAATATAAATATTGTATATATTTAAACATGTTAAAATTATAATTTCTTTTTATGTTTTTTAAAAGATGAAATTGATATGTATTTGATAAATTATAATTTAAAAATACTATGAGATGCAAAGATAATATTATAGTGTATAATAAACTTTATATTGAAGTGGTTTGTTGATTTAAAATTACTAAGAAGAGTCCATGTGGAAAATAAAAGTTTAGAAAAAAAACCTCGTGAATTAACTTGGGTTACAAGTGTGGTTTTTGGTGTATTGACCGCATCTTTTGGTGTAACTGGTTATTCTTTACCCCGAGACCAAATAGGATATTAGGCAGTAAAAATTATAGTAGGCGTATCGAACACTATTTCTATAATAGGATCACCCTTACTAAAATAAAAGTACACTTTATATTTTAAGAAATTGTATAAATATATTTTAAAAAAAAAGTACTTGGGTGAGATTTTTCTACAAAATATATAAGGTTTGAAATTAAAAAAAATAAAGACAACCAAAATATATAAAGTAATTTTATTTCTACTAAACTTTTGTTTTCTATATGTACTATTCTAAGTTCTCACATTATATGGTCTTGTTTGGCATGACTTTTGGAAAAGCTTTTGAAGTCATAAAGTCATTTTTATGTATGTTTGGATGAAACCTAAAAAATGCTATTTTAATTTAGAAGTGCTTTTCAGAGAAATAATGACTCACCAACTTTTCCACGAAGAACTTCTAAAAAACACAAGAAGTTGTTTTCTTAATTTAATGAATATTTCATAATACCTATTTTACCAATTTTTTTATAAAAGAGAAAAGATTAAATTACATCCATATCCTAATTCAAATTAGGATTTATTTCCTTATTTAAATTACGATTTCTTTTATTCTTTAAAAGAATGATATTTTTTATTTTTCTTAAAAAAATATTATTCTATCTTATTTAATGTTGACGGTGAGAACTCGTCAACTATGTTAGGTCGGAAAACTCAAAATTTAGTAAGAGAATAACTAAGTAAGAACTTAGAATAGACTTGAGGAAAGATAAATGCAGATCAACAATGGAGTAAAAACTCGTATATTGCTTAATAGCCTGAGTATATAATGAATTTTCCAACCCCCTTCAATGATGAAGTTAGGTCCTATTTATAGGTGAGCTCTAATGACTCTTGGTACATTGTGGTCCCGAAAAGACAAGGAGCTGCATATCCAGGCTGTAGGTGGTAGTGGTGTTGGAGGAGTGGTGTTCGACTCTAATATGTGTCAGGAGTCTGCAAAATTACTCCTGCCACGGTACCATGTCGTACCTCCACTACTTGTCGGGTATGAACCTCATAGGCATGCTTGAGGAGTCCTTGCTATGTACTATTCTTGTAATGCCACTACTTGTCAGGCGTGGAAATTGTGTCCATACCCTACCTCCTCTTGGTTTGTAGGTGCCTTTTGTACCTGTACGAACTCTTTGAGTCATACGTAGGTTCTCACCATCCCGAGATACATTGTTCCTATGCGCTTCAAGTATTGGAATCCTTATATGTTATCACAGATGACATGCTTCGTTGTTCCCACCGCTTCCGACTTAATACTGAATCGTTGTGAGGTATTTTCTAACCTTCCTTGAATGCATGTTCAAGAGGTCCTTGACTCTACATCTTGTGAGACCCACAAGGAAGGAGGTGCCCCATAGGGAGGGAGATAAGGCCTCTTCAACGAGGATTGGGGCGTATACTATGAGACATGATGACCCTGCATGAGGTGAGGATCTCGCTTCATGAGACCGTTGCCTCGCGGTCCCCATGCACGAGTCGCCCCTTGCGCAAGGCACCCTTCTAGGCGAGAGGCCCCTCCAGGTGCAAGGCTACTCCTGGCGTGAGGTGCCCTCTATGTGAGAGGCGCCTTCCCAGGCGCGAGACCCCTCCTGGCATGAGGCCCCTCCAGGCGTGAGGCCCTCCATGCGCGAGGCACCATCCTAGGCGCGAGACCCCTCCAGATGTGAGGCGCCTTCCCAGGCGTGAGGCACCTTCCCAGGCGTGAGGCCCCTCCAGGCACGAGGCGCCCTCCATGCCCGAGGTACCTTCCCAGGCGTAAGGCGCCCTCCTGGCGCGGGGCTCCTCCTAGTGTGAGACGTCTCTTTGGCGTGAGGCAACGTTCTTCGTGAGGTGCTACCATCGACGTGAGGTCACAACCCCCGAGAAAGGCCACGTCCTTTGGTGCTACTTTTCCTTGGTGCGAGTTGGCTTGTTGATGGAGCATGATACTTTGAGTAAGGTATCAAGTGACCTCGCGTAGGGTGCGCTTGGTGCCGGATTGTACTTTTTTGTTTCCTATACTTATCTGATGCCTTGGGGGACATGTAATGAAGGTGTTTTAAGAGTGGGAATTTTGTGGCGTCCACACTTGCTTGTTGGGTCAATTCTTTCATGTTCTCGAACCCTTACTCATTTCAACACAGGATCATATATTTTTCCTTGTGGATTTTTGGCATCCACATTTAAATTCAATACTATTATACGATTTTTTTTCTAACCATATTCACACTTTTATATATGAATATTCAATTTAAAATTTCAGTTTTAATTTTTTTTTGTTTCTTATGATTTTGCAGTTTTAAATTAGATTTTGTTTATTTAATTAATTAATATTAATTCATATGTGTGTATGCAATCCAAATATTTTTAGAATAATGATTGATTTTTAAATGAGCTCAAATATAAAATATATATTATTATTACAACATTTATTTATGAAAAAATTTGACATATATTATTTTATAAGAGCTTTTATATGGTGCATACAAAACACTCTGAAAAGTTATTTAATTTAAAAAAAAAGCTCTTTTAAAATAAAAATCAAAACAATAATTAAATAGTTCAAACTTTTACTCTGGTTCTTCTTATGTAAAACCGGTTAGAGATAATTATATTGCCTCAATGAAAAATAGTAAGAATTTTACAACTCTAAGCAAAATAATACAAATACAAGTTGATTGATTAAATAAGATTACAACTCAATAACAAAAAATACAAGTAAATGTAGAAATATGTAGATGAAGAGAATAATAGAAAATACAACTCTAAACAAAAGATACAAATAAACTAGAAGTAGTAGAAGAAAGATATAGAGGAGATTACAACTCTAAAATAAAAAGATACAAGCAAATGTGTAAATAGAAAAATAAAGAGAAGATGATAAAAAGCAATGGTAGAAAAAGAAGAACAAGAACAATAAACAAACACTCTCATTCACACAACCAAAGTGAAGAGTACTGTGGATCACTAACTTGAACAAGGTTTACAACATTTGTCCAAAAACTTATTTCCCCTGTCTCAAGCACTAAGAGATTTTCACAATATGGAAATAAATCTCTCGAATAAACAAGCCTCTATGTGATTTTCCAGCCAAGTGCTCTAGTAGATAGAAAATAGTGTGTCTTACAAGTGAACAATAGGCTCCTATTTATAAAGTTTTGAGACACCCTTTGAATTTCAAATTTCACAAATCCCCATGGCTATTACCAATGTTTAATTGGGTGTTTATGGAGTTAAAAATGAGTTTTGGGAGTTACATGAGTTGTTAGAACCGTTCAAGATGGAAAAAGAAAAAAGAGAATAGAGACACACGGCCGCTGCCAGAGCCATTCTTGGCCACGGCCGTGTGTCTCTGTTCTCCAGGCCACGACCACAACCCAATTTCAACAAACTCCATTTTGCAATTTTCTAAACGGCTCTATACTCTTCCCACATGACTTTGTAACCTTCGAACACATTATGGGGGTTAAAATCATGTCTCCAACAACCATATCACTTGTGGCTTTGATAAATTCAAATAAAAATGTGTAACATCAAATCTACACATTATTTGGGGGTTACAAACTTGTAACTGAATTCGTAACTTTAAATATGTTGCATATTTGAATATTCACATATATTTAAATATTGTAACTCTCTTTTATATGTTACAATATGTGACACTCATAGTCACATTATTTAATCTAAATATCATATTATAGAATAATTTAACATTCCCCCACTAGATTAAATAGTTCACTATTGTAACACTTATTTAATCAATCAACATTATATTTAAAATAGAGTAAATGACGACTAAAATACCAAATGTTTTCAAAAAATTGCACTTTTATACCCAATCTTTTGTTGGCGGTAAATATACTCAATGTCTTCAAAATGTTGCACTTTTATACCAAAACTTTTTTTTTGCGGTAAATATACTCAATGTTTTAAATGTTGCACTTTTATACCTATTTTTTTATTATTATTTTGATAAATGATAAGAAAATGAAGGAAGAAGATAGGATTTTAATTATTTTTAAAATTTTCAATTATTTTATCCTTCTTATTCTTTCTCAAAATAACTATTTTAAATTAAAAATTAATAATTATTTTATTAAAATTAATAAAAATGATTTAAAAATAATTAAAAACTTATATATTTTTGTTATCCAAAGAACATGCATGGATGACGTGGCAAACATTTTTAACACCTGGTTGACACCTGACAGAGGTTTTGATCAACCATTGACCAGGGAGATTCCCCTGGCATAACATTTGGATTTTATATACGACCAGGTTGGTCGTATACTCCGTATATTTTGAGAAGATCTTATGCAATTGTAATCATATCCGAGATTATCTCCCATGATTCCCGAATATCCGATTATTTAGGAAAGAATATCTGTAACTAATTAATGTAATCCTCCTTGAGCCTATAAATAGAGAAGAAATAGCTTAAGGGAGGGACTTTTAACTTTTGGCTAATTCTGAGTTTATGCTTTACAAGAGAATTATAGCTATTATCTTTCGATTGTATTATTCATCCCTCTAAGGCTTGTGAAACTCGGAGAACCCTAGTTCTTTGATCACTCCTTTGAGAATCAATATCAATAATAGCTTAAGTGGACGTAGGTCATTACCAATTCATGAGGCCGAACCACTATAATTTGTTGTGTCGTTTACTGTTCTTTCCATTAGATCTATTTCAATACCTTCTATCACATCAAGCATTTGACTCCGTGTCAGTTGACCAAAACAAGGGTCAACATTCTGGTGCTTTCATTGAGAGCTTGAGACGAAACGGTTGAAGTACTAATGGCAAAGACAACCAGGAAGACTGGACAGGTTGCTGGCGCGGCACCATCTCAACCTCCTCCTCCGAACATGGCTGAGAATGAGCCACACTTGGAGTTTGATGAAGAGGAACTGGACTCCGAAACACTGAGAAATACTCTGGGAGTATTGCAAGATGAATTGGCCAATCTAAGGGCCAGTCAAGAAAGTGCCGCGGAGACCATGGAGCGACAACAGCAAGAAATAGAGCGTCAGCGCTAAGAGCTGAGTGAAAGACAGGCGGAGATGGACCGTCGTCAGAGAGAGGCCATGGAAGCCCTCGAAGAAGCCTTCCAACTGGCTAGGAATCAAGCTGCACCTGCCTCGTAGCCTGATCAACCCTCAAAGGGGTCTCAATCCTAGTCCTCCAATCCAGCCAACAAGCCCTCAAAGGCCGGATCACCCACCGATGCCTCAAGATGATGTCCCACCTAGGGACCCTGAGATGCAGCCTCCATCCTAGGTTGGTCGAGGAAATCCCCCACATCCAAGGTAGAATAGGGTCGGGCAGCAGCCCCGCAGTCCTAGACGCCCGAGGGGTGAAGAGCCGCACCCATCGAGCAGGGGACAACATCCTTATGGCAACAGAAGGAACTCAGAAACAGTTTCTGCGGTCTGGGGCCCCCCACGGCATGATAATGCACGGGGACCTACCGACCAGCGTAGGCCTCCCCCTAATGCTTGGGAAGTTCCAGCCCAAGGAGGCAACCAAGGAGACAGTTGGTCCCACCATAGCCAATCGAGGTTCAGAGATGGCCATGGCTACAATGAGGCTGACTCAGGTAGAGGGAATGCTGGTCGGAGGAACGAGGAGAGAGGTGGAGGCAGAAGCCCACCACCTAGAGAAGACCAACAAGCAAGACGTAATGCTGGGGGGCAGCCCAAACAAAATAATGTCTTTAGCCAGCTTGGAGCCAGCGAGCAACGGCAAAGAGATGACGACTTAAGGGATGTACTCAACGACCATCGAGAACGGCACGAGTACATTCCCCCGACACCAGAGACCCCAACAATTCCTGAAGCCGTTCAGGCCCAAATAGATGCCCTGAACCAAGCAGTACAATAGCTGGTCGGGGGAAAAACGTCTCACATTGAGTACGGCAGGAGAAGGGGCACTCATTTCGTCCAGAGGATTGCTGTGGCGGAGACTCCCAATAAGTTTAAAATGCCCACACTTCCAAACTTTGATGGGTATGGTGACCCGGTATCTCATGTCAACAAATTTGTGATACAAATGGACATTTAGAAGGTGTCCGAAGACGCTCGGTGCATGATCTTCCCTGCAACACTTTCTGATGTTGCACAAGAGTGGTTCTTTAAGTTCCCTCCTGCAAGTATTGTGTCTTGGGAGATGTTCATAAAATAAGTTTTATGGACAATTCTATGTGGGTCGTGTGCACCCAACTGAGGCAAACCAGCTGGTCGAGATACGCTAGCAAGAAGGAGAACCACTGAAAGACTACGTCCAGCGTTTCATGCGAGTTGCAGCTGGGGCCAAAATAGTGGGAGACGAAGGCAAAATGATGGCCATAACTGCAGGAGTTAGGCGCCGTATGCCTCTTTGGAGTAGCCTCAGGAACCATGGGGTTAAAACTACCCAAGAATTTTTGGATCGAGCTAATCGATACATTAAGCTCAAGGATGCGATTGCCAGTGAGGGAAGGACCCCAAATAAAGATAAGGGGACTGAAGACCCCGCCAAAGCTGCCAATGGGTCAAAGCCCAATGGCAACGACAATGACAAAGGCAATGGGAATGGAAATGACAAGAATGGGGGGAAAAGGCCCCATAACGAACGCTCTACCTCCGAGAGTAAACGCACTAAGGGAATTCGTTATGAAACTACACTGCCCTTGTCGAATCTCGAACAGAGGTGTATCAGGCCACAAGTTCCAATGTGCCTTACAAAAGACCCACTGCCATTCGTAAGGATATTTCGAAAAGGGATACCACCAAGTTCTGTCATTTTCACAACGACTACGGACACGATACAAACGAGTGGAACTAGCTGAAGGATCAAATCGAGTTCCTTATTAGACAAGGACACTTGAAGAGATACGTGCGGGCCGCGGGGGCCTCCCAATGAGAGGCTCTAGGTGGCAACGAGCAGGCGCCTACATGCCAACGCTTGCCACCTTTACAGCCTGACCCTGTGGCTGGCACCTTACTCACCATTTGCGGAGGCCCGCACCTTGCGGGAAACAGCGGAAAGGCAAGGGAATGATATGCTCGGACCCTACGCCACAACCAGGACATCGAGATGATGACTGTGGAGGATCGGGCATCAAAGAAGGCCTGGACAGAGGACGGTTAAATAACCTTCTCTGATTGCGATGCCCAGCATGTTCGGTTCCCACATTCTGATCCGCTGGTCGTGGATGTTCAGATTGCCAACATGATGGTGAAAAGAGTACTGGTCGATACAGGAAGTTCAGTTCACATCATGTATAAATCTTCGCTGGAACGAATGAAGTTGTCCGTCAAGGACTTGGAGCCCTGCAACCAAACAATTTATGGTTTCTCTGGTGAGGGACTCGCTCCAACAGGGTCAATCAGGCTTCCAGTAACAGCAGGTACAACACCCGCTACCAGGACATTACTCACTACTTTTATAGTAGTTGATTTTCCTTCGGCTTACAATGCTGCAATTGGAAGGCCAATACTGGTCGACCTTCAGGCTGTCACCTCTATATGGCACCTGGCCATGAAATTCCCAACAGACTCAGGGGTAGGACGCGTGTTGGGAAACTAGAGGGAAGCAAGGGAGTGCTACAATGCCTCAATCACTAAGGCCAAGTAGGGAATGTCGAGTAATGCTCCCCCAGAAAAGTTGCAGATGGCCATTGTTGTACAATCCCAATCAGGTGATGAAGTCACCAAATAGGGTGTTGCCCAAAGTGAGGATAGAGACTTAGATCCTCGCTTTGGGGATTTTGAAGAAGATGTAGGACCTGCCGAGGACCTTGAGGAGGTCCAGCTCGATGAAAAATTTCCGACCAGAGTTGTAAAGGTCGGCAAAAATTTAGAAGCAATAACAAAGCACGCACTGGTGGAATTTTTGAGGAAGAACGAGGAAGTTTTTGCCTAGTCACATAAAGACATGGCTGGGATAGATCTTGCAGTCATCAACCATGTCCTGAACGTCGACGAAAGCTTTCCACCCGTGCAACAGAAAAGAAGGCTGCTCGATAAAGACCGATCAAAAGCCTTGAAGGAGGAAGTTGAAAAACTAAAGGAGAATGGGTTCATCAGGGTGGCGTTTTATCCATGGTGGGTCTCTAATCCAGTACTGATTCCCAAGCCGAATGGAAAATGGCGAACCTGTGTGGATTTCACAGACCTTAATAAAGCCTGCCCTAAAGATTGCTTCCCACTCCCAAGGATCGACCAGTTGGTCGATGCAACTACAGGCCATGAGATCCTCTCTTTCATGGATGCATACTTAGGATGCAATCAGATTAGTATGCATCCCCTTGACGAGGATCACACTAGCTTTCGGATCGATACAGGGCTATACTGTTACAAAGTAATGCCCTTCGGATTGAAAAATGCTGGTGCGACTTACCAGCGACTAGTTAACCACATGTTTAAGGAGTTGATCGACGTAAACATGGAGGTGTACGTTGATGACATGCTGGTAAAGTTAAAAAAGGCAGAAGGACATGTGAAGGATTTACAAGAGTGTTTCAATGTTCTGAATAAATATCAAATGAAGCTAAATCTTCTCAAGTGTTCCTTCGGAGTAGGATCAGGGAAGTTCTTGGGGTTCATTGTCAATTCGAGAGGAATCGAGGCTAATCCCGAAAAGATCAAGGCCCTGATTGATATGAAATTTCCAGTAAAGATCAAAGATGTGCAAAGTTTGACTGGAGTAATTGCTGCGCTCAGTAGATTTATTTCAAAATCGACGGATAAGTGCATCCCTTTCTTTAATCTACTTAGGGGCAACAAGAAGTTCGAGTGGACTGAAGACTGTGAACAAGCTTTCCAAGCCTTAAAAGCCCACATGGCGCAGCCTCCCATCTTATCAAAGCCTATAGATGGGGAAACTTTGTTCATATACTTGGCGATCACCGAATATGCTGCTAGTGCGGTGTTAGTAAGAGAAGAAGAAGGCGTACAAAAGGCTGTGTATTATGTGAGCAAGAGGTTAATCGGGGCCGAATTGAGATATCCCCCCATCGAAAGATTAGCATATTGCATAATTTTGGCCTCACGGAAGTTACGTCCATACTTCCAAGCCCATCCAATCATAGTCTTGACTGATCAGCCCCTTCGGCAAGTTTTACAAAAGCAAGAGGCTACTGGTCGTTTGTTGAAATGGGCAGTCGAACTCGGGCAGATATAACATACTCACCGTGAGCAGCAATAAAAGGAAAAGTCTTGGCTGATTTCATTGCTGAATTCAATGAACTCCCAGACGGCGAGCAGGGTGAAAAGCCTAGTGCGCCTGAGCCTCGGGTTGAAGCTCCTTCATGGAAGCTATTCATAGACGGATCGTCCAACGAATCTCACGCATGAGCAGGAATGATATTGATAACGTCGGAAAGGCATCAATTTCACTGCGCAATTAGGTTTGATTTCACCGCTTCGAACAACGAAGCTGAGTATGAAGCCCTACTCGTTGGATTAAGGTTAGCAAAAGACATGAGCATAAAAGTGCTGGATATTTACAGTGATTCACAGCTAGTAGCGAATCAGGTCTTAGGGGAGTATTAAGCACGAGGTCTGAAAATGGTGGCCTATCTGAACAAAACTAAAGATCTGTTGGCGCAATTTGAAAAATATACCCTCCAACAAATACCTCGAGATCAAAATTCAAACGCAGATGCCTTAGCCAAACTCGCGAGTGCAAAGGATGCTGACACTTTAAATATAGTGCCGGTTGAGCGGCTACACGCGCCAAGCATACGAGCAGATGAAACCAATATGGAAGTTCGGTTAGCATATACGTGGATGGCACCATACCTGGAGTATCTCACGAGCGGTATACTACCAGCAGATAGAAACAAAGCCAGGACCCTTCAGAGATAGGCTGCTAGGTATATACTGGTCGATGGTGTTCTTTACCGAAGAGGATACTCAATGCCATTGCTGAGGTGTGTTACACCAGAAAAGGCTAAAGAGCTGATGAAGGAGGTACATGAAGGCTTCTGTGGAGACCACGCTGGGGGGCAGAGCTTATCAAAGAAGGTTCTAAGGCAAGGTTAATTCTGGCCAATAATGAACGGAGACTCGATGGAGTTTGTATGGAAATGTGATAAGTGTCAGAGATTTTCCAAGATCCCACGGGCACCTCCTAATGAGTTAAAGCAAATGCAAAGTCCATGGCCCTTCGCAGTATGGGGTATAGATTTAATCGGGTCCTTGCCGACAGGAAAAGGTGGGGTGAAATACGCAGTTGTGGCGGTCGACTACTTCACAAATAGGCCGAGGCTGAACCATTCGCAACCATAACGACAAAGAAGGTACTTGATTTTGTCATCAAAAATATTGTTTGTCGATATGGATTGCCAAGAAAGATTGTCTCGGACAATGGCACCCAGTTTGATAGTGACATGTTCATAGACTTCAGCGAAAGGCATGGCATAATCAAGAGCTTTTATTCAGTTGCTCATCCGCAAGCAAATGGGCAAGTCGAAGCAGTAAATAAGACATTGAAGGATACCCTGAAGAAAAGGCTCGAGGAAGCTAAAGGGGCATGGCCAGAATAGCTGCCTGAAGTACTCTGGTCGTATAAAACTTCTCACCGAACAGCAGCAGGTCATACCCCATTTTCCTTGGCATATGGGTATGAAGCTATGTTGCCTGTTGAGTTAGATCCGCCCTCGCATCGCAGAATCACGTACGACCAAGACCAAAATAGCCAACTGTTGGTGGAGTCCCTAGACCTGATCGAGGAGAAACGAGAAAAATTACAACTCCGAGTAGTTGCGTACCAGCAAAAAGTCGCTCGGTATTTTAACTCCAAAGTAAAAGAAAGAAAGTTCAACGTCGGAGACTTAGTGCTTCGAAGAGTTTTCTTAAACACCCGCGACCCAGCTACTGGAATACTCAGACCAAACTGGGAAGGACCTTACCAGATTGAAGAAGTCCTTCATCCAGGCACCTATAAACTTGCACGCTTAAATGGAGATCTCGTTCCACGTTATTGGAATGGAGAACACCTGCGCAAGTATTATCAATAAACAGTCCTTCTTAAAGGACTGGCTTGTATTAATTTTTACTTTTTAGAAGTTTTGAAAAAGGGTTAGTCATGTTATATGGCTAATCACTTATAAGTGTAAGATCTTTCAAAGATCACTCGTAAAGACATGTTTAGTCCATTTAAATACGAGAATTATAAGGGATTGTGCGTAGCCAGTCATTCTTGCCAAACTTTGTAATTTTTTACAAGTATTTGTTCATTACGTGTGTTGTTTTGCTGTATTATAAGTTTTACATTTTATACCGAGCAGTGATGTTCGTACAGGTTGTGGTCAAGGCAAGTGATCAAGGACCTAAAGCTCCTCGATCACTTGGGGGGCATATAAGGCACATAGAAAGCAAAGCATACCAAGAGGTATGTAAACACATGAACAAAATAAGTGAAAGCATACTACGATACTTAGAGTATTTTTCAAAATTTATGTTTTGAAAAATCAAGCCAAAGTACTATGCTAGGTTCGGTCATGCGAACATATGTTATAATAAAACAAAAATATTATAATGTCAAAGGAATCCTTTTACACTGCGAGCAGTACTGCTCGAATGTAACTGTTTAAGTAAAAGTAAAATGGCTGCCCTTGCAACAATAAAAAATATTGTCTTTAAATCGCGACCCGTGGGTCGTGTAGTTGAAATAACAGGAAAAAAAGGTTAAGGAAAAAAAAAATTCTACCATTTTCAAACACATGAAAGAAGTAACCATATAAACCCACTACTCCCAAACTTAATTTATGCATTGTCCTCAATGTATCAAAATAAAAATATAAATTGAAGCGTGAAAGAGTTTAGAGTTTAGAATGGTCATACCTCATCATGGAGCATTGTCAAGAGTGCAACAAAAAAGAAACAAAAATCAAAACAAGAAGTTAACCTAAAATATAAATAAAACACACATTTACCAATAAATGGTGAGAGCGATCAAGGACCATGGTAAATAGGATCCTCAAGAAGGATTTCATGCACTTTAGCAGATTTCAATTCTAAAAATGGTTTCAATTTTTGTCCATTCACTTTGAATACATTACCATTATTAGGATTTTCAATTTCAATGGCTCCATGTGGAAAAACAGTGCGAACAATGTATGGACCTACCCACCTAGAGCGTAACTTTCCCGGCAACGGCGCCAAAAACTTGTTGAATCCCAAAAGAGGGTGTTTTAATAATTATACTCGCAAGTGCACGAATCGTTTCGGAATATAATGTTCATGTAAGTACGAGGTCGAACCCATGGGAGTTGACTAACATCAAAATAAACTATTTCAAACAAAGCAATAATATTCTAACCTAGTTCCAAATATTTGATGAGGTTTTGTTTTAGAAAAATAAAAGACAAGTAATAAAAAGATTTAAGAATAAATAGAAAAATAGTTTTCAAATGAGATAAGTAAAATAAGATTATTAAGATATTAGAATCCACAAAATTCAAGTTCAATAGTATTTATAAGTATATTGATTCCCAAGTTTAGATATAGTTGAAATAAATCACACTATATTTTTTTCAAAATACATTTTCTATTCAAGCACAAGTTACTTTTCAAAAAGATAGGATTTTTCTTCACTTATAAAAGATATAATTTCTAAGCATTAGTTGTGGTACAACCTAATGAAACTACAAAAAATCAAAGAGATTATGTTTAGGCAAAATATGATACTTATGCTCTAAGAATTAGATGTGAACAATTTAATCAAAAACATTTAATAAAAAAATATCATATTTTTGCATAATGAAGAACTAAGTGTAATATACTTTAACACTCAATAATAGATGAAAAATGCATATATTTGATAGGAAAATCCATAAACAATGTTGTACAAATGGGAAATCAACATACAACAAAAAAAATACTATCTAGTTACATTTTGCTTCATCATCATCTTAATAACCTTTGAAAAAGATTAGAAGCTCATAACTAGATAAAAGTTACAAAATAACATACTTGACATGCTCTTCAAAAGATGAAAATGGTAGAGAGAAAATAATGAAAAGAAGAGAGAAATATGAAGTGTAGAAGAGGTTGAAAAAAAGATGAAGAAGAAGAGCTCCCCAAATGGTCTTACAAGACTCTATTTATAGGCAAAATATGGAGATTAAATTAATCAAATTAAAATAAATAAATTGATTAATTTAATTGTGTTGGGAAGTGGTAGGATAAATAGAGTAAGTGTAAGAGTATTGGAAAAATGAAATGTTTGGTTGGGTAAAAGATTAGTGAAAAGCTAGGGTAAAAAAAATAAATTAGGAATGTTTATTTAGGTAAGAAAAATAGGGAAAAGTGAATTGATATTTGAGTGAAAGGAAAAAATATTGGGAAGAAAAATGTGACTTTTTGGCCTTTTGGTGGTGGCTATGGCAGCTTGCTCTAGACAGGCGATTTGGGCCTTGGGCTTGATTGGGCCAGGCGGGCTTGGCTGGGGAAGTCTTCAGGGTGAGGTGCTGGCCACGCTGGGCTTCGGATGGCTGGCCTGCAGGAGAGGAGGATGGCAGGCGTGGGGCTGGTTTGCTGAAGGTGTGGCCCGAATAAATGTTGAGGTTGGATGCTTCGGTGGTGCTTCAGTGGGACAGCTGGCAGAGCTGGAGAGGGTCTCGGCAGTGAAGTGACTTTGGTGGAGTGCTGATGCTGAATTGATGTTAGCTGTTTGGGGCGCTGAAGGCAGGAGGTGATGCTGGGAAAGACTTCACACGGCTGGAAGGAAGTCTTCTGGGCATGGGCCTGGAGGAAAAATGCCACTTTCCTTGCTTTCCCTTTACAGAAATGCCATTTTTTTCACCATTCTTCTTGCTTTTCAAGAGCAAATAACATACAAAAAATTCCCTATAAAACAAACATAAATTAAATTAAAACTAAATATTTTCAATAATGCAATATACAACAAAAGTTCAATGAAAATATTAATTAAAATTTAATTTACTTAAACATTTAAGCTCAAAATTCCAACTTTTTACTCCTAACTTAACAATATCAATTTTAAATAATTAAGCCATAACATTTTACAATAATATAACAATAAAAATACACAAAAATCTATAAAATTAAAATAAACCTAATAAATTCAAAATTACTTAAAAACTTAATAAATCAATTAAAAACTCAAGAATTAAGCAACAATTAGCACATAAAAAGTGGTAAAATAACTCTATTTTGTAGAGTTATCAACGGTTGTGCCAGCTTCAGTGTCTGCACCATCTATCCCTGCTGCCAGGGAAATCTTTGGGGAAGCAGGCACTTCAGTCCTCTCTTCTTCTTCCAGGCGAATGACACACTGCGACATTAAAGTCCTCCTTAAGTGTTCGGACAGATAGTTGAAGTTAGCCTCCCGGTTGTGCTTCCAGAACTCGTAGAAGCAAAGATGAGTGGCTTCCTTGTATTTCTCCAAGTTCTTAGCTCCAGCTTCCTCAAGCTCTTGCACTTGTTTTTGCTCGAGCAGTTCTTCTTTCTGCTTAGACAGCTCCATTTTCTCCTCAAGCAACTCGCCATTCTATTGAGTAAGCTCGTTGTTTTTAGCTTCAAGTGCTTTCTTAGCCTCGGCGAGCCTGGTATCGAAATTCCTGCCCCGAGACACCAACGCCCCAGCACGGTGCCAGCCAGCGGTTATGGTCAGTAGTCCCTGAAGTCAGATAGAAAAAGATAAAGTAAAGGCAGGGAATCGAAAATAAATGTTACATCATCAGGAGTTGACTTACGCTAACTATCTCGTTCAGTCCTCTATTGAGAACTTGATTAGCCTCCATAGAGGTAGTTTCAGTAATAGCGGCCTGACTGTGTTTATGCTTGGAGAGCTTGTATATTCTCTCCTTGGCAGAGCTGACCACGATACTGGGCAGGGAGCCTTCTGGCGGAGTGCGCAAGATTTGGCTGCTAGGGGCCTTAGGAGAAGGCTGCTGGTTGATGGGTGTTGTAGGATTAGAGGTTTGCTCAACCGAAGGAGTTGAGGCCGGCTGCTCGAGTGGCGATGGAGGTGGTGAGTTCTCCTTCGAAGGGGTGGTAGCCGGAGGGTCGTCATTTCGGGCCTTCTTTGAGGCAGTTTTACTGCTCTCCCCTCGAGCCCTCTTGCTGTTCTTCTTCTGGCCAGAAGAGGCGGCATCAGCCCTGTAATGCTCGAACACGTCCTCAGAGTCCATATCTGCACAAAAGGAAACAACGCAGGCAGTGAGACCAGATGGTCACACAGGGCCAAAAAAATGAAAGTGAAGAGATTACAAGTCAAGTACCCGCGCTACAACTATTGGTCGCTACATTATTTACTGAACTACTTACTGCATGGAAGAAATCTGAATTTAAGATTGGAGCATTTTTAAAGTTGCCATCCCCGTCGAACAGATGACAGGGAATTGGCAAATTGTTTAAAAGCGAAATTACTATACCGTTGTCATCCGACGAGTCGTCAGAGAGTTCGGTAGGCTCAACAGCCTTCTGCTTTCCTTTTCCTTTGGGAGTCGAGGGCCTCTCTGCTCGAGGAGTGCTAGCAGGTTCCCTGATTATGACCCCAGTTGGTCTCCTCCACGGAGGAGACGCCTGAGGTTGCTGCTCGGGTTCCCCTTCGGCGCGAGCACTCCCTGACGAAGGCCCCCTCGTCTCTGATTGGGGGGCCCAAAGGACGGCCAACCTAAGGTTAGCCTTAGTAGCCAGAGCCTTGACACTCTTTTCAGCATCTGACATGCCAGCTAAGAGTGCTGCCCTCGACACCATTCCCGGAGTTGGGTTTGGTCGCAGCCACGGGCCTGGAATACATCAAGAGTTTAAGATCTTGCGGAGGAAAACACCAAGAGAAGAATTCAGCTAGTGATAAGAAAGTTTTACCTCCACGAGCGAAAGCCAAGTTGTCTGCGACCAGGTCAGGCGTAAGGAAGTACTCCTAGTGGTACCTCCCCACGATTGAGATGTGGGTCGTGTCAGTCAGGAAAGTGCACCTGGTTTCCTGATGACATTGATGGAAGAACCCCATGCCTTCTTGGTTGGGGTTCGACTTGAGGTCGAACAGGTAGTTGACCTCATGTGGCGACGACACGTGCCATTTTTTTTCTGGCTATACAGGATATAGAGTGCACCGAGCATTCTATATCCGTTTGGAGTAATTTGGAAGGGGGCAACTCCAAAATAGTTGGCCACCCCCTGAAAGAATGCATGAAGAGGCAAAGTGGCTCCTGCCTCAATATGAAACCGCGACCAGGCGCTGTAGGCACCTCCAGGCAGATTAGCCCTTTGGTATGGGTTAGGTTTGACTAGGGTCACCCCTGTCAGATTGTATTTGTTTAAGTAGTTGGCGATCATTCTGATCTTCACCCTACTTTTTGAGACTACATGCCACTCGACGTCCGGCTGAGTAGCGTGTCGAGGGCGGGCATGCCTTTGCATATTTGGATTGGGGGCATTTTCATCTTGACCATTGGTCGAGGGAGCATCGACAGTAAGCTGATGAGAAGTGTTGGGAGTTTTTCTTTATCGAGCTTTGGTTTTGGTACGAGCCATATTTTGAGTCAAAACTGGGGAAGTGTTTAGGTTAACGCGAGAAAAAGGAATATCTGATATCAAGGTCGAAGGTTTTTCTTCGTCTTCAAGTAGTTGAACTAAGAAATCATAGCCGATGGGTCTTTCTCCTCCCCACGGGTCTTGCATATGAACTGCAAATAGACAAAGGAGGAGATAAGACGCACAGTCTGGGAGCTTATGTTGAAAGTTGGAATAACGTTGCTTGCGTCTATCGACCAGCAACATTCTAACCGAAACACTAAGTTTTATGCTAGCAGTTTGAAAAATGGATCAAAAAGTGAAAGTAAAAAGTTTTCTGAAAAGAATCTTTTTCAACTCCAAAGGGGTAGGAAAAACTCGGTTTTTCAACTAGCCTAAAAATAGAATTTTTATGTCGATTTTACGCCCTAAACCTATGATCCGGACTATCAAACTGATTCCTAACTTATATAGAGAAAAATTACACTACCCTATCAGGCATCAAACGGTATATGCAAAATCTTCACAAACATCTACCCAAGAACACAAAAAGTTTAAGAACTCAAAAGCAGTATGCATGGCATCTCAAAGAGTTTAAAAGATGAAGAAATTTACCTGCATGAAGGTTGGAGATTCTGAAACGGGACGACATTGGGCTTGCAAACAAAGAACCCTTAAGCAAAATGACGGGAGACCTTCGAAGTTCTGAGCTCTGGGATGGAGTTCTTGAGAGTTCTTGGCAGGGAATTATGAGTAAAAGGTCAAAAGGTGAATGAGAGGGTTACTTATAGAAACCGAGGTGTGACAAAAAGGAGTAATCATGAATTCCCTTTTTCGAAGCATGGAGGAGTGTAACAGCCGTTGGAGTGGTTTCTTGAAAACTGAAAAGACTTGATTAGACGTGATTAGGTCACGGTTTTCAAAAACGCACGAGGGCTCTGACTGATTTCGTGGGGCATATGAAAGGTTGTTTTTCTAAGTTTACTTATTGCTGGTCGCAATAAAGAAACTTGGGGGGAAATGTTATCCAAAGAATAGGCGTGGATGACGTGGCAAACATTTTTAACACGTGGTTGACACCTGGCAGAGGTCCTGATCGACCATCGACCAGGGAGATTCCCCTGGCATAACATTTGGATTTTATATACGACCAGGTTGGTCGTATACTCCGTATATTTTGAAAAGATCTTATGCAATTGTAATCATATCCGAGATTATCTCCCATGATTCCTGAATATCCAATTATTTAGGAAAGAATATCTGTAACTAATTAATGTAATCCTCCTTGAGCCTATAAATAGAGAAGAAATAGCTCAAGGGAGGGACTTTTAACTTTTGGCTAATTCTGAGTTTATGCTTTACAAGAGAATTATAACTATTATCTTTCAATTGTATTATTCATCCCTCTAAGGCTTGTGAAACTCGGAGAACCCTAGTTCTTTGATCACTCCTTTGAGAATCAATATCAATAATAGCTTAAGTGGACGTAGGTCATTACAAATTCGTGGGGCCGAACCACTATAATTTGCTGTGTCGTTTACTTTTCTTTCCATTAGATCTATTTCAATACCTTCTATCACATCAAGCATTTGACTCCGTGTCAGTTGACCAAAACAAAGGTCAACAATTTTCATCAATTTAAAATATAAGTTTTTTTTAAAAAAAAGTAAAGGAAAAATATAAGTTTAATTATTTTGATTAATTTTACTAATCTTATTTGTTTTTTATTATTTTGAAAGTGAAAATAATTTAAAATTTTAAAAATAACTAAAATCCTATTTTTTCCCTTCACTTTCTTATTATTTCTCAAAATAATTTTAAAAAATAGGTATAAAAGTGCAACATTTTAAAAACATTAGGTATATTTACCGCCAAATAAAGTTTGGGTATAAAAGTGTAACATTTTGAAGACACTGAGTATATTTACCGCAAAAAAAAGATTGGGTATAAAAGTGCAACATTTTTGAAAACATTGAGTATTTTAACTGCCATTTACTCTTTAAAATATAACATTTTCCCTCACTTGATTACATAATAACTCTCTCATATAGAAGCCATTGCATTGGTGCATAAAGTAAAGTGTAATTATAACAAGGTTTGTTGAAAATTTGGTTGCACTAGGCATTGAACCAACATTCCATAATAACAAATCGGTGATAACACACACACCTTGGTTATGTTCACTTGAGATCTCTTTGTCTGACTTTGTACCATTAATGGCCCTGTGCATTTTCCATTCATGGACTTTCTTGAGAATACTCCTAATTCTCATGAGGGGCGGCACCACTCCTAGGTCCATATAGGTAGAACTCTTACAATATTTTGTTACCATAAAATACTTGTCTTCTGAAGACTTAGTTGTATTAAAAAACCTCTCGGTTTTAACCCTCAAACTGGTAACTCACAAGTACTCATATCTTATATGATACTATTTTGAGTACAATTAATATTCACTTGATTGACTTATTATTACCTATTGAACCTAACACTAGTTAAGTAACTAGTATTAAGATAGGTTACCATCAATCGTGAATCTCTTTAGGGAGTTTAAGTCCCATCCCTCTAGATGAGGCAACCACTGAATCTCTCGTTAGTGGCTTAGTAAAAGGATCTGCCAAGTTTTCACTTGTTCTCACATAGGATATTGAGACGAATTCTCTTTGAATCAATTCTATTACATATCCGTGTCTTAGACTAATGCGTCTAGAATTCCCATTATACACTTCGCTGTATGCTCTAGCCAATGTTGCTTGACTATCACAATGTATCGATATAGTGGATACAATCTCTTTGATTAGGGGTATCTCCATCAAAATATTCCTTAACCGTTCGACCTCTTTGCTAATAGCAGCTAAAGCTATGAACTTTGCTTCCATAGTAGAGTGAGATATACAGATTTGTTTCTTGAAACCCCAAGAAATTTCACCCTTACCAAGTGTAAATACCCAACTAGTGGTAGACAAGTTGTCCCCAAGATTGGATATCCAACTTGCATCTGTATACCCTTCTATGATTGAAGGAAATTTGGAGTAGTGAAGGCTTAGTCATTTGGTTTTCTTAAGATAACCTAGGACTCTCCCAATAGCCTTCCAATGATCCACACTTGGATAACTTGTAAACCTACTAAGTTTACTTACCGCAAAAGCTATATCAGGAGCGTCGTACATAAGACTCCCTATAGCACTTTCGTACTCCAATTGAGCCACCGCTCTTCCCTCATTCTTGTCTAGTCTTACACTATGGTCGAATGGAGTATTGACATCTTTAACTTTGAGATGGTTAAATTTGTTCAATACTTTCTCAATATAGTGGGCTTTCCCCAAAGCAAAACCCCACTATTTTTCTTCACTTTGATACCAAGTATGGTATCAACTTCTCCAAGATCTTTCATCTTGAATGTTCATGATAGAAACCTCTTCGTGTCTACTATCCCTTTCATGTTATCACTTAAGATAAGTATGTCATCCACATATAGGAAAACAATGATCACATATCTGAAAAACCTAAGTTTTTACCTATCTTTCCAATTTTACAATATTCATATAGATTTTATCTTGATTTATGCTTGAACATTAAAAAAAAAAAATCATAAGAGTCAACACACGAAATTACAAGCTTCGTCTGCACTAAAAACTTATTCCAGCCGACTAGTGCTTGGATTACCTGAACCAGGGTAATAACTCTCACTATATCAAGATGTAATTTTACAATAACCAGTTCAAGATTAAACCTGTAAACTATACAATCTTTCTCAAAATACAGTGAAGCTTTTTACCCTAAATAACCAAATCCCTTGGTTATAGATGCAAGATCCCCTTGCTTCAATGTTGAACTCCCTTCAACAATATTTCAGATCCGAACACCTTCAGATCTATGGCGTCAAGACTCAACTGAAATCCCTTCAGCAATCACAGCTTGAATTCAGAGCTTGCACAGAAACCTTGAATCACCATCAATGGAGTTTCTTGCAAGAACCTGCAAAAATCAACCGAACAAAGAGAAGAGTAATACAAAGCACAATCTCCAATAGTCCGATCTGAGAGAGTTAGTTGTAACTAATTAACCAGGCCAGTATATATACTTAGCTACAATTAGGTATAAACCAGAAACAACCAACAACTGTTAATCACTAACAACCTTGCTGTACACACAGGTTGACGTGGATACTTACTAAAAAAACGAACAAACTCCAGACACAACATAAGACCATTCCAGACACGGCTGGACCTAATTTGTCATACTGAAAATATCAGTCCTTACAATCTCCCCCTTGAAAAATTATGGTCAATGACAAAAAAATCAGTGCAAATCAAAATATTAACCATGCAACCAACAAGAGTCTGGACAAACAGTAAACAAAGTCTTAAACAGCCACAATAACGAACAAAATATCAAAGAGTCTGGAGAAACCGTAAACAAATTTTTAAACAACCAAAATAACAAAAAACAACACGAGATCAAAACGATAAGAGAAGTAATATAAGATCATCTCCCCCTTCATTGAGCATAATCTTTTATCGAAATTAGTTGATAGCTGCATCAGATTGCTCCCCATGGAGAGGTGCAGTTGAATCAGGAGCCTGAGCAATGGCATCAGGAAGCTCTGGTGGAGATGTTGTGGCCAACTCTGTGTCAGCTAGAGGCACTATAGATGAAACTGGGGGCACCTGAGATGAGATTGGAGTAGGAGAAGTCGACTCCCCCTGGACAGGAGCCAAAGACTCAGGAGCAACTGAAGACTCAACAAACGAGTCACGAGGAAATGCAGGAGGAGAGACATCGAGCGAAGGGGTAAACTGAGAGCCATACTCAGTCTGAACAACCATAGCTTTGATAGTCTGAATAAGCTTGTACATAGACGCCTCAAAAGCCAATTGCCGCTTCTAATCTTTCTTGTAACGCTTAGTGAAGTCCTTGAACTCGGTATACAACTGTACTTGCCAACTGGAATCAGACAAACCCTTAAACAAATGAGCTTTGAGCTTAGATGGCTTCAAAGAAGGAGCAGTGGAAGGAACCTTCTTGTTGAGAACTGCCAGAAAACTTTTAGACAAAACAGGATTCGCAACCTGGAAGTCATGTGTGGTCAATGGTGGTTTTGTAGGCTGAATAATCTTCTCAATCAAACTTGGATAAGGCAACTTGTTGCGTGTACCAGTGGAGGAAGCCACATAAAAGTTTTGATCATAGATGAGACTAGATAAATCAATGGACACCCTAGTTCCCACAGCATACAAAAATTTCCCAATCTCAAGTGTAATAGAGGATAGGTGAGAATTGAGAAACCAATTATATAAGGTCACTAGATGAAGGACTCTATAGAATGGAGTCAACTTTGTTACAGGAATATCATGATTCCCCCAAACATAATCAGACTGGCCAGTTAGAAGTTGACCCATGGTAGTTTGAACTGGAGTGTAGGATTTATTATATGCAGCTTTAAGTACTTTTGGAACTTTGAGTACATGGGCTATAGTGGATGGTGCAAATTTCATATGACTACCCCTCACAAAAGCAGTAAGACAATCTTCTTTCTCCCCATCTCAAACAGACTTATCTAGATTAGCATAGAACTCCCTAATTTAAATGGGATGAGGAGAGACCAGTTTGGACACTGTATGAACCCAATGCCTAGACTTTAAAAGAGCAACTAAATCAGGAAAATCCTCCAAAACAACAGAGTATTCAAGCCACAATTCTCTCACAACAAACCATCTTTGATAATGCGATGCCTTAGTAGCATCTACAAAATACTGAATAGAGGTAGGATCAACAGTAGACAAAGAATCCTTAGGGGCAGAAACACGCTTGGATTTTTTAAGAGAAGGTTCAAACTCAGGGTCTTTGGACATACGTTTTGGAGCAGAGGATTTTTTGGGAGGTGATGAAACAAACACTTTTCCTTTTCTTTTGGTGGGTTAGTGTTTGGCAATGGAGAGGACTCACCAGGTGGAGACGATGACACTACAGAAGAATGAGTAACACATTTTGGTGAAGACACAGAAATAGATTGAGAAGACTTACCTACGAAACAAGGCGGCTGTGAGTCGACCACCCCAGCCCTAAGACTGCCACGAGGAGCAAACTCAGTCACCACCTCAGGAAGAGACGTCAATGGAGAAGATGGATACATTTTAGCGACGGTAGGCGGAACCGAAACTATGGCCAGAGCCAAACTAGGGTCAAGATTAGGGGACGCAACCTGATCAGCCAATGTGGCGACTGCAGAGGCCCCAGATGCATCCACAAAAGGAGGTACAACCACCTCCGGAGAAGGAGAGACAGTCGCATCAACGACGGGTGAAGGTGGGACAACCGAACGACGACGATTGGCTCTTTGTTTCATAATGCCGAACACGTTTAGGGTTTCTGAGATTGGAGCACTGTAAAAATAACTCACACAAGCTCAAGAGATGTTATACTTATAGAAAGACCATTTGAATTCCCCTATGAGTGATTGACCGTGCATGAAAAAAAATGTTATTTTTAAAAAACATGCACACAAAAAAAAACACCAAAGCCCATAAAAAATAACCCAAAGTAATATATGAAAGACCAAACATGATATTTGTAAAAAAAATGAAACAAGAAGAAAGTCTAAAGAGCCAATATAAAAGAAATATTCACACTTGAATGGCAGTAGAGATTTATTAACAACAACTCTGATAAGCTCAACATGTATGCAAAAAAAAAAAAAAAAATCTTATCTGGTCAAAATATATACACCATGCTTACCAAAAAAAATGAGAAAATTTTGTGATTTATACACCCTGAAAAACACTACTTAAGTAAGCACACAATTTTTTAACAAGAGATTTGAGCCACTATTTTCATTTGTGTGTGCAAAAAGACCTCATGTGGACCAAGAAGCATCAAGAATCATTAACTGGTCCACTCACTCAAAAAAAATGTTTTTTTAAACAATTTTATTTATTTTTTTTTTTTTATTCTCTTTTGACAACAGACACTCTGAGTTTTCTAAATACCCAGCACTAGCTTTCACTCATCATCAGAGATGTAGCCGTCTCCTTTTTTTTTCTCATCAAATACTAAGAGGAGGAGAAAACTCCTTAGGGCATATGATGGTACAAAGGAAGCTCTTCCCATTGCACCCAATAATGGTAGCCTTTTAAGCTGGAGAAAATAAAGGCTCAATTCTAAATCTTGGAAAAAAATTGATGTGATTAAGTAAGCACTGAACAATAAAGAAGGAATTCACACAAACAAAAAAAATTGGCAAAGCATGAGACAAAAAATGTGACCAGACGAGACACCAAACCTCTTAGATGGTGCAGAGACCAATGTTGGTTCGTAAATGTGCATATGTTTGAGCATCAAGAGCTTTTGTAAACATATCTGCTAACTAGGCATTAGTGGAAACATGAGAAATTGTTAACAGTTTAGACTCAACCATGTTTCTAATGAAATGATAACGTATGTCAATGTGTTTGGTCCTTGAATGTTGAATTGGGTTTTTTGAGATGTTAATGGCTCTTGTGCTATCACAAAAGAAGGTCAATGACTTTTGGGGATAGCCATAATCAGTGAGCATCTTATTGAGCCAGATGAGTTGAGTACAACAGCTGCCAGCAACAATGTACTCTGCCTCAGCAGTGGAGAGTGAAATAGAATGTATATGAGGAGATGTTCGCTCAATGGGAGTATATGGCTAAACTGATCAAAGGTCTCACTTGTGCCAAACAACAACTTGAATCTGAGAAGGATGGGTTGGAGGACATTGTTAAAAATCTCACAAAACAGCTTGATGAGAAGGACAGTGAGATTTACAAACTGACTGCAGATTTAATAAGAGCTAAACAGGCTCTTGAGTTTATCCCTCCAGGAACTGCAGCAATTAACCAAACTTTGCAACTTCAAAAACCATACGGAGATAGAACATCCATTGGCTACAAAATGATGTATAATAAAGGGGGAAATTTGGGAATTAATGATCCCTCTTTATCCAAGAACTATGAAGACAAGACTCCTGATGACTCATTGCACAATACTCTCAGCCCTGGTTTCCTAGATCCATCTAAACAGGTCAGTGTCTCATCTGTACCTACCAAATTGAGATTTGAAGGAAGGAAGACTGTCCTGGATGGTCAGGTTCAGAGGGAGAGGTTTGTTCCCATTTGTCACTTCTGCAACAGAAGAGGACATATTAGACCCAGATGCTGTTATATTATTTTATAATATAATGTAATATTATATTATATTATAATATAATGTTTTAGATTAAATAAGTGTGACAAAGAGTGTTCCATATTGTAACATATAATAGAAAGTTACAATATTTAGATATATGAGATATATCCAAATAATGAAACATATTTGGTGTTACAAATTTGTAACTTCCAAATATTACCCTTTATTGTGTAAATTTGGTGTTACACAATATTGAGATGAATTTCATAAAGCCATATGTGAAATGGCTGTTAGAGATATGATTTTAACCCCAATAATGTGTTTTGGGAGTTACAAAATCATTTGGGAGGGTTTGGAACCGTTTGGAAAAACAACACATTTTTAAGTGCTGAAAATGGTCAGTGGCCGCGGCTAGTGGGACAGAGAGTAGTGGCCGCGGCCACAGGCCAAAACTGACCATTTTTTTTCTTCAGTTTTTTCAATCTTTGTTGAACGGCTCAAAAAACCCAAATAACTCCCAAATCTCATTTTTAATTCCATATTAATCCAATTAAACATTGTTAACAGCCATGGGGGTTGGTGGAATTTGAAATTCAAAGGGTGTCTCTAAACTCTATAAATAGGAGCCTATAGCTCACTTGAAAGACACAACATTTCTATCCATTAGAGCACTTGGCTAGAAACAACTTGAGGCTTGATAATTCCAGAAAGCATTTCCAATATCTGAGAGAGATCCCTTAGTGCTTGAGTTAGGGGGAAATAAGCTTTCGGACAAAGCTTTTAAACCTTATTCAAGTTGGTGATCCCCAACCCTCTTCACTTAGGTTGTGTAAGTGAGAGTTTACTTGTGTTTTTGTTCTTCATTTTATTCTATTGTTTTTCTTCTTATTCTCTTGTTCTATTTACTTGTATATTTTGTTTAAAAGTTGTAATATTTTCTTTTGGTCCAAACACTTTATTTTACTTGTAATCTTTTACTTAGAGTTGTATTCTCACTATTCTCTTCTTCTTCATCATCTTCTTCCTTTTCTTTGTTTATTTGTAATTTTCAGTTATAGAGTTGTAACCTTATTTAATCAATCTATATTTATTTGTAATATTATTGCATAGAGTTGTAATATTCTTACCCATTTCCATTAAGGCAATCTATTTTTTCCTAACAGATGCTACAAGTTGCAGACGTATTTGAAAGCTATGATCGATCGTCCAAATAGCTTTCAACAACCAAATCTATTTAATGGGAAGTCGTCTTATAGTGAGTGGAAACCCAAAACTAATCTTAGCACGAATGTTGGATTAGTTGCTCACACCTCTCTTTTAGCTTTTCATGAAGATCAATGGTACTTCGACAGTGGATGTTCACGACATATGATCGGCAACATAAATGTGTTGGTGAACTATAAAGAATGAAAGGAGGGAGCTGTGACCTTTGGTGATGGGAACAAGGGTCAGATCTTTGGAAACTGTGATCTGGTGCTAAATGGAGTAGCTCCATTGACTGAGGTGTTGTACGTTAAAGGTCTCAAGGCAAACCTTATTAGCATCATCCAACTCTGCGACAATGACTACACTGTAAGTTTCACTAAAACTCATTGTCTTGTTGCAACTAATGGGTGCTCAGTCTTGACAGGTAGTAGCACTAGCGACAACTGCTATGCTTTGATACCAATTGAAAAACCTAAGTTTTTACTTATCTTTCCAATTTTACAATATTCATATAGATTTTATCTTGATTTATGCTTGAACATTAAAAAAAATCATAAGAGTCAACACATGAAATTACAAGCTTCGTCTGCACTGAAAACTTATTCCAGCCGACTAGTGTTTGGGTTCCCTGAACCAGGGTAATAACTCTCACTATATCAAGATGTAATTTTACAATAACCAGTTCAAGATTAAACCTGTAAACTATACAATCTTTCTCAAAATACAGTGAAGCTTTTTACCCTAAATAACCAAATCCCTTGGTTATAGATGAAAGATCCCCTTGCTTCAATGTTGAACTCCCTTCAACAATATTTCAGATCCGAACTCCTTCAGTTCTATGGCGTCAAGACTCAGCTGAAATCCCTTCAGCAATCACAGCTTGACTTCAGAGCTTGCACAGAAACCTTGAATCACCATCAATGGAGTTTCTTGCAAGAACCTGCAAAAATCAACAGAACAAAGAGAAAATTAATACAAAGCACAATCTCCAATAGTCCAATATGAGAGAGTTAGTTGTAACTAATTAACCAAGCCAGTATATATACTTAGCTACAATTAGGTATAAACTAGAAACAACCAACAGATGTTAATCACTAACAACCTTGCTGTACACACAGGCTGACGTGGATACTTACTAAAAAAACAAACAAACTCCAGACACAACATAAGACCATTCCAGACACGACTGGACCTAATTTGTCATACTGAAAATATTGGTCCTTACAATATCCCTTACAAGTTTTGGCATATAAATACTTGTCTCCATTGTTATGCCTAAACCCATTAGACATAATGACTTGATTGAATTTCTCATGCCATTGCTTTGGAGCTTGTTTCAATCCATATAAGGATTTTACAAGTCTATACACTTTATGTTCATACTTTGGTAGGACAAACCCTTTAAGTTGTTCCATATAGACCTCCTCATTTAGGTCACCATTAAGGAATACCATCTTGACATCCATTTGATGAACATACAAGTTATGTATAGAAGCCAAAGTGAACAAAATTCTTATAGAAGTTATTCTTGCAACAGGCACATAAGTATCGAAATAATCAATACCCTAATTTTGCCTAAACCTTTAAGCTACTAATATAGCTTTAAAAGTTTGGATAGTGTCGTCAATGTGATATTTTTTCCTTAATACTCACTTTCACCCAATTGTCTTAGACCCCAACGGGAGGTCTACCAGTTCCCAAGTATTATTAGAAAGAATGGAATCCATCTCATCATTGATGGATTCTTTCCAAAATGAAATATCTCTAGATTGCATGGCTTATTTACTAGTCTTAGGATCATCCTCAACGAGAAGTACAATTGGAATTTTTCTAATGACTTCTTCTCTATTTTCTTCTACCATGTAGAAAGAAATTCGTTGAGAATCTATCTCATCCAACCCTAGACTTTTCTCTTTTCTAACTCTTTGAGTTCTTCTAAGTTCAATGGGTTTCTCTACATTCCTTTGATAATTCTCCTATTGAGAATCATTTTTGGAAGTAGATGCTTGAGAATTATTCTCAAATAAAAAAAATTCTCATTTAGAGATGTTGAAGCTTGAGAATTTCCGTCACATAACATGTTCACAAAAAATTCAACTTCTCTAGATTCTGTCACAACATTAGACTACAAAAGTAAGAAAATACATTTTACCACCTCTAGTTAAAACACCATTTAATTCACAAAGATCATTATGGATTGAATCAAGTAAATTAGATGGTCTTTCTACACTAGGAAATGATTTCTTTATCAATTTTTCCTTAACACATGTTTCACATTTTTCATAGTTTTTAAAATTGCATGCAATCATACCACATTTTACTACTCTTTTCATGGTTGAAAAACCTATATGAGATAGTCTAAGATGCCATAAAAATAAAGAATCATACTCAACAATATAAGTTGAATTAACATCTATATTGATAATAGTGAAAGTTACTTCATTAGTGCACAATTTCACCACACCCTAACAAGAGTACCCTTTTCCCAAAAATACATTGGACTTGGTAAGAATAAGTTTGATTGACTAAAAAATGACCTTAATGCCAGGCTTGCCAAGAAAATCTCCACTTGTAATGCCCTGAATTCTCTGATGTGTTTAACAGCGTGAATAGTAGGTCAGGAGGGCCATACTTGCTTAATTATGTTATTAATTGATAAAATGCATGTATATGTTGATTATATTATGATATGATGTGAAATGCATGCATGTGAGTCCATATTTCTGATTACAGGGATGTGATGGTAATTTGGCCCGTTGAGGGTAAATTGTTTATTTGTACGCATATTGGTGATATATTTTGAGACCACATTATGATGTGGATTTGTTCGAGCCATTCGGCATGAGAGGATCATGGTATGTTAAATATCGGTTTGGTCATAACAGGCTTAGGCTCGGGGCTCGGGGTGAGTCTCGGGGTGTTTTAATGATTAGAGTGTTACCGGGCGTTAAAGGGTAATGGGATGTGAATTATTGGTGTTTGAGAATATTGAGATTAGCGGGAATTGGGAAGCGTTAATTATGATCGACGGGATAAGTGGAAAGTACCAATTTTACCCTTGAAATGATTTTAGAAGCCTTAAATGACCTAGGGGCATTTAGGTCATTTGGTTTGGATATATGTGAAGTTTTAGATGGCTGTAGAAATAGAACAAAAACAGAGTAAGAACTTCCTTTCCCGTACATCCATTTCCTCCATTTCTTCTTTGAAGATTTTGAGCTCAAAGTGTGGAATCAAGCTAGGAAATCAAGGGGCTAAGGTTGTAGACTTGGTTCAGCCATTGAAGAGGGTTTGATTTCGAATTTGAGGTGAGTTTCAGCCATAACTTTCTGGTTTATCTCTGTTTTAGTTTTGAGTTTTCAGCTTGTAATCACTAGGTGGATAGTTGGAATCAAAGGGAGTTAGGTTGATGTTTTGCTTTGGTTTTGATGAGGGAGAGTTATGGGTGATGTTTGGAGGTTAAATTGGGTGTTAGGTTGGTGTTTTGGGTTGGTTTGAAAGGCTGGTTCCAAGGGAAAACGCAGGAGGGGGTTTGCTGGTGCGTGCTCAATTCTGGGCTATTTTGCATATTGAGTCGCGGCATGGCATAGGTGAGCCACGACCCAAGGTGCCTGTCAGGGTTAGGCTGCCTCTGTTTGGGGGCGGGCCGCGGCCCTTAGTGGTATTTTGGCCAAAATGGAGTTTCTAGCATGGGGATTCAAGCCTAAGGCCTCGGGGTTGAACCTACTACCCGGTTGAGTAGTGTTTGATGTCTCGGAGGTTAGGTTTTGGTTTGGGAACCTTTTATTATTCATTATATTGATGGAATCCCATAATTGGTTATGACTAGGTAACCGCTAAAAGACCAAAAGGTTGATCGTTCTCAGGGGTCGTTCTTTTATTCGTTCTAGCTCGAACCAGAGGTAAGAAAAATGCACCCCAAGTGTGACATGCATGGTTATTCACGAGGCATGTTGGTTGTGTGAATATGGACATGGATTGAATATAGAATGCTTAGCATACGTTGCTCACTTGTGCATGGTACTGACTAATTAGTCAGATTTGGCAAAGGTGCTAGTATCAACTGTGAAACTGTGACTTATTAGTCAGGTTCGGCAGTGGTACTGGGCACTGGTCACATTGAGCTGACTCATTAGTCAGGACAGCCTTAGCGTGTTAACGCAAGCCAATAAAAATTAGATCTAATCAACTATCAGCATTGAATGACTCAAAGAGTATTAATGCCAGACCGACCTCAAGGGTCGATGAATGAAATAAGCGCTTGGAGGCTAGTGGCTTACCTAGCAGCCACTCTCCCACTTGAAACAGTGACATGCTTGTCAGTCACTCAGTATGGTTTACCAGAACCTGTTGAAGGCTAGTGGCTTACCTAGCAGCCACTCTTCCATTTGAGTTAGTGACTTGCTTGTCAGTCACTCAGTATGGTTTATCAGGACCTCATGTGATGTTCACTCATTTGTTTGAAAGCTTCATGCTCAGTGTGATTATAATGATAATCATTTGATAATGTTTACATATAGTGTTATGTTTTCTTGCTGGGCCTTGGCTCATGGGTGCTATGTGGTGCAGGTAAAGGAAAAGAAAAGCTCACCTAGCCTTGAGTGGAGAGCTTAGGTGGTGATGTGTACATATGCGGCCGCTTGAACACCACGGCCAAGGAGTTCTCAGAGGAAATAGGGGGTTTACCCTATTTTTGCCGCTTAGGTCGGCGGGATTGTAAATTTGAAAACAGTAATTACCATTTTGTACTGAGAACAACTTGTAAACGTTTTGTTTAGCTCTGCAGAGCAGTTTGTATTGAAAATATCCATTTCCTTTTTGTTGGTTTTTAAACCTTAACCAGTTAATTACACTTAGAGCACGTTTTTGACCAAAGGACTCGGGTAGCGAGTCAAATTTCTGGTCCACCGTTCACCATAACTGTTCTGGGGTAACCAGGGCGTTACACCACTTGCCAAATTTTTACTCATTTCAGGAACATAAAGCACATTCACTAATGTGACTTTCTTACCGGAGGTGAAAAAGACTTCAATGGTACCTTTGCCAAGTACCTTGTATTTGCTCTCATTGCCCATTTTAATCTCATCGTTGCCCTTTGACTCTTCAAAGGTCTTGAACAATGATTTGTCATAGGTGACATGGACGATGGTACATGTATCATACCGCCACCCCTTCACCTTGCCTTGGACCGCATTCACCCCACAAAGGGTAGCAACTATATTATCCTCTTGAGTTGCATTCACCTTATGTCCTTGTTGGTCTTTTCTATGCCTACACTCTCTATCATAGTGACCATTTTCCCACACACAAAACAATGACCTTTCTTGCCCTTAAACTTGTTTGGGTTGGTTCCCCAAAGGTTTCTCATTACCCTTCTTGCCTTTCCCTTTATTTTTGAAATATTTTGGTTGTGACACCGCATTTGCTTTGGAAGTCTCTCCATTAGACTCCTCTACAAGTTTATCTCAACATATCAATTCCTCATTGATTCAAATATATTTTTGTATTTCCTCCAAAGAATAATCCTCATTTTTATGAAGGATTCTTTTCCTATAGCTCCTCCAAGTTGGTGATAATTTTGCCACTATTGCATCAACTTGAAAGGCCTCAGGAAGCTCAATCTTAAAAACTTTCAATTTATTAACAATTATTTGAAGCTCATTAATTTGAGGAAGAATAGGTTTACTACTAAAAAATTCGAAATCAATGAATTGAGATATTAAGAACTTTTTGGTACCCTCCTCTTCCTCTTTGAATTTGGTCTCAAGTGCATCCCAAATCTCATTTGCCGACTTGGATAGGGCATTTGAGGATATAACCCCTACAAAGAAGAGTATCCTCCTCTCTCTTCCTTCTTTTCTCCATCACATCGGGAGTGTCTTTGTCGGATGGCGCCAGGAGAGATTCAAGGGTGGACTCTAGGATGTAGGCGATCTTGAGAGTTGTCAAGAGAAATCTCACCTTGTCTTGCCACCTAGTGAAATTGGATCCATAAATCCTATCCGACCTCACTAGGTCTTGGTTCATAATCTTGATGGTCTCACCTTCCATTGAAGCAAACAAGAGTTAAGCTTTTGAATGTTAGAGTTAATTATATTGCCTCAATGGAAAATAGTAAGACTCTGACAACTCTAACAAAAATAATACAATGACAAGTTGATTGATTAAATAAGATTACAACTCAATAACAAAAAAAAACAAGTAAATGTAGAAAGATGTAGATGAAGAGAATAATAGAAAATACAACTCTAAACAAAAGATACAAATAAACTAGAAGTAGTAGAAGAAAAATATAGAGGAGATTACAACTCTAAAAGCAAAAGATACAAGCAAATATGTAAATAGAAAAATAAAGAGAAGACGATAAAATGCAATAGTAGAAAAAGAAGAACAATAACAATAAGCAAATACTCTCACTCACACAACCAAAGTGAAGAGCATTGATGATCACCAACTTGAACAAGGTTTACAACTTTTCTCCAAAAGCTTATTTCCCTTATCTCAAGCACTAACAAATTCTCACAATATGGAAATAAATCTCTGGAATAAACAAACATCTAGGTGATTTTATAACCAAGTGTTCTAGTAGATAGAAAATGGTGTGTCTTATAAGTGAACAATAGACTCCTATTTATAGAGTTTTGAGACATCCTTTGAATTTCAAATTCCACCAACCCCATGGATGTTACTAATGCTTAATTATATGTTTATGAAATTAAAAAAGAGTTTTGGGAGTTACATGTGTTGTTAGAACCTTTCAAGATAAAAAAAGGAAATTGGGTTTCGCTGTCAGCTTCTCTGGCCGCGACCAGAGCTATTTCTGGCCGTGGCCGTGTGTCTCTGTTCTGTAGGCTGCAGCTTGGAACACTTGTGGTCGCGATCACAACCCAATTTCAGCAAAACTCCATTTTGCAATTTTCCAAACGACTCTATACTTTTCCCACATGACTTGGTAACCTTCAAATACATTATGTGAGTTAAATTTATATCTCAAACAACCATATCACTTATGACTTTGATAAATTCAAATCAAAATGTGTAACATCAAATCTACTCATTATTTGGTAATATTTTGAGATTACAAATTTGTAACTCCAAATATGTTACATATTTGAATATTCACATATATCTAAATATTGTAACTCTATTTTATATGTTATAATATGTGACACTCATTGTCGCATTATTTAATCTAAATATCATATTATAAAATAATATAACATAACCGTGAAAATAAGAGCTATGCCAAATATGCACATAAATATACATTCTACTTCTTAACTCTCAACGTTATTTTTTATTCAAAGCCCAGGTATAAAATATCAACTTTGGTAGAAAAATCATATATTAAAAAATATATTTATACAATTTCATAAATTTGAATGGTTATGTGTATTCCTTACAAAAAAATAAAAGTTAAGTGATAGGCTTTAATTTTCGAAATGATTTTATATATTGTAGACTATGTATGTAGTTGTATATTATAAATATATTTTAAAAATAAAATAAAAAAAATAAAAATTATAAAGTGTGAGATTAAAAAAATCAAGGGAAAATAATATTTATACAGTATCATTTGTGAGATCAAATGTAAAAATATAAAAAAGTTTAGAAAGAAAATAATTTACTTTAGAGAAATTGATGAGAAAAGAGAAAAATATAATGTGTTGTGTACATTGTGTAGTGTGAGATGAGGATTATGAAAATATTTAAATTAAAAAATTGTTATTAGTGGAGTATTGGACAACGTGGTGTAGATTTTAATTTTTCTTGAATTCAAATAGATGTATAGCAGATTTTGTTTATCTAATTTTTTTTCTCTAGTACTAAAAAAAACACGCTACTTATGTTTCCAATATATATAGTTAAATATAAAAAATCTAGTAGATGTATTTCCACAATAGTAAAGGTATACCTTCATAAGTCTACAACATCAACAGTCCAAAAAAATGTCCCTATTGTGTTGGAACAAAACAATTGTACCCGCCATAGATTTTTCTTATATATATATATACATATACCATATAAATTATATCACTAATGGAGTCAAATTCCAAAAACTCTATATTTTTTTCTTCCAACATTTTTTATGTAACCACATATAGTATTTGAATATCCATCTCAAAATTCATGTCACCATTCATTAGTATTATTTTTCTTATAATGCCAATAAATGTTTGGTGCCACTTCATGTAAGTTTTTTTGTTGGAATAACAATTATATAGACTATTATAATAATAACATAATTCTTTTTTATTAGTATAAGATATGTCAAAAACAATTATAATTCTATAATGCTAATGTATAAGATATTCTAAAAATAATTATTTAATTAAATGAATATTGATTAATTAAGAATCATAATATTAATGATGGTTTCTTCTAAACTTTGAGGCACGTAGAGAAGATACACCCTGTCCCTACATTTGATCTCTAACCAATCTATTAGACTAAATCAATCTACCAAAGTTATTACTTTTGTGAAAGGGATAGAAGATAATGAGTATACGTAAAAGATTAATGCTAGACATATTTAAATTGCACACATACTTTATTTTACACATAATGATGTATTTTAAATTTTAACTATAGATAATTTTAGGTGGTTTAATTGTGTGATTGATATTAATTATACATTATTATGTATAAATAATGTACAATTTGAGTGTATCCCAATCATTACTCGTACGTGAAATTTTGAGTGTGTTTGGTGACTAATTTTTGAGTGTATTTAGTTTTTTCTCTGATGTCCGTGTAAGAATAGGTTTCAAGTTAAAAGAAAATTTAGGTGGTAATAACACATTTTCTTAGTTATAATGTATGCCTTAAATTAGGTGCGAATTTATCATTGTAATTAATGAGCATCTGTTGACATTAGAATCACCTTCACTGATTTGTTATAATCATGCTCATATAAATGTTTTATCATATTTTTCTACCAGAACGGGATAGTGTTTAATTTTGAAATAAGTATGCAATATGTTTTTTTTAGTTTAACGAGCATAATGAAAAAGTTAATCCATTACAAATAATAAATAAATTTTAAGTTTTTTTAAAAAATAAAATAAGAAAGGAATATATATATCTAAATTTTAAAACTAAAAAGGTCCCACCGAGATTTGAACTCGGGTTACTGGATTCAGAGTCCAATGTCCTAACCACTAGACCATGGGACCGAATATACCCAGACTATTCATAAAAATAATGTTTTTTTCATAATGTAAAATTAGTCATACCCTTTTCAGCTGCGGAACGCATCTCTGTACGAAGCTTTGAACCCTACTTGCTGCCATTAAAGTCATCACTGACGGTACATAAATGGTTGGTTTTCGTCGAATGCCTCAAATCCTTGGTGGGGTTCCCTGCATTTATAATATTAGATTTTTTTTTTATTCGCCAAATGGAAATTTTATTGAAATCAAATCAGTGCTACCCCAAAGGTCATCATGCCAATATTTGCATTGGAGGCTTTTGATGAAGATGCAGCAATGGCAATTGGGAGAGCCCTGATATCTTCATAGAAAACAGCTGCAAACCGAGTGAACTTGAGAAGTACTCTTCGGCACCATCCGGTTTAAAAAACAAGTCTACAAGCTGCTTCTCTGTTGAAATAGTAACCGCATCAATGCAACAACTCCTGAACCTGAAGCTACATTCTTTGAACAAGTGCAACCTCGACTCAACATAGAAGCGAATTTAGAAAACACTCTTTCGATAACCATGAAACAACATCCGTAGAACCACATTTAATCTCACCAATAACAAAATCCTAATCGCATCGCAATTTGAGGTTATGAGAAATGGAGAAATAGCACTAGATAGAAATCGTAGCTTAATACTATTCCTCTAAGGGTGTATTGTAATAACTCATTACTAAATTTCATGATAGATATTGGTAAGATGAAAACAGAGATGTCTTTTAAAGAATCAGTCAAATCAAATGCATTTTAGTAATTTATATTAGAGTAAGAAGACTTATTATTCAGTCAAAAAGTATATCCAAAGTGTGATAAACAGGGGACCAAATCAGCTTAAATAAAGGCTGAGTAAGGTCCAAGTCAATGATAACAATCCTAATTAAAAAGAAACAGAATTGGTTAAACCAAGAATGCTAACAAACCAAGCCTAACTAATTAACCATAAACTGAACTCTAATAGACCCCCTCAAGATGAAATGTACAAGTTTTTAACTTTCATCTGGGATATTAAGTCCTTAAAAATGAGCCGGAAATAAAGGTTTGGTGAGCAAGTCAGCTAAATTGTTCTTTGTAGGGATACGAATGAGTTTGATGCAGCCTTCTTGAATTTTGTCGCGGACAATGTGACAGTCTATGTCGATGTGCTTTGTTCTCTCATGAAAAACAGGATTTTCTGATATATGGATTGCAGCGGTACATAGCTGGATTGTTGTGAATGACTTGGAAGTCTTTGAGTAAGGCAATCAATCACGTTACTTCACAAGTAGCATTAGCCATAGCACGGTACTTAGCTTCAGCAAAAGAGCGGGACACAGTGGTTTGCTTTTTGGACTTCCATGAAATGAGAGATTGGCCAAGGAATATGCAGTAGCCTGAAACTGAGCGACGAGTATCAAGACAAGATCCCCAATCGGCATCTGAAAATTTTTTAAGACTGAAATCTGAAGTATAATTAGATTGAGCATGAGCACTTAAGTGGGGTGTAGAAGAAGAGTGAAAAAAAAGGCCTTGGCCCGAGGTACCCTTTAAGTATTGAAGGATACGATGGGTAGCTTGCATGTGAGGCATTCTAGGAGAAGATAAAAATTGACTTAAATGATTCACAGCAAAGGAGATGTCAGGACGAGTTATGGTTAAGTAAATTAATTTACCAATAAGTCGTCAAAAAGCTGTAGGATCAGATAAGAGAGGACCTTCATCCTTACTGAGTTTAGTATTTGGCTCCATAGGAGTGGAGGAAACTTTGGTGCCCATATAACGTGTGTCATTTAAGAGCTGCAAAGTAAAAGGGCGCTGAGATATAGAAATACCACTATTTGAGCGCCCAATTTCTAGTCCCAAAAAGAAACGCAAAGGACCAAGGTCCTTTAACTGAAAAACTGAGTTTAGTTGTTGTTTAAATAAGGAAACAACAGAGTCATTGTTAGAAGCAATAACTATATCATCAACATAAATTAATATAGCAATGAAGGTGTTATAAGTACTCTTGATGAACAAAGAGTTGTCAGAATATGATTGTTTAAAACTATTTGAAATAAGATATGTGCTGAGTTTTGTGTACCATTGTCTTGAGGCTTGTTTTAAGCCATATAGACTCTTGGTTAATTTACAAACAACATTGTTTGGAGGTATTTTGGGTTGATAACCCTTTGGTAGTTTCATGTAGACATTTTCATTTAAGTCTCCATGAAGGAAGGCATTGTTAATGTCTAACTGAGATAATGACCAATTTTTTATTGTAGCAAGAGCAAGTAATAATTTGAGGGTATTAAATTTTGCAACAGGGGCAAATGTGTCAATGTAATCAATACCTTGTTTTTGGGTGTAGCCTTTGGCCACTAATCTAGCTTTATACTTGTCAATGGAGCCATTGGCTTGATATTTTACTTTGTATATCCACTTGCTGCCTATGGTGTGATATCCAGGAGGAAGAGAAACTATTGTCCATATGTTGTTATCTTCTAAAGCCTTGAGTTCTACAGCCATAGCTTGCTGCCATTCAGGTATGACAGAGGCAAGTTTGTAGCTAGTGGGCTCCATAATAGTATTGGCAGCAAGAATGGCAGCCCGAAAAGATTCATTAAGCCTATCATAAGACAAAAAATCATGTAAGGGATGCGCAGTAGAGGTAGTTAGATTACAAACATAATCATCAAGATATTTTGGGTGTGATAGAACACGTCCAGAAGTAGACGAATGAGGAATAGGTGATGAAATATGAGAATCTTGCTGCTGATGTGAAGCTTCAGATTGAGAAGAAATAGGCTGTAAAGAAGAGTTAGTCCCTACATTGGGCAACATGGATTGAGAGAACAAAGAATAAATGTTATGATGAGATAGATTATTTTTAAATGGAAAAATATGCTCATGAAAAATTACATCCCGAGAATGAAAAATATGATGGCTTTCTATGTCAAGAAGAGTATATGCTTTCATTCTGGGAGGGTAACCAATGAAGATGCAAGGTTTGGACCTTGGAGAAAATTTATGTCGTTTACTATCTAAAGTAGAGGCAAAGGCAAGGCAGCCAAACACACGAAGATGATCATAACAAGGAAGTTTATTATGAAGTAATTCAAATGATGTTTTCTTTTTGAGAAGCATAGAAGGGGTTCTATTGATAAGATAAACTGCTGTATTGATAATATATGACCAATAAGGAAGAGATAACTGAGATTGAAATAAAAGAGCACGTGCAACATTTAAAATGTGTTGATGTTTTCTTTCAACAACAGAGTTTTGTTGTGGTCTTTCAACACATGAGTGATAATGAACAATGCCTTTAGATGCATAAAATGTAGTAAGATTAAACTCTTTTGCATTATCAGTCCGAATACCTTTAATAGAAGCCGAAAATTGAGTGGCAACAAGGTTAAAAAATTGAGGTATAAGGGTTTGAACTTCAGATTTAGTCTTAAGCATGTAAACCTAAGTATATCTTGTGTGGTCATCAACAATAGTCAGAAAATATTTGTACCCTTCTAAACTCATGATATGGAATGCACCCCAAATGTCTAAGTGAATTAAATCAAAAGGAGAGACAGCCATATTATTTTGAGGATTGAAAGGTAATCTTTTTTGTTTAGCAAGATGACAAATTGAACACACAGTATCTTGAGAAGCATCTGAAAATTGTAAATTTTTATTGATAGCTTTTGAAACTTGTACAGAAGGATGACCAAGGCGAAAGTGCCATTGGTTCAAATTATTACATGTGGTGTTCAAAGTATTATTATGACTAGAATTAAGTACAGCGGTAGATATATGTGAAAGAGAAGAATTGGTAGAACCCGAATGTAATAAGGAATGATCTTGCTGAATGAAGAATAGGTTGCCTATTTTCTTAGCAATCCCAATCTTTGAAGTCAGCTGAGGACCCTGAAGAAAACAGTCATTATGATCAAAGAGAATAGTGTTAGGACTGTTGTGAAGATAGGAAGATATAGAAAAAAGATTGAACCGAAATTCAGGGATGTAAAGAACATCGGTTAATAATATGTCTTTGTTTACACGAATAGTACCAGATTTATGAATAAAAATCTTATGGCCATTAGGTAAAGTAACATATTTATCAAGAATGTTATTGGTAAAAGAGATAAAAAATTTGGTAGAGTGGCAAACATGATGTGTGGCACCACTATCTACTATCCAAAAAAAAGAAGGAAAAGATACAATTTTACCAGTGATATTGGATACTTGAGGAAGAGTATCACTTGGGGAAGAGGTATGATGCAGCTGTTGACTTAACAGAGCAATAAGTTGCTGGTTGAGTTCCAATTGAGATGATGGAATGATCGGTGCACTTGGTGAAGAAGTGGAGACAGAAACTTGATTATTCTTCACAGAATCAGATTTACGTCTATCACCATAGCCCGGGGGAAATCCATGAAGGAAAAAACATTTCTCCTTGAGGTGCCCTGGTTTGAGACAATGAGAATAGGTGGGACACATCTTCTTGGTGCGAGAGGTAGAAGGTGGAATAGATGGAGGGACAACAACAATGAATGTTGTGTTGTGAGATGGCCGAAGTCTTCTTTGATTTTCTTCTTGAATGATCATGGAAAAAACTTTTGAAAGAGAGGGGAATGGATCTATCAATAATATTTGGGCTCTTACAGCATGAAAAGATTCATTCAAACCCGTGAGAAATTGAAGAACATGTTCTTGGTTAAGAAAATCAAGAGAATCAGCAGAAGCAGCACAAGTACATCGAAGTCTAGGACGTAAATCAGTAATCTCATCCCATGTAGCTTTGAGTTTAGTGAAGTAGGAACTTACAGAGTCATCACCTTGATGAAGGCTGATGAGAGAGGTTCGAAGATCAAAGATCTTAGGTCCGTTGCCTTGATCAAACCTGCTGTTTAGTTCATTCCACATAGCAGCAGCACAGTCCAAGAATAGAATACTACTTTTGATGTCAGGGGAAACAGAGTGAAGTATCCAAGGCATTACCATGTGGTTGCAGCGAAGCCATTGATTGAGAAGAGGATCATCTTCAGCTGGTTGAGGGAGAGATCCGTTGAGGAAAGGGAGCTTGTTCTTAGCTCGAATGGAAATCTTGAAATCCCTTCTCCATTGTTGAAAATTCTTGTCGGTGAGGGGAGGAGAGGCAAGAAAAAGTGCCGGGTGATATCCTTTGCTCAAGAAGTAGGGACTACTACCATCTTCATGGGCAGGTCGATCAAGAACAGAGAAAGAAGAGAAATGGTTTGAGGCATGGATGGGAGAACTCGGAACCCTAGAAATTGGGGGTTCTTGAGGAGGAGCATCAGGATTTGGAAGAGAAGAATCAGTAGCAGCCGTTGAGGGCTCCGGAAGAGGAGGAACGTGGCTTGTACTTCGATGACCTGTAGCTCTTGTTCGTGCTATGGAAACAAAGGAAAAGAAAGGTCAAATGGTCACTGTACCATATTAGAGTAAGAAGACTTATTATTCAGTCAAAAAGTATATCCAAAGTGTGATAAACAGGGGACCAAATCAGCTTAAATAAAGGCTGAGTAAGGTCCAAGTCAATGATAACAATCCTAACTAAAAAGAAACAGAATTGGTTAAACCAAGAATGCTAACAAACCAAGCCTAACTAATTAACCATAAACTGAACTCTAATAATTTATTTTGCTCGTTTGGCATTGGATTTGGGACATTGTGGATATTTGCTAAGAAATATTTTACAAAAGGAAGACTAAACTAAAATATTAAAAATACCCAAATTTAAGTAACAAAGAATTTTCAAACTGGCAAAACCACACAATTAGATCTTGACTATCATTTGGAGAAATAATTTTGGCAAAGCCTAATTAGGATTGTAAAAAGGAAATAATACTCTTTAGAATAAATAGTATTTTTGTCCTCCTAATTATGATCAATTCACAATGTTAGAGAAATATATATATCAATGGAAATAATGGAAACCAAAATACAATTCTAGACAAAATAATATAAAGGACAAGGTGAAATAAAAATACAATTCTAGTGCAAAAGATACAAGTAAATAAAAAGAGGATGATATATAGAAGAAAAGAATACAACTCAAAACAAAACAATAAAAATAAATATAGAGACTATAATAAAGAAGTAAGAACAAAGAAGAAAAAAGTAGAACAAAGAATAAGATAGAACACTCTTACACTCACACAAACTTAAGTGAAGAGTAGTGAAGATCATCAACTTGAATAAGATTCAAGACCTTTGACCAAAAGTTTATTTCTCCTTATTCTCTAAGCACTAAGGGAACTCTTAAAATGTAAATAACTCTAAGGAATTATCAAGCCTTTTGGTGAATTTCTAGCCAAGTGCTCTAGTGGATAGAAATGGTGTGTCATACAAGTGAGCACCAGACTTCTATTTATAGAGTTTAGAAACCCTTTGCATTTCAAATTCTACCAACCCCCTTGGCTGTTACTAATATTAAATTTGGTATTTATGAAATTAAAATGAGGAATTGAGAGTTACCAAAAAGTTTGCAACGTTCAAAATGCAAAAAAACTATTTCACTGGCTGGTAGTGGACTTGGACAACGCCGGGCCACTGACCAGTCAATCACAATTTTGTGCATTTCTTCCCAAATCTTTCCCACATGTTTTTGTAACCTCCATGCACATATTTGAGAGTTAAAAACATATCTCTAATAGCTATTCAACATAATAGCTCATGAAATTAAAATTTAGAAATGTGTAACTCTCATTTTACACATTAATAGGTGATCTTTTTGAAAGTTACAAATGGTTACTGATTTTGTAAGATGTGTAACTCCCAAAAGTATGTTACAAATTTAGACACACATTATTTGTAACTCTCAAATTATTATGTTACAAAATGTGATAAACTCATTTTGTCACTTTTATATAATCTAACATTATATTATAAATAATATAACACAGATTGTGCTCCCCAAATGATTAACAATGTTGAAAATTTCCCATGAACTTTGATCGTTAGTTAAAGTTCAGTCTTCTATTAGCTTCCGTTTAGTTTTCACGTTAAATCGTTGATGTGACATAATACGCATACACCTCAGCAAACCAAAATAAATATTTACATTGTTTCTTTTTATGTATATTTTTTTTTTGGAAATATATTATATAGGTCTTCCCTCATCACAATATACTTCCCTTCCCTCTTTTTTTTTATAGTTTTCTTCTCTTCAAACCCTAAGTCTATTTCTTCAATATGCAGTTCTCTTTGCTAAGCATCCTAAGTGCCCTATTCTAGTAGATACAACCAATATCGATGATGATCAGTTTACAGTGTTATTAGGAGATACATGAGGTGGTGAAATTGTTCGTTGTAGATCACTCTCATTTGATGCTGAACTTATTGAAGTGTTTAGTGTCTTATTTCCATTTCTAGCATAAGTACCAGGATAAGTAGGGGTTGCTTTTTCCCTACAAAAACAAACATGTTGAAGCATTAACAACTAATTGTGTAACTATGAATGTTTCAGAAAATGAAATTGAAGTAAAAACTTACAAAATTTGCGTTATTTCCAACACAAGTTCTGAAGTTATGCCCCAATGCAGCGTAGCCAGAACATCTCATTCTCACATATCTTTGTTTTACTTTCTTACCTGTTGCTAGAACAAACTCATCAAGTTCAAATCTTTTGCTTTTCTTAGGCCTACCTGGTTGTGTCCTGCCAATAGGTTTAATCATTCTAACTTTTCCAGTTTTAGCAACTTATCTTGATTCCTAGTTGATTAAATTTGCTGAGAGTAGGCCTTCATGTAGTATTCACTGGTATACCATTTAGAAATATATAGCTCAAGATCTTCAATTTTATGCCAAATTACAGCAACAACATCCCTGCAAGGAATACTAGTAAGTTCCCATCTTCTACAAAAACAGACCCATGCCTCCAAATCTATAGAGTACATGCCCCCATACATGTATATCACCAGGTGTAACACTCCAATATCTTAGAGCGCCATGTGCATGCACTTTTATAATTTATTTAAATAAGAAAACGTGTTTCAAATTAAATTGCATAAACTTTACTAATAATTTGGCAACTAACACCCTTTAAAAACAAAAGAAACTTCAGAGTCTCATCGACAAGCAAAACAAATATTTAAATTCTTCATACTAAAATATTTTCGAAACTAAACAAAACATCTTTCATCAATAATAAAAGAAAACTAAAATGTAATCCAAGTAGGCACGACCCCTAGGGTCGTTAAATCTTGAACATGTACGCCCTCCACTGAAGCTCTCCAACTCATTGCTGCACCACTAACTCTTTACCTTTACCTGCAACACAAAGTACCCGTGAGCTAACACCCAATAAAGACATGAATATAACATAACATACTCACAATTAGATTAATCACAACACAACACAACACAACACAACACAACACAACATAACATATCGGGATCACTCCAGTTGTAGACCAACACTATTCTAGTCAAGTGCACAATAGAGCACAATAACATAAGCATGCATTTCAACATAACATAAGCATGCAATTAATGTAATGTAAACATGCGGATTACCATACCATAAGCATGTCACGCAGTACATACAACATACACACACATATACATACCATAAACACCTAGATCATACATAGCTCAAAGCATAAATAACACTTATAACATATAAACCAACTTATTATTAATTACGTCAAGCGTACTCCCTACGTGCAAGTGTCCACTCTTCTTACCTTGTAGGAAAAATAATTTTGTTTCCTTCAAGTTTCCTTACTGAGCCCTAGTCACAACATAGCTAGAATGCCATAATCTTAATGTCATAACAAAACCAAAACTATATCATAAATGCACCCACACCCTTCCTAATGTTGATTCATACTCAAAATGTCCTCATAAAAGTCCCAAAACCATTCTACACAGAACCTCTAATCGAAGACACATGATTGGGAATCGAAATTTAAAACTAACAAAAATTCCCTTTCTAGATGAGTAGTGCGGTCGCGCTAGGGCTGGGCGCGATCGTGCTCACAGAAATTTATGGCTTTCTGGACTAGTAGTGCGGTCGTGCTTGCCATGGACGCGATCGCACTCGAAGATTTCTCAGAAATCGTAAGATGCAATTTTAACCCCAATTTCTCCAAAAACTTAACTTAAAGATCACCAAACCCATATTTCAATATAGAATAATACTAGAATCGATAAGCAACATTCCCAAACATATTTAATCAATAATTTTTCATCAATTCATGCATTCATTCAAGGTTATCATAAATGCATGGTTAGGGTTCAAGAACCCTAACTTTATCTTCAACCTCTAGACAACCTATTAAACATAACCCATATATCATTACCCAAGTTCCAATCCCTATCATGTTTCTATCATTAAATTACTATCAAAACATTCCATAAGCAATGCTAACAATTAAATCATGATTTCTAGATCAAATTCCCAAAAATAATTAATAATCAAAACCTAATTCTATAGAGTAATCAAGTCTTACCTTCAAGTTGACTCTTAGTTCTCCAATCTTCTAGACCTCAACTTCAGAAAGAATCCTTGCTTTGATCGATACATCGACTGAAAATAATACGATAGACTTAACCTAATTTTCATTTTAGTATGCAAATACTAACCCTAAAACCAAAAGACCAATTTCCCCTAATTCTAACTCTCTCATAATTAGGATCAAGTTCTTTTAGTAATTTCACACAAAACTAATAGTTTTCAATTTCTTTAATTAACTTATGACCCAAAAGTCCTCTATATTACACTATGGCCCTTAACTACCAAATTTGTGACACGTATGCCCTTACTACTTGAATGAATCATTGTTATTTCTCATAAACGTACAAAATTTCAGAAATTGTTCACATAATCATATTTCAAATCATAACATAGTAAAATAGACACATAATTATGTATTTATATAAAATTACAAAAATACCCCCAATAGTTAGCGTATTACGAAAATACCCCCCCCCCCCCTTGTTTTTTAAAGGAATGGATATTACACCAGGAACATAAGTTCATGCAATTTGGTGGGAATGTGACTTTTAGCTTCAACCTTGTTCTTTTCAAGAATGGTTGCAATCTTCGATCCAATGTTCGAATCCAACATTATTGGGAATTTATGGCTTACACTTTCTAAATCAACAACGAATAATAGGAATATTTCAATATTACAATCCCTAGATGCTAATCAAGAGCCATATTCAAAGTATGAATGCAAATCTTGATAATTAAATAACCATATTCAACATATGAATGCAGATCTTGATGATCAAAGATTAAGTGATTAAATGATTATAACATGAATTCAGAAACATTTAACCATCAATATTAATAATAATAAACACAATTAAATAAGTAAATCACAATAGAATAACACAATTACTAAGTTAGCGTTTAGAAAGATACAACCTTTGTTTTGGAAACCTAGGCTTGCCACAATAAGTATATTGTTGTTCAGAATCTCTATTCCAATCTTTCCCGTAGTTGTTTGAAGCTTCACCAAAATGGAATGAGAAGTGGGATTAAACAAGCGTTTGAAATTCACACAAGTCAGACAATTCTTGGTGAGTTTCTTGGAGAAAACTAATGATCTTTTAGAGCTAGAGAGAGATAGAGAGTTGAAAAGTATGATCAAGGCTTTACAACTCCAATAACCCTTATTTATAGTGTAGGCATCGTCATTAAGTCTAACAATTAGGATTAGGGATTTTGAACAATAGTTAAAATATGATACACAAGTATACGCAATCGATTCAAGTAATATAAATAGTAAATAAGAATCGTTCCCACAAAGACTATAACCTAATTACCAATAATTGCTCTTTAAATTCTATTTGGCAAGTAAAATTAAGATGAATAAATCTAACTACAAACACAATTTAAATAACTATAAATAAAACAATTAATCAAATGATAAAAATCAATAATAAAAAGACCTAGGGTATTAACTTCATCAACTTTTCATTCTATTAATTTTACTAATCAGTTCTAAATCTCTTTCTTCCTATTATACTAGCAGTTTAACAAAAAATGATTCCTATTCTTTTTCAAGATATAAGATCTCAACCTATATGCATGTTTTTTACATCTTTGTGATAAACTTAAACACATAGCATGCATTAAGCATAGAAACCCAATTGCTACACAAGCCATACATGTACTATCGTCCAATATGTAACCTATGTCTATATAAAGATAACATATTCAATTCGCATCTTTCAAATTTTGAATCAAAATAATAAATCAAGCAAATATTGATTAGATATTTACTAGCATTAAGCAAACATTATATATATTAGAATAAAGAAGAAGAATCAATAGAACATCATAATAAAGTGTTGACGTAGTTTTTCGCCAACAGAGAATTAAGAAAATAACAAGGTTGAATTAGTGCTTGATGATAAACCGAAGTAAGAAAATAACTCTCAAGAACACTGGTCTTTTTACGTGGTTCAGTGGTTAAAATTCACCTAGTTCACGAGTCTATATTATTACTGCTTTTCTTTCTCTATTTTGACAGAGTTTCGGTATTACAGAATAATCATCCCTCTTCCTGTCCAATATTCTCAGTATTCATAGAGAAATTTCTTGGACAGGTTTGGGTAACCACGTGAGTCAATCACGAATTTACATATTTATTACATTTAACATGAAATATTCCCATTTATACTAGGATATGATCTGATCATGAAATAAATAGTCTCCTAATATCTGGGACATTAAATATCACAGGCTGGCCATAAATGATCGTATACAGTATCCGGGTCTTTGAGGATCCGCGGACACGCCAAATCTCCAAATTACCACGAGCTGGATATACCGTCGAGCTCGTACTGTGGAGGCCGTCGTTATAAATATTATAAGCTTTCCCTTATCAATTTATGCATCCATAGCTCGGACAACCATCATGAAAACCGTGCTGTCTACGTGGAGAATACATGGACTCCTAGGCTATTTCTTCCATGCCTTTATTTGCCAGCTGTACACGATCTGAGTGAAAGACTTGTGCTGAAATTAGGATACACATTTCCCCCCAAGTCCCTGCTCGTGGTTTATGACGTCACCTTCTGACCTACACAACATGGACTTTTAGACTTCTATTGCAATAAACCATGCCTGCCCACTACTCGAGTACTGGACACGTGGAACACTATAATTGGCGCCTGTTCAGGTTTCGAGGACTGCAATAATTGTCTTGTCAACTTTCTTCCACCGTTTAGTCCTTTGAAATATAGCCCTTGGATCATGTACTGACCAAATCAGATGGCTCAAATTGATCTATGCTGCTTACGTATAAATAAGATAGACAATTTCCACAATTCACCACCTTTTATTCGAAATCTTTCTTCATCTTCTCTCTTCTGCATTTTCAAACCCTTTTTCTTTCCTCAGCTCGGAAAGTCATTCTTTTTTAAAAAAAAACATACTCCTTGTGCATATGCTAATTGAGTTTATTTTTTGTGCATCCATAGTCCCGAGGACAGGGAAGTCAGTGACCCTCGGGGGCTAGTATGAAACACTGTCTGAGCTCCCACCTAGTGAGAAGGACTATCTCTAGCTTGTGAATGATGTCACGATGCTGGTGTGTAAGTTGATCGGCAAAGGCCAGACATTAGCCTTAAGAAGGACCCGGGCTTCCCTTCTGGTAGTCCTCGAGCTCCTGCCTTCCCGAGAAGAAGACTCAGAAGCTACTGAAAGTGAGGAGCAAGAGGAGGATGAGGTGCCTTTTGTGCGGAAGAGGCGGGTTCCTGAGGCTGCTCGGGAACCTGATTTAGAACGAGCTGCACCGGGGGCAGCAGTTGGCCCCTCTGGCCAAGGTTACCCATACCCTTATAGGGAATTAGATAGAGCTGTTGCTGACTTTAGGCTAGTTACATTTAACCTGAATCAGCTCGTCCACCGTCACTCTAATAATCCATACCATAACATCACCCTACTCCAGTGCGTGGATCATTTAGTGTTGCACCATGATATGAGTTACCCTAGGGGCACTATTGTTGTAGATAATACCTCAACCTTTAGGTCAACCATTTTTGAGGAGTATGGGACAAATCGTAGGTTGTGGCCTTCTTTGCTCTAGGGCGCCTTTGCCCTTAGATTTAGGCAATATGTAGATGAGTCTAGCCCCGAGGTAGAACCTGAGCCTGAACCTTCTATAATCCATGAAATTTTAGGCTTAGATTCCCCTTCTCCTCCAGTAGTCCCAAGGACAAAGGTCGTGATAATAGACCCCTCCCCCAGCTCGGAAGGTAGGACCTTTATTTATTTCCTTTATATATGTTTCTGACTTTATTTGTGAATTAATTCCCTTTTTGTTCTTTTTAGGCAAAGAGATGGAATGACTCAGAGCTCCTGATCTCCGTACAACTTTCTAGGGCGGAAAGTCTGGCTCGGGTCCTATCGTAAAGAAGCCCCGCTTTACAAAGAAAACCCCTCCTGCGGTAGGAAACACCTCCAAATCCCCTGGTAAGGGGAAAAGCGTGAGCTCAACTGCCCCGACGTCTACCATGATGGAGAAGAGGATTCCTCCTCCTCCTCCTCAGTTCGTGCCTGCTCGAGATCAGGTAATACAAGCTGATCCCCCAACTCCTCCTGTCTCAGTTGCAGCAATGCGCATCCTAGTTGATCCCCAGGACCTGGAGAAGATCCCCAATGCCTTTCAGGGAATCCTCTACGAGACAGCGAGCCACATGGTGGGGCACGCTTATAAAGCCAACCTGAGGGACCTGAGGAAGATAGAAAAGCGGAGCCCGAAGAACGTTTTGGAGTTAGCCTTGGGGATGACCTTCACGGTAAGATATCATTCCTTAGTGAAAATTTTCTCTTCATCTTGCCAAAGTATACATTTAACTTGCCTCTTTATTTTCCAGTCTGCCCTGGATCAGCACCGCAGTATAGCCCAAGCTAGGGCTAGAAATGATGAACTCCAAGTTGAGCTCAGTACTGCCAAGACCGCCCTGACCGCTGCTCAAGAAGGCGAGCAAGCTGCCAAAGCTGCCTTTGCAGCTGCTCAAAAGAGTGAGTACGATGCCAAGTTCGCCCTTGCATCGTATCAAGAAAGCGAGTAGGCCACAAAGATTGCCTTGGATGCTCTCCAGGTCGAGGTTGCTGAGGCCAAAGCAAAACAGCTAGAGGCCAAGGCTGCGGTTAAAGAAGAGAAGACGGTCTCACCGTCCTCCATGGAAGACATGTTGTACCATTGGTGGGCTTTTAAGCAACTTTTCTTTCATGGCTCCTGAGCTTTGGGATCCATATCTTGAAAAATTCAAGGCCCGGATCTTGCAAGAGCCGTCGGAAACAGGGGACGCTTCTATAGCGGGCGAGCAGAAGATCGAGGAGGTCATGTCCTCAGAATGTCCTGGAGAGGCTCAATGAAGTCTTCACTATTTTTCACTTTCCTTTTTTTATTTGTTTGTATACAATTTCCCTTGGGCTTAGTTCGAGGTTTTTCTCCTTGGGACAACTTGAATTTCAATTCATATATCTAACTTTTAATCTATTTTTCTTTTCCTTGATTATCTCTCATGTTTATGCTTTCTTAGACTTGCACATTTGCAATTTTAGGAATCAATTTTTAGATCGGGATAGATATTTTGAGTTTGGTTAAATCCAAATTTAATGTGTTGATTTATATCATACCTATTAAGTGTCAGGCCTTGGACCCGGTTATATCCAGGATTTTAAATATTTTAAACTTAGTTCATATTAGGTTTATTGACATCTCGAGCTTCTAAAAAAGCCATCGAATATTCAATTTTTCTAACTTCTAAGTTTTGGACCTGGTTGTATCCAGGGTTTTAAGTGATTTGAACTTATTTAGTGCTAGATTTATTGACACCTCGAGCTCTTAAAAAGCCGTCGAATAATCAATTTTCCAAGCTTCTAAGTTTCTGGCCTGGTTGTATCTAGGACAGTTTAATACCTGGTTGTATCAAGGATTTTAAGTATTTTAAAAATTTAAACTCAATCGACAACCTTGTTCTAATCCACCTCGGGTTATATTCCCCCCAAGTAACCATAATGTAAAGAATTTCTTGGTTGCTTTTACAAAAATCAATACATGAGCTAATTTATAAATAACCTTATTAAGAAAAAATATTTAAAACCACGCTAACAATAAAAATTACATAATAATCCCCCGTAACTAAGCCTTACATAGATGGTTGGTAATACTACTGGTGATACTTCTTTAAGTGCATGGCGTCCTAGGTCTGTGGGACTATTTCTCCACTAAGCCGAGCTAACTTGAAAGTTCCCTCATGCAAAACTTCCACGATCTGATAAGGTCCTTCCCAGTTCGGACCTAAAGCGCCATCCTTAGGATCCTTGTTTGCCAAAAAGACCCTTCGGAGAACTAGGTCGCCCAATCCAAAACTACGTCTTTTGACCTTAGAATTAAAATAACGAGTGATTTTTTGTTGCTAATGCGCGAGCTGCAACTGTGAATCCTCTTGTTTTTCATCAATAAGATCTAGAGACGCGTTAAGTAGCTCATAATTATGTTCCTAACTGAATGTCCTTAGTTTGTGCATGGCTACCTTTGCTTCGACGGGAAGGACGACCTCACTTCCGAAGGTCAAGGAGAAATGAGTGTGTCCTGTGCAGGTCCTGTGGGAAGTTCGGTATGCCCAAAGTACTTGTGAGAGCTGCTCGGGCCATACTCCTTTGGTCTCATCTAACCTTTTCTAAGGCTCGCATTTAGGGTTTGATTCACAGCCTCGACCTGTCCATTGGCCTGTGGATATGCAACCGAAGAAAAACTTTTAATAACTCCGTGCTTTTCACAGAAATCAGTGAAGAGATCACTGTCTGTAATGACCCAACTATTCTAAGACCTTGGACCATTAGAACTACTAAACATAGCTATTACTTTGAAGAAGATATACACAAGAAATAATAATAATTTAATTAAAACTTCAACATAATATTGTGGAAATTACAAAGTAAAATAGAATTTCGGTATGGGTACCCATTGTTTAAAACATAAAACATAATTTTAAACTAAATAAAATTATTTATAAAACTAAATGTGGAAAATACATAGAAACATAATTTAAAAAAAAACTAAAAATAATGTCATCCACGATCGACTCGCAGCCCATTCATTCCATTCGTTCTTAATGCACAAGTCAAGCCACCGAGAATACTCCTGCCTTCGTAACTAGTTTCCTGCATCACACTAGAAGAAAAAGGAGTGAGCCTAATGCCCACCAAGGAAAATCTACTAAAATATACATAACATAAAACGTAAACATAAGACTATAACAAAACATACACTATAAAACATATATCACAATTCTAACCCATGTACATGGTAAACATTGGGCTTTACTAGCTAAGCACTATAAGCCTCAAAATACATTGAGGTTTGCTAGCTAAGCAACTATAAGCCCCAAGAAACATAAAAACATTGGGGTTTGCTATTTAAGCAACTATAAGCCCCAAAAACATATATATATCATAACATATCATATCATAACATATTATAGCATAATCATATAATAATATATAAGCATATAAAAACTATCATATTTTCCTTAACAAAACTGGGATATTTGAGAACAAATGCGGGACTTGGAACACTCCTAAAACCAACAATAAGAATGGTGAGTATTTCTAACGAGTAAGGAATAAATGTGGAAACTAAACCTTCAAGAAGAAACTTACCAAGAAAGATCTTAAGTTTCAAGAACCTAACCGAAAACCAATATCAAAAGTTAGGATCTGAATAAAAGGAACTAAAGAAAACTAAAGAACTAGACTTAAAGAATAGGAATACCTTAGTTGACCTTATGGATTGGTCTAACTTCAATACCGAAATACACTAAACCTCACTTCCCAAGTATTTTATAAATCTTAAGAATGGCAAAGCATTTTTCCCAAACCAAATGTTTATTACTCTATGGTAGCACTAGCACCTTGGAGTCTCTGATCACATCTTGAAGAATGAGAGGAATGGCTGGGTACTAGGTCCTATTTATAGATGTAAGGAGTGAAACTAACCCCTTTTTGATTTGAATAAAAATATTGAAAATATTTGAATATTCGTCAATCAGAGGCTTAAGACTCAATCAAAAAATTCAGAGGTAGGTCTAAGTAGTTAAGGCTTATTTTTAAATAAGAAAAAAAACAAAGAATTTTAAAATTAACCCACTAAGGGCGATATATCAACCCTATATGGCGATATATCGGCTCTGCCCTAGTCTCAAGCCTCGGTTCGTATGTTCGTGCAACGCCAACGTGTTTTCCGTATCCTTCGTTAGGCGATATATCGGCTCCCATGCTGTGATATATCGGCATACATGAATATTTTAAACACGTAATTGCACCTTTTCAACATAATTTGAATGGGATAACTACTTTGACTGAGTCATAATACGACCCTAACATTTTCTGGTAGATACTAAAGCTTCTATTTCCTTATTTTATCATCAAAATACTTAATTCCTTAATAATCGTGCTTATGACAAGTGTCATATTCTTATTGGCTCTATCTAAACTTTAGGTTATAATAAATAATATATTTAGGACCTGCAATATTAATCAAACCTTATGTTATAATTAATATTCTTAAACTATAGGTTAAACTTATAAAATCCATAATTGTTGCTATGAGTTTCCAACTAAGTCTCGGTTTGAACCAAAATCCACGAAATCTAAAATACTACAACTACTACTACTAACTGTCTAGCTAACTAAGAAAACATTCTGGGACTCTACAATTCTCCCCTACTGCAAAGAATTTCATCCCCGAAATTTACTTACCAAACAATTCCGGATACCGAGCTTGCATGTCCTCCTCCAACTCCCACGTTGCCTCCAGTTCAGAACTATTTCTCCATAGGACTTTGGCTATCAGAATATTCTTCAACCGTAATTCCTTCATCCCTCTGTCTAGGATACTAATCGGCTGTTCCTCGTTACTCAAGTCTTTCTGGAGTGCTATCGTATCATACTTGAGGACGTGAGATGGGTTTGACACATATCTACGTAGCATCGAGATGTGGAAAACATTGTGACTATCTGCTAGAGCTGGCGATAGGGCTAATCTATATGCAACTGCTCCCACTTTGTCCAATATCTCAAAAGGACCTATAAACCTGGCACTAAGCTTGCCTTTCTTCCCGAACTACTTCAAACCTTTCATAGGAGATATCCTTAAAAAGACTTGATCTCCGGCTTTGAATTCCACATCATTTTTCTGACAACTCTGAGCAGCAAGCATACGTTGTCTAATCATTGCTACTGCATCCTGAGCTTCTCTAATAGCTTCAGGTCCAAGAAGTTGCCTTTCTCCTACTTCGTCCCAATGTAACAGCGATTGACATCTCCTACCATAAAGCAACTCATAAGGTGCCATCCCGATCGTTGACTGGTAGCTATTATTGTAGGAGAATTCTATCAGTGGCAAATACATACTCCGTGATCCTCCGAAATCAAGTACACAAGTGCGCAACATATCTTCTAAAATCTGTATGGTATGCTCGGACTGACCATTGGTTTTTGGATGAAATGTTTTACTAAGACTTAACTTGGTACCCATGGCTTGTTTCAAGATTCCCCAAAATCTCGATGTAAACATCGATCCTCTATCGGACACTATTGTCTTAGGGATTCCATGCAGTCTTACTATTTCTTAAACATAAATGTCTGCGTATTGTTTTGCTGTATATGAAGTCTAGGGAGGCAGAAAATGAGCTGACTTGGTTAATCTATCTATTATTACCCAAGCCGAGTCGTGCTACTTATTCGTTCGAGGCAAACCCCTCAAGAAATCCATGGCTATGTCGTCCCATTTCCATTTTGGAATGCTAAGTGGTTTCAATAAGCCTGCAGGTTGCTGATGTTCTGCTTTCACTTGCTGGCATACCAAACATTTACACACGTACTCCACTATATCCTTCTTCATTCCTGGCCACCAATACATTGCCTTAAGATCGTGAGTCATCTTGGTCGACCTTGGGTGAATTGAGTATGGGGTATTGTGCGCTTCTTCTAAAATCTTCACCTTAATCCCTTGATTATTTGGCACGCATACCTGATCCTTATATCTCATTAACCCCTGACTTGATATTGAGAAATTTGTGGCCTTCCCTTCTCTAACTGCATCCATATGTGCTACTAACGTGTCATCATGCCCTTGCCCGATCCGTATTTCTTCTAACATACTTGACTAGATGGACAAGTTAGCCAGTTTAACAATGACTACTTCTATTGCAGCATTGATCAACTCCTACTGTAGCGACTTTTCTATTCCAGCTAATGCTGCTAGACTCCCATAATTCTAGCAGTCATAATCCTTTACTAGTTCTAACCACCTGCGCTGCCTCATGTTGAGCTCCTTTTGCGTGAAGAAATACTTTAGGCTTTTATGGTCCATGTAAAACTCACACCGTTCTACATAAAGATAATGACACCATATTTTTAATGCAAAGACCACCGCTGCCAACTCCATATCGTGTGTTGGATAGCGTTGCTCGTAATCCTTCAATTGCCTTGAAGCGTAGGCTATCACCTTGTCATTTTGCATCAGCACACAACCTAATCCTTGCTTCGACGCATCACAGTAGACTACAAACTTATCATTGGGTGCTGGTACACAAAGTACTGGTGTTGAGCATAGCTTATCCTTAAGCAACTGGAAGCTCTCTTCACACTTATTTGTCCAGTTGAACCTTTGCTGCTTCCGGGTCAGGTTGGTAAGTGGAGTGGCTATCTTAGAAAAACCCTCTACAAACCTTTGATAATAACCTGCTAGTCCCAGAAAACTTCTTACTTCCGATGCATTCTTTGGTCTTGGCCAATCCTTCACAACCTCTACTTTAGATGGGTCTACAAAAATTCCGTCCTTGGATACTATGTGGCCGAGAAATGCTACCTGTGAAAGCCAAAATTCACACTTCTTCACAACAAGGTGAACCTTAAATGTTTCTCATGCTCGACTTTATCCTTTGAGTACACCAAGATATCGTCGATGAATACTATGATGAATTTATCCAAGCAGTCCTTAAAGATCCTATTCATTAAATCTATAAATGCGGCTGGAGCGTTGGTAAGATTGAAAGACATGACTAGAAACTTGTAATGCCCATAACGAGTTCTAAAAGCTGTCTTAGGAATGTCTTCTTCCCGTACCCTGAGCTGATGATACCCAGACCGTAAATCAATCTTTGAGAACACGGTTGCTCCTCAGTATTGATCAAACAAGTCGTCAATCCGAGGTAGCGGGTACTTATTTTTAATCATCACCTTATTCATCTCGCGGTAATCTATGCACATCCGCATACTCCCGTCCTTCTTCTTCACAAATAGAACCGGTGCTCCCCATGGCGAATGGCTCAGTTTAATGAAACCCAAGTCTAGGAGTTCTTGTAGTTGCATTTTTAACTCCTTGAGTTTGGTAGGTGCCATCCGATATGGTGCCTTGGAGATAGGCTCGGTGCCCGGTACTAGTTTAATTGTGAAGTCAATTTCTCGAGTTGGTGGCAACCCTGGTAAGTCGTCAGGAAATACTTCTGGGAATTCCTTTACGATATGAACGTCTCCAACTTTTAACGGTGTTTCTTTTAACGGTGCTCGGACTGTTCCCAAACGTCTCTGTTTTTGGGATTTTGCCGGCACACTTTTATTCAATTTAGGGTGTGCATGATCACACTCGGGCTTATTCCTACCATGTCTTCATGAGACCAAGCAAACACATCTAGATTCCTTTGTAAAAATTTAAGCAGCTCCTTTTTCCTATGTTCGCCAAGATTTTTCCCAATCTTAACGACTCTTGAAGCGTCTTTGGGATCTATATTTATCTCTTCAAGCTCCTCAATAGCTTGGATCTCTGACCTATCCTCGCCCATTCGTGGGTCGATATTATCACTTGGGGCGACGTCTGTATCCTTTGTTTCTTGAGGTTCTTTTGTCCCGGAGGTAGCCTCCACTTCCTGGGACTCCTCACCTCCGTCACTTACGGCCATTGCTTGCTACCCGGGTTGTGTTTTTCCTTTCATGGAAAGGCTATAACATTCCATGGCAGCGAGCTAATAGCCTCTGATAGTGTATATGCCCGCAGATGAGGGGAATTTGATTGCTAGGTGGTGGATAGAGGTTATGGCTTCAAACGCCATCAACACAGGCCTTCCCAAAATTGCATTGTATGCGGTTGGACAATCGATGACCACAAACTCAAGAAGCTTGGAGACAGTTCGTGGACCTTCATCCAATGTTACCACTAATTTGATCGTTATGATAGCTGCCGACCCTTCACCATATAACACATATAGAATCATCGAAGTTGCCTTTAGCTCGATTATAGAAAATCCTATTTTTTCTAGGGTGGACCTAAAGAGTAGATTCACAGAACTTCCATTATCTACTAGTGTCCTCCTAACTCTCTGGTTGGCGAGCTAAACTGTTTTGACTAGAGGATTGTTATGTGGGAACTGGACATAGCTGATATCTTCCTTCGTAAAAATGATTGGTTGTTTTTCCAATTGCTGTTGTTTTGATAACCATTGTTCTGGGACGAACTCTACTCTGTTATGGGATTTCAGTTCGTTGATATATCTCTTTTGGGCACCTCTGCTCGTGCTTGCCAGATGAGGTCCTCTCGAAATGGTGGTTATATCTCCTCCTGTTATCAGAGGAGGATTGTCCAGATTCACCTGAGCTTCGGCTTGATTCACTGGAGCTTCCAGAGCTGACGGAGTGTTTTGTCCAGTGGACTGATTGGGACATGGCCGATTCTGGGCGTACTGAGCCAAAGGTCTTGCTCTGATGAGAGTCTCAATCTCATCCTTCAGGTGTCTGCAGTCATCAGTGTTATGATCGATATCATTGTAGAATCGACAGAACTTTGAAGGATCTCTCTTCTCCCTTTGATTCTTTAACGGTTCTGGCTTCTTCCATGGAAGGCGAGTAGAATTTGCCAAGAAGATGCGTTCTCTAGTATCCGCGAGATCGGTATATGTTGTGTAGACTGGTTTAAATTTCTCCACAGACTTGTTTTTCTTTGTTCCATTCTGGTCACCCTCACCATTTCCCTTTCTCTTATTATTTCCCCCTTGGTTATTCTGGGCAACTGTTTGAGCCGTAGCTGCTATATCAGTTACCACTCCAACGGGCTGGATAAGGACTTGGCTAGTTCCTGCGACAGAAGCTCGCGTGTCTTCTAGATTAATCCACCTTTGAGCTTTGTTCAAGAACTCATCCACCGTATTAACTCCTTTCCTCTGTAGCTCTTGCCACAGGTCACCTCCCATAAGGATTCCCGTCCTCATTTCCATGAGCTTAGAACTCTCATCGGTGTCTCTAGCTCGCACAGCAACATTGGCAAACCTACTTAGATATGCTTTCAAAGGTTCACCGGGTTGCTGCTTTACATTTGCCAGAGAGTTAGCCTTAATCCGAGCTACTTGAGAAGCCCTGAATGCTCTCTTGAAATTAGCGAAAAAGCTCTTCCACGAGCTGATTGAATGCCTCTTGTACTATTTGAATCACTGCCTAGCTGGCCCAATCAGAGTCGAGGGGAATATTAGGCATCTTAGGTCGGGCCCAATGTTGTGGGCCATCATCATGGTGTTGAACATCCCTAAGTGCTCAGACGGATCTCCTTCTCCGTCGAACTTTGACAAATGTGGCATTCTGAAACCCTGTGGATATGCAGTCGTCGCAATATTCGGGGAGAAAAGCTCAAGCTCATCCTCTGAATCACACTCATCTTTCTCCTTTTCCGATAGGAGCCTCTTCATTAGTTCCTCCATCTGGGTTAGCCTTTCGAGGGTTTGGTCCCTGGTTCCTTGGTTATTCCTTGGTTGTCCCTCCAAGTTCAGGCTTGGTTTTGTGGGACATTCCCGTTGTCACGTACTTTGGAAGGACCTCCCCCTTGATGAGTGTAACTAACTCCTTCATTTCGGGCTGAATTTCTTCTCTGTGAGTTTAGGCGATCTCGCAAATCAGGCTGTGGATCGAATTGAGGACTCTGAGTCGAACTCAGGTGATTTATCAGATCGCCTTCGGACCTGCCACTTTGATGGCTTTTAGTGCAATAACTTCCATTAGCGAAGCTCACTGCTCACGGTTGAGGCTGAGGATTTGGATTATTGACATGTGTTCGTGGGATATAAGTAGGGGCAGACGGAGGAGGATTTCTCCTGCTGTCCCCACAAGCAGGAATCTTCCGTGCAGAACGAGGTGATGTCAGATGTCTTATGGGTGATGGGGGATGCCTGACTGGCGAGGCAATTCTTGTTCCGTCAGGGCGAACTAAATTGGCTCGTGGTCTCTCCGCCCCACCATTTCTAGCCCTTTGCGTCTGGCAATCCGATTGCTATGTAAGAGGGTTGGCTGTAATATGTTGTCTCAGTGAACCTGCTCCAGCCCCTCCTCGTGGGTTGCCATGGGTATTCCTAGGCACGTGTGACGGGTGGTACAGAACTTGGGGTCGCGGTTCTAACCGATCGACTAACTTTCCGATGACCCCTGGGAGGGCCACTAGGTTGAGCATTTTGGAGATCTCGCCTGTGGGCATATAACTTGGGGTGGCAGTTCTGACTGACCGACTTGGTTTGTATCGGTTATTCCTGTGGGACTTATGAGACCCACTTTGCCTCTTTCCTAAACGTCGGTTTCAAGAGGAGGCAACCGAGCCAAAACCTCCTCGATTTTCATGTTTGCCTTAGCAATATGGCTTCTTAACTGCATGTTTTCCAGTTCTATCGCAGTTAAGTAGTCTGGGTTTGGATTCGGCGGTAATGACGTCGAACTCCCAGTATCACCGTGGCCCACCGGTTACTTTCCCAGTCGTTGTTGAACTTCAGGGCCATGCTCCTTTGAAATAGCGGTATGGTGGGCCTCCTTTCCACAAGGCTGTTCCATCTCATTGTTGTGCATCGAGTGAGTGACCACCATGATGAGATTTGATTGGGATTTTTATGAAAGCACTAATCTCAACTCTCAGCAGTAGCACCAAACTGTTGATGCAGTTTTTCGCCAACATAGAATTAAGAAAATAACAAGGTTGAATTAGTGCTTGATGATAAACCGAAGTAAGAAAATAACTCTCAAGAACACTGGTCTTTTTACGTGGTTCAGTGGTTAAAATCCATCTAGTCCACGAGTCTATATTATTACTGTTTTTCTCTCTCTATTTTGACAGAGTTTTGGTATTACAGAATAATCGTCCCTCTTCTTGTCCAATATTCTCAGTATTCATAGAGAAATTTCTTGGACAGGTTTGGGTAACCACGTGAGTCAATCATGGATTTACATATTTATTACATTTTGTTGACCCTCAAATTGGTCAACGACGCGGAGTCAGATAAACGATAGAAAATGAAAGGACAACAAGATGAAATTCAAATGGAAAGCAAACGACACAAACGATTTATAGTGGTTTAGCCCCAATTGGATGGTAATGACCTACGTCCACTTAGTGCTCTTATTGATGTTGAATCCCAACATTGTGATCAATGAATTAGGGTTCATGAGTTTCACAAGACTTAGGAAGATTACAACTTCGGTGAATAATCACACTATATTCTTCTCTCTGAGTACAAAGATCAAAAGTTCAAAAGTCCTTTCCCTTGAGCCCTTTGAGTCTTATTTATAGGCTCAAGAAAAATATCTGGGCCCATGGGCCTTAATTACAATTAAGACTTGCGTATCAAGGTAATAAAAGAAAATACAATTAACGCAAATATTACAAGATTGCATATCCAAAAGAAAGTAAATGAAAGTATGCGACCAGACTGGTCGCACCTAAGCGCGAGGCTTGATAAATCAATAAATTTCTAGTCGATGGTCGAACAGGATTCATTCACTCAAAGTTGTCACGTGCATGCCACGTGTAGGTAAATTCTGCCACGTCATCAGAAGCAGTTTTTGGGAAAACATTTGCCCCAAGTTTATTTTATTGCAACCAGCATAAAGTAAACTTAGACAACCGACCTTTTGTATGCCTTGTCAAATCTGTCAGAGCTGCCCATGCCTTTTCGAAAAAGGTAATTAATCATATCTTTGCAATTTCTTGAAAGTGGTCTGACGACTATTACACTTACCCATGGCTTGGAAAGTTACCCCTTATGATTACTTAGGTAACTGCTCCTCGATCAATATAAATAACCCTCCAAAATCAATTTTTACTTTTTACTTTCTCCTCAAGAACACTGAAGAACAAGGCACAGAAAACTCAGAAACTCAGACGATCTTGATGATTCCACGAAGTTTCTGCCCAGCCACCTGACTTAGCATCTCAGAGATTTACTCCAATCTTCATCTAAGTAAGTTTCTCAAACTTTTCAGTCATTGAGATGCCATGCAATATCTATTTCAGACCTTGAGTTCTTGAATGTTCTTGGAAGAAACTGTTTTGGGGTAAATGGGTACGTAAGTTCGAGCATAATAGGATAAGGATATAACATTTCATGAGGCTTAGGAATCAGTTCGGGAGTTAGGACTATTAATTTAGGGCGTAAAATCGAAGTAAAAATTTGATTTTTAAGCATATAGAAAAAAATGGGGTTTTCCCGCCCCAACTTAGAGTCGAAAAGTTTTTTCAGAAAAACTTTTCACTTCTGCTTTTTAATCCATTTTCTGAACTGTTCGTATAGAATTTAGTGTTTTTGTTAGAATGCTGCCGGTCTTATAAAAGCTTAGCTTTAATACACGAGCAACGTTATTCTAACTTTTCCATTTTCTCGGTACTTTGGCCATAGATTCTCATCTCCCCTTCTCTGTTCGTAGATCTTCATGCACGACCCGTGGGGAGGTGAGAGGCCGATCGACGACGACTTGCTCGCCCAGTTGCTCGAAGATTAGGAACAGACGTCGTTACTAATCTTGGAGATTCCTTTTTTCCACAACTCTTCAAGTAAACCTTCGACCATTCCAGCCAACACAAGTCGCGTAAAGTCCACTGCTCAGAAGAAAAGGAAAACAACCTCTCCTCCTGCCAAACAACCTGTTCCTCGGGCTAAAAATCCTTCGACCAACCCTTCACCCGAAAGCACATCCTAGCCAAAAATCCAAACAAAAGCCCGCCTTTGAGACGTCCTTCGACCAGAGGTCGAATGGTACGTTGTACCTCCTAGCAATATTACTGTTAGGATGGTAACGAATTACCTCAAGAAGTACAGACTTCTTGGGATAACCCTGATAAAACCATCCATTGACCAGTGGGAAAATCTTCCTGGAGGCGCCTTCAGTGCCTGGTCGAGATACCATATTGAGGCAGGGGCAACCTTGCCTCTTCATCCTTTTTTACAGGGAGTGGCTAATTATTTCGAGGTCGCTCCCTTTCAAATAACTCCAAATGGGTATAGAGTTCTTTCTGCTCTCTATATCCTGTACAACCATAAGAAGTGGCCCATTCCGATGCCACACGAGATCAATTATTTGTTTGATCTCAAGTCCAACCCCAATTACAACAACACGGGGTTCTTTCACTTCTACCACCAGGAATCTGCTCGCACTTTCTTGAGCGATATTACCCATAAGTCCAACGTGGGAAAGTACTTCCAGGAGTAATTTTTAACAACAGACCTGCTCGCCAACAATCTGGCCTTCACAGAAGGAGGTAAATCACTGATTCACTGGTCATTCAATTTCCTTTAGCTTTTCTGCACATTCCTTAAAACTTTTATGCCATTCAGGTCCATGGTATCGACCAGCTCCTACTCCAGAGATGGTGATACGAGCAGCATCTTTGGCCAGCATGATCGACATAGAAAAAAGCGTCAAAGAGCTGGTCACAGAGGCCAATCTAAGGCTAGTCGGCCTTCTGACACCTCACCAGGATGTGAGGGAATCAATAGCAGGGAGTGCCACCGGTGGAGAATTCCCTGAGCAACACCAAGATGTGTCACAACCCCCAATGAGGGGGGCAATGGGAGTGACCATCAGGGAACCCTCTAGCGCTCCGCGAGTAGCTGCTGCTCCATCTTCACTAGGAAAGGGCAAGCAAAAGGCTTCTGAGCATCCCGAGCCTATTCTAGAGTCTTCAGATGAGAACGGTACTGACTTCTCACTCTTAGACAGTTTACCCATTCCCTATCATTTATTTGACGGGGATGACAACTTTACATACACACCTAATTTAAATTTAGACTTCTTCAACCAAGAGAGTGAGTGTAGCAGTAACATTATAAATAATGTAGCAACCAGTAGTTGTAGCTCAGGTATTTTACTTATAATTTCTTTGCTCTTATTTCCTTGACTTAGTATAAACCTCTAATTATATCTCTTGACTGTTTGTATGTTTCCTTCCTTGCAGACATGCCTGCTGAGAGAGCCTTCGACCTGTATACCAATCCAACGAGCAAGACAAAATCTAGCAGACACCAACCTAGGGAGGGCTGTAGCGACCCCTCTGGAAAGAGTGCTCGAATGGAAGACCCTCCTACACCAACTCCTGCCAAAGAGACGACTTCTCCCCCAACTCCTGTCAATCAAAATCCACTAGCTTCAGCTGAACAAAATCCTCCTACAGCTCTTGCTGACATCACTCCTCTAGTATCCACTGACCAGACACCTTCTAGTCATCCAGAAAAAGCTCCAGGAGAAGCTCTCACAAACATGGTCCTTAACTCAGCCAAAGATAGGCTGACTAAGCTAACAAAGCACCGACGCAACCGAGAGGCCATCCACGAGACTGAATCTATGGAGGTCAACCAGATCTTCAACTGTGCGCTGAATGAAGTGCTTAGCGTAAGTCACCGTTATTCTCATGCTTTACCAATTTACCTTGTCAATTTACTCCCACTAACAACTTTTTCTTTTTCTGGTCGCAGGGAGTTCTCACCATGAGCTCTGGTTGGCGGCGCTCAAGGGCATTAACTGCTCAGTTCGATTAGAGACTCAACGATCAGCTCAGCATGGCTGAGGCCAAACATGTCGAGCAACTCAAGGAGGTCGAGGCGAAGCATACTGAAGTGTTACAAATAGCTGAGGCCAAACTTGCCTCTCTCTCGAAGAGCTGAAGAAGAAGGAAGCATCAATTACCAAGGTCACTGCTTCCAGGGAGAAGTATAATGAGGCATTGCTGATCAACTATCGAGAACCCAACAAACTCCAAACGGAGCTGGAGATAAGCCGCAAGGAGACTACTGATCTAGAGGAGGCGAACGCCCGCAACCTCGAGAAATATGAGGGGGGTGGTGTTTCTACATGTTTTGGAAATGCAACCCCAACGCTGACTTTTCCTACCTACCAGATCATATAAAGGAGGCTGAGCTGGCGAGGTGCGCTGCTCGCTTAGAGGAAGAGAAGGCTCAAGGGTCTCCCGAGATCCTCTCTAGCAACAAGCATTGAGGGTGCAATGAAGATGCTGGGGTCACAGTCGATCAGCAGCTACAAGAGCCTCAGAAGGATCCTCCAGCCGCTTCATAACTTTATCTATTTTTTTTAGGTTTTAATTTAAGACAAAAACTATGGTTCGTGATGTCAAGAAAATTTATATTTTTGTTGCTGCACGGGCACCTTTTCCTTTTAACAGACAATTACATCTGAGCAGTAACTGCTCGTGGTGTAAAAGGTTTCTTTTTTTTTTATATTATAATATTCTTACTTATTATAACATCTATTCGCATGAACAAACTTAGCATAGTACTTTGCTTTGATTTAACAAAATTAATTTTTTTTTAAAAGTACTCTAAGTACCGTAGCATGCTTTCACTTATTTTGCTCGTGTGTTTACATATGCTTATTGATATGATTTGCCTGCTAGGTGCATTGTATTCCCTCAAGTGATTGAGGAGATTAAGGTCCTCGGTCACTTGCCTTGACCAAGACCTGTTCGAACATTTCTGCTCGTAATAAAGATATGTAAACAATGATAATATGGCAAAACAACACACGTAATGAGCAAATACTTGTAAAAAATACAATAGTTGGCAAGAGTGACTGGCTGTGCGCAGTCCCTTATATTTATCGTAATACATGGAAAATCGTGTCTGTATGAGTGATCAAAAATTGATCTTACACTTATAAGAGATCAGTCACATAATTAACTAACCTTTGTTCATAAAATTATAAAAAGTAAAATTAATACAAGTCAATTCTTTAAGGAGAATTGTTTATTGATAGTACTTGCGTAGGTGTTCTCCATTCCAATAACGAGGAATGAGATCTCCATTTAAGCGAGCAATTTTATAGGTGCCTGGATAGAGGACTTCTTCTATTTTGTATGACCCTTCCCAGTTGAGTCCAAGTACTTCGGCAGCTTGATCGTGGGTGTTAAGGAAAACTCTTCTAAGTACCAGATCTCCCACATTAAATTTTCTTTCACGTACTTTAGAGTTGAAATACCGGGCGACCTTTTGTTGTTAAGCTGCTACTCGGAGTTGGGCTTGCTCGTGCCTTTCATCGACCAAATCCAAAGATTCCATCAATAATTGACTGTTGGAGTCTTGATCGTATGTTATCCTTCGATGCGATGGCGGATCCAATTCAACAGGAAACATAGCTTCATATCCATATGCCAAGGAAAATGGAGTGTGACCTATTGCTGTTCGATGGGATGTTCTATACGACAAGAGGACTTCACGCAACTGTTCTAGCCATGCCCCTTTTGCTTCTTCAAGCCTTTTCTTCGGAGTATCCTTTAGTGTCTTGTTGACAGCCTCAACTTGTCCATTTGCCTGTGGATGAGCTACTGAAGAAAAGATTTTGATAATTCCGTGTGTTTCGCAAAAATCGATGAATAGATCACTATCAAACTGTGTGCCATTGTCTAAGACAATTTTTCTTGGCAATCCATAGTGACACACTATGTTCTTGACCACAAAATCCAGCACTTTTTTGGTCGTTATGGTTGCAAGTGGCTCAGCTTCGGCCCACTTTGTGAAGTAATCAACAACCACCACGGCGTATTTGACGCCGCCCTTTCCTGTGGGCAAAGACCCGATTAAGTCTATTCCCCATACTACGAACGACCACAGACTTTGCATCTACTTTAGCTCATTAGGGGCTACTCGCAGAATCTTGGGAAATCTCTGTCACTTGTCGCATTTTTGAACAAAGTCCAACGAGTCTTCATTCATTGTTGGCCAGAAGTACCCTTGCCTTAGGATCTTTTTCGATAAACTCTGCCCCCAGGGTGATTCCCACAGAAACCTTCATGGACCTCTCACATTAATTCTTTGGCCTTTTCCTTTGAGACACACCTTAGGAGTGGCATTGAGTACCCCCCTTTGTAAAAAATTCCGTCGACCAGGAAAAATCGAGCAGACTGCCTTTGGAGGGCCCTTGCTTTGTTTCTATCTATCGATAGCGCTCTGTGCGTCAAGTACTCAATAAAAGGCGCCATCCATGTATCTGCTGCCTGAATTAGCAGAGAGGTTTCTTCTGTGTTGATGCTTGGTGAGGACATCCGTTCAACATGCACTATATTCAGGGTGTCATCATCCTTTGTACTTGCTAATTTGGCTAGAGCATCAACGTTCGATTTCTGGTCGCGAGGTACTTGCTGGAGAGTATACATTTCAAATTGTGCCAACAAATCTTTTGCTTTGTTCAAGTAAGCAACCATATTCAGACCCCGAGATTGATATTCTCCAGTAATCTGATTAGCCACCAACTGGGAGTCACTATAGATTTCAAGTGACTTTATGTTCATATCCTTGGCTAATCGTAAACCTGCGTGCAGCGCTTCATACTCGACTTCGTTGTTGGACGCTGTGAAGTCGAATCTGATTGCGTAGTGGAATCTATGTCCTTCAGGTGTTACCAAAATCACTCCAGCTCCAGCGTGGTGTTCATTAGAAGAGCCGTCTGTGAACAACTTCGAAGAGGGAGTTTGGCTTTGAGGCTCAGGCTCTTTTGTCCGTTCGCTGTCTGGAAGCCCAGTGAGCTTTGTGAAAAAGTCGGCTAGAGCTTGTCCTTTTATTGCTACTCGTGGTAAGTACAAAATTTCAAACTGCCCAAGTTCGACTGCCCATTTCAATAATCGACCAGCGGCCTCTGGTTTCTCCAGGACTTACCGTAGGGGCTGGTCGGTTAGTACTGTGATGTTGTGAGCTTGAAAGTATGGCCGCAACTTTTTAAAGGCTAAGATCAAGTAATAGGCTAATTTTTCGATGGGCGGATACCGCATCTCTGCTCCTATTAGCCTTTTGCTTACATGATATACCACTTTTTGCACATTTTTCTCCTCTTTTGACAAGACAACACTAGCAGCATATTCTGTGACTGCCAAATAGATGAACAAAGTTTCTTTTTCAACTGGCTTTAATAAGATCGGTGGCTGCAACATATGAGACTTTAAAGCCTGGAAATCTTACTCACATTCCTCTGTCCATTCGAATTTCTTATTCCCACTATGTAGATTAAAAAATGGGACACACTTGTTCGTTGATTTGGAGATAAATCTACTTAGAGCAGTAATCCTTTCGGTTAAACTTTGAACATCTTTTATCTTTGTTGGAGATTTCATATCAACAGGGCCTTGATTTTTTTGGTATTAGCTTCAATTCCTCGCGAGTTCACTATAAATCCCAAAACTTTCCCTGATCCAACTCCGAAAGAACACTTGAGGGGATTCAACTTCATCTGATATTTGTTTAAGACATTGAAGCACTCTTGCAAGTCCCTTACGTGTTCTTCTACCTTTTTTGACTTAACCAGCATGTCATCAACATATACTTCCATGTTTGTTCTGGTCAACTCTTTAAACATGTGATTGACTAGTCCCTGGTAAGTCGCACCAGCGTTTTTCAAACCTAAGGGCATTACTTTGTAACAGTAAAGCCCTGTATCGGTCTGAAAGCTAGTGTGATCCTCATCAGGTGGGTGCATACTGATCTGATTGTACCCAGAGTATGCATCCATAAATGATAGGATCTCGTGCCCTGAAGTGGCATCGACCAGCTGGTTGATCCTTGGGAGAAGGAAACAATCTTTTAGGCAGGCTTTATTAAGATCTGTGAAATCCATGCATGTTCTCCACTTGCCATTCAGCTTGGGTACTAGTACGGGATTAGAGACCCACGATGGATAATATGCTACCCTGATGAATCCGTTCTCCTTTAGCTTCTCGACTTCTTCCTTTAAAGCTTTTGATCTATCTTTGTCGAGCAGCCTTCTTTTCTGTTGCATTGGTGGGAAGCTTTTATTTATGTTAAGGACATGGCTGATAATTGCTGGGTCAATTCCAACCATGTCCTTATGCGACCAGGCAAAGACTTTCTGGTTCTTCTTAAAAAATCCCACCAACTTTTGTTTTATTGTTGTCTCTAAGTTTTTACCGACTTTCACAACCCTGGTCGGATCTGCCTCATCAAGTTGGACCTCTTTAAGGTCCTCGATCGGTCCTACTTCTTCATCGAAATCCCCAAAGCGAGGATCCAAATCCCTATCCTCACTTTGGGCAACACCCTATTTGGTGATGCGCTCACCTAATTGGGCTTGTATTTCATTGGCCAACTGCAACTCTTTTCTGACGTGTTCCCTTGATCCACCTCTCTTTGCCTTAGATATCTAGAAATTATAGCATTCCCTCACTTCTCCCTGGTTTCCCAACACGCATCCTACCCCTGCATCAGTTGGGAATTTCATGGCAAGGTGCCAAACCGAGGTTACAGCTCGCATATCGACTAGAATAGGCCTTCCAATTACAGCATTGTACGCGAAAGGACAATCAACTACTATAAAAGTAGTGAGTAATGTCCTGTTCGCGAGTGCAATTCCTGCTGTAACCGGAAGCCTAATCAATCCTGTTGGTGTGAGCCCTTCGCCAGAAAAACCATAAATGGTTTGGTTGCATGGCTCTAGGTCCTTCATGGATAACTTCATTATCTCTAGTGAAGATTTGTACAACATATTTACTGAGCTCCCTGTGTCAGCTAACACCCTTTTTACCATCATGTTGGCTATCTGGACGTCCACGAACAGAGGATCCGAGTGAGGAAATCGGACATGCTACGCATCAAGCTCAGAGAAATTTATCAGCTCTTCCTTTGTTCGAGCTTTTTTGGGAGTTCGTTCCTCCATATTCAACATCTCAATGTCCTGGTCGTGGCATAAGGTTTGAGCGTATCACTCCTTCGCCTTCCCACTATCTCTTGGAAGGTGTGGGCCGCCACAGATGGTTAACAACATACTTGCCACAGGGGCTGGCTGTAAAGGAGGCGAGCGTTGGCGTACAGGCGCCTTCTCGTTGCCTTCTTGAGCCTCTCGCTGAGAACCTGTCGTGGCTCGCACGCATCTCCTCAGGTGTCCCTATCTGATAAGGAACTCAATCTCATCTTTCAGCTGGTTAGACTCATTAGTGTCATGACCATAGTCGTTGTAGAAACGAAAAAAATTTGTTGTGTCTCTCTTGGAGATATCCTTCCTTATTGGTGCTGGTCGCTTATAAGGGACAGTGGAGCTGGTTGCTTCGTACACCTCTGCTCTGCTCACAAGGGCTGTGTAGTTTGTGAATCTTGGCTCGTATCTGTTAGCCTTAGGGTACTTGTTGTCGGACGCCGAAGGCTCACTATTCGCCCTCTTTCCCCCATTTCACTATTCACCGGATCGTATACAGTATCCGGGTCTTTGAGGATCCGCGGACACGCCAAATCTCCAAATTACCACGAGCTGGATATATTGTCGAGCTCGTACTCTGGAGGCCGTGCCTTATAAATATTATAAGCTTGCCCTTATCAATTTATGCATCCCTAGCTCGGACAACCATAATGAAAACCGTGCTATCTACGTGGAGAATACATGGACTCCCAGGCTATTTCTTCCATGCCTTTATTTGCCAGCTTTACACGATCTAAGTGAAAGACTCGCGCTGAAATTAGGATACACAAAAAAGGTAAATAGAAATCCAAGTGACTACATTAACCCCTGGATAGAGGAATTAGTTCATATCAGACATAATCACCATAACATTCAAATATTTTTTCATAGAAAATTCCCTAAAGAACTAAGATGAATAAGAAATCTAGAGAACAGTAAACAGATAAATCAAGTAGCCTCCTTATGGTTTTTTTTCCTTCAGAAATCATCATAATGATGTTTAAATAGTAATTTGTGCTTTGGATGTGAATTCCTGCTTTTTCCCCTGCATAAAATGCCCTTTTATGCAAAATACGCCTCTCAAGAGTCGTGACTCTATAATGAAGCACCGCAGCCCGTGTCCGAAATCTAGAACTCTCTCGTCTTTGACTTGATCAAGCACCGCGGATCTAATAGACCTGTGTCACAGCTCAAATTCATCAACCAATAGCGTCGCGGCTCTCAAAGGCAGCGCCTCAACCCTTTGCTTCTCGATAAATTGACCTTTTTGTCTAATTTCAGTGCCGTGGCTTTAACTCCAAGCGTCGTAGCTCAAATGACTTTTTTTTCATCAAATTCCATGTTTTTAACACCAAATGCTGTCATTTATCAATTACGTCCCATAAATCTGAAATATTATCAAACACAGGCAACAAAATTTCATACTGCACAAAAAATTACTAAATAAACCTCAAAAATTAAATAAATATCCCTTTAAAACAATATAAAAACTACTCTATCAAACTCCTTCAAACTTAACTTTTTCTAGTCCTCGAGTAAAATCTATTGACACTTTCTAAGACAAACTAATCACAATCATGAATCAAGTTTACCTAACAAACCTCCACCTTATGAAAACCATGCAATGCAAGCTCAGAATGTCCAACTACATTTCATCTAGAATTTCAGTAAAATCAATTCAATAATCAACTTCAAGCTTTGCTATGCAAATCAGCCTTACCCAATAAATAACACACAATCACAATACTATATGTTGTCAAATCTTCCAAATCATTCCATCAAAACCAAGTATTTCATATGCTTGCATAATTCATCGATCTCCCTTAATATGATAACACATGCTCAAGAATCAGAAGGACTTTTAAGCTTATAATGAAAGGCTACGGTAAAAGTAGATGAAACTGTCATTTAAGCTAAATTATACCATAAACACACAACCAAACAAACCATTATTGTATTAATTGCAAACCCCAAAAACAATCCCAAATTTCCAAATTTTCTTACTTTGAGAGAAAATTCAATTAATGAATTTTTTTTCTAATGATACTACACTCCCCCAAACTTATTTATTTGTATTTTCAATTGGAGTGTAGTTCATTTTCAATATAATTTTTGTTTTTTTTCTCTCATTTTTTATTCTTCTCTTGACACAAATTTCTAAATATAAACCTCGTTACAAACCATCTCCCTATCACTTTTCATATGCTCATGGTATATCAAAGGGAAGGAAAAATAACAAAGTTTCAAATAAGCTCAAAATAAATGTCTAACAAAAAGAATCATATTAGGCTCAAAATTGGGTAAATGGGGATTTAATAAATCAAGGTTAGCTTGAAAGGCACAAATGGTTCAAAGAATTGCCTAAATCATCTTCCTAAACTTGTATTATTCCAATTTATGCTTAATCAACAAATTATGTAAGTTCTAGCATATTTTAAAAATTTTGATCCACAAACCCACTTAACAAGCATATACTAAAGGATTGTAAGAAATTTATTAATCAAGTCTTTTATGAAAATTAAGCTTAGATCAAAGCTAATCACTAAATTACTTTCACCAAGCACACATATTCACATAGTTTGTAAAAAAAAATCACTCACATCACATGGTTATCAGTATCATTGACTTTCAAAACAACTTGATTCATAATTATAGACACTAAAAAAACCAAAAACAAAACAAATAAAACTAAAATGAACAAAAAAAAAAACAAAGTAATCCCTTCCCCAAACATAAATAACACATTGCCCCCAATGTGTTAAAAAAATTTAAAAAGGAAAAGAAAACTTACCCAATCACCACATCAGTATGGTGGAGGAGGCAGTTGCTGCTCATAAGGGTGAAACTTTGGAGGATATTGAAAATATGGCTGCTGCACGTCATTCAGGTTCCAACGACCGACCAAAACATTCAGTTGATCGGCGTGTGTATGCTCATATACATTCCTGGCCATCCAGTATTGTTGCACTTGGTTGTTTTGCTGAATAATATAATTCAACTAAGCATTTGTATACTGAACATGAGGATTAATTGGTCCACCAATTGCCACTATTGGATCCTCATCCATAGTAGCTACTACATTGTCCTCTGCATCCGCTAGTTCCTCTGGTTGAACAGCCTTAGCACGCGACCGATGACCTAATCTTTGTTCCTCTGGATTAGGAACAGCTATAGGTGCAGAATACCCATAAACAACACTCAGAGTAATAATACCTTAGACCCGTCCTTTAACATCAGTCGGATGCATTGGAACTCCATAAGTTTCATACAGATCCGTAATGAAAGATCCATGATCCAATCCACCAGTTTTCGTGAGCCGACAAATAAATCCAATACTATTTCGCAGCTGTTTTCCCACATTAATTTTCATCCCCTTCATGATTGGATAAACCATCAGCAATATATCCATAGCAATATCAAAAAAGTGTGATGAAGGAATCAACTAAGCACTCACAAAATACAATAATGCACGTGTTATTCGAGTTAGCTGACACTGATACATATGTTTGGGCTCATCATGTGTATAAGTCACTCTGGCTCCATGACAATCAATGAACTCTGACACCTCCTCATAATCAATCGTAGTGTGTAAGAATGCATTATACTCATCTTGTTCATTTGGGTAAGACTGCAGCTCATAAAAATTGTTGAACGTCACAGCACTAACCGACACCCACTTCCCCCTCAAAAAATATGTATTATTCTCTTGCTCAGGCTAGTTCGCATAAAACTCATATAAAAGAGAAACATTAGGTTTAGGAATGCTGTCCACATTGAACAATGATTGCCAACCTCTATCTTGAAGGATAACTCTAGTAGGCTCATAGGTTGGGTCATCAAAAGGCGAATTCTGATAATCCATTCCTCTTTCTAGAACTAAACTTTGTTTCCTTAATCTATCATGTCTATCTTGAGCCTTTTTTCTCACAAACTGTGTTCTATCATAAGAAACTACCCCCTAGCTGATGATGCTTCATGGCTCGATCTCTTAGGTCCCATTACACTTCTTAACACGTAAATTATATAAAAATTTTGACAGCACCTCCCCTCATTTTTTCCACTTCCCAATTCAACAAAATACCACAAATCACACAAACAAACTTTTCAAACCAACACTCAACAACCAATCTAAACAATACAACGTTTAACCACCCAAATCACAATAATATATTGTAAAAAGCACCAAAATATTCAGAGAATAAGAGAAAAATAATTACCCACAATGAAGATTAGATGAAATGCAACAAACTCTCCCAAGCATTCAAAATTAGGGTTTTGAATTGTGAAAATGTAATTAAAAAGGGATTTAAGCCAAAGTGATGATGGAAAAATGGTTGAATCAAGGTTATATAAAAATTATAAAAGAAATTGTGGGAAAATTGGATGGGTTGGCCTGAAACAATAGTGTAATGAAGGTGGGATTTTGCAGAGAGAAGAAAAAAAATAATGAAGGGAGTGAGGAAAAACCCAAAATACTTATAGTTTATAGCTATTTTGCGACTAAGCGTCGCGGCTCAATGTTAGGGCACCGTGACCCGTGTGAAATTTTGGGTTTAAATTATGGGGATGCGCGCTGCGACTCAATGTTAGGGCACCGCGGCGCCTGGGAACTTACGAAAATCCCTAGGCTCAGTTAAAATTGACTCCTCCTCCTCCTTCGTTTTCTAAGCTCTCTGACTTCATGTAGGGCCGCGACTTACAAGCTCAAGTTGCGACTTGACCTCCAGACTAATTTGAAAACTACCTTTTCACAAATTGCATGGTTTGTACATACAATTTACTCAAAAAATAAATAAATCCTTACGAATCCAAAATGAAATTAAATAAAAAATTTCAACTAATTAAGAATTAAACAAAAACATAGAAAAAATAAATTATAGGAATGCCTCCTACAACGCTATCGTTAACGTCATTTAGCCGAATGCTGAATACCCCATTCAAAGGGATTCCAAAACCATCACAGACTTGCATTTTTTCCACCGGGCCTTCCAAATAATGCTTCCATCTCTGACCATTCATCTTAAAGTGTCCAGTCTTCTCGCTATGAATTTTCACCGCTCCATTTGGCAATGAGACAACAACGGTGTATGGCCCGACCATCTCGACTTTAATTTTCCCAGAAAAAGCTTCAATCGAGAATTAAATAATAACACCTTGTCTCCAAGTTGGAAATCCTTCCTAATTATCCTTTTATCATGAAATTCCTTAAAAAATTATTTATAAATCTTTGCATTTTCATAGGCTTCAGTTCGAAATTCATCGAGCTCATTTAACTCTAGAATCATATTCTGTCCTGCCATAAAGAGATCAACATTAAGCTTTTTGAATGCCCAGTAAGCTCTGTGCTCAAGTTTCATCAGTAAATGACATGCATTTTTAAACACCATTCGACACAGTGACATACCGATCAGAGTCTTGAAGGCTGTGCGATATGCCCACAGTGAATCATCAAGCTTTTTTGACCAATCCTTCCTTGATGTATTTAAAGTCTTCTCCATGATACTTTTTATCTCTCGATTTGGCACTTCTACTTGGCCCTTTGCAAGGGGATAATAGAACAAGGCCTTTCGATGATGAACTCCGTAAAGAGTGCCTAGAGTAGTGGATGACTTGTTGTAGAAATGACTTCCTCTGTCACTAATAATTGCTCTTGGAGTACCAAACCAGGTAGAAATATTTTTATGAATGAATTTAAGTACCTCTTTACCATCAAAAGTAGGAGTTTCCATAACTTCCACCCATTTAGAAACATAATATATTGCCAGCAAAATGTACTTGTCATTATAAGATGATGGGAAAGGTCCCATAAAATCTATTCCCCACACATCAAACAACTCAACTTCTAGAATTCCACTCATCGACATTTGATCTCTTCTTGATATGTTACCAGTCCTTTGGCACCGATCACAACTGTTGAACAAGGCACTAGCATCTTTGAATAATGTAGGGTAATAAAACCCACATTGCAAAACTTTTGTTGTTCTCCTTGTTCCTCCAAAGTGACCGCAACAATGTAAAGTGTGGCAATGAGTAAGAATGGAAATCATCTCCTCTTCTGGGACGCATCTTCTAATTACTTGATCAACACAATGATGAAAGAGAATGGGCTCATCGTAATAATAATGCTTGACTTCCGAATAGAACTTTTAAGTTGTTGCCTTGACAGATCTGGAGGCATAACTTTAGCTACCAAATAATTGAGATAATTAGCAAACCACCACAACTTTTCTTCCCTTTCAATAGAAAATAACTGTTCATCCAGAAAGTTTTCATCAATTTGTTCATCTTTCTCATTAGGCTCTTCTTCTTTTTCCAATCTAGATAAATGATCTGCTACTAGATTTTCTGTCCCATTTTTGTCACGAATTTCCATATCAAACTCTTGCAATAATAGGACCCATCGAATCAAGCAGAGATTAGTATCCTTCTTGGTCATAAGTTACTTAATAGCAGAATGATCTATGTAGACAATCACCTTATTACCAATTAAATATGGCCTTAACTTATCGAACGTGAAGACAATTGCAAGTAATTCATTCTTAGTAGTTGCATAATTTAATTGAGCATCATTAAAGGTTCGACTAGCATAATAAATTGTTCTGAATACCTTGTCAACTCGTTGTCCCATAACTGCTCCTACTGCATAATCGCTCGCATCGCACATAAATTCAAAAGGAAGTTCCCAATTTGGTGATACAATAATAGGAGCAGATACCAATTTCTCTTTCAGCATGTTAAATGCCCTTACACATTCAACATCCAATTCAAACACCACACCATTCATAAGTAGAGTGGATAATGGCTTCGAAATCTTAAAAAAATGCTTTATAAACCTTGTATAAAATCCAGCATGGCCCAAAAAACTATGAACACCCTTAACAGACACCGGTGGAGGTAAGTTTTCTATTGTAGATATCTTGGCCTTGTCTACCTCAATACCATGGCGTGAAATTTTGTGGCCTAAGACTATTCCTTTTGTCACCATAATATGACATTTCTCCCAATTTAATACTAAGTTTCACTCCTCACATCTTTTCAAAACCCTCTCCAAATTAGCCAAACATCCATCAAAATAGGCCCCAAAGACTGGAAAGTCATCCATAAAGATCTCTATACCTTTTTCCACAATGTATGAGAAGATAGACATCATACATCTCTGAAATGTTGTTGGAGCATTACATAACCCAAATAACATTCTCCGAAATGCAAATGTTCCATAAGGGCACGTGAAAGTGGTATTTTCTTAGTCCTCTGGTGCTATGGGGATTTGATGGTACCCCGAATACCCATCCAAGAAACAGTAATAAGGATGGCCTGCAAATCTGTCCAACATCTGATCTACAAAAGGCAAGGTGAAATGCTCCTTCCTTGTTGCCTTATTCAGTTTACATTAGTCTATACAAATTCTCCACCCCATCACCATACGAGTTGGAATCAGTTCATTATTATCGTTCTTAACCACCGTCACACCACCTTTCTTAGGGACAACCTGAACAGGACTAACCCATGCACTGTTAGATATTGGGTAAATCACCCCTGCATCCAAACATTTAAGGATTTCCTTCCTTACAACCTCTTTCATTGAAGGATTAAGCATTCTCTGAGCATCAATACTAGGCTTACTATCCTCCTCCATTATTATATGGTGCATCACCGTTGAAGGGCTTATACCTTTGATATCTACCAAAGTAACTTCTCTTCTTCTATCGACGACAATGAAGCTGAAATAATAACCGGTAGTGTGTTGTTCTCACCCAAATATGCATACCTAAGGTGATCGGGAAATGTCTTTAACTCAAGAACTTGTGGCTTCTCAATAGATGGAAGAGGTCTTTCAGGCACTTGTCCCAATTCCTCATATTTCTTTTTATAAACTTGCCCCGCTAAGTTCAACCACTTAACATATTCGCTGGCTTCAGTACCATCACACTTTTCTGGACTTGGGATCAAACTCAACTCAAGTGGATCCTCAATAGACTTGACCCCTTCACCTTGTTCCTCCAATACACTAACACTTAAACAACTGTCACTTGCTGAAGGATATTTCAAGGCTTTAGAAACATTAAAAACTACTTCATCACCTTGTACTCTGAGCCTTAACTCACCCTTCTAAACATCTATCAAAGCTTGTCCCGTGGCTAAAAAGGGTCTTCCTAATATAATAGGCACGTTCTCATCTTCCTCCATATCTAATACGATGAAATCCGCTGGAAAGATGAATTTATCTACCTTTACTAGAACATCCTCTATAATACCTCGAGGGTGTGTTAATGAATGGCCAACCAATTGAATAGTAATAGTAGTGGGTCTAGCTTCCCCTAAACCAAGTCTTCTAAATACGGATAACAACATTAAATTAATTCTTGCACCCAAATCACATAAAGCCCTCTCACAATGAAAGTTTCCAATGGTGCAAGTTATATTGAAGCTACCTGAATCTCTTAACTTTTGAGGAAGTTTCTTTTGAATAATTGCACTACACTCTTCTACCAATGCCACTGTTTCATAACCCTCCATTTTTCTCTTATTAGACAATATCTCTTTCATAAACTTCACATAACTAGATATTTTTTCAAGAGCCTCTACAAAAGGAATGTTAATGTGAAGTTTCTTAAATACTTTGAGAAATTTGGAGAATTGTTTTTCAAGATTGGCCTTTCGGAATCGTTGAGGGTAAGGAATCTTTGGTGTAGGTTCGGTGTATTTCAGTTTCTCTTTCTTTGGAGGGTCTTCAGTAACCTCCTCTTATGTTGAACTAGTGACATGTTAATCTTGTTTCTTTTTCTTTTCTTATCATCCACTGTAGGCCCATCGTACTTAGTCCCACTCCTCAAAGTGATAACTTGACATTACTCTTTGGGATTTACCTTTGTGGAACTAGGCGAATTCCCTTATGTTCTACTAGAAAGTAGTTTCGCCAATTGACCCATTTGTGTCTCCAAATTCTTGATTGAAAACCTTGTCTCTGTCATGAATTGATTTAACTAGTCAGGTTGAGTTATTGGTGAGTTCATGGAAGGATGTGGTAGTGGATGAGATGGGTGTGGGTTTGGATCATAATAAGGCCTAGAGTGTAGTCCATAAGTCGGTTGGTGAGGTAAGTGTTGAGGTGGATACTGTGGTTGTAAAACTTGGTTATTTTTCCAAGACACGTTGGGGTGATTCTTCCATGCATGAGTATATGTATTTGAGTAGGTGTTGAGTGCAGGTCTTGGAAAGTTACCAATAGCCTGTGCTTGTTCCAAAGGCATATTATTCACGTCTGTTGAGCAACTAGCAGTGCTGAGGCATTGTTCATAAGAATGCGGAGCCCCACAAATCTCACAACTCATTACATTCTGTACTTGCATTGCTTGGGCGGCGAGGTTATTCTGCTACAATTGCTTGGTTTGAGATGCCACTTGAGCGATCAATAAAGCAATAGGATCGACCTCTAAGACTTCTGCCACCTTCTTATTCCCACACTCAGTGGGCCAATTATAGCTATTCATGGCCATCTCTTCCAGTAATTCATAAGCTTCATTAGAAATTTTTCTCATAAACGCTCCTCCCGATGCTGCATCAATAATTGTCCTTGTATTTCCCCCCAAACCATTGTAAAACGCGTGCACCAGCAACCACTTCTCTTTTCCATGATGTGGGAACTTCCTTTGCAACTCTTTAAAATGTTCCCAAGCATCATATAAAGACCCCCCATCTAATTGATAAAAGTTATTAATCTCTCCTCTATATCGGGCTGACTTTGTAGGAGGAAAATATTTACCAAGGAGTTTCTGAGCCAAGTCCCAAGTGACTATAGAAACTTGTAATGAATTCAACCAACTCTTAGCTCTGTCTCTTAATGAAAACGGGAATAATCTTAATTTGACATCATCGTTACTCACCCCATTCATTTTGAATGTTGCACATAGCTCTTAAAAATTAGTAATGTGGAGATTTGGATCCTCATTTGGTAATCCTCCGAATTGTACACAATTCTATACAATCTGAATAATCGAGGGTTTTATCTCAAAATTATTCGCCTCAACAGTAGGAGGACGAAACTTGAATGTATCCTTGTAACAGTAGGGAGTACAACATTCAAAATATTTTCCTCCAAAATTTCTTAATGGCGGGTCAGCCTCAGCTGCTATGCTACCTGCATTACCCAGATTTGTATTATTGTTAACATAGTTATTCAAGTTCTCAACCATGGCAAAATCCAGCCTTTTCTTTAATTTTCAGTTTTGTCTGCACGTTCTTTCAATTTCAAGATCTACTGGTATGAGCTCATTTTGTCTACTTCGTCGCATATACCAATAATTCCCGAAACACAATACAACATCATAAAAATAGCATATTCAATTTGCATCTTTCAAATTTTGAATCAAAATCATAAATCAAGAAAATATTGATCATATATTTACTAGCATTAAGCAAACATTATATAGATTAGAATAAATAAGAAGAATCAATATAACATCATAATAAAGTTAAATAGAAATCCAAGCAACTACATCAACCCCTAGATAAAGGATTTAGTTCATATCAGACATAATAACCATAACATTAAAATATTTGTTCATAGAAAATACCTTAAAGAAACTAAGATGAAGAAGAAATCTAGAGAACAATAAACAAATAAAACAAGTAGTCTCCTTAGGTTTATTTTTTCTTTCAGAAATCATTATAATGATGCTTAAATAGTAATCTGTGCTTTGGATGTGAATTCCCGCTTTTGCTCCTGCATAAAATGCCTTTTCTGTGAAATACGCCTTTCAAGCGCCGCGACTCTATAATGAAGCGCCGCGACTCGTGTCCAAAATATGGAATTATCTCATCTCTGAATTGCTCAAGCGCCGCAGCTCTAATAAACTTGCACCGTGGCTAAAATTCATCAACCAATAGTGCCGCGACTCTAATAGACTTGCACTGTGGCTCAAATTCATCAACCAATAGTGTCGCAACTCTCAAAGGTAGCACCGCAGCCCTTTGCTTCTTGATAAATTGACCTTCCTGTCTAATTGCAGCGCCACAGCTCTAACTCCAAGTGTCGCGACTCAAATGTCTTTTTTTCATAAAATTCCATCTTTTTAACACCAAATGCGATCTTTTATCAATTATGTCCCATAAATCTGAAATATTATCAAACACAGACAACAAAATGTCATACTGCACAAAAAATTACTAAAAAAACCTCAAAAATTAAATAAAATAACCCTTTAAAACAATATATAAAAACTACTATATAATGAACACATCATTTGGAGAAAAAAACACATAATTGTACGGACAGGTTAGGTGATGCGTCGCCTACTTGTAGGTAATGCTTCGCTTGTAGTGTCTTGTAAAGTATTTCACACTTTAGGCGATGCATCGCTGCAAGGAGGCGATGCAACATCATATAGGTAGATCTATCTTTTCAAAAGTGACCTTAAACACCTCCAAATGATGCCAAGCCTTTTGGGCAAACATAGATAGCTCATTGTATCACTTTAGACCTATAAAAGTCAATTATAGATGCCTACAACAAAAACTCATAATTTCACTTCAACTTAAGTGAAATCGTTAAGTATTTTGAACCACATTGGGTAAACAACTTTACCATTATATTTAAATAATCTCAATATTCCCCCACTTGGTTAAATATAATCCTCTATTTTTAGCTCAAACAGTATTGGTGCATAAAGTAAAGTATCTTTTGATTTGAACTTTACCTTAATGAAGGCATTCCAAAGCTTTAGCGAAATACTTGGTGTCTTAAAGATTGAACCAAGGATTCCTAGTGATAAAACCGGTAATGCCTCACACACCTCTACTTGACCATTCATCTTCCCACTATGTGCACTTAGCACTATTAATGACCTTGTGCTTATCCATTCATGAACTTTCTGGGAAGAAACTTCAACTCCCATGAGAGGCGGCACCAACTCTAAGTTCACATAATTATGGTTCCTACAACATCTTTTCTACCTTTAGAGTTGCTTGTTGCTTTTCAACTGAACTTCATTAAAAACCTTAGGTTTAACCCTCTTGTTCGGTAGCAACAAACACTAACCATCCTTGGATGGGACTCACTTATGTTAGTGTTGAAATTATCCATGTTTAAACCAAAATTGGACATGATGATGCAGGATATAAAAATGACACATGGCAGTAGAAAGTATTAAAGTTTGTGAGTACTGGTCGAGCTGCATGAGCTGGTCGAATGTGTTCAGTCAACATAAGGAAAGTTATTCACCTTCAAGATATTGAACAAAGGTTTTTGGTCGAATAGAAGGGGCTGGTCGATGGCACACTGACCTCATAAAGCTGCTAAAAGGAAGCCCTACTGGAAGGATGATCCATTCAACAAGAATGACCCTCATTTTAAGGGGTAATTGATATTTGAATGTGTTTTTTTGTATTATTTTAGTATGTAATCAGTTTTAACAAATCTACACCACACGTGTAGGGCCTAGTTTATGCTTGTAAGGCCCATGGCCCACTAAGAGACTCTATAAATAGAGATCTCTTATAGTCATTACTCTCTCATGCACACTTTACATACAAAACACCTATTGAATTGTATTCACTCTCAGGCTTGAGAAACTCAGTTGAATCTTGTTCTTCTTGATCTTGAGTCTGGGACCCTTTTAATTAATAAAAGTGCAAGTGGACGTAGGTCATTACCAATTCTTGGGGCCGAACCACTATAAATTATTTTGTGTCGTTTAATTGAATTTATCAAAACTTTCGTTCAATTTTACTCAGTATCGTTGACCAAAACGCTAGTCAACATTTTAGTGCTTTCATTGAGAGATGAAATTAAGGAATCTTAATTCACAATCTATCTGGATTTATGGCTATCACTACCAGAAGCCAAAGCCCAGAACCACAAAGGGAATACCCCACTACTGGACTGCATGACTGCCTTTCAAGCAGTCAATTTCCCCCTATGCACTCTGGTCAGTAGGTTCTTCCACTTGGAAATCTGCCCCCATGAGGAGCAATGAGGCATGATGTGCCCCACGTGGATTTAGGGGAAAACCTCAACCCTGATATTGAGCAGCTGAAGGAAGTTGTGGGAAAAATGCAAGAGCAGTTTGTTTCCATGCATGAGAATCATAAAACATCCTAAGAGTTTGTAGCTAAAGCCCTGTACAAACATAGACCAGACTTTCAGTCTTGGATAAATCAACAACAACGAGCCCTTGAAGCTTGTCAAGAAGAGGATAATTGTCGTAATACTAAAGCACCAAGGCTGCTAGAAGCTGTCTTACAACAAACTCAAGCCGCAAGAAATTGACCAGTGAACCCTCAACCTGAGAACATTGGATGAGCAAATGTTGAGACTCAAAGTCCGGATGGTCGAATCCCAGAACCTCCCCAACTAGCAAGGTCCTTAGACCAAGTAGTTCCACTTGGGTAAACCCATAGTAATCAATCGAATAGAGGGACTTGACCAGGAGTATATCGTAAACTCCATCAAGATGAACAAGTGTTGCCCAACCGTGATCAAGGTCAAGGTTGTGGTAGACAAGTGTTTGGAGAAGGAAGGCCTGTGTAATGACCCAAATTTCCTAATAAGGCTTAGGACCTTGATTAGGAGGATAGGAGGGCCATAAATGATTTATTATGCCATTAAATGATTATATGCATGATTATGTGAGTTATATCATAATATGACTAGATATGCATGTTTAGGTGTATTAAATATGCATGTGGGCCCATTTCTGTTTAATTGGAAAATTTTCATATTTTTTCCATTTTGGGCATATTTGGCATATATGTGGTATATGTGTGGTGCTTCATTATTATTTGGTTATGCTAGGGTTACTCAGCACGAGACGATCCTAGGAGGTAAGCTAGTGGGAAAGTCACAACGTGATTTATACTTGACTCGGAGTGAGTCAAGGGGTATTTAGCACATTACCGGGATATTGGGTAATGGGAATAAATATTTGATGATAAATTGGGAGTTAGTAAAATCAGAGAGAAATTATGGGAGTTTTGACTATTTTACCCTAGGGGGCATTTTCAGGACATCGAGCATTAGGATTTTCTTGAGGCTACTTAAGTTTGAAGTAACCTGTTAAGAAATAAAAAGAACGTTCTCTCTCCCTCAAAGTTCCATTTTCAACACCCGATCACATTTTTGAAGGAAACTTGAGTTCTTGGACTCAGATTCAAGTGAGGATCAAGGCATAGCAATTCTAGGGAAGATTAGAAGCTTATTAGCTAGAAAATTTAGTTGGGAAACAACATAATCGGAGGTAATTCAAGTTTTAATTTCTAAGTTTTTAAAGTTTTTAAGCTTGAATTGGATTTTGTGTTTTGATGAGTTTTTGAATGAATTGAAGCTTGGGTTTTATTGGATTTGGATAATTAGGATGTTTGGGAACTTTGATTTTTGGATTTGGAGATGTTTGAGTAGGTTTTTGGAAGGATTTAAAAGAGGAAAAATAAGGATTTTGTCTGGGTTCGTGGTCGGGTCGCGACCTTGTTCTTGGGCGCCGCGGCCCAGGCTTGATGAAGGAGGATGCTTGCTGTCTGGGCAGTTAGGGCCGGGACGCAAGGTAGGAGTACCGTGGCGCTAGGCACAGATAGATTGGGTTAGGCCTCCGTAGGGAGGCGGCGAGCCGCGACGCAGGTTTGGGTGGGGCTGGGGTGCTTCAGGAAATTTTTTTCCAGATTTGGCTTTTAGTCGTGGTAACTTAACTCTGAGGGCCTGGAGTCGATCCTACTACCCAGTTGAGTGGGATTAGACGTCCCGGAGGCTTGGGTTGGGTCTGGAAGTATTTATTTACTCTTTTTGATGAGGTTTTATATTATGGTTGTGACTAGGTTATCTCTAGGGGCTTGGAAATAGGTTTGTGCTTGTGGCTTGTTTATTGGTAACCTGTGCTTGGACCAAAGGTAAGAAAATTGCACCCAATATGTGATGCATAAGATACATGTGATTAGGTCATGACATGAATATTGAATATGAGATTGATTAGAGCATGAGTCTCTGTAAATGTGCATGATCATAATTATGTTAGTGATTGTTAAGTAAGCATGCTGAATGCCCTACATTTGGATATTTGACATATGATATATGCCTAGTTGCATTGCTTACTTGTGAGTGGAATTGACTCCATAGTCAGAATCGGCAATGGTGTGAGTGTTGACTGTGAAGCTGTGACTTATTAGTCAAGTTCAACAGTAGTACTGAGCACTGGTCGTATAGAATTGACATATGAGTCAAGAACGGTATTAGCATGTTTAACGCAAGCTGAAAAGATTAGATCTAATTGGCATAAGCATTGAATGAATCATCATGAGCATTAATGCTTGACTGACCTCAAGTTCGATGAAAACTACAAGCGCTTGTCTAGTCTAAAGGCTAGTTACTTAGAGCCAGAGCAAGGCTGAGGTGACTGCAACGTCACATGGCTATGGGTACTGAGCCCAAGTTCATGACTCACTCCATAGTCACACATCTGATTAGGGCTACAAGCCCCAACATGATTATCAGAATCTCAAAGTGTTATTCACTCATCTGATTAGGGCTACAAGCCCCATCATGATTATCAGAATCTCAAAATATTAATCACTCATCTGATTTGGGCTACAAACCCCAGTATGATTATCAAAATCATAAAGTCATATCCACTCATCTAATTAGGGTGCAAAAACTAGAGTTTGTGACTCCATAGTCACTCATCTGATTAGCACAATCATTTACTTGGACTTATTTGCATGCATGAATATGGTTATTATTGCTGGGCATGCCTATAATGACTTAGTAACATGTTATTACTATTCATGAGCATATTGAGTTTTCTTGCTGAGCTTCGGCTCACGGGTTCTATGTGGTGCAGGTAAGGGCAAAAGAAATCTGGACCATCCTTGAGTTGGAGAGCTTAGGCAACGACATGTACATATGCGGCTACTCGACCGCTACGGCTGAGGGTTTAAAGAAGAACTAGGGTTAAACCCTATTTTGCCGCTTAGGTCGGTTGGTTGTAAATATTTTGTTGTAATTAACCTTTAAATTATGTTTTTGGGATCCCAATGTATACAGTAATTTTTTTAGTGAAAGTTGTATCTTAACAAAAAAATTTAACCCTAAACCGTAATCGCACTTATTTACACGATTATGGCCAAATGGCTCGGTTAGCGAGTTTAGCACTGTTTAAAATGCACAACGTAACGATCCCTGGGTAGTAGGGCGTTACAGCCTGCTGATAGGCAACCAAGGCAATTAATCTTGAGAGGAGACAACCTCCTAATCCAAAAAACCTAGGACCTGGTCAACAATTATGACAACTAAGGAATGAACGACCAGCAAGCCAAATTTGAGGCCAACAACCTCGATGTAATCAGTAAGCTAGGCACAATCAGGGTCACCCTCCGAGAAAGTACGTGCAGAGAAACAAGCAAGAAGCAAGTAGTGGTTATCGAACATCCTACTAAGATTGTAATGATTATGATGAGGGAGATAGTAGATACTATCAACCCCATAATAATCAATATTATGATGATCTTCGTGATGATGGGCATCTAAGATGAAAATTTATTCAACCAAGGCCATTTAGGCCTCAGAACATGGCTGCTCGTGAAAATGTGCAGCATGAAGGACTGTTTGTCCCATTAAGGTAGCTTGAGCAATACAATTGTCCTGCTAGACCACCCATTGGTGCTCCTCGAGCAGATAGTCAAAACACTTAGAGGAAGCCTAGGGGAAACAATGTCTTTAATAGACTTGGAAATCGGGGATGAGACTTACACGATGTCCTCGAACATCTTCAGGAAGGTAATGGGTCTAATGTTGTGGGACCCATTGCACAAGTAATCCCTCCAGCATTTCAAAATGGAGCTGCACCACCCTTTGTCGCTGCTCCAACATTTGTTCCTCTGGTCGCTCCAGCCATTCAGGCGCAACTGGATGCTCTAACTCAGATGGTTTGGGAGTTAACAGCCCCAAAACCAACTGATATTGATTTTGAGAGGAGGAAAAGCTCTAATTTGTCCAATCAAATCAATGCCCTTACTATCCCTCCCAAGTGTAAGATGCCAACTTGGAAGATGTGCACTAGCAAGGAAGACCCTGTTTCCCATGTAAACAACTTTGAGATCAGATAGATCTCCAAGGGGTTCGAGATGATGTCCATTGCATTTATTTTTCCTGCTACCCTTGCAGACTTTGCTCAACATTGGTTTTTCAAGTTAGAGTCGGGGACTATCAACTCCTTGGATGCATTTGTGAGGCTCTTCTACTCATAATTTTTTGCTTCTTGAACTCTGCCAGCCGAGCTCAATGAAAATTTTGACATTAAACAAGGATCTAGCTAACCTTTGAAATATTATGTGCAGCAATTAATGCAGGAAGCTGCTCTCTCCAAGTCAGTCAGCAAAGATGGAAAATTGATGGCCATCATGGTTGGGATCCAAGTTAAAGGTTCGCTTTGGACTAACCTTAGAAGACAAACTATCTGCTCGACCAGAGAGTTTCTCGATTGAGCAGATGAGTTTATAAAACTGGAAGAAGCTATTTGGAAAGCTGACCAAGCTAACCAAGCTGGAACCAGTGCTGTACCAGCAAAAAAATGAGGTGTACTAAACAGAACCAGACAACTAATGGCAATGGTAAAAGGAATAATCAAAGACCAATGAGAAGACATGATAATATATGCCTTAGTTTACCACCTACTCTACGCTCTTAGGGTCACGAGTAGAGGTCTTTCAAGCTACACAAGTTGAAGTACCCTATACACTACAAGAAATTCGACATTTGCCTACCAATTTTTTACCTACATATATTTATTGGTTGCTAAAGAATTCTTTTACCTACGATTATATTTTCGTAGCGATTATTGGTAGGGGATTCCTTAAGAATATGTGTGGGCTATAAAATTTATTATTACTTACCATTACTATTGGTAAGTATTAGATTTACCTACGATTATTTTTGGAGGGAAATTTTTTAACGATTCCCGCTTATTTTTCCATCCCATTTTTACATAATTAAAAAAAAAGGTGATGTGGCTGCTGACATGTGATGAATATGTTGACTTGTCACTTGACGAATACATATGGACGTATCACTACGTGACATGTGGCACTAATAATATATTTTAAAAAATAAATTAAAAAATTCTATAAATTAAATTTTAATTAATATTAATTTTAATTTAATATATTTTTTATATAAACCTAAAATCTATCTAACCCTAACATTTATCTAACTCTCACTCTCTCATCTGCCGCCTCCATCACTCACGATATTCTCCTCCATTTTTTCGACTCCCTCCATTTTTGACTCCCTCTCACCAGATCTCTCATCTCCCGCCTCCCTTACTCACGAACTCTTCTCCATTTTTGGACTCCCTCTCAAAATCTCTCTCCCATTTTCGGACCACTCTTCGTGGTCGACTAGCATTTTTGGACCTCTGTCCATGGTCATCAACGCTTGCGCTAAGCCGCTGACATTTTTCTTTGAATCTTCGAGCTGCCACACTCATCCTTCGAACCCCTGAGCCGCCACCATCGTTGTTCACTTCTCTGAGCTGCCGCCATTGTTGTTGAGTTATCTGAGCTACCTCTATCGTTGTTGAGTTCTCTGAGCCACCTCCATCTTTGTTGAGTTCTCTGAGCCGCCTCCATATTTGTTGGTCAATTCTCTTTGGGTAGTTTTTCATTTTCAAATTTGTGTAATTCCTTTGTAATTACTGTTGGTAATGTCTCTGATTTTTGGTTTAAGGTTTGATTTTGGTTTCTTTAGAGGCTTTGATTATTTCGAATTGGGTGGATTGGCCTGGCTTTGAGATTTTTCTTGTGGCTGTTAATTTTTTGGAAGTTTGGTTGTTGGTGGCTTTGAGTTTTAGACAAATTGGCTTGGTGGCTTTGAGGTATAAATCTATGTTTTTTTTTATTAAATCCCCACTGATCTGAAAGATTAATGATGATTCATTTTTCCGAGGCTTTGTTATTTTTGTTGTGAGGCTTTGTTATTGTTGTTCTGAGGCTTTGTGAATGCTATGCTTTGAGGAAATTCTGTTTTGATGATTACTGTGTTTCGGGTCTGAGTTGTTTCACTGTTATTTAGTTGTGATTTTGTTTAGAGTTTTTTAGTTATGTGTCATTGTTGTAATCTGGTTTATGTTTTCATTGTTATGCTTTAAGAAAATTATGTTTTGATGATTACTGTGTTTCAGGTTTGAGTTGTTTCACTGTTATTTAGCTGTGGTTTTGTTTAGAGTTTTTTTAGTTATGTGTCATTATTGTAATCTGGTTTACATTTTCATTGTTATATTCTGGTTCATTTTTTTAATTGTCCTTAGTCTTTGAACTGTTATTTGTGTTGGGGTTTTGTTTATGCTCAGAGAGTTATGAAATGTCACTTGCAACACTTATTTGTTTTTCAAAAATGCTTTTTTACCTTACTTTATGCATATAAATCTGGTTTTTTGGTTCTGAATAAAATTTTGAACATTTATTTATACTTGTATAATTTTTGTATCTTTGTCTATTTAGTTAGTTATTTTTTAGGTACTTAGTTATTCATTTTGCTAGTTTTTCCATTCTTATAAAAAAAATTGGGAATTAAATTGGAAATCTATCTGCCTTGTTTGCTATGTTCAAAATCTACATCTTTTTTTTTTGGATATGTCTTGATTTATATATTTTTTATCTGTCTTGTTTTAATTTTTTTTTGGCCAATGATGTTTAAAAATGATTATGATTGTTATGTTTGGTGATTATGTGGCTTCTTGTGCCTATATATATATATGTTGGTATACCAAGTCATGTAAATGCCCTTAATAATTCATATTATATATATTTCTGAAATCTTTGTGATGATCAAAGTGGGGATATTTTATTTGTATTAACTTACTATAATGATGTAATATTGTATTATGTTTTGAAGAATGAGAAGTATAAATATTAAGATTGTACAAAAATTTGTATATTATCTTAAGCTTATTATTGAATATTTAGTAAGTTTATCTTTAATTGTCTCATGTTCCTCAAGTTTATCTTATCAATGAATATTGATTGGCAACATATAAAAAATATTTTGGTAAAAAATTAGTCGGAAAGATAAAAAAGTTTAGTTATGAAATATTTTTTCCAACAAGTGATAAACTTAATGTACTCATATTTTTTTATATTAAAAAAAGTCTTCATGAAGTAATCAAATAAAGCATTAATGTTTTATAATTTTTAATTTTTTTCTCAATGATCAACTCATTTGATTTTAAAATGTAACTTCAAAATGGTAATTTTTTAAAATGTTATTGAAATTAATGATTTATGACCCAAAAATATATTTTTAAATTTTTTTAAAAGCATTCATCTTTAAAAATTCCAAACAAAATAAATAAACAAAATAAAGCGATTTTATTAATAAAATTAATTAAAAAAATAGTGTGCATAATGGTAAATTTTAAATAAAGAGATTTTATTAATAAAATTTAGAAATTGTTTCCCCATTTAGTAGTAAAATTTTATAATTTGTTTTATGAAATGTCAATCATAAAGTAATTTAAAAAATTGATTTTATGATAAAATTTGAATCAATAAAATAAAGAAACTTTATGGTAAAATTTAAATAAAATGATTTATTTTATGATAAAAATTAAATTAATAAGATTAAGAAAATCGCATTTGGTATTAAAATTTTATAATTTATTTCATAAAATGCAAATTATAAATTTGTGTCAACTACATAATATGTAACTTAACTTTTTTTTAGCTATTGTTATAAGGAGGGTGTCAAAATACCAGCAGAGTTAGATTTGTTATGGATCGAAGTTGGATAAACATACTTGATAAGTTATCACCAGAGTATGCTGCTGGTGTAAACGAATTTGTAAGTGTTGCAAGTGAGTCCATTAACTTTAATGGGATGGTGTTATGCCCGTGCCGGCAATGCATGAATAAACAATCACAATCTATGAATGTGATCAAGTTGCACTTGCTCAATCATGGTTTTCTTAATACTTATACTAGATGGTACCACCATGGTGAGGAAATAGAGGGTGTACAAGATGAAGTGCTAGTTGATGTTGAGGATGGCGAACCAGCTGATGATTTGGCTGCAGGCTTACACGATGCCTTTGGTTGTCCATATTTTGATATCGGTCCAACTAGTGATTTCATTGACAATGAATTCCCTCGAAATTCAAGTGACAAGTATGATGCCTTGTTAGATTTGTTACATAATCCTTTGTATGAGAATTGTACAAGCTTTTCTGTCTTAAGTGCAATCGTAAAGTTAATGAATTTGAAGGTGATTAACAAATGGACAGATAAAGGATTTGACGACCTTTTGAAGTGTCTTAAAGAAATGTTACCTGTTGGTAATCGTTTCCCGATAAGTTATTATCAAACGCGAAAGCTTCTATCTGAAGTTGGCTTGGGGTACGAGCAAATTGACGTGTGCTAATATGATTGTGCATTGTTCTTCGGTGAGAATGCAAACGCTACAATGTGCCCTGTATGTAAATCTAGTCGTTATGTATGGAATAAAATTCCACATAAACAACTTAGATGGTTTCCAATCAAGGCTAGACTGAAACGATTGTTTAGTCCAAGCATACTACTAAGGTTATGCGATGGCATAAAGAGGTGCGCAGAGATGAACTTGGGATACTACGTCATCCAGCTGATGGGGATGCTTGGAAGCATTTCGACAAGACATACCCTGAATTTGCAGTGGATTCGAGGAGTGTACGAATGGGATTAGCATCAGATGGGTTTAACCCTTTCTCAAACATGACATCCACGTATAGCTTATGGCCTGTGATATTAATTCCATATAACACGCCGCCTTGGGCTTCTCCGAACTGAACAAATTATCTCATGTCATTGCTAATACCAGGACCCAAATCTCCCAGAAAAGACTATGATGTGTTTTTGAGACCACTAATTGACGAACTTAAGGAGTTATGGGAGGGCATTGAGGCGTATGATTCATATGAAGGGTGTACATTTAAACTTCGAGTCGCTCTCTTATGAACAATTAGTGATTTTACTGCTTATGCCTATTTATCAGGGTGGAGCACCGCTGGGAAATTAGCATGCCCCGTTTGTTTGGAAGATACAAGACATAAACGAATAACTGACAAACAATGTTTCATGGGGCATCGATGTTATTTGAAAAGCAACCATTCTTGGCGAAAGAGTAGAGACTATGATGGGTCTATTGAGTTACGTCCCTGACCTAGAACTTTTACTGGAGCTGAAATTTTAAAACAACTTGAACAAGTTCCGACTCATAAAACCGGTAAGGCGCCAAGTAATTCTTCAAGTAAGTGTAAGCGTGGAGAGAATGAGTTGAACTGGTGTAAAAAAGTGTTTTGTTTGAATTGCCATATTGGTCATAACTCTTATTGCGTCATAATCTTGATGTGATGAATATAGAGAAAAATGTTTGTGATAACATTATTGGAACACTTTTAGATATTGAGGGTAAATCGAAGGACACACTGAAGGCTTGTAAAAATTTAGAAAATTTTCTCTGATCTTTGGTTGAAGAAGTCATCCAACAATAAGATTGAAAAACCCCATGTGAGCTATACTTTGGCTAAAGAAGAATGTAAGGAATTTTGTAAATTCATTAAAAGTGTTACATTACCGGATGGAAATGCTTCGAATATAAGTCGATGTGTAACTGATAATGACAAACTAGGAGGCATGAAAAGTCATGATTGTCATGTATTACTTCAAAAAATATTACCAGTTGCCATATTACCTTTTCTAACGAAGGAAATTCGAACAACTTTGATTGAGCTATGTCAATTCTTTCAAAATATTTGTGCAAAAACTATTCAAGTTGATGATATAACTGACATGAAGGATGAAGTTTTTATTATATTGTGTAAATTGGAGAAAATATTCCCCCCACCATTTTTTACCATAATGGTTGATCTTTGTGTGCACCTACCAGATCAAGTGTTGTTAGGTGGCCCAGTTGCTTCATGGTGGATGTTTGAGACTGAACGTCATATGGGGTTGTACAAAAAGTATGTCAGAAACATGTCATGACCTGATGGTTCAATTGCAGAAGCCTTTGTTATAGATGAAGCTGTAACTGTAATACCCCAAGTTGCTAATAAGGTTTAGGACCTTGATTAGCATGCCTGGAGGCCAATAAGTGAATTAACATGTTAATATATGAATTTAAATTAATATGTGTGATTAGAATGCATGTTTAGGTGGAATAAATATGCATGTGGGCCCCATTTTTTTGTTAGGGGTAAATTGGTAATCTTAGCCCGCTGAGGGCATAAATGTGATAATTGTATTATATGATTAGTACCACGTGTGAGTGGTGATATTATTGCGATGCACGTGCCGAGACGGTCTTAGGGAGCTAATTAGTTTAAAAGTCACAACGGGATTAGATACCCGGCTCGGGAGGAGCCTAGGGGTATTTTGGGAATCTTATAATGTGAGTTTGTTAGCTAATGGTTAATGGAGATTGAGTAACTTGGGTGACCATTAGTAACCATTAGGGGTAACAAGTTTAGATGAGGAAATGGCAGAATTGTAAGAAAGATGAAATGTCAAAGATGGCCTTGAGGTTTAGTTAGGAAATGAATTATTTGGAGGGGTAGAGTAGTCTTTTGGCAGGATGTAGGAACCTTCAGCTGAGGGAAAGGATGACTCACGTTTCAGCACTTAGGCATATCTTGTTTATGCTGAAAATTGGAAGAAAACCAGAAGAAAAGAGGAAAGGAAGAAGGGGGCTGAAGTTGGGAGACCTAGGAGGAGAATCAAGGTGGTTTAAGGCAATTAAGTTGAACATAAGCCAAGATTATTCAGAGGTAAGGATTTGTCTTTGTTTTGTTTAAGTTTCAAGTCTGGTTTTTAGAGAATAAGCATGAAATTGAAAGAGAGTTGTGGCTGGTTTTGCATGAGAATTCAGCTTGATAAGCAAGAGGAATTAGTTTAAAACTGGGATTGGAGGGAGTTCAAGCTGAGTTATTGATTGAGGTAAGAATTTTAAGCATGTTTGAATCTTTGTATCTGATGTGGTTTAAGAATCTAGAAGTCTGGTTTACATTCTTCAAGCTCTGGTTTAAGTTTTTAAAAAAGTTATGGTTAAGTCTTTTGAAATCTGAAACTCAAGTGTGGATTTTGGGTGTAATTGTGTAATTGAGCTTGTTGTTGATGTTTATAGGTTGTTAAATGGTTTACTTGGGGTTTTAAATTGATTTTGGGGTTTAGGTATGTGTTTGGGTTGAGTTGGAGGTGTTTTGGCTCGGGGAAAATACAGGGCAAAACCCACATTTCTGGGTTCGCGAAGGGGCGCCGTGGCCCTGTTCTTTGGGGCCGCGGCACGAGGTTGTATTAGAGCTGGGGAGCTCTCTGACTTGCTGGGCGCCACGACCCTCGTGGGTAGTGCCGCGGCGCTAGGCTATTTTCAAGATAGGGTAATTTTGCATTTTTGGGCATTTGTTCCGGGGGCTTGGGGAATGTTTTCGTTACGTTCTTTTGGGAAATTGGAGGTCCTGAGAGTACGGGATTGGTCCCGGGAAGTGGTTATATGTGTTGTGACTAGGATTTCGGAGAGGCTCGTGATAGAGGACCATGCTTGTGACCTTAGTGCATCGGAAAGCTCGGGATACAGGTAAGAAAACTGTAGCACCCGTAGAGCAGGGCACGGGCCCATAGTGTTGTTGCAGGGCGTGGCCCTAAGTTGTGTTGTTGTTAGGATGTAGTCTTGATTAAGTTATTATATGTTTGTATGTTGTTTGAGAATGCTATATGTTGTTATAGCATAATGAACGGCAAGGAGCCGGGAACGGCGAAGGGCCGAGAACGGCAGTGGGGCCGGGAATATCACTTAGCACATGGGGTGCTTATGGTTAGAGTGAGACCCCAATGGATACATGGGATATCCTTACGGTGAGGATTGAGATCCCGGGCTTTGGTAACGATTCCGGGACGGCATGGCCGTACTTGTTTAGTCTGATGGATTATCTGTTTTGTCTGTGGATTGTCTAATGTGTTGATTATATAATATGCATATGTTATGTGTTGTATGAGTTTTCTTGCTGGGCTTCGACTCACGGGTGCTCTGTGTTGCAGGTAAAGGCAAAGAGAAAGTCAACCTGCCATGAGTATGGAGAGCATGGGGGCGGCGCGTACATGTTTGGCCTGCCCGACTGCTTTGGGTGGGGGCATTTTGAGAAATGGCTGTATTAAACTATGTTTTTGATAATTAGTCATCTGTAAACCTATTTTGAATTGTAAATATTTTACAATCCTCGTTTTGGGATCCCGAATGTTAAACTCTTGAACTTTTAATGAAATAGAGTACTTTTAAAGATTACAGCCTTGACTTTTGTTTAATCACACTTTTGTTCTAAAAACCTCGTTTAGCGAGCTAGTTGCACATTTTAAACACACTTAGTAACAGCTCTAAGGTAGTAGGGCATTACAGTAACTTTCTTGTCAAGATATGTTTCTAACATAGAGATGAGATTCACACGTTCTGAGCGTAATTTGGATTTTCCTTCTACAAGTCATCAATTTGACATTTTCAATTCGATTGTTCGTCCAATAGGGGCATCATCTTTCAAGTTGTTGGATTCTTTCAGTAAAATCGTTCAATGGTATATATTGAATAATTATGTTGATGTTATTCAAGACTATCTCAAGTAAGTAATAATCTTCTTTACTACTCCAACAATATACATTTATATTTCACTTACTAATTCATATCAATTTGATATATGTAGTGAGCATAAAACATTGTTGGAAGAAAGGGGCCTTTCAAGCAAACAAATTCTTACTGCCCAAATGGAAGAATTCCCTTCTTGGTTTAAGACAAAGGTATATATGGGGTTATCATTAGAATTGTTTCCCCATTTAAGAAATTTCTAAGTAATATGTTTCTTTCTTCATGTAGATATCTGAACTGCGAGTCCAACAATCTTCTCTCGCAAATGATGATTTATATTCTCTATCTCAAGGTCCATTAGAACGATACATTAGTTATCATAGTTGTATTGTAAATGGTATTCTTTTTCGGTGCAAGGATCGTGATGATAATCTTCGTACACAATGTTTTGGAGTTTGCATTGAAGGGGACCATGACAATGATACTATTATGTATTATGGGGTTTTGCTTGAGATTTTACAATTGTCATTCTCTTTTGATCGGAAAGTGTTTTTATTTCATTGCAAGTGGTATAATTCTAATCCTAAAGGAAACTCTATTTTTGTTGACCATAATTTGACATTCATTAACACGTCCACAAATTGGTTTCTGACGAACCATTCATTCTGGCAACTCAAGCACAACACGTTTTTTATTTGCTTGACATGAAGCATGGTTTAAATTGGAGAATTGTTCAAAAAGTAAATCATCGATCCATTTATGGCATTCTAGAAATATCCCATGTTGAGGATGACTTCTTCAATAATGATGTTTTTCAAGAAGACCATTCATTTCAGTTGCCACCTTTTCAACTGACTGAGGATTTGATTGAAAGTTCCTCTTTAGAGCGTAGAGATGTTGCACCTTTAACTCTTTCAAGCGAGTTTGTTCAAATGAATATTGGCGGGGAAGTAGATGAAGATGAATTTATTGAACTTAACAAAGATTTTGATGATGGAGATATCTTCTTTGATGGAGAAGTGATATGTTCTAGTGATAGTGAGACAGAAAATGATTTAGAAGAACAATTTGATGATGACACGGAATCTTAAAAAAATTGTTAGTTATCATTTTTTTTATTTTACATGTATTCTATGCGTTCTATACATATAGTCTCTATATATGTATTCTAATCTTTTTTTTATTTTATAAAATTTTTAGTTATCATTTTATTTTATTTTACATGTATACATGTAGTCTCTATATATGTATTCTAATCTTTTTTTTTATATAAAATTGTTAGTTATCATGGCACCTGGATGTCGTACAACTCGTTCCATTGCTCATGCTCAACAAGATGGAAAAGTTGACGAGTCTAATACTACTAGGCAACAACCTTGTCGCACTACTCGTTCCACCATTCATACTCAGCAGGCTAGTCAACAACCAGATGTCTGTATCACTCGCTCTACTATTAAATTAGGATGAATTTAAACTTGCAGTTTTTTTTTTAATATAGAATCAACCAGTCCTAGTAGTAGCAAAACACGTGGGCCTACTCGTGGATACAAAACTGCTAGTGATGCTAAGGCAACTCAAAGTGGTAAGTTACCTGTTGTATTTGAAGCTGAGTGCTGTCAGCCTATTTATGGAAATGCTGAAAAATTTAATAATGAGATTGGATTTGTTGTTCGCAACCATGGCACATTTCATTATAAGGATTGGAGATTTGTCCCCGAGGGTGTGAGAGCTCCATTATGACATTTTCTTGTGGTAGGTTTTATATTAAATTTTTTTCAGTTATAAATTAAACTAATATAAAAAATTTATTAATTTTATTTTATATAATTGTAGGATTCATTTGATATTAACTTGCATGATGAGACCACTATAAAATGCATTGATGATCAAATGAGAAAAGCTTGGAAGAATTTCAAGTACAAGTTACATGGATATTTCAAAGAAATTGGAGGAGAAGAAGATGTTGAAATGGCAAAGAGGAAATGGCATCCTGATTTGAAGGATGATCACCAACAAGATTCGGAGATGTTGTGTGATCGTTGGTTTTCCAACGAATTTAAGGTAATTACTTATTTTCTTAAAATTACAATTTTATTTATGTTAATAAATTTTCTTATTCTCTTTTTTAGGAAAGGTCGTTGAAGAATACTGCTAATCGTTCAAAGAGAAAGTGGGAGTCTAGAAATGGATCAGTTTCAACACCGTGACATCACATTAGAAGGGGAATGGTGTTAGCTTCTTCCACTGGCCAAATCGAGACTTGGCGTCTAAAACATTATGATGAGAAAAAAGGAATATGGACTGGACCTGATTTAGCAGAAATATATGTAAGTATAAATTTTATTTTTTAATTTTGTAACTTATTTATAATTATCATTAATAATTAGAAAATAAAATGAGTATATATGATAAAATGATGGCGTTGAGGGCTCAACACACTCCAGAAGAAATGTTTGATAAAGACATTATGGAGCGATTCTTGGACGCTCTTCTGCACACTTGAAAGGTTGGGGTCAATCTTTTTCAAGTACAACTTCTACTTCCCAACGCAATCCAACTGAGTCAAAGAAGCCAACATATGATGAGCTAGCCCAACGCCTTGATGAAGCAAACAACCGACTTGATTCTACAAATGACTAACTAAGTATTGTTGTAGAAATACTAAGGAAAAAAAATATGATGCCACTGCCTTCGTCAGATCAATGTTCTGATGCAAATGTTGGAAATTCTCCCGTCCCTTCAATGCTAGAGGAACAAGATGATTTTTAGTTTTTTTTTTTATGTTTTTAATTCAAAACTTTAAAGATGTTTTATTATGGACATTTTATCTTTTATGTTTGTTTGTTTGAACATTTTATAATATATGTTTATTTAATTTTATAAAAATTGTTTGTTTTTTAATTAATTAAATTAATTTATCATCTATAAAGAATTAATTTTAAATATTTTCCAAAATAATAATTCAATACTACCTACCAATAAATTATACTATTGCCTACACATATAGTGTAGGTAAATGCGAGAACCTAATACACAGCCACGTGGCCAAATAAGCTACTGCCATATGTAAAACCTACCAATAAATTAAATTATTGCCTACACATATTTAAGTGTAGGTAAATGTCCGAACCTGATACACTGCCACGTGGCCCAATAAGCTACTGTCATGTGCCACATCATCTTCCACATCACCTGCCACGATGGAAGACACATCATTTTCCATGCCATCTTTCATAATACATAATTACCACATCGTGTGCCACATGGAGTGCCACATCACTTGCCACGTATAATGTCACGTCAAACACTAGGTCAATGATGCTGACTCATTTTTCGTGGGGACTACACAATTTTTACCTACCAATATACTAATCGTAGGTAATAATACCTTTCTCGACTAACTATTACCTACCAATAGGTTATTGGTCAAAATTGGTAGGTAAAGGGATTTACCTATCAATGCACCATTTTTACCCACAAATAAAATTGGTAGGTAAAGGCCAAATTTCTTGTAGTGATAGGAAACCAAATCTTATTTGGAAGGGTATAAGCAAGAGAGACACCAACAAATTTTTCCGCTTCCACAACGATTATAGACATGACACTAACGAGTGTAATCAACTCTAAGACGAAATTGAGTTTCTGATTCATCAAAACAATCAGGCAATGAGAAGATATATTCCGCCCAGTCGAGCAGAATCCACCTGCTACAGGATCTCTTGATGCACCAGCACAACCATTGTTATCGATCCCTGTAGCAGGCCGATTAGACATGATTTGTGGGGGACCACACCTAGTTGGCGATAGAAGAAAAGAACTAGAGCGATACTCCCGAACGTTATGCCATGAACCAAGAGAAGAGGTGTTGGCCGTCGAGGAGCGTACTCCCAAAATCGGTACAAGTGTAAGCCTTTTACATTCACAAAGGACGATGCCACTCACGTTTGGTTCCCGCACAACTATCCTTTAGTAATAGAATCCCAAATTACTAATGACCATTGCACGAACTATGGTGGATCATATTTCTTCAGTTAACAACCTTTTTAAGGCCAACATGATTTTTGCTGGAATTGGATGTGTTAAAGGAAATCAATGGGAGGCTCGAGAATGCTATCATTCTTCTATCATTACTACTAAAAAAAACTTAGTCACGACCAGCATGATTTTTGCTGGACCAGCCTAAAACGAGCCAATAATAACACTGCAGGTTAGCATATTAGAGGAACAGAAGCAAGCTTCCCCAAACAAACAGAAAACCTCTAATTAGGGTGCTACCCAAAGTGAGGAGTTGGACTTTGATCCTCGCTTTGGGGGTTATTGTTGGAAAACTTATACATGATCTTTATTTATTTTCATGTAAATCTAATATTAAACGAATTAATATGAGATAACCTAGAACATGTTTCTGAAATTGAATTCAAAGAGAAACAATGATAAGAATACTTACAGTATACGCAGCGAAATGAAAGAGTTCTTCCTTCAGTTTCTCTAACCCTTGTATCCTTTTTGTCGCAGAGTATTATCAAGAAACTGAACCATTCTTCTAATTTCTTCATAGTCTTCCAATGTATCCTTAGAATCACATAGAATAAAGTGTAATTCTCAACACATGAGATAGATACAGAGAGAATAAGAGAAAAGAATAATAGGAGGCTTAGAAAATGACTTGTGTTTAAAGAGAATCTAAAACTATCAGAAAACCAGTGATTAAACTTATATGTCGTCTTCTCTCTAAGAACTCCTTTTATAAACTCAATTAAGCCATTTAATTTAATTAAAAAATCAATAAAATAATATCCAATTTGAAGCCCTAGGTCGAAATTATCATGGGCTTTAGGCCCGTGAAATTTCCCATTTGATTATAAGCCCATTGGACTTAAAATCAAGGCCAATATTATTTTCTATTGATTTAATTAATTAAATAATTATTCAAATTCTTTATCCAATTAATTATTTATAATTTTAACCTTGATTTAAACTTATTTATTAATTTAGATACCAATTTATCTTAATTAATAAATCTGCCCTAATTTCTCTTTTCTTCTCTAAATTACATAACTCTATGAAACTATCCAAAATTGACCTGGTCAACTTTGATAATTCTAATTGATAATTAAATCAATTAATTTACTGTCTAGATGATCTTATCCAAGGTACAATGGGGACCATGGGCCTATGAAATCAAGCTCCAATAAGTTATCATAAATCTAACAAATAATATTGATACGCTATTAATTATCCATTGTTACAACCACAATTGTCACTCAATCCTCTATAGACGATCTACAATGAGATAGGACTAATATATCGTTTTACCCTTCATTGTATTTTACCCTTAAAACACTTAGTTCCTTGTAAATGATATTTCCGTAAACAAATTTAATTACTGAAATGAGATATCTATCATTTAACACCTTGAACCAAACTAAAAGGAAACCATCATTTCACTTCTTCATTAGAAGCTATAGATGTTCATATCTATGATTAACACTCCCACTTAATTATACTATCGAGTTCCCAAGATGTAAGTATGGGTTAGTCCGTAGGGTAAGCTGGTAACAAACAAGTGAAAGAACTCAAATAATACAACAAGTTAGAAACTAACCACTCAGAATTGAGATTGAATTGACCTATGGTCAACTATATGATATGACTAGAATAGATAATAACGGTATGTTTACTTATCTTAGCAACTGTCAATATCGGTCCTGTCTGATGTAACAAATACATCTGATCTTATCTACTTTGCTAATGTTCTGGAAAGAACATAGCACTGTGATGTGTAAGTAAATCATATCGTAGATTAGCAAATCAGTGTAAATCCTGTGCACTGACTAATCTAGGACTAACTTATTTTGAACATATAATCATATTTATATTCCACTGTGATTACGTCACTATAAATATGATTAACTATATGCTCGGGATTTAATAGAAGCTTATATCAAACAAATAATCATGAAAATAAAACATGTGAGCAAAGTGATTGACCAAGTCAAAAAATGATTTCTATTCTTTTATTGATAATAAATGAGATTACAAAGCATTTGAGTTTTAATTTGGGCATAAAACCCCAACATACTCCCACTTGCACTAATTGAAACTAATGCCTTAATTCTACTAATCCCATTTCCTTGATATGCTTAGTGTCTTTGTAAATGGATCTACAAGATTATCTTCAGATGTAATCTTCATAACCTTCACATCTCCCCTGGCCACATATTCTCGAATAATGTGATACTTCCTTTCTATTTGCTTACTCCTCTTGTGACTACAAGGTTCTTTCGAGTTGGCTATCATTCCTGTATTGTCACAAAACAACACAAGATGTTTATCCATTTCTAGAATAACACCAAGATCCGAATAGAAGTTCTTTAGCCAGACTATTTCCTTAGCTGCTTTTGACGCAGCTATGTACTCAGCCTCCATGGTGGAATCTAAGATTGCAGACTGTTTATACTTTTCCATATCACAGATCCACCCCCAAGAGTAAACACCATTCCAGAAGTAGACTTCCTGTCATCGACATCAGTTTGAAAATTTGAATCGGTGTAGCCTACAGGATTCAGAACACCACCCTTGTAGACTAACATATAATCCCCAGTCCATCTTAAATACTTCAAGATATGCTTAACTGTTATCCAATGTTCCGGTCCTGGGTTTGACTGATACCTGCTCACTAGTCCCACTGCATAGCAGATATCTGGTCTAGTACGCAACATGACATACATCAAACTTCCAACTGTAGATGTGTAAGGAACTTTTCTCATTACATCTTCCTCTTCAGAAGTCTAGGGAGGCTGCTTCTGTGAAAGATGAATTCCATGGTGGGATGGTAGACGCCTTTTCTTGGAATTTGTCATTGAGAAACGTTCAAGGACTTTATCTATGTAAACTGCTTGAGATAGAGCTAAGAGTCTGTTCTTTCTATGCCTGATGATCTGGATACCTAGAAGATAACTTGCTTCACCCAAATCCTTCATCTGGAATTGAGTGCTTAGCCAATTCTTCACATCTAATAATTTCTTAACATTGTTTCCAATGAGTAAGATATCATCCACATAAAGAACTAAGAATACCACTATTTGATTTGTGTTCAGTTGGTAAACACAGGGCTCATCAATATTTTGTTCAAAGCCATGGTTTTTGATTATTTCATCAAACCTAAGGTTCCAGGAACGAGAAGCTTGCTTAAGTTCATTAATGGACCTATTCAACTTGCAAACTTTTATTTCTTGTCCAGCTACTTTAAATCTTTCTGGCTTATTTCGTCAAGATTTCCATTAAGAAAAGATGTCTTGACGTCCATTTGTCAGATCTTATAGTCGAGAACGGCTGCTATGCATAGGAGGATGCGAATGGACTTAAGCATGGCTACCGGACTAAAAGTTTCCTCATAGTCCACGCCTTCTCTTTGGGTATAACCCTTTTCCACTAATCGAGCTTTATAAGTCTCGATATTTCCATCAACACCTTGTTTCTTCTTGTAGATCCACTCGCACCCAATGGCCCTAAAGTCACTAAGTGCTTCCACAAGATCCAAGACAGGATTTGAGTACATGGACTCAATTTCCTGTTTCATGGCTTCGAGCCATAGTTCCTTTTTAGGGCTAGCCATTTCCTGTTTGAAAGACAATGGATCATCATCACTAGTGTCACCAACAACAATATTAGTTTCACCATCCAAACCATAGTGAACTGGGTTCCTAGAAACCATAGGAACAATGGTTTTATCTTCATTTAAATCGACTGGCGGCGGTTGGACATGAAGAGTGGGAATTTCATCATCAACTTATGCGGATGATGATGGAACATTGGTTGGAGTCAAATCTATAACCATCTCCTCTAAAACTACTTTGCTGCGAGGTTTGAAGTTTTGGACATAGTCATTTTCCAGAAAAATAGCATTCGTAGAAGTAAACACTTTATTTTCTGAATGACTATAGAAAAGTCCACCTCGAGTACCTTTAGGATAGCCAACAAACATGCAAACTTCAGTTCGAAGTTCTAGCTTTCCCTCCTTTTTCCTCCAGACGTGAGCGGGACACCCCCAGATTCTTTAATGGCGTAAACTAGGTTAACGACCATTCTAGTGTTCTAAAGGTGTTTTGGGGATTGATTTAGACAGCACGACATTGAGAATTTCATTCGCGATTTCAATTTCATGTCCCCAAAATGAAGTTGGTGGAGTTGAGTAACTAAGCATGCATCTAACCATTTCCAATAAAGTTCTGTTCTGGCGTTCCGCTACACCATTTTGTTGCGGAGTACCTGGGGCAGTAAGTTGTGATAAATTATCAAGTTCAATTCAATGATCTTGGAACTGCATATCCAAATATTCTCCATCCCTATTAGATCACAAGATCTTTAACGTTTTACCTAATTGGTTCTGAGCCATTGCTAGGAATTCCTGAAACTTTGAAAATGTTTCTGATTTCCTATGCATTAGGTAAAGACATGAGCATGTCGAGTAATCGTCAATGAAAATGCAAAATACTCAAAACCACCCCTGGCTTGTACATTCAATGGTCAACAAATATTTGAATGAACAAGTCCAAGTGGTTCTTTGGCCCTATCACCATTTGCAGAGAATGGATGCTTGGTCAGTTTGCCTTCCAGACAAGAATCACTAACAGGTAATTCACCTAAGGTGAGTTGCCTCAAAGGTCTGTCCTTTGTAAGTCTTTTAATCCTATCATAGCCAATGTGACCTAGTCTCAAGTGCCATAAATACGTCATATTATCGTTTATTGGTCCCAGGTTTAGCTACTTTGAATAAATCATTGTTAAGAGCGAGGGGTTCGTTAGCTCGCAGAATATAAAGCCCATTTTCCAAACATGCAATACATAATTGTGATCCATTGAAAGAAATAAATATATTAAAACTTGTGAAAGTCATAACAAATTGTTCTAATTGCAACATGGAAACTGAAATTAAATTTCTACTAAAATCCGGAATAAATATACATCATTTAAAATTAAAAATTTATTTCCGAACTTCAGATGAGCTCTTCCTCTAGCTTGGACCACAACGAACGCTCTGTTCCCAAATCTAAGCTTTAAGCCGCCTTCGTCCACTTCCTCCCACGATTCAAGAAGCTGTAAAGAGTTGCAAACATGGTTGATAGATCCAGAATCAATAATCCAAACAGATTTATCATTCTCTAAAACACATGTTTCCAAGATAAATGAACTATAATCATTACCTTTGTTTTTAGCTGCTAGAAACTTGGGGCAATCCTGTTTCCAATGTCCCTTCTCTTTGCAATGAAAACACTTACCTTTACCTTTCTTGTTTTTCTTGTTCTTCTCCTTAGGCATCTATGCATTTGGTTGTGCACTCATCTTTGCAGCCTTTGCAGGCTCAAGGTTGGTGTTTTGTCCACCTTTCCTCTTGTTTCCAGCTTTCGAAGACGAAGCTCGGTTAGCTTCAGCCTTAGCTGGATCAACAGCAACAACAGTAGTCTTATTTTCTCCTCCCTTACTATGTCCACCCATGATAGACTCGAAAGTCTAATGCTCATTCATGAGCTGCGTCAGACCATAGTTGAGTTGATCACGAACGTGTAGTGATGGTTCCATCCGAGAATTTACGGTGCCTTCACGAACGTGCGGAGACGGTGCTATCCAAACGTTTATGGTGCCATCACGAGCACTGACGGTGCCATCACGAACGTGCAGACATGGTGCTCGTTCTGGGGATTCCTCAATCATGATGAACTTGGAGTTGTCACCTATCAACTCTATGTTGATATTCTGCTTCCAATTAAGGAAGTTTTCTTCAGTGAGTTTCTCCATCGAAAGTTGAGAAAGGATGGGAGTAGACACAGACACTACTTAACTTAAAACTACAAATTATCAATAAAATAGAAATCAATCACTTTTGCTCAATAAAACTTCTATTCACACAAATTTCAAGAAATAACACAACATATACCAAACATATGTAAGATATGAGAAAAACAACAAAAAACAATCATATCTCTAATTCTTTAGGTTTTTAACTAATCTATGATATCCTTGTCCCGGTTGGCGAGAGTAAAAAATACCACTAGTTAAATAGAGTTGTAAACTCATTTAATAATGGACACCACTATTAACAACCTACTATTGAATCAAAATAAGAAAACAAAATCTCTTATTTTATGAGCTAGACCCACGGTTTTGATAATCATAGATTTAGTCCTAGTAGTCACCGTAGGGGTGAGTCTAGTAGAATTTGACCTATAATTATCTATCCTTCGAGATCTAACCTTGTAAAAAGAACTAATGAATACCTTCCGTAGAGGGACGAATCAAAGCGCCTCGAGGCCCCATTAAGCTATTAACTATGTTAAACCAACAGTGGAGATCGAATATAATTTTAAAAAAAGCTCATTATAAAATTAAAATTAGTATTTTTATTATTTATTTTTAGAAAATTAATGACTATGGTTCTCCAAAAAATGAAAAGATTAATTTTTAAAAACCAAAGTCCTATAATTTCCTATTAATTCAAAGTGTCACATTGAAACAAATTCAATTAATTTAGAACTAATTTGTTGCTTATCAATATTTATGTTTAACTATTATAATGAACATATACAATTAAGTCCAACTCAGGCAAATGGGCCTTAACAATTGGGTTTGTATGGAGGAGGGTTGGGTCTAGTATGTCGTTTCCACTGCAAATGCCCCCAATCTTCCAAACAAGGTCCAAAAGATAGGAATTTAAACCTTCGTTTTATTAATTGTTAATAATTGATTAGGCCAACTACAGTCATACAAAGAAAATAGGCCACTATATGCATCTAAGCTTAATTGCAAAAATACCACATATAGTGCAAACAGACATGTTATAATTGGATGAGCCTAATCATGTTTCTATATGAGCAATTCTATGAATTTATGTAAAAATACCACAATTTATTTCATTTGCAAAAAATACCACAATATAAAAAAAATTCAAATTAATTAAATTTTTACAAAAATAAGTCTATTTAAATGAAATTGATCAATAATTAACAATATTTAATTTAAATTTCATTTATCAACAATCAACTTGGTTTAGGTTAATTTAAAAAATATTAATTTAATTAAATAGGATTTATCAACAATTAACCAAAGTTAATTTAAATCATATTTATTAAAAAAAAATTATTAATTGGGTGAAAAAATTGATATTTTTCAAATTTAACCAATTTTAAATTTTAAAATCAATATCTTAACTGTTTTTTTTAAAAATATCTTATGTCGTTACAACTATTTAATAATATTTTAACAATTTAAAAAAAAATATATAAATAGTTATAACTACCCTAAAATATCATAAAATAGTTAAACAAATTCAAATATCCATGAAAATATCTAACTAACAGATTTCAAATTTCAAATAATTTAAATATTAAAAACTATAGAAGAAACATATATTTATATTTTCAAATAAAGATTTAATAAAAATATCAAGAATTTAAAAGAAAATATCTTAAATATCTGATATCTTAATTCTAATATTTTAATATATTAAAATATTTAAAATTAAGTTGTTAGTCTATTTTTAAATTTGAATTTGAATCTTTGTAGAAAATATCTAATTATTTAAATCTTAACTAAGAAAAATATCTTATTTTAGAGAACAATTTTAAATGATAAAACAAATAAGATATTTTAGGCTTTGATTATAAATAATTTATTTTCACAATTTTTAATTTACATTAATTTAAAAAAAAAATTAATTTTTTTTATGAATAGTACCCGTGACATCTGCTGCTGACGGCTGGGCATGTGCGCGCGGAGGCAAGCAAGCGCGTGCTGGTGGCAGCCATAGCAAAAAATTTTATTTGAAATTTTTTTTGTGCAATTTTTCAAACCAAAACCATTTTCTAATTAGTTTTTAACATGTTTTACACAAAATAAAGCATGTATAAAAATTAATAGCATAGAAAACACAATAAAATAGCCTAAAAATTGCTAATAATCACATAAAATCAATATGCTTCATAAAAACATGAAAAAACATCCAATTATTCAAACACAATAAATAATCCAATTTTTAACATGTTCATGCATGAAAATAAAGATTATCAAAGGCTCTGAGGGTAGTTGTTGGGAAACTTATACATGTTCTTTATTTATTTTCATGTAAATCTAATATGAAACAAATTAATATGAGATAACATAGAACATGTTTCTGAAATTGAATTCAAAGAGAAACAATGATAAGAATACTTATAGTATACGCAGCGGATTGAAAGAGTCCTTCCTTCAGTTTCTCTAACCCTTGTATCCTTTCTGTCGCAGAGTATTATCAAGAAACTAAACCGTTCTTTTAATTTCTTCACAGTCTTCCAATGCATCCTTAGAATCACCTAGACTAGAGTGGGCAATTCTCAACACATGAGATAGATACAGAGAGAAGAAGAGAAAAGAATAATAAGAGACTTAGAAATGGACTTGTGTTTAGAGAGAATCTAAAACTATCAAAAAACCAGTGATTAAACTTATCTGTCGTCTTCTCTCTAAGCACTCCTTTTATAGACTCAATTAGGCCATTTAATTTAATTAAAAAATCAATAAAATAATAGCCTATTTAAAGCTCTAGGTCGAATTTATCATGGGCTTTAGGCCCGTGAAATTTCCCATTTGATTATAAGCCCATTGGACTTAAAATCAAAGCTTGTATTATTTTCTATAGATTTAATTAATTAAATAATTATTCAAATCCTTTATCAAATTAATTATTTATAATTTGAACCTTGATTTAAACTTATTTATTAATTTAGATACCAATTTATATAAATTAATAAATCTGCCCTAATTTCTCTTTTTTTTCTCTAAATTACATTACTCTATGAAACTATCCAAAATTGACCTAGTCAACTTTGATAATTCTAATTGATAGTTAAATAATTAATTGAGACTATCTAGATGATTTTATCCAAGGTACAATGGGGACCATGGGCCTATGAAATCAAGCTCCAATAAGTTATCATAAATCTAACAAATAAATTTAGTAACTTATTAATTCATCGCGACTCCACTATAGACTCGGAATCGCACTCTTGAATTCATAGAACAATCTATAACAAATATAGATACGCTATTAATTATCCATTGTTACAACCACAATTTTCACTCAATCCTCTATAGACGGTCTACAATGAGATGAGACTAAAATATCATTTTACCTCTCATTGTATTTTATCCTTAAAACACTTCGCTCCTTGTAAATAATATTTCAGTAAACTAATTTAATTACTGAAATGAGATATCTATCATTTAACACCTTGAACCAAACTAAAAGGAAACCATCGTTTCACTTCTTCATTAGAAGCTATAGATGTTCATATCTATGATTAACACTCCCACTCAATTATACTACCGAGTTCCCAAGATGTAAGTATGGGCTAGTCCGTAGGGTAAGCTGGTAACGAACAAGTGAAAGAACTCAAATAATACAACAAGTTAGAATACTAACCACTCATAATTGAGATTGAATTGACCTATGGTCAACAATATGGTATGACTAGAATAGATAATAATGGTATGTTTACTTATCTTAGCAACTGTCAATATCGGTCCTGTCCGATGTAACAAATGCATCCGATCTTATCTACTTTGCTAATGTTCTGGAAAGAATATAACACTGTGATGTGTAAGTAGATCATATCGTAGATTAGCAAGTTAGTGTAAATCCTGTGCACTAACTAATCTTAGGACTAACTTATTTTGAACATATAATCATATTTATATTCCACTGTGATTACGTCACTATAAATACGATTAGCTATATGCTCGGGATTTAATAGAAGTTTATATTAAAAAATAATCATGAAAAGAAAACATGTGAGCAAAGTGATTGACCAAGTCAAAAAATGATTTCTATTCTTTTATTGATAATAAATGAGATTACAAAGAATTTGGGTTTTAATTAGGGCATGAAACCCCAACAGTTATGACAATGGGGTGGGACCAAATGAGGACCTCAAGGAAGTTCCACTCGACTAGGAAGAGTCGACCAAGGCTGTAAAAATTAGAAAAAATTTAGCTGAGGAGGTCAAACTTGAATTCATAAGTTTTTAAACATAACCAAGATGTGTTTGTCTGGTTGGACAAAGACATGATGGGTATCAACCCTATTGTGATTAGCCATGCCTTGAATATTGAAAAGGAAAATTTCAAGCCCGTTCAATAAGAAAAAAAAGGATGCCCGACAAAGAAAGGCCTAAGGCTTCAAAGGAGGAAGTTGAAAAACTGAAGGAAAATAGGTTTATACGAGAAGCTTTTTACCCTGAATGGGTTGCAAACCCTGTTCTAGTACTAAAGCCCAATGCCAAATGGAGGACCTGTGTTGATTTCACATATTTAAATAAAGCATGTCCGAAAGATTTCTTCCCTTTGCCTAGAATTGACTAGCTAGTTGATCCTACGACAGGACATGAGGTCCTTACCTTTATGTTCTAGCTAATACTAAGCAGCTGTAGAGAAATCTACTTGGAATATGAAAAAAATTGAATATATGGCGATAGTTATGGAATATGAAGTAGAACTGGTAAATATGGGTTACTACTAGAACGGAGAGAAAAGTGGCAGGAATATCAAGTGGCAAATAGTTGAAGGTAAAAGAAGGGTTAAAGTGCTCAGAATCTGATCAAAGGGTGGTGTAAACCCGAAAATGGATACGAGTATAAGTTTTTTGTTGGATTTGACTATAGTGCTTCGTCAAGATGCTTCACGATGATCATAAGAAATGAGTGACAAGAAAATGTTAAATATTAATGACTCTCAAGGAGGAGAGAACCTTGTGATGATATGGTAACATGAATTTCGAGAACAAAATTTCTTTTTAAGGAGAGGATAGTTGTTATATTTGCCTTTTCGTTTTATGGGTATTTTGGTAATTTTGGCCTGTGAGAGCAATTCGGTAATTTTATACCATTGAGGGGTATTTTTGTAATTTTGTGAAATTACATATTATGTGATTATATGAATATGTTTATGTGATATTAATATCTGTAAAAGATATTTTATGTTGGAAAATACCGATGGTGCTTGGGTTATGTATAAAAGTGGTGAATCACGGTTTCCTTCAAGTGCTAAGGGCTTTATTGTCAAGAGTTGTTGAAATAAGGGTTATAATGGAATATGTATAACCTATGGGGAATAAGTTAATTATGGATTATGAAAACTAATAGTTTAGTTGAGAATTAATAAAAATAGTTTAGTGAAATTGTTGGATTATCTTAGATCAAGGGTAGGATGGTAGTTTGGTGACAATGAGTCATTATAAATAGAAAATGAGAGACCAGGGTTAGTGTTTGGCTCTCAATTTGAATTTGGTGCCTGCTCTACACATGATCAAAGGAAAGAACTCTCTCTGTCTCTCTCTCTCTAGACTAGGGTTCAAGATCTAAGGAAGAAGAAAAATGATGATCTTTTCATTACGTATGGATCACTAGAAACTCATGCGAGGGCTCATTTAGGATACTTTGGTAGAATATTTTCAAGGCTTTGGTTGCTGCACATGATATTGGTAAGAACTTTTCATGCTTTTAGAGTTTCTTTGATTGTTCTTGAAGCTTTGGGTTATGTTAATGGTGGTTTTGATTAGAAAGCATGATAGGTTGGGATGCTAGGTTTTATATGCATGTTAGAGACTAGAATATTGTTTAATAATGGTTAGAAACATGTTAGGAATGAATTAATGAAGATACAAGGTTTAGTTTTGTGATATATGTTCATAGTTTGGGGAAGAAGAAGTTTTGTTTTAAGGAATTGTTAGAGTTATGGAGTTAGGGGGCTGCTCGTAAACTTTTGGTATTATATTAATCTCTAATAATTTTATGATTATAAAGAGAAATTCAAGATGAGAAAAACTCAAAAGAAATCGTCCAAATAAGATTTAAATTGAGAGAGTTATGGCTGTTCGAAGAAAAGGCGATCTAGGATTTCTCTGTCGGCGCGACCGCGTCCAAGGGGTAGCGCAACCGCACTACATTCCTAGAAAGAGGATTTTTCCTCATTTTAAGGTCGTTTTGAGGTGGTTTTAAACGAGGTTCGTCTAGGACTTCTTCCCTGACTTCTTGGGGACATTTTTAGGACTTTTAGGACTTTCATAAAGATAATTTAAGGTTGATTGCGTCTTAGGAAGTGTAATATTTGGTTTATGACCTTTGGTTAAGTTATGAGTTTCTAAATGACATATGTTGTATGTTTTGGATTTAAGACTTGGCAAGGTACTTGAAGGAAGATGACTGCTTCGCTACTGGACCTGAGGAAAGAAGAGTGGTCACTTTAACGCAGGGTGTGCATTTGAGTGAACAAATGTTCTGTATGTGTGATCTAATGGGTATGATTGTTCATGTTATGTGTATGCCTATACTTTGTCATATATGTTGTGAGGGTTACAATTATTGCATGCTTATGTGTATTGATGCATGTTCACATTGACTTTGTGAGATTTGGTTATATCATGCTTTTAGTATGTTATGATGAATATAACATATGTGGAAAGAGCAAGGGAATACATATTCTTTTAACTTGGTATGTGGTAAGAACCAAGGGACTGTCGCAAGGGCAGTGGGTCATTGTAAGGGCAGTTTGTTTGTGGTTATAATGGCCATAATGATATTGATAAATGGTCGGAATGACACTGGTAACACACATTATGATTTTAGTATGTTACACTATTATATTTCTATAATATGTTATACTATACTATGACTCTTAATGATATGTTATGACTTAAGATGTTATAGTTGAGCCAGTATATTTTTTATGATTAAGCTTTGGGGTTGTGACCTACATAACTCTTCTTTTTGGGCTTTAGCTCATGGGTACTCTGTGTTGTAGGTGCCATATGTTAGCTTTGTTTTGTGGCGACGGGTAAAGTCCAATCCAAAAAGGAAATTTATACCATGAGAGTCGCTCAACCTTTTTACGATCAAAGGGATGTAAACGCCAAAGTTTTGTTTAATATTTTTATTCATGTGGTTTTAAAGGTGTTTTATTATAAATGAAGACCAAAAATAGTTTTGTTTGATTACTTGCATTTATAATAAATGTTTTAGTTTTGCTAAAAAAAAAATTAATGTTGTATTTTAAAATATGGATATCCAAATTCTATATGTTTTTAACAAAGTCTTATGCACTATTTAGCCTATCATTTGGTTTTCAAGCTTTAAAATGATTTTAAATGACTAGTAGCCTAATGAGGTCTCAGGGTTAGGATTTTGGAGCGTTACAGTTTGTGTGGATAGAAGAATATGAGAAGGCCTTCCAGGCCCTTAAAGAGTATCTAGTGCAACCACTAATCTTGTCAAAACCAGTTGCTGGAAAAACTCTTCTTATTTATCTAGCAGTCACCGAGCATGCTTTTAGTGCAACAATTATAAGAGAAGAAGATAAAATCTAGCATATAGTGTATTATTGTAACACCCTACTAATCCAGGACCGTTACACTGTGTGTTTAAAATAGTGCTTCACTTGATAAGCAAGTCATTTGGACTCAAAAGTGTAATTAAAATTAAATAAAGGTTCATGTATTTAAAATTTTGGTCAAAAGATTAATCTTTTCATTAAATCTTTAAAATTTACATGGGATCCCAAAATTTTTTATCAAAATACAATTACATTCAGAGTAAACAAAAATACTCGACTTAAGCGAAAAAATTTAGTCTTATACCCTAAGTCCCTCCAAATCCCTCGATCGTGGCAGTTGGGTAGGTCGAACTTGTAAGCGTCCCTCAAAAGCCCTCCAACTCATGGCTGGTCGACCTTTCCCTTGCCCTTACCTGCACCATAGAGCACCCGTGAGCCAAGGCCCAATAAGAAAATCCCACAAGGCATAATAATAGTCAAATTAAATATAAACAACAATTAACATGCTTCCCAGATAATAAATGCATTCATTCAAATCATATAAATCATGAACACATTTCATAGCTTATGAACATGCTCAATACAAATGCATAAACTGTTTACACGACCCAGCCAAGCAGCTTTGTCGAACAGTCTAACCGAGCAAGGTGCATCTTCCAACACCAAGCTTACGGTCCATGTCGGGTGAATGGGTACCGCACCCTCAACTTGACGCTGCCTTCACGACCCATATTTTGCACGATTGTCGATCGATTAACATTCTACATGATTACCAATATAGATCGTACAGATCATCCACATACAAATCAATGCTAATAAGTATAGTAAACAACATTATGCATGAAGGGAGACACAACCCTGACAAATTTAGGCATACAGTTATAGCCGCATTGCAATATATCTGAGCAAATGCCCTGCTCTATGTGCATATGTCAATTTTCTTACCTCGAGTCCTATGTTGAAGACGGAGTGACCTTGAGTGCGATCCTTTTCCCGAGCCCCGCGGAAGCCCTAGTCACAACATAAATGGTACGCTTATTAGGGACTATGTTTAATTACGGGATCCAAAACTAAACCCTAGCTATCGAGACCTCCAATTCCATTCAACTGAGTAATGGAATCGTCCCTTGAGCCTCCAAGTGGGTCCTTAAATCAGATCCCTAAAGCCCCTAGCCTAATTCCCCAAAATAAAAATTGCATTTTCGAGGCACCTGGCGCAGTCACACCCACAGAACGTTGGGGCTTTCTGGGATGCTAGCGCGGTCACGCCTTATCCCAGCGTGGTCGTGCTAGTAGCCTAGAAACCCCAAATCAATTTCAAAATTTCCTAATTTTTGCGACACTAGCGCGGTCGCGCTACACTCCAGCATGGTCGCGCTAGGTCTCTAGAAACCCAAAATGATCTCAGAAATCATAATGTTCTTCCCCAAATTGTCTATTGTAATTTTCCCTAGAAACTTAGCCTGAAACTCGATCCCAACAAGTTTCCTAGCAGATTTTGAACACCAAAACAACCACAAACCAATACTACAACCCCAAAACATCATCAAAGCATCATTCAAACATTTAAAACACAAAGATGCCAAGATTTACAACTTTAATCTTTTGAACTCAAGCTCTTGCTCTAATCCAAAAATCAAACGTAGCAACAATAAAACCTTTCTAGCAGAAAACAAACTCTTTTCCATCATTAATTTATACCCCAAACCACCTAGAGTTCCAAAATTCTAAATTCAAACCAAAATTCTAAAAAAACTCAAGAACTTAAGCAAAACAAGGTAGACAAGTCTTTACCTTGCTGAATTTTGAATTCGTTATGCTAAAAGTGATCTTAGCAGCTCCAAGCTTCTTCTTCTTGCTGCTAGATCCCTTCTCAAAGTCCTCAAAACTCCATGAATTTTCTTGTAGCCTTAGAAATTGAGTATGTGTTTTTCATGGTGTGACGAAAGACCAAACAAGGTGAGGAAATGAGAGCCTTATGTGAGAGTGGTTTTCCCCAAGGATGCTCCCCACCTTGCCTAATTTCCTTGGTCAAATGACCATTTTACCCTCCCTTTTGAATTATATTCTTAAGGTCCCACAAGGGCAAAATAGTCATTAGCCTTCATTTCCTACTAAACCTCAAATTATAACATAGTTGGTAGTAAATGTGGAAAAAGCTAGTGTGAGTAATTCAAGTATCAGGCTAACTTTAGTCTTCTCATCAATGGTTGCTCCATGAACTTCCGCATCATGCATTTTATTGATGATGTTTAGAACATCTTCTTTGACATAAACTCCTTTCTTCATTTTCATGTTCATATAGGCTCTAATAGCATCATTTCTGCATTGATCGGATTGCTGTCCAAACATTACTTGAAGAGACTCCCATATTTCATATGCAATCTCCATATCTTCATGCTTCTTTCTGAGTACATCACTGATAATAGCAAGCATGTAACATTTTGCCTTGTTGTTGGTAAAATCCAAGCATCATACTTCTCCCTAACAATTTTTGGAGCAGTGGCAGCAGGGACCTCAGAACATTCCTCTGTAAAGACAAACTTGTAGTTTTCACAAATCAACATTATGTTCATGTTTGATTTCCATTTGATAAAATTATCACCAGTGATTTTTTCATTTAGAAGTGAAGCAGTAATAGGGTTTGAGTTATTCATCATTGCTGAAATAAATAAATAAAATAGAAAATGAATTCAACATACATTATGAATATCAGTAAGTTTTTGGAATAGTTATTACTAATTCACGATAAATTAATGGACCAACCTTAGGGTAGGTTAGACTAATCCCAAATTAATTTTGAGACAATTCTCAAATCCATAAGTGAAAACTTCAAATTAACTATTTTCTCTTTTAACTTAAGACCAACTGCTAGTTTGGTCAAGATTAACTAGTCTACTCGAACACCTAGTTAACCTTTGTGAGTGTAACCCATTGTTTTAGATTAATGAATTAACTCAAGAGTGTGCCTTAGGGTCAGTAAAACTTGAAATACATCATTCAACCCTATTCTTTATAGAAGTTAACCTTGAATAGTAACACATTCAGAAACCTTCCTTAGGGGGACACAAACAAAGGCGCCTTGAGGTCCATTCCATGAAACATCAGTGTTAACTAATAATGGAGACTATAGGAGTGATCGTTATGTCTCCTTCTCCCACTCACTATTTAAAATATGTGTTTTCTCAAAACATCCTATGCTTTTTAATTAATTAAATTAATCAAATTAATTTACCAAATGATATTCTAATAATTACTAATCTCATTAAGCATTTAAACATTAAACAATATTTAATCTAACTACTAAATTGACCTTTAAACTATCTAGTCAATATATGCTCTAATTATTAAGAATATCATTTGCTTATTGTTGACGCAGTTTTTTGCAAATAGTGAATTAAGCAATCCGAAAATAGAGATATTATTCTTTTGCTAAACCGTGATTGGATAAATAAAAAAGTATTAAGATCACCCACACTTTTTATGCTGTACAGTGGTTAAAATCCACCTAGTCCACGAGTCACTCTTATTACGTTGTTTGCTTTTCACCGTGAAATTGTCTGTCACAATTTCACCAAAGTTTCAGTATATCAAATGTTCCCACCCATTATGTCCATTCTCCCCTGTATTTATAGGGAATTCTTCCTGGACAGTTTTGGGTAACTTTGCATAAATATGGTAACATACAATTTTGGGTAACACCTCATCTACATAAATACATTAATACTTATTGATTCTATGCCCCCAATATCGGGTAATAAATACATAACAATATATGAGCACTAATGAGTGTATAAGGAATCTTCAAGTCCTTTTGGGATCCTTCACTGCGCGTCATGACCAAGCTTTCGCGAGCTGAACACTTCCTTCGAGCTGGATGTCAAAGAACTAACCTGAACTAACACGGGTCACATTCAGAGTTTCACGAAGGCGGTCTGGCCATCATGCTTCTTGAATTAAGTTGTTGGCGCAAGAGGCGCTCTGAAGACTATATGGTTGGCGTAAGCTGTCAAGTTTGACACGAGCTGCTCACTCCAGACTTCGCTAGATGTTCTATCTGTACGCTTTCTTCATATGCTTGTCTGCCAGCTGTAATGTCTTGAATTTGTTATTAAGGCTGAGTGTCTTGATTACTATGCCTGGAGGGCCTAATTGGAATTATATGTGCAATTAATGGATTATACTTGTGATTATGTGATATACTTGTGTGGTAATGTGACTAGATATGCATGTTTATGTGTATTAAATATGCATGTGGGCCCATTTCTGTATATTGGGGCATGTTTGTAATTTTGGCTCGTTGAGGGCATAAATGTAATTATGTATGTGTTATGAGAGAGACCCCAGATTTGTGGGGATATATTTGGGACGTGTGGTCTGAGGCGGTCCTAGGGAGCAGATTATCGAAATAGTCACAACGAGGACTAATACACGGCTTAGTGCAAGCCTATGGGTATTCTGGGAAACCTAGTGGGTATTCAGGATTTATCAAGTAACATGTAGTTATTTGGTGATTAATTGGGTATGTTGGGAGTAATTAGGAATTTATAGGGGCTACTCGAAGTTAGTGGGAAAATGGTGGCAAAGGACGGTATTGCCCTTGGGGCAATAAAGGGTAAGTCCTAGGGGCTTTTTTGTCTTTTGCTAGCTTTTGGTAGGCCTTAGTTGGGTCTAGAAGTCTTGAGAACCATCAGAAAACAAAAGGATAAGACTCTCTCTCTCTCTCTCTCTCTCTCTCTCTCTCTCTCTCTTTCCCACGTTAGGCTCTCTCTCACTCTCATAGAGGAAGCTTTGGTAAGCTGAAGGAAGAACACTAAATCTTTGAGATTTGGGGCTGAGAATTGAGGAACCAAGCTAGGAACAAGATTGGAGTTAGCTCAGGGGTCGAATCCTTGCTTAGGTTTTTTCTGCTAAGGCTTGGGACTAGGGATCGTGCTCGGGATCACCTTGTTCTGTCAGCTCGGGACTCAAGGTAAGAAAACTGTCTATGATCGTAGAGCTACATCGTGCTTAGTGTTATGTGTATTGTTTGTAACTATTACGTCATACGTGTGTTTGTGAGGGAGCGGCAAAGGTCGGGAGCAGGAAAGGTCGGGAACAACAAAGGTCAGGGATGACAAAGGCCGAGAGCAGCAATGGCCAGGATTGGCATTAAGAATGCTGAATGCATGTCGCCAGGGCGAGACCCTCTAAGGGTGCTATACACACCCGCTCGATTAAGACCGCAAACTTGGTGTCTAGAAGTGCACCCTGACCTGCGCAGGCAACTATTGTAAATTCTGACAGGGACTTGTAGATTGTTTGACGTGTTTGATTAGTTATGCATTTGTTGAAATAAATTATTATATGTTGTGTTGTGATGTTTTCTTGCTGGGCCTCAGCTCATGGGTGCTCTGTGCTGCAGGTAAGGGCAAGGATATGGTCAATCGACCATGGGTTGGAGGGCATGGAACGGTGCGTACATGGTTGGCCTACCTGGCCGCCACGGATGGGGTTGTTTTGAGGAAGATGTTATAAACGTTCAGTTTTGTCGCTTAGGTCAACTGTGCACTAACTTCTGAGTTGTAAATATATTTTAAAACAATGTTTTGGGATCCCAATGTAACACTTTCATAATTTATATGAATGCCCAAACCTTTTTATACTTAATTTTCATTAAATGAGTCTTTATTCCGATCTACTCACACATTTTAGTCTAAAACCTCAATTAGCGAGTTAATGACACATTTTAAAATCACATGGTAACAACTCTAGGGAAGTAGGGTGTTATACCAGCTGTACCCCCAGTTCGTATTTATTTCGGGGTACTACATTTGCCCCCAAGATATTTCTCATGCATGATGTCACTTCTGACACACACAATAGGGGCTTCTAGGATTCTGTTATGTGCAAATGTGCCTACCCACTCAATCGAGTGCGAGACACGTGTCGATCTGTAATAGGCACCTGTTCGGGTTTCAAGTACTATGACAACTATCTTGTCAACATTTTCCCACCGTTGGTTTATTTAATCCAGGCCTTTGGATCTCAAATTGATCTAATTGTGCGGACTAGATCGGTTCCAGAAGTTTACATATAAATAGGAGAACCAGACCTGAACCTTACCACTTTTGCATTAAAAAAAATTCCCTTTTCTTCTCAAAATACTTTCAGAGCTTTCTGCATTCCCTCAATTTCCTAAAGCTTTCAGGCTATTACCTTCGGTGCTACCATCATTTCCTCGACTGAAAAACCAAACTATAAGTATCTTTATATCTAGTTTAAATTTCATCTTTTTATTTTCAATAATTTTTATGAAATTTTCTAGTATATTTTCTTACTTTGGTTCAGTTTGAGTTTCGTGTGGATTTTTGTTAGGAAAAAAAAATAGCACCAGGTCTGATTAGAAGTAATGCACAAAAAGAAATGGGTGGTTTACTGGGTTTGAAAGAGGATGGTCTGAGTATGTGAATGTAAAGATTCAAGGGTTTTTAGCTTCAGTTCAAGGTAGCTTAAGGGTCATGGTTTCTCGAGTTGTTTTGCATTAAATCGCTTTTCCTAAAAGAAACTGGGTCTGACACGCAAATCCCAAAGTATCAGGGGTTTCTTGAGGTTACAACGTGTGGTCACTAACCACGCGTGCGCACATGCATTGGCGTTAGAGCTGTTTATATCTATGGTCGAATAGATTGAATCTGAAATCTCAGTTTTCCATACCTTTATCATCTTAGCAAGGTTTTATCTTAGGTAGCCCCTAACAGGCCGATTTTAGTGAGTCACGGGATCTAGTTGGGGTCCGAGTGTCTTATTGCCCGCCCTCCACTGGAGGGAGAGAGGACTTGCACTCCGCTTCAGGACAAATTTGGGGCTTAGAGTGATGAGCACTTGAAGGCAGGTGCCTTTGTTCCTTTGGACCAGTATTTTGTAGAAACTACGCCGAACTTGCACTATCCCATCTCCCCCCAAATTCGTACCGACTTTTGGCGAGCTAAAATATCTATTTTTAAAGCACGAGTGGGAGGTCCCCACCCCCGTTGATATTATGTACTTTTGCCTCAAAGCATATCCATAATTAAAGGGATGAGGTGATGCCTTCTACCACCTCACCAAATTCCCCAGCACAACCTCCATTATTGACCTCCCCATCCACCTGAATGATTACAAGGTTCAATTCTTTATGTCAAACAGGTTCAAGAACTACACCCATCCATATTTGTACTTGAACTTTGTACTTGAATTCCTTCTCAACCAAGTTTAAACATATTCTGATCGAGATGTTACCTTGTGCAACTATATATAAGAGAACAGGGCAGTCAGAGACCCTCGGAGGTCAATATGAGATTCTGGCTCGTATTCCTGCCAACGAGAAAGAGTTTCAGATGGTGATGAATGATTCCACCATGGTGGCCTGCAAGCTGATCTTGAAAGACCAAACACTGACCATCAGAGCTCGAGTCCCCTTCCCCAAGCTCCCTCCTCCCTAGGAACTAATCCCAGCCTTTGAAGAGGTTGATGAAGAAGAAGAGGTCACATAGTGGGTGTGCAAAATAAAGTTTCCTTAGGATGGATAAAATCTTGACCAAGGCCGAGGAAAATTGGGGGCAGCAGTTGGTCCCTTTGGCCAAGGTAACCCATATAGAGAAATGAACCGAGTTGCTGCAAGTTTTAGGCTAGTCTGATTCATCCCAAGGTAGCTCGTGAGTCGACACCTGTTTAATCCAGACCTGAACATGACCCTCCTTCAGTGTGTGGATCACTTGGTCGTACGCCACGACCATAGCTACAGCATATGTATCGTAATGATTGATAATACCCTTCACTTTAGGTCCACTATTTTTGAGGAATACCATACAAACCTTTTGTCGTGGCCTTCCCCGTGTCAAGGTGTTTTTACCCCGGGTATTAGGCAGGTCGAGCACGAGCCTAGTCCTGATGAAGAGCCTAAGCCCTGTAGGTCCCAAACCATAATTATACTAGAGTCTTCCCCTCTGATAATCAAAGAGTTAGAGGTTTTACCCTGCTCGATTCATAATCCAGAGTCTATCATAGTAGTTTTCTCCTCTTGTTTGAAGGGTAGGGTTCTTGTACTGCTACTCTTTGCTTTATGTTATCCTAACTAATCGTTTCATGGATCTGTCTTTTGCTTGCCTTTTTGTAGACGAAGATATGGACTTGAAGAGCACCTTCAAATCTGGTGGGGCCGGAATTAGACTCGTCGCCAAAAAGGCGAGAATATCAAAGAAAAGCATCTCTAGAGACGGAGCTTCCACTAGATCTCCTACAAAGGATAAAGGTTACAATTCCATCCAAAAACAACAACATCAAAAACCATTGCCAGCTCAGGTAACTATAGTTACCATTCATGTAACGCCCCGAATTTGCTATTAAGGCTGAGTGCCTTGATTATTGTGCCAGAAAGGCATATTTGGATTAGGGATGCACATTTTCCCCATGGGGACGGGGTCCTGCGGGGACCCGCCCCTAATGGGGCGGGGAATCCCCGTTTAAATGGGGAACGGGGTGGGGACGGCGATAATTGTCAAACCCCGAATGTTAAAGGGGGCGGGGATAGGGATAGCACTCCCCGCCCCGTCGGGGCCCCGTTTATATTTTTATATATTTTTATAATATTTTATATCTTTTTTACGTGTTTTTGTAGCATAGTAGTAACTTTTTTAATATTTTAAATTTTATTTAGGATAATGTTTAATATTTTAAACAATAAATATTGTGCAATATTTTAATTTACATATAATTTACGATTTTTATTTTAAAATTTATTTTTTAAATAAATAGGTTCCCTGCCCCAATAGGGGATTCCCCACCCCGTCCCGACAGGGAATAAGCGGGGATGGGGCGGGGACGTGGATTAGAAATATAAATGGGGACGGGGACGGGGGGAGCACTCCCCGCCAATTCCTCGCCCCGTGTGCATCACTAATTTGGATTAATATGTGGAATTAATTGGATATATGTGCGATTATGAGATATAAAGGGTTTATACGGTAATGTGAATATTTATGCATGTTTATGAGTATTAAATATGCATGCGGGCCAATTTTTGTAAATGGGGGCATATTCGTAATTTTTGATCCGTTGAAGGTATATTTGTATTATGTATGCTTTATGAGTGGGACCCCAGTGTTATGGGAACATTTTAGAGATGCGTGGTCCGATGCAATCCTAGTGAGTGGATTAGCGGAATAGTCACAACATGGTTAAATACCGAGCTAGGGGTGAGCCTAGGGTATTTTGGGAAACTTAATGTGTAGTCGGGATTTATTGGATAATGGGTAGTCATTTGGTGATTATTTGGGCATGTCAAAAATTTATGGGGTTATTTTAGGATTAGTGGGAATGAGACACAAAGACAATTTTTCCCTAGAGGGCATTATAGAGTAACTCTTGATCTAGGGGATTTTTGGTCTTTTGTGCAAGTGATAGGCTTAGTCTTGGGCTGCCTTATCTATCTAGGGGCCTTAGGAAGTCTAAAGGCAACCAGAAAAACAAAACAACGCCTCTCCTTCTCTCTCTTTATTTGATTCTCTCTTTCCCTGTTGATGTGCTTATGGCTTTTGGGGATTTTTAAGGTGGATGTTGGGGAAATTGAAGGAGCTGAGGCTAGGATTGTGGAGGTTAAACTTTAGGGTCATAATTCTTGTTGAGGTAAGCTTCAATTCTGTTTTGATTAGGTTTGATTTTGTTTTTAGGGTGCTCTAGAGTCTTGAGTTCAATGATTTGGATTTAAAGTTTTGCTAAGGTTTTAGCTTAGTTTTAATGGTTATATGAAGGTTATATTGTGTTGTTATAAGATTAATATTTAATTATGAGTTTGGTTGAAGTTGAGGATTGAATTTAGAGATTTTAGCTCGAGGAAAATGCAAGAAAAGTGCTGGAAATTTTGAGTTCGTGGGGTTGCACCGTGACACTGTTCCTGGAGTGCCACGACCCACATGAACTCAATCGCCTATGGAGGTTCACTGAACTGCCTTAGCGCCGCGGTGAATGTCTAAGGAAAATTGGGATTTGGCTCTCTGACTTGTGGAGGCCCACGATGCTTGTGAGGGGCGTCGCGACTCAAATAGGGATTATTTGGAAATTAAGGATTTTAAACTTGGGAACTCAAACCTAAAGGCTCGGGAAGGATTCTACTACCGGTTTAGTAGAATTCGAGATCCCGAAGGCTAGAAATATACCTTGAAACTCTTGAATAGTCTAAGTGATTGATGGTTATCCAATATTACATTGTGTCTAGGTTATAATGCTAAGACTCGGGAAAAGCGATCGTGCTCGGGATCACCATACGCTATCTGATTGGGACTCGAGGTAAGAAAACTACACCTGGGTTGTGATCGGGGCTTAGATCCCTGTTAATAAATATGAGTATGACTATGATTATATGTGAGAATATGGCTATAATTGTATTTGAGAATATCCAGTAGGGCATACTTGTATATGCTGCATTTGATTGCGTGTTGTGCAATATATATGTGATTATATTTATTTTGAAGGCCGGCCTAAGAATGCCGGGGCCAATAGCAAGCGTGTGAAATGCAGCCCGACCTAAGCATGCTAGGGTCGGCTATAAGACCAGAGGACTCAGCCTAAGGGCGTTGGGCCTGAACGTTATACAAATAAACAAAAGTGTTGATTGCACTTAACTAGCTGTATTGATTGCTGAGATTGAATTATGTGTTTGATTGAGTAGATTACTACTGCTGAGCTTATAGCTTATATCCTGTTGTTGATTGAATTTGTTGATTTAAGTTTTCTTGCTGAGCCTTGGCATAAGTGCTATGTAGTGCAGGTAAGGGAAAGGAAAAGCCAGATCATCCATGAGTTGGAAAGCTTTAAGGGTAGTGTGTACATATGCAGCCTACTCAATCACTATGACTGGGATATCTTGGGAAAAACTAGGGTTAATCCCTGTTCTGCCGCTTAGGACGGCTAATTTGTATTTCATTTGTCTTTTACCAGTCTTTAACCACTTTTTGGGATCCCATGTATAAACTTAATATTTTAATGAAAAATGATTACTTTGTTGATCAAATTTTTAATACCTAACCTTGATTTAATCTTTAATCACACATTTAACTCCAAATGACTCACTTAGCGAGTTAAGCATGATTTTAAACACAAAGTGTAATGATTTTGGCTAACCAGGGCGTTTTAACTTGGTATCAAAGCGGTCTAGGTTTAAGGGTTCTTGAAGTCTGGCTGGGCATGTGTAGTGCCCTGGTTACCCCAAGACCATTACGGTGAACGTTGAATCATGAGTTTAACTCGCTACCCGAGTTCTTTAGTTTAAAATGTGCTTCTAGGTGTTATTACTAGGTTAAGGTGGAAAACAAATCAAAAGGAAAGGATATATTTTATTTAAAACATAAAACTGTTCATGGGCCCATCAAAACATTTACAAGTTATTTACAACTCAAAATGGTCATTACAGTTTAAATTTACAACCCGCCGACCTAAGCGGCAAAAATAGGGTAAACCCCCTAGTTCCTCTGAGAACTCCTTGGCCGTGGTGGTCAAGCGACCGCATATGTACACAGCACCACCTAAGCTCTCCACTCAAGGGTAGGGGAGCTTTTCTTTCCCTTTATCTGCACCACATAGCACCCATGAGCCAAAGCCCAGCAAGAAAACATAATAATGCAAGCATATAATATCAAATGATGATAATGATAATCATACAGAGATTATAGCTCTAAACAGATGAGTGATTTAACACTTGAGGTTCTGGTAAACCATAATGAGTGACTGAAGAGCAAGTAACTAACTTAAACAAATGAGGGACTGATGGGTAAATCACTAGCTTAAACAGATGAGTGACTGATGACTGATGGGTAAGTCACTAGCTTAAACAGATGAGTGACTGATGGGTAAGTCACTAGCTTAAACAGATGAGTGACTGATGGGTAAGTCACACGGGGCTCAGCACCCATAGCCATGTGACTAGATAGTCACTGTGGCTCTAAGTAACTAGCCTTTGGCTAGACAAGCGCTTATATTATTCATCAAAATTGAGGTCGGTCCGGCATTAACGCTCTTCTGAGTCATTTAATGCAGATGTTGATTAGATATAATCTTTGTTGGCATTGCGTTGAACACACTAAGGCCGTTCCTGACTTATGAGTTAGCACTGTGTGACCAGTGACCAGTGCCCAGTACCACTGCCGAACTTGACTAATGAGTCACAGCTTCACAGTTGATATTGACACCTTTTCCAATTCTGACTATTCAGTCAGTGCCATGCACAAGTGAGAAATATTTTCTAAGCATTCAATATTCAATCCATGTCCACATTTAAACATTCAACATGCCTCATGAATAACCATGCATGTCACATATGGGGTGCAGTTTTCTTACCTCTGGTTCGAGCGAGAAATAGAACAAGAACGACCCCTGAGAATGATCAACATTTTGATTCCTTAGCTGTTACCTAATCATAACAAATTATAACCTTCATTAGTGAAAATCAACAATAACATGATCTTAACCTAAACCCCACTCTCGGGACCCCAAAAAGTACCCACACGGTGAGTAGATTCGATCCCGGGTCTTAAGGATTGAAACCCCGAGCCAAAAACCCTTAAAAACACTCAAAAAGGGATTTTGAAGGAACAGAGTAGTGCCCTAGCGTCATCTCAGAACCAAAAAATGCCTAAACCAACCCTGGGTAGCGCTGTAGCGCTCCCTTGTGGGCGCTACAGCGCTACACCTAGCCAGATTTTCCCCTGAACCTTTATCCTTAGACTCCTTCATTACCAACCTAATTCCAATGCTTCCAAACATCATATTAAGTGCCAAATGAACCCAAAAACCATCCCCACATGTCTTAGGCATCACAACCCCAAGAACCCTAGCCAAAAACTCCAATCAAATCCATTCAACCTACCTAGAAATCTCAGCTGAAAACCAAGACAAAAATAGAGCAAACCAAAGATTTAGTGGCTCGAATCTTACCTCAAGCTTAGGTTATGATGCTATTCAATGGTGGAATACACTCCCAAGACCTCAAGACTTATTTCCCAAGCTTGGTCCTCAAGTTAAGCTCAAAAATCCAAAGAGAAAATGAAGAGAAATGGTGCACGACAGCTAACTTTGATACTCTGTTTTCCCCCTTCGTTCTATAGCCTTCAATGACTTTAAACATATCACATGGTAAAAAGACCCTTTTGCCCCTAGGTCACTTAAGGCTTTCTAAAGACTCCCAAGGGTAAAATCGACCTTTTCCACCTATTTTGTTAATCATAATTAATACCCTCCAATTCCCGCTATTCTCGATCTTCTCAAATACCAATAATTTATATCTCGTTACCCTTTAATTCCCGGCAACACTCTAATCGTTAATATCACCCCGAGACTCGCCCCGAGCCCCGAACTTAATCCCGTCATGGCTAAACCACTAATTTTCACTCAAAGATCGTCTCATGCCGAATGGCTTGAAAATATCCACATTATAATGTGGCCTCAACAAAAGATCACCGACATGCATACAAATATACAATTACGCCCTCAACGGGCCAAATTACCAAAATATCCTTATAATCAAATGTGGACCCACATGCATGCATTTAACATCATATTATAATATAATTCACATAAACATGCATATAATAATTTAATGGCATAATAAAACAATTATGGCCCTTCCGGCCTACAAATCCAGCCATTAAACCACATTAGGGATTTTGGGGCATTACAGCATGTACACTCGCCGTTAAAGATAAGCTCAACTCACAATTTGGTATCTAATAACGTGACTATGTTTAATTGTTTAAATTGAACCTATCTGCCTTATCTGCATGCTAGAATATAATGCATGATGTATATAAATGTATTTTGTGGAAGTAAGGCTTAATAATTGATGCATGAACGTTATAGACTTGTGTCTTGGTATGAATATTGTATGTGGCTATTGTGTTGTTTGGCACTACCCGTGGAATAGTTCTGGATATGAATATCAGGCCTGATGGGTTAAGTCATTGACTGTAGAAAGATTTGGATGTTATGTATCCAAGGAAATCAATTGGACCATGCATTGTTAATGTCGGAATTGCAGATGATAGTTGGGGCCAGAACCTTCCAGCTGCCCCTGGAATTGGCAGAATATGTTTGTTAGCATGAAAGCAAGATTGCAAAACCAGGAGGAAGAAATTAGGTGGTTGAGACAGTGGGTTCTGTCAGGGAACGCTACTCCGTATGTTTTGACAGAAATGGCACCAGTTTCGGTTCAGCCTGAGCGTGGAAACATATGAGAATTATTGTATGAAAGATTCCAGAAGCATTATCCTCCAGTTTTTGAAAGAGGCTTGGATCCGTTCAGAGCTGAACAGTGGATTGGCATGATTAGCTCCATCCTTGACTATATGTGAGTGGTAGGCAATGATAGAGTGGCTTGGGCCATCTATATGCTGAGGGAGGATGCCCGAACATGGTGGGAAGTGGTATCTCAGACCCAGAATGTTGTCATGATGGGTTCGGAGGAATTCAAACAATTGTTCAACGAGAGGTACTTCTGTGACGCAGTTTGAATTGCGAAGACCAATGAGTTTATGAACTTTGTTCAAGGTAGTATAACAGTGACACAGTATGTCAATGAATTTGATGGGTTGGCCAAATTCGCTTTTGATTCGGTACGAACGGATCTGGCCTGGAAGAAAAGATTAATTCGTGGATTGAACTCTGGGATAGCCCAGAGATTTAGGATCACTCTAGTACATAAGATTTCTACCTACCCTCAGACAGTAGGGAGAGCCCTTTCTATAGAGGACGCAGGAGATGAGACATTGAGTGAGAGTGTTGTAGGGCAGAAAGCTTAGGCAATGGTACCCATATTTTCGGGATCAGGTAGGGGCGAGGCCCTAGTAACTAGAAAAGAAAGACCCCTGACAGTTCTACTACTCCTGGTCTTGATAGGAGGGGTTATAGTATACAGGGTGGTCGCCAGGGCGGCAACGAGGTCTAGAGAAGTTATCTAGTATGCCCAGATGTAGGAGGTGCCATTAGGGAGAAAACCAAGTGAAGACAAGTTTTCTATGTGGAATAGTTGGGCACTTCAATAACGATTACCCGAGATCAGAGGAGGGAGAACCGAGGAGTGCGGATAGCTCGACTCCGACTCGAGTGTCCGCCTTGATGCAGTCAGAGCCTGAGGTTAGTCCCTCTGAGGCAACATGTTGGCTTTCTAGTTCTCATTATTTTATATTGTGTTGATTGAGTTTCATGCTACATATCTCTCAGTACAGACATAGATATGTGGTACATACTAAATGATTATTACGCTACGGGGCTTGAGATTTTAGTGTCTGTCGGGGAAATTGGTAATTTCTAGGGGATGGGTCAGAGTATTACTGGTAGAAAGTTAACAGTAATAACAAATTGAGTTGGTTATATGAGAATTTTTACATGATTCTTAGTATAGATTAGTTTGCCAAATAAATGACAACCATGGACTGTAAGAAAGCATAGTGACTTCTGAGTTTAAAAAGGAAGGACCCGATTGCGTTCACGAGATGCCTAGCTATTGTGGTAGGTATCACTAAGGTTATATCTGTTAGACCAGATGAAAACTGGATCAGCCAGTGAGGTTTCAGATGGGTTTACAAGGATTCACTGAGATCGCTATTGCGTCAAGGAATTGAGTGTGCTACGGGATTAAGGCAGGGATAGAACTGGTATCAAAGACATCATGAATATGTTGGTTTTTATTGATCAAATCAGAGATTATACGCAGCGGAACAACAATCAAATTGTTAGATTAATCCCATAAGATTTCTAGATCTACTTCTTCACATGCATATATATATTGAATCAAGGACATGAACAGAAAAATTACCTCAGGTCCTTCCTTGCTGCTATCTTTTCGTATGGCTAAATCCTCGAGATCTCACACCAAGATCTTCAAAAATGTTCTCAGGCACACAAAGAACGACTGTGGGCTCGCTATACAAATAATAGGCAATAAACTATTTATCAGATGTTCTCAACACATGAGATCTGATAAAAGTTTGGACCTAGGTTTTGTGAAGAACAATGACTTTAGTTTTTGTCACTGTTCTCTTTCTCTGAGAGAGATACCTAGATATTTTTCTATCCCTGAAAAGTTACGTTCTTTGAAAAAACTGATATCCAATATTTAATAATATCCAATATATTAAAATATTTGTTATTTTAAACAAATTCAAAATAACTGATCAGTTATCAGATTTTTGTTTAAATAATAATATTTTAATCATATTAAAATATCTCATTATTTATTTAATATTTAAATAACTAAAATTGTGGAATCAAGAGACTGAGTAAACTCTCTTATGCGTGTAGCACAGTGCCTGTGCACTGACAGGCACTGTGCCACACGTGTACCACATGCCTGTGATGACATGTAATTTTTCCCAATTTTTATTATTATTTAAATACCAAAAATCCCAAAAATAAATTAATTCAAAATTAATTATATTTTTGTTAAATCAAATAATTAATTAATTCTTAATTAATTAATTACACATAATTAAACAATAATTATGTTTGATACATAGAAAAATATTTTACATATCACATAAGTCCTTTTTGCCCATGTTTTGTATTTGCCTTTGACAGTGATTGTTTGAGCCATTTCGAGGACTATGAACCTGTAACATTAAGCTCCAATAAATTGAAACTAAATAATTAAACTCTTTAATTATAATAGTTAATTTATTAATTATGATATTACTCCACTATAAATTCAGAATTGCACTCTTTATGTTATAGATATACTTTTACAGAAATCTTTTTCTTAAGTCGTCCATTGATATAACCATCTTACAATAGTTCAACCCTCTAATTAATTAGTTCATAAATTAGAATGGAAGAATTAACATTTAACCTTTCTAATTTACTTCTTATTCCTTAAGTACCATTAATTCACTAGTGAATAATTAATCTATAATCTAATTATAGATTTGAGCTCAAAATCATTCAGTTCCAGAATTAACCCTTAAGGGAACTAATATACAATCCGTTAGGAAAGATTAGATTCTGTATTGTCGATACATGTTCCCAGCCATCCATGATATTAAATCTCCAAAACAAAAGTCATTAGCCTCATTCATTGAAGAGGCCTTAACGAATGAATCAAAAGATTTAATAAACATGAACAGGAGTTCATGAACACTCAGGATTTAGGTTGATCTATAAATGATCATCAGTTATGATATGAATTACAAGTCTTTATTGTTAAATGGTTTTTGAATAAAGACTCTAATTCATATCAGTCCATGTTATATATAATCATATTATATAAAGCACCTTTACCGAGATGTCTTTCCACATCAATAATCTGAATCTAGATTATTTGCATCATTATGATACTCAGTAAACCATACTTACAACTCCAATTAAAGAATTCCATAACTTTAATTTGTTGTTGTTGACTATTTTTATTCATTCATGTGATCTTAATTCTCTCGTACTAATACAAGATCACATCCTCAATAATGAATATGGAATTTTTCTGATATTTTCAAAATTATTCAAACAATAAATTAACAATCTAAATATAGCAATAATAATAAACTATTGTATTTATTTATTCATTAAAAAAACAAATGTCTTTACATGTTTTTAGAACACACTCCTAACAATCTCCCACTTGTACTTAAAGAAGGTGAGGCATTTCTCTCAATCCCATATTACGTACATGACCCTCGAATTGCTTTGCTGGAAGCGTCTTCGTGAACGGGTCCACCAGGTTGTGTTCTGATGTGATTTTCAGAATGGTCACATCTCCTTTATGTACGATTTCTTTGACTAAGTGGTATTTGCGCTCTATATGTTTTCCCCTCTTGTGGCTTCTTGGTTCTTTAGAATTGGCCACTGCTCCACTATTGTCACAGTAAAGAACAAGTGGTTTCTCCACTTCTGGAACTACTTCCAAATCTGTGTAGAACTTTTTCAGCCAAACTGCTTCCTTAGCTGCTTCACAAGCTGCTATGTATTCAACCTCCATGGTTGAATCAGCTATACTGGATTTCTTAATGCTTCTCAAGACAACTGCTCCACCACCAAGAGTGAATACTGACCCAGAAGTAGACTTTCTACTATCCTTGTCAGATTGAAAATCTGAGTCAGTGTATCCAGTAGGTTCGAGGTCACTACCCGAATATACTAGCATATAGTCTCTCGTTCTCCTGAGATACTTGAGAATATGTTTCACCGCAATCCAGTGTTCCAAACCTGGATTTGATTGATAATGACTGACAATCCCTACTGCATAACATATGTCAGGTCTAGTACATAACATTGCATACATTAGGCTCCCTACAGCTGACGCATAGGGATACTTTCTCATATCCTCTTGCTCTTGTGGTGTCTTAGGACACTGATCTTTGCAAAGAGAAATTCCATGTCTGGTTGGAAATTGACCCTTTTTGGAATTCTCCATAGAGAATCTTTCAAGCACTTTATCAATATAATTTTCTTGTGAAAGTGCTAGGAGCTTGTTCTTTCTATCTCTTAGAATTTTAATGCCTAGAACATAGCTCGCTTCTCCCAAATCTTTCATTTGGAATTTGTCAGCCAACCATTTCTTTACATTTGATAATGTCTCTACATCATCCCCAATGAGTAGGATATCATCAACGTAAAGAACTAAGAATACCACAAATTTTCCTTTGATGTATTTATAAACACATGCTTCGTCAACATTTTGTTCGAAACCATATGTTTTAATAGTTTCATCAAATGTTATGTTCCAAGATCTTGATGCTTGTTTCAATCCATATATGGATTTCAACAATTTGCATACCTTTTGATCTTGATCCTTTTTTATAAGCCCTTCTGGTTGTTCCATATAAATGGTTTCATCAAGGTGGCCATTCAGAAAAGTTGTCTTGATGTCCATTTGCCATATCTCATAATTATAAATGGCAGCTATGGATAAGAGTATGCGAATGGACTTAAGCATGGCCACAAAAGAAAATGTTTCTTCATAGTCCACACCCTCTCTCTGTGTGTAGCCTTTAACCACAAGCCTTGCTTTATAGGTTTCTACCTTTCCATCTGTACCCCTTTTCTTATTGTAGATCCATTTGCATCCAATGGCATTAACATTTTCAGGCAGATCTACAAGTTCCCAGACTGAATTGGAATACATTGATTCCATTTCTTGATTCATGGCTTCTTTCCACTTAACAACATCAGGGTCTTCCATTGCTTCTTTAAAAGTCAATGGATCGTCCTTTTCTGTATCTGATACAAGAACGTGTGCCTCATGTTCGTAACAAATAGGTCGTCTCACAATCCTCCCACTATGACGTTGCACTAGTTTTTCCTTTTCAGGAAATGTGGTTTCTTTGGTTGTTTTATCATTAATTGTTGTTGGTGACTTCGCGACTTCATTTGAGACCATCTCCTCCGGTACAACCTTACTTGGAGGTTTGTGGTTATTAACATAGTCATATTCAATAAAAGTTTCATTTGTCAACACAAATGTTTTATTTTCTTTTGGACTACAGAAAATTCCACCTCTAGTCTCTTTGGAATATCCCACAAACATACACACTTCAGAGCGCGTTTCCAACTTCCCGGTCTTCCTTTTGAGCACGTGTGCATGACACCCCCAAATTCTAAAATGGTGTAAACTAAGTTTACAACCATTCCATAATTCTATGGATGTATTTTGGATAGACTTAGGTGGAACATCATTCAATGTGTATAGAACACATTGAATTGTATAGCCCCTAAATGACAGTGGTAATGATGAGAAACTCATCATTCATCTAACCATATCTAGTAACGTTCTATTCTGACTTTCTGAAACATCATTTTACTGTGTTGTTTCAAGTGTAGTGAGTTGGAATTGAATTCCATGCTCACGTTGATGGTTCTTGAATTCACAGTCCAAGTACTCTCTTCCTCGATCAGATCGAAGTGCTTTTTAGTGATTTACCTAATTGGTTTTGAGCCTTTGCTTGAAATTCTTTGGACTTTCCAAAAGTCTCAGATTTTCTTTGCATAAGTATAGGTAACCATATCTCGAATAATCGTCAATGAAAGTGACGAAATATTCACAACCTCCTCTTGCTTGTACATTAAGTGGATTGCAAAATCCATATGTATTAGCTGAAGTGGTCCTGTGGCTCTTGAACCTTTAGCAGAGAAAGGTCTCTTGGTCATTTTGTTTTCTAAACAGGATTTACAAACGGGGAGAGATCCAATAAATGGTTCTCTTAAAGGACTATCCTTTACAAGCCTATTTATTCTGTCTAGACCAATATGGTCCAATCTCAAGTGTCACAGATATGTTTCACTATCGGAATCAGTTTAATAGATCTAGGATTAGTTGTTTTTAAATAATTCAAAAATTATAAAAAAATTGTCATTCAATATAAGTATGTAAACTTTGTTTATCCCAATGCATTTGCTTAACAAATAAATAGATAATATCTTTAACTAATAACTACTTTATTAATAAAAGAAATAAATGTTATGCAAAAATAGAAATAAGTTTCCAAACATTAATAATCAAAATTATTAACAATAAACTAAATTTCTAGACTGTAGTTTTCTTTGTTTAAAGAAATCTAAAATTTTTAAAACAAAATAAAGAAATTTAAAATTTTCAACTAACAATAAAATTACTAAATAAAAACTACTGCTCTCCAACTTCTCCAGCTCCTTACTTGCTACCAAAATCCTCATCAGTCTCTTCCTCCTTTTCAGGGTTCTGATTCTACAAAAGGAAAGACAAAAGAAAAATAAATTAGTGGCATATATTTTTGAATCTACTATCCAAAAATTTGAATATTTTATTCATAGTGTTTGAATATACTATTCATAGTTGAAAAAATATATGTAAATCTTATTTACCTTTTTCGTTTGATATAAACGATGACACTCAGCATAGACTTTCTCTGTCATTGCTCGCCACATCTCATGGGCTGAGTCATAGTGTATATATTTTTCCTTTGTTTCGTCAGGCATGGTGGAAAGCATGCAATAACGTGCCATACGATCGGATTTCATCCAATCTGCATATTTTTCTTCTGCTTCATAGCTAGTAGCCAGAGGTGGATCTGTTGGAGGTTTTTCACAGACAGTTGACATCATCTTCTTATAAAAAAAATAGTCAATATGCCTCGAAACTAGTGTTGCATATTTCCAGGTTCAAAAACCAAGGATTTGAGAAAGGCATCGGTGTGTAATTCACCAATAGACATTTTTCTGGTAATAAATAAGTACAAATAAATATTATTATTATATTTAGAAAAATAAATATCAAAGTTTCGGAAATTAAATGTGATGCATGAGCACAATTAAAACACATAAAATAAATAATAATTTCCGCGATAAAGTTTTCTAACAATTAAAGTGCCGCCTTAGGGTCGGTCAAATTAATTTTAGAGAATTTATAAGACATTCTTATCTTTATTGTTTAATACTTAAAATAACTCTGTATTTTCTCTTTTAAACATTAAAGTACCGCTTAGTTTGGTCAAGTTATGATTATCCACTGCATGAGCTTAATCATAACTTTGTGAGTGTAACCCATTATTTCGGAGTTCATGACTTAACTTAGGACATGCCGCCTTAGGGTCGGTCAAGCCTAAAATACATCATTAGTTCCTATCTATGTAAGAAATACAACCTTGCTATTGATATGTCCAGACACCTTCCTTAGGGGGACGAAAACAAAGCCGTCGCGAGGTGCTATTCATATCTCACGGTGTTATATTAATAATGGAGACCATGGGTTATGTTTGAGATATCAACCCTCTCCCACTCACTATTTTGAAATAAGTGTTTTAAACCTAATTAATTCCAAATTAATTACAGTTTCTTTAAACTTTATGAACATAATTAAAATTGGAAAGAAAGCGAGTTTCTAGGTGCATATCCAATTTTAAATTACCAATCATGTTCATCTAAACTTTACTAAAAAAAAAACACTTTTAAAATAAATTTGGTTTAAAGAAATTAAGTCATAAAGACTTAAAAATTGGTGTGATATTTTACCAAGTTTTCAAAATAAAACTAAGTAATTTACATGCAATTGATTTCACAAAACAATTCATATAAACATATAGGACAATCCTAATAATCATGTTTCTACTAATGAGATGCATGATTATGACTGTGTGGGTTTTCATGTATGGCATACAATGCATGAACATGTTATCAATCACATTAATCACATGAAAATAATTATTTACATAAATAAACAATAAATGTTGAACCAGGTGCTTTTGGGTATTTCTAATTTTACAACCACTTTATGAAATTAAAATAAATAAAATAAAACAGCCTTGATCTCCATCGGACTTCTTTACTTTACTGTCAGTAGGATATGTGGCATTGTTGGTCCAGAATAATAATAAGAAAACAATTTTCTAATTATTTTTTATTAATTAAAACAAACTTTTAAATAATCATTATTTTTATTTTTCTTTTTAAATAAAACAACTTTTAATTAAAACTGAAATGAATTTAAATTAAAATCAGTTATTTTGAAAAAAAATAAATTTTAAATAAGATATTCAAAAAAAAAAATTGTTAAGACAACAAAAATATCTCATTATTTAAATATAAAATTTCAAAAATAGGATATTTAAACATTTTTTTTTTTTAAAATAACAGATTAATTTCAGAAATAAATAAAAATCTGGACCAGTCAGACGGGGACACGTGGTGTCAAACGGGGGCTGCCGGGCTGGACTGTACGAAACCATACAGATCCATACGACCCGTCCGTACGGCGTCCGTACGACGTCCGGCAGCGACTCGAAGGTTGGCCTCGGAGGTGCGGTGGCCTCCGTTCTGACTTTTGTGTGATCGGAATTACAATTTTATGGTGCCGAAAACCAAATAAAATTACATAAATCCTATGCCCTTTAATGACTTACATAATGATCTAATCATAAACAAATCCTAACCCAAAAACACCATACAATTAACGATTCAACATTCCCACACATTCAATCACATTAAGCCATCCATTCATTCATCAAAATAAATAAATGCATAAAATTAAACCCACACAGATTCAATACATATATATGTGAAGATGGCTCTGGTACCATTTGTTGGTTTTTATTAATCAAATCAGAGATTATACGCAGCGGAACAACAATCAAATTGTTAGATTAATCCCATAAGATTTCTAGATCTACTTCTTCACATGCATATATATATTGAATCAAGGACATGAACAGAAAAATTACCTCAGGTCCTTCCTTGCTGCTATCTTTTCGTATGGCTAAATCCTCGAGATCTCACACCAAGATCTTCCAAAAAAAATTCAGGCACACAAAGAACGACTGTGGGCTCGCTATACAAATAATAGGCAATAAACTATTTATCAGATGTTCTCAACACATGAGATCTGATAAAAGTTTGGACCTAGGTTTTGTGAAGAACAATGACTTTAGTTTTTGTCACTGTTCTCTTTCTCTGAGAGAGATTCCTAGATATTTTTCTATCCCTGAAAAGTTACGTTCTTTGAAAAAACTGATATCCAATATTTAATAATATCCAATATATGAAAATATTTGTTATTTTAAACAAATTCAAAATAACTGATCAGTTATCAGATTTTTGTTTAAATAATAATATTTTAATCATATTAAAATATCTCATTATTTATTTAATATTTAAATAACTAAAATTGTGGAATCAAGAGACTGAGTAAACTCTCTTATGCGTGTAGCACAGTGACTGTGCACTGTGCCACACGTGTACCACATGCGTGTGATGGCATGTGATTTTTCCCAATTTTTATTATTATTTAAATACCAAAAATCCCAAAAATAAATTAATTCAAAATTAATTATATTTTTGTTAAATCAAATAATTAATTACACATAATTAAACAATAATTATGTTTGATACATAGAAAAATATTTTACTTATCACATAAGTCTTTTTTGCCCATTTTTTGTATTTGCCTTTGACAGTGATTGTTTGAGCCATTTCGGGGACTATGGACCTATAACATTAAGCTCCAATAAATTGAAACTAAATAATTAAACTCTTTAATTATAATAGTTAATTTATTAATTCTGATATTACTCCACTATAAATTCAGAATTGCACTCTTTATGTTATAGATATACTTTTACAGAAATCTTTTTCTTAAGTCGTCCATTGATATAACCATCTTACAATAGTTCAACCCTCTAATTAATTAGTTCATAAATTAGAATGGAAGAATTAACATTTAACCTTTCTAATTTACTTCTTATTCCTTAAGTACCATTAATTCACTAGCGAATAATTAATCTATAATCTAATTATAGATTTAAGCTCAAAATCATTCAGTTCCAGAATTAACCCTTATGGGAACTAATATACGATTCGTTAGGAAATATTAGACTCCGTATTGTTGATACATGTTCCCAGCCATCCATGATATTAAATCTCCGAAACAAAAGTCATTTGCCTCATTCATTGAAGAGACCTTAACGAATGAATCAAAAGATTTAATAAACATGAACAGGAGTTCATGAACACTCACGATTTAGGTTGATCTATAAATGAACATCAGTTATGATATGAATTACAAGTCTTTAATGTTAAATGGTTTTTGAATAAAGACTCTAATTCATATTGGTCCATGTCATATATAATCATATTATATAAAGCACCTTTACCGAGATGTCTTTCCACATCAATAATCCGAATCTAGATTATTTATATCATTATGATACTCAGTAAACCATACTTACAACTCCAATTAAAGAATTCCATAACTTTAATTTGTTGTTGTTGACTATTTTTATTCATTCATGTGATCTTAATTCTCTCGTACTTATACAAGATCACATCCTCAATAATGAATATGGAATTTTTCTGATATTTTCAAAATTATTCAAAAAATAATTTAACAATCTAAATATAACAATAATAATAAACTATTGTATTTATTCATTCATTAAAAAAACAAATGTCTTTTCATGCTTTTAGGACACACTCCTAACAGAATAATGGCACTAGCTGAGCTGAAAGAATTAAAGGTTCAATCAAATAAGTTATTTGACTTGAGGATTGATCAGACGGAGCATTTCACCATGGGACATGTCAACACCATTATTAAGAAGAAGGCCAAGTCTTCGAGAATGTGTACCGCATATGGATAGCCAAATAAAGTAATTGCCAAGAATAGGTATCCATTACCAAGAATGGATGATTCATTTGTTTGGTTGCAAGGTGGGACAATACTCTCAAGAATTGACTCTCAATTTGGTTATTACCAGCTGAGGATCAAGGAAAGAGACATTTCAAGAATTACCTCTCGCACCAAGTATGGTGTGATGGTTTTGTAGAGTCCAAGAACTTTACTTAGCTAATTGTTTAGTAGTATTATAGTATGTTTAGTGTTATCTTTGTTACTATGGATTTTTGGTTCAGACCGGGAGTTATTTGGACACTCATAGTAGTACTTATAGATTTTCTAAGTTTAACCTATAGTTTAAGAATATTAAGTATAACCTAAGGTTTGATTAATGTGACTGATATTAAGGATTATATTATTATATTATAAGGTTTAGACATCAACCAATAGGATTTTAAGCACATGTTTTGAATGGTAATTAAGGATTAAGTATTTTTGAGGATTAAATTAAATAAGGGTAAAAGTTTGAATGTTATAGGGTCAGTCAGCAGCTTTGAGCACGTTGAGGGCTTAGTCAAGGCTGTTTACTCCATTCAAACTCAGCTAAAAATGTGTAAATTCGTGTTTAAATATTCAGCGTATGCCGATATATCGCAGCTATAGGGGGCAATATATCGCAGCACGTAGATACGGAAAACACGAATCGATGCACGGTCGCCTCGGGAACAAAGGTCCAGGCGATATATCGCCTCCACCAGCATGTTTTCAAATACTTTTGAATTCTTTTCCTTTCAGCCATTCAAACTCCTCCATAAGTCCAGCATCTTCTGAACGAGTCTTCAGCCTCTGCTGAACGATTATTCAAATGATTTTCACCTAAAAATCCATTATTTTTATTCAAGTAAAATCAAGATACTTTCATTCCCAAACTCTATAAATAGGACCTAGTACCCAGCCATTATTCACCATTTGCTCTAAGTTCAGAAGCTGCTAGTGTTAAGTGAGTGTGAGAGTGTAAACACTTGGTTTGGGAAAAACTATAAGCTTAAACATCATAAGCTTATCAAACACTTTGGGAAGTGAGTTCTATAGTATTTCGGTGGAGGTTAGGTTGATCTTGCAATCTTTGAGGTAAACCCAAAACTATAGTTCCTTTCTGTATTTCATGTTATTTCCTTTCTCAAAACCTTCTACTCAGTCCCCTAACCTTATTCTTATTTTGGTTAGGGAATCCAAGCTCTTAAGCATATAAGTCGGTAAGTATGTTTTTTTTATGGTTTAGTCTTTCCATCTCTTTCATTTCATCTCCTTTCTTAGACTCACTCTTTCTTATGGTTTTAGGAGTGTTCCAAAAGTCCCAACTCAGTCCATAATCCCGGTAACTTTGGTAAGGAAATAGGCTAGAATCAACATGTTATGTGATTATGTTATCTATATGTTTTATGTTATTAAAAGTGTTATGATATATGTGTATGTTTGTAGGCTTGGGCATATGACCCATATGACTAACAAGACCCCAAATGGGTTATGGGCATATGACCTACTTAGCTAGTAGGACCCCACTAATCCCATGGGCATATGCTTGTTTAGTCTATGGAACCCCAAGTAATAATGGCCATTATAATAAGTGTATGTTATATGTGTTATGTTAAGTCTTTATGTTTTCTTATGAAATTATGTATGTGACTTTGTGTTAGATTTTCCTTACTGGGCATTAGGCTCACTCCTTTCTATTTATGTGCAGGAAAATAAGCTTAGAGGCGGAAAGATTCGTGACGCTTGGAGGATGTGTATCGATGATGAATGGAGTCAAGGGGCCGAGCGTTATTCGATTCGAGGATATAGTCTCCTTTTATGTTTTTATGGTTTTTATGTGTATTTTCCGCATTATTATGTAATGTCTTTTATTTTAAATCTTGTTTTGTTTTAAAGACAATGGGATCCCAAAATCCTTCTTAGTATTCTGTTTATTTGTAAATAACTCTTATTTTTCAAGTTACTCAATAAATTATGGTATTTTCGTAAAAATGTAAGTTTTATGTATAGTTTCGATAATGGTCCAATTAGTCTAGATTAGTGGGTCATTACAGGTTTATCAGTGAAGGCTCTTGAACTAACCAATGCTTCAGCGACCAACATAAATTGAACAAGTAGAGAGTACAAAAATGGTGTGGACAAGTCGTATTTGGATCGATCGAGAATGTTTTGGATTATTTTCTGTTACGAGTAGAACACGAGTAACATTCTCGGTGATACTACTGAGGCTGAGGAAGCGGGGATTACAGGTAAGGTTCCGGAAGGGATAAGTTCTGATTTCTTCAAAGGATATTCAAGGTTACATTATGGGAAGTGATGAGATTGTGTATGATTTAGTTAAGATAGAATCCGTAAGGAATTGGCGAAATGAACGCCTTAGGGGTTAGAAGCATGATGAGACCGGTAAAACACATTGGCTTTTACTTGAAGAACCTTAAAGGATTTTCATACCCTTGACCGAAGTAACGTAAGAACCTAAAGTTTTTCTGAATGGATAGTCACGTACGTGAATTACAGAAGTTGAATTAAAGGTTTATTAGCATGCCATGGTATTAGAATATGCAGGTGATGGACTGATACAGGAGGATGGTACAGTGGACACTGTCCTTGATTAAAATGAAGAGTTAATAGTGCAGTGCTTCAAGGACTAGGGTGCGACAGTGTGTAAACTGAAAAGGTGATTGTTCGTGCTTCATGATGGATAAAGGAATAAGAACATAGATGCTCTACACGGGACTTGGAGTCGACAGTAATGTCAGATAGCAGTTATGGAAAAGAAGTACAGACACTAGCAAGAAAGTTAAAGTGTTTTATCACCCATAGGGGTTTGACCATGAGACAAAGGCACTAGTGGGAACTAGTGAAGGACTCACATTGAAACCCTTTATTGCTCAGAGAAAACCAACGCGGAGGATGACATCTTGAGTTAGAATGGTATGTGCCAGTTATATGATTCGCGATGGATTACGGTAAAGTCGGAGGAGGTAACGACCAGGATTGGTATAGAACCAGTGATTGATAATTGGCAGATATACCTCTTCGAACAATGAAATATAGAAAGAAGATCTTGTAGGAATGGCTAAGAATCCTACCTTTTTAGCATGGATAGGTTAAGATATGAGGATTAGATGAGTGATCTAATGGATGCTGGTGTCAAGATGGGGATTCCAGATGAGTTTTATACTACCCTTTATAATTGTTGTACCCAGAAAGTTTAAATGGTTGTTAAGACCCAAATTTTTTGTAACACCCTATTTTCTCATAAATTATCGTGAACACAGCGTTGAATCATAAACATAAACATTGTTCTTTTGTTGAATAAAAATTAAAATAAGTAAATGGATCCATGGTTTTACAAAAATAAAATAATTGTCTATAACATACTAAAATGAGCAACATTAAATAAAACTTTATAAAAAATTGTTTCGCTTGATCTTCCTCGACTATATGGTCCCCACGAGTACATCACGAAGCTCCTAGGTCCCAGTCGCCACCGACCTTTCTGTCTTTAATTGCTTGAATCAACAACATCATAAGGGGTGAGCTTCTAAGCCCAGTATGGAAAATAGAAACAAGAGTCAGTCATATAATCATATAATCAAACATATAAAAATTTCACAAGATTCATAGCATAACTTATTTATACTAATCATACAACATCATAAAACCTTAGGTCATAACATAGCCTAAGTCATAATCATAAATCATAGTTCATAGTCATAAGTCATAGGCCATAAGTCATAATCATAATAATAGGTTATAGATCATAATAACAAGACAAATATAATAAAAAGATAAGTGCTTATACATGGGTGGCAATTATGTCCCGAACATAAGTCTGTCATACACCGAACATCAACTTAGGTCCGTCATAAAATTTTGGCATCCGAGCCTACCGGACATAAGTCCATCATACATCATTGGACACCTTAGGTCCAGCCACATTTACCCTTTTATTGTACCTGAAATGTTAGGTCATACAAAACATAAACTAAGTCATAAACTAAACTACCTAATTTTCCTTACCTTGAGTGTGGAGAGAAATAGAAAGAGAAGAGATTTCTTACTATAGAAAACGTCCAATCAACCTTAAATACAACATAAGATATTTATATTAGAGCCTTATAATTAAAATTTACTTTCAAGAATTTTCTAAACCTCAAAAAGTTATACCTTCAACCTAGAACCAAAATGATGAAATTTCGAGTCTTCCCTCTAATGTCTATCTCCAATAAGAACACCAAGCATTTGGATACTTGGGTAGATTTTGGCTATATATTGGCTTGATGGAGTTCAATATTTGAGCTATAATAGGGTTTGGAAATATAATAGTGTTTAAGGGAAAATAAAGAAAATAGAAGAAAAAGATCTTGAGCACTATAAGGACTAGTGTTTCGGCTATGGCTATGTAGAGTGTTTATGGTGAAATGAAGAGAGCTTTCGGGACTATGGATTTCAAAATTATGAGAGGTTTTTGAGAGCTTTTGAGTGTGAGAAAAATGGTGAAGGGTAATGTAACGCCCTACTGCCTTAGAGCCATTACTAAGTAAGTTTAAAACGTGCAATTAACTCGATAACTTGAAGTTTTAGATTAAAAGTGTAGCTAAACTGTAATAAAATTCATATAATTTGAAAATGTAATCATTCATTGAAATTTATAAGCGTTAAAAATTTGGGATCTCAAAATAATGTTTGGAAATATTTACAACTCAAAAATATGATTAAAGTCAACTACACAACAAAATTTGGACCAATACAAAACATCTCCCAAAAATACCCATGGTCGTGGTAGCCAGGCAGGCCAAACATATACACATCACTTCACACTCTTCGTACTCATGGTTGGTCGATTTTCCCCTTGCCCTTACTTGCACCATAGAGCACCCGTGAGTCGAAGCCCAACAAGAAAACTCCACACAAGCAATCAACATATGCATATCTATCAACCATCATATAATTAAACCGCCAACAGGCTAAACACATAACGGCCATGCCGTCCCAGGTGCTTTACCAGGCCCTGTGTTCGCGGTCTACATCGTGAGGATATCCCAATTATCCAATTGGGGTCTCACCCTGGGAACTCGCACTTCGCGTGCTTAACGCTGCTCTCGACCCCTTGCCGTACTCGGCCTTTGTCGTTCCCGGTCCTAGCCGTTCTCGGCCTTTGTCGTTCCTGGCCCTGGCCTTCTCGGACTTCGTCGTTCCCGGCCCTCGTCGTACATTTACAGAAACGCAACACATAGCATAAACTTAACAACACTAAAAGAAATACAAGCATACACAATAGGGCTACACCCTACATCATAATCACATAGGGTCGTGCCCTGCAATACAAACTATAGGGTCACCCCCTGCTCTATGGGTACAACAGTTTTCTAACCTGTGTCCCGAGCTTTCCGAGCACCGATATCCCGAGCACAGTCCCCTAGTCCGAGCCTCGCTGAAAACCTCAACTAATAGCTTTGCCCTTGAGCTAATCCTCAATCACAGCTAGCTTCAATCCTCTTGATAAGCAAGCCCAAATTCTCTAATAGATCAAAGTCTTCAAGCTTCCAAAGAGAGAGAGAAAACTCTAAGATAGGGAGAGGGTTGGTTCACTAAGTTTCTGAATGCTTCCAAGTTTTGTTAACTTAACTTTGGTCTCTTAAGTTGCCTCCAAGGCTTGGGGTACCAAAACCGTCCCAGAGGGCAAAATGGTAAATTTCCCCAATAATCCCTCCTAAACGTTCTAACATCAAATATATCTCTAAATATTTATTTTCATAACCCGATAACCCAATAAAATGTCTAATGCTCGAAATAACCCTCGACTCGCCCCGAGTCGGGTATTCGACCGCGTTGTGACTTTCTAGCGAAACCGCTCCCTAGGACTGTCTCGGATCGTGCAACAAAAATATATTACAATATTCACAATATTTACAAATATTGCATTTATGCCCTCAACGGGCTAAAATTACAAATATGCCTCTAATAACCAAATGGACCCCACATGCATATTTAATTAACCTAAACATGCATTTCTAATCACATACTCATCAAATTCACATATTCATATAATAAATTACTTATTGCCCTCCAGATACACTAATCAAGGCCCAAAGCCTTATTAGCAAATTTGGGATGCTACAGGTAAGTCTCCATTTGTAGGCTTCAAACCCCAACTCACTTGATTTTCTCCACACTATTCAACATAAATTTAAAAATCAAACCTTCCCTCCACTATATGGTTTTTGCCAGCCTAGTATTACTCCCTTCTTTTTGCTACATCATCTCTAAGTATGCCACATAGTCTCCATTTGGTTCAAACTTTAGTCAAAGTCCAAACTACTATCCTATATCTCTCGTTACTATGGACCCTCCTGTTGTAAAATTAACTTAACTGGAGTTGTAGGAGTCTGATTTAGGCCATTTTTATGCTGTTGGAAAACTAATTCAACTAAATAGAACTTTGTAGAAATACTACTTTTCCATAATATAGCCGTGTCAAAATTAGGTCTAAAGTTACAACACCCTAAAGTTATGAAAATTGCATTTACTTATCAACTCTTAGTTCAACCATCACACTACTATCTCTACTTAGTTATTTGACTACTTAAATTAAATATTTTAAATCCCCATTTATCTAACTCTTCTAGACACATAGTCATTTAATTCAAATAGATCTAATCTTGCCTACCTTTAAAATTTAAAAAGAGTCACATCCTTCCTATTTTTGTGCCGAACCTAAGACTGAGCTATTTTTGTTTTTATTTTAATTCTAATACTTGTACTTAGTTTAATGCCACATGTTCACTTCTTAATCCATCAAATAACATGTGCATTTAATACTTAGTAAAGCTATACACTAATTTAATCATATACTAAAATAATTATAATTACCCAAACTATAATTATTTCTAAGTCATAAAACCATAACTTAAATAATTTAAACTTAAAGCAATATTTATTCCACAACTCAAGTCATAACTAAATCTAACCTAAGATCATATTTAAGGAGCTTATAAGAAAATAATAACCTTGGTTATTACAATCTTCCCCCCTTAAAGAAATTTCGTCCTCAAAATTTTACTTACCAAATACCTCGGGATACCGCTCCTTTATATCTTCGTTCAATTCCCACGTGGCTTTTCTTTCAGTGCTATTGCTCGACAAGATTTTAACTGTAGGGATACCTTTGGATGTTAACTTCTTAGTTCCCCACTCTAGAACACGCACTTGTCGTTCTTCATAGCTGAAATCTTGTTTTAACTCTAGAGCCTTGTAATTGAGAACATGGGATGGATCTGATACGTATTTTCTCAACATCGATACATGAAAAACATTATGCATTCCACCTAATGATGGCGGTAAAGCCAACCAATATGTTACTTGCCCTACTTTGTCCAATATCTCAAAAGGACTTATAAACCTCATACTTAACTTTCATTTCTTTCCAAAACTCGTTATCCCCTTCATCAGAGAAACTTTGAGAAATACTTGATCGCCTACTGAAAACTCAATAGTTAGCCTCTTAGCGTCGGCATAGATCTTCTGGCGACTTTGAGTGGCAACCATTCATGCCTTATCCTTTCTACTGCCTCAGTTGCTTCTCTTATGGCATCGGGTCCCAAATATCGTCTTTCACCAACCTCATTCCAATGAAGTGGTGATCGGCATTTCCATCCATATAACATCTCATAAGGTGCCATGCCTATCGTTGCCTGATAATTGTTGTTGTAAGAAAATTCTATTAATGGAAGATACTTACTTCATGATCCTGGGAAGTCTAAAGTACACACCTTCAATATATCTTCTAATATTTGTATGGTGCGTTTTGACTGACCATCAATTTGAGGGTGAAATTCCATACTTAGTTTTAACTTAGTGCCAATTGCACGTTGTATACCTTCCCAAAACTTTGATGAGAAAACCAATCCTCTATTAGAGACTATTGTCTTTGGAACTCCATGTAGTCTCATTATCTCTGCCACATAAAGCTCTGCGTACTGCTCTGTATTGTAAATTGTTCTTACTGGTAAGGAGAGAGCGGACTTTGTAAGTCTGTCTACTATCACCCAAACTCAGTCATGCTGCTTGGTGGTCCTTGGTAATCCCGTCACGAAGTCCATCGCTATATCTTCCCATTTCCATGGGGGAATTTCTAACGATTGTAATTTTCCAGCGGGTCTCTGATGTTCTGCCTTAACTTGTTGGCATGTAAGAAATTTTGTTACAAACTCTCCTATTTCATTCTTCATTCCCGTCCACCAGTACATTGTCTTAACATTGCTGCACATCTTGGTCAATCTCGGATGAAGTGAATACGGAGTGGTGTGTGCTTCTCTCATGATACTTTCTCTTAATTCGTCCTAATTTGGCATACACACTCGATTTCTATATCGTAGCATACCTTCCATTGTTATCGAAAAATCAACATTTTCCAAGATTAGTAGTGCTACCTTTTTCTTAAGAAGATACTCGTCCTCTTTTTGTTTCTCCATAATTTCCTTCATAAGTGTTGCCTTGATTTTGAGATCAGCCAATTGTCTTGTTATCAACTCGATTTTGGATTTATTAATACCGTCTTGTAAGGTTTCTGCAATGCCTTTAAGTGTTGATACGCTACCATAACTCCATCTACTAAGCGCGTCAGCCATGGCATTATCCTTTCCTGGATGATACAAGATCTCACAATCATAGTCATTTACTAGCTCCAGCTACCTTCGTTGCCTCATATTGAGTCCCTTTTGTGTAAAGAAGTACTTTAAACTTTTGTGGTCCGTATAGATTTCACACTTTTCTTTGTACAAATAATGCCTCCAAATCTTTAGAGTGAAAACCATAGCTGCTAATTCCAGGTCATGGGTCGGGTACCGCTGCTCGTACTCCTTTAGCTGTCTCGAGGCATATGTGACCACCTTTCCTTCTTGCATCAAAACGCATCCAAGTCCCTGCTTTGACACGTCATAATATACTACAAACATGCCCTTATCATTCGGGACACATAGAACTGGGGCTAATATGAGCTTGTCCTTTAACGTTTGAAATCTTTCTTCACACTTCTCTGGCCATGTGAACTTCTGTTGTTTCCTTGTTCAATTCGTTAAGGCTGTAGCTATATTGGAGAACCCTTCAAGAAATCGTCTATGGCATCCCCCCAAGCCCAGAAAACTTCTCACCTCAGTGGCACTCTAGGCTGGGGCCAGTCCTTTACTGCTTTTATCTAGGTTGGATCTACTTCTATGACATTTTTAGACATAATGTGTCCTAGAAATGCCACCTTTTCTAGCCAGAATTTTCATTTCTAAAACTTAGCATATAATTGATGAGTGTTGAGTTGTTCCAACGTCAATCGCAGGTGCTCTTCATGGTCAAATTTTGTCTTTGAGTAGATCAGTATGTCGTCTATAAACACCACAACAAACTTATCCAAGTAGTCCTTAATACCCGGTTCATAAGATCCATGAACGCAGCTGGTGCATTCGTCAAGCTAAAAGACATTACCAGGAACTCGTATTGTCCATATCTGGTCCAAATAACCGTCTTTGGGATATCTTCTTCTCATAATCTTAGCTAATGATACCTTGACGACAAATCTATCTTTGAGAATACCGTATATTCTTGTAGTTGATTAAAAAGATTTTCTATTCGAGGCAAAGGGTACCTGTTCTTAATCATCACTTTATTTAGTTCTCGATAATCGATGCACATCCTCATGCTTCTGTCCTTCTTTTTGACAAGAAACACTAGTGCTCCCCAAGGCAAATAGCTTAGTCGGATGAAATCCTTCTCTAATAGCTCATGCAGAGCTTTGAGAGCTGAGACTATCGGTATGCAAGTTCGGGAAACTTCTCATTTGAAGGTGAACTGTTCTTTTCCTTCTGTTTGGAAGTTGACTGTCTTACCTTTACATTCTATCATTGCCCCATGTTTTGCTAACCATTACATGCCTAATATTACATCATAATACTTAAGGTCTAACTCGATCAAATCTATTGGTAATTCTATTCCTTCGATTCTAACTACAACGCTACACACCCCTCTACTAGATAACATTTTTCCCCCTAGGGTAATTCGGTGACAAAATTATCTCTAAAAAGTTTACATGGCTTATCTAAGCTATCAATCATATTCCTAGAGACAAAGGAATGTGTTTCTCTTGAATCGAATAAAACGTTGAATTGCTTGCCAGAGATTGTGATCTAACCCGATACTACTATATTGCTAGTTTCCGCCTCACCTTATGTAAGCGTGAAAAGACATAAGAGTTCATAAATTTAAATATGGGCATGTGGTTTTCCAGGATTGGAGTCTTTGTTCTTCTTCGAGTATTGTGGACTAAAAAGAATAAGATAGTTTGGGAAAGAAAGAGGAGTTTTGACTCTAAATTGATTAGACTAATGAGATCCTAGTAAGGATTAGTCCAGGGGCCTATAGATTAGCCTTACCCGAGCATGGGTAAAGGTTGATTAGGTGTTACTGGTGCCAATGTCAAGGAAGAGATGTCGAGTACTTGATTGGTTGAAACAACCCTAGAATTTCAGTGGAACTTATTGTGTAAGGAAAAGCCAGTGGAAATCCTGGATAGAAGAGATAAAGTCTTACAGAATAAGACTGTCACTCTAGTGAGGGTGTTATGAAGAGATATCAAGATAAAGGACTGGACTCTGATGTCATAGTCAGATTTGAGGGATTAGTATCCTGAGACATTAGAATAAATTTCGAGGATGAAATTTCGATAAGGAGGGGATAGTTATAACGTCCCGAATTTGTTATTAAGGTTGAGTGCCTTGATTCCTGTGTCAGGAGGGCATAATCAGATTTATACGTGGAATTAATTGGATATATGTGCAATTATGATATACAAATGGTTTATATGGTAATGTGAATATTATTGCATTATTATGTGTATTAAATATGCATGCGGGCCTGTTTTTGTAAATTGGGGCATATTTGTAATTTTTGACCCGTTGAGGGTATATTTGTATTATGTATGCTTTATGAGTGGGACCCCAGTGTTATGGGGACATTTTTGAGATGTGTGGTCCGACACAATCCTAGTGAGCGGATCAGTGGAATAGTCACAATGGGGTTAAATAATTGGCTCGGGGTGAGCCTAGGGGTATTTTTGGAAACTTAAAGTGTAGTCGAGATTTATTGGATAACGGGTAGTTATTTGGTGATTATTTTGGTATGTCGGGAATTTATGGGGCTATTTGAGGATTAGCGAGAAATGGGATACAAAGACGATTTTGCCCTTGAGGGCATTATACAGTAAGTCTTAATCTAGGGGCCTTTTGGTCTTTTGTGGCAAGGGATAGGCTTAGTCTTCGGCTGACTTATCTATCTAGGGGCCTTAGGAATTCTAGAGGCAACCAGAAAAACAAAACATAGCCTCTCTTTCTTTGTCTCTATTCGGTTCTCTCTTTCATCGTTGATGTGCTTGGGGCTCTTGGGGAATTTTGAGGTGGATGTTGGGGAAATTGAAGGAGCTGAGGCTAGGATTGTGGAGGTTCAACTTTAGGGTCTCGATTCTCGTTGAGGTATGCTTCAATTCTGTTTTGATTAAGTTTGATTTTGTTTTTAGGGTGCTTTAGAGTCTTGAGTTCAATGATTGGGATTTAAAGTTTTGCCAAGGTTTTAGCTTAGTTTTAATGGTTATATGAAGGTTATATTACGTTGTTATAAGATTAAGATTTAATTATGAGTTTGGTTGAAGTTAGGGCCTGATTTTTAGAGATTTTTGCTCGGGGAAAACGCAGGAAAAGTGTTGGAAATTCTGAATTGGCAGGGTCGCACTGCGGCGCTGTTCTTGGAGCGCCGCGACCCGCATGAACTTAGTGGCCTAAGGAGGTTCACTGAACTGTCTTAGGGCTGCAGCGTGTGTCTAGGGAAAATTGGGGTTTGTCTCTCTGACTTGTGGAGGGTCGCGGTGCTTGTGAGGGGCGTCGTGACTCAAATAGGGAATATTTGACAATTAAGGTTTTTAAGCTCAGGAACTCATATCTAAAGGCTCGGGAAGGATTCTACTACCCAGTTTAGTAGAATTCGAGATCCCGAAGGCTAGAAATATACCATGAAACCCTGGAATGTTCTAAGTTATTGATGGTTATCCATTATTGCATTGTGACTAGGTTATATCGGGATTGCCATACGCTATCTGATCGGGACTCGAGGTAAGAAAACTGCGCCTGGGTTGTGATCGGGGCTCAGACCCCTGTTAATAAATGTGAGTATGACTATGATTATATGTGAGAATATGGATATAATTGTATTTGAGAATATTCGGTAGGGCATGCTTGTATATGCTGCATTTGATTGCGTATTGTGCAAGATATATGTGATTATATCTATTTCAAAGGCCGGCCTAAGGGTGCCGGGGCTGATAGTAATTGTGCGGAATGCTTCCCGGGCTAAGCTTGCCTGGGTCAGCTATATGACCGGAAGACTCGGCCTAATGGCGCCAGGCCTGAACATTATACAAATAAATAGAAGTGTTGATTGCACTTTACTAACTGTACCGATCATTGAGATTGGATTTTGTGTTTGATTGAGCAGAATATTACTGCCAAGCTTATTGCTTATGTCCTGTTGTTGATTGTATTTATTGATTTAAGTTTACTGTTTATATACTGCTGCTCATTTGTACCTGTTGATTTAAGTTTTCTTGCTGAGCATTGGCTCACAGGTGCTATGTGGTGCAGGTAAGGGAAAGGGAAAGTCGGACCAGCCATGAGTTGGAGAGCTTCAGGGGCAGTGTGTACATATGCAACCTACTCGACTGCTACTATCGGGATAGCCTGGGAGGAACCAGGGTTGAACCATGTTTTGCCGCTTAGGACGGCTAATTTGTATTCCATTTGTCTTTTATCAGTCTGTAACTACTTTTTGGGATCCCATGTATAAACTTAATATTTTAATGAAAAATGATTACTTTGTTGATCAAAACTTTTAATACCTAACTTTGATTTAGTCTTTAATTACACATTTAAGTCCAAATGAACTACTTAGCGAGTTAAGCACTATTTTAAACACACAGTGTAACGATCTTGGCTAAATCTATCATGTTTTTTTCTTTTTTCTTTTGTACTCTTGTTTAGAGAAATCCTTTATGAACCTCCTATAGAACCCTGCATGGCCAAGAAAGCTTCTGATATTCTTCACTGAGATAGGAGGTGGGATATTTTCAATAACCTCAATCTTGGCTTTATCAACTTCAATACCATGCTTTGATACTTTGTGGCCCAAAAAAATACCTTCCTTAACAACAAAGTGACATTTTTTCCAGTTAAGGACAGGGTTTGTTTCTTCACATCTTTGCAACAGCTTAGCCAAATTACTCAAACAGTCATCGTAAGAATCACCAAAAACAGAGAAATCATCCATGAATACCTCTAAGAATTTCTCCACCATATTAGTGAAAATAGCCATCATGCATCTTTGGAATGTGGCGGGAGCATTGCATAAACCAAAAGTCATCCTCTCAAATGATAAAGTACCATACGGGCAAGTGAAAGTGGTCTTGTACTGATCTTCTGGAGCTACTGCAATCAGATTATAACCAGAGTACCCATCTAGAAAGCAATAATAATCTCTCCCTACAAGTATATCTAACATTTGATCAATGAAAGGAAGAGGAAATTGATCCCTCCTAGTAGCCTTTTTCAATTTCAGGTAATTCATGCATATTCTCCACCCTGTCACAGTTCTAGTAGGAATCAGTTCATTGTCTTCATTCTTCACCACCATGATTCCACCTTTCTTTGGTACACACTGAACATGACTAACCCATGAGCTATCAGAAATGGGATAAACAATGCCAACATCTAACCACTCTATGATTTCTTTCTTCACTACTTCCTAAATGATAGGATTTAGTCTCCTTCGCCCCTCTATAAAACCTTTTTTACTATCTTCAAGCAAGATCTTATGCATACACAAAGAAGGACTAATACCTCGAATATCTACAATAGTCCACCCAATGGCCTTCTTGAACTTCCTCAACACCTCAAGCAACATTTCTTCTTGTTCATGAGTCAACTCCGCTGAAATAACATGTAAAGTGAATGATGGCCCCAAGTAGGCATATCAAAAATATGATGGCAAGACTTCCAACTCCAACTCAGGTGGCTCTTCAATGGAGGGCTTGGGTGCCTTAAACTCTCCAGATGACAACTCTAATGAATCAAATCGGGCTCATGTTCTTAGCCCTTGAGAATTTTCCTCCAACCAAGCTAGAAACTCCTCCTCATCTTCGTCATTTTGAGAATCAATCAACAATAACCTTTCTAATTGATCACCAACCCTACCCGTCTCAAATTCCTTTGATGCCATAGTATCTACCACTGAAACAACAGAGCACTCCACAACCGCATCAGGAAACCTTATAGATTTAAGGACATTAAAGTCACATTTTTATCTTGGACCCTCATAGTAAACTCACCCTTCGACTCATCTATCAAAGTTCTTCCTGTTGCAAGAAATGGCCTCCCCAAGCTAATAGGTGTTGGGAATTGTGCTTTGAAACATATGTAGTAGACATTGTTTTAAGAAATGAATAAATAAATTGAATTTCTTAGGCATATATTTTATGGACTATATTATTCTATGATAATATTATGTAAATATCAGAAAATATTCCTAATTCATATATGTGATCTCAAACACGTATTGGTACAGGAGAATTATGTTTGAGATAAATGAACTTGAATAGTTCGCAGTAAAATAAAGTTAAGGAATCTTTAGATTAATTACTGCAAGTACGGTCCACTAGTATTATGAATACATGTGATCTAGATCCGGATCACTAGTGTAGTAGGACACTTTGGTGGAGGTACTTTATATATTAGAGAATATATAGAACTGGACTAGATATGTTTATGAATACTTAGTTAAATACCGTTTCGAAGTATTAATTAAATATATCAAATGATGATCATATACAAATAGATCTTAATCCTGAAGTTACTATGAATTCCTATTTATATTATATGAGTATTTTGATTCACTCGTTAGGGTCTGTCAGAATGATCAGGCTAGAAACTATTGTTTTGGAAACTCATTAATGTAAATGGCTAGGGACATAGTATACAGATATGGAATCTATACCTTCTCATAAGAGATTGAATAATGGTTCTCTTAAGGGTTGACTTTTGGGACTGAAAGATTATTGAGCTCAAATTCATAATTTAGTTCTGAATTAACCTTCACTAGTAAAGTCAATGGTACTTAAGGAAACAAGATATAATTAAAAGGGTAAAACAGTAATTTTATTCCCGATTAATTATGAACCATTATTAGATGCTTAATTTGGATGTAATAATTATATCAATGGATGCTTTATTTTATAAAGTACTCAGTAAATGAAATGTCTATAATTACAAGAGTGCAGTCTCATATTTATAGTGGAATAATCATGAGATTAATAAATTAAGATTATTTACTTATAGAGTTTAATTAATAATCTCAAATTTATTGGAGCTTGGAATTATACGTCCATAGGTCCCCACAGCAGCTCTATCAACACTATTCAAGGCAAGAGTTGATATTAAGGGAAAAATGGTTGAAAGACATATTTAAGAAGAAATTTGTTCTTTGGGCCAAATATGCAATTATGTGATAATAGTGATTAATTAATTAATTAATTACAAATGAGTTGTAATTAACAAAATTAATTAATATTTAATTATCTTGTAATTTTTGAAATTATATTAAAAAATTAAATTAATTTTTGAAATTATATTAAATAATTAATTAATTTTGAAATTATTATTGGTTTTAATTAATTGGTAGAATTAATTAAATATATTTATTTGAGTGGGAGATAATAATTTGATAATTTCAAATTAGATTTTAATTTAAAAGATTGATATTTACTCAAATAATTAATTATATTTGATAATTATTTAAAAAGATATTTAATTCAAATTTGAATTAGTTATCAGGTTGTTAGATTTTTATCTGACAAAGTACTTTGAATAAATAATTAAATAGAAATAGAAAAATCAAATATCCCTAAAATATAGGGTGGTACACGACCACACACAGTCCATGGCGTGCACTACATAATTTTCAGGGATAGATTTTTTAATTTTATTTATTTATTTAATTAATTAATGGAAAATTCAAAAATTAGTTTTTGGATATTTTCATTAATAAGATAATTAATTAATTAAAAGATAAATTGTAAATTGGTTACAGATTTATTTTTTAAATTTAAATATTTTATTTTTAAGTAAGACTTATCAGAAAATAATTAGAATACTTAAGTCATTCGCAATGTGAAAAAGAGCGATATTTTTCAATCTCTCCCTGAAAAGATATAGAACTAATTTCAGGCCTTATTCTTTTGATCTCATGTGTTGAGTACATCAAGTAGAATAAGAAATTAACCATCCTTTATTCTCTAAGTGCCCACACACTTCTTGGGGTGTAGAGGACGTTGTGGATGATCTTGGTGTGAGTACCTGAGAGTAGCCTGGATAGGAAGTTCGTTCAAATTACAAAAGATAGCAAGGACACTTGGTAGGCATAAAGAGGTATGTTTTTTTATTTACTTGCTTATGATTAATGTGTGTATATTAATGGATCCGCATATTTAAAGGTAGTTTAAATATGTTACAAAATTTTTGTTGTACACTGGGCCAATCCACCACCATTCCACTGCGTATTAGGAAACTCGTTCCTAACAATTAGTACCAGAGCGGTCATTAATCTCTGCATACATTAATTCCTGTGTGGGCATAATATGCATTCTTATGTTATTGTAATTGTTGATGCGGTTCTTCGCCAATAGGTAATTAAGAGAAGAAGAGAAAGGGATTAGTGCCAAATGTGGAACCGAAACAGATATATGATCTTAGAGGAGGAAAGAGGTGACTCAAAACACGTTTTTTAAGTGGTTTGAAGGTTAAAATCCTTCTACTCCACTAATCAATATTATTGATCTATACTGAGTATTTGATTACAGAGTATTTCTTACAAGAGGTTATTTTTTTCCAACCCTTATCAACTCCAGGGTCTCCATATTTATAGGAGAAGGCACCTGGAAGTTGGTAAGAAGGTCATCCCGTGACCTTCTTACTTGTCGTATCAATTTTGTGACATTCATGATTAATTCCTAAACCTGACACATAAGTGTGGTCAAATCAATAGGTAAGGAGGTAATGGGCCGCACGGCCCAACCCAGTCGTGGGTGTCTGAATACGCATGTTCCTGCTGCGTGTCCAAGAAGTCAGGGGGATATCAGACACGTGATGCCTGATATGTGCACGTTTACCTTGCGTGTGTTGACTTCGCAAAGGGTCATAGCCTCCATATGAAGCTCGTATCACGAGCTTCATACTTAGCTCGGTCTTCGACCTTCCGAAACCCTGCCCCGGCCTTGGGCAGTGAAGGCAAGCTCTTGGGGCTTCCTCGAGCTAGGAAGGCACGACACTACGACCGAAGCTCTGGCGCCTGGGGATGATCATGAGGTAATCATGGTTAGGCTGCAGCTCGACTTGCTAATCAGCCCGTGGGAAAATCAGGGCGTACATCTTCCCCCAAGCTCCTGCTCATGGTATATCACGTCGTATATCAGACCACACTAGGGGCTTTTACACTTCCCCATGAACTCTTCGTATTCCACTTTTTACGCAGGCGCCTGATACGTGGAACATCGTGGGTGGTGACGGTACGTCTTATGAGAACCGCATTTAATGGCCTAGCCTATGCCCAGCCGTCGTTTCGTATTTCGAGTGGAGGGCCTCAGATCCCTCATCCGGCCCATCCAATGGCCCTCTACACGTGATCTTTTATGCATATAAAAAGGGGTGGCCACCCTACACATGGGCCACCCTTTCATTCGAAGTTTTTCAAACTTCTCTTCTCCTTCTCTCCTTATCTCAGAAGAACAAACCCTCTACTCGTTACTGCCATTTTCAGCGTTCAAGAAGCTTAGGCGCATGGATCTCTTCGAAGCTTTGGAAGCCAATACATCGACGAAGCTTTTACCAAGGCGACACTTCCATCCACCTCCCAGCTACACACTGTAAGTTCCCTGACCATGTGCGTTTTGAGAATATATGCTACTGTAGCATAGGTAAAATTTTTACTGTAGCCGCATGCAAGGTTTTTCTGGGTTTTGTGGATACGGAGGGTGAAAACCCTTTTTAGGTTAGGGTATCTTTGCTATAGGAAACCATTTTAGAGTATGGGTTTTAGGATGCTTTTTCTGGGGAAAATTTTCTGGGTAGGAGACTTGATAATTTTGGGTGCAAAACCGGGTAGCTTAGGGAACACGCCTCACTGGCGGTTTTGCAATTTTCTGCCTACTGAAACTTTCCCCCCAAGGAAAATTCTATCTTGACCCCCCTGACACACGAATCCTGAGGAATCGGGGATCTGTTGGGGGCACAGGCGCGTGTTCATCGAACCGCGTGGTCCCACTCTCCACGGGCTGGGCTTACCTCAGCTCGTGCAAATAATAATTGCTTTTTCTTCATGCTTGGGTCACCTTTTTTGAAATGTTTTCTTTTGTTCGTTAGGCGACCAGATGGCTCCAAAGAGGAATCTCCCCTAGAAGAACGTCGGAAGCTCGGCCTCCCAACAGGACAGAGGAAAGGCGGCGATGCCTGACTCCCCGATCCCCCGCTTCGGGCCAGCAGTGGAGAAGGAGGTCGAGGTGGCCCCTGATGCATTCTTTGAGGCGGAGAGAATCATCTCAAAGATAACCGACCAGGTGAAGATTAACAAAATCTTCATTTCCCACAACATCGCTCTGGGGAAAGCATCCGTAGTGGCCCGACCTGCTTCAGATGGCGAGCGGAGCTGTGCACTGCTCAAGGAGTCGTTCGCGGCCTGGAGCGGTGAACACTTTAAGGCAGGGGCCTTCCTTCCCCTGGATCAGTATTTTACTGATTTCCTCAACTACGTGGGGTTGGCCCCGTTTCAGCTCCCCCCCAACTCCTACCGTCTGCTGGCAGGGTTGAGGTATTTGTTCCAGAAGCACGAGTGGGAGGTCCCCACTCCTGCAGACATTTTATATTTCTTCTGCCTCAAAGCCAGCCCGGACCAGCGGGGGCGAGGTGACGGGTTTTATTATCTAACCCGGTTTCCTAATACGGCGGCGGTCATCGAGCTGCCCAGCCACCCTAATGACTTTAAGGACTAGTTCTTCATGTCAAGTGGGTTCCGGAATTGCGAGCATCACTATTTCAATCGTCCTCGTAAGTTTTCTCCGACCTTAGCTCGTACTTTAAGTGTCATTTTAGCTCCTCCCGCACCCCGTTCTGACTCAGACTAATCTTGCAGCCATCTTCGCGAGGACAGAGAAATCTGTGACCCTCGGGGCCCAATACGAGACACTAGGGGGCTTGCCCCCAGTGAAAAGGACTACCGGGTGCTCGTGACGGACGAGACGATGGTGTTTTGTAAGCTAATTTTCACAAATCAGACTTTAAATCTAAGGAGGCCTCGGGGGCCTCCCCCAGTTCGCTCCTCTATGCCCAAAATCGTGGAGGAGGTCGCGATGGACGAGGACGAGGAGGACGAGACTCCACTTGTGAGGAGCAGGAAGAGGGCGCTGGAGGTCGCCCAGATAACGGACGAAGAGAGGATCCAGTTCGGAGCAGCCGCGAGTCCCTCGGGCCAAGGTACCCTTTACATATTTAGGAACTTAGATAGGGCCATTGCCGACCCCCGGCTAGCGAGATTCAACCCCCGACAGCTCGTTCATCGTCACCGAAGTGATTCGGACCTGGACACAACCCTGCTCCACTGCGTCGATCGGCTCGTGTTGGGCTACCAAGATAGCCGACCTAGGGGTACCGTAGTAGTAGATAACACCCTAGCCTTTAGGTCAATCCTATTCGAGGAGTATGGGACCAACCTCCGTTCATGGCCATCCCTCCGGAGGGGTATCTTAGCTCCGGGGCTTAGGCAGTACGTAGGAGAATCTAGCCCTGAGTCAGACCCGGACCCAGAACTTGCGCCAGTTCGGGAAGTAATCGTCTTAGGTTCTTCTTCCAGCTCGGGGGGTAGGGCTCCCTTAGTATTCGCATACTATTTATCTTTAACCCTTTGTCTTTGTCTCTGTATGGTTGCTAACTTGTATTAACCATGTTTTTGTTTTGACAGAAGAGATGTCTCAGCCCGAGGAGAGCTTGCGAGGCTCAGTCTTCGGGGGGAACCCCTCAGCCGGGCCAAGACTGAAAAGGCTCTGGGGGTCCAAGAGCGCCGCTGGGGTCTCCACCAAGTCTCCGGCAAAGGAGAAGGAGAAAACCCCAGCAGATCAGGTCGCAGGAGCGATTCTCCCTGCTGCAGGAGCAGGCCAAATGCCTCCACTGCCTCCGCGAGCTCCAGCCGCCACCCAGGACGCGGGGTCAGAGCTCAGGACTCCGGCCGTGGTGGCCTCCAATGTACGCATCCCAGTCAACCCCCAGGATCTGGAGAAGATCCCATAGGCCTTCCGGAGGACGGTGTACGAGTCGGCGAACTACGCCGTGAGCCATATATACAAGTTCACCGAGAAGGAGCTTCGGGCCATTGAGACAATGAGCCCGGCTGGCGTAATGGAGTCTTCAATGGGCATGACCCTAACGGTAAGCTGCCCTGTTCTCTTAAAGCTTTTACCATTACACTTCGCCCTATTTTTCCTCTAAGGCAATTTTTCTTTCATTTCTCGCAGGGCATCGTCGCTCTTCACCGGAGCATCGTCAGGGCCAAAACTCAGCTCGAAGATATGAAGACCGATCACCAGGCCTGTCTTCAGGAGGCTAAGGCGACTAAAGATGCCCTGGCGACCTCGAAGGCCGAGTTGGAGAAGACCCGCTCAAAGGTCCAAGAGCTTGAGACCTCCCTTGCCACCTCGCGGACAGACCTCGAGGCCGCAAAGACTGAGATCCAGGCCGCCCAGGCCAAGTTGGAGGCCGAACGAACTACTTCGGAGCAAGCTCTGGAAGATCTATTCTACCACTGCTGGGCTTACAATCCGGAGGCTGACTTTTCCTTCATGTCACCGAGTCTTTGGGCGCGCTTGCTGGTGAAGTTCCAAGCTCGCCTTGCCAAAGAGGCGCCACCTTCGGAGACTGGGGACGGCTCTGGCGCGGCGGAGCAGGGTGAGATAGCGACCTCCCAGGGGCCATCTGACGGAGCTTAGGGTGTTTTGTCTCTTTTCCCCTTGAATATTTTTGAGTATATTTTTTTATTTAACCCTTGCATGAGGTGTTTTCACCTCGAGACAATCTGCTTTGACGTTTTTAACTTGCGCCTTTTCATGCCTTTAAGCATTTTGGTTACAATTTTTTGAAAAACTTAGTTCGCGTTAACATTTATCCATATACCGATCTCTTTAGGAAGAACATCGATCGATAGATTTAAATTAACTTCTAAGTTCTTTGACCTAGCTAAAACCAGGAACTCATTTTGAAAACTTAGTTCGGGTTAACTTTTATCCATATCTCGTGCTCTTTAAGAAGAACAACGATCAATAGATTTAAATCAACTTCTAAGTTTTATGACCCGGTTAAAACCAGGAACTTAATTTGAAAACTTAGTTCGTGTTAACTTTTATCTATGTCTCGAGCTCTTTAAGAAGAACAACGATCAATACATTTAAATCAACTTCTAAGTTTTATGACCCGGTTAAAACCAAGAACTTAATTTGAAAACTTAGTTCGTGTTAACTTTTATCTATGTCTCGAGCTCTTTAAGAAGAACAACGATCAATAGATTTAAATCAACATCTAAGTTTTATGACCCGGTTAAAACCAGGATATGACTTAGTTAGCGTTAACCCTTATCAATTTCTCGCGTTTTTAAGAAAACAACGGTCAATCGATAAGAATCAACATCTAAGTCGTTAAGGAGACCTGGTTATATCCAGGTACCATATGCCCCCTAAGTAACTGGGATAAGGTCTTTCGTGGTTACTTTAAGATTACACTTCAAATATGCGTAAAAAGCTGATTTTCATTGAAACATAAAAAGTGGCCTCCCAAGCCTTACAAGTGGATCATTGATAATATTTCTTTAAGTGGATGGTATTCCAAGTCCGCGGGACCGCCCCTCCATCAAGTCGAGCTAACTTATAAGTTCCTTCCTTGATGACTTCGATGACCTGGTATGGTCCTTCCCAGTTCGGTCCCAAAACTCCATCTTTGGCATCTTTTCCGGCGAGGAAAATTCTCCTTAGGACCAAGTCGCCCAAGCTAAAGGCGCGTTTTTTGACCTTGGTGTTGAAGTAGCGGGTGATTTTCTGCTGATAATGGGCGAGCTGGAGTTGCGAATCCTCTCGCCTCTCCTCAACCAGATCGAGGGAATGGCACAGGAGCTCATGGTTTCGATCCTGGTCATAAGACTGGACTCTATGCGAAAGAACCTTTATCTCCACGAGGAGGACTGCCTCACTCCCAAAGGTTAGGGAAAAGGGAGTATGACCCATAGGAGTTCGATGCGAGGTCCGGTATGCCCATAGGACCTGGGGGAGCTGTTCTGGCCAGACCCCCTTCGCTTCATCTAATATTTTCTTGAGGCTCGCCTTTAGGGTCTTGTTGACAGCTTCGACCTGGCCATTAGCCTGAGGATAGGCCACGGAGGAGAAACTTTTTACAATCCCATGTCTTTCATAGAACTCAGTGAACAGGTCGTTGTCGAACTAAGTGCCATTATCGGAGATGATCTTATTGGGCAAGGCGAACCGACAGATGATGCTTTTAACCACGAAGTCAAGCACCTTTTTGGACGTTATTATTGCCAACGGCTCTGCCTCAGCCCACTTAGTAAAGTAGTCGATGGCTACCACGGCGTAACGCACCCCGCCTTTTCCAGTGGGGAGGGCGCCAACCAAGTCTATCCCCCAAACGGCAAACGGCCATGGGGACGAGATCATCTTCAGCTCGACTGGAGGAGCTCGGGCAACTGCAGCAAATCGTTGGCACTTGTCGCACTTCTTCACATATGAGATTGAGTCTTTGGATAGAGTTGGCCAGTAATACCCTTGCCTGAGAACCTTTAAGGCCAAGCTCTGCCCCCCGGTGTGGTCTCCGCAGAATCCTTCGTGAACTTCCTGCAGGATGGCCTTCGCTTCACTTGGAAGAACGCACCAGAGGAGAGGTAGGGAGTGCCCACGTCGGTACAACACCCCATCGACCAATGTATATCTCGGAGCTTGATACAGGATTCTTCGTGCATCGTTACGCCCTTCAGGCAGCCTGCCCTCGACGAGATATTCAAGAATGGGGGTCATCCAGGTTGGCCTGGCGTCAACCATCTCGACCTCCGCCCGGTCTTCTTCTATACTTGGTATTCCCAAGAATTCTATTGGCACCAACCCCAAGGTCTCCGTCTCTCCTGAGGTGGCGAGCTTGGCAAGAGCATCTGCATTAGCGTTCTGCTCCCGAGGTATATGCTCCATCGATCCTCGCTCAAATGCGAACAGATCGGCTTTTACCTTTGCCAGATATGCGACCATCTTGGGTCCCCGCGCCTGATACTCGCCCAGAACCTGGTTTACCATGAACTGGGAGTCACTGAAACACTGGACGGAGCTCGCCTTTAGCTCTTTGGCTATCCTCAGCCCGGCCAACAAAGCTTCGTACTCTGCCTCGTTGTTGGAGGCCTTTAACCCGAACCTTAGCGCTGAGTGGAATCTATGTCCCTCGGGGGATATCAGAATGATTCCGGCCCCGGAGCCGTTCTCGTTGGAAGAACCATCCACAAAGATCCTCCACAACGATTGGGGCGAGGTGACCTGGGGTGAGCCCTCTGCTGGATCCTCCTGGAATCCCGTGCATTCTGCCACAAAATCGGCGAGGGCCTGACTTTTCATTGCAGTTCGGGGAGTGTAGAAAATCTCGAACTGACTGAGCTCGACCACCCATTTTAACAAACGTCTCGATGCTTCAGGTTTTTGCAAAACCTGCCTTAGAGGCTGATCGGTCATGACGTGTACTGAGTGAGATTGGAAGTACGGCCTGAGCTTTCGTGAGGTCGTGATTAGGCAGAACGCCAATTTTTCCATCAATGGGTATCGTGATTCTGCCCCGAGAAGTCTCTTGCTGATGTAGTAGATTGGCTTCTGGACTTGGTCCTCTTCTCGTACCAGTACGACACTAGCTGCATCCTTAGTGACAGCCAGCTAGAGAAAAAGAGGCTCTCCTGCCTTGGGCTTGGATAGCACGGGCGGTTCAGCCAGATGGGCCTTCAGGTCGAGGAATGCGCTTTCGCATTCTACTGTCCATTCAAACTTCTTGTTTCCTCGGAGCAGGTTGTAGAAGGGCAAACACTTATCGGTATACTTGGAGATAAACCGGTTGAGGGCCGCCACTCTTCCTGTTAAGCCTTGGACATATTTCCGCGACCTGGGCGAAGGAAGCTCAAGCAGAGACCTGATCTTACTGGGGTTTGCCTCGATTCCTTGGGTATTGACTATGAACCCCAGGAATTTCCCTGACGCGACTCCAAAAGTGCATTTCTGGGGATTAAGCCTCATGCCGTATTCTCATAGTATTTTAAAACATTCTTCCAGGTCGGAAACATGGTTATCGGCAGTCTTTGACTTGACCAGCATGTCATCAACGTACACTTCCATGTTTTTACCGATCTGGTCCGCGAACATTCTATTTACTAGCCTTTGGTACGTAGCTCCGGCATTCTTCAGTCCGAACGGCATGACCTTATAGCAATAGACATTAGTCGGGGTCATGAAGCTGGTGTGTTCCTGGTCCGCCGGATTCATCGCGATCTGATTGTAGCCTGAGTACGCGTCCATAAAGGACATGAGCTCGTGCCCCGCCGTGGCATCCACCAGCTGGTCAATCCTTGGCAATGGAAAACAATCCTTGGGGCAGGCTTTATTCAGGTCCGAGAAGTCGATGCAGGTTCGCCATTTTCCGTTTGGCTTTGGAACTAGCACGGGGTTGGCGACCCAAATTGGAAACTTGGCTTCGCGGATAAAGCCACATTTTTTGAGCCGGGCTACTTCTTCTTCTAGGGCTTCATCCCGGGTTGTTCCTAAACGTCTTTGCTTCTGAGACTTGGCGGGAATGCTTTTGTCCAGATGAAGCGTGTGCATGATGACACTCGGGCTAATCCCCACCATGTCCTTGTGGGACCAGGCGAATATGTCTAAGTTAGCCCGCAGAAACGTAGTCAGCTCCACCTTCCTCTTGCCGCAGAGATTTTTCTCGAGCTTGACCGTCCGTGATGGATTTTGTGGATCACGGTTCACCTCCTCGAGCTCCTCAATAGCCTGGAGCTCGGATCTGTCTTTGCCTACTCGGGGGTCAATATCCTCACTCAAAGCGACATTTCCCCCTTTGGCGCTTTGAGGTTTTTCAATCTCAGGGTCCGCTAAGGGTTCCTGAGATTCCTCTTCACTCAGAATGGCCATAGCCAGCTGCCCGGGTTTAGATTTTCCCTTCATGGACATGCTGTAGCATTCCCTGGCAGCGAGCTGATCGCCATGGACGGGGCAGGTTCCCGTTGAAGTAGGGAACTTCATGGCGAGGAGTCAAATGGAAGTGATAGCCTCGAAAGCTATGAGCGTAGGTCGGCCCAAAATGGCATTGTAAGCAGTGGGGCAGTCTATGACCACGAACTCGAGTAGTTTGGAGACTGTCTGAGATTCTTCCCCTAGGGTGATCACCAGCTTGATCGTCCCTATCGCTGTTGATCCTTCTCCCGAAAAACCATACAGCATCATGGAGGTTGCCTTTAGCTCGGCGACGGTCAAACCCATCTTCTCTAAGGTGGATCGGAATAGGAGGTTCACCGAGCTCCCGTTGTCTATCAGTACCCTCCTCACTCTCTGGTTGGCGAGCTGGACTGCTACAACCAAGGGATCATTGTGAGGGAACTGGACATGGCCTGCATCTTCCTCCGTAAAAATGATTGGTTGCCTCTCCAATCGCTGCTGCTTTGACTGGCGCTGCCCCGGGACGAACTCCACTCCGTTGTGAGCCTTTAGTTCATTCACGTATCTCTTCTAGGCACCTCTGCTCGTGCCAGCCATGTGTGGACCTCCAGAGATGGTGGATATCTCTCTTCTGACCACGGGGGGAAGGACATCCTAATCTACCCAAGACCCGGGCTGACTGGCTGGGGTTTCTTGAGTAGGTCGACTCGCTGGGACCCTGTTCCGCGAGTATTGAGCCAAGGGGCTAGCTCGGATGAGAGTCTCGATCTTATCTTTCAAATGCCTACAATCGTCGGTATCGTGGCCGATGTCGTTATGAAAACGACAAAATTTTGAAGTGTCTCTCTTTCCCTTGGGGTGCTTCAATGGCTCCGGCCTCTTCCAAGGGACCCGAGTAGAGTTGGCCAAGAAGATACTCTCTCTGGACTGCGTGAGCTCGGTATACGTCATGAAAACGGGCTTAAACTTATCTACGGACTTATTCTTCTTTTGGCCGTGCTGACCGTTTTCACCATTGCCCTTTCTTTTTCCTCCACCGGGCTGGTTGCCCTGTGCGACGTTTGGGGTCGCTGCCACGACCTTCGTCCCTACTCCCGCGGGCTGATCGGGAACCTGGCTGGTTCCCGCAGCTAAGGCTTCGACTTCTTCCAAGTTTATCCATTCCTGGGCCCTGTTAAGGAATTCGTTGACCGAGCTGACTCCCTTCCTCTGTATATCCTTCCATAGGTCTCCTCCGACAAGGATTCCGGTTCTCATGGCCATGAGCTTGGAGCTATCATCTGCGTCCCTAGCCCGAGCAGCTACGTTCGCGAATCTGCTCAGGTAGGCCTTCAGAGTCTCACCGGGCTGCTGTCTTATGTTAGCCAGGGAGTCGGCCTGAACACGGGCGGCCTGGGAGGCTCGGAATGCCCTTTTGAAGTCGGCTGAGAAGGTCTTCCAGGAACTGATTGACTGTCTTTTACTTTCCTTGAACCACTGTCTGGCAAGTCCGGTCAATGTGGAAGGGAAGATTAAGCATCGTAGCTCCGGGCCAATGTTATGGGACATCATTAGGGTGTTAAACATCCCTAAATGGTCCGACGGGTCTCCGTCCCCGTTGAACTTTGACAAGTGAGGCATACGGAAACTAGATGGGTATGCCGTTGATGCTATATTGGGGGCGAAGAGTTCCATCTTGTCCCCTGAATCATATTTGTCTTTTTCTTTTTCTGATAGGAGCTTCCTCATCAGCTCCTCCATCTGAGTCAGGCGCTCGAGGGTTTGGTCCTGATGTCCTTGGTTACTCCGGGGCTGTTCAACAGCTCCGGATCCATTGTACACATTTGGTGGGTTATTTCCCCTCATATCTTGAGATAGGTTATTTGGGACATTCCCCCCGTTGCGTACTTCGGACAGGGCCCCCCCTGAGCGATCCTGGCCATCTCCTCCTGCTCTGTCCCCTCTATGAGAGTTGAGGCGATCTCGCAGGTCACCTCCCTGGTTGGTCTGGTGACTTTGTGCCGAACTTAAACACTGACGAAGGTCTCCCCCGGAGAGATCACTCTGGCGACTGCCGGTCCAGTGGCTCCTGCTGGATAGGCTTGGAGTCCGCCTTTGGTGGTGACGACCTGAGCCTTCCCCTGGCGCCCTGCTGCGCCGGAAAGGTCCAGCTGATGGTGGGTTTCTCCCACTACTCCCATAGGCTGGAATGTCCTGGACGGGCCGAGGAGGAGACGGATATCTGATCAGAGATGGAGGATGCCTTATTGGGGAGGCGATCCTAGTTCCGTCTGGATGGATCAAGTTTGTTGGGGGCCTTTCGGCCCTGCCAACCTGTTGGTCCCGCACCGGGCGATCTGGACTAGGCGCAGGACGGTCATCGGGGACGGGCTGACGTCGCGAGCCTTTCCCGGATCTCCTTCGGGAATTTCCTCGAGCTCCCCTGGGCGTTCTCGAGGATGGTTGGGAGCTAGGAGTCGACGTCCTGACCGAACGGCTGTATTGCTGTTGTCCGGTCCTAGGCATTTCCTCGAAGTTTGCCTCTCGATGGTGTGATGAAGGGGTGGAGTTGGCTGCCGGAAGTCTAACCGAACGGCTATGCCTGGACAGGTTACCCCGGCGAGACTTAGGAGCCTCGCCTTGCCTCTCTCCGACGTTAACGTCGGTTGTGAGAGGGGGTAATCGGGCCAGGATATCCTAGATTTGCTGGCTAGCTGTTGCTAGCTGACTCCTCTGTTGAGCGTTCTCCATTTCCACTGCAGTATAATAACATGGGTTCGGATTAGGTGGCCGAGGCGCCGAACTACCGGTATCATCTTGGCCCACCGGCTGTTTTCCTGGCCACTGTTGGACTTCAGGAACTTGTTCATCAGGGATTGTAGTATGATGAGCCTCATGCCCATCATGTTGTTCTGTCTCGTTACCATGCCTGGACCGAGTAGTCACCATAGTTGGATGTTTGCAGTAGCACTAATCGAACTTGCTCTCAATGAAAGCACCAAACTGTTGACGCGGTTCTTCGCCAACAGGTAATTAAGAGAAGAAGAGAAAGGGATTAGTACCAAATGTGGAACCGAAACAGATATATGATCTTAGAGGAGGAAAGAGGTCACTCAACACACGTTTTTTAAGTGGTTCGAAGGTTAAAATCCTTCTACTCCATTAATCAATATTATTGATCTATACTGAGTATTTGATTACAGAGTATTTCTTACAAGAGGTTATTTTTTTCCAACCCTTATCAACTCCCAGACTCTCCATATTTATAGGAGAAGGCACCTAGAAGTTGGTAAGAAGGTCATCCCGTGACCTTCTTACTTGTCGTATCAATTCTGTGACATTCATGATTAATTCCTAAACTTGACACATAAGTGTGGTCAATTCAATAGGTAAGGAGGTAATGGGCCGCACGGCCCAACCCAGTCGTGGGTGTCTGAATACACACGTTCCTGCTGCGTGTCCGAGAAGTCAGGGGGATATCAGACACGTGATGCCTGATATGTGCACGTTTACCTTGCGTGTGTTGACTTCGCAAAGGGTCATAGCCTCCATATGAAGCTCGTATCACGAGCTTCATACTTAGCTCGGTCTTCGACCTTCAGAAACCCTGCCTCGGCCTTAGGCAGTGAAGGCGAGCTCTTGGGGCTTCCTCGAGCTAGGAAGGCATGACACTACGACCGAAGCTCCGGCCACTGGGGATGATCATGAGGTAATCATGGTTAGGCCGCAGCTCGACTTGCTAATCAGCCCGTGGGAAAATCAGGGCGTACAGTAATATATGTGAATGGATGGGTTGTATGTATGTTTAAAGTTTATTCTTAAGGGTTGTTAATTATATGGTGTTTTGGGTTTAGGAATTGTTCTTAAATTTCTAGATAAAAAATGTAAGTCATTTTGGAGCATTGGAATTTTTCGTAATTTAAGTTTGTGCATTAAATTATTAAAAAAATTCTATAAGGCTTGAGACCGAGGTTCTGTGCCCCAAAGCCCGAGCCTCGCCCAGCCACGTGCCCCTGCGCACCTCACCCAGCCGCGCACCCCTGCGCACCTCGCCCAACACATCCAGTGCACCCCTGCGCACCTCACCTAGCCGCACACCACCTAGCAGGCTCATGTCGAGCCTTAGTATGACGCGTTCCCTAGGATTTTTAATCCTAGGGTTTGGACATTGTTATCAATTTAAATTATGGGCCTAATTAATTTGAGCCCATAATTAAAAATTGTTTTATTTTGAATTTATTGTATGAGCGCAAATTCAAAACTGGGCCTAATAACTTATTGGGCATTAGAGCCCAAGTTAATTATTCTTAAAATTTTTTTAAGATATTTAAAAGTTATTTTAATTAAAAATCAAATGGATAAATGGCTTAAAGGATCAAGACTACTTGGAAGGCCCAAAGTTGAAGATAGAGATCTCTTTAGGTATCATTCAATCTCTTACATTTTTGTGTATATTTTTGCAAGTGTTATAATTTTTCTAGAAATACCCAAGACACCCGGCCCGCATTTATTTATTTATTTAGTTAGTATTTATTTATTTAAATGTTTTAATGTGATTAAATTGTTTAATACTTTATCATGCATTTTTTGACATGCCATACATATAACCCACACATAATTTAAAATTATGCATGAATCTCATATGAGTAGAAACATGCCTTAGGATTGTCCTTTGTGATTATATGTTTTATGTGATTGATCATATAATAATAAATCTAGCTTTCACAAGTTCAAGAGCGGAAATAGATTTTAAAAGTGTTTAGTTTCTAGTATTTAATAAAATTGTTTTATTAAATAATAAATGATATTCCTAGTAATTATAGCAAATTAAAATTGAATTAGTAATTATTAGAATATCATTTGGTAAAAATAGATCACCTTATTTTTACAAACCAATTAAAAAGCATTGAACGTTTTGAGAAAACACATATTTTAAAATAATGAGTGGGAGAGGAGTTATGACAATAAGTCCCATGGTCTCCATTATTAGTTGGCAACGAGGTAGCATGGAGAGGGCCTCACGACACCATTGCTTGTGTCCCCCTAAGGAAGGCTTTCGACTGTGTTATTCTCAAGGCAAACTTCTTTGTCAAGAATAAGATTTAATGATGTATTTCAAGTTCGACCGACCCTAAGGCACACTCTTGAGTTAAGTCATTGATCTAAAATAATGGGTTGCACTCACAAGGTACATTAGGCTTCCGAGCAGACTAGTGTATTCTTGACCAAGCAAGCGGTTGTTTATAATTCAAAAGAGAAATATTGATTTGAGTTTTCACTTATAAATTTGAGAACTTGTCTAAAAATTAATTTGGAATTTTTCTGACCTACCCTAAGGCTGGTCCATAAATGTTCTAATTAATTAATCGTGGAATTAGTAATTATTTTTTATGTGCTCTTTAGTTGTTGCATTCATGGATCACGTTTGCTATTCCAAAAATTAATGATATTTATTTTATGCATAAATTCATTTTTGTTTATTTATTTATTCCCAACAAAAATGTCTATTGGTGAACTACACACCGATGCATTTCTCAAATCTTTGGTTTTTGAACCTAAAAACATGCGACACTGGTTTCGAGGCATTTTGACCATTTTTTTCTTATAAGAAATTAATGTCAACCGTCTGTAACAAACCTCCAACAGAACCACTTTTGGCTACTAGCTATGAAGCAGAAGAAAAATATGCAAATTGGATGAAATCTGATCGGTTAGCACGTTATTGTATGCTTTCAACCATGCCTGAAGAAACAAAGAAAAAATATATACACTATGACTCAGCCCATGAGATGTGGCAAGCAATGACAAAGGAAGTTTTTATCAAATGAAAAAGGTAAATGAGATTTACATATATATTTTTCGACTTTGAATGGTAGATTCAAATACTTTGAATAATAGATTCAAATTTTTGGATAGTAGATTAAAAAATATATGCCTCTAATTATTTGTCTTTATTTTTCCTTTTGTAGAATCAGAACCCTGAAAAGGAGGAAGAGACTGATGAAGATTTTGATAGCAAGTGAAGCTAGAGGAGTTGGAGTAGTTTTATTTAGAAATTTTGTTGTTAGTTGAACAATTTTTTATTTTTTTTTAGAAATTCTAGATTTCTTTTAACAAAGAAAACTACAGTCTAGAAATTTAGTTTATTATTAGTAATTTTGATTATTAATGTTCGTAAACTACAGTCTATAACATTTATTTCTTATATTAATAAATTAGTTATTATTTAAAGAAATTATCTATTTACTTGTTATGCAAATGCTTTGGGATAAACAAAATTTACATACTTATAATGAATGACAAATTTTTTACTTAATTCTGAATTATTTAAAACAGCTAATCCTAGATCTATTAAACGACAAAAGACTGATTCTGATAGTGAAACATATCTTTGGCACTTGAGACTTTGGTCTAGACAGAATTAATAGGCTTGTAAAAGATGGTCCTTTAAGAGAACTATCTATTGGATCTCTCCCTGTCTGTGAATCCTGTCTAGAAGGAAAAATGACCAAGAGAGCTTTCTCTGCTAGAGGTTCAAGAGTTACAGAACCACTTCAGCTGGTACAAGCAAGAGGAGGTTATGAATACTTCATCACTTTCATTGATGATTATATAAGATATGGTTACCTATACTTAATGCAAAGAAAATCTGAAACTTTTGGAAAGTTCAAAGAATTTCAAGCAGAGGCTAAAAAACAATTAATTAGGTAAATCACTAAAAGTTCTTCGATCTGATCAAGGAGGAGAGTACTTGGATTTTGAATTCGAGGATCATTTGCGTGAGCATGTTATTCAATCGCAACTCACAGCAACTGGAACGCCACGACAAAATGGTGTTTCAGAAAGACGGAACAAAACGTTTTTAGATATGGTTAGATCAATGATAAGTTTCTCATCATTTTACTGTCATTCTGGGGATATGCAATTCAATGTGCTCTATACATAATAAATGTTGTTCCATATAAGTCTATCCAGAAGACACCCATGGAATTATGGAATGGTCGTAAACCTAGTTCACACCATTTTCGAATTTAGGAGTGTCCTACACATGTGCTTAAAGGAAAAACCGGGAAGTTGGAATCACGCTCTGAAGTGTGCATGTTTATGGGATATTCCAAAGAGACTAGAGGTGGAATTTTATATAGTCCAAAAGAAAATAAAACATTTGTATTGAAAAATGCAACTTTTATTGAACATGACTATGTCAATTACCACAAACCTCGCAGTAAAGTTGTACTGGAGGAGATGGTCTCGAATGAAGTTGCAAAGTCACCAGCAACAACCAATGAAAAATGGCAAGAGGAAACTGCTAGTTCAATCAGAATAGTAGAGAGCCCCGTCGTAGTGGGAGGGTTAATAAGCAACCCATACGCTATGAACACGGAGTTCAAATGCTTGTGTCTGACACAAACAAAGACGATCCATTGACATTTAAAGATGCAATGAATGATTCTGACAAGGACAAATGGAAAGAAGCCATGAACCAAGAAATGGAATCAATGTATTCCTATTTTTTCTAGGTTCTTGAAGATTCACCTGAGAATATCAAACCCATTGGTTCCAAGTGGATATTCAAGAAGAAAAGAGGAGCGGATGGGAAAGTAGTCTAGTCTCACCCGGTCCAACCGACACAACCCTAGAGGTATCCACAACATTCGCTAGGAATCCTATGAAACCTCCCTGCATTAGGTATCTAGCCTTCAGTGCTGAAATCATAGGTATTCACAGTCCACCAACTATTCCCATAAATACAAAGGGTACCTCCCCTTCTGGTTCAAAAGTCACCATCCTATTCTTGCAATCAATCGTCGCCCCATACTTCGACAACCAATCCATCCCTAGTATCATATCAAAGTCATCCATCGCAAGATCAATCAGATTAGCAAACAATTCCCTACCATCTACCTCTACTGATAAAGCTCTAATCCACCTCCTAGAGACTACCCATTCCTCAGTCGGCAACAAAGTGTGAAAACCCTACCATACAAAACACTAGGTGTTAGGAGTGTGTCCTAAAAGCATGTAAAAGACATTTGTTCTTTCAATGAATAAATAAATACAATGGTTTATTATTATTGTCATATTTAGATTGTTAAATTATTGTTTGAATAATTTTGTAAATATTAGAAAATTTCCATATTCATTATTGAGGATGTGATCTTGTATTAGTACGAGAGAATTAAGATCGCATGAATGAATAAAAATAGTCAACAATCCCAAATTAAAGTTATGGAATTCTTTAATTGGAGTTGTAAGTACGGTTTACTAAGTATCATAATGATACAAATAATCTAGATTCGGATTATTGATGTGGGAAGACATCTCGGTAAAGGTGCTTTATATAATATGATTATATATGACATGGACCGATATGAATTAGAGTCTTTATTCAAAAACCATTTAACAATAAAGACTTGTAATTCATATCATAACTGATGATCATTTATAGATCAACCTAAATCCTGAGTGTTCATGAACTCCTGTTCATGTTTATTAAATCTTTTGATTCATTCGTTAAGGCCTCTTCAATGAATGAGGCTAATGACTTTTGTTTTGGAGATTTAATATCATGGATGGCTGGGAACATGTATCAACAATACGGAATCTAATCTTTCCTAACAGATCGTATATTAGTTCCCTTAAGGGTTAATTCTGGAACTGAATGATTTTGAGCTCAAATCTATAATTAGATTATAGATTAATTATTCACTAGTGAATTAATGGTACTTATGGAATAAGAAGTAAATTAGAAAGGTAAAATGGTAATTCTTCCATTCTAATTTGTGAACTAATTAATTAGAGGGTTGAACTATTGTAAGATGGTTATATCAATGGACGACTTAAGATAAGATTTCTGTAAAAGTATATTTATAACATAAAGAGTGCAATTATGAATTTATAGTGGAGAAATATCAGAATTAATAAATTAACTATTATAATTAAAGAGTTTAATTATTTAGTTTCAATTTATTGGAGCTTAATGTTATAAGTCCATGGTCCCCGAAATGGCTCAAACAAACACTGACAAAGGTAAATACAAAAATGGGCAAAAAAAAGACTTATTTGATAAGTAAAATATTTTTCTATGTATCAAACATAATTATTGTATAATTATGTGTAATTAATTAATTATTTTATTTAACAAAAATATAATTAAATTTGAATTAATTTATTTTTGGGATTTTTGGAATTTAAATAATAATAAAAATTGGGAAAAATCACATGCCATCACTGGCATGTGGTACACGTGTAGCACAGTGCACAGTCACTGTGCTACATGCATAAGAGACTTAGAACAGTTTCTTAGTTCCACAATTTTAGTTATTTAAATATTAAATAAGTAATGAGATATTGTAATATGATTAAAATATTATTATTTAAACAAAAATCTGATAATTGATTAGTGATTTTCAAATTGTTTAAAATAACTAAGATTTTATTTTAATATATTGGATATATTAAATATAGGATATCCGTTTTTCCAGAACGTAACTTTTCAGGTGTTACACCCAGATTTCGAGCTATGTTAATTATGACCTCGAAAGTTGGATTCGCAAATAAGTGGACTCATAAGGATGGAAACATGCTCCAGGATTGTATGTCGAGCTTACAGGATATAGACGACCTCGAAGTATTCATGATCTCGAAAGACAGCTCCGGGAACACACTCATCTTCAGGGACGACTTCGGATCAGGGGTCCCGAGCTCGACGCACGTATGATCTCGAAAGCCATGTGGCCTCGGGAGATATTCCTAGCTCGATAGATGACGGGAAACCTGGGAGGCTAAAACCTTAGAGATACGCGATAACCACCTTGAATATCTACAATTGTTATAAATATGAGATGTAATCCTCATTTATTATTGTAAATCCCCTAGAATCGTGGGATATTATTTGGTCAGTTATACGTCTCCTGGTCTTCAGGGGACGTTTCCTTTTATATCTGAATATAGGCATTTAAAGCCATTTATTTTATTTATACAAAAAGAGTAACTACCCAAAATATGTTGGATAGTATTCTGCAGCCTTCTCTATAAATAGAGAGGCCATGCACCATTGTAAAGGACTGAAATTCTGATCCTTGAGAGAAAACTCTGGAGAATTCATTCTTGAAGAATTCCTAGAGATAATCTTGAGTTTAATAACAAAGACTCGTGGACTAGGCAGATTTAACTGCTGAACCACGTAAAAATCGTGTGTTTACATTGTTTTATTTCAATTGGCCATTATTAACTATTGTTTATGTGCTCTTCTTTCACTGTTTGATGAAAAACGGCGTCAACAGTTTGGTGCTTTCATTGAGAGCCTTAAGCGTTCATCCCTGAGAAAATCATGGCCACAAACAATCAGAACACCCCTGATGAAAACTACCCAAGGCGTCCTGGAAAACAACCAATGGAGAACCCGGATGCTGAGGAGAGAAGTGGGTCCTCTGATTCCCGGGGATCACCGCCTCCACCAAGGGATGAGGATATGTACTACAATCCTGAGCGTTACGTTCCTTTTGTAGAACTGGAAAATCGGCAGTTGAAACAGCTGTTGGCAGAGGCCAACAAACGGAATGAGGAGTTGACTAGGATAGCCGTAGAGGCGCAGGTGGCTCGGCCCCCGCCTCCGCGCGAAAACCAAGTCCCTCCTCCAAGGGACGTGCATGTTCCTCCCCGGAGGCCCCGAGGGCATCCACAAAAGGATGATGCCATAAGGAGGCTGACTCAACCTTCGGCGCCAGCAGAGCCATCTGCTCCTCCTAGGCCTCAGAGGAGTACCCGAGCTCGGGTCCCGCCTAACCCGCCTGTGGAAGTGCCTGCAGGAACTGAGAATAACCGAACCCCTGCAGAGGCTCGGACTCAGGTACCTGGGAGCGCACCGAATGCGACTGACCCATCTCGGGCAAATTCAGGACCCTCTAGGCCGCGACAAGGGTGGCAGCCACCATCGCCTATACGGTTCCCTCCGTCACCCATAAGATATCCTTCGTCGCCCCGCAGAAACGCTCAACCTATTTGAGATCAGGATCAAGGGCGTGTAGGGAATGGACAAGGAAACATGGAGACTTTCCAGGAGCGGAGAGACGCTCCATCTGAGAAAAGTCAAACGTCTCGGTCTCGCACCGCGGAGACGAGGCGACGTGGAAAGAATCCATCTCAAAATAACCGCGCAATGAGTTTTACCAGTGAAGATTCCAGAGATACCAGGTCGGTCAGTAAGCATGACCGAGGCCGTAAGAATACTGGAAATCGCAAGAATCGTCCCGACCTGCGCAATCATCTGAATCAGAGTTGGGGGAATGGAGATCAAACAAATCCAGACCTGAGGGATTGCTTGAATAGGCGTAGAGATCCCTCGCGGAGACGCCAGCCTGGAATCACGATCAATGACAGTCAATTCCAAACAGTACCTCCTACTGACCCAGTCCAAGAAAGAATCGATCAGCTCGAAAGAGCTTTTAGGCTTTTCAAGAATGAACGAGGAAATGGTCGATATGAAGACTCTGATGAGGAGCTCGAGTCGTTTGCTCCCCATATTTTTGACACTCAATTTCCTCAAGGGTTTCGGATTCCTCACGTCCCTACGTTTGAAGGAAAGACCGACCCGTGTAGTCACCCGAGCACGTTCAACACTATCATGAGAGCCAGTAACGTGGGTTACGAGCTCAGGTGCATGTTGTTTCCAACATCATTGGCAGGACCTGCCAAAAGTTGGTTCGAAAAGTATAAGAGACACTCAATAACCTCATGGGAGCAGTTGTCCAAAGACTTTAAGAAGTAGTTCAGAGCAATGGTAGGGGTCAGACCAGAAGCATCCTCCTTAACTAACGTCCGGCAGCAACTGGGTGAAACATTGAAGAGCTACTTAACAAGATTCAATCTGGAAGTAGCCCGAGCTCTGGATGTGGATGACAGTGGACACCTCATGGCTATCCGAGCTGGTGTATTACCGGGAAGTGCCCTTTGGGAAGACATGCAAGGGAAACCGGTAAGGTCGATAACCGAGTTTAACAGACGAGCACAGAGGTTTGTCAATGTAGAGGAAGCGAGGTCGATGCTCAAAGCAACCTCCCAGTCCGAAACTACAACGATAAACATCAACTCTGCCTCAACCTCGGCGGACCCAGCGGCATCAAAGCCTGCCTCGGAGAACCCATCCAAGAGGAAAAAGAACGAAGGAAGTAATCCCGAGGCTGAGGGAGGAAAGAAAAAGAAAGGAGAGAGGTATTTCTCCGTGTATAAAGTGCACACCGAGCTCAACGAGTCTCGGGAAAACATATACCTGGCTAATGAAAACAAGGTCCCCTTCAGGCGTCCGGACCCAATGAGAAATCAAAAATCCAAGAGGGATTCCAGTAAGTATTGCCGGTTCCACAGAGACACCGGGCACACAACTGATGAATGTCGACAACTGAAGGACGAGATCGAAGGGTTGATCTCGAGAGGTTACTTCCGGCAGTATGTCAAAAACTAGAATACTGGTCAGATGGCCGCAAGCCAGAGAGTAGTCGCGCCTCCGACGACACAAAATAATAACTCTCAATCTCGGGAAGAGGACAGCCCCCCCCCCCCCCCCCCCCCGATAGATGGAGAGGACGTAATAACCATCTCGGGAGGGCCTCATCTCACAGGAGGGGGCAGGAATGCCCAAAAAGAGATATGTTAACGAGCTTAAGACAGGCGACGGGTCTCCTTATGAACCCGAACCTAGGGCACCTAAAAGCCAGAGGATTGAATCACAACCCATAACCTTCACTGAGGAGGACGCCTCCCATGTTCAGTTTCCACATCATGATCCGCTGGTTATTACTCTTCAGCTCGCCAACAAAAGAGTCCACCGAGTTCTCATAGATAATGGGAGCTCAGTCAACATTCTTTACAAAGCAACCCTCGAGAAAATGGGACTCTCCCTTCGCGACCTGAAGGCATGTGCAACTACTTTGTACGGCTTTTCAGGAGAAGGAACTGCCTGCATGGGATATATTGAGCTCCCCGTGACCTTGGGAGACTATCCAGTCTCGATGACCAAGATAATGGAGTTCATGGTGGTAGACTTGCCATCTGCCTACAATGTGCTGCTCGGGAGACCCGCCCTGATCGGGCTGGGGGCAGTTTCATCAGTAAGGCATCAGGCCCTTAAGTTCCCGATCGCTAGCGGTGTCGGGACATTAAAAGGGGACCAACTGGCGGGGAGGGAGTGCTATAGCATCTCTTTAAGAGGAAAGAAGCAAACGAGCGCTCAGGCACTCGTTATCATACAAAATAAAGATGGAACAGTCTTAGAAATCGACGAGGAGATTGATCCGAGGATTGAGGAGAAAATTGACCTCGAACCTCTAGAGGAGCTCGAAGAAATTCTGCTCGAGGAAGCTGAACCCTTGAGAAAGGTGAAGGTCGGGAAACACCTCCCAGATGAGACAAAATAGCAATTAATTTGCTTTCTGAAGAAAAACCAGGATGTCTTCGCATGGTCGCATTCCGACATGGTGGGGATAAGCCCGAATGTAGGAAGCCACTCTCTAAACATAGACAAAAGCTTTCCCCCAAAGCAACAAAAGCAAAGGCAGCTGGACGAAAACAGAAAGAAGGCACTGAAGGAGGAGGTTGACAGGTTAAAGGCAAACCATTTCATTAGGGACGCCTTTTACCCTGACTAGGTAGCCAATCCGGTGTTGGTCCCAAAGCCCAATGGGACGTGGAGAACCTGTATTGACTACTCGGATCTCAACAAAGCTTGCCCAAAAGACTGTTTTCCGTTACCAAGGATTGACCAGCTCGTAGATGCCACGGCGGGGCACGGCCTGATGTCGTTCATGGATGCCTATTCTGGATATAACCAGATTCCCATGCATGCCCCCGACCAAGAATATACGAGCTTCATCACGGATAAAGGGCTATACTGCTACAATGTCATGCCATTCGGGCTCAAGAATGCTGGAGCCACATACCAGCGGCTCGTAAACATGATGTTTTCAGAGAAAATAGGGAACAACATGGAGGTTTATGTTGATGACATGCTTGTCAAGTCTCAACTTAACAAGAACCATGTTGATGACCTCGAAGAGTGCTTCGGCGTGCTCAAGAAGTATAACATGAAGCTAAATCCTCAGAAGTGCACTTTTGGGGTATCTTCAGGAAAGTTTCTGGGCTTTATTGTAAACTCTCGTTGAATCGAGGCTAACCCCGACAAGATCAAGGCCCTAATTGATATGCCCTCACCTCGAAGGCATAAGGATGTCCAAAGTCTGACTGGCAGGATGGCGGCCCTAAGCAGATTCATCTCGAAATCTACAGATCGTGGTCTTCCATTTTTCAACTTATTGAGAGGAGGTAAGAAGTTTGAATGGACGGAGGAATGCGAGCTGACCTTTCAGGAGCTCAAAAAGCACCTTGCGGAACCACCCATCCTGTCAAAACCTAAAACGAGGGAAATACTGTACCTATACCTTTCAACTACCGAACACGCAATAAGCGCAGTGCTCGTCCGAGAAGAAGAGAGGGTGCAGAGACCCGTTTACTACATCAGTAAAAGATTACTGGGGGCAGAGTCAAGCTCCGCCCCTACTTTCATGCACATCCCATCCATGTGCTGACTGATCAACCACTTAGACAAGTCATATCTAAACCAGAGGCTTCAGGTCGACTTCTTCAATGGGCTGTTGAGCTCGGACAGTTCGAGATCACCTACCACCCGAGAATGACCATTAAAGCACAGGCATTGGTGGACTTTATAGTGGAATGTACGGGTATAGCCGACGACGAGGTAATAACCACGGCCCACGAGCTGTGGAAACTCTACGTCGACGGCTCGTCAAATGAAAATGGAGCAGGGGCAGGGGTCATTTTGGTTACCCCCGCAGGAAGCAGATTTCATTCCGCCCTAAGATTTGACTTTAAAGCATCGAATAATGAGGCCGAATACGAGGCTTTACTCGCGGGACTTCATATAGCTAACGAGCTCAAAGCTAAAGCTATACATTGCTACAGTGACTCCCAGCTCGTGGTTAATCAAATCTTGGGAGAATATCAGGCTCGCAGCACGAGAATGGCAGCTTATTTGGAAAAGGAAAAATCCGCGTTAGAGTGTTTCGAATTCTATACAATCGAACAAGTTCCCCGCGAGCAGAACTCGAATGCAGATGCCTTAGCTCGACTCGCCACGTCCCTCGAAAACAAAGAGCTGAATGTTGTGCCCGTAGAACATCTATCAACACCTAGCATTAACGAGCCAGAAGAGAAACATGTGTGTATGATCGAAACAGAGCCGACCTGAATGACCCCCATAGTTGATTATCTCGAAAACGGAGTTCTTCCAAAAGATCGGAGCCAAGCTCAAAAGTTGATGTATCAACTTCCCCGTTACACAATTATGGATGGAAGGCTATACCGAAGGGAATATTCTATGCCGTTACTCAGGTGCGTAACCCCTCCCGAAGCTAAGAAAATCATTAAAGAAATCCATGAAGGGTTCTGCGGAGATCACACCGGGGGGCATAGCCTATCAAAGAAGATAATACGCCAGGGATATTTCTGGCCAACCATTAAAACGGATTCTTTCGATTATGTGAAGAAATGCGACAAATACCAGAGATTCGCCACGATACCCCGAGCCCCACCATCCGAGCTGACCATGTTGACATCCCCATGGCCTTTCACGGTATGGGGCATCGACCTCATCGGCTCTCTCCCAACTGGCAAAGGCGGAGTGAAATATGCTGTAGTCGTCGTGGATTACTTCACAAAGTGGACAGAGGTTGAACCATTGGCAACCATAACCTCGAAGAAGATCCTTGATTTCATTGTAAAGAGCATCGTGTGCCGATATGGAGTACCGAGGAAGATCGTATCCGATAACAAAACTCAGTTCGATTGCGACCTATTCACCAATTTTTGTGAGAAGAACGGTATAATAAAAAGTTTTTCATCAGTGGCTCACCCTCAAGCGAATGGCCAGGTCGAAGATGTGAACAAAACTCTCAAGAGTTCTCTGAAGAAAAAGTTGGAGGAAGCAAAGGGACGGTGGCCCGAGGAATTGCCACAAGTCCTTTGGGGATACAGGACAATGGCTCGGACCTCGACAGGACATACCCCGTTCTCTCTAGCATACGGCTGCGAGGCAATGTTGCCCATAGAAGTCGAAATCCCAATGATCCGAACTCAGACCTACGACCAAAGTTCAAACCATACTCAGCTCGAGGAGACCTTAGACTTGATTGAAGAAAAAAGAGAAGAGGCCCATCTGAGAAACGCTGCCTACCAGCAACGAACTACCAGATATTTCAACAAGAGGGTTCGAGATCGAAAATTCGGAATGGGAGATCTGGTGTTAAGACGCGTTTTCTTGGCAACTCGAGATCCCGCAGCCGGGCTGCTCGGACCGAACTAGGAAGGACCATACCAGATAGAGTCAGTCATCCGACCTGGTGTGTACAAACTTGCGAGATTGGACGGGAGCCTAGTACCGCGAGCATGGAATGGCAAACACCTTAGACCTTACTATCAGTAGTATAGGAAAAGTGTTGCCCATAACCATGAGTTTCTATTTGTATTAGCTTATTTGTTTTTGAATACCATCAAATAAAAGTTCCATTTCGTTCAAATATGTTATTTCTTTTCATTTTTGCAATCTCTCTTAATTTAATAACCTATGGTAACACTCATAGGATATTAAGGGGGCATCATTGGTACATATACCATCAGCTTAAAAAATAAAATAACATATGCAAAAAAATATATATATATAAAGTATTTGGATATAACCAAATACGCGAGCCTAGATAGTTCGGACATAACCGAATTATCAAGAATACAAAATATTTGGATATAACCAAATACACGAGCTGAGATAGTTCAGACATAACCGAATTATCAAGAAGAAAAAATATTTGTATATAACCAAATACACGAGCTGAGATAGTTCGGACATAACCGAATTATCAAAAACATAAAGTATTTGGATATAACCAAATACGCGAGCCTAGATAGTTCGGACATAACCGAGTTATCAAAAACATAAAGTATTTGGAGATAACCAAGTATACGAGCTTAGATAGTTCGGACATAACCGAACTACCAAAAACCTAAAACGTTTGGAGTTAACCAGATGTGCAAACTTAACAGGTTTGGAACAAACTAGCCAAAAAATTAATCGATGATAAATAGGAACCTAAACCTATTGCGAAACAAGTCGAGATCGAGGCTGGAATATGTTAAAGAAAAATAGTTTCGAACTCTTAACCTCGGAGCAAAAACCGAGGATGAGTAAAAGTGACTAAACAAAAAAATATATAACCAAATCATTCACATTACATACCATATAAGTACTTTTGGGTTCATGGTTAAAGTAATACCCGACTTTGAACAATAACGAGGTCGGAAGCGGATAATTTGAACAAACTATGCATGAATGCATTGAGCTTCGAACCTAAATCCACGATATGTTTGTATGAATAAATAAACATAAATGATTCATCCATAAAAACTGTGAAAAATATTTCGAACCAAGAAATGTAAAGCACATGTGAGTAATATTTAAAGAAATTGTATCAGCCCCGTGGGCATAAATTAAGATAGTTACAAAAATAGGGGGACGCAACCCCAATAAACGATTTCCCCGAGATCAGATTTAAGGAAGAGGAGTCTCCTTGGCCTTCTCAGCATCAATAGCACTGGACCCCCCAGGACGAATAGCATGACTATCCTTCTGAGCTGCCTCTCGAGCAGCTTCACTGGCCTCAAGACGGGCATTCCACCGCTCAACATATGTGGCCTCGAGAGGGCCCAGGAAGCTGGTATCGAGGTCGGCATTATCAGCCCAAAGTTTGTACATGGCTTGGTCGACCGCTTTCTCCTTCTGCTGCTTATACTCGTCCAGGAGGCAGGCCTTCTCGCTCCCCATGAAGTCGAAGGTGGCAGATTTCTCCTCTTCGAGCTTGGCATTGGCCTTCTCGAGCTCGGCATTCGACTTCTCTAGCTCCTCGAGACGGGTCTTCATTTTTTCAAGTTCAGACTTCGAGTCTTTGAGCTCGTCAGCCATCTTAAGCTCGAGATCCTTCAATTTCTGGGCCAGAGACATGCTCGTTTGCACCTCGTTGGTCAGCTTATAGTTGAGCTGTGCCGAAACGACAAGGGCCTGAAACACAAAGAACGAATCAGAATTGCGAACTGAGGCACAAATATTTAAAATAGAGTTGCGAAGGCTACCGCGGCGGTGAGTTCGATACTCTTATCATAAAGAGTATTGCAGTCCGAGGCCTTGCCCACGAGGTCCCAGTGGTCAGCGTCGAAGCCAGAAAAGCTCTGACCCACTCGAGAAAGGACATCCGAGCTGAGCACAGCTCCTTCTGTCCCAGCAGCGCCATCGAGCATGAACTCCTCAATATGAGTTCGGGCCGTCGGCAGCTGAACCTTGGAGGTAGAAGGTTTCTTCGGGGGCCGAACAACTGTTATTTGAGTTTCTGTCGGAGGAAGCGAGATGGGCACGGTCGAGCCAGACGCATCAACCTGGACAGTTGGTTCCGTGGCTATGCTCACAGTAGTCTGGGCCGTGGGGGTCGTCTCTTGGCGTCTGGATACCTTGGATGGTCGGTCGGACCTCCGTGGTTTTCTCGGACGTTTGCTCTTCTGGGCGCCAGCTCCCCCATCGCTAAAGAGCACAACGTCGAGGTCGGGATTCATGGCACCTGCGCAGTTCCAATAAGTTAGACAATGATAATAAGTTTGGAAAGAGAGGGAAACCAGGTAAAGAAAAAACCTAACTGGAACTCTCCCCCGAGCTCGAACTTGGGGACCATGAAATTCCCCCGTCTTCAGAGGAGGCGGGGGGAGTGCCTTCCCTATATGCGGGTGATAACCTCAAGAGGTCCCTATATTCGTTGGTCCCATACTGAACGGCTATCCCGTTCCACATCTCGTCCATGGTGTACATGGTGTCGTATTTCCCGAGCCCACTATCAAACCTATGGACACAGTCATCTACCCAACTCCATATATAGAAGTGGTATCTATCCTGTGGGCACAAGACTAACCTATTGGGCCTGTGTTTTAGTAAGGTCAAGGACCACATTCTCGAGGTAGGAAGGACTTTACCTTCATCTGAATCTGAGCTTGAGGCTTCATCATTAGCCTCATTTCCCGACTGCGGACTCCTTTGGCGAACTGGAAGTAGTGGCCTCGTGTCTCTCCTCGGAGGGAGGGCGCCTGTGGCCAGGGGGACCTGCTCCCAGTGTTCATATTTTTTGTTGGACCAGTCAAAGGTGGATTGGACCTCTCCCAAAAGTCCACACTTTCGGAGCCTCTCCTCGTGTAAAAGGTATAAGAGAGACCTCTTGCCATGTGGGAGTTGGAGCAGGGTCTCTCTATGCTCCTTCATTGTATCGTCGGGAGTGGGACGCTGAAAATTGGCTGAAAGAAAACATATTTATACTAAGTACGGGTCTAAGATAACAAGAATACTTACGAATCCGCCTGAACGAATAATTCCGAGATGGGGACAGACCATATGTTCAGAAGAAGGCCCTTTTGAAATCGGGCGGATGATTGGGAAGATCTTCAAAGACCTTCTTCTCCTTGGGATAGCTCGAAAGGTAATAAAATCCATCCCCTCCCCGAGCTCGGGAGGGGTTACTTTTCAGACAAAAGAGATACAAGATCTCTTGAGGCGAAGGTCCTTTCCACCCCATCTCGTGGTATAAGGACCTCAGGGCAGACAGTACCCTGTAAGAGTTGGTGTTGAGTTGGAATGGAGCCAACCCAACGAAGTCGGTGAAGTCTTTGAAGAAAGACTTCGAGGGCAACAGAGCTCCTGCCCTCATGTGTTCCTGGCTCCAAGCCGCATATTTCAAACTGGCGTCGCGGCCCCCAGCGGTGAAACAGCTCCGTTCATGGTTGGCCGGAGCTCGACACTTCAGGGAGCCTGATAGACTAAGGCCGTGGAAAGCCAGGATGTCACTTATCTGGCTAGTTGTGGTAACCGAGCTCCAGTAGTGCTCGGCCTCAAACATTTCTCTCCCCGGCTGCGAGGAGGAAGGTTCCCCCATTAGTGAGAATTTGAGGTCTCCCGGATGGTACGCGACAGTAACCTTTAACGAAGGATCGAGAGGAATCGACCTAGGACCTGAATTGAATTCCGGATAGAGGGCCTCTCGAAGAACTCTCCTTTTCCCCTCTATGACCTCGTCAATCTGGCGGCTGTAGTGAGCTCGAATGTCCTCTTGCTCGCGCGCAAGCTCGTATTCTCTTATCCGACGTTGATTACGGGCGAATAGCGATTCTGGGCTCGGAGATTTTGGCTCGTAAGGGAGTGCCAGCAACGACCCCCACCGTATTTCCAGATTCTGTGACATCTAACGAGAAAGAAAAAATGGTGAGGGCCATGCATGCAAGAGTTCTGAACTCGAACTTACGAGCTCGGGGTCAGGGAGCAAAACAAGTTGAATATTAAGACCCTTATTGAAGAGTCAGGGCGTGCATTCCACGGGAGAGGAAGGAGAGTGGAAAGTATTTTGGAAATCCCGAAAATCAAGGGAAAAGAGAGTGGCGGTTAACCAAGAAAGGCAACTTTGGGTTTCGTGCATTTATCAAGGCCCATGTTTTTACCCAAAAACTTGGTGTACAAGAAACGTCGCCTAAATTTTTTTTCAAAACCCAGAAAATTGGAACCTCACTCAAGTATGAAAATTGGGTATAAGCCAGTGGTGTAAATCCAGTATGGAAGTCTAAAAAGCATAAGAGTCTATCGGATCAAAACCTCCTATCGTATTATGCTAAGGATGTAAACTAGTATATACACATACACAGCAAGAACAATTTGAATAAAAAATAACAAAATGGGAAACAAAGATTGCATACTTACACAATAATGGCGATTGCAGAGAGATTGTCGATTGAAGAAGAGGTTGCAAATAAGAACTCACGGAATCGAACAGACCAGGATTTCTCTGTTTCTTTGGGCGAGAAAACATGCACATATTGAAAACTTTACAAAGAGGTCTCTGGTTTCATTTTTTTTCTTTTCTTGCTTTTGGTGAACGAAGGTAAAAATGAAGACGAAGGGCGAGGTCTTGTATATATAGGTGGGGAAAAGGAATTAATCTGGAACATTGAACAAAATCCTTGCAAAATCCAACGGTCAGGGATCAATGACAAGATGGCGCCGAAAAGGTGTCAGACGGACGATCGTGGGCGTGTTTCCAAGGTACTCAAGTACCAACAATGAGCAATACCCAATTGACGCGTGTCCATTTTCAAGAGTGTATGACGGTACAGTTCTCAAAGATAGTAGTTCAAAAGTTTTCTTCTCTTAGGATTCGAACAAATACTTTTGAGGGGGCAAGATGTTACACCCAGATTTCGAGCTATGTTAATTATGACCTCGAAAGTTGGATTCGCAAATAAGTGGACTCATAAGGATGGAAACATGCTCCAGGATTTTATGTCGAGCTTGCAGGATATAGACGACCTCGAAGTATTCATGATCTCGAAAGATAGCTCCGGGAACACACTCATCTTCAGGGACGACTTCGGATCAGGGGTCCCGAGCGCGATGCACGTACGATCTCGAAAGCCATGTGGCCTCGGGAGATATTCCTAGCTCGATAGATGACGGGAAACCTGGGAGGCTAAAACCTTAGAGATACGCGATAACCACCTTGAATATCTACAAGTGTTATAAATATGAGATGTAATCCTCATTTATTATTGTAAATCCCCTAGAATCGTGGGATATTATTTGGTCAGTTATACGTCTCCTGGTCTTCAGGGGACATTTCCTTTTATATCTGAATATAGGCATTTAAAGCCATTTATTTTATTTATACAAAAAGAGTAACTACCCAAAATATGTGGGATAGTATTCTGCAGCCTTCTCTATAAATAGAGAGGCCATGCACCATTGTAAAGGACCGAAATTCTGATCCTTGAGAGAAAACTCTGGAGAATTCATTCTTGAAGAATTCCTAGAGATAATCTTGAGTTTAATAACAAAAGCTCGTGGACTAGGCAGATTTAACTGCTGAACCACGTAAAAATCGGGTGTTTACATTGTTTTATTTCAATTGGCCATTATTAACTATTGTTTATGTGCTCTTCTTTCACTGTTTGACGAAAAACGGCGTCAACATCAGGGATAGAAAAATATCTTGGAATCTCTTACAGAGAAAGAGAATAGTGATACATACAAAAGTCATTGTTCTTCACAAAACCTAGGTCCAAACTTTATCAGATTTCATGTGTTGAGAACATCAGATAAATAAATTTTGCCTATTATTTTTATACCGAGCCCACACTCGTTCTTTGTGTGCTGAGAACATTTTGGAAGATCTTGGTGTGAGATCTCAAGGATTTTGCCATACAAAGATAGCAGCAAGGAAGGACCTGAGGTATTTTTTTCTATTCATTTCTTGGATTCAATATATACATGCATGTGAAGAAGTAGATCTAGAAATCTTATGGGATTAAATTAACAATTTGATAGTTGTTCCGCTGCGTATAATCTCCGATTTGATCAATAAAAACCAACACTAGGTCTACACAGTTGATCTATCACTCTAGCAGACACAAATGAATATGGGGCCTATCTCTTCAGCACTAGAAATCTGACATGTCACAACCGAGGGGCTAGCCTCCGCCTCAGTCTGAGTCAAAGTAAATACTCTGGCAAGAGCGAGACTGTCGCTCTGCTTTGGCTCCTCTTTCCTGACTTGTGGGCAGTCTCTCTTCAGATGGTTGGCACTCCCACAGACATAGCAGGCCCTAATCCTGCACTCACCCTGGTGTCGTTGTCTGCACCGTGGACACACTGGAAAACTCATCCAGTTGTCACCTCTGCCCTGGCGACCACCAAAAACACCCCGTGCCCTCCTATCCGAGACAGGAGGAGCAAAAGAATCTGGGGCCTATATCTTCTGCTCACTGGAGCCACCACCTTGACTGGATCCAATAAAAGGAGGCACTGCCCTCTTGGCATCGCGCCTAACAATGCTCTCTTTCCAAATCTGGTGCTCATCCCCCTCAGCAGTAAGGGACTTGTCCACAACCTGAGCATAGGTAGTAGTTTCTAGATCTAAGGTGATCTATACATCGTGGGCGATCATAACGTTCTATCCCCATATAAATTAATCTCTTCTTACCTCATCAGTCGGCACTAAATCTGGCCCAAACTTTGTTAACCGATCAAATCTCAGAGCATACTCAGTAACTGTCAACCGGTTCTGAGTCAGGTTGATGAACTCGTCAACCTTCGCAACTCGGACTGGTACACTGTAGTATTTTTCGTTGAAGATATTTATGAACTCTTCCCAAGTCATAATAAACACATTCCTCAAAGGTCTGATCCACCCTCAAAGGTGGGAGGATGCTGCTTCCTAAACCTCTCGTATAAAGGTTCCCACCTGTTCTCCACAACAGGTTGAACCAACACTGGCGCCACAACGTGCTGAATTGGCAACCCAGTGACCTGTGGAGGGGCCTGCTACCTCAACTGTCGAATTTCCTCCTCTGTTCGTTGCAGTATTGCTTCCATTTCGGCAACATCCCTTGCCAATTCTGTGGGGCAGGTGGAGGGTCCTGACCCTGGTTATCATCCTCGGTCTTACTGCCACGGAGTCTAGATGATTGTCGAGGCATCTCAGCAAGTATGCCTGCAATCAACGACGCCGCTCATCAGGCATGATAACAACATCCAAAACCACCTCCCAATTCACGTCACCCAACCCATAAAAAACAATCCACATAACATACATATAGCATATAACACATAATGGGCCATGCCCTAGCACCATGCATATGTTGACTCATTCATCATGTTATGTAAGCAAGCAAACAGGGCATTCAAGCACATATTCAAGCATATTAGTCAATCATTAACAACCAACCTTGAGTCGAGCTTGTCACCGACAACGAGCGTACATGTTCGGTCAATCTCTAGAAACCATTAACCTTGGCTCATGCTCTGATACCAAGTTGTAACGCCCTACTTCCTTAGAGCCGTTATTAACTGAGTTTAAAACATTTAACTCGCTAATCGAGATTTTAAGACAAATGTGTAATTAAACCATAAACAGGGTCATAAACTTTGAAGATGATTCCATTTACTGAAAATCATAAAGTGTTTAACATTTGGGATCCCAAAACACTGTTTAGAAATGTTTACAACACATAAATACAAGCAGAGTCGACTAGACGACAAAATCTAAGTTTAGTACAATCATCTCCCAAAATACCCTTGGTCGTGGTAGCCAGGTAGGCCAAACATGTACGCGCCGCTTCACTCTCTCCGTACTCATGGTTGGTCGACTTTTCCCTTGGCCTTAACTGCACCACAGAGCACCCGTGAGCTGAAGCCCAGCAAGAAAACCCTCACAAGCAGATAACATATGCATATCAAACACTTAGCATATAAACAAGCCATCAATAGGCTATACACATACGACCATGCCGTCCCAGGCGCTTTACCAGGCCCTGGGTTCACGGTCCACACCATGAGGATATCCCAGGTATCCTTTAGGGTCTCACCCTGACAACTTGCACTCCACGTGCTAAATGCTGCCCTTGGCCCCTTGTCGCACTCGGCCTTGCACTCCACGTGCTCACCGCAGTTCCCGGCCCCTTGTCGTTCCCGGCCTTGCCGATCTCGGCCTGCACTGTTCCCGGCTCTTGCCGAACATTTACACATTTGCAAACATAACATAATAAAGCAAATACTAAACATGAACAAACTCAATCAAAGGGCTACCCCCTGCAACACAACCATATAGGGCCCTGCCCTGCATATAAGCTCTACAGGAACAGTAGTTTTCTTACATGTGTCCCAAGTTTTCAAGCACCGATGTCCCGAGCACAGTCCCCTAATCCGAGCCTCGCCGAAACCCTAGTCACAACGCATTAATAATATTCATCAATCAAGTTCCAATCCATTTAATAACTTCGAGCCATAATTCTAATCTCCGGGACCTTGAATTCTATCAATCCGGGTGATAAAATCCATCTTGAGCCTTAACCTTTGAGTTCCCAATCCTAAACACACTTTAAAGCTCAAAATTGCACTAAGAGTCGCGGCTCCATAGGGCATACCGTGACGCGCCTCTCTTCCAGGCCACCAACATGCTTCAGAGGGCCGCGGCTCAGCAGGAACAATGCCACGGCCCGACCCTTCAAACCCAGAAAAATCCTCCATTAATGCCACGAAAACCCAGCCAATTTATCCCAAAATCAACCCAACAATCCCACTCAATCATCACAACATTTCCAGAGCAATCCTAGCTTCAAAACCTAACAAAACTCATCCCAAAAATTACCTAAACAATCAAGAGAAATTCACCATTTTACTCACATGCAAACTCTGGAAATATCAGCAGAAAATCAATATAGTTCATCAAGATAAAGGCTTACCTTTGCTTAATTAAATCCTGAGCTAATCCTCTAATTTCCAAGCTTCAATTCTCCAAAGCTCCAGCCTTGAATTCTGAGTTTTCCTAGCTTACTCTCCTCAAAGTTCCCCTTGATATGGTTTAGAGAAAGAAAGAGAGAATGAAGAGGTTTGGGTTGGTTTCTCCAAGTTTCTAAGTGCTTCCTTTGTTTTGTTTTATTTAACTTAGGTCTTTAAGGTTACTCCAAGGCTCGGGGTGCCAAAAACGTCCCCGAGGGCAAAATGGTAAATTTCGCCAATATTCTCTCCTAAACATTCTAACCTCAAATATATCTCCAAATATTTATTTCCATAACCCGATAACCCCATAAAACATCTAATACCCGGAATTACCCTCGACTCGTCCCGAGTCAGATATTCAGCCCCGTTGTGACTTTCTGGCTAACAACTCCCAAGGACTGTCTCAAATCGTGCTACACAGATACAGCACCAGTATATCGCACTTATCTCATTTATCACATTTATGCCCTCAACGGCTAAAGTTACAAACATCCCCTAATATCCAAACGGGGCCCACATGCATATTTCATTCAACTAAACATGCATCTCTAATCACATATTCACATAAATTCACATATTATAACCATAATTCACTTATTGCCCTCCATGCACGCTAATCAAGGCCCTAAGCCTTATTAGAAAATTAGGGTCGTTACAGTTGAGGCTTTCAAAGCAAGGCTTGTAGCCAAAGGCTACACATAGAAAGAAGGGGTTGACGATGAAGAAACCTTTTCTCCTGTAGCCATGCTAAAATCCATTCGTATACTCTTGTCCATTTCTACGTGCTTGGATTATGTGATTTGGAAAATGGATGTCGAAACAGCTTTTCTGAATGGCTACCTTGACGAAACCATTTACATGTCTCAACGAGAAGGGTTCGAAGTAAAAGGTCAAGAGAAAAAAGTTTGCAAGCTTCTTAGGTCCATCTATGGACTTAAATAAGCTTCTAGATCTTGGAATCTTAGATTTGATGACACAATTAAAATGTTTAATTTTGAACAAAACATTGACAAACCTTGTGTCTATAAACAAATCAAAGATGGTGTAGTAGTATTCCTCGTTCTTTATGTTGATGATATATTACTGATTGGAAATGACGTAACATCATTATCAAAGGTAAATAACTAGTTAGCTAAACAATTCCAAATGAAAGATTTGGGAGAAACCAAGAATGTTCTAGGCATTAAAATTCTTAGAGATAGATAGAACAAAGCTTTGGCACTGTCTCAAGAAACTTATATTGATAAGGTGCTAGAACGTTTTAATATGCAAAACTCCAAAAATGGTGATATGCCAACCCGTTCCAAAGTATTCCTTTCCAAGGAGCAATGTCCCAAAACACCTCAGGAAGAGGAAGATATGAGACATTATCCCTATGCCTCAGTGGTAGGTAGTCTAATGTATTCCATGTTGTGTACAAGACCTGACATTTTTTATGCAGTAGGGATAGTCAGCTGTTATCAATCCAATCCTAGATTGAGTCATTGGATTGCAGTGAAGAATATTCTTAAGTATCTTAGAACTACTAGAGATTGTATGCTTGTATATTAAGGTGGAGACTTGAACCCCACTATTTACACTGGTTCTGATTTTCAATCAGACAGAGATAGTCGAAAATTGACTTCTGGATCAATGTTTACTCTTGGAGGAGGAGTAGTAGTCTGGCGAAGTATTAAAAAAACCAACATTGCAGACTCCACCATGGAAGTTGAGTATATAATAGCTTGTGAAGCAGCTAAGGAGGTTGTGTGGCTCAAAAAGTTCTATTCCGATATAGAAGTAGTGCCAGATGTTGCTAAGCCACTAGTCCTATACTATGAAAATAGTGGGGCAGTAGCTAACTCAAAGGAACCACTGAGTCACAAGAGGGGAAATCACATCGAGAGGAAGTATCACTTGGTAAGAGAGATAGTTTGTCGAGGAGATGTTGCAGTTATGAAGATAGCTTCAGAGCTTAATCTTGCAGATCCTTTCACAAAGACTTTATCAATGAAATCTTTTAAGGAGCATGTAGGAAACATGGGAATGAGAGAGATGCCTCATTTTCTTTAGGGAAAGTGGGAGATTGTTGGGAATTGTCCCCTGAAAGCATATGTAGTAGACATTGTTTTAAGAAATAAATAAATAAATTGAATTTGTTATGCATATATTTTATGGACTATATTATTCTGTGATAATATTATGTAAATATCAGAAAAAATTCCTAAGTTCATATATGTGTTCTCAAACATGTATTGGTATGGGAGGATTGTGTTTGAGATAAATGAACTTGAATAGTTCGTAGTAAAATAAAGTTAAAGAATCTTTAGATTAATTACTGCAAGTACGATCCACTAGTATTATGAATACATGTGATCTAGATCCAGATCACTAGTGTAGTATGGAACTTTAGTGGAGGTACTTTATATATTAAAGAATATATAGAACTGGACCAGATATGTTTATTAGTACTTAATTAAATACCGTTTCAAATTATTAATTAATTATATCAACTGATGATCATATAAAAATAGATCTTAATCCTGAAGTTACTATGAACTCCTGTTTATGCTATATGAGTTCTTTGATTCACTCGATAGGGTTTTTCAGAATGATCAGGCTAGTAACTTTTGTTTTGGGAACTCATTAATGTAAATGGTTAGGGACATTGTATACAGATATGGAATCTATACCTTCTCGTAAGAGATTGAATAATGGTTCTCTTAAGGGTTGACTTTTGGGACTAATATTGAGCTCAAATTCATAATTTAGTTATGAATTAACCGTTTCTAGTAAAGTCAATAGTACTTAAGGAAAAAAGATATAATTAAAAGGGTAAAACGGTAATTTTATTCCTGATTAATTATGAGTCATTCTTAGAGAGTTAATTTGTATGTAATGATTATATCAATGGACGCTCTATTTTATAAAGTGCTCAGTAAATGAAATGTCTATACTTAGAAGAGTGGAGTCTCATATTTATAGTGGAATAATCATGATATTAATAAATTAAGATTATTTAATTAAAGAGTTTAATTAATAATCTCAAATTTATTGGAGCTTGGAATTATAGGTCCATCAACACTATTCAATGCAAGAGTCGATATAAAGGGAAAATGGTTGAAAGACATATTTAAGAAGAAATTCGTTCTTCGGGCCAAATATGCAATTACGTGATAATAGTGATTAATTAATTAATTACAAATTAGTTGTAATTAACAAAATTAATTAGTATTTAATTATTTTGTAATTTCTGAAATTATATTAAATAATTAATTAATTATAATTTTTGAAATTATAATAAATTAAATATTTAATTTCGAAATTATTATTGGTTTTAATTAATTGGTAGAATTAATTAAATATCTTTATTTGAGTGGAAGATAATAATCTGATAAGTTCAAATTAGATTTGAATTTAAAAGATTGATATTTACTCAAATAATTAATTATATTTGATAATTAGTTAAAAAGATATTTAATTCAAATTTGAATTAGTTATTAGGTTGTTAGATTTTTATCTCACAAAGTATTTTGAATAAACAATTAAATAAAAATAGAAAAATCAAATATCCCTAAAATATAGGGTGGTACACGACCACACACAGTCCATGGACTGTGTGTGGCGTGTACTGCATAATTTTCAGGGATAGAGTTTTTAATTTTATTTATTTAATTTATTAATTAATGAAAAATTCAAAAATTAGTTTTTGGATATTTTCATTAATAAGATAATTAATTAATTGAAAGATAAATTGTAAATTGGTTACAGATTTATTTTTTAAATTTAAATATTTTCTTTTTAAGTAAGACTTATCAAAAAATAATTAGAATACTTAAGTCATTCGCTCTGTGAAAAAGAACGATACTTTTCAATCTCTCCCTGAAAGGATACATAACCAATTTCAGGCTTTATTCTCTTGATCTCATGTGTTGAGTACATCAAGTAGAATAAGAAATTAACCACCCTTTATTCTCTAAGTGCCCACACTTCTTGAGGTGTAGAGAGCGTTGTGGATGATCTTGGTGTGAATACCTGGGAGCAGCCTAGATAAGAAGCTCATTCAAATTACGAAAATATAGCAATGACACTTGATATGCATCAAGAGGTATGTTTTCTATTTACTTGCGTATGAATAATGTATGAATATTAATGGATCCGCATATTTAAAGGTAGTTTAAATATGTTACAAAAATTTTGTTGTACACTGGGCCAATCCACCACCATTTTGCTGCGTATTAGGAAACCGTTCCTAACAATAGGTACCTCTATATCTACTTCATAATCTAGCACAATAAAATTAGCAGGGAATAATAATTTGTTTACCCTCACCAACACATCTTCAATCTTCTCATCTGGATGAGCAAGAGATCTATCTGCAAGTTGAAGAGTAATTGTAGTAGGCCTGACTTCTCCAATCCCCAATTGCTTGAAAACAGACATTGGCATCAAATTAATGCTTGCGCCTAATTCACATAAAGCCATCCCACAATAATTGTTTCCAATGGTACATGGAATAGTGAAACTCCCAGGATCCTTCAACTTTGGAGGTAAATTGTCTTGCAAAAGGGCACTACACTCCTTGGTTAGAGCCACAGTTTCAAAGTCACCCAACCTTCTTTTCCTTGTAGGAACATCTTTCATGAACTTCATATAATTATGTGTTTGTTCAAGTGCCTCCCCAAGTGGGATGTTGATATGCAGCTGCTTCAACATATATAGAAATTTCTTAAATTGAGATTTGAATTTTAACTTTCTGGGTAACACTGCTGCATCATCCTTGTAGCATTCTAGGAAGATTTTTGTGCAATAGGAATTTCAGCATCTTTTTAGGATTTCCTCATTTATTTGGAATGAAGAGGGCTCACCCTCATGCTCATAATTTGTCTTTTTATTTTCCAACTCTTTCCCACTCCTCAAAGTGACGACTTTACAATGTTCATTGCCGACATTTTTTGGATTCTCGGTATCATTTGGTAATGTACCATGGGTTCTATTTCTAAGCTCATTAGCTAGTTGCCCAACTTGGTTTCCTAAGTTCCTCAATGATACCGCTTGTCTTTGAATCATGGCTTCATTTTTCACTATACACTCCTTCAACACGTTCTCAAGAGAGCTGGATTACATTGCTTGTTGCTGTGGCCTTTGTTGTGGTGCTTGTGGGGGATAACCCGATGGGAAATTTGGTCTTGGAGGCATAGAAGAATTGCTAGGGCCAGCCTCTTGATTACTCCATGAAAAGTTAGGATGTTGCCTCCATGATGGGTTGTAGGAATTAGAATAATTACCATTCCTATTTTGATTCCACATGTAACACACAGCTGCTGAATTGGAAGGACAGTTGTCGAAAGTATGACCCTCGCCACAATACACACAAGAAATGTTCTCCATTTACCCCATTTGTGTCTCCCTAGGCTGCCCATTGATTGATTCATCCCCATATTCATTGTCTTGAGCGTGTTAGAAATAGAGGAAACTTGGGCTGCCAAAGAAGTGATGGCATCTAGATCATGAATACCGGCCACCTTTCTACTTGTAGATGATCTAGAACTTGGCCACTGATAGTTGCTGTTGGATATCCTCTCAAGGATTTCATATGCCTCATTATAGGACTTAGGAAGAAGATCCTCGTTCGCAGAAGCATCAACCATAATTCTAGTATGAGAATTGAGACCGTTATAGAAGGTCTCAATTTGGATGCAATGTGGAATGCCACGGTGAGGGCATTTGCGCAACAACTCCTTAAACCGCTCCCATGCCTCATATAAAGATTCTTCATCAAGTTGCTGAAATGAAGTAATCTCATTGCGGAGCTTGGCAATTTTAGTGGGAGGAAAATTCTTCATCAAAAACCGCTCAGCCAACTCTTGCCAAGTAATCACAGAATCAAATGGCAAAGAATTCAACCAAGTTCTTGCTCTGTCTCTCAAGGAGTATGGGGCCAACTTCAGTCTCAGGGAATCCTCTGTAACTCTGGGCAGCTTGAAAGAGTCACTCACTTCAATGAATAAGAAAAGATGAAGATGAAGGTGAGGATCCTCTGTAACTCTGGGCAGCTTGAAAGAGTCACTGACTTCAATTCAAAATGTGCGGCCTAAATTTCTGGTGTAACAATGCCCAAATTTAGCTCGTTGAAGAGGGAGAGAGCATATTGCCTAATAGCACGATCTTTGTCATCATCTACAATAACTACATTTTGCCCATTACTGGCAGCTACTCCCCCTTGAGCTACTCATTCTTGAGCAACTCCTGCTAGATTTGTTGCCCTTTGAGCAGCTCCATGTTGAGCTCCTTGCTCAGCATCCATCACTACTACTTCCCTTTTTTATTTTTGTACTTTTCGCCTTCTTCTAAATGTATGCTCAATTTATGGATCAAAGGGAAGTAGTTCAGGGTCTTGATTCTCGTTCATACACTATGTGAACCTGAATTTGTACGAGAATCACCCAAGTTAGCATAAAAGAAAATTTAAACCAAATTGCAAGATAATTAACTTTACAATAATTGACTTTAAGCAATCTCTGGCAACAACACCAAAACTTTATTGTGTAAAATTAAGCTAAATGCAACTGTAAACTATCAACAACAAGTAATATAGTAGCAAGTACCAGATTTCGTCCCCTCAATGATGCTTTAAGCTAAGTATTAAAAAAAATCAACTGTAACAATTTGGGTTGCAAACAATTGAAATTGGTGTGATTAATTAAGACATTGGAAATTACTTTAGAAAAATAAAGGGAAGTAATTTAAACTAAATCAATGAATAATTCTTTGTCAAATGAATGAGGAAAATAGCTAGGAATATCAATTCCCCTTAATTTGTAGTTTTATCCCTAATGCTCAAGCAAAGTTCATAGCAAGGTTCTCTTGTAACTAGGGGTTCCAATTCAATGCACATGCATTTTTCCAAATGCTCATGTTAAAGTTCTATCAATGAAATTCACATATTCCTATGCTAAATTCAATTTCTAGAAGATAATCTCAAGTATCAATCCTTCAAGTTTGCATGGTGAATAAAATATCCCTCAATTATCCATTAATCAACAACATAGTTATCAACATGCATCAACTAAGCCTATCCACTAATCTAAACCCTTCAGAAATTCAAATTAGCTTATAAATCACTCGAGTTGATCAATCTCAAGCAAGAATTAGCAATAAATATATATTAATTGAACAAGAGAAACTTAGCATAAATTTAAAATCAATAATTTGTAGTTTCACTACAAATTAGGGTTCATCAATATCCTAGCTTTAAAAAGTTAGTTCATACTCAAAATCAAAAAAGAACCATAAACATCCATCATTGTTCTATGAGTTCAAAACTTAGAGAAATAATGAAAAATTAAAATAGAGAAAGAAAGAGATTCTAGCCCCCAATGGTGTAGGCGGCTGGGTTCTTTGTTGAAGATGATGATTCTCTCTCTAGGGCTCCAAAAATGGGTATAAACCATTTTCCTTTTCTCCACACGTGGGGACCACACCTTTTCCCTAAAAAATTATCAGCTCTTTACCACCTCATCCTCCATCTCATTATGTCATTCCCCATCATTTAATGACTTTCCAAGTATGCATAACTTATGCTGCTAACTGTGCACACTTTGCTGCAGCAAAGTTGAAATGATGCTACAACAAAAAACTAGGATTTCAGCACCAAGATGCTTTCTTTGCACATTTTTTTACCAAGCTTTCCAAGCATCCTTTCGATTTTTTTCATTAAAAAATAGATATCACATTTTAAGATCATAATCCCATTATTTTCCGACAAGATCTATCATTAATTAAAACAAAATACACAAACAAAAATTAAAAGATGAAATGACTAAAACCACACAACAACAACACACACACTCTATTTCACTTAGATTTTTAAGTTCAAAAACTCAATTAATAACTCTAAAATATAGAGTTATCAGTTATAGCGGTGCTGGGCATTCAACTAGGAATGAGATTTCTCATTTTTGGATCCTGAGCTTAGGGGGCGTTATTTTACCAAGTTCCAGAGCCGACTCTCACAAGAGCCCTTCGAGAACGTGGAAGCTTCTAGAGCAGTTAAAGGGGGCAACGATGAAGTGACATCACAAGGGAAAGTTACCAGAGCTCAGTGATGTTTAGTACGCCCTCATCCTTTTTTATTTTATGTTTTATTTTGAGTTTTTTGAATCCCTTGTAATTAAGCTTTCAAAAGTTGAAACAATCGCCTTTGGGCTCAGTTAAAGGTTATTTTTCCTCAAGTTATTCATACACTTGTGTTAGTACATTTTCATTAATTTATGATCTATTTTTCTTCCCCTTATGAACTTTAAGTCCTTGTACATTCGCAATCATAGGGGTTATCTTCAGATCGAGATAAACGCCTGATGGCTCGACCAATTAATTCTGCTCGATGACATTGTTATATCCAAGAATTGACTTGCCTAATAGCATTATACCTATTAGGAATCAGGCCTCAGACCTGGTTATATCCAGGAGTTTGCTCGCCTAATAGCGTTACACCTGTTAGGAACCAAGCCTCAGACCTGGTTATGCAGGAGTTTGCTCGCCTATTAGTGTTATACCTGTTAGGAATCAGGTCTCGGACCTAGTTATATCCAAGATTTCCTAGTTGAATTCTAGGTTTTGTATCTTTAAATTTTCTTAACTTAGTTCATATTTGAAATTTCTTTGAAAATTTGAGCTTTAAAAAGTCGTTGAATATTCAATTTTCCAAATTCTATGTTTTACAAATTTGCAAATTTTATCCAAATTTGCTAAATACTTTTCGAGGGTTATATGCCCCCCAAGTGACTAGAATTTATGAATATTCTAGGTTGCTTTTACAAAATGAGCATGTGATATATCACAAGAATATGATAAAAATATTGGTTCTACGTTTAATATACGTAGCAATCCAGTGCTATTAAAATAGAATGGATTTTATAAATAAGCCTTACACGAAAAAATACTATAAACATTAAAAATTAACAAAGTCATTCTATTCTTGATAGTATTTTTGGGAAGTAGAGCATTCCAGGTTCGTGGGACCAACTCTCCACCTAACGGAGCTAGTTTTAAGTTCCTTCACGTAATATTTCCATGATTTTATATGGTTCTTCCCAATTCGGTCCCAATACACCATCTTTAGGACCTTTACTTTCCAAAACACCCTTCGGAGCACTAAGTCACCCAGTCCGAGTCTGCATCCCTTTACCTTTGAGTTAAAGTAACGAGTAATTCTCTGATGATAATGGGCGAGCTGTAATTGTGAATCCTCCCGTTTTTCCTCGATCAAGTCCAAAGATGCGTTGAGCAAGTCGTGGTTTCAATCTTGATCGAAGGTTTTCTGCCTATGTGACATCACTAGTGCTTAAATTTGTAGCATAGCCTCATTTCCAAAGGTTAAAGAGAATGGAGTGTGCCCTGTGGAGGAGCGATATAAAGTCCTATAGGCCCAAAGTACTTGTGAGAGATGCTCAAGCCATAATCCCTTAAATTCATCTAGTTGTTTCTTTAAACTCACCTTTAGGGTTTTCTTTATAGCCTCGACCTACATGATCTTCTTTGGGAGCCCAAAACAACATATTATGTTCTTCACGATGAAATCCAGGACTCTCTTTCAAGTTATGGTCGCCAGAGGCTCGGCCTCGACCCACTTTATAAAATAGTCGATGGCAACAACTGCATAGCAAACTCCTCATTTTCCTGCAGGTAGTGAACCAATTAGGTCGATCCCCCATATTGTGATTGGTCAGGGCGATGAAATCAAGGTCAGCTCCATGGGTGCTTCTCAAGCAATTATGGCAAAGCGTTGGCACTTATCACATTTTTGGACGTATGAGGCCGAGTCCTTTTTTAGCATAGGACGAAAATAGCCCTGCCTCAATATCTTTAGAGCCAGGTTTTGCCGTCCAACGTGGTCTCCAGGGAATCCTTCATGTATCTCATGTAGGATAGTCTGTTGGCAGAACACACCGCATGAGGGGTAGCGAATGCCCTTGTTGGTAGAGAATTCCCTCAATCATAACATACTATGGGACTTTATATAACAATTTTCGTGCGTCCTTTCGGTCATTTGGTAGTTTATCGGTTGTGAGGTATTCCACCATGAGGGTTATCCAGGTCAGTTTTGTGCCAATCACTCCGACCTCAACTGGTTCTTCTGTTATGCTTGGTTGCTCTAATAAATCTACTAAGACTACATTTAATGTATCCACCTCTTTGGTGGTGGCAAGTCAGGCTAAAGCATCAGCATTCAAATTCTGCTCGCGGGGTACCTCGAGCTTGATACTCTCTCAATATCCGATTAACCACGAGCTGAGAATCACTATAACATTGGATCGCCTTTGCTTTCAGTTCTTTTGCCACCTGTATTCCTGCCAATAGAGCTTCGTACTCTGCTTCATTGTTGGATGCTTCATATCCAAACCTCAGGGCTATATGGAATCGATGTCGCTCAGGTGAGATCAGAACTATCCCACCTTCAGATCCATTTTCGCTTGATGATCCATTAACGAAGAATTTCCACAACTCTTACATTTGTTCTCTCATTGGATCGTCCTGAAAACCTGTGCATTCTGCCACAAAATCAGTGAGCACTTGACTCTTGACTCTTGATTGTTGTCCCTGACTAAATTTGATGGCCCACTTAAGCAAACGTCCCGATGTTTTAGGTTTATGCAAGACCTGCCTTCAAGGTTGATCGATTAAAACATGGATGGAATGGGACTGGAAATAATGCCTGAGTTTTCTCGAGGCCAAGATCGAGCAGAACACGAGTTTTTCTATTAAAGGGTGTCTTTATTCAGCTCCAAGAAGCCTTTTACTCATGTAGTACATCAGATTCTGCACCCAATTTTCTTCTCGAACTAATATGGCATTGACTGCATTTTCTGTCACGGCTAGGTATAAGAACAAACATTCTCCAGCTACTGGTTTTGATAATATGGGGGTTCAGCTAGGTGAGATTTTGGATTCTAGAATGCCTGCTCATACTCTTCAGTCCGCTCAAACTTTTTGTTTCCCCTAAGAAATTTGTAGAAAGGAAGACCCTTGTTTGTCGATTTTGAAACGAAGCAGTTTAGTGCCGCCACTTTCTCGGTTAAGCTCTGTACTTCTTTACGTGACCTAGGCGAAGGAATTTCTAATAACGACCTAATCTTCTCTGGGTTCACCTCTATCGCCCTTGTGTTGACAATTTCCTGAAGAAACCCCAAATGTGCATTTCTGGGGATTTAGCTTCATGTCATATTTCCTTAGCACGCAAAAATATTCTTCCAAATCGGATACATGGTTACTGGCAGTCTTTGATTTAATGAGCGTATCATCGACATACATTTCCATGTTTTTCTTGATCTAGTTAACAAACATTTTGTTGACCAGCCATTGGTACGTCACACCAGCATTCGTTAGTCTAAAGGGCATAACCTTGTAGAAGTATATGTTATCCTTAGTCATGAAGCTAGTGTGCTCTTGGTCTGCAGGGTTCATCGCGATCTGGTAATAGCCAGAATATGCGTCCATGAAACACATGAGCTCATGACCGACTGTTGCGTCTACCAACTGATCGATTCGAGGTAGTGGAAAACAATCCTTAGGACAAGCCTTATTGAGGTAGGAGAAGTCAATGCAAGAACTCCACTTTCCATTGGGATTTGGGACAAAAATAGGGTTAGCAATCCAAGTCAAATATTTCACTTCCCTTATGAATCTACACTTAAGTAAGTGTGCTACTTCCTCTTCTAAAGCTTCTTATCGTTCCTTCCCCAAAAGCCTTCATTTATGTGCCTTTGCAGGCACATTCCTGTCCAGATTTAGAGTATGCATCATAGCATTTGGATTTATTCCCACCATATCTTCATGTGACAAACCGAAGACGTCCAATTTACTTCTTAAAAACAAGACCATCTCCTTCTTTCTCTTAGTTCCAAGATTCTTTCTAACCTTTACAACCCTTGAAGGTACCTCTGGGTCGATATTGATTTCCTTGAGCTCCTCCAATTCTTAAGCTCAAGCCTGTCTTCACGTAATCTTGAATCAATGTCATTCTGTTGGGCGACCTCATTATTTTCTTTCTAAGGTTCTTCCCCCCATGGGCAATTTCCATTACCCGAGGCTCCTCATCCCCCTTAATGATGACCATCACTTGCTGCTTGGATTATGATTTTCCCTTCATAGCAATGCTATAGCATTCTCTGGCAGCGATTTGATCTCCTCTTACAATACATATACCTGAGGTCGAGGGGAATTTCATTGCTAGATGTCGGATTGAGGTAGTAGCCTCAAAATTCATCAGCACAGGTCGTCCCGAAATTGCGTTGTTTGCACTCGGACAATCGAATACGACGAACTAGAGCATTTTAGAAACAACTTGCACATCCTCTCCCAATGTCTTTATGAACCTGATCGTCCCTATGACTGTTGTTTCTTTTCCAGAAAATCTGTTTATGGTCATCGAGGTCTCCTTAAGATTGGCAAAAGAAAGCTCCATATTTTCTAGGGTGGACCTGAATAGCACGTTTACAGAGCTCCAATTATCAATCAATATCCTTCGCACTCTTTGATTGATGAGCTGAACGGTTATCACCAGCAGGAACTGGACGAGGCTAATGTCCTCTTTCGTGAAAAGAATTAGTTGTTTCTCTAATCGTTGTTCTTTTGATAACCTTTGCTCCAGAATGAACTCAGGGCCATTGTGGGTTTTAACTCCCGTATGTTGTAACGCCCTGGATAACCAATACCGTTACACTGTGTGTTTAAAATAGTGCAAGACTTGCTAATCAAGTCATTTAAATAAAAATGTGAATCTAAAGTCATAAATAGGTTAGGGTTAAAATATTTTGGTCATAAACAGGTCATTTTCATTAAAATGAATGTTTAGTACGTTGGATCCCAAAACAGGGTTTAAAGGACATATTTACAAAATTTCCAAAAGTTATAAATAATCAAGGCCACTATAATGGCAAAATACACATTTTAGGTTTTCGTCCCTGTACCATCCCTCGACTGCGGCGGCCGAGAAGCTGACAATGTACACCTCATCCCCAAAACTCTCCAACCCATGGTTGATTCATCTTACCCTTGCCTTTACCTGCACCACGTAGCACCCGTGAGCCGAGGCCCAGCAAGAAAACCATAACATCATAGCATAATCAATATCGATAACCAAATAATTCATAAAACATTAACCAGATATTCAGCAGTCCATAGCATTCACATAATCAGTGATAACAATTGACAATCAACAATCTATCATCTAGGAATTCAACATGCCATAATCATTAGATTAACAATAGTAAACATATCATATAATATTCAGGGTCGACGCCCTTAGGCCTCACCCTTTGTTTAAACCACTGTCTCCGGCTCACTTAGGCCGAGCCCAGCATTTAACCCACTGAGTCTAGCTCGCTTAGGTCAAGCTCAGTGATTATTTAATTAACCTCAGCTACCAGTGGCCGAGCCGCGTCCTGTGCGTAAATATCAATTCCGGCATTCTTAGGACATTTATTTCCTGCTCACATGGCATAACACAATCATACAACATTGTATACAAATATAGGGAATCATAGTCCCAACACAGCCACACAAACAGGTGCAATTTTCTTACCTTTAATTCCAAGCAGAGAATGCGAAATGATTCTGAGCACGGTCCTTAGCCTCGATCCTTGGCGATAAACCCAGTCATAAGGGCCATTGATATCTATCAACTTCCAATCAATATAAAATAACTAGGAAACAAATACTAGCCTCCGGGACCACTATTTCTACCAAACCGAGTAGTAGAAATTGTCCCGGGCACTAGGTTCGATTCCCCAAATCTTACCAATTCTAGAAATAATTCGAAGGCAAAAATTCCCAGCAGGGCGAAACTTGGCTTAGCAAGTCACGACTTGCCTAAGTTAGAGAACATCCCAGGCCAGAAGGGCCACACATGCCGCGACACCCCCTGGTCAGGTCGCAGCGTGTGGCGTGCTGCCCCTTTGGCATACCCACATGGGGCCATTTTGTAAGTGAGCATGCCTTGGTGCTTGATCATTAGTCAAGTGTTGCACCAAACAACCTCATGGGATATGGTAGTGGCAGTTTTGTAATTATGCATATGTCTCCCAGACAAAAATCATATATGTTACTGGGAAGACCTTGTATCCCTAGAAAGCTCCTTAGGGGGAGGTGACCTGGTGACTTAGGGAAGCACCATGGCCATCAGCAGATAGGGGCCAAAGTTGTGTGCTCCCTTGCCCTATCAAGACTATATATTAATAAAATGATGTTTATCCATACATGCCTCTGTGTGCTCCCTTGTTGCTTATGTGTTACTTGTTTATTATCTTCGTTGGGCCACTGCGTACCACTTGCCTTGTTGTGTGCTTTGTGTTGTGTGGACGTTCTCAGAAATGACTTGCTTTGTGCTTGCTCATACTTTGTTATTGCCTGTTGCATGTCCGCGATGTGTATATGGCTAACCACGGAGTTTGTTTGCCTGCAGGTGTGTGTTGTAGGCTGACTTGCTAGCTTGAAGTGTCTGCAAGTGCCGCATGTTCCGTCTAGTTTGAGTACCCAAATAGTTGGCCTACGACAGTTGGTATTAGAGCCAAGTTAGAAAGAGCTTGGAAAAACACACTAATGGTGAGCAACACTCAAAGGATTGAAGCACTTGAAAAGCGTGTGGGGGAATTAGATGGACTGGACGAAAGAGTCAGGGATCTTTCCTCTACAAGTCATAACTCTGGATCGTCAGATGCAAGCAATCGCATAACGATGCTAGAGAAGGAAAATGATGTTCTTCTATCCAGAATAATCGCGTTGGAACAAAGAAACACTCAAAAAAGTACTTCTGTTTCCCCTCGGTGGGAAGAGCGCATTGCGGCAGTGGAGTGCATGCAGAAGGAACAACAAGTTTCCATAAATGACACTACAGAAGACTGCAGGGAGGCAGTTGGCGTGCTCAGAGAAGAAATGGCTGAGCTAACTGTCAAGGTAAACCTAACCATGCGAGCATTTGGGAATACCCCTGCAACACGGCCGATAGGTATGGAATAAGGCCGAGTTAAAGTGCCCGAGCCAAGGCCCTATAACGGGGCCAGAGACGCAAAGAACTTAGAAAATTTCCTCTTCCACATGGAACACTATTTTAGAGCCATGTGGGCCGATTTGGAAGAAGGACAGGTCACCATGGATACCATGTACTTGTTTGGGGATGCCAAGGTGTGGTGGAGGACCAAGTATGATGACATAGAGAATGGTAGGTGTTAGGAAAATTTTGTTTTGCCTCAATGGAAATGATTATAATATTACAACTCTATGCAATAATATTACAAGTAAATATAGATTGATTAAATAAGGTTACAACTCTATAACTGAAAATACAAATAAACTAAAGAAAGGAAGAAGATGATGATGAAGAAGAGAATAGTGAGAATACAACTCTAAGCAAAAGATTACAAGTAAAATAAAGTGTTTAGACCAAATGAAAAGATTACAACTCTTAAACAAAATATACAAGTAAATAGAACAAGAGAATAAGAAGAAAAGCAATAGAATAAAAAGAAGAATAGAAACACAATCAAACTCTCACTTACACAATCTAAGTGAAGAGGATTGGGGATCACCAACTTGAACAAGGTTTAAAACCTTTGTCCAAAAGCTTATTTCCCCCTAACTCAAGCACTAAGGGATCTCTCTCAGATATTAGAAAAGCTTTTTGGAATTATCAAGCCTCAAGGTGTTTCTAGCCAAGTGCTCTAGTGGATAGAAAAGTTATGTCTTACAAGTGAGCTATAGGCTCCTATTTATATAGTTTAGAGACACCCTTTGAATTTCAAATTCCACCAACCCCCATGGCTGTTACCAATGTTTAATTGGATTAATATGGAATTAAAAAAGAGATTTGGTAGTTATTTGTGTTTTTTGGGTCGCTCAACAAATATTGAAAAAACTTAAAATTGGTCTGTTTTTGGCCTGTGGCCGCGACCAGAGACAATGGTGGCCGCGGCCACTGACCAATTTCAGCACAAAAACTTGTGTTGTTTTTCCAAACGGTTCCAAACCCTCCCAAATGATTTTGTAACTCCCAAAACACATTATTGGGGTTAAAATCATATCTCTAACAGCCATATCACATATGGTTTTATGAAATTCATCTCAATATTGTGTAACAACAATTTTACACAATAAAGGGTAATATTTGGAAGGTACAAATTTGTAACACCAAATATGTTACATTATTTGGATATATCTCATATATCTAAATATTGTAACTCTCTATTATATGTTACAATATGTGACACACTTTGTCACATTTATTTAATCTAAAACATTATATTATAATATAATTTTACATTATATTATAAAATAATGTAACATTCCCCCACAAGATTAAATAGTTATCTATTGTAACACTTATTTAATCAATCATTATATTTTGAAATATAACATATCCCCCACTTGATTAAATAAGAACTCTCTCTTATAGGAGTCATTGCATTAGTGCATAAACTAAAATGTTTTTCAACTTGAACTTTACTATAGTGTAATTATCACAAAATTTGTCAAAAATTAGGTTGCATTAGGCATTGAACCATCTTTTCATGATGAAAAATCAGTGATAACACACACTCCTTTGCGATGTTCACTTGAGACCTCTATGTCTCGCTTTGCACTGTAAATGGCCATGTGCACTTTCCATTCATGGACGTTCTTGAGAATACTCCCAATTCTCATGAGAGGCGGCACCACCCCTAGGTCCATATAGGTAGAATTCTTACAGTATTTTGTTACCAAAAATACTTGTCTTTACAAGACTGAATTCTATTAAAAAAACCTTTCGGTTTTAACCCTCCACTTGGTAACACACAATTACTCAATATCTCAGATGGGACTTGTTTTGAGTACAACTAATATTCACGTGATTGACCTGTTATTACCTATTGAACCTAACACTAGTTGAATAACTAGTGTTAAGATAGGTTACCATCAATCGTGAATCTCTTTAGGGAGTTTAAGTCCCATCCCTCGAGATGATGCAGCCACTAAATCCCTCGTTAGTGGCATAGTGAAAGGATCCGCCAGATTTTCACTTGTTCTCATATAGGATATTGAGATGACTCCTCTTTGAATCAATTCTCTTACATATCCATGTCTTAGACTAATGTGTCTAGATTTCCCATTATACACTCCGCTGTATGCTCTAGCCAATGTCGCTTGGCTATCACAATGTATCGATATAGTAGATACATTATCTTTGATTAGGGAAATCTCTATCAAAAGATCCCTTAACCATTCGGCCTCTTTGCCGGTAGCAGCTAGACCTATGAACTTTGACCTATGAACTCTGCTTCCATAGTGGAATGAGATATACAGGTTTGTTTCTTGGAACCCCAAGAAATTGCACCTCCACCAAGTGTAAATACCCAACCAGTTGTGGACAAGTTGTCCCCAAGATTGGATATCCAACTTGCATCTGTATATCCTTCTAAAATCGAAGGAAATTCGGAGTGGTGAAGGCTTAGTCCTTTGCTTTTCTTAAGATAACCTAGGACTCTTCCAATTTCCTTCTAGTGATCCACACTTGGATTACTTGTAAACCTACTAAGTTTACTTACCACATATGCTATATCAGGTCTAGTACACTGGGCAGCGTACATTAAACTCCCTATAGCACTGGCGTACTCCAATTGAGCCACCGCTCTTCCTTCATTCTTCTCTAGTTTTACACTATGATCGAATGGAGTATTGGCATCTTTAACCATGAGATGGTTAAATTTGTTCAATACTTTCTCAACATAGTGGGCTTGCTCTAACGCAAAACCCCCCACTATGTTTCTTTACTTTGATACCGAGTATGGTATCAACTTCTCCAAGATCTTTCATCTGGAAGGTTGATGATAGAAACCTCTTCGTTTCTTCTATCCCTTTCATGTTATTACTTAGAATAAGCATGTCATCCACATATAAGCAAACAATGATCACATATCCCTTACAAGTTTTGGAATATAAACACTTGTCTCCATTGTTATGTCTCAACCCATTAGACATGATGGCTTGATCAAATTTCTCATGCCATTGCTTAGGAGATTGTTTCAATCCATATAAGGATTTTACAAGTCTACAAACTTTATGTTCATATTTTGGTAGGACAAACCCTTCAGGTTGTTCCATATAGACCTCCTCATTGAGGTCACCATTAAGGAATACCGTTTTGACATCCATTTGATGAACATACAAGTTGTGTATAGAAGCTAAAGCGAACAAAATTCTTATAGAAGTTTTTCTTGCAACAGGCGCATAGGTATTGAAATAATCGATACCCTCTTTTTGCCTAAACCCTTTAGCTACTAATCTAGCTTTAAAGGTTTGGATAGTGCTGTCAGTGTGGTATTTTCTCCTAAATACCCACTTACACCCAATTGGCTTAGACCCCGGTGGGAGGTCTACCAATTCCCAAGTGTTATTGGAAAGAATGGAATCCATCACATCATTGATGGCTTCTTTCCAAAATGCACTATCTCTCGATTGCATAGCTTCTCTATAAGTCTTAGGATCATCCTCAACGAGAAGTACAATAGGTATTTTCCTAATGACTTCCTATCTATTTCCTTCTACCATGTAGAATGAAATTCGTTGAGAATCTATCTCATCCACTACTAGACTTTTATGATTTTTAAGCCTTTGACTTCTTCTAGGTTCAAAGGGTTGCTTTACATCCTTTTGAGAATTCTCCTCTTGAGAATCAACTTTGGATGTAGAAGCTTGAGAATTGTTCTCATATAACATATTCTCCTTTAGAGATGTTGAATCTTGAAAATTGTTGTCACATAACATGTTCTCAAAGAATTCAACTTCTCTAGATTCAATCACAATATTAGACTCTAAGTCTAATAGCCTATAAGCTTTACTATTGTTGGCATAACCAACAAAAGCACACTTTATGGCTCTTGAACCTAACTTTGTTCTATTAGGTTCGGTTTTTCTTGCAATATGCAAGACACCCCCACACTTTGAAGTACCCTATGTTGGGTTTTCTTCCTTTCCATAACTCATATGGAGATATCTCATTTTTCTTCATCGGTATTCGATTAAGAATATGACAAGCGGTTAAAAGCGCTTCACCCCATAAGTTGAAGTTCAACTTAGAAAACACCAACATAGAATTTATCATCTCTAGAAAAGTCCTATTTTTCCTTTCGGCAACACCATTGTGTTGTGGTGTATAAGGTGCAGTGCACTCATGAATTATACCATTTTCTTCACAAAATGTATTGAATTCATTAGAGAAGTACTCTCCTCCTCTATCACTTCTTAGCACCTTAATCTTTTTATTTAGTTGATTTTCAACTTCTAATTTATACAATTTAAAAGCATCAAAAGTCTCATCTTTATGCTTTAAAAGAAACACATAGGTATATCTACTAAAATCATCTATAAAAGTAAGAAAATACCTTTTACCACCTCTAGTTAAAACACCATTTAATTCACAAAGATCACTATGGATTAAATCTAGTAAATTAGATTATCTTTCTACACTAGGAAATGGTTTCTTAATCATTTTCGCCTTAACACATGTTTCACATTTACCATAGTTTTTAATATTGCATGCAATCATACCACATTTTACTACTCTTTTCATGGTAGAAAAACCTATATGCGATAGTCTAAGATGCCACAAAAATAATGAACCATACTCAACAATATAGGCGGAATTAGCATTTTTATTGATAACATTGAAAGTTACATCATTGGTGCACAACTTAACCATAACCTCACAAGAGTACCCCTTTCCCAAAAATACATTTGATTTGGTAAGTATATGTTTACCGGACTCAAAAACGGCTTTAATGCCGGGCTTGCCAAGAAAATCACCACTTACCAAGTTTCTACTCATTTCGGGAACATAAAGTACATTCACTAATGTGACTTTCTTGCCGGAGGTGAAGTAGACATCAATAGTACCTTTGCCAAGTACCTTGGATTTGCCCTCATTGCCCATTTGTATCTCATGGTTGCCCTTTGACTCTTCAAAGGTCTTGAACAATGATTTGTCATAGGTGACATGGACGGTGGCACATATATCATACCACCACCCTTTCACCTTGCCTTGGACCGCATTCACCTCACTAAGGGTAGCAACTATGTTTTCCTCTTGAGTTGCGTTCACCTTAGGTACTTGTTGGTATTTTCTATGTCTACACTCTCTAGCATAGTGACCCTTTTTCCCACACACGAAGCAAGGACCTTTCTCGCCCTTAAACTTGTTTGGGTTGGTTTTTGGACCCAAAGGTTTCTCATTACCCTTTTTCCCTTTGTTTTTGGGATATTTTGGTTGTGACACCGCATTTCCTTTGGAAGTCTCTCCATTAGACCCCTCCACAAATTTATCTCTACATATCGATTCCTCTTCGATTCGAATATGTTTTTGGATTTCCTCCAAAGAATAATCCTCATTTTTATGAAGGATTCTTTTCCTATAGCTCTTCCAAGTTGGTGGTAATTTAGCCACAATAGCACCAACTTGAAAGGCCTCGGGAAGCTCTATCTTTAACAATAATTTGCAATTCATGTATTTGAGGAAGAATAGGTTTATCACCAAAAAATTTGAAATCAAAGTATTGAGGTATCAAAAACTTTTTCGTACCTTCCTCTTCCGCCTTGAACTTTTTCTCAAGTGCATCCCAAATCTCCTTGGCCGATTTGGTCTCGGTGTAGAGGTCATAGAACCTATCGGATAAGGCGTTGAGGATATGACCCCTGCAAAGAAGGTTGTCCTCCTCCCTCTTCCTTCTCTTCTCCACCTCCTCGGGAGTGTCTTTGTAGGATGGCTCGGCTAAAGGAGCCAAGGAAGACTCAAGGATGTAGGCGATTTTGAGAGTGGTTAAAAGAAACCTCACCTTGTCTTGCCACCTAGTAAAATTGGATCCATCAAACCTTTCCAATCTCACTAGGTCTTGGTTCATGATCTTGATTGTCTCCCCTTCCATTGAAACGAAAAAAGGGATAAGTTTTTGAATGTTAGGAAAATATTGTTTTGCCTCAATGGAAATGATTATAATATTACAACTCTATGCAATAATATTACAAGTAAATATAGATTGATTAAATAAGGTTACAACTCTATAACTGAAAATACAAATAAACTAAAGAAAGGAAGAAGATGATGATGAAGAAGAGAATAGTGAGAATACAACTCTAAGCAAAAGATTACAAGTAAAATAAAGTGTTTAGACCAAATGAAAAGATTACAACTCTTAAACAAAATATACAAGTAAATAGAACAAGAGAATAAGAAGAAAAGCAATAGAATAAAAAGAAGAACAGAAACACAATCAAACTCTCACTTACACAATCTAAGTGAAGAGGATTGGGGATCACCAACTTGAACAAGGTTTAAAACCTTTGTCCAAAAGCTTATTTCCCCCTAACTCAAGCACTAAGGGATCTCTCTCAGATATTAGAAAATCTTTCTGGAATTATCAAGCCTCAAGGTGTTTCTAGCCAAGTGCTCTAGTGGATAGAAAAGTTGTGTCTTACAAGTGAGCTATAGGCCCCTATTTATAGAGTTTAGAGACACCCTTTGAATTTAAAATTCCACCAACCCCCATGGTTGTTACCAATGTTTAATTGGATTAATATGGAATTAAAAAAGAGATTTGGGAGTTATTTGGGTTTTTTGAGCCGTTCAACAAATATTGAAAAAACTGAAAAATTGGTCAGTTTTTGGTCTGTGGCTGCGGCCAGAGACAATGGTGGCCACGGCCACTGGTCTCTGTCCCATAGGCCGCAGCCATTGAATGTTGGTGGCCGCGGCCACTGACCAATTTCAGCACAAAAAATTGTGCTGTTTTTCCAAACGGTTCCAAACCCTCCCAAATGATTTTGCAACTCCCAAAACACATTATTGGGGTTAAAATCATATCTCTAACAGCCATATCACATATGGTTTTATGAAATTCATCTCAATATTGTGTAACAACAATTTTACACAATAAAGGGTAATATTTGGAAGTTACAAATTTGTAACACCAAATATGTTACATTATTTGGATATATCTCATATATCTAAATATTGTAACTCTCTATTATATGTTACAATATGTGACACACTTTGTCACATTTATTTAATCTAAAACATTATATTATAAAATAATGTAACAGTAGGTGCACCATCACATCTTGGGTAGACCTAAAGAGAGAATTAAAGATGCAATTTCTACCAGAAAATGTCGCATACATGGCTTGACGCCAGTTGAGAGAGCTTAAACAAGTCGGGACAGTCCGAGAATATGTGAAGAAGTTTTCGGAACTAATGCTCGACATAAAGGACATGTCTGAAGTAGACAGCCTCTTCTACTTCCTCGAGGGATTGAAACCATGGGCCAAGCAAGAACTTCAAAGACAGCTTGTGTCTGACCTAGCCACCGCTCAAGCTGCTGCTGAACGCTTAATAGACTACACTCCGGAGAGTAGCCTGCCGAAAAGGGCTACCCCTCCACCCAACTCAAGTAGTGCTGGGAGTAAGAAGTCTGGGAAGTCATGGCAGGGCAAGAGTTGGGGAGAGAAGAGGAGAGCAGAGTCCAGTTCTGTCAGCAGTACAGATGTTGTTGCAGGGAGGAAGACGCTAGCTTGTTGGCTTTGCAAAGGCCCACATAAGTCGGCAGTTTTCCCTTACAGGGGCAAGTTGAATGCCCTCATTGGCCAAGAAGAACAGGGCGAAGGAGAAGAGGAGGATGAAAAGTACGCCCACATGGGCGCTGTCCGCCTGTTGAATGCTCTCAAGAAAAATGGCGAAAAAGGGAAGAAGGCCCTGCGGAAGGGGCTAATGTTCGTGGATGCCACCATCAATGACCAGCCCACCAAAAGCGTGATGATCGACACAGGCCCCACCCATAACTTCATCTCAGAACTCGAAGCAAAGCGATTAGGACTAAAACTGGAGAAAGATGTAGGCCGTATGAAAGCGGTCAACTCCAAGGCCTTGGCCACAACTGGCGTGGCTAAAGGTGTAAAAGTTAAAATCGACACGTGGGAGGGACAGACTGACTTAGTGGTGGTCCATATGGACAAATTCGATGTAGTTTTAGGGATGGACTTTCTAACCGAGAATGGTGCCATCCCAATTCTTGCCACTGGGATTTTTCTCATAATGGGAGAGACTTCTTCAATGGTGCCCGCAAAGGTGAAACCACTCCGTGTTTTGAAGCTTCTATCAGCTTTACAGTTCAAGAAGGGTGTGAAGAAGCAGGAGTCCACGTATGTAGCAGTAGCCACTGTGTTCGAAGAATCAGTGGAAGAGATTGTTCCACTAGAAATTACGAGGGTCTTGAATATGTATGGGGATGTGATGCCAGATAAACTCCCCAAAGCCTTGCCACCAAAGAGAGGGATTGATCACCAGATAGAACTGGCGCCGGGGGCAAAACCTCCAACAAAAGCGCCTTACAAAATGGCACCCCCTGAGCTAGAAGATTTGAGGAAACAACTAAAAGAGTTATTGGAGGCAGGCTTCATCAGATCGTCGAAGGCGCCATTTGGCGCACCTGTGCTATTCCAGAAGAAGCACAATGGGAGCTTGAGACTGTCCATTGATTATAGGGCTCCCAACAAGGTGACAGTTCACAACACCTACCCCATCCCTCTAATCGCTGATTTGTTCGACCAGCTAAGTGGAGCTAAATACTTCACAAAGTTGGACTTGAGATCGGGCTATTATTAGGTGAGGATCGCAGATGGGGATGAACCAAAGACAACGTACATTACTCGATATGGAGCATTTGAGTTTTGAGTAATGCCGTTAGGGTTAACAAATGCACCTGCCACTTTCTGCACACTGATGAACCAAGTATTCAACGAGTATCTAGATAAGTTCGTGGCGGTGTACTTGGATGATATCGTGGTTTATAGAGCCACGATTGAATAGCATCAAGAACACTTGGCTCAAGTGTTTTAGAAGTTGAGAGAGAACTAGCTATATGTGAAGCACGAGAAATGCTCATATGCAGAGGAGAGCATCAAGTTCCTAGGCTACATTGTGGAGCGTGGCCGAATTCGTATGGATCTGGAGAAGGTGAGGGCAATCCAAGAATGGAATGCCCCCACAAACATGAAAGAACTCTGCTCTTTCTTGGGCCTAGCCAACTGCTATAGACAATTTGTGGACGGCTACTCAAGAAGAGCGACACCCTTGACCGAGCTACTGAAAAAGGGTGTGACTTGGGCGTGGACTGACAAGTGTGCTGAAGCATTCAAGAGTTTAAAGGAAGCCATGATGAAGGATCCTGTTCTTGCCTTGCCAGATGTTAGCAAGCCCTTCGAAGTACAGACAGATGCCTCACATTATGCTTTGGGAGGGGTACTAGTACAAGAAGACCACCCGGTAGCATATGAGAGTCGCAAGCTGTCTGAAGCTGAGAGCCGGTATACTGCCCAGGAGAAGGAACTCCTCGCAATTATCCATTGCTTGCGAGTGTGGAGACATTACTTGCTGGGGTAGAAGTTTGTGGCAAAGACGGATAATGCAGCGGTTATTCATTTCCTTACTCAACCGAAACTGACCCCTAAGTAGGCTCGATGGCAGAAGTTCGTGGGGGAATTCGACTTCTGTTTTGAGTACAGGGCAGGACGCTTGAACTAGGCAACTGACGCCTTGAGTCGCAAAGCAGAATTGTCGACTCTAAAGATCTTTGCTAGTTTGTCGACTAGCATGGTGAACACTCCACTCAAGGAGCGCATCAAAGAAAACTTGGAGAAAGACCCGGTTGTCAGAACCATCCTGAAGCTCGTAAAAGAAGGCAAGACTCACCAGTTATGGGTGGAGAATGATCTTCTATGGGCCAAAGGGGGTCATTTGTATGTTCCGAAAGCTGGAGATTTGCATAGGACATTACTAAGCGAGTGTCATGACACCTTGTGGACAGGTCATCCAGGGTGGCAAAGAACGCATGCCCTTTTGAAGTAGGGATACTACTGGCCACAAATGCGAGATGATGTAGTGGAGTACACCAAGACCTATCTCGTCTGTCTGCAAGACAAGGTCGATAGGAACAAGACACCTGGGTTATTGGAGCCATTGCGAGTCCCAAGCCGACCATGGGAGAGTGTGTCGCTTGACTTTATAACCAATCTACCAAAGACATGGGATTTAAGTGTGATCTTGGTGGTCCTAGATAGATTCTCGAAGTATGCAACATTCATCCCAGTGTTGAAGTACTGTTCGGCAGAGGAGACAGCCCGAAAATTCTTCAAGCATATTGTCAAATATTAGGGAGTGCCCCAGAACATTGTTAGTGACCGAGATGGAAGATTCACTGGGACCTTTTGGTCTGAACTATTCAGTCTCTTGGGGTCACAACTGAACATATCCTCGAGCTACCATCCACAGACAGATGGCAGACAGAAAGATTCAACGAGATGTTGGAGGAGTACTTGCGCCACTTTGGCAATGCCAATCAGAAGAATTGGCCGCAACTACTCAATGTAGCTCAATTTTGCTTCAACTCTCAAAAGAATTCTTCATCGAATAAGAGCCCTTTTGAAGTTGTTAATGGACAGCAGCCACTGTTGCCCCACACAGTGGATGAATACCACGGTCAGAACCCACGAGCCTTTCACTTCACAAAAGACTGGAAGAAAATGATAGAGATTGCCCGAGCTTATTTAGAAAAAGCATCAAGAAGAATGAAGAAGTGGGCAGATCAGAAGCGCAGACCACTGGAGTTCAAAGCAGGTGACTTAGTGTTAATCAAGCAGAGGCCCAAACAGTTGATATTTCGAGGAGACAAAGACATTAGACTCGTTCGCAAGTACGAGGGCCCAGTCTCAATCATCTCAAAAGTTGGCCTAACTTCCTACAAAGTTGACCTACCAGCATGGAAGAAGATACACCCGGTCCTTCACGTCAGCAACTTGAAGCCGTATCATGAAGATCCAGCAAATCCAGAGCGCAACCAGTCAACCAGAGGAGGAGTCATCATTCAGCCAAGGAGCAAGCGTCAACCTAAAGAAATCCTGGCAGAAAGAGCGATCACCACTGACCGTAAAAAGCAAAAGGAGTATCTAGTAAAATGGAAGGGGCTCGCAGATGACAAGATCAGCTGGGAGAGGGCAGAAGACTTGAAGAAGCTCACGCAGATGATTGAAGATCTACAAGCTACTTCGTCGAGGATGCCGAAGGATTGAGTGGGGGAGAGTGTGGCGTGCTTCCCCTTTGGCACACCCACATAGGGCATTTTGTAAGTGAGCATGCCGTCGTGCTTGATCATTAGTCAAGTCTTGCACCAAGCAACCTCATGGCATAGGATAGTGGCAGTTTTGAAATTATGCATATGTCTCCCAGACAAAAATCATATATGTTACTGGGAAGACCTTGTATCCCTAGAAGGCTCCTTAGGGGGAGGTGACCTGGTGACTTAGGGAAGCACCATGGCCATCAGAAGATAGGGGCCAAAGCTATGTACTCCCTTGCCCTATCAAGGCTATATATTAATAAAACGATGTTTATCCATACTTGTCCCTGTGTGCTCCCTTGTTGCTTATGTGTTACTTGTTTATTATCTTCGTTGGGCCACTGCGTGCCACTTGCCTTGTTGTGTGCTTTGTGTTGTGTGGACATTCTTATAAATGACTTGCTCTGTGCTTGCTCATACTTCGTTATTGCCCGTTGCATGTCTGCGATGTGTATGTGGCTAACCATTGAGTTTGTTTGCCTGCAGGTGTGTGTTGTAGGCTGACTTGCTAGCTTGAAGTGTCTGCAAGTGCCACACATTCCGTCTAGTTGGAGTACCCAAATAGCCAACCCGTGACACAACGCGCCCTTCAAACCCAGAAAAACCTAGGTTTTTTCCTCCTTCTCCCAGCCAAGAATATTCAAGTTCTACCCAGAATTTTCCCCTCAATTCAACACTAAACCAACTACGAACTTGGACCCATAATCACATATTTTCATCCTATAATTCCCAGCAATATAAACAGAAACCAACACCTCAATTGAGCCACAAAAATCACAATAATAACCACTAAAATTTCTACTCAACTCATCAATCAAAACAGAAACAACCCACACTTAAAATTCCATCCAAATCTAGCCAGAACTTTAAAGATGATGCTCTAAAATCTTACCTTAATTTGTAGCTCAATTTCCCAGCTGAAGTTCCCTCTAGCATCCCTTCCAAGACCCCAACTTCCTTCAACAATTTCAACCTTCCCTTTCCTTCAACCCAAGCTTAGTTTATGCATCTTTTAGGCCCTTAGCTTCACAATTCATCAAGGAGAAAGTGAGAGAGATGAATACGTGAAAGAGAAGGGGCAAGGAGGTTCTACTCCTTTCTATTTTATTCCTACTAAATATAAATATATCATCTAATCAAAAGACCATATTTTCCCTCCAAAGTTTTCTAATCCTCAAATCGCCCCTAAGGGTAAAAGGGTCATTTTGCTCCCAATTCCTGTTATTTCCTCAAGTGTTCCTAATATTCATTAATTAATCTCGTCATCCAATTAATCATCAATTATTTACCCAAATTTCTAATAATCCCCGATATATTTTCTAAATTCCCAAAAATACCCCAGGCTCCCCTGAGCCGGGTATAAATCCCCACAGTGACTATTTCACGAATCTGCTCGCCAGGACCATCTCGAGCCATATGCTGCAAATATATCCACATAAAAATGTGGGCTCAGCAATTTATCACACATAATTACATTTATCCCCTCAATGGGCCCATATTACAAATATGCCCTTAAAGGCTAAACAGGGCCGACATGCATATTTAATACTCATAAACATGCATTTAATCATTTTTACATAATCACAAAATCAAGCATGCCATATAATCATGCATTTTTATCATTAATTCACATAAATACCAATTATGACATCCTGACGTACTAATCAAGGCCCTTAAGCCTTATTAACAATTTTGGGCCATTACAACTATCCCCTCCTTATAACAATTTCGTCCTCAAAATTTATTTGAACACATCAGATAATAAATCCCATACCTCTGACCATAATTCTAGAGCCCAACTCTTTACCTTTTATCCTTCAATAACACTCTTAATAGAGTGACAATCTTGCTCCACAAGGTCTTATCTTATGACTATAATTTCGTTAACCCTTTCATGCACAACAACTCTACTGAAACCCCAGGGTCTGCTTATCTCATCAGCGGTCATTCTCCTGTCTTGTCATTGACATCAATAATACTCATAATCCATCACCCATACCACGGTAAGGCTAGCTTGTAGGTCCTCAACCTAAACCTTGGTACGATCTCGGAATTCTTATTAAATCGGGAGCCGAAACTCCCCTTTCTTCCCCAGAATATCATACTCTCTCTTGTCTGCAATACTTGGAGAAATACAGATCTCCCATCCTGGAACTTTGTGTTCCAAAGTTTACAACTTGCAAAGTCTTATGTTCTTTCAAATAGGCAAATAATTCTACCTTAAGAATTCCAACAACTTCATTGGTTTTCCCCCCAAACCAATACTGAACCATAGTACCCACTGTCTTTCATTTCTTTACTTAGAACTAGTACATCTTGCTTTCTATATCACCATATCTTATGATGTGTCACCTTAGCTGTAATCCAGCATTCATCAGTGTGACTATTTCATCAAGGGACTATACTTTCCTTAATATCCCACACACTTGCACATTAAATGCATAATTCCTTAGAACAACCATTAATTCTTCAAATTTCCATTGTATCTGTAGACAACTACTAATTTTAGGTTCCAACTTTATTCCCTTCGTTCTATCTGGATAACCAAGATCGTTACACTGTGTGTTTAAAATGGTGCAAGACTTGCTAATCAAGTCATTTAAATAAAAATGTGAATCTAAAGTCATAATCAGGTTAGGGTTAAAAGATTTTGGTCATAAACAGGTCATTTTCATAAAAATGAATGTTTAGTACATGGGATCCCAAAACAGGGTTTAAAGGACATATTTACAAAATTTCCAAAAGTTATAAATAATCAAGGCCACTCTAATGGTAAAATACACATTTTAGGTTTCCGTCCCTGTACCATCCCTCGACCGTGGCGGCCGAGCAGCTAACAATGTACACCTCGCCCCTAGAGCTCTCCAACCCATGGTTGATTCATCTAACCCTTGCCTTTACCTGCACCACATAGCACCCGTGAGCCGAAGCCCAGCAAGAAAACCATAACATCATAGCATTATCAATATCGATAACCAAATAATTCATAAAACATTAACCAGATATTCAGCAGTCCATAGCATTCACATAATCAGTGATAACAATTGACAAATCAACAATCTATCATTCAGGTATTCAACATGCCATAATCATCAGATTAGCAATAGTAAACATATCATATAATCTTCAGGGTCGACGCCCTTAGGCCGTACCCTCTGTTTAACTCACTGTCTCCGGCTCACTTATGCCGAGCCCAACGTCTAACCCACTGACTTGTAGTGTCCCTGAATTTTACTTAGCTAGATAATAGTAATAGTTTGTAGTATGTTAGATTCCGTGGATTTTGGTTCAAGCCGGGACTTAGTTGGAAACTCATAGCAACAGTTGTGGATTTTATAAGTTTAACCTATAGTTTAGAAATATTAATTATAACATAAGGTTTTATTAATATTGCTGGTCCTATAAATATTATTTATTATAACCTAAGGTTTAGATAGAATTAATAAGAGCATGACACTTGTCATAATCATGTTTATTAAGGATTTAAGTATTGTTTATGAAAGTTTTAATAAAAGAAAGATCTAGAAGCTCTAGAAGCTTCCAGAAACTGTTAGGATCACATTTAGACTTATTCAAAGCTGTTTTATCAATTCAAAATATGCTAAAAAAGTGCAAATACGTGGTTGATATACCAACGTATGGCAATATATCACAGCTATAGGAGTCGATATATTGCCTATGAATGATACAGAAAACACGTCGGCTTTACACGAACAAACAAATGGAGCTTGATAAAATGGTCTAGGCGATATATCACCCAGGGTAGGCGATATATCGCCCCTGGTGCATCATTTTTTAATCTTGAGGATTTTTAAATTTAAAAAAAGGCTTAACCATTTGGACCTGCCTTTGAACGATTTTGACCGAGTTCTGGGCATCTATTGAACCAAAATTCAAATCTTTGTCATTTTATATTCATTTATTTATTCATTTATTTATTCAAATTAAAAGGGGTTAGTTTCACTCCTTGTACTCTATAAATAGGACCTAGTACTTAGCCATTTTCTTCAGAGTTTCCAAGTTGCTAAGGTTACTATAGAGAGAAACACTTGGGTTTTGGGTTAAAATCTTTATCAATCTAAGCTTTTCTAAACACTTGGGAAGTGAGATTTCGGTATCGAGGTTTAGATCAATTCATAAGATCATTCAAGGTATTCTTATTCTTAAGTTCAGCTCTTCATGATTCTTTAGTTTTCTTTTATTTTCTTTCAGATCCTAACTATTGTTTATGATTCTTGATTAGGTGTTTAAGTTTCTTGAAACTTAAGGTTCTTTTCAGGAAGTTTCTACTCAAATGGTTTAGTTTTCTTTTCATCTCTTTTTCTTTAGAAACTCACCATTCTTACTGTTGGTTTTAGGAGTGTTCCAAATCCTGTTCTTGTCTCCATATCACGGTTTTTGGTAAGGAAAATAGGATAGATTTTATGTGTTTATATGTTTATGTTATGATATGATTTATGCTATAATATGTATATGTATAAATATTTTTTGTAGTCCTTGGGCATATGACTTGCTTAGATAGCAAGCCCCAAGAATATGTTTTGTAGTCGCTTGGGCATATGACTTGCTTAGATAGCAAGGCCCAAGAATTTTTATTATTTTCATTGTTTAGAGTTATGATTTACCCTACCTCGATTAGTAGATAGATGACCTAGATGGGTTATCATATACTACCATGTGATCTAACCTACCTCGATTAGTAGACAGAGGATCTAGATGGTTTATCACATGCCATATTAATAGGTTAATGGCCATTAATATTGTAGTCCTATATGTTATATGTTTTATAGTATATGTATATGATATAGTCTTATGTTTATGATTTATGATTTATGTTGTTAGTAGATTTTCCTTGCTGGGCATTAGACTCATTCCTTTAGTTTTAGCTTGATGCAGGAAAATGAATATTGAAGGTGGAAAGATTCATGGCAGGCTTAGCTTGTGTGTTGAGGATGAATGGATTGAATAGACTGCGTGAACGATCGAGGATGACGTTATTTTTAAGTCTTTTCAATTATGTTTCTTTTGTATTTCTACACTTAGTTTTTTAAAACAATTGATTTAAGTTTATTGTTTATTTTTTTATGTATTAAACAATGGGTACCCATACCATATATTATATTTCATTTTTTACTTTGTATTTTGCACAATATTTATTTTGGGGTTTTAAAGAAAGTTATGTTATCTCTTATGTATGTTTCCAAAAATAGTAGCTATGCCTAGTAGTTTTAATGGTCCAAGGTCTTAGAAATAGTTGGGTAATTACATGACTCTAGCTCGCTTAGGCCAAGCTCAGTGATTATTTAATTAACCTCAACTACCAGTGGCCGAGCCGCGTCCTGTGCACAAATATCAATTCAGGCACTCTTAGGCCGTTTATTTCATGCTCACATGGCATAACACAATCATACAGCATCGTATACAAATATAGGGAATCATATTCCCAACACAGCCACACAAACGGATGCAGTTTTCTTACCTTTAATTCCGAGCGGAGAATGTGAAATGATTCTGAGCACGGTCCTTAGCCTTGAGCCTTGGCGATAAACCTAGTCACAAGGGCCATTGATATCTATCAACTTCCAATTGAAATAAAATACCTAGGAAACAGAAACTAGCCTCCGGGACCACCATTTCTACGAAATCGGGCAATAGAAATTGTCCCGGGCACCTAGGTTTGAATCCCCAAATCTTACTAATTCTAGAAATAATTCTAAGGCAAAAATTCCCAGGCGAGTCGCGAATTGCCCCAAGTCAGAGACCATCCCAGGCCAGAAGGGCCACACGCGCCGCGGCGCCCCCTGGCCAGGTCGCGGCGCGCCCTTCGAACCCAGAAAATCCTGGGTTTTCTCCTCCTTCTCCTAGCCAAGAATACTCAAGCTATACCTAGAATTTTCCCCTCAATTAACCACTAAACCAACTACGAACTTGGACCCATAATCACATATTTTCTTCCTATAATTCACAGCAATATAAACATAAACCAACACCTCAATTCAGCCACAAAAATCATAATAATAACCACTGAAATTTCTACTCAACTCATTAATCAAAACAGAACTAACCCACACTTATAATTCCATCCAAATCCAGCCAGAACTTTAAAGATGATGCTCTAAAATCTTACCTCAATTTGTAGCTCAATTTCCTAGCTGAAGTTCCCTGTAGCTTCACTTCCAAGACCCCAACTTCCTTCAGCAATTCCAGCCTTCCCTTTACTTCAATTTCCTTCAACCCAAGCTTATGCATCTTTTAGGCCCTTAGCTTCACAATTCATCAAGGAGAGAGTGAGAGAGTAAAATACATGAAAGAGAAGGGGCAAGGAGGTTCTACTCCTTTCTATTTTATTCCTACTAAATCTAAATATATCATCTAAGCAAAAGACCATATTAGCCCTCCAAAGTTTTCTAATCCTCAAATGGCCCCTAGGGGTAAAAAGGTCATTTTGCTCCCAATTCCCCTTAATTCCTCAAGTGTTCCTAATATCCATTAATTAATCTTGTCATCCAATTAATCACCAGTTATTTACCCAAATGTCTAATAATCCCCGATATATTTTCTAAATTCTCGAAAATACCCCCAAGGCTCCCCCGAGCCGGGTATAAATCCCTGCCGTGACTATTTCACCAATCCGCTCGCCAGGACTGTCTCGAGCCATATGCTGCAAATATATCCATATAGTAATGTGGTCTCAACAATTTATCACACATAATTACATTTATGCCCTCAATGGGCCAAAATTACAAATATGCCCTTAAAGGCTAAACAGGGCACACATGCATATTTAATACTCATAAACATGCATTTAATCATTTTCACATAATCACAAAATCAGGCATGCCACATAATCATGCATTTTTATTATTAATTCACATAAATACCAATTATGCCATCCCGACACACTAATCAAGGCTTTTAAGCCTTATTAGCAATTTTGGTTCTTTACATATGTACTCTTTCGAGGCCCCATTACTCGTGCCCGCGAAATGAAGTCCTCCGAAAATAGTGACTATGTCCTTCCCTTCTATTGGAGGGGGGACATTTTGATTCCCCTGATCTAATTGAGCCTTGGGTTGACTAACCAGTTTTTCCTGAGCTTGATGAATATTTTGCCTGGCTGGCTGATTGGATACAACTCTGTTTCAAGCACATTAGGCTAACGGTCCATCTCGGATGAGAGTCTCGATCTCATCTCTTAGCTGACAGTAATCATCAGTGTTGTGGCCGATGCCGTTGTGGTATCAGCAGAATTTGGCGAGGTTTCTCTTCGCCCTCTGGTGCCTCAAGGGCTCCATTTTCTTCCATGGAAGGCGATTAGAGTTTTCCAGGAAGATACACTCTCGTATATTTTTCAGTTCGATATAGGCGGTGTAGATGGACTTGTACCTTTCACCGGGCTTATTCTTTTTGGTGCCATTATGGTCGTCCACACTAGTTCCCTTTCGCTTATTGCTCCCTGCTTGGTTATTCTGGGTAGCAGGCTGAGCTGTAGCTACAACATTCGCCACCGCTCCAGCGGGCTAAACATGGGTTTGGCTGGTTCCTACAATAACAGATTGTGCCTCCTCCAGATTTATACATTCCTGAGCTCGAGCCAGGATTTCATCTATACTCTTAAATCCTTTCCGCTAGAGTTCTATCCATAAATCTCCTCCTATGTGATCCTTGTACTCATAGCCATGAGCTTGGAGATGTTATCAACATCCTTAGCTCGTGCTACTACATTGGTGAACCGGTTCAGATATGCCTTTAAGGACTCACCTGGCTGTTGTTTAATGCTAACCAATGAATTGGATTCAACCCGAACTTCCTTCGTAGCTTAAAACTGTCTCTTAAACTCGGAAGACAGTTTCTTCCACGATGAGATTGAATGTTTCTTGTACTTATTGAACCACAACCTGGTTGATCCAGTCAGTGTTGCAGGGAAAAAGATACATCTTAAGTCGAACCCCATGTTGTGGGCCATCATTAACGTGTTGAAAGTCCCGAGGTGATTGGATGGGTTAGATTTTCCATTATATGTGGGCATGGTAGGCATCCTAAATCCAATAGGATACAGAGCTTCTGTAATGTTAGGAGTAAAAGGCTCGAGCTCCTCATAGGAATCACAATCATCGACTCCTTTTCTAGATAGGAGTTTCTTCGTATGTTCTTCCATTAAGGTCAGTCGCTCGAGGGTTGGATCCTTGGCATCTAGGTTATTCGGGAGCTGATTATCAACCCCCATCCTGTTGTACGCAATAGATGGGTTATTTTCCCTCCAAGCTTGAGCTCGGTTAGGTGGGACATTCCCATTGTCGCGTACGATAGATGGATCTCCCCTGGTATGAGTATAACTCAAATCATCATGGCAGGATGGATATCCTCTTTGTGAGTTCAGATGATCATGCAGGTTGGAATGTGGGTCGAAACGAAGGCTTTGTGCGGAGCTCAAGTTATTCCACAGGTCACTCTCATGCCTTCCTCCGCCCTAGCTTTCTGTCCAGTAGCTTCCATTAGCGAACCTTACAGCTCGTGGCTGGGATTAAGGGCCTAGATTATTAGCGCGAGGTCGTGGGATATAAATTTCCTGTAAGGGGGGAGGATTTATCCCTCCTTTCCCTCAGGCTAGAGCATTCTTCTATGGGTGAGGCGATGCTGGATGTCGAATTGGTGACAGAAGATGTCTTATTTGTGAACCTATCCTTGTTCCATCGGGGCATACTATATTAGCTCGCCCTTGGTCTTCTCCAACTTCCTGGGTTGGAGGCAAGGTTGGTTCATTTATTCATGTTGGAGGCTCAGGGTGTGGCACAAATGGATCTGTTGGGATGTCTCGCCTCCTTTAATTAGTCCCAATTGATCCTGTTTGGATAGGTTGGTTCCTGGGAGTGTGAGTTGAATGATCGTTCCTGCGAGGGTTGGTGGATTGAACATTCTGTGGGATCCGTTAAGAAGGTATGGAACTCGGAGTCGCAATCTTAACAGACCTAGTGACATGAAGTCGATGATTCCTGTGAGTATTTGCAGGTTGAGTGGGGAATTAAGCCTAATATGCTCCCAATGAAAGCACCAATCTGTTGATGCGGTCTTTCACCAACAGTGGATTAAGAAATTTGAAAATAGAGATATTAGGCTTTTGCTAAACCGTAATTGGATGAATAAAAAAGTATTAAGATCACCCACACTTTTTATGTGGTTCAGTGGTTAAAATCCACCTAGTCCATGAGTCAATCTTATTAATCTGTTGGTTTCTCACTGTGAAATTGTCTGTCAGTATTTCACCAGAGTTTCTGTATACCAATGTTCCCTCCCTTTCTGTCCATTCTCCCCTGTATTTATAGGGAACTCTGCCTGGACAATTTTGGGTAATTGTGCATAAATATGGTAACATACATTTTTGGGTAACATCCCATTTACATAAATACATTAATGCTTATTGATTCTATGCCCTCGATATCAAGTAATAAATAAAGAATAATATCTGAGCATTGATGGATGTATAAGGAATCCTCGAGTCTTTCGGGATCCTTCACTGTGCATCATGACCAGGTTTCCGTGAGATGAATACTTCCTTCGAGCTGGATGTGGAAGAACTAACATGAACTGACACAGGTCATGTTCGGAGTTTCACAAAGGCGATCTGGCCATCGCGCATCTTGAACTAAGTTGTTGGCACAAGAGGCGATCTAGAGACTGTTTGATTTTTGTTAGCTGTCAAGTTTGACTCGAGTTTCTCACTCCAGAGTTAGCTAGATATTCTATCTGTATGCTTTCTTCATACGCTTGTCTGCCAGCTGTACCCCGTGTTGAGTAATTAAGTTCGTATCTATTTTGGGGTACAACACCTATATAATAATGTTAATTATCAAATGGGTCTTGAAATTAACACTTAAAATGAATGTACCGCTTTGTTCTAGATTAATTATATAATTCATTAAATGCATATAATTAAATAGGACATTCCTAATCAAAACATGTTCTACTCGATATGAGATGCATGCTTTAATTATATATTGTGTGGGTAATATTTATGTCATGTTATCATGCATGAAAATATTATTAAACACATTTAATACATTCAAACATTTAAATAAATAAATACAATAAATAAATAAACGCGAACCAGGTGTTTTGGACATTTCTAGAAAAATTACAACACTTGCAAAATATACAATAAAAATGTAAATACTATCTAAGGCTTAAATAAGATCATATATCTTCATTATTTAGGCCTTCAAAGTAATCTTCGTCAACTTCCTCCTTTATCCATTTTAATTTTGAATTAAAATAACTTTAATTATCTTAAACTAATTTTAAGAATAATTAAACTTGAGTTTTAAAACCCAACAAGTTATTAGTCCCAATTTGAATTGGGACTCATAATAATTAATTCAAAATAAACAATTTTAATGGGCTTTGTAAAGCCCTAATGGATAGCATGTTGCCAATTTGGAGAAACCCTAACTATATGGAAACTAGGGTTTGTCAAGGGAACGACTGCCTTTGAGGAGGTGCGCAGAGGCTCGAGGAGTGCCAGGGGCAAGCACCCGAGGAGGGCTAGGCTCCAGTTGCCATGCACATGGGCTCGGCTAGCTTCATGGGAGTGGATTGGGTGGTGGAAGTAGGCGCTGCAGGCAGGGCTCGGGAGAGCCAAGGGGCACGCGCACGTGGATGGAGGGGCGCCAGGCTGGCTCAAGAAGGGCTCGGGGCCACTTGGCTGGGCATGTGCTGGGTTTGACGTGGTGCTCGGCTGAGGCCGAGTGGCCTTGCTACTATAAATTACAAAAATCCTATGCCCAAAATGGCTTACATTTTTTAGGTCTAGAAAAATTAAGAACAATTCCTAAACCCCAAACATTATATATTTAACGACTCTTAAGAATAAACATTCATCAAAATAAACATCCATCCATTCATCACATATTGCAATAATATAAGAATACATATTATACCCACACAATAATTAATGTATGTGGAGATTACTGACCGCTCTGGTACTAATTGTTGGTAATTGGTTTACCATATGCATAGTGGAAAGCATGGGGTGGTGGACCCAGAGATTTCAAAAAACAATTATTTAAAAAATCTTTAAATAACGGATCCATTAATATGAAAAACATTAATCATAGAGAATGAAAAAGATGAGGATTTACCATTTTTATAACAAAAAATCTTCACTATCTTTTAGTACCTCCAATAAACATCCAATCCAAAGCAGTCTCTTGAATACTCAGACCAAGATCTTCCAAGATGAATCTCTACACCTCAAGATGTGTGTGGGCACGTAGAGTAATGGTGGGAAAATTTTTGATTCACAAGAAGTACTAAACTAATGAGATCTTGGAATATTAGGTATGAGATAGATTTTAGGGATAGAGAAAAATAATACGATATATTTTTCTTCTCTGTGAAAAAGACATTCTTTAGAATCTTGTAGAAACTAATTTCTATAAGATAGATTTATAAAAGAATTAATTGAATTCAAAATTCAAATAATAAACCAATTTCTATAAGATAGATTTATACAAAAATTAATTAAATTCAAAATTCAAATTATAAACCAATATAAAGGTCAGCTTTAATGATAACATAATAACATTAAATAACACAATAACATCAATGACATAATAACTAAAATCTAGATATTTTACAAGCAAAATTTACAAAATAAGTAAATACTAATAATTACTAAATTAATTAAAAAATATCATAATTATTCACAACATTTTATGGAAAATTTTGGATATTTATTAAAACATGGTTAGATATTTATGATAACTACTAAGTGAGAAGTTGCCAATTAAGTTCAATCTTATAAACCAGTTCAAACAAATCAGTGCGAGAATCTAACTTATGGTTATGTGAATCAAAGAAATATTGATTCTAATATAATTTTAATAAATAAATTAAAAAATTTGAGGAGATAATAAAAAAAACATATTGTAAAAAATTGAAATCTCAAAAATAAAAAAGATTAAACAAAACCTTAGACTAATCATGAAGAATAAACAATTACTAAAAACTAGAAAATTGATATTTTATTGAAAGGTACTCATAACTACTAGAAAAACTGAAATATGAAAACTTTGAAATGAACCAAATAAACCATGGGAAACTTGTATAAGTAAACAGAGTCATTAAATATGTATATGAAAAACTTTATCTATAGGTGCAACTTTCGTGGATGGAATGGTCAAGAGAATAACCAATAACTGAATTATAACACAATAACATCACATGACAAATAAACGATAGAATTATTTTATCTCAATCACATCATAATGGTAACCAAAACAGTAGAATTTACATATATAACATTTGTGGCAATTTAACACTGCCACAAATGAAAGAGTATTTGCGTCAGTTGAAACATTGACGCTATTATTGGGGACCGTTTGCGTCAGTGGCTCGACGACACTGTTAAAGGGAACGTTTTCATCAGTGGGGTACTGTCACAAACCTCATCATTTGTGTCACGGCCCCATTCACACAAATGCATTTATATTAAAAAAAAAAAAAAGGTCGAAGCCCATTCAATTTCTAACCTAATTTTCTTCACCATCTATTTTCTCATTCTCTCTATCTCAGCCCCTCTCTTCTCGTTTCTCTTTTTCTCAGCCTCTCTCTTCTCTCTCATTATCCCATCTTTCTTCTCTCTTTCTCTCTCGTGTCATCTCTCTCTCATGGCCTCTATCTCTCTCACTCACGACAGGCTTTTGGAAACTAGGAAAATGACGCGACAACGGAGCTCGAGGTTCTTGATGAAGGATCGGGACTAATGGCAGGGGCATAGGACTCTGGGTATGTCTTTCTTAATCCCCTCCCCCCCCCCCCCCCCCCCCACATCTCTCCCCCTCTGTCTCTGTCTCTCTCTTTTTCTCTCTCTCTCTTTGTGTGTTGTGAGGTCGGGGAGACATGGGGCTCAGGGTCTGAGATTGGGGGGGAGGGGGTAATGGGGGTTAGGTTCTACATTCTGTGGGTGCCATCTCTTGGGGTCTGGGCTATGAGGACAGGGGCCTCGGGGTTGGGGTTGTGTGATGGGGCTCAGGGGTTTGGGTGATGAGGCTCGGGGGTGACATCCTCCTTATTTTCTATGTATTTTTTTTTATTTCTAATAGTGTTCCTAACATTTTTCGTATTGTTAGCATTTGTTTTTTGCCTCTTCTTGGGTTTCATTTTGCAAGAGGTTCTTGGTGGTGGTGACTCTTCAGATAACTTAGGGGGTGGCAAGTAGTGGTGGTGGTGGTGTCTCGGAAAGATTGGGTCTCAACATTATTGTAATTTTGTTATGAACTTTTGTTGCTAAGTTTATAAAAAAATTGTAAGGGAAGTTTAGTTTATTGAATAAGTTTTTATTATTATTATTATTATTATTATTATTATTATTATTATTATTATTATTATTATTATTATTATTATTATTATTTTCAATGGCTTGTAAATTGTTGGTTTTGTTGTTAATGAAGTTTTGATAATGTATTATTGCTTTTACATTTCCAAGTTCTATATTTCAGAATTTGGTTACATTAATTTTGTTGTTTTTAAATAATGTATGCATTTATTTATTTTTTAAGTTTGGGTTTTGAGAATTGATTTTGATTTTTTTTTTAATTAAGGTGGGTTGCGTCAGTTGGGCACTGCCACAATCAATATATTTGTGACAGTGCAGAACTGTCACATATGCTAGCATTTGCATCAGTTGACAACTGTCACAAATGATCTGTTTGTGGCAATGCCCAATTAATGCAAATGCTAAAGAGGTTTGTGTCACGAGATTTAGCATCACCTTCAAAACTGACGCAAAAAAACATTTGTGGCAGTTGGAAACTGACGCAAATGATATTTTTTGTAATAGTGAATGAATCAAGAGAAAATCTAATGTTTGATGTGATTGAATATTGTGATGTAAATAATACTAGTAACTACAAATGAAAAGGTTCTAAAAATTCCATAAACCGTTAAGTTCATTTGTAAATCTATTGATAACTTAAAAAATAGATCTTATGTGAAAAAAATCATATGATATTTAACTAATCATTGAAGGAAAAAGTATTATGTGAGAAAACAAAAAAACTTACCAAAAAACTCCATCCATTAAACTTTTGAGTAGTAAATATAGAGCTGCAAGATTAATTTAAGAAGAAACATGTCAAAATTAAAGAATAAGTCAATTAAAACAATAATAATAAGAAGTTAGAGGAGATAAGATCCAATCGGTGATCACAGCAATTATTCTTCTTGAAAGTTTAACAACACTTCATGTAAAAATATTGTTTGGCAAAAAATTTTATAAACCATTTATTTCATTTACTGATGACTTCTATGAATTAAAACTAGATTGTATGTGTTGTAAAAAATGTGTGTGACTCATCATTGAGTTGTGAAAAGTTTTGATTCTTATCTTTATCTAAAAGGATTCTTAATATGGTAATTAAAATCCTTGAAGATATGATCTTATCATGTTGATTTCGTGCATATTAAGTCACATATTTTCATGATAATAATTGATATGAATGTGATTTATTTTTTCAAATAAATCTGAACTTAATTCTACCCAAGTACAGAAACTGTCCAGTTGAATGCTCAACCTGTCGAAATAGAATCAAACAGACTAGCAGATTGTTTCCTTATAAAAAAATTTTGCAAATTATTTCTTTATTGATCCATATTGCAAGAGAGCCTCTTTAGAACGTACAAACAGCTATAAATAGATAGCAAGAGCTCTTGGAAAGTCAAATCTCTTATCTTGTGATAATGATAATTTATTTGATTTATTCTGATTGAGTATTTTCATAGATTGAGTTATTCTGGATAAGAAAGATTTGAAAATAAATCTGGTCAAGAAAATGACCAAATTCGTTTCAGCTAGTCAAGATTTATGATCATGTTAACTTAGCAGTTTCCTGTTTTTTCATAACGGAATCAACCTTGCTAGCAGATTTTTTGAAACAAGGAAATTTACAAATATTCTTGTATTAATTGCAAGATTTTAGAAAAGCTGGCCTTGGACATTTTTCTCAGCTATAAATACCTTGCCAAGGCCTTTGGAAAAATTACCTCCTCCATTTTCTATTTTTTAAACACTTGTTATTTTTTAGGAGTGTTTCTTTGTAAAGATTAAGTTGTTCACCTTAATCTTTGTGTGTGTATCGAGTGCACTTGTCCATATATCTATCTTATTCCTTGAAACAGGTGGTATCTCTTGTGAACATGTTCCTATGGATCTTCGAGAGAAGATTTCATCAAAGTCTTACTTCAAGAGGAACAGAGCACTCACTATTCTTTGAAAGGATTTCAAGTGAATCAGCGTTTCATCAAAACTAGATTCGAAGAGAATAGTACAACAAGATTGCGGCAATAGTTTAATAGTGAGTCTTACATTGTTTAAGTCAATGCTTTGTACAAATTATTTCTTTACTAATTGGTTTATTCTCTAGGCGTAGCCTCGTGGATGTAGGTTATTCGAAATCACTTGGAAATAATAAAATACGGAATTTCAATTGGTATCAGAGTGAGTCACTAAACTCTTAGTGCGATCTTGTATTTTTTTTCATTTTTTTTCCTTGTGATATGTCTTTCTTTGCAGAAGGTGGTTCAATAACACATCCTCCCTTGTTGAATGACTCTAACTATCCTTATTAGAAAGTTATAATGAAAGCTTTCATCAAATCACTAGTTGAAAAGGCATGGAGATCAATCTTAACATGTTGGACGCCACCTACTGAGTATGATGATCTAACCAAGGTAAAATATGAACTCAACTGGACTGATGCTGAAGACAAATTGTCTAGTTACAATAACAAAGCCTTGCATGCTATCTTTAATGGTGTTTGTGAAGGATTTTTTCATATTCAATCTAAATGTGCCAATACACTAAAGAAAAATAAAAAGGTAATGACAGCTACTCGGAGTGATCAGGACTCTGAAAGTAGCGATGAAGAAGGTAACTCAAATCGTGCCTTAACTTCTGTTGTTTCTAGATTAACCCAAAATTCGCAGGTTGAGTTTGTTTGTCTGAACAATACTATTCAGGAAGAGGAAAATTCTAATAGTGAATCCAATGAATCCGACCTGGATGAGATATTTTGAAAGAATCGTACAAAGACATGTACGATCAATGGTTAAAGATCTGTTCTGATAATCGCTTAATGGCAAGTAATAAAAAATATTTAAAGAAAAATAATGATGAACTTGAAAGTATTGTGCAAAATCTTGAAATGATATTATTTCCAAAGACTCTGAAATTAAGCGATTATCAAAAGAAATTTACCTCATGGTTAAAGGTGTGAAAATGCTTAATCCAAATTCTATGATTTTGGATGATGTAATATTTGCAGGACAGAAGGTAGATAACTTTTCTGGATTAGAATTAGATGGGTCCAAATCTAAAAGCAAAACCATTTTTTTTTAAATATGGAATTTTAACTACTGGTTCAATCACTAACGTTTTAGCAGGTACATCTCAGGTGGCTGATGCTACAAATGTACAGTCTATTTCAACATCTGCTAAACAGACCAAGTTTTTACAAAAAAGAAAAATTGGGTACTTTGTTCCAACCTGTCTTTTTTGCGGTATAAAAGGGCACATTCAACCTAGGTGTTTTACTATGATGAATTTTTCAAAAATAATTATCTCAATCATTATAGTAAAATAAAACAGGTTGTGGGAAAACCACCAAAAAGATTTGGGTAAAGAAAAAAGAATTAAAGTGTCTTGCTGTGTTTACTTGTCATAAAACTCGTGCTTCTAATTCCTGGTATTTTGATAGAGAAAGTTCTAGACATATGACAGGTGACGCATGTATACTCACCAATTTCAAATCTTTCAAATGTGGTGCTGCAACTTTTGGTGATGGTATAGCAAGGAACATTGTTGGAAAAGGTACTCTAAATCTTGATAAGTTGCCAAAATGGAAAAATGTTTTACTTGTTGAAGGACTTAAAGATAATTTAATTAGCATAAGTCAAATTTGTGATCAAGGCTTCACTGTAAAATTTTCTCGTGATGATTGCAATGATGTTGATCAAAATGGTATGAGTATATTGAAATGATATAGATCTTTTGATAATTGTTATACACTTTCACAAACACTCACATCTCATTCGGCCATAGGTAATACAACTGACTTATGGGAAAAGCTTAGTCACATTAATTTCAAAATTTTGAAAAAAATTGCAAATGCAAGTCTTGTTCATGGTCTATCCTAATTGGATAAAGAATCTGCTAGTAAGTCTGAACCCTGTCAGTTGGGGAACAATTGAAAAATCCTCACAAAAGTGTTACAGGAATTAATACTTCAAAAGTTATTGAACTATAAAGTGAGAGAGTTTTGAGAGGACGGACCGATGACCATGGCTAAAGGAACAAGAATTGTGTGGAAAGCTAAGGGGAAGATGAATAATAAGAAGACAGGTCCTTCATCTTCGGATAGAGTAATCAAAACACAATCCATGGATGCAATTCTAGGGATCTCAGAGCTGGAGATTCAAGAGGAGAACAAAAAGGAGGATCAGATTTTGGGGAACGACTATACACCTCAAGAATCGAAGGAGATTATTCGAAGACAGGGTGAAATTCGAAAGGATTTCTCAGATTGGTTGAGCATTGCTAACCGGACGGCCCAAGATTTTGATATGGGAAAGAAGATGACTCTGCCCATCTTACGATCTGAGCACCTCGTAAGAAACCTAGAACGTTCATTCAAATCACCATCGAAATCAGAGGAGCCTTCAAAACAGGGCAAGATGAAGGTGAAAATTGTTCCAGCTGATATTGAGGATGAAGTGAATTACTGGAAACCTTCGATTGTGGGGTATGTTGCTGGAGCAAATCCACCCCTGAGTGTGCTCCAATGTTTTGTGAGGAGAATGTGGAAAGATGATGTGGTTAAGGTGGGTATGCTCTCCCATGGAGTGTTCATTATCCGTTTTCAGAACCTGGAACAGAGGGACAAAGTTTTGGATGGGGGTTTCATTTTCTTTGATAAGAAACCCTTCATCATGAAACCATGGAATTCGATTGAGGATTTTACCAAAGAGAATGTTGATTTAGTTCCTACTTGGATTCAAGTGAGGGGGCTAGACATTAAATACTGGGGAGAGCCATCGCTCTTCAAGATCGTTGGCCAAATTGGGAAACTAATTCAGGTTGATGATATCACCAAGCATAAAGAAAGGCTATTGTATCCGAGAATTTTGATTGAGGTAAGTCTTGCTCAAGATTTTCCTCCCAAAATTTCTTTTACTGATGAATTTGATCATGATATTGAATTGGATGTGAAGTATGAATGGATCCCTATTATATGCAAGAATTGTTCGGGTATGGGGCATGAAACTAATGTGTGTAGGAACAAAGTTTAGACAAAGCAGACCTGGGTCCCAAAGGAACAAATAGAGGTTAGGTCTGGGGAACCAGTACTTGATGAAGATGGATTTCAGTTGGTGGGAAAAGGGAAGAAAGTGCAGCAACAGCATGTGATAGAAACAAAGGTGAATAATCAGTTTGCTATTCTGGATTTTGATCAATTGGAGAAGAATGAACAGGAGATAGTTAATAATAGAGAGGGGGGAGATCCCTCTATGTCAAATGGATAGAATTCTCGTTTGGAATGTTCGGGGGATTAATAGCCAGCACAAACATAGGGAAATCAGGCAGCTGATTCACTCGAAAAATGTTGGTCTAGTTAGTTTGCTCAAAACCAAAGTTAAGAATAGATATATGGGTGATCTTTATATGAATTTGTTTCCTGGTTGGTGTTTCACTAACAATAATCCTTGGTTAGACAAAGAGAGAATAATAGTTGCTTGGAATCCTTGTATGTATTCTATAGATATAAGGATGTGTACAAGCCAATTGATTCATTGTATTGCTCAAACAAGTCAGAACTCAGGGAGATTTCACATTACCTTTGTCTATGGGTTTAATGAGGAAGTGGGAAGAGAAGTTCTTTGGCAAGACTTAAAAGGGCTCAAGAATGGTATTGAAGAACCGTGGATTATAGTAGGTAATTTTAATGAGATTTTGAACTATGATGAAAGAGCTGGAAGAAGGAATCATAAAAAGCCATCTAACAGTTTTAAGGATTGTGTGTTGCATTGTCAAATGGAGGACTTAAATTTTTAGGGTGCTTCTTTACTTGGAACAATAAGCAGAAGCCTGAAGAGAGAATTTTCTCTAAGATTGATCGTGCCTTGGTGAATTCGAAATGGACAGATTCATTCTTGAATTCAGAAGTTGTCTTCCTTCCGGAAGGGGACTTTGATCACTATCCTATCTTGGTCTCATTTTATAAAGATTTAAGTACTGGAAGGAAGCCATTTAGATACTTCAGCATGTGGAAAATAGCTCAGAATTATGTAGAAGAGGTTCGGCAAAGTTGGCAGACCCCATTGCAGGTACACCTATGTATCAGTTGGTGGGAAGATTGAAGAGACTTAAGAAAGTGTTAAGAGCTATTAACAGGGAGGGGTTTAATGAGATACACAAGGCTGAAATGCAAGCAAAACAAGAGATGCTAGCTATCCAAGAAGAATTGAATAGAGATCCTCGGAATAGTGATTTAATGGAGCAGGAACAAATGGCTCGAGACAAGTATTCTCATTACCATAAAGATCACAATATGTTTTTAGCTCAAAAGGCAAAAATTAATTGGGTTAAAAATGGTGATGAGAATACTGCCATATTCCATGCATCTTTGAAATCCCGGAGAGCTCAAAATAGAATTAATTCTATCCGAAATGAGAGTGGCATTTGGATTGACAAACCAGAGGAAATCCAACAAGCTTTTTTTGAGCTATTATCAGAACTTGTTAGGGACCTCAATGAGCAACAGAAGTAAGGTCTTTCAATCAGTAGTGGTTGCTGGACCTTTACTTTCAGAGGAGCACATTCAAGTTCTACAGCAACCTTTCACTATCCAAGAAGTTAAAGATGCCATATTTGCCATTCCAGGTATGAAGGCTCCTGGCCCAGATTGGTTTGGGAGTTCTTTTTATCATGATAATTAGGATTTGGTGGGAGAAGGGTTGGAACTGCTGTGATTAATTTCCTAAACACAGGAAAGATACTTAAAGAGATCAATACAACAACCATTACCCTCATCCCTAAGTCATGTGTCCGGATAGTGTCAAAGACTTCAGGCAAATTTCTTGTTGTAATGTGATATATAAGGCTGCTACTAAAGTCCTTTGCTCGAGATTAAGGCAAATCCTCCCTGAGATAATAGCAGAGAACCAAGGTGGGTTCGTTCATGGGCGATATATAGCTCATAATATTATGGTATGTCAAGACATTGTTAGGCATTACGGAAGGAAGAATTGTAAACTGAGTTGCATGATCAAAATTGATTTAAGGAAAGCATACGACACCATCGAATTGGGATTCATTGAAGAAATGCTCGTTGCTTTTCACTTTCCTCGGAAGTTCATTGATCTCATTATGGTGTGTATCAAAACCCCGAGATTTTCTTTATTCCTTAATGGTGAAATGCATGGATTCTTTGAGTCCAAGAGGGGTTTGAGACAAGGCGATTCGATGTCTCCTCTCTTATTTTTTCTAGGTATGGAATATATGTCTAGAATAATGAGAGAAGTGGGTTCTCGGCAAGGTTTTAAATACCATGACAGATGTGCTACATTAAAGTTGAATCATATGTGCTTTGCGGATGACTAACTATTATTTTTTCATGGTGGCTTCATTTCAATTTTGTTAATGTTGAAGGGCCTAAAACTCTTCTCTTCGACTTTTGGTTTGCTACCAAATGAAGAAAAAATGGATGTTTATTGCAGTGGTATGCAGGAGGCTGAGGTTACCCGAGTGCTCGAATTGTCAGGATATACAAGAGCTCATCTTCCTTTTAGGTATCTTGGCATCCCAATTTGTTCAAAAAAAAATAGCAGCTGCTGAATGTAATGGAATTCTTGAGAGAATGGTTGCTCGGATCAAAGTTTGGAGCTCGATGAATTTGTCATATATGGGAAGAGTTACATTAATAAATTCTGTTTTGATTACCATTCACTCTTATTGGGCCCAAATAATGATTCTTCCAAAAAAAGTTGTTAAAGGATGTAGAAGCTATTTGTCCGGATTTTCTTTGGAAGGGTTTGGCAGACATTAATGGTCCGGGTTTAGTGGCTTGGCAACATGTTTTTTTTTCCAAAGAAAGCAAGGGGTTTAGGCTTTAGGAAGGTCCTCGACTAGAATATGGCTGCAATGGGGAAATAAGTTTGGGCAATTGCCACCAAAAAAGATAACTTGTTCGTGAAATGGATCAACAGTGTTTACTTGATGGACATGAATTGGTGGGAGTACCAGCCACCAACTGATTGTAGCTAGTATTGGAAGAGATTAGTTGTTGTCAAAGAAGCTTTCAAAGCCAAGGCAGATCTGTCATATTTTGCATCATTGAAGTATAGCATTAAAATTGGCCATGATTTACTATTTGATCAACCACTTGCAGTAGGTTGGAGCAAAGTGGTTTGGGATAGACTGAGCATTCCGAAGCATAGAATTGTGCTTTGGCTGGTAATGTTGCAGAGACTTCGAACTAGAGATCAGATTCAAAAGTTTGAGCCTCTAGTGGATCAAACATGTCTGTTATGTGGAGCTGATAATGAGAGCATAGGCTATCTATTTTTTCACTGTCATTATAGTAGTGCTTGTTTGCAGAAAATTAAGCACTGGATGGGTTGGAAATCGGCTTCATTGGATCTGCTGTAATTAATTCGGTGGATCAATAAAGCAAAGAAGATGAGTGCTATTCGGAAGAACATCATGTATGCTACTCTTGCAGCTCTAGTCTACCACATTTGGAGAGTCTGGAATGATGTGTATTGGAATAAAAAATTATGGCATATTACTAATTTCACTAAGATCTGTAAAAAAAAAAATAGATGTAGTAGTGGTTGAGATGTGTTTGGTGTTGTATTTGGTTGGTTGTAAACTTTGGAAGTTGAGCAATACATTGATTCTTATTCATCAAAAAAAAAAAGTTATTGAACTATTGCATATGGATCTCATGGGTCATATAAAAGTTGAAAGTATTAATGGAAAAAGATACATTTTTGTATGTGTTGATGATTTTCTCGTTTTACTTGGGTTGATTTCTTAAAAGAAAAATCAGATACTTTTGATGCTTTTAAAACTCTTTGCATAAAATTAAGATTTGAAAAAGGTTGGAACATAGGAAAGATTATGAGAATCAGAAGTGATCACAGTAAGGGATTTGAGAATATTTTTTAGGGTGATTTTTGTAAATCCTTAGGTATTTCTCATGAGTTTTCAATGCCCAAAACTGCTGAACAAAATGGAGTAGTTGAAAGGAAAAATCGCACCCTACAAGAAATGGCTAGGGTAATGTTGAATAGAAAAAGACTTTCAAAAAGACTGTGGGCTGAGGCAATTAACACTACCTGTTACATAGTCAGCTGTATGTTCTTGCAACCAGGTACTACGAAAACTCCATATGAGATTTGGAAAGGTAAAATACCTAACGTAAGTTATTTTCATGTGTTTGGTTGTGTGTGTTACATCCTTAGGGATTGAGAAAATATCGGCACATTTGATGCCAAAAGTGATGTGGGTGGTTTTCTTGGTTATTCCATTAATAGTATAGTTTATCATGTTTATAACATGAGAACTCAAACTGTTATGGAGTCTGCTAACGTTGTTGTTGATGATTTGAAAGATTTTTCTGAATATTCCAGCGAAGAAGAAATTGATAGGTTAATTGATGAAAATACTCAATCATCTGATGTGAGTGGAAGTGATTCGGTGCCAACATCTTCAAAAACAGTTGTAACAAAAACTGAATCTGTTCCAACATCCTCTAGACAAATAGTGAAGGAGAGTCCAGAAACTATCACAAACTCAATTCTGAGAGAACCTTCTGCCACAGTAAAAAAGAATCACTGTACTGGCCTCATTCTTGGTAACATCGAGGATAGTATGGTTAGAAGAAGAAGAAGAAGGTATGTGAATCTTGTTCAATTTGTGTGTTCTACTTCATCACTTGAGCATAAACATGTGAAAAAGGCTTTGTGTGATGAATCCTAGATTAAAGCAATGCATGAATAGTTGGAACAATTTTGTAGAAATGATGTCTGGACTCTTATTCCTAGGCCTAATCACACCAACGTTAATGGCACCAAATGGATTTTTAAAAATAAAATTGATAAATTTGGTACAATAATTAGAAATAGGGCTAGGTTGGTGGCACAAGGTTACACGCAAAGTAGACGGGGTAGACTTTGATGAAACATTTGTCCCTGTTGCTAGACTTGAGTCTATTAGGCTATTGCTAGTTGTGGCTTGCATTGTTGGTTTTAAACTATACCAAATGGATGTTAAATCTACATTTTTGAATGGTATATTGAATGAAGAGGTATTTGTTGAACAATCAAAGGGTTTCAAAGATCCCTATTTTCCTTATCATGTTTTTCAACTCAAAAAGGCTCTCTATAGTTTGAAACAAGCTCCCAGAGCCTGGTATGAAAGGTTAGCTTAATTTCTTGTTTTAAATGGTTATAGGGGAGGTGGAGTTGATAAAACCTTGTTCATTAAAAACGTTGATTCTGACATTGTTATTGCTCAAATTTTTGTCGATGATATTATTTTTGGTTCCACTTCTAATGCTCAAGTGCAGGAATTTGTTAAGAAAATGAAAGATGAGTTTGAGATGAGCATGGTAGAGGAGTTAAATTACTTCCTTAGTTTGCAGGTCAAACAGCCAGAAGATGTAACCTTCATCTCTCAAAGTAAGTATGCCAAAAATTTGGGATGGAGTCTACAAAACATGACAAAACATCGATGGAGACCACCGTCAAACTACTGAGGATGAAAATGCTGTAAAGGTAGATCCAACACTGTACATAAGCATGATTTGAAGTTTTCTGTATCTCACGGCTAGTGGACCTGACATTAGTGTTAGGGTGTGTGCTCGGTATCAAGGAAATCCTATGGAGTCCCATGTGACAGCTGTAGAGGGAATCATTCACTATGTGAATGGTACTCTTGAGTATAGAATTTGGTACTCAAAGGAAACAAACTCTAACCTTGTTTGTTTTAGTGATGCTGATTGGGCAGGCAATGCACATGATAGAAAAAGTACAAGTGGTAGATGCTTGTAAATAGTTCGTCCAATTAATAATCTTCCAAATCAATCTGTGTTTATAGTGTGTGTGCATATGATATTTAAAATGTATTTTCGGGCTCCATTTTAGAATAGAGCTACCTGCATCGTTGTGTGATTTTCATCCTAGAGTAAGTTGGAACTATGTAACTAAAATTATGTAGAATATACTCTAGCACTGATAAAAGTTGCCTTCAGTGTAGTGTGAAAGCGTCTAATTTGGGTACTCTTTGATAAAAAGGCTAAAAAAATTGCCACGTAGGGCAATGACCCTGAAAAGGCTAAAAATTGTCATACAAGGCAATGATCTCTCCTTTCACAATCACACACAAATGCTTAAGATATACTATTGGGAAATTTTTTTGTAAGACTCATACACACTTATTGATTTGGTTAAAATATTTTTTTTGTGATAAGAGTAAATATTTTGTTATATTTTTTTTAAAATAAAAGCATGATTTATATTAAATATATTTTCTAACCTTATAGTAAAAATATGTTATGAATTAATGTTTGTTACTTTCTCCAAGGACGGGGCACGAAGACATTGGGCACAATCAGAATGATATATTTTTTGTAATTCTGTTTGTATACTATATTATAAAAAAAAATCAAAACAAAAAACGAGGAAAAATGACTTGACCGTGGCTCCAAGAAAGGGAAAATGTGGTAGTATGTCGCTTTTGATTTTGTCACTTACTATATTATTTGACTTCAAAAGTTTCTAATTTTTTATTATTTTTTCTTGACTGTGCAAAAATATTTTGGGGATATTAATTCATTAATTTGGTCTCAAAAAGGAATAAAATCAAATCCCTAAGTGTCATTTTCTTCTCTTTATAATCGGCCAAAGAGAGATCGATTTCCTCATTCTTTAAAAAAAAAACCACTTTTTTTCTCTCTGTTTTTGTTTGTTTGCAGCCATGGTGAAAACTCGGGGCAGTGGAGTGTTAACCCAAGATATGTTTCCAAGAGGGGGGGTGAATTGGAAATTTAAACTAATTTCGGAAATTTAAAACTTAATATGCCAAATTATGCAATAAATCAAATTTATCAAGTAAAAGCAAATAATATGGCAATCAAATAGATATAGCAAATAATCAAACTTGTAATGTAAAGAGTTTAAGGTTAAGAAATTGCAAACTCTCGAATTTTACAAGGTTCGGTAGAACTAAGCCACCTACGTCCTTGGTCTTCAAAGCTATGGACCTAGCTTTGAGTTCCACTATCGAGCCAAGTTAACGGGCTTGACTAACCCTTACAACCAGGAATTTTTCACCAAGGTATTTCCAAACCTCTTACAATAGTTTTCCACCACCAAGGACTATCAACCTCTTTTTCGGATTGTTGAAGTGCCAATATCACTCTAACCGGGTTGTTTACAAAACCGGTGCCAACCTCACCTCAATCACAATAAGGGAATGTGTTTGATATTACAAGCAAAAATCACTCTAGAAGTATGATAATACAATGAGAAACCTAGAGTGATTAGCAAGCACACTTAGAAGAAATAAATACAAATTTTGGCTCAAGTGTGTGAAAATATGTTTGGATGATTTAAACTTTGAGAGCTCTTTGAAATCAATGGATTAGGTTTGATATATGTAATAAATGCTCAGCCAACCACCAATTTCGAGTGAAAAACGAGTTTATATAGAGTTTGGGAAAAAACTAGCCGTTTATAGCCGTTAGGGGTTAATTTTTTATGCTACCTACCGCGAACCGGAAGTTCGGATGGGGAACCGGAATTCCGGTTTGGGAGCAACCGGAATTCCGGTTGCCAACCAGAATTCCGGATGACAGACAGAGAGCAAAAATTCGAAATATGCCTATTTTCCCGTTTTTCAATTCTTTATAACTTTTAGCTTGTTTATCCGATTTCAAAAATTCCAATTGCGTTACGACCGTATCGGGATGTATTTTCTTAAAAGTGAATTTAGGATGTCTAGTTCTCATTTTGAAAAATCACCATTTTTAGTACGTGAATGAGCCAAATTTTATACTTACGACTTAAAGTAAACTTGCAATCACTTTACAAGACTAAGAAATGAAATTAAACATTTATCTTGAGTTTCTTGAGTCTTGAAGTCCATTTCGGGTCATTTCCGGAAAATTTGGTAAAATGACCATTTTGCCCTTGGTCATAAGTTTGACTTTGAAATGCTAATTCACTTTGGGTTTTGCTACAAAATCAACAAATCATTAGAAACAAATAATAATCAAATATTTGTTAATCATCAAAACAAGGAGACTTAAGAGTTTGGGTCAACAATCTCCCCCTTTTTGATGATATCAAATATTTGATTATTTTAAAAGGGAAAGGAAATATTTTTAAATATTAATATTAGATTAGCTCCCCCTTAATGTGTGCAAGGGTTTAAAAATTTGAAACTTTACCTTTGATTTTTACCTTACATGATTTTGTAAACTCCCCCTCAATTTATTACTCATAGTGAAATAAAAAGTTAGTCCAAAAATTAAGGTTTTTGCAAAAGTTAAAATAATCTCAATTAATTTCTCCCCCTTTTGATTCATCAAAAATGATGGCAAAGGAATTCACAAAATAAAACATAAGCAAACATAGATTAAACTTTTTAAACATTCATACATAAGGCATAAAACCATGCAAACACATAAGTACACAAGATAAAATAAAACATGAAAGGATGCAAAAAGAGAAAAAAAAACATGCAAATGCCTAAGATGGTGGAGCCCCAAAACGCCTCATGTAGGCCTTCATCTCCTCCATCTCGTCATGAATATTCCGGAAGCCTTGTTCCATGTCACTCCGCAAGTTTGAAAATTGAGTGGTCATGTTAGTGTTAAGACGAGCAAAAGCCTCCTCGATGTTGAATTGAGAAGCTTGAGGCATTGGAAGGCTTGAAGGTTGAGCTTCTTCTCCTTCATTTTCTTGCTCCTCTTCTTCACTTTCACTTGCGGGTAACCCAAAGCTCTCCTCTTCCTCTTCTTCTTCTCCTTCTTCAAGGTCCGCTTTCGTCCTTTGGCCTCTTTTGGGAGTGAAACCCACTTATTGTTGATAAGAGTATACCCCAAGCTTGTGAAAGTTTTGGTACCTAGCTTATCTCCTTCGGTAGGTTCAACCTTCTTTTCATCCGAGGTGGAAATTCCTAAGCGAGGTAGGAGGTAGCTAAGGAGAAAGCCATATGGGAGTGACTTGACCATGGTTGGTTTATACACATCAATGATAAAGCGAAGAATGAGATGGCCTAGGTTGATGCGTGCCTTTTTGGTTAGGATAAGGTATAAAAGGAGTATATCTATGTTGTTTACCTCATCTTTATGGCCACTTCTAGGAGCAAGGAGCAAGGTTATTTATGATAAAGAGTTGGAGAATTTTAGCTTCCAAAGTGAGATTGTGGAACTTTGGTTTTATGAAAATAGGGCCGTCTCCACAAAGAACTCTAGAATACTCATTCATGGCAAAAAGTTCATCATTCTTAAGAGATGGTTTTGGCTCTAGCAAAAGTCCTTCATTTGGTGTTCCTAACAAGTTGTTTAAAGTCTCAACATCAAGTTCAAAAGAGACATCTCTAAGGGTGCCTTTGACTCCTAGTGGGGCATGGCTAGGTTTGATGCAAGCATAGAAACCTCTAACTAACCTAGGGTATATGGGGGTCTTAATGTTGACAAAGGACCTCCAACCTAACATTTCAAAATGGTAGCTGAAATTTACACATGCTAGGCTTGGAAGGGCACAAAATTTACCTTTGATGATAGGCCTAGAGGAGAAAGCATCATGGAAACGATTAAAATCCTCTTGGTTGTAGAAGATGGTAGGCTCATTCCTTCCTTTTGCCCTCTTCTCCCTGATTTGTTCAGCAGTGACAACTCTCTTGCTCTTCCTTGGGTTGGATGATGAAGCCATTGAAGTGGAAGGAAAAAGAGAATGAGATTTTTGGAGAAAAATGGAGGATGAAGTGAGGGTTTGAGGGAGTGATTTTTGAGAGGGAAGAGAGTGATGGCTTGTATTTTAGGTTGTAGAGTCAGAATGGGGGAATGAAACTCGTGGGTAGGGTTTTTATGGGGAAAAAATTGCATTTTAAAAGACAAAAAAAAACTTAAGTGGCTGCTGTCTGCGCCAACCGGAATTCCGGTTGGTCTGTGCACAGGCAACCGGAATTCCGGTTGGTGCAGCAGCCCAGCCCCTTTTTAAAAAACGTGCCAAACTTCTTCGTTTTTAACCCAATTGACCCCAAACTTTTTCTAACACCTAAAATATGACAAAATGAATATGCTCAAACAAGAAAATCTGAAAAATGTTGAAAAACGACGATTTACGGTAAGCTTTTCAAAAAAGTTTAAGAAAGCTAAAACCTTACCAAAAATGAAATCTATTCAACCAAATTGAAAAATTCTTTTTCCAGCAGTTCAAGAATATTAAATATGAGGTGTGTGAAGTGAGGGAATCAAAAAATATTGAAAATTGAGAAGTTACGGTAGATTTTTTGAAAAATGCCTTAAAAGGCCTTGAAAAGTATAAATCTACCCAAAATGAGTTTTATGCAACCAAATCGAAAAATTATTTTTGCAATAGTTCAAATATGTTAAATGTGAGGTGCTCAAACTGACGGATTTGAAAAATGTTGAAAATTGAGTAAGTTTGGCGAAAAACACTCATTTAGGCAAAAACTAACAAGTTTTCAATACTTAGCATACCTAAAAATTGTTCAAAGAGTAATTCAAGCATAGCAACCCTATAGGCATACTATATCAACTTATTTAGACATGTTCAAACACATATACTAAACACGTATGCAAAAATTCACATATTCACTCAATCAAAAATGAGTTCAAAGTTCACCAAAAATTCATACCATGACCTATAATTTGTTATTCTCAAAGACATATATCTAATAGGTCAAGTATTAAAAGACTTTGCTTATTTATGCATTAGAATCATATTGTAGTGAAAGTATATATGCAGAAGTAAGTAAGGAGAGATATGGTATTCAAGTAGCTAGTAAACCTTAAATTTCATTTATGTTGGTCATTCGTAGCTCTCTTCTAATAAAACTAAATCTCTCATCACTAAGAGGCTTGGTGAAAATATCCGCTAGTTGGAAATTGGTGCTCACAAAATCTAGTATAATGTCACCTCTTTGGATATGGTCTCTAAGGAAGTGGTTCCTTATATCAATATGCTTGGCTCTAGAATGCAAGATTGGATTCTTAGAGAGGTTAATGGCACTAGTATTGTCACACTTTATGGGTGTACATTCAAAATCAACATCAAAATCCTTAAGAGTTTGTTTCATCCAAAGTATTTGAGCACAACAACTACCAGCGGCAATGTATTCAGCTTCGGTTGTGGATAGGGCTACCGAGTTTTGTTTCTTGCTAAACCATGACACTAAAGAGTTTCCTAGAAAGTGACATGTTCCACTAGTACTTTTCCTATCCGTTTTACAACCGGCAAAGTCGGCATCCGAGTAACTAATGATTTCAAAGTTTGAGTTCTTGGGATACCAAAGCCCTAGATTCATTATGCCTATAAAGTATCTAAAAATTCTCTTAACGGCACTTAAGTGGGATTCCTTGGGACATGATTGGTACCTAGCGCATAGACCAACACTAAACAAAATATTGGGTCTACTAGCGGTTAAATATAATAATGAACCAATCATACCTCGATACTTGGTGATGTCAACATCCTTACCACTTTCATCCTTGTCCATCTTTATGGAGGTGCTCATAGGAGTTTTCATGGACTTTGCATTGGCCAAGTCAAACTTTTGAAGTAGATCCTTGATGTACTTGGATTGACTTATGAATATTCCATCCTTTTGTTGCTTTATTTGAAGTCCAAGGAAAAAGTTGAGCTCTCCCATCATGCTCATCTCGAATTCACTATGCATACACTTTGAAAATTCTTCACAAAGAGCATCATTAGTAGCACCAAAAATAATATCATCAACATAGATTTGTACTATAATAATGTCTTTTGATTTTCTTTTAATAAAAAGTGTATTATCCGCTTTTCCCATTGAAAAACCATTTGAGATAAGAAAAGTGCTTAAACGATCATACCAAGCTCTAGGAGCTTGCTTTAAACCATATAATGCTTTCTTTAATTTATAAACATGGTTAGGGTGTTTGTGATCTTGAAAACCGGGGGGTTGAGAGACATAAACCTCTTCCATAATGTATCCATTTAAGAACGCGCTTTTAACATCCATTTGATACAAGACAAAATTCTTGTGACATGCAAAAGCTAACAACATTCTTATGGACTCAAGTCTTGCTACCGGGGCAAAGGTCTCCTCATAATCAATTCCTTCTTCTTGATTGTAACCTTGAGCCACTAATCTAGCCTTGTTGCGCACAATGACCCCATGCTCATCTACCTTATTTCTATAGACCCATTTTGTTCCAATCACCGATTGGTGTAACGGTCTTGATACTAACTCCCAAACAACATTTCTAATAAATTGATTTATTTCTTCTTGCATAGCTAGAAGCCAAGATTCATCGAACTCGGCCTCTTTAAAATTCTTTGGTTCAATTTGAGAGATAAAAGCAATGAAATTACACAAGTTTCTAAGGGAGTTTCTAGTTGTGACTCCTTGTGAAGGATCACCTAGAATTTGGTCTATAGGATGAGCACTTTTGAACTTCCACTCATGTGGAAGGTTAGAATCCATACCTTTGCTTTCATTTACCTTTTCCACGGGTGGTTCCTCTTTGGGAGTTTGTAATGGAGCGTTAGATGATTCTCCAATGTCAAGATTTTGAACCTCTTCTCCTAAACCTACAACATCATCATCTACACTTTTGCTTGTAGGAGTGTTAGACTCATCAAATGCAACATGAATAGATTCTTCAACAACATTAGTTCTTTTGTTATAAATTCTATAAGCTTTACTATGTGTTGAATAACCTATAAAAATTCCAACATCGGATTTTGCATCAAATTTTCCAAGGTTGTCCTTGGTGTTCAAAATATAACATTTACATCCAAAAACTCTAAAATATCCAATGTTGGGTTTTCTCCCTTTCCAAAGCTCATAAGGGGTTTTATTCATGTTAGGCCTAATGAAAACATGGTTCAAAATATAACAAGAAGTATTGACGGCCTCGGCCCAAAAATATTTAGGTAATGAGATTTCATTGAGCATTGACCTAGCCATTTCTTGAATTGTTCTATTCTTCCTTTCGACCACTCCATTTTGTTGTGGAGTTCTTGGAGCCGAAAATTTGTGGTTAAAACCATGTTCATCACAAAACAATTCTAAGGCATCATTGTCAAATTCTCCACCATGATCACTCCTAATGGAGGTGATTGAATACCCTTTTTCGTTTTGCACACTCTTACAAAATTTAACTAAATTTTCCAAAACATCATTTTTTAGTTTCAAAAATATAACCCATGTAAATCTAGAAAAATCATCAACAATCACAAATGCATAGTATTTACCACCTAGACTAGCAATTCTTGAAGGACCGAATAAATCAATATGAAGCAATTGCAAAGGTCTAGAGGTTGAAATATCTTTCTTGGAATGAAAAGATGTTTTAATTTGTTTTCCAAATTGGCATGCATCACAAAATTTATCTTTAACAAAAGGAATAGATGGCAAGCCAACAACAAGATCTTTTCTAACCAACTTTGAAATAGAATCCATACTAGCATGTCCTAATCTTATATGCCACAACCAAGAATTATCATTCATAACGGTGAAACATTTATTTTTGCTATCAAAGGAATCAACATCAATAACATAAACATTATCCTTCCTTTCTCCAACAAAAATAACTTCATTGGTTGAAGCATTTTCAATGGAGCATTTTGAGGATTCAAAGACAACACGAAAATCTTTATCACATAGTTGACTAATACTAAGTAAATTATGTTTAAGGTTATCAACAAGAAGCACATTTTTAATACATGGAGAGTATACGTTATCGATATCACCAATGCCCAAGATTTTTCCTTTTGAATTGTCTCCAAAAGTGACAAAACCACTTTCCTTGCTCTTAAAACTTGAAAATCTTGATGGATCACCGGTCATATGCTTTGAACAACCACTATCCAAGAACCACAAGCTTTTGCTCTTCCTTGTTGATTCCTAAAAAATAAAATCATTTGTTGGCCTTTGGTACCCACATAACTTTGGGTCCTTTCTTGTTAGTTTTGGAACCCTTTGGTACCCATTTGGTCTTTCCTAGATATGCATATCTCTTTACATGACAATATGAAATAGTATGACCATCTTGGTTACAATATGTGCATGTAAAGTGTGGTAGGCTAGTTGGTTTTACAAAGAAGTTTCTCAAAAAAATTTGTTTCCTACTAGGATCATATCCAATACCACTTTTTCCAAAACCACAAGATTGACTCCCTAGCATAAGTTCATAGCCTTCTTTACCTTTTGTAAAAATATATATGTCATTCTTAAGGCTTTTTACATTAGCATGCAACTCAACAATTTCTTTCTTAGATGAGGAACAAGTAGCACATTGAGATTTAGCCAAAAGTTTCTTTTCATTTAATTTCAAAATCTCAATTTCCTTTAATAGCATGTTGGTCTTTTCTCTAAGGATTTGGTTTTTAGCAAGCAATTTTCCAAAATCATCAAATAGTTCCTTAAATGAATTTGACAACTCATCATATGACATTTCTAAGTTATCATCATCATTTTCACTATCACAATCACTTTGGTTAGAAATGCTTACCCCATCATCAAGTGCCATCATGCACATGTTTGCTACTTCATTCTTCTCCTCATTGTCGGAGTCTTCCTCATCACTATTGAGCCAATCCGCCAACATTGCCCTTCCTTTGTATTTATTCTTTTTCCTCATTGGACAATCCATTTTCATGTGACCGGGCTTCTTGCATTCAAAGCAAATTGGTGGATCATCTTTGCTCTTTCTTTCTTTTTCTTTTGAGTCACTTCCTCTTTGTGGCTTCTTCCCAAAGTTCTTCTTTAATTTCATGAACTTTTTGTATTTCTTTGAGAAGAGTGCCAAGTCCTCCATGTCACTACATAGGCTATCCTCATCATCTTCACTAATGGCACGGGAGGAGGAAGACTTGAATGCAATAGTCTTCTTTTTCTTCTCAACTTCCTCTTCATCTTGTGCACTCATGAAAATTCCATGGTTCATGAGCGAACCAATTAGTTCTTCCAAGGGAAGTGTTGAGAGATCCTTGGCTTCTTGAATGGCAATCACTTTGCCTTGATAGGCTTTGGTGAGACTTCTCAAAATCTTGGTCACCATCTCCTTTTGTGAAAGTACCTTGCCAAGAGAATTCAAACCATTAGTGATAGTAGTGAAACGAGTATACATGTTAGCAATAGTTTCATCCGCTTTCATCTTAAAGTTCTCATATTGAGTAGAATAAATTTGAATTTTAGTTTCCTTCATAGCATTTGTTCCTTGATGAGTGACTTCAAGCATTTTCCACATATCATAAGCGGTAGAAGCTTGTTCAATATTTTTTAACACATCCCTATCCAAACCACATATAAGTGCATATTTAGCTCTAGCATTCTTAGAAAGCATTTTCTTGTCATCTTCATCATATGCCTCATGTGTCTTAATAACTTCTACACCATTAATGACATGTTTAGGAATGTAAGGACCATTAGATACTATATGCCACAAATCATAATCAATAGATTGAAGATAAGTTTCCATCTTAATTCTCCAATAAGGAAAGTCTACTCCATTGAAGAATGGTCCTCTATTTGTGCTTAAACCTTCTAACATGTTATTTTGTGAATTACTTGGAAACGCCATGCTCTAGATTGTGAAAGCTAATCAAATAAATGAGCCCTTGCTCTGATACCAATTGTTAACCCAAGATATGTTTCCAAGAGGGGGGTGAATTGGAAATTTAAACTAATTTCAGAAATTTAAAACTTAATATGCCAAATTATGCAATAAATCAAATTTATCAAGTAAAAGCAAATAATATGGCAATCAAATAGATATAGAAAATAATCAAACTTGTAATGTAAAGAGTTTAAGGTTAAGAAATTGCAAACTCTCGAATTTTACAAGGTTCGGTAGAACTAAGCCACCTACGTCCTTGGTCTTCAAAGCTATGGACCTAGCTTTGAGTTCCACTATCGAGCCAAGTTAATGGGCTTGACTAACCCTTACAACCAGGAATTTTTCACCAAGGTATTTCCAAACCTCTTACAATAGTTTTCCACCACCAAGGACTACCAACCTCTTTTTCGGATTGTTGAAGTGCCAATCTCACTCTAACCGGATTGTTTACAAAACCAGTGCCAACCTCACCTCAATCACAATAAGGGAATGTGTTTGATATTACAAGCAAAAATCACTCTAGAAGTATGATAATACAATGAGAAACCTAGAGTGATTAGCAAGCACACTTAGAAGAAATAAATACAAATTTTGGCTCAAGTGTGTGAAAATATGTTTGGATGATTTAAACTTTGAGAGCTCTTTGAAATCAATGGATTAGGTTTGATATATGTAATAAATGCTCAGCCAACCACCAATTTTGAGTGAAAAACGAGTTTATATAGAGTTTGGTAAAAAAACTAGCCGTTCATAGTCGTTAGGGGTTAATTTTTTATGCTACCTGCCGCGAACCGGAAGTCCGGATGGGGAACCGGAATTTCGGTCTGGGAGCAACTGGAATTCCGGTTGCCAACCGGAATTCCGAATGATAGACAGAGAGCAAAAATTCGAAATATGCCTATTTTCCCATTTTTCAATTCTTTATAACTTTTAGCTCGTTTATCCGATTTCAAAAATTCCAATTGCGTTACGATCGTATCGGGATGTATTTTCTTAAAAGTGAATTTAGGATGTCTAGTTCTCATTTTGAAAAATCACCATTTTTAGTACGTGAATGAGCCAAATTTTATACTTACGACTTAAAGTAAACTTGCAATCACTTTACAAGACTAAGAAATGAAATTAAACCTTTATCTTGAGTTTCTTGAGTCTTGAAGTCCATTTCGGGTCATTTCCGGAAAATGTGGTAAAATGACCATTTTGCCCTTGGTCATAAGTTTGACTTTGAAATGCTAATTCACTTTGGGTTTTGCTACAAAATCAACAAATCATTAGAAACAAATAATAATCAAATATTTGTTAATCATCAAAACAAGGAGACTTAAGAGTTTGGGTCAACATGGAGTCCAGGCATTTCCCATTGGTAACAACCTTCTCGATCACCACAAAGAAGGCTTGAAAAATTGTGTTGTCTTTTCCTTCTGGCCTTTTCGATAGACAAAGAGGGGGGGGGGGGGGGGGGGGGGGGGGGGGGGGGTGGTAATAGTATTATTTTATTTTGGTTTAACTCTTCAGATATGTTTTGATGTGTCTTGAGTTAGATGTTGTATGCAAGGGGAGTTTTGTTTCTTGTTTTTGCAAAACTAACCTTGTGTTTTTTGCAGGATCTTCTTGAGTAAAATAAAAAATGTGCTTCGTCTATAAAAATACCAAAAGGTGGAGATTGTAAAAACCTTGTTTGGCAAATATTTTTATAGACCATTTATTTTATTTATTGATGATTTCTATGAATTAAAACTAGATTGTATGTGCTGTAAAAAAACATGTGTGACTCATCATTGAGTTGTCAAAAGTTTTGATTCTTATCTATATCTAAATGGATTCTTAATATGATAATTAAAATCCTTAAAGATATGATTTTATCATGTTGATTTCGTGCAGATTAAATCACATATTTTCATGATAATAATTTATATGAATGTGATTTATTTTTTCAAATGAATCTGAACTTAATTCTACCCAGGTACAGAAACTGCCCAGTTGGATGCTCAACCTGTCGAAACAGAATTAGACAGACTGGAAGATTATTTCCTTATAAAGAAAATTTTCAAATCATTTATTTATTGCTTCAAATTGCAAGAGAGTCTAAATAGATAGCAAGAGCTCTTGGAAAGTCAAATATCTTATCTTGTGATAATGATAATTTATTTGATATATTCTGACTGAGTATTTTCAGAGATTGAGTTATTCTGGATAAGAAAGATTTGAAAATTAATCTAGTCAAGAAAATCACCAAATTCGTTACAGCCAGTCAAAACTTATGATCATGCTAACTCAGCAGTTTCCTGTTTTGTCAGAACAGAATCAACCTGGCTGGCAGATTTTTTATATTCTTATATTAATTGCAAGATTTCAGAAGAGCTAGCCTTGGACGTTTTTCTCAGCTATAAATACATTGCCAAGGCCTTTGGAAAAATTACCTTCTCCATTTTGTATTTTGTAAACACTTGTTATTTTTTAGGGGTGTTTCTTTGTAAAGATTAAGTTGTTCACCTTAATCTTTGTGTGTGTGCCGAGTGCACTTGTCCATATATCTATCTTGTTCCTTGTAACAGGTGGTATCTCTTGTGAACGTGTCCCTAAGGATCTTTGGGAGAAGATTTCATCAAAGTCTTACTTCGGGAGGAAGAGAGCACTCGCTATTCTTTGAAGATATTTCAAGAGAATCAGTGTTTCATCAAAACCGGATTCATAGAAAAGAGTACAACAAGATTGCGACAATAGTGTAAGAAAGAGTTTTACATTGTTTAAGTCAATGCTTTTGTACACATTTTTTTTACTAATTGGTTTATTCTCTGGTCGTGGCCCTATGGATGTAGGTTATTCGAAAGAATTTCTAAACTATGTAAAAATTCTCGTGTGTTGATTTTTATCGTTTTTTTTGTTTCTGTCTTAATGCTCGTATCAATTGTGTTAATAACGCTGGGATCGGTCTAAACAATTTAATAAGTATTTCACATTTAATTAAGTTGTTTATCTCTAATCACTTGATAATATTAAAATACGAAATTTCACTTCAAATTTTTTTATAATCTGTCTGCCTAAAATATATATAATTTTACAAAATATGTATATTTACTTTCACACAGATATATATTCTACTTGATTACAAATGAACATGTGAATTTAGAAATACATACTTTGAAAATGATGCCTTGAAATGTGTTCCCTTTGATTCAGTATGAATTATTATAATTTTCTCAGGAAGGAATGGAATTTTCCAAACTGGCATATTGTGGAGGGAACGTTGTCGTACACTTCGGCAACATACACGAATTATATCCGATAGCACTAGAAATCTTGGAATGATATACATCAATGTAGTCAATGTAGAGCTCCACGGGAAGATAGAGAAGGAGTTCCACGAGAAGAGAGAAGGCAGGAGACTAGAGAAATAATAATTGCTGAACCGAAACAAACCAAAGGACTGAAGCGAGAAAAGTAAATAATAGTAATAATATTAATCTTAATAATAAAACATCTATTTTTTATTTTCTGAGATAGTACGCTTTCATTTTGGCAGTTTTAAATGAGAAATTTCATGTTCTATGCATAATAATATAGTCAAATATGTTAATATTCCAATATAAAGATTCTTTCTATTAATGTGCTCCTATCATATTTTGGACAAAAAAATCCATGAAATTCAAACTGTCTTTCTCTTTCTCTCTATCGCCTCTCATTCTCTCACACTCTCTCTCTCTCTCTCTCATTCTAATCTTGTAATTCTTGAAAAAATACCAAAATTAAAAAAAAAAATTATCTGAAACGGATATTGAATGAAAATATATGAAACTCCAAAGTTTTCATCAAATTTTAGTACAGAACATCAAAATTGCATCAAAAAAGTATCGTTTTGACCAAAAATCAAGTTTTCATGAAAAATCATCTTTTTGGCGAAAAATCAAATTTTCATGATTGTTTCGTAAAAGCATCGAAACACCATCGATTCTGCATCGAAAAAATATCGTTTTGGCCAAAAATCAAGTTTCATGATTGGATCGCAAGAGCATCAAAACAAAATTGATTTTACATCGAAAAAGAAGCGTTTTTCCCAAAAATCAAGTTTTCATGATTGCATCGCACAGGCACCATCGATGCTCTTGCGATGCAATCATGAAGCTTGATTTTTAGCCAAAACAATGCTTTTTCATTGCAAAATCAATACAATCTCGATGCAAAATCGATGTTTTTACGATGCAATCATGAAAATTTGATTTTTTTTTTCCAAAATAATGCTTTTTCGATGAAATATTGATCGTGTTTTGATGCAAAATTGATGGTGTTTCGATGTTTTCGCGATGCAATCATGAAAACTTAATTTTTGGACAAAACGATGTTTTTTTATGCAAAATCGATGGTGTTTCGATGTTTTTGCGATGCAATCATGAAAACTTGATTTTTGGTCAAAATGATGGTTTTTCGATGCAATTTCAAAAACTTTGGAGGCTCATATCTTTTCACTCAAATATCTGCTTGAGACGATTTTCTTTTTTTTAATTTTGGTATTTTTGCATGATCTACAAGATTAGAATGAGAGAGAGAGTGAGAGTGTGAGAGACATTAGAGAGAGAGAGAGAGAGAGAGAGAGAGAGAGAGAGGGAGGGAGAGAGAGAGAGAGTGTGTTTGAATGTCAGGGGTATTTTTGTCCAAAAAATTGAAACTGTCATAAAATTGAGATAGTAACTTATGTTGGCATTTTAAAAAATTTCACTATATTATAGGACATATACATTGAAATTTCCCTTTTAAATTAGTTTTTTTTTTTTTTTTTGCTGTAAGTTATTACACAATACCTACAAATTTTAATATTTAAATTTCATTAATTGAGTTAGTTATGTTATATATATGAGAGTGACTACAACACATCCACTTTTTTGACAACATCGGTGCACTATTTTTCTATTTTCGGCACCTGCATAGATATAATCTCAATTTTTTTATATGATAGTATACATTGTAGTTATTTAGAACATCCTGAAAATTTTCAAGAAATTCTGAATAATTTAGAACATAATTATATCTTGCCCTATAAAATTTGCAAGTTAGTCCTTTATCGATTTATCTTGTCAACAACATCCATACCCTAGACAATGTTGTATAGAGGTGACTTGGGGATCATGGACATATAATATTAAACTCCAATAAACAAGATTATTAATTAAACTCTTTAATTAAATAATTTTATTTATTAATTCTATTATTACTCCACTATAACTATGGAATTTCACGCTTAGTACTTATATAATTATATTTACAAAATTATTTTGTGTAGTCTATTGATATAATTACTTCATGTAGTTTTGTCCTCCAATTATTGGTTTGTAAATTAGTGCTGGTCAAAATTACTATTATACCCTTCTAATGACCCCTCGTTCCTTGAGTACCATTAACTCACTAGTGAACAGTTAATTTATAACCATATTATAAATTTGAGCTCAATAACTATTTAGTTGCAAAACTAACCCTTAAGGGAACCAATATTTGATCCATGGAAAGTTTGGATCCAAATATTGTAAGATCATGTTCTTAGCCATTCATGTTATTGAATCTTCAAAACAAAAGTCACTAGCCTCATTACATTAAGAGTTCATGACTACTCAGAATTTAGACTAATCTACATATGATCATCATGTTGATATGAATTAAATATTTATAACAAATGACATGTTTATAAAGAAATTAATTCACATCAATCTTGTCATATATAATATAATTATACAAAGTACATTTACTAAGATGTCTATCTACATCAGTGATCCAGATCTAGATCACATGTATATCAAAAATACTTAGCGAATTATACTACAACTGTTGATTAAATATTCCACACTTGAATATGTTGCTGACTATTTTATTCATTATCGATGATCTTAATCCTCTCGTAATCATACAAGATTATAATCTCATTAATAAATATGAAATTTTCTAATATTTGTATTAATTATTCAAACAATCATCTAGATATTCAATTATAAGAAAAATGTATTTTTATTAACTTCCAGTAAATAAAATGTCTTTACAGATGCTTTTAGGACATAAACCCTAACACTAACATGGCAAAAAGGAAATATAGTTCTAGGTATGGATGTTATAGATGAGTTTAAAATCTTATTAATAAAACATTGTAGAGGTTTAGAAATAGCTGCCTTTACTCGTTGGTCGGTCGAGAAGATGACAACTCCAAATCCAACTATATTAGTAGAGACATATTTTACAACATCCATAAAAAAATGTGAGGAAATTTGTTCTTTATCTTCTTTATTTGAAGTGTCTCCTTTTAGGAGATGATTTCGGAGTTCATGCACATCTTATAGAGTCACAATAATAAGAAAACCACTCTATCACTTGTTATGATTTTCTTGCCTGTTGTTCATGAATTTTCTTATTTCTCTTAAACCACACGACCTAAGCAATAATTAGCATCTTCTCAAAAGATTCTTTTTATAGAATTTCATAAACATATTGTTTGACCCAAACTTGAACATGATGATGTGGCATATAAAAAGGACAAGTGGTAGTAAAAAGTATTAAGATTTTGTGTGTTGGTCGAATGCATTCAATCAACATAAAGGAAGCTATCCACCTTAAAAGGATTGAAGCTTGTTACACAAAGGTTTCTGGTCGAATAGAAGAGACTGATTGATGGCACACTGACCTCATGAAGTTGCTCGAAGGATGATCCATTCAACTAGAATGATCCGAATTTTAAGGGATATTTATGTAACCAATATTTAAATGTTTTTTTTTTTTTTGCATTCTTTTGATAAGTAATCAATTGTAACAAACTCACACCACACGTGTAGGGCCTAGTTTATGCTTGTAGGGTTCATGGCCCACTAAGAGACTCAATAAATAGAGATCTCTCACAGTCATTATTCTCTCATGTGCATTTTACATACAAAATCCCTATTAAATTGTATTATCTCTCAGGCTTGACAAACTCAGTTGAATCTGGTTCTTTTTTTTCTTGAATCTGAGACATTTTTTATTAATAAAAATGCAAGTGGATGCAGGTCATTACCAGCTCTTGGGGCCGAACCACTATAGATTCTTTTGTGTCGTTTACTTGAATTCGGCTCTTACATTCATAATTATCATTTAATTTGACTCAGAGTCATTGACCAAAACGTTAATCAACACATATAATAGCACATCCTTAAATGAGATGAAAAGTCAAGACATTCCCATATGTTTAGGAAACAGACACCAATTAAAATATTCATACCCCAATTTATGGAATACCAACCGTTAGGAGTTATATGGACATTCACTAATTAAAATATTTATGACTACAGTTCCTGAATTTTTAATTTTTTAAACAATCAAGTCATTTTACTTGGAAAAAAATTAATAAAAAGTTGAGTTTATTTATTTTTATATAAAATAAATAAATAAATGATAACACATAATGAACATGTAATTTTTTCATTTAAAAAACAATTTTTTTTTATTATATAAAGGACTTAATTATTAAAATAGAGTTTTAAGAACCAAATCGTCACAGAAGATTTAGTTTAGGACCAACGAACCAAATATTAAATATTAAAAGAGTATATGTATTATTTTGATCTTTAAGTTTTAGCTAAATATCAAATTTGATTTTTATAAAAAAAAATTGTAGTGATAACTATCTATTTCAACCTGATTTCAACACATCAAAATTAAATTTCAGCCTGATTTTAGTTAAGTTTTTCTAAATAAGACTACATTACTCTTATTTTATTATTAATAATATAACTTTAATTAATTTATTAATAATTAAATAATGATATTTAAAAAAACCAAAATAAGTTAGAAGATTAATTTATCTAATATTTATCTAAAATATAAAAGTATATAATAATATATATTAGAAAATATAGTCATTTTCAAATCGTAATTTAGTTATTCTAAATCTATTATTTTATTTAAAGTGTTATAGTTTGTCCGTTTTCACATAATCATATGGGACAAGATAAAATTTGGTGAGCCCACTTAATTGAATGTTTTTCTTTTCTTTCACTCATACTTCTAATCAAATGATTAATTTTTTTTACTTTATATGTACAAGATTGGTGGCTCACTAAATTCATTTTTCTTCACCTCCATTTTTCTACCAAAAAAAAAATCGATTAAATATGACTCATTAGATCCAATATTTTAAATATATATTTTAATTGTTAAATATTTGTATATTATAATTTTTCTACCCCAAGCTGCACCTTGTGTGGTCCGATGATTTTGCAGCTTCCTACCCCAAGGTGGCCTTCTCAACCCTTGGTATGTCAAGGGTTGGCCTAATGGTGTACCGGGATCCTTTTTGCTAAAAAGTAGACGAGTTTATTCATTAACTGTGTTTCAAATTATAACCTGCACTTAGCCAGTTAGAAATGTGAATTTCTAGGCTATTGGTATGATTATTTCAATATGCATTTTTGTGTTTCAATTCATGACAATATATATACTTTTTAAAAACTCAAAAGATGTTCTTACAAACCGAGGTTCTGCTTCTAAACATAGAAGCACTGGTGTGTGAATTATGGTTTAAGGGAAGAGGCTTATATATATATATTCTTAAATTTTTGTGTTTTAACGGTTTATTTGTTAACTTTAACCGACTATATTTTTTTAAATTAATTTAAAAATAAATATTTATCAATTATATTAATATAAATTCAAATTCAAATGTTATAAAATATTATTATGAATATGTAATCCTATTTTTGTTACTAATTATATTAACATGAATTCAAATATTATTATTATAATATTTAATACAAAACTATATATTTAATACTTATATTAATATAAAATTAAATATTATAAAATATCATTATAATAATATATAATACATAATTTTAATTTTTATTAAAAAAATTATCATTAATGTTTAAAAATGTTCTCATATTATATTTATATATTTACAAAATTATAAACAATGATTTGGTTTAATTTTTCATTCAATATGTTTATGTATAATATTGTTTATATGACAATGATACAAATTTAATAAATATAACTAATAAATTCTATAAATAAAACTAAACAAATGTACATTGTACGTTGTATGTTGTTTGCATCTTATATACATATATATATAATATAACGCCAAAATTCTTAGAGCGTTACGTGTGTGATTTTCATAAAATTAAAGATAAGATGTGACATTTCAAATAAATAAAATAAAACCTATCAACTAATCAAACTAATAGTCTTTAAAAAAAACAAAATAGATTTATGAATCTCATAGTTTAAGAAAAATAAAATAATTTAACTAAAATATCACAATAATTATGTTTTTTTTTTTTAAAAAAAATAAGAATCTCATATAAATATTTTTCATAAAACCATAGGAAAGTCATTTGGTCCAACCCCTAAGGTCATTAAATTTCATCATATACATCTTCCACCAAAACTCTACAAATTATTGATGTAAAACTACTTCCTCGTCTTTATTTGCAACACAGAGCACCTATGAGCTAATGCCTGGTAAAATGAGTTGTGAAAGACACAAGCCCAAACCCAAAGTCGCAATGTCGTATTACGTACATAATAATATAATATTAACAATTCATATAACCACATATCATAACATGGACATAAACACATAATACCCATTTAGCAAACAAAATTTCACCTTTTTTGTTGGCACACTATGTTAGAAATAATATAGCGGAGAAGAACGAAATATATATTAATATATATTTAATTGAAGAACAGAAATGAAAAAATTACAATAAAAAGAATAAACCTAAGCTGAGACATGCGAAACGCTTTCCTTAAAGCAGATTTGCCCCATCTACCTGAACGGTGCTAGATGATTCGTGAGCAACAACTTCCCAGGATACAACACCTATCAAGCAAGACGAATGCACCACTGCGTCTGCTTAGGCGAACTCGAAATAAACCTTCCCTCTATCACCAGAAAATACTACAAAGACTGAAGAGAAAAAAAAAACTAAGTGTGTGATACCCTGTATCTGTGTGTCCTAGAATGAGAGAAGAAGCCTCCTTTTATAGGCTTCATGGAGAGTTGAAAAATGTGTGAATCAAGTGCATTAATGCCCAAATATCCAACAAATCTAGTATCTTAATATCTGAAACTTAATCAGAATTAATTACCCTTATTCTGGTAATATCAATAGTTACCCAAAGTGATTTTCTGATAATCAATCAGAATTAATCACACTTATTCTAGTAATATGAGTTGTTACCTAAAGTGATTTTCTGACAGTCAATCTGAATTAATTACACAATATTCTGATATCTCAATTTTGACCAAAGTGATTTGCCAAAATCAATCAGAATAAATCACATAATATTCAGATAATATCATCTTTAATCAAAGTGATTTGCTGAATCATTACCATTTCAGGCATCAATTTCTTATTCACTCAATTTTTTCCAACAATCCCCCACATGAATGAAATTGATCAACATTAAGAAACAAAGACTTGACACGACTCAACACAACAAGGTGATAGAGTTCTCTAATTGATACCTGCATAGGATAGGTGGGTGTTAGTCTTTGAACCTTCCCTTGTGAGAATATATTTACTTCACTAACTGATCAGTAGATGCGATGTCTTTGAACTGTTCTGTCATTTGTGTAAATGATGATATATCTCACACAAATATATTTTCGGCATAGTTTTGGTTCTCCTGTTTATGTTCATTTTGGCCGTGAACATCTGCCTGGTTCTATGAGAGCTTTTAGAGAATTGAGCCCCCATAATTCTCCTTCGAAGCGGCCCCACTTCTCTCTCACATAGGTGACCTTTTATCTAAGAGCAATCCTGCATTACTCTACTCGGACTTTCGATGAGTAAGGGTCATTAAAAGCTTGAGCTTAACCTCTTTTACAATGGGCATCACCGTTTCAGCATTGGAATGGGTAGGGGTAATCCCCCACAGTGATCCTACTCGGTCTCAATAACTAGGTTGTCCCATTGAACCTAGATCTTGGGATCTCCAGTCAACTAGGTTGGGTTCCTTTATATCGACCTTAATTTCCTTTGGGCTAAAGTCCTATTCCTTGTGATGTCTTCTCAACTTGATCTCTGTTTGACCCTTTGGTTAGCGGATCCGCAATGTTATCTTTTGATTTCACATAATCAATCGAGATAACTCCAGTTGAGATCAGTTTTCTAACGGTATTATGTCGTCGACGTATGTGTCTAGACTTACCGTTATACAAAACAATTTGTGCCCGACCAATTGTTGCTTAGTTATCACAATATATACATATTGCAGGCACATGTTTAGGCCATTCTGGAATATTCTCCAAGAAATTACGCAGCCATTCTGCTTCTTCACTACATTTATCCAGAGCTACAAACTCGGATTCCATCGTGGATATAGTGATTACAGTTTGTTTCGATGATTTCCATGAAACAATTGCGCCACCTAGAGTGAACACATATCCACTAGTACCTTTCGAATCTTGGATGTCATATATCTAGCTTGCGTCAGTATATCCTTCAAGAATAGCTGGTTCTCTGGTATAGTTCAACCCATAGTTTTGAGTATACCGCAGGTACCTAAGTACTCTTGTAATTTCTTTCCAGTGTTCAATACCTAGATTACTCATGAATCGACTTAAAGTACTTACAGTGTAAGCAATATCTGGTCTTGTACAACTCATCAAGTACATTAGACTACCTATCACTCTAGCATACTCTGCTTGAGAGACACTGTCGCCTTTATTCTTGGACAGATGATGACTTATGTCAATAGGTGTTCTGGACACACCAGAATCATTTTTACCAAATTTTTCAATAATCTTGTCCACATAGTGTGACTGACTCAAACTAAATCCAACTGGCGTCCTTGTAATCTTTATTCCTAGAATTACATCAGCCAGTCTCATGTCCTTCATGTCAAACCTTGAGTTCAACATACCTTTGGTAGATTTTACCATTCGTTGGTTGCTTCCGACAATGAGTATATCATCTACATACAAACAAAGAATAATATATCCATCATTTGTATTTTTGATATAAACACATGTATCACACTCATTGATTTTGAAGCCACTGGTCATCATGACACTGTCAAATTTTTCATGTCATTGTTTTGGAGCTTGCTTAAGTCCATATAAGGATTTTACCAATTTGCACACTTTCCTTTCTTTTCCTGAAGCTACAAAACCCTTGGGTTGTTCCATATAGATTTCTTCATCAAGATCCCAATTTAGAAAGGTAGTTTTACGTCCATTTAGTGGACTTCAAGATTTCGCAATGCGACAATTGCCAAAATCATCCTAATGGAATTTATTCTTGTCACAAGAGAATACGTGTCAAAGTAGGAATGGCCTTCTTTTTGTTTGTAACCTTTTATTACAATCCTAGCCTTATACTTATCAACTGTTCCATCTGTTTTCATTTTCCGTTTGAAAATCCACTTGGACCCTATCCTGGAGGGAGGTCAACAAGTTCCCAAGTGTGATTTTGCATGATGGAATCAATTTCGCTTCTTATGGCTTCCTTCCATAAAGGAACCTCAGTAGAGCTCACAGCTTCTTCATATGTACAAGGTTCTGCCTCTACCATATAAGTTAGAAAATCTAGTCCAAAAGAATTTTCTATCCTTGCCCTTTTGCTTCATCTTGGCTCTACTTGGACTTCTTCACTCTCCTCTTCTATTTCTTGCTCATGGATATTCTCATCCATGGTCTCAAATGTTCGTTTAGAAGAGCTTGGTTCATCCCCATCAGGTTTACAAGGAAATATATGTTCAAAGAACAATGCATTTTGGGATTCCATTATCGTATTCTTGTGGATGTTAGGGTTTTTAGACTCGTGTACAAGGAATCGATATGCGTTGCTATTTTGCGCATAGCCAATGAAAATATAGTCAACTGTTTTAGGACCTATTTTCATCTTCTTTGGCAATGGTACTACAACCTTTGAAAGACACCCCCACACTTTTAAGTACTTGCAAGAAGGTAGCCTACCTTTCCAAAGTTCATAGGGCGTCTTTTGTTCTTTCTTTATGGGAATCTTATTTAAAAGATAGTTAGCCGAAAAAATGGCTTCACCCCACATGTTATGTGGCAATCCATAACTTATTAAAATAGCATTCATCATGTCCTTTAGAGTGCGATTTTTCCATTTTGCTACTCCATTGGATTGAGGAGAATAAGGTGGTGTGACCTCATGAATAATTTTGTGTTGTGCACAGAATTCACCAAAAGGTTGTACGTATTCACCACCACGGTCACTTCTTATCATCTTAATTTTCTTATTAAGTTGATTTTCAACCTCTTGCTTATAGAGAGTAAATTTCGCTATAGCTTCATCCTTTCTTTTTAGCAAATATACATAACAATACTTTGTACTATTATCAATGAAAGTAATAAAGTACTTGTTACCTCCTCTTGTTTGAGCAAACTTTAAATGAAAAATGTCACTGTGAATTAAATCAAGTGGTTCAGTGTTTCTTTCAACCATTTGGAACGATGACCTGGTTAGTTTTGCCTCTACACGAGTTTCACACTTATGTTTGGAATCAATATTAAACGTGGGTATGTGATTCAAGTTAATCAGTCTACACAAAGTATCATAATTAACATGACCTAGTCTACCATGCCATAAATTTGAAGACTCAAGCAAGTAAACGGAAGAAGAAGTAGTATTATTATTATTAATAGTCTTTGGCTTAACAGCCATTATATTCATCTTCCACATTCCCTCTTTCACATAACCCTTTCCAATAGGAACACCAGCTTTAGTCAGTACAATTTTATGGGACTCAAAAACCATCTTGAACCTGTGTGCTCAGCAGCGTTCCAGAGATCAGATGCTTGTGAATGTTAGGCATATACAACACATTATGTAGCTTGACACTCTTTCCAGACGTCATCTTCAAGTACACAGTACCCTGCCCCTTTATCTCAGAGGTTGCTGAGTTGCCCATGTAGATCTTATCCCCATTTTCCACCAAAGTAAGGTCGGAGAAGGCAGACTTGTTCGCACAGACATGACGAGTAGCTCCAGTATCGAGCCACCATTCCTTTGGATTAGCATCCACCAAGTTTATTTCAGAGACCACAACACATAGGTCTAGGTCAGTGATCTCTTGGGGCATGGCTTCCACAACATTAGCCTCATTTCCTTTCTTTTTTGGTAGTCTACATCCTGACGATTTATGTCCCTTCTTATTGCAGTTAATGCACTTCTCTTGGAATTTTGGCTTCTTTGAAACTCCACCTTTTGGTCCTAATTTGGACCATGGCTTGGCCTTAGGATTCTTCCCCTTGGATCCTTTGTCATGATCCACCATATTAGCATTGGCAGAATTGGGATTTGAGGATCGTTTCTCAGCACTTTTGTTATCCTCTTCAATGCGAAGTTTGAGAATGAGATCTTCAACACTCATTTCCTTTTGCTTGTGCTTCAGATAATTTTTGAAGTCTAGCCATGCAGGGGGTAGCTTCTCTATAATAGCGGCTACTTGTAAAGACTCACTCAAGTCCATTCCTTCATAATGTATTCCATGGATAATCAACTGAAGATCTTGCACTTGGCTTATCACATTTTGGGAATCGACCATCTTGAAGTTCAAGAATTGGCCAACCAAGAATTTCTTGGCTCCAGCATCTTCGGCTTTGTACTTGTGGTCCAAAGACTCCCACAATTCCTGAGCTGTTTTCTTCACACTGTACACACTATACAGAGAGTTAGACAAGCCATTCAGAATGTAATTCCTACAAAATAATTCAGCATGCTTTCATGCCTCAACTGCATGTTGAGTTTGCACATCAACTTCGTCCTCTCCAACAGTGGGAGAATCCTCTTTCAAGAATCTCACAAGATTCAATGTTGTTAAGTAGAATAGTATTTTCTGTTGCCAAATCTTAAAATTCACACCAGTGAATTTTTCTAGTTTCTCATTATGGTTCACAAGAACCATTGGAACTGAAACTTGCATAGGCTAGTCCCTTGAGGATTGCTTCTTTGTGATCGAAGCCGAAGTTCGGGGAGATCCACCAGTGCTTTCAGTAGGAATAACATCCATGTTTTCAGCCATATCTGAACGATTACATAATATTTGGAGAAATAAGTACATATAAATTTATGTCGTAAAACAATATAAATTTGCATATGGAAAGTATATATCCATTAACCATAATATGCATATATATACTAGCATTTAAATACATTGATATGACAATTTAAAAACCAACTTACAAATATATATATATATATACATATATTTAGAAAAAATTAAAACATGCATTATCAGCATAGTAATTAAAAAAAAATGTACATTATAAATAGATTAATTTATAATGAAATATTATGCTTATCAATTTTGTAATATATGGATATATCATCTATTAATCTATTAATTTATCATACATATATTGACATATATATATATATGATTATGCATATATATTATTACCATCATATATCTGCTTAAATGATCTTAAATGATTTTTTCCATATATAAGCATATTATATATATAGGTATGCACATGTAGAATATATATATTTATATGAATATAAATATACATGAATCATGTGAGAGAAACAAATAGCATAAATATTGATCTATATAATTGTCAAGCTAATGATATATTCTACACATAAATATTTAAATATATTTAATGGCAAAATTGATTAAGGTAAAAGACATACTATATATGCAAAATATGTGACATACATATATTTCATGCATATAATAAGAAATTGGTACCGAAAAATAAATACAATAACATACAACTATGCATATATATATATATGGAAAATTTCTCAATGGTTACTACCCATAGATAGTTACTAACAATTATGATGATGTGGCAACATAGTGACTTGGTATAGCAAGTCACCAATAGGTAAACATTTTTTTCTACATTAATTTCGTATTTAGATTTTTTTTTTGCCATAATTAATGTTGTTTCCAACCAATGAGAGACACTAGCTATATTTAGAAATTGACATGCATTTGAAAAATGAAAATTTTACAATATTATATTTTCATAATAAATACACGTTTTTCATCAGGTAACTCTTCCAAAAATTTGAAAAAATCAAAATTTATTTTTAGAAATATTAATTAACAACTACAAATATGGAGCATTAATCTTAATCCAATGGTTAATATTAAAATAACCATCCATGGGTAGTAACCATTAAGAGTGCACTTATATATATATATTATATTTATATATATTATATTTATATATAATATGCATTCCACTTAAATGATAAAGGAACAAAGAATAGGCCTATACTCATATACAATTAAATAACTAAATATAAAAATTGGAACTAAAAGAACGTTGGGAAAAAAAAAACTAACGTAACAGAAGGAAAATTGTACCAAAAAAAATTTAATTAGTGCACATATAACATATATGAGTAAAATTTATTGGCACCGATTAAACTACAAAAGCTAGAATTAAAAGAAAAATTCTAAAATTTTCTTCCGTCCTTCAACCTGTTCGTCTTCTCAAAAGGAGTCGAAATATGCTTTAAGATTGTTAGAAATAATATAGCGGAGAAGAACGAAATATATATTAATATATATTTAATTGAAGAACAGAAAAGAAAAAATTACAATAAAAAGAATAAACATAAGCTGAGGCACGCGAAACGCTTTCCTTAAAGCAGATTTGCCCCCTCTACCTGAATGGTGCTAGAGAATTCGTGAGCAACCACTTCCCAGGATACAACAACTATCAAGTAGGACGAATGCACCACTGCGTCTGCTTAGGCGAACTCGAAATAAACCTTCCATATATCACCAGAAAATACTACACAAACTGAAGAGAAAAAAAAAACTAAGTGTGTGATACTCTGTATCTGTGTGTCCTAGAATGAGAGGAGAAGTCTCCTTTTATAGGCTTCATGGAGAGTTGAAAAATGTGTGAATCAAGTGCATTAATGCCAAAATATCCAACAAATCTAGTATCTTAATATCTAAAAATCAATCAGAATTAATTACCCTTATTTTGGTAATATCAGCAGTTACCCAAAGTGATTTTCTGATAATCAATCAGAATTAATCACACTTATTCTGGTAATATCAGTTGTTACCCAAAATGATTTTCTGACAGTCAATCATAATTAATTACACAATATTATGATATCTCAATTTTGACCAAAGTGATTTGCCAAAATCAATCAGAATAAATCACACAATATTAAGATAATATCATCTTTAATCAAAGTGATTTGCTGAATCATTACCATTTTAGGCATCAATTTCTCATTCATTCAATTTTTTCCAACACACTAACCTTATGACAGCCCATTGGTGTATCCACACACACAAGTTAACGTAAGCATGCAATATACATAACAACATAACATAATATGACGAAATCCAATCATATACACAACATAAGAAAATTCAAAAAAATTAACCATTGCACGTCAAGCATACACCCTATGTGCAAGTGTTGTCTCTTCTTACCTCAAGTCCAACAGTGACAAAAAACATGTTTCTTCAAGTTTCCTTATCGAGCCCTAAACCAACAACATACAAACATATACGTTTAGAGACTTATAACTCAAACCAAGTGTTATGCAATCAATCCTACTCCTTCTAAGACCCAATCAACCTAAGAGTGTCGTTAAGAAAGTCATAAAACCACCAAACAAAAAAAATCATAAACCAAAACCTCAAAGCAAAACAAACAAATTGAGACTTTTTCCATTTCGAGGTGAGTAGCGCAGTTGCGCTAACCTATGGGTGTTATATTATTTTATAATATAGTGTAATATTATATTATTTTATAATATAATGTTTTAGATTAAATAAATGTGACATAGAGTGTCATATATTGTAACATATAATAGAGAGTTACATTATTTGGCTATATGTGAAATATCCAAACATGTAACATATTTGGTGTTACAAATTCATCACAAATTTGTAACTCCTAAATATCACCCATTATTGTGTAGATTTGTTGTTACACAATATTGAGATGAATTTCTTAAAGCCATATGAGAAATGGCTGATAGAGATGTGATTTTAACTCTCATATTGTGTATGGAAGTTACAAAATCAAGTGGGAATAAATTGGAACATTTTGGAAAAAACTAAAAAATTTGGTTGTTGAAAATGACCAAGGGCCGCGGCGCTTGGCCCTTGAAACAAGCGCTGCGACCCTAGTTGCTGACAGCTTCATACAAATTCAGTTTTTATCCAATTTTGAACGTTTCCAACAGCCAAGTAACTCCCAAATCTCTATTTTAATTCCATAAAACATCCAATTAATCATTGGTAACATCCATGGGGGTTGGTGGAATTTGAAATTCAAAGGGTGTCTCAAAACTCTATAAATAGGAGCCTAATGCTCATTTGTAAGACACAACATTTCTATCCATTAGAGCACTTGGCTAGAAACACCTTGAGGCTTGATTATTCCAGAAAGCATTTCCAATATCTGTGAGAGATCCCTTAGTGCTTGAGTTAGGGGGAAATAAGCTTTTGGACAAAGGTTTCAAACCTTGTTCAAGTTGGTGATCCCCAACACTCTTCACTTTGGTTGTGTGAGTGAGAGTTCTTAGTTCATTGTTCTTATTCTTGTTCTTTTATTCTATTGCTTTTCATTTCTTCTATTATTCTATATTTACTCTTTTATATGTATATTTTGTTTTAGAGTTGTAATCTCATCTATATATTTCATTCTACTACTTCTAGTTTATTTGTATCTTTTTGTCTTAGAGTTGTATCTTCTATTTCTATCATCTTCTAACTCTTTCTCTATATTTACATGTAATTTTTGTCATAGAGTTGTAACACTTTTTAATCAATAATATTTATTTTTAATATTTAGTTTAGAGTTGTAATTATCTTACCTATTTCCATTGAGGCAAATACATATTTTCCTAACAATGGGCACAATCACACTCGACGCCATTCCCAGAATCACAGGTGGGATTTCTCCTTCGTGTTGTCATTTTTCAATTAACCCAAACCTCCATAAATCCACATTTAATCATAGTTTCAACCTTATATCAACCACATAACATTCCTAGTATGATCTAAAAATCAAAACGCAATAAAAAAATACATCCATACAATCATTATGGCTCATGCATGGTTAGGATTCAACAACACTAACTTTATCTTCCACCTTAAGCTATTCAAACCTTATTCAAGCTAGACCTTTAATCAATGTTATATTAATTCCTAGGATGTCTCTTATCATCATATAATAGTAATATAGATCCTTGCATGCATATTTATCAATTAATATTAACCTAACATCCCTCCTAACCTTTTTTACCATTAACATGCAACAAAACTTCAAGAACTCTTAACATGCCATCGATGTAAACTCAAGAACATAATAAAATCTTAGCCACGAAATCCTTCTTTCAATCACGTCTCAAACAAGTTCCCAAAGATTGAAGTTTGTTAGAAGAGTTACTTCTTTTTCTCCTTTAGCATTTCAAAGCGTAGGCTAGTGCAAGTGTGTGAGAGGAAGAGAGTAAGAAATAGTGGGAAAGAGAGGTATAGAGATAGAATTATGAGATCTAACCCTAATCCTAGTCTTTCACTTTCTATTTATAGTGACTCACTTAAACTTATTTACCATTTTATCCTGAATCCTAGCTCATCTATCCTAATACTATGCTCTTATTAGTTATTAGTAATTTGCTCTTAAACTACTAATTTTCATAACTTTAAATTAATTAAATCCCCACATAATTAATTAATTCCATTATTCCTTATTTTTCTACAATTCTTGATAATTTCATTAACTAACTTTCGTAACCTTACTACTTGAAGGAAACCATGATTTGTCGCTTCATATAATTCTGAGCACCCTCAGTATTTTCTCATCATATAGCATTACTCAAGTTATAGTATCACATAAACATACTTAAAAATAAACACATTACACATAATTTTACAAAATTACAAAAATACTCTCCAAAAGTACCAAATTACCAAAATATCATTCTTTAAAAAAAATGGATATTACATATAGTGCCTAGGTCATTAGGAGAAGAGCAAACTCTAGCTCTTCTCCTCTTATGAACTTGTGCAGATAGCATAAGGTCATGGGTCTTGTGTTGTTCCAATAATTTCAATTTATATAAGGTATTTATACACTATACATTATTCGTATAATTAATTTTCAACAATTTTAATTCATTGAAGAATATCAACATATTTTTCTTTCTCAATTTTATTATTTCATAAATAATAGCGTAACTGTAAAATTACTATTTCTCAAATAATAATGATGAAATAATAATTTATTATTTATATTAATCATTTTCATACCAAATACCTCATTTACGTTAACAAGTTAGCTTGAAGACAATATGGACCCGCGTGTTTCTTAGCTCCAATAAATTAATAATCTCAGTAACTTTTAGCATAATAAATTAATTTATTAACTATGATTACTTCACTGTAAATTCATAGTTGCACTCTCAAAACTGCAGTCTTATTTTTTTATAAGTTATAACTCATCAAGTCGTCAATTGACGTAGTTGTTGTACCTATATTCTGCAAAACTCAAATGAGAAAACCTTTCAGCATATAACAAGTGAATGACCACAACTCAATATAGGAAGAGGTGTTCAAGCTTGAGCATAATAATGAAGTCACACATGGAATATCGTTATAACTCGCACGAGCAAATGCAGCTTAGCAAGCGAAGAGGAGTTAAGGCGACAAATTTGGATTAATTAAGTTTAAAATTTCTAGTTATTGGCCAAATTATTTAAAATGTTAACTATTTATTAGCATCTTATGACTAGTGATTTGGTTACTTGACTTTGAATATTTGTTAGATAAATTAGGTAACAAAATCCATGTTTTGAAGGAGTGTGTACAAGACTTGTCATCCTATCATGGAAACCGTGGTAGTGAAGGGGGTTGCAGAAAAGGTGTAAAAATCCTCTAATAAAGGTAAGTATTTTTTTTTTTTTTGGGAATGAAGGACTATAAATTGATTGCTTTTTTATAAGAGGTTACCTTACTCCACAAGGCAACACCCATACAAAAAAACTTGATTAGTTAATATATTAAAACATAATTGACTTAAACACAACAAGACTCCTTACATTTGTTGCAAAGTATTGATTCTTCTAACTTTAGTGAGCTCTTCTTATCTTTGCTGAAATTATATTTTTTCAGATTACCAACTGAACTTAACAAACAATTTAATTAATGCGAAATAGTTATAAAAATGTATATCAGACAGGTATTATGATGTATCACGATAGATTGTTGATGAATCAGAATATACGAACCAAAAGCAAACAAACTTAAAGTAAAGTGACATAAGAAGTTCTTTACGTGGTTCAGAAAATCTAGTCCACATGGTCACGCCCAGAGATAAAATCAATTGGTAAACTCACAAGAATACAATAAGAAATTGACTTATACAAGATTATACTCCCTCTAAATCCTTATCGCAACCTTGAAGTATTCAACTTTAGTAATCTGATTTTGATAAACACCAAGAGCACGAAATCCCTTTTGATCTTGATGAGTGCTCCCTTCCTACTGAAGTGAGACTTATGGAAATCTTCTCCCGAAGATTATATGTCAGATTCACAAGATTTATGACATGTTTAAGAATAAACAACACAAAGCCAAGCAAACAAACAAAGAGACAGTTGAACAAATTAAGACTACTCTTTACATAAAAAAAAAAGTCTTCAATATATGAAATATTAGAATGTGGAAGAGTCAAGATTAGCTATTGCTTAGGTTGATATTTATAGAATTTAAGAAGCCCTAAGGCAAGCCAATCTCATTTTTTATCTCAACAAGATTAAATTAGAGAGTTTCTAAAAAATAACTCTCAATTACATTCACTGCAGAGAAATCCGGATGTAACAGAAGATCATTCTATATCATAAAAATTGAACAAATGTAACAACACCCTATACTACTATCCTTTCAAACGATGACTACTTGGTAATTAGTAAGAAAAATGCCATAATTATGAAAAAAGTCCAATGGGGCCTTAACAAAATGTGCAATATGGGCCCATCTATTTAAATATAAAAGTGCAATGTCTTTTATGCAAATTTAAAAAGAAAAAAAATTAAAGTATTACTATAATCGCAAGAAAAACATAGATAAAATTCATTAAAATGTTCTTGGTGCTAACTAGCTCAAGTTCCATCCATCAAAGCCCCACGACATACATACTTAGACCCAGGAATGCCTCACATCACCATGGATGCCAATAAGAAACCCTATTGTCTAACTGAAAGGGGGAAAAGTGAAGGGGATGAGCTAAAAACCCAGTAAGGAAGTACAAACAAGAAACAATAGTTCGCATAAGCACAATACAAAACTATTCTCATCATACATGAGCTTACAACATATCATATTCATAATCATATCATCATCATAGCATAATCATAGACTTTATCTTGATATTTCACCATAACAAATAAATTAAACAAGTTCTATGAGGCAACCAGTAAAGCATAAACTAGTAAATCCTCCTCTGTGAGGTATTCATGAGCTCTAGTCCTAGAATAATCTCGGTGGGTTTGCCCTATGAGTTACGTCATACCTTAGTAACTCCTTTGTTGTGTCGCGTTCAACATGCTAACAACCTCTGCTTTTCATACTGTTGATGTCGTTTTTCGTCAACTTAAAAAGGAGAGCAATTAAACAAGAATATATCAGAGGAAATGAAATAAGAAGATGACAACATGATCTTTTTATGTGGTTCAGCAGTTAAAAATCTGCCTAGTCCACGAGTCTATATTATTAGTTCTTTGGAGTTTCTTGGAAACTTTCAGAGAATAGTTGCCCAAAGTTTTTTCTCCTTTTCTCAATCTTCTGCCCCTTACAAATGGAGTTTCCTTCTCTATTTATAGATAAGGTTTCAGAATTCTTTCCCACATATTTCGAGAAGATATTCTGTGAATCAAATGATATAATGCCACTTAATGCATTATCTTTTACGTGCATGATAATATCCCTAAGAATGTGGGATTGGATAACTAATTACATCATATCCCTTAAACATAGGGATTTTACAACAATAAATACATTCACACATAACCGACTAGCTTAGATATTGGGTTTATTACACCCTCGTGATTATTTTTCAATCACGAGTTCATCATTCTTGCTTCGCCTTTGCTCCCAACAAGTTAACGATGGAGTCATCATATTCGAGCTTATGCCTCTCGAGCTCGGATCATCTTGTCTAAGGGCAAGAGATACATCAGGAAATATATACAAGTGTTGTACTCTTTGATGTTGCGAGCTTACATCATAAGCTCGAAGCATCTTTGAGGCTACATACTGCACGAGCTCACGAGATCATTATTTACAGCGAAACTTTATGACTGGAGGATCATATGAGGACTATGCATATTTCGAGCTTACACCTAACAAGCCTAGATTTTGAGATCATCATTCCTCATGCTCGAAATCTGGGTGTAACATTTTCCCCCCTCAAAAGTATCAGTTTGAATCCTATGAGAAGGAAACTTTTGAACTGCCTTCCTTGGACACTGTACCGTCTAATGTACTCAAGAGTGGACACGCATCAGCCAAGGGTTGCTCAACCGGAGTACTCAAGTGTTTTCCGTATCATGCCCACGTCTATTCGCCTGCCAACTTTACGCTGCCATCACCACGTTTGTACCCATCCGTCAGATCAGATACCGAATGTAATGCCCCAAATTTCCTAATAAGGTTTAGGACCTTGATTAGGAGGCCGGGAGGGCCATAATTGATTTATTATAGTATTTAATGATTATATGCATGTTTACGTGAATTATATTATTATATGATGGTGAATGCATGCATATGGGAGTATTTATAGTTATGAGGGCATTTTGGTAATTTGGCCTGTTGAGGGCATATTTGTAAATTGGGTGCATATTGTAATTTGTGAATGAGATTTTATTATTCTGGAGATATATTCGAGCTATTCGACATAAGACGGTCATATATAATGGGTTAGCAGTTTTGTCGTAACGGGGTCAATTTTGGGGTAATAGAAAGTTTATTTGATGATAAATTGGGAATATTTAAGATCAGGATGGAATTCTAGAAGTTTTGACTATAATGTCCCCGGGGGTGTTTTCGGGACCCCGAGCCTTAGGTTTTATTTGAGGTTACTTAAGCTTGAAGTAGCTTGTCAGATAAGAACGTACGTTAGAAAATCTCTCTCTTCCTTCCCGATAGCTTATTTTACCGTTCGAAGCCTTTTTTAAGGAATCTCGAGTTCTAGGAGTCAGAATCAAGCGAGGGTCGAGGCATAGCGATCCTAGGAAATATTAGAAGCTTCTTAACCGAAGGATTTAACGGAAAACAACCCAATCAAATGTAATCTAAGTTTGAAGTTTTTAGTTTCTAAAGTTTTTAAGCTTAGAATTGGACTTTGTGAATTGTTGAGTTTTTGGTTGGTTTGAGCTTCAGGTTTTGGTGGTTTTGGACCATTGGGAAATTTGGGAACTTTGATTTGATGATTTTGAGATGTTTGGGTGGGTTTTTGGAAGGTTTTAGAAATGGAAAAAACGAAGAAAAATGGCTGGTGCGAAGTTGGGTCGCGGCCCTAGCTTGAGGAAGGTGGAGGAGGCTCTGCCAGGGGGGCGGGCCGCAGCATGGTCCATGTAGGGCCGCAGCCCTTAAGGAAAAAGAATGCCAAAAATGTGTTTTTGTGATGGAAACTTAACTCTAAGGGCCTAGGATCAATCCTACTACTTAGTTGAGTGGGATTCGATGTTTCGGAGGCTTGGGTTGGGTTTGGAAGTATTTAATAACTCATTTTGATGAGGTTTTATATTTGGTTATGACTAGGTGACTGCTAAGGGCTTAAAGGTTGATCGTTCTCAAGGGTCGTTCTTTAAATCATTCTAGCTCGACTTTGAGGTAAGAAAACTGCACCCTGTGTATATGTGACATGCATGGCTATATGATGCATGTTGGTTGATTATTATGTATGACATGCATGGCTATAAGATGCATGTTGGTTGATTATTATATATGACATGCATGGCTATTCTTGACGCATGTCGGTTGATTATTATGTATGACATGCATGGCTATTCTTGATGCATGTTGTTTGACTGTTAAACGTGACATGCATGGTTGTTATTGGTGCATGTTGGATTATGGGATATATTGCATATGATGCATGAGAAACATGTGATTAGGACATGCTTTGTATACTAGGTGTGATATCGTTCAGAGCTTGAGCCTCTGTGTAAATGCATAGTCCTAATTGTACTAATATCTGTTAAGTAAGCATGCTGAATACCTTGTTATCGGATATTGGACATGTGGTATATGTTTGGTGGCATGGCTTACCTGTGTATGGCGCTGATTTATTAGTCAGAATCGACAATGGAGTCAGATCTGTCTGTGAAGCTGTGACTTATTAGTTAAGTTCACCACAGGCTAAGCACTGGTCGTGTTTTACTGACCCAAGGGTCAAAGGTGGCAGTGCGTTGTAAACGTCGGGCCAAATAAAGATTAGATCTAATCGAGGTCGGCATTGAATGACTCATATGGGGTATTAGTGCTGGACCGACCGGAAGGTCAATGAGAACTATAAGCGCTTGCCTGGTCTACGACCAGATGACTATAGCCAAGGTATATGACCCCGGTGACTGTTTGTCACATGGCTAAGGGACTTGTCCATAGCTTCGACTCTAGAGTCATGAGGAAGGTTATGTTGGTGACTAATCACCTTGCACCTGTCCTAATCAAACTTAAGGAAGAATCACTTATTGATTAAGCCCTAGTGACCCTATCGTCACATGGCTAGAGGGAGCGATGCTCATTATTGTGACTTTTGGCTATTGTCACCTATTTGTATGGACCGTTGGTTCCAAATGGTTACTATGGTTGTTGTTGATATTGTATCATGTTATATTGTGTTTTCTTGCTGGGCTTTGGCTCACGGGTGCTACGTGGTGCAGGTAAAGGCAAAAAGAAGCTGGACCATCCTTGAGTTGGAGAGCTTAGGTGATGATGTGTACATATGCAGCTGCTCGTCCGCCACGGCCGGGGTTTAAAGTGGAACTAGGGTTGAACCTTGTTTTGCCGCTTAGAACGGCCTGTTGTAAATACTTTTTGTAATAAAATCTGAAACTTTATTTTCGGGATCCCAATGTATATGTTAAATGTTCTAGTGAAACGTTACATCTTAACCAAAGTTTTAAATCCCTAAACCGCTAATCATACTTAGTTCACGATTTTGGCCTAATGACTCGGTTAGTGAGTTTAGCACTGTTTACAAGGCACACCGTAACGGTCCTTGGAGTTTGGGGCGTTACACCGAATCTGGCCAATGGCTCAGATTAGCCTGACCTTTGACCTTCTTTTGGGATTTACATATATATAGCCTCATCTCCTCTTCTTCTTCACTTTCATTTTCAAGCTTTCAGAGAGAAAAAGGGAGAGAGAAAAAAACTAGAACCCAAACATTGTTTTGTCCTTGCCTGTTTTCCAAACCGAGAAAACAAAACAACCTTGGCTTGTTCAACTCTATGAGAACGCTCTTGAAACCACTCCTCCGGTCATCAATCTCTCTGTATCTGCAAGCCACCGTGTGTAAGTTTCTTTTCTTGATCCCATATGTTTATAGATATTTTTCTTTTACATTTTTGTGTTCTCTTTGCACCGTAAGCATATTTACTAGTTTTATAAGAATATTCGTAGCAATTAGAAACCTCAATCATATTATTTAGCTAAAATTATGTAGACTTTGGGTTCAACAAATTTATGATATCATGGGTTTCAAACCCAGATTTAGTGTGTAGATATTTTTTATTATTTTTTAGACTACGGGTGACGTACCATGTAGACCAAGAAATTGGGTACTAAATTAGGGTTTTAAATTGCACATTTCCCAAAATTAGCACCTTTTTTAGCAACCGTCAACTTTTTCCCTGAAAATCTGAGATTCTTTAAAACAAATCCACTTTCCCTCCTTTGTGTCAAATACACACTCGAAGTCTGACCCTTTCAATAGCTCGGGTTTCTCTCGAGTTTGACCCGTTCTTTCGAGATTTCGATCCCAATCGAGCCTATCCCGTGATTTTCGAGCTCGAATCACCTAGATTTTTATTCTTCATTTCTTGTGTGCCTGGCCCTCACCCTTTTCTTTCTTGCTAGATGTCGCAGAATCTTGAAAAATGGTGGGGGTCAGTGCTCACAATTCCATATTCTCAGACAACTCCAAGCCCTGAATCGCCCTTCACTCGAAATCAGCAGCTAATTTGCGAGCACAAAGTGAGGTGTGAGCAAGAAGATATTCGAGCTCACTTCCGGTGTCAAATCGATGAGGTCGAGGAAAGGAAAAGGAGGATTCTTCGGGTCGCAATCTATCCAGGCCTAGACCCCGAGCTTAGACCGGTCTCTCTAGACCCCAAGCTCAAAGTAACTGTTACCTTCAAGTCAGGTGATCTAATTTTCTCACTGATGGAGACATCAAATCGCCCATCCACCTCACAACCAGTTGCCATTCCTACCTCAAGGGAGGAATTTTTCGAGGCCGAGCATTATTGGAGCTCAGTTTCTTCATTAGGACAAATCACCGACATCCTGGCTCGTCACGGCCTGGGATTGTCAGGCTCGCTGAGGTGTTGAGCTCCTACCTCCAACGAATGAAGTTGCTATGCCCCAGAAGATGGGCGTCCTAATAATAAATTGAAGCTCGCGGCCTAGAGTCGCGAGCATATGAAGGCAGGGGCTCTACTACCATTAAAGTCCTTTTTTAAGGACTTTCTGGATTTTGTTGGGTTCGCGCCCTTCAAACTCCAGACCAATTCATACAGGGTCTTGTCAGCCCTAAGGTCGCTATACCACGAACTGATCTGGGATGGACCGTCACCGAGAGAGATCATGTATCTCTTTTTCCTGAAAAGCAACCCCTCCCGAGCTCGAGGAGAAGAGTTCCAGGGTCGAGGAGCTTGAAAAGCTAAATGCCAAGCTCGAAGAGGAGAAAAAGGCCACCTTCGAGATAATGGAGGGTGAAAAGGCTCGCCTCCTCGAAGAGTTCAAGCAGTTGACATGGACATGTACAGGATCTGGGCCAACAACGCCGATCTTGACACAAGCTTCTTGGGTACCCTGGAGGACGAGCTCATGGCTAAGTGGCAAGCCCGGCTGGAGGCGGAGGAAACTGAGGAGGAGGCAGAGAAGTCCAAGGAGGCGAGTGTCGTCGGGGGGGGGGGGGGGGGGGGGGGGGGATGCTCTTGCTTCCTAGAGGCCAGATCATGGACTGTGTCCCATTTAAAAAATTTTGTAATAGTTAGGACCTTTCTTTTTTAAGCCCCTGAGGCAAAAACAATTTACAGCTCGTATAAGAGTTATTTTTTGTTTGTTCAAACTTTTACATTTAGTATACTTAATTTTTATGCTCAGCTTTTAATATTTTTACTTCACATTTCTAGGTCAAAATATTTTGAGCAACTTATATTAAATTTTTGCCTTCATGTTTGTTTATTCATACAAACTTCTGTCGGATGTCATGCATAGTTTTCTTGATGTATCCATATTCGATCTCGTTTTGTGTCAAGGTCGGATCTTACTTTTACCACACACTAGAAAGTAATTAAGTGGTATGTAAGCTAGGTAGTTTAGTTATATCTTGCTTTTTATAGTCACTTTTCCTCTTCCTCGAGTAGTTCCTTGAGGTTATGAGGTCGAAACTTTTTGTTGCAAAATACTCCAGCCTCAATATTGACTTAGCTCGAAGTAGGTTTATCTTTTATTCCCACTTGTGTCGATCAGTTTTAGCTGGTTGTTCAAAACCTTTTTAGGTCGTGTTTGGTTTTTAATCCACACACTTATGTACTTTTAATCTAGTTATATCTAGATCATATTAGCTCGTGTATCTGGTTATGTCCAGACACTCATTTTTAAATAAGCTGGTTATGTCCAGGTTATCTTAGCTCGCGTATCTGGTTATATCCAGACACTTATTTTTAAATAATCTTGTTACGTCCAAATTATCTTAGCTTGCGCATCTGGTTATATCCAGACGCTTTTAAATAATCTGGTTACTTATTTTTTGAAACTTATGGTAAGTATACCACTGATACCCCCTTAATACCCTATGAGTGTGACCATAGGTTATTAAATTAAGAGAGTTTGCAAAAAATCCAACATATAAAAACAAGAATGAGATTTGATCAAAATTAAATATTTTATTAATAATTTTTTTGTAAAAACAAACATGCTTGGTTACAATGAGACATCAATCCTACACTATTGATAGTAAGGTTGTAAATGCTCCCCATTCCAAGCTCGTGGTTCCAATTCTCCGTTTAATCTCGCCAATTTATAGACACTAGGTCGAATAATTGACTCAATCTGGTAAGGTTCTTCCCAACTAGGTCCAAGTACCCTAGCAGTCGGGTCCCTAGTAGCCAGGATCACATGCCTTAACACCAAGTCTCCCAATCCGAACTTCCTTTCTCGAACCTTTTTATTAAAATATCGGGTAGCCCGTTGCTGATATGCTGCATTTCTCAGTTGAGCTTCATCTCTCCTTTCTTCAATAAGGTCCAAACTTACTTCAAGCTGGGATTGGTTTGAGGCTTGATCATAAGCATGGCTATGAATCGTGGGTATTTCGACCTCGATTGGTAACATGGCCTCACACCCATACGCCAGGGAAAAAGGGGTATGCCCTGTTGAAGTGCGAGTTGTAGTTTGATATGCACACAAAACTTGGGGTAACTCTTCGGGCCATTTTCCCTTAGCTTGTTCTAACCGTTTCTTCATAGAGCTTTTGAGAGTTTTATTTACCGCTTCGACCTGGCCGTTTGCTTGGGGATGGGCAACGGATGAAAAGCTTTTTATTATTCCATTTTTTTCACAAAAATGGGTAAATAATTCACTGTCGAATTGAGTACCATTATCTGATATTATTTTCTGGCATTCTGTATCAGCAAATGATGTTTTTTACCACAAAGTCCAGGACTTTTTTTGAGGTAATCATTGCCAGAGGTTCGGCCTCGGTCCATTTTGTAAAATAGTCGACTGCGACCACAACATATTTTACTCCACCTTTGCCGGTTAGCAACGAACCTATGAGATTGATTCCCCACACCGCAAATGGCCAAGGGGATATCATCATTGTTAGCTTGGATGGTGGAGCTCACGGAATTGTGGCGAAACGCTGGAACTTATCACATTTCTTGACATACTCGAATGCATCTGCTTTAATAGTGGGGCAGAAGTATCCTTGTCTTATAATATTCTTTGATAGGCTATGCCCCTCAGTTTGGTCTCCACAAAACCCCTCATGAATTTCTTCTAGGATTTTCTTTGCCTCGGGTAGAGTCACACATCGGAGTAACGGCATAGAATATCCTCTCTGATATAACCTCCCTTCCACAATAGTATATCTTGGGATTTGATACATCAATTTTCGAGCCTTGTTCTGTTCTGCTGGGGGAATGCCGGTTTCGAGGTAATCAACAATTGGGGTCATCCAGGTTGGTTCGGGCTCAATCATGCATACGTTTTCCTTTTCAGGCTCGCTGATACTGGGAGTCAATAGGTATTCTATTGGTACTCCATTCAGCGTGTCGACTTCATTGGATGTGGCGATCCTGGCTAAGGCGTCTGCATTTGAGTTTCGTTCTCAAGGAACCTGCTCTATGGCATAGAACTCAAAATATTCTAGAGAAGCTTTGGCTATTTCTAAATAAGCAACCATCCTTCTGCCACGAGCTTGATATTCCCCTAGAATTTTGTTAACCACCAATTGCGAGTCGCTGTAATAGTGTATTGCTTTGGCCTTGAGTTCCTTGGCTATTCGGAGTCCTGCCAATAGAGCTTCATACTCAGCCTCGTTATTAGATGCTTCGAAGCTGAACCTTAAGGTGGAGTGAAATTGAATTCTTGTTAGAGTGATCAATATGACTCCTGCCCCCGATCCATTTTTCGTTAGAAGATCCATCGACATAAAGTTTCCACAGCTCGTGGGCTGGGGTTGTAACTTCGTCATCGGATACTCCAGCACATTCCACAATGAAGTCTGCCAGGGCTTGCCCCTTTATGGTCATTCTCGGATGATAAGTGATCTCAAACTGTCCAAGTTCAATAGCCCATTTCAATAATCTGCCTGAGGCCTCTGGTTTGGACAAGACTTATCGCAGTGGTTGATCTGTCAGCACATGGATGGGGTGCGCTTGGAAGTAAGGTTGGAGCTTTCGAGATGAATGGATCAGGCTAAGAGCCAGTTTTTCCATTAATGGGTATCTTGATTCCGCCCCCAGTAACCTCTTGCTGACATAGTACACTGGTTTTTGTACCTTCTTGCCTTCTTGGACGAGCACAACACTGATAGCGTGCTCGGTTGTAGCAAAATACAAGTATAAGAATTCTCTTGTGATAGGTTTTGACAAGATCAAAGGTTCAGCGAGGTGTTTCTTTAGGTCTTGGAATGCGAGCTCGCATTCCTCCGTCCACTCGAATTTTTTTCCTCCTCTCAAAAGGTTGAAGAATGGAAGACAACGGTCTATAGATTTAGAAACAAACCTACTTAATGTTGCCATCTGTCCAGTTAAACTCTTAACATCTTTATGCTTTCTAGGTGAGGGCATATCGATTAATGCCTGGATTTTTTAGGATTAACCTTTAATCCTCGCCCGTTTACGATGAAGCCCAGAAACTTCCCCGATGACACTCCAAAAGAGCATTTTTAGGGGTTGAGTTTCATGTTGTACTTCCGTAACATGACAAAGCATTCTTCAAGGTCGTCTACATGGTTATCGTTATGTTTATATTTGACCAACATATCATCAACATAAACTTCCATGTTATTACCTATCTGCTCGGAGGACACTTTGTTCACAAGCCTTTGGTACGTTGCTCCAGCATTTTTAAGTCCGAAGGGCATAACATTATAACAATACAGCCCTTTATCGGTTACAAAGCTCGTATGCTCATGGTCTAGTGCGTGCATGATGATCTGATTATATCCAGAATAAGCATCCATAAATGACATAAGACCATGCCCAGCTGTGGCATCTACGAGCTAATCGATATGAGGTAGGGGAAAACAATCCTTTGGGCATGCCTTGTTGAGGTCGGAGTAATTGATGCAAGTTCGCCACGTTCCGTTGGGTTTTGGGACAATACCAGATTGGCGATCCAATCAAGATAAAATGCATCTCGTATGAACCGGTTTGCCTTTAACATGTCGACCTCTTTCTTTAAGGCTTTCTTTCTATCATCATCCAAGAGTCTACCTTTCTGCTGCTTCAGGGGGTAGCTCTTGTCAATATTGAGTGCAGGGCTTATTACATTTGGACTTATCCCTACCATGTCCGAATGTGACCATGCGAAAACATCCAGGTTTTTCTTTAAGAAGCAAATTAATTGCTATTTTGCTTTTTCAGAAAGATTTTTCCTCACCTTCATGGTCTTTGGGGGATCAACTTCTTCGAGCTCCTCCAATGGCTTGAGGTCAGCTATTTCCTCCACTCTAGGGTCGACTTCCTCGTCGATTTTGAAGATTGTCCCGTCCTCATTCCGAATTATGACAAGTGCCTGTGCACTTGTTTGCTTTTTCCCTCTAACGGAAATGATATAGCATTCCCTCCTCGTGAGCTGGTCCCCTTTTAGAGTCCCGATGCCACTAGAAGTTGGGAACCCGATGGCCAGAAGCCTAACGGACGAACTGCCCCTAGCCCTACTAGGGCGGGTCTCCCAAGCAGTACGTTATAGGCCAATGGAAGATCCACCACCACAAACTCCATTATCCTGGTTATAAAGACCAGGTAGTCTCCAAAGGTCACAGGAAGTTTGATGGATCCCATGCAGGCAATCCCTTCTCCTGAAAAGTCGTACAACGTAGTTGCATGGGCTTTTAGGTCGCGAAGCGCGAGTCCCATATTTTCTAATGTAGCCTTATAGAGGATATTCACCGAGCTCCCATTGTCAATTAGGACTCAATGTACCCTTTTATTCGCGAGTTGAAGGGTGATGACTAGAGGGTCATTATGAGGGAACTGTACATGAGACGCATCGTCTTCAGTGAAAGTTATGGGTAGAGTTTCAACCATTTGTTGTTTCGGAGCTCTGGGTTCGGGTTCGTAGGGAGATCTGTCACCAGTCTTTAACTCATTCACATATCTTTTCTGGGCATTCCTGCCCGATCCTGTGATATGGGGTCCCCCCGAGATGGTTATAACATCTTCTCCATCAATCGGAGGGGTCGTTCATCTTCCCAAACTCGGGATTTATTGTTCCAAGCAGGTGGTGCAACTGCTGCCCTCTGGATGGTGGAGGCCTAATGGGGGTTTCATTTTCTTACATATTGACCGAAATACCCCCTCGAGATCAATCCTTCGATCTCATCCTTTAATTGTCTACACTCATCAGTTGTATGCCCGATATCTCTGTGGAATCTACAATATTTGCTAGAATTTCTTTTTTCCTTTTGGTTTCTCATGGGATCAGGTCGCCTGAAAGGACCCTGGTTTTCATTAGTTAGGTAGATATTCTCCCGAGACTCATTGAGCTTGGTATACACCTTGTATACGGAGAAGTATCTTTCCACTTTCTTTTTCTTTCCCCCATCTGCCTCGAGGTTATTCCCTTCATTTTTCTTTCTCTTGGAAGGGTTGTCCCCGGGGGGTTTCGAAGTTGTAGGATCCGCCGAGGTCGAGGCAGAGTTAGCGTTCATTGTTGTAGTTATGGGCTGAGAGGTCATATTCAATGTTGAACTCACCTCCTCTACATTAACAAACCTCTGAGCTCTTCGATTGAACTCGGTTAAGGACCTTACAGGCTTTCTTTGCAAGTGTTCCCAGAGAGGACTCCCACGCATTACTCTGACTCGAACGACCATTAAATGGCCACTATCGTCGACATCTCGAGTGACTTCTAAGTTAAACCTTGTGAGGTAACATTTTAGTGACTCATTTGGCTGTTGCCGGACATTGGTCAAGGCTGAAGCCTCGGGTCTAATGCCGGCCATGGCTTTGAATTGTTTCTTAAAATCTCTCGACAATCGATCCCAGGAGGCAATCGAATGTCTCTTGTATTTTACAAACCAGGTTTTTGATGGTCCCGTGAGAGAGGCTGGGAACAACATACACCTGAGCTCGTAGCCCACATTGTTGTCTCGCATAATTGTGTTGAATGTGCTCAAGTGGCTGTATGGATCCGAATTTCCATCAAATGGCGGGACATGAGGAAACGGGGTGTTAGAGATATGTGGGGCAAAGGGCTCGAGTTCCTCATAGAACTCTTCATCCCGTTCTCGCGTTCGTTCTGTAAGAGCCTAAATGCTCTTTCCAACTGCTCAATCCTCTCTTGGACTAGATCTACAGGAGGCCTGGCCTGAACTGGAGGGATCTGGTTATCGTTGATTACAACTCCAGTTCCCCGTCTCGGTGTAGGATTGTGCATCGGCTACTTGTGACTATGGTTTATCACGCCCCCCGATTATGGTTTAAGTGTTCCTGTAGGTCAGGGTGATCTCCTCGATTCCCAACATTCCTTGGCTCTGTGTCATAAATGCTCACAAACATAGTGTAATCCAAGCTTTCACTTATGTAGCTCGTCGCTCAGTGATTACGAAGTGGATCCCCTGCTGGTCTCCTTGTCCCAGCAACTCATGACTGCGACATTTGGCTTCTAGTAGGTTGAGGAGCCCTGCGATCTCGGGCAGCCTCTCCATTTCTATGTCCCCGTCCAGCCTGTCGATCCCTATTTTGAGGGGCAGGTCGCAGAGTATCTTGAATTGGTGAAGGATGCCTTATTGGTGATGGCGGGTGTCTTATGGGAGACGGTGGCTGTCTCCCATTGCTGGGCCTGGAAGGTCCCAAATTCTCTTTATTAGGTTCTGGGACATTCTGCGCTGCACCAAGATTTGGGGTCCTAGCCACCGAGGGGGATCGGTTATTCCCTATTCCCATGTGTGCTGCCGCAGTCGGGTTGGCAGTGGCCTCAGCCTAATTCCCCCTCTGGGGTCTTGGCTGAACAGGAGGGGATGTTGGTGGTGGTGCTTGTTCTGCTCTCTGGGTAGCCGCATTCTTTCGAGGACATCCCCTGGGCCTACGAGGTGGGACCTGAGTGTCCCGCAGAGGCGGAGGCTGGGTATCTTGCGAAGGCAGGGCCTGAGCCGCTTGTGCTTCAGCAGCTAGCCTGGCTAACTCTTCATTGCATTTTGTAGCTTCTGCCAACTGTTTACGCAGTTGACAATTTTCGAGTTCCACGATTGGAACATATCTCTCGGGATTGTAGTACATATCCTCGTCGGCCCTGGGGGCAGGCGGTCCCCGAAAGTTAGATTAGTCACTCCTCTCATCAGGATCAGAATTCACCGTAGGCTGCTTTCCAGGCCGTCGTGGGTATTCATCTTCATTAAGAATTTCCTCCTCAAGTATATTGGGATCGTTCGCAGCCATTGTTAATCCGAGAGGCTCTCTGACTAAAAAGACTCACGCACTGTTTAATGGCTCTCAATGAAAAAACCAAACTGTTGACGCCGTTTTTTGTCAACTTAAAAAAGAGAGCAATTAAACAAGAATATATCAGAGGAAATGAAATAAGAAGATGACAACATGATATTTTTACGTGGTTTAGCAGTTAAAAATTTGCCTAGTCCACGAGTCTATATTATTAGTTCTTTGGAGTTTCCTAGAAACTTTCAGAGAATAGTTGCCCAGAGTTTTTTCTCCTTTTCTCAATCTTTCGCCCCTTACAAATGGAGTTTCCTTCTCTATAAATAGAGAAGGTTTCAGAATTCTTTCTCACATATTTCGGGAAGATATTCTGTTAATCAAATGATATAATGCCACTTAATGCATTATCTTTTACGTGCATGATAATATCCCTAAGAATGTGGGATTGGATATCTAATTACATCATATCCCTTAAACATAGAGATTTTACAACAATAAATACATTCACACGTAACCGACTAGCTTAGATATTGGGTTTATTATGCCCTCGAGATTATTTGTCAATCACGAGCTCGTCAGTCTTGCTTCTCCTTTGCTCCTAACAAGTTATTAATGGAGTCATCATATTCGAGCTTATGCCTCTCGAGCTCGAATCATCTTGTCTGAGGGCAAGAGATACATCAGGAAATATATACACGTGTTGAACCCTTTGCTGTTGCAAGCTTACCTCATAAGCTCGAAGCATCTTCGAGGCTACATACTGCACGAGCTCACGAGATCGTTATTTATAGCGAAACTGTCTGACTGGAGGATCATATGATGATTGTGAATATTTCGAGCTTACACCTAATGAGCCTAGATTTCGGGATCATAATTCCTCATGCTCGAAATCTGGGTGTAACACATACAACATACAAGCACACATACAAGTAGCTCATCTCACAGCATTATATCTCATACAGTCAACACATACTCATAAAAATTTTAGCTAATTTCCTTACCTTGAGTCCAAGCAAAATAAAGTGTGGGGTATTTCACAACAAGCCTAAAATCACAATCAAACACTTGTCTCAATATTAAGTAAGACTAAGCATATTAAACAAACATACCCCACGTGTGTATGACCCATGCACACATGGCACAAGTTGCACCACATCTATTATCATACAATAATTTCACATAAAAATATAAAAGAATAAACACCAATTCTACTAAATAATTCCGCATAGTTACAAAACAAGAATCATATATTTGATTAATTGGCGTAAATTTGAACGTAAAAATAAACTTGCATGTAACATGCATACGTGAGAGGGTTCTTAAAATTCGCTTTATTTATTTCATGGTTACATTCTTAGAAATTCAATAAGAATTAATTTACCAACTATATCAATGTCGCCCTAGTGCCTCCTCAAAACAAAATCTCATTCTATTCTATTTCATAAAATTATTTATTTAATTAACACTTTAGTCACATTTGTTCAAAAATAATAAAATCTCATTTACTATTTTAAATAAAGATAAAACATGACAACATTTTTCTATTTCTCGCAAAATAATTAATTTAGCATAATTAATTAAATTTGAAAAAATACTCTCATTCACTTTATCAAAATTACTTAATTAATAAATATAAATTAACTTTGTATGAAAAATTTTAAGACCTCAAGGTCACCACATTTTACATCTAAGTCATAAATTTTATATAAGTTGGAAAGTCCTAACTATACTCCCATTCATTTAAATAAATTCCTTGGTCCCATTTTTAAAATAATTTTACTTAATTATTTTTGCAAACAAAAAAATGCATTAATATAAATTAGAAAATACTTATTTAAATTATGGAAAGGAACTATGTTTTGATGTGCAAAATCTAAGACATAATTCATTAAAACATACACTTTATATCTTTTAATTAAAAGAGATTTTCCTAAAAAACTAAAAAAAAAAAAACAGCAAGCAATATATGCCCAAATTTACAATTATATAAAAGTTAAAAAAAATTAACTATGCTCCCATTTATCAAATAATTTTTTTTGTCCTCTTTTAAAAAAATTACTAAATTATTTTGTTATAGAAATCTTACATATATGAAAAATAAATCTTTAAAGTGTGGTAAAATCTTATTTATCTTATACAAATTTTTAAGACATGAATTATTAGACATATATTTGATACCTTTTTAATTAAAGAAATTTTCTATAAAACTAAAAAAAAAAAAATCAGCAAGCTACAACATGCTCAAAGTTAACATTTTCCTTTGAATCCTTCTAACAAATGAATCTAATATACTTGTACATCTTTCATTCATTCTAATATACAATTAGTATGTAACAATGATTTAAATAAAAATATATGTATATATAAACCCTCAAATACAAGCTTTGGCCGAAACCCTTAATCATGTTCTCTAGTTCAAATTTTCATTTTTAATTTCCCAAAACATCATGGCTTAAAGACATAGCACCATCCCAATACCAATCATTTAACAATTAACATCAAACCCTAACATGCTCTTATCTTTCAAAATCATGAATAAGTTGATAGAATATTAACTTCATATAAATAATTTCTATATGCATAAACACATATATAGATGAATTTTTATCCATAGAAAAGTACCCATGCATGCACCACACATATAATCTTGGCATGCTTCTACGGATATTAATAAGAGAATATAGAATCATAAAGAACCACCATCAACACATATGAAACTCCAAAAATTGTAAAACAACAATCCTATCTACATATAATCATCAAACTCTTACCTTTTCTCCAAACAAATAATGGATTTAAACTCCTCAAGAAAACCAAAAACACCATAACATAAACACCATCTTTTAAACATATTCTTTCATGAAAGCATTCCAAAATTTCAAAACATAACAACATCATAGTAGAAAAAGGCTCTAGAATCTCCATTACCTCCTTGTAGTTTCCAAGTACACACAAAAATATGGTCACGCCTTAGGCACCTCAAGACCTAGTTTCAATCAAAACCCAAAGAAACAATCTATTGCTTAGAACTTGAAAAGAAAATGGTAGATGATAAAAAAGAACACTAAGATGTATTACCCTAGGATTTTTTTTTTCAAAACTGTAGGAAAAACATAACTTATATAATACTTGAATAAACGCAATATGATAAATACAATATTTATATCTACTAAATTAAAGATACATAAATATTATAATTATAAATAATACAATATAAATAACTTATAATATATATAACAATATTATAATTATAAATAACTTATAATATATATATAACAATATAATATTATAATTATAAATAACTTATAATATATATAACAATATAATATTATAATTATAAATAACAATATATAAATAACTATAATATAAATAACAATATTATAATTATAAATAACTTATAATATATATATAACAATATAATATTATAATTATAAATAACAATATATAAATAACTATAATATAAATAGCAATTATAATTAATTTACACAATAATTATAAAGAACAAAATTAAAAGCCGAGGCCTGTGTAACACACAGTTTCCTTAAAACAGATTCGCCGCCTCTACGAGGTTTCGACGTCTATCTCCCAGGATACAACGGTGAACGACAAGTAACTCAATTACTTCGCCGAACCAAATATACCCGAACTCTATCACACTAGAACAAATCTAAGAACTCTAAAGAGTAGAAAGGAAAAAACAATATTGAAAATATATATATCACAATCTTCAAAGGAAGACAAATATATATAAGTAAATATGTTTTGGTGTAAAAGAAACTAAGACCATTAAGGTCTATTTATAGTATCTAACTAATGAGATTTTTTATTCATAAACATTGTGGGACAAAGAAAAATTACTATTCACTACTGATTTTTCTAACAATCCCCCACATGAATGAAAAATGACACAAGAATAACCATCAGATGGTTTACACCTAGGTGATAGAGTTCAACGTTAGAAACCCGCATAGGATAGGTAGGTGTTACCCTTTGAACCTTCCCTTGTGTAAGTATATTTACTTTACTGGCTGATCAGTAGACGTGATGTCTTTGAACTGTTCTGCCGTTCGTGTAAACGATGATATACCACACACAGGAATCTTCCTGACATATATTGGTTCTCAAGATTATGTTCGTTTTGGCCCTGAACATTTCCCTGGTTCTGCAAGAGATATTCTAGGAATTGAGCCCTTATTCAATCCCTATAGAAGCGGCCCATCTTCTCTCTCACATAGGTGATTTTCTTAATTAAGAGTAACCCGTATTACTCTGCTCGAAATTTCGACGCATAAGAAATCATTAAAAGCATAGCTTAACCTTTTCCTTACGGTTATCACTGTTTCATCATAGGAATGGACAATGAGGATAACCCCCACAGTGATCCAACATAGTCTTTACAGTTTTAGTTGTCCCTTTGAACCTAGATCTTGGGATCTCCAGTCAACTAGGCGGGGTGTCTACTGTATTGACTTTATTCATTCATGGGCTTTAGACCCATTCCCCTCGATGATTTTTCAACCAACTCTCTATTTAACCCTTTGGTTAGCGGATCCGCAATATTATCCTTTGACTTCACATAGTCAATAGAGATAACTCCAGTTGAGAGTAGTTGTCTAATGGTATTGTGTCTACGACGTATATGTCTAGACTTACCATTATACATATTATTATGCGCCCTACCAATTGCAGATTGACTATCGCAATGTAAGCCAATAGCTGGCACTGGTTTAGGCCATTTTGGAATATCTTCTAAAAATTGACGAAGCCATTCAGCTTCTTTGCCACACTTGTCTAAGGCAATAAACTCATATTCCATCGTGGATCTAGCTATTACCGTTTGTTTAGAAGATTTCCATGATACAGCTGCACCACCGAGTGTAAACACATATCCACTCGTAGACTTTGAGTCTTTCATATCAGATATCCAATTAGCATCACAATACCCTTCAAGTACTGCTGGATATTTAGTATAGTGCAGCCCATAGCTACGAGTAAATCGTAAGTACCTAAGTACTCTTGTTATTCCTTTCCAGTGGTCAGACCCTGGATTACTCGTGTATCTACTCAGTTTACTAAATGCGTAGGCTATATCAGGTCTTGTACAACTCATTAAGTACATTAGACTTCCAATAATTCTAGAGTACTCTACCTGAGAGACACTCTCCCCTTTGTTCTTGAACAAATGTAGACTTGAGTCTATAGGGGTTCTGGATACACCAGAATCTTCTTTGTTGAATTTCTCAAGAATTTTGTCCACATAATGTGACTGACTTAGAATGATCTTATCAGATGTCCTTGAGATTTGAATCCCCAAAATGACATCTGCTAGACCCAAATCTTTCATGTCAAATTTCGAGTTCAACATACTCTTGATAGATTTGATCATCTTATCACTGCTTCCAACAATGAGTATGTCATCTACGTAAAGACACAAAATGACATAGTCATTATCTGTTTCTTTAACATAAATACATTTATCGCATTCATTGATTTTGAAGCCATTTGCCAACATAGTTTGGTCAAATTTCTCATGCCATTGTTTTGGTGCTTGCTTTAAACCATATAAAGATTTCACCAATTTACATACTTTTCTTTCCTGACCTGGGGAGGAAAACCCATCGGGTTGTTCCATATAAATTTCTTCATTTAAATCCCCATTTAGAAAAGCAGTTTTCACATCCATTTGATGTACTTCAAGATTGCGTAACGCAGCAATAGCAAGTACCATCCTAATGGAATTTATTCTCGTCACAGGAGAATAAGTGTCAAAGTAATCAAGGCCTTCACGCTGCTTATAACCTTTAATTACAAGCCGTGCCTTATACTTATCAATTGAACCATCAGATTTCATTTTCCTTTTGAAAATCCATTTAGCCCCTAAAGGCTTACATCCTGGAGGAAGATCTACTAACTCCCAGGTGTGATTTTGAAGTATGGATTCAATCTCACTATTAATAGCATCTTTCCATAAAGAGCCTTCAGTGGAGTTCACAACTTCATCAAAGCTTTGAGGTTCACCTTCTAGCAAATAGGTCAGAAAATCTGGACCAAAAGATTTTTCTGTTCTAATCCTTTTGCTACGTCTAGGTTCATCCTCACATTCTTGACTTTGATCCTGACTATTTTCAGCAATAGTCTCATGTGTTCGTTTCAACGAACTTGAATCCTCTTTTGATCTAAGAGGAAATACGTGTTCAAAGAACGACGCATTTCTGGATTCCATTATCGTGTTTTTGTGTATGTCAGATATTTTAGACTCATACACCAAAAACCGATAAGCACTACTATTATGTGCATAACTAATGAAAATGCAATCAATAGTTTTTGGACCTATTTTTACCATTTTTGGTAAAGGTACAGCCACTTTGGCAAGACACCCCCACACTCTTAAGTATTTGAAGGAAGGTTTCGTTCCTTTCCATAACTCATAAGGGGTCTTATCTTCTTTCTTTTTGGGTATCTTATTTAAAAGATAATTAGCTGATAAGATAGCTTCTCCCCACATGTTCTGCGACAATCCAGAACTAATCAATATCGCATTCATCATTTCTTTCAATGTACGATTTTTCCGTTCAGCAACACCATTTTGCTGAGGTGAATAAGGTGCAGTGGTTTCATGGATGATTCCATTTTTTGCACAGAATTCACGAAATGGTGATTCATATTCACCACCTCGATCACTTCTCAACACCTTAATCTTTTTGTTAAGTTGATTCTCAACTTCGGTCTTATAGAGAACAAATTTCTCTATAGCCTCGTCTTTGCTTTTCAGCAAATACACATAGCAATATTTCGTGCTATCATCGACAAAAGTAATAAAATACTTATTGCCTCCCCTTGTTTGAACAAATTTTAAATCACATACATCGCTATGGATTAAATTTAGGGGTTCATTATTCCTTTCAATCGTTTTGAAGGAAGACCTTGTTAGTTTTGCCTCAACACAGGTTTCACACTTATGATTTGAATCAATGTGGAATTTTGGTATGTGATTCAAGTTAATTAATCTCCGTAGAGTATCATAATTAACATGTCCTAGTCTACCATGCCAAACATTGGAAGACTCAAGCAAGTAAGTAGAAGAGTTATTAACTTTATTAATGATTGGTTTAACAACCATTACACTGAGTTTAAACAACCCATCAGTTACATAACCACTTCCCACAACCATTCCACTTTTGGACAGAACAACTTTGTCTGACTCAAATACAATTCGGAATCCGTGTTTGTTCAACAGTGAACCAGACACTAGGTTTTTCCGGATCTCTGGTACGTACAGTACGTTGTTCAGAGTCAGCTCCTTTCCAGAAGTCATTTTTAGGATCACACTTCCTTGACCCGCAATTTTAGATGTGGCAGAATTTCCCATGAAAATCTTCTCGCCATTATCTACCTGTTCAAAAGATTTGAATAGACTCTTGTTTGAGCATACATGCCGAGTGGCACCAGTATCAATCCACCACTCCATTGGGTTGGAATTGACTAGGTTTATCTCAGACACCATGGCTGATAGATTTATTAGATCAAACTTAAAGAAAATTGTTAGGTTAGCCTGGAAGGGTAAAAAACCCAACCATTCGTGGTCTAACCTCTCGTAGAATATTTCTATTAAGTATTTATCCAGCCTCAAATATCTCTGCTAGATAATTTCCAAAGAACACTAGAAGAAGGGTCTAGCCCCTGCCTCAGCAGTCTAGTTTCTTTGAAAATATTCAGTTCCCAGAACTTCTCTAGTGAAATTTAAGTTCAAACGAACTTTTCACAATAACAATATCTTTCAACATATAGATATAAAAATATCACTAATAGATATATTCAAATATTATATTTAAACAATAATCTGTTTTAAGATTGTAGGAAAAACATAACTTATATAATACTTGAATAAACGCAATATGATAAATACAATATTTATATCTACTAAATTAAAGATACATAAATATTATAATTATAAATAATACAATATAAATAACTTATAATATATATAACAATATTATAATTATAAATAACTTATAATATATATAACAATATAATATTATAATTATAAATAACTTATAATATATATAACAATATAATATTATAATTATAAATAACAATATATAAATAACTATAATATAAATAACAATATTATAATTATAAATAACTTATAATATATATATAACAATATAATATTATAATTATAAATAACTTATAATATATATAACAATATAATATTATAATTATAAATAACAATATATAAATAACTATAATATAAATAGCAATTATAATTAATTTACACAATAATTATAAAGAACAAAATTAAAAGCCGAGGCCTGTGTAACACACAGTTTCCTTAAAACAGATTCGCCGCCTCTACGAGGTTTCGATGTCTATCTCCCAGGATACAACGGTGAACGACAAGTAACTCAATTACTTCGCCGAACCAAATATACCCGAACTCTATCACACTAGAACAAATCTAAGAACTCTAAAGAGTAGAAAGGAAAAAACAATATTGAAAATATATATATCACAATCTTCAAAGGAAGACAAATATATATAAGTAAATATGTTTTGGTGTAAAAGAAACTAAGACCATTAAGGTCTATTTATAGTATCTAACTAATGAGATTTTTTATTCATAAACATTGTGGGACAAAGAAAAATTACTATTCACTACTGATTTTTCTAACAAAAACTATCCCCTTCTTCTTCTTCTTCTTTCTTTCTTTCTTTCTTTCTCTCTCTCTCTCGTGCCATCTTTCTTTCTGTGTTGCAGTCTCTTGCAAGAATCGTATCGAGCACCATCGAACCACCCTTGCGCAAATTTGATTTTTTCATGAAAATCTTGATTTTGAAGGCCCATCGAGCTAGCATCGAGCACCATAAAAAAACATCGAGGAATATCAATTTTTTACAGATTTCAGAGTTTCAGATTTGAAAAAAATCGCAAAAAATCATGTCCAGATATGTTTGAAATGCAGTATTTAGTATCTTAAGTGAAAGAAACATCATTATATTTAAAAAAAACAACTACTTACTCTTCTATTTATATTTCAAAAATCCTCAAAATGTATGTTGTTTGGGTATTGTGTTGAGTTCTACAAGATGGTCGAAATTATGGAGATTTTTTGTAAGAAAATTGGTGTTGGTGGTGTCGTGGCTGCCGTGGGTGGTGATGTTGGTGGAACAGTAAGGTGAGAGGGAAAAGAAAAGAGGAAGTCGGATGAATAATTATACTATGTTATTTTAGATATAGTAGCAACAATTGGTATCATTTCGAAATATTCAAAATCTCTTGTATTTTTTTTTAATTAGGACCCATTAAGCGTAGCAACTCAAATTTACATGGCAGAAAAATATTTATGATATATCTTTGATTTTTCGAATTGTAAGGGTCATCTTTATTCCCCGTTTCGTCTTTTTTCTGGACAATAATACAATATAATATTTGGGTCTGTTACTTTTTGTGGGTCCGTTTAATTTAAAGCAACAATGACAACATCAACTTGTAATATTCATGGGTCGGTGGTTCTATTGTCAATTTTTTCGTCTTCTATACAATTAATTATTTATAATTATATTATTAGTATGTAAATTTATATAAGTATCTTAATATAGATTTTTTTTGTCAGAAAAAATCTTAATATAGTTTTGAATAATAACAAACTATATTTTTTTAACCCACCTCTTCTTTTTAATATATTAAGGCCAATTTGGTACAATTTTAGAAACTAAAAGCTAAAGAAGTTGTGTAATAAATTATTTGATAAATAGTCGGAGTTAAAGCAACTTATAAAACAATCTGTACAAAAACTACAACTAATATCACATCCAACATTTAATTTTTTTCTAAAAGCTGTTTTTTTTTTAAAAAAAAAAACTGTGCAGTATATATTTACTAATTTATTACATATTACTCAAAATAAAAAATATGTAAAATAAATTAATATGTTAATAATAAAACAATATTTAAATATTTAAAATAAACAACCTTAAACATTTTTATTTTTTTCTAAAAATATTTTTATAATTATATATTTATTAGATAGTTTATAATATTTTATTTTTTAGTAATTGTATATTAACAAGCCACATTAATTTTATAATGTTATTTGGCATCTATATTAATTTCATGCATTAAGAAAATAATTAAAGACATAGAAAATGAGAGTTTCAGGTAACCTAAATTTTATAGTTTTGTGATTATATCATGAAATAGATTATAATACCAAACATTATTATTAGAATCTTAGCTACAAAGACTAGTTATAATATATATACACAGTTATATGTTTATATTATAAATATAATATTTTTTTGTTGATGATCACTTTATTAGTGTCTTACCAAAAATAAATTTTAATTGTAACATGTTTGTTGACGCCGTTTTTCGTCAACTTAAAACGTAGAGCAGTTAAACAACTAGAACTATGGCGCAGATAAATAATACAGAATAACAACAAGAATTTTACGTGGTTCAGCAGTTAACTCTGCCTAGTCCACGAGTCAATGTTATTAAGACTTTGGATATTTCAGGAAATTCTTCAGGGATGAATTCTCCATAAATTCTCTCAAGATATCAAAAATTCCTCCTTTACAAAAGTCCATGACCTCTCTATTTATAGAGGGTTCTCAGAGTTCGTTCCCACATATTTCGGGAAGATACTCCTCTTCATTAATGGGAATAATGACATTAAATTCTGTAACTTCTATATATAAGGAAACGTCCCCTGAAGACCAGGGGGCATATAACAGACTAGTTAATATCCCTTTAATGTAGGGAAGTTACAACAATAAATATCTTTTGAATGCATGGACTGCGTCTCATCAGATGACCCACTAAGTCGTTCGAGGTCGGCAATCAGCATCATGTGAGTCCAGGTCTTTAGGTAAATTATGAGCTATGCAACTTTCCCCAAGACCAGCTCGGAGCGGGTAAATACCACCGAGACCGTTACATTCCGAGCTCATACCCATGCCAAGCTCGGGCTACTTGATCCGAAGACACCCGACAATGGATATACTCCGATGCTACGTCTTTCGAGCTTAGGAAGAACTTCGAGGTTGCCACCTTGCTTCGAGGGTTTGGCATCTGGACCACGAACATGCACTTTAGCTATCGCGAGCTCACACCTGACGAATCCAGCTTTCGAGGTCACAATCTCAGGTCTCGAAATCTGGGTGTAACATTTTGCCCCCTCAAAAGTATTAGTTCGAATCCTATGAGAAGGAAACTTTTGAACTACTTCCTTCAGGAACCGTTCCATCGCACACTCGAGTATGGACATGCGTCAGCTGGGTGTTGCTTACTCAAGGTACTCGAGTGCCTTGAGACTCTGCCCACGATCGTTCGCCTGCCAACTTTATGGTACCATCATGTCATTTGTCCCTGGCCATCGGATCTGATACAGAATCTGGCCAATGGCTCAGATTAATTCAAATTTTACAATCTCTGAGGGTCTATAAATATATCCCCTTTTGTCTTCTCCATTTTTTCTTCACATTCAACTTCTCAGAGAGAAAAAACCAGACACTTCTTCGCCTGGTTCTTGCATGTTCTCCAAGCCGAGAAGACAAAGCACGGTTGGACTTTTTGATTCAGTGAGATCGTACCTGCAACCGCTCGTTCAATCATCCATTTCTCTGTTTCCATCGATTACATTGTGTAAGTTTTTGGTTTATGGTTTCTTTGCGTTATATATATATGTATATATATACATTTTTTTTATGCATGCTTATGCTTCTATTACACCATAGGCATTAGGATTTATTCTCATCCCATTTATCAATTCACTAGTTTAACGCACTAGGATTAGGATGCTTTGACTGATGGACATTAGATTCAAACCCAGCTTCTGCGAAAAAGGGTCCAAAAAATGGTTCTTTGTTTGGGTTTTCAAATTTTAGAAACCGTATCTTGCACACCAAGATATCAGGTACAAAATTAGGGTTTGTCTTCAAGGAATGCACGATTCCAAAAAATATCACCTTTTTAACAACCACCACCTTTCTTCCCTAATATTTTGGGATTTCCCATGACATGTCCACTTTCCTTCCCTTCGGTGGAACACACGCTCTGGGACTAGTCTCGTTCTTTGGATCGAGCTTACCTTGTAGCCTCGATCATTCGAGCTTAGGTACTATTTATCTCTATACTTCTTTCTCGCTTGGCCTTCACCCTTTTACTTTCTTGTTAGATGCCGCATAATTCGGGAAAGTGGTGGGGGTCAAACCTTGAAATTCCCTACTCACCAGTAACTCCGAGCTCGGAATCTCCTTTCACCCGAAATCAACGTTTAATTCAGGAGCACGAACTGAGACATGAGCAAGAGGACACTCAAGATCACTTCCGACGTCAGATAGACGAGGTCGAAGAAGGGAAAAGGAAAAGACTAAGGGTCGCTCTTCATCCAGATCCAGATACTGAGCCTAGATCGATTCCACTCGGCCCTTCGCTTAAAGTGACGATTGCCTTCAAGCCAGGTGATCTTCAGTTTTCACTGATGGGGGAACTGTTGGTTTTTATTGATCAAATCAGAGATTATGTGCAGTGGAACAACAATCAAATTGTCAGATTAATCCCATAAGATTTCTAGATCTACTTCTTCACACTCATATATATATATTGAATCAAGGACAAGAATAGAAACATTACCTCGGGTCCTTCCTTGCTGCCATCTTTTCGTATGGCTGAATCCTTGAGATCTCACACCAAGATCTTCCAAAATGTTCTCAGTCACCCAAAGAATGAGTGTGGGCTCGCTATACAAATAATAGGCAATAACTATTTATCAGATATTCTCAACACATGAGACCTGATAAAGTTTGGACCTAGGTTTTGTGAAGAACAATGACCTTTGTTTTGTCACTAATCTTTTTCTCTGAGAGAATCCTAGATATTTTTCTATCCCTGAAAACTTACGTTCTGTGAAAACTGATATCCAATATTTAATAATATCCAATATATTAAAATATTTTTTATTTTAAACAAATTCAAAATAACTGATCAGTTATCAGATTTTTGTTTAAATAATAATATTTAAATCAAATCAAAATATCTCATTATTTATTTAATATTTCAATAACTAAAATTGTGGAATCAAGAGACCAAGTCTATCTCTTATGCATGTAGCACAGTGCATGTGCACTGTGCCACACGGGTACCACATGCATATGCATGCATGTGATTTTTCCCAATTTTTATTATTATTTAAATACCAAAAATCCCAAAAATAAATTAATTCAAAATTAATTATATTTTTGTTAAATCAAATAATGAATTACTTCTTAATTAATTAATTACACATAATTAAACAATAATTATGTTTGATACATAGAAAAATAGTTTACTTATCACATAAGTCCTTTTTGCCCATTTTTGTATTTGCCTTTGACAGTGATTGTTTGAGCCATTCTGGGGACCATGGACCTATAACATTAAGCTCCAATAAATTGAAACTAAATAATTAAACTCTTTAATTATAATAGTTAATTTATTAATTCTGATATTACTCCACTATAAATTCAGAATTGCATTCTTTATGTTATAGATATACTTTTACAGAAATCTTTTTCTTAAGTCGTCCATTGATATAACCATCTTACAATAGTTCAACCCTCTAATTAATTAGTTCATAAATTAGAATGGGAGAATTACCATTTAACCTTTCTAATTTATTTCTTATTCCTTAAGTACCATTAATTCACTAGTGAATAATTAATCTATAATCTAATTATAGATTTGAGCTCAAAATCATTCAGTTCCATAATTAACCCTTAAGGGAACTAATATACGATCCGTTAGGAAAGATTAGATTATGTGTTGTTGATACATGTTCCCAGCCATCCATGATATTAAATCTCCAAAACAAAAGTCATTAGCCTCATTCTTTGAAGAGACCTTAACGAGTGAATCAAAAGATTTAATAAACATGAACAGGAGTTCATGAACACTCGGGATTTAGGTTGATCTATAAATGATCATCAGTTATGATATGAATTACAAGTCTTTATTGTTAAATGGTTTTTGGATAAAGACTTTAATTCACATCGATCCATGTCATATATAATCATATTATATAAAGCACCTTTACCGAGATGTCTTACCACATCAATAATCCGAATCTAGATTATTTGTATCATTATGATACTCAGTAAACCGTACTTACAACTCCAATTAAAGAATTCCATAACTTTAATTTGTCGTTGTTGACCATTTTTTTATTCATTCATGTGATCTTAATTCTCTCGTACTAATACAAGATCACATCCTCAATAATGAATATGGAATTTTTCTGATATTTACAAAATTATTCAAACAATAATTTAACAATCTAAATATGACAATAATAATAAACCATTGTATTTATTTATTCACAGAAAAAACAAATGTCTTTACATGCTTTTAGGACACACTCCTAACAGGAACCCTCTACCTCACACCCGAGGAGGGAATTTTTCGAGGCCGAGCATTATTGGAGCTCGGTTATGTCACTAGGCCAGATAACTGATATCCTGGTCCTTCATGGTATGGGACTATCAGGCTCGCTAAGGTGTCGAGCCCTGGCCTCCCACGAGCGAAGCTGCCGCGCTCCAGGAGATGGAAATCCTAACAACAAGCTGAGATACACAGTTTGGAGCCAGGAGCACATGAAGGCAGGGGTGGTACTGCCCTTGAAGTCTTTTTTCAAGGACTTCACAGATTTTGTTGGGTTGGCCCCCTTCCAGCGCAACACAAATTCTTACAGGGTCCTGTCTGCCCTGAGGTCGCTGTATCACGAGTTAAAGTGGGTAGGACCTCCACCAGAAGAGGATTTATATCTCTTCTGCTTGAAAAGCAATCCCTCCTGAGCTTGGGGAGGGAACGGCTTCTACTACTTCTCGAGCTATCCAAAGGAGAAGAAGATGTTTGAAGACCTTCCCAATCATCCTCTTGACTTCAAGAAGGCCTTCTTCTGGACAGATGGCCTAGCCCCGTCTCGATGCTATTCGCTCAGACAGATTCGTAAGTTTCTCAACCTCCTTCTTTTCTATGTTCGAACTTTGATCTTAGGCTCGTACTTAGTTGAAATGTGTTTTGATTTTCCAGCCAACTTCCATCGCCCAATCCCTAACAAGGAGATGAGGGAGCACAGAGAGACTCTGCTCCAACTTCCTTACAGCAGGAGATCCCTTTCCTATCTCCTGCATGAAGACAAGCTCTGGGCTTGTGGGCTCTTAGGAGAGGATCAGTCTACATCGGACTGGTCCAATAAAAAATACGACCGGTGGGAGCTCGTGCCTCTGCCAACCGGCAACCTCCCCCCAAGGATAGATGCGAGGCCTCCACCTCCAGTTTGTCATAGGAGTCCACAATCGGGGAACGAGGCCAATGACAAGGCCTCATGCTCGGGCTCGGATGAGCAAGGTATAGTCATCCTTAGCTCGAATATGTGGTCCCCCTCCCTATTAAAGCATAAACCCAATAGGTTAGTATTGTGTGAGGACGATAGGAACCATTTTTATGTATGGACTTGGGTAGATGAACGGGTTCATAGGTTTGATTGCTAGCTCAGGAAATATGACACCATGTATAGCCTGAACGAGGTATGGAACGGAATAGTCGTGCAATATGGGACCAACGACTATAGGGACCTTTCGAGGTTGACGTCCACCTATAGGGAAGGTACTCCCCCCACCTCTTCTGAAGATGGGGAATTTTGTGGTTGCCAAGCACAAGCTCGGGGGAGAGTTCAAGTTAGGTTTCTCTCCACTTGTCTTTTTATCCCATGTATGCTCAGGAGGCGAAGGATCTTCAGCTCAAACCGAGTGATGAGCTCAAGGCAACAAAGGCAAAGGTAGAGGCAGGAGCCGAGGAGCTTAAGGTCAAGATATCCGAGCTTGAAAAGCAGAATGCCAGGCTCGCAGAGCTTGAGAAGGAGATTGCTCGGGTCAAGGAGGTCAATGCCAAGCTTGAAGAAGAAAAGGTCGTCACTTTTGAGATCATTGAGAGTGAAAAGGCTCGTCTTCTTGAAGATTTTAAGGAGAAAAAGGATCGGGCGGTTGACTTGGGCATGTACAGAATCTGGGCCAACAATGTCGACCTCGATACCAGCTTCTTAGGCCATCTTGAAGTGAAACTCGTGGCCAAATGGCAGGCTCGGCTTAATGAGGAGGAGGCTGCTCGGGATGACGCAGAAGGAGCTGGGGAGGACGCTGATGCCGAGAAGGCCAAGGAGGATGCTGAGAAGGCCAAGGGGGTTGCTCCTTCTCTTTAGATGATACCTCGGGGCTGCGTCCCTTTATTTTTTGTAATTGTTTTCTTTTAATTGATGCCCATGGGGATGATACAATTTTTCTTTCTTTTTGACTTCATTTTAATATATATGCTTTACATTTCTCGGGTTGAAATATTTTCCACATTTTATATTAAAGTGTCATATATGCCTGTTTAATCACACAAACATAGTTTGGATTTAAGCTCGAGGTTCAATGCATTCATGCACAGTTTGATCGAATTATTCGCTTCCGATCTCGTTATTTGTCAAGGTCGGATATTACTTTTACCATGCACCCGAAAGTACTTGTATGGTGTGTAATGCAAATGGTTTAGTTATATCTTACTTTTTAGTTACTTTTTCTCGTCCTCGGTTAGCTCTCCGAGGTTATGAGGTCGAAACTATTGTTTTGCAAGATACTCCAACCTCGATCTCGGCTTATACGAAGTGGGTTATGCTCCAACTTATTGTCGATTAGTTTTAGCTGGTTTGTTCCAAACCTATTAAGGTCATGTTAGGTTTGTAATCCATACACTTACATTTTAATCTAGTTTGCATATTTGGTTACATCCAAACATTTTTATCTTTTTGCCAGTTTGGTTATATCCAAACTTATCTTATTTCGCGCATTTGGTTATTTCCAAATACTTGTGTACTTTTGACAGTTTGGTTATATCCAGACTGTCTTAGCTCGCGTATTTGGTTACGTCCAAACACTTATATGTATTTCGTATATGTTGTTTTATTTTTTCAAGCTGGTGGTATATGTGCCACTGATGCCCCCCTTAATATCCTATGAGTGAGAGCATAGGTTATTAAATTAAGAGAGATTGCAAAAAATACAGCATATTAAACGAAATCAACCTTTATTTGAAAAAATCCAAAAATAGAAAAACAGTACAAATAAACAAGCATGGTTATCGGCAACATCCTTCCTATACTATTGATAGTAAGGTCGTAGGTGTTCGCATTCCATGCTCTTGGTACTAGACTTCCATCCAATCTCGCCAACTTGTAAACGCCGGGTCGGATGACTGACTCTATCTGGTAGGGTCCTTCCCAATTTGGCCCGATGTTTCCAAGAATACACGTCTTAGCACCAAATCTCCCATGCCGAATTTTCGATCCTAAACTCTTTTGTTGAAGTACCGGGTAGCTCATTGTTGGTATGCAGCATTTTTTAACTGAGCTTCGTTCCTTCTTTCTTCGATCAGGTCAAGAGTTTCTTCGAGATGAGAGTGGTTCGAGGCTTGATCATAAGCGAGGGCTCAAATTGTGAGAATTTTGACCTCGATTAGCAGCATAGCCTCGCAACCGTATGCCAGAGAGAACGGGGTATGTCTTGTCGATGTACGGGTCGTGGTCCTATATCCCCATAGGACTTGGGGCAATTCTTCGGGCCATCTTCCTTTAGCTTCTTCCAACTTTTTCTTCAGCGAACTTTGTAGAGTCTTGTTTATAGCTTTGACCTGGCCATTCTCCTGGGGATGGGCCACTGACGAGAAGCTCTTTATTATCCCATTTTTTTCGCAAAAGTTGGTAAACAGATTGCTATCGAACTGGGTTCTGTTATTGGACACAATCTTCCTCGGCATCCCATATCGACATATGATGTTTTTCACCACAAAGTCAATGACTTTTTTGGAGGTTATTGTCGCCAAAGGTTCAGCTTCTGTCCACTTTATGAAGTAATCTACGGCGACTACCGCATACTTTACTCTGCCTTTGCCAGTCGGAAGGGAGCCTATGAAGTCGATTCCCTATACCGCAAATGGCCATGGGGAGGTCATCATAGTTAGTTCGGATGGTGGAGTTCGAGGAATTATGGCAAATCGTTGGCACTTATCACACCTTTTTACGTAGTCGAACGAGTCCGATTTGATGGTAGGCCAGAAGTATCCTTAGTGTATGATTTTCTTGGACAGGCTATGCCCCGCAGTATGGTCTCCACAGAACCCTTCATGAATTTCTTCTAAGATTTTCTTAGCTTCGGGTGGAGTCACACACTGGAGTAGTGGCATGGAATATCCTCTTCTATACAGCCTTCCATCTATAATGGTATAACGAGGGATTTGATACATCAACTTTCGAGCCTTGGTCCGTTCTTTCGGAAGGATGTCAGTCTCAAGATATTCAACTATTGGAGTCATCCAGGTAGGCTCAGAATTGATCATACACACGTCCTCCTGCTCTGGCTCGTCAATACGAGGTGCCGAGAGATGTTCAATTGGCACGACATTTAGTTCGTCATTCTCGATAGAGGTAGCGAGCCTGGCTAAGGTGTCCGCATTTGAGTTCTGTTCTCGGGGGACCTGTTCTATCGCATAGAACTCGAAATGTTCCAATGCTGATTTTGCCTTTTCTAAGTATGCTGCCATTCTCGTACCATGAACCTGGTACTCTCCCAAAATTTGGTGAACCACTAGCTGGGAGTCACTGTAGCAATGTCTTGCTTTAGCTTTGAGCTCCTTTGCTATACGAAGCCCCGCCAGTAAAGCCTCGTACTCGGCCTCGTTATTCGACGCGCTGAAGTCAAATCTCAAGGCAGAGTGAAATCTGCTTCCTGCAGGAGTGATCAAAATTACACCTGCCCCCGATCCGTTTTCATTAGATGACCCATCGACATAAAGTTTCCACAGCTCGTGAGCCGAGGTTATAACTTCATCGTTGGTCATGCCAATACACTCTACTATGAAGTCTTCCAAGGCCTGCCCCCTAATGTTCGTCCTTGGATGATAGGTGATCTCGAATTTCCCAAGTTCAACGGCCCATTTAAGAAGTCGACCAGAAGCTTCCGGCTTGGACAAGACTTGTCTTAGTGGTTGATCAGTTAGTACATGGATGGGGTGCGCTTGAAAATAGGGTCGAAGTTTTGAGATGAGTGGATTAAGCTGAGAGCTAGCTTCTCCATCAAGGGATATCTTGATTCTGCCCCCAGTAACCTTTTACTGACGTAATACACGGGCCTTTGCACTTTTTCTTCCTCTCGTACGAGTACTGCACTTATGGCGTGCTCGGTCGTAGCAAGATACAAGTACAGAACTTCACCCGTAATAGGTTTTGACAAGATAGGGGGTTCTGCAAGGTGTTTCTTGAGTTCCTGGAAAGCCAACTCGCATTCCTTTGTCCATTCAAATTTCTTGCCTCCCCTCAACAGGTTGAAAAATGGAAGACAACGATCTGTAGATTTTGATATAAACCTACTTAGTGCTACCATCCTGCCTGTCAAACTCTAGACATCTTTGTGTTTTCGAGGTGAAGGCATATCGATCAGGGCCTGGATCTTATCTGGATTAGCCTCTATTCCTCAAGCATTTACAATGAAACCCATGAATTTTCCTGAAGATACTCTGAAAGAGCACTTATGAGGGTTAAGTTTCATGTTATATTTCTGGAGCACGACAAAGCATTCTTCGAGGTCATCAACATGGTTATTTTTAAGTTGAGATTTGACTAACATATCGTCAACATAAAATTCCATGTTGTTCCCTATTTGCTCGGAGAACATCATGTTCACGAGCCGCTGGTAAGTGGCTCCAACATTATTGAGCCCGAATGGCATGACGTTATCACAATATAACCCTTTATCTGTTATGAAGCTCGTATGTTCCTGGTCAGGGGCATCCATGGCAATCTGGTTATATCCAGAATAGGCATCCATGAATGATATTAGTCCACGCCCTGCCATGGCATCCATGAGCTGGTCAATCCGTGGTAAAGGAAAGCAGTCCTTAGGACAGGCCTTGTTGAGGTTCGAGTAGTCAATGCAGGTTCGTCACGTCCCATTAGGCTTCGGGACCAGTACCAGATTGGCTACCCAATCGGGGTAAAAAGCATCTCTAATGAATCGGTTTGCCTTTAACTTGTCGACTTCCTCTTTTAGGGCCTTTTTCTTATCGTCGTCTAGTTGTCTTCGCTTTTGTTTCTTCAGTGAGAAGATTTTATCGATATTTAGCACGTGGCTCACTATATTTGGACTTATTCCTACCATGTCCGAATGTGACCATGCGAAGACATCCTAGTTTTTCTTCAAAAAGCAAATTAATTGCTATTTAGTTTCTTCATGGAGGTTTTTCCGAACCTTTACCGTTTTCGGGGTCTGATTCTTCGAGCTCTTCCAATGGTTCAATATCAGCTCTTTCCTCCACTCTTGGGTCGATTTCTTCATCTATCTCCAAGATTGTCCCGTCTTTATTCTGAATAACGACGAGCGCTTGTGAGCTCGCTTGCTTTTTTCCTCTTATGGAAATGCTATAGCATTCCCTCCTGGCCAACTGGTCTCCCTTCAATGTCCCGATGCCACTAGACGTTGGGAACTTGATGGAAAAATGCCTTACAGATGAGACTGCCCCCAGCCCTACTAGGGCGGGTCTGCCGAGCAGCACGTTGTAGGCTGATGGCAGGTCCACTACTACAAACTCCATCATCTTGGTCGCTGAGACTGGGTAGTCTCCCAAGGTTACAGGGAGTTCAATGGACCCCATACAGGCAATCCCTTCTCCTGAAAAACCGTACAAGGTTGTTGCACAAACATTTAGGTCTCGAAGCGCGAGTCCCATATTTTCTAAGGTGGCCTTATAGAGAATGTTCACTGAGCTCCCATTATCAATGAGAACTCGGTGAACTCTCTTATTCGCGAGCTGGAGAGTAATGACCAGTGGGTCATTGTGGGGAAACTGTACATGGGACGCATCGTCCTCAGTAAAGGTTATCAGTTGAGATTCAATCTTTTGGCACTTTGGAGCTCTAGGTTCGGGTTCATAGGGGGACCCGTCCCCAGTTTTTAACTCGTTCACGTATCGGTTTTGGGCATTCTTGCCCGTCCCTGCGAGATGAGGCCCGTCCGAGATGGTTATCACATCTTCTCCATCAATTGGAGGGGGCCTATCTTCTTCTCTAGCTCAGGAATTGTTGTGTTTGAGCCGGCTGTGGTGCAGCTGCCCTCTACCTAGTAGAAGCTTGATTATTATTCTGGTTCCTGACATACTATCTGAAGTATCCTCTCGAGATCAGTCCTTCGATCTCGTCCTTCAACTGCCTGCATTCATCAGTAATGTGCCCAGTATCTCTGTGAAATCAACAGTACTTGCTGGAGTCCTTCTTGGACTTCTGATTTCTCATGGGGTCTGGACGCCTGAAAGGGACCTGGTTTTCATTAGCCAGGTATATATTCTCCCGAGACTCGTTGAGCTCGGTGTACACTTTGTACACGGAGAAATACCTTTCCCCTTTCTTCTTCTTTCCCCCTTCCGCCTCGGGGTTACTTCCTTCATTCTTCTTCCTTTTGGAAGGGTTTTCTGCAGGAGGTTTTAAGGCTGATGGGTCCGCCGAGGCCGAGGCAGAGTTTATGTTTATCGTTGTAGTTACGGGCTAAGAGGTCATATTCAGTGTTGACCTCACCTCTTCTTCATTGAAAAACCTCTGAGCTCGCCTATTAAACTCAGTTAAGGACCTCACAGGTTTTCTCTGCATATCATCCCAGAGGGGACTTCCCGGCATTACCCCAGCTTGGACGGCCATTAGATGACCGCTGTCGTCTACATCCCGAGCTCGGGCGACTTCCAGATTAAACCTTGTTAGGTAGCTCTTCAACGTTTCACTGGGCTATTGCCGAACATTGGTCAGGGTCAATGCTTCGGGTCTTACCCCGATCATGGCTCTAAACTGCTTCTTGAAATCCTTTGATAGCTAATCCCAAGAAGTGATTGAATGTCTCTTATATTTTTCGAACCAGTTTTTTGCTGGTCCTGTAAGCGATGCTAGAAATAACATGCATCTGAGCTCGTAACCTACATTACTTGCTCTCATTATGGTGTTAAATGTACTCAAGTGACTGTACGGGTCGGATTTCCCTTCAAAAGGAGGGACATAAGGAATTCGAAACCCTTGAGGAAACGGAGTGTTGGAAATATGGGGAGCGAATGGTTCGAGATCCTCATCAGAATCCTCGTCCTGACTCTGACCTCGCTCATTCTGCAAGAGCCTAAATGCCCTTTCCAGCTAATCAATTCTTTCTTGAACCGGGTCCGCAGAGGGTCTTGCCTAAAATTGGCTATCATTGATCACAATTCCAGGCCCGCGCCTTCGCAGGGGATCTTTGCGCCCATTTAGGCGATCTCTCAAGTCCGGGTTCGATGGATTACAACTACCCCGATTATGATTTAGGTGCTCCCGCAGGTCAGAGCGGTTCCTATGGTTTTCAGTATTCCTTCGTCCTTGATCATACATGTTGACTGATCTGGCGTCCCCTGAGTCGTCACTGGCGAGGCTTATCGCATGATTATTCCGAGACGAATTTCTTTCATGCTGCCTCCTCTCTGTAGTGCGAGATCGAGACATTTGGCTTCTCGCAGGTTGGTCACCTCTTCGTTCTCTAGTAGCATCTCTATTTCCCTGTTTTCGTCCTACCCGCCTTGCCTCATCACCCCGAGTTGGTTGTGCGTTCATCTGAGGTGGTGAGGGGTATCTTATTGGTGACGGTGGCTGCCAACCATTTCGGGGCCTGGATGGCCCCGAGTTCGCCCGTGCTGACTCGGTAACATTCTGTGTGTTACCAGGAACCTGAGTCCGAGCCTCTGCAGGGGCTCGGTTATTCCCAGTTTCTGCTGGTAACTCCACATTTGAGTTACCCGGAGCCCTAGCCCGAGTGTTTCTTTGGGGTCTCGAGGGAGCAGGTTGCTTTGCTGGTGGTGGAGGCTGCTCTGCTCCTCTTGTGGCAGCGTTTTTCCGAGGTCGCCCACGAGGCCTGTGGGGAGGAACATGAACGTCCCACGGAGGTGGGTCTTGGTTCTCCTGCGGAGGTTGAGGCTGAGTCGCCTGCGCATCTGCGGCTAACCTAGCCAACTCTTCATTCTGCTTCTTGGCCTCAGGCAACTGTTTTCTTAACTGTCAGTTTTCAAGTTCCACAATGGGGATGTACCATTCAGGATTATAGTACATGTCCTCATCGTCCCTTGGAGTCGGAGGTGTTGGAGGTCCTCGAGAATCAGAGGACTCACTTCTCTCTTCAGGTTCAGGATTCGCCATCGCCTGCTTCCCAGGGCACCGTGGATAGTTTTCTTCAGGAATATTATGATCATTCGCGGTCATAGCTAATACGAGATTGTATTGCTTAAGGCTCTCAATGAAAGCACCAAACTGTTCACGCTGTTTTTCATCAACTTAAAACGTAGAGCAGTTAAACAATAAGAACTATTGCGAGGATAAATAATACAAAATAACAACAAGAATTTTACGTGGTTCAGCAGTTAACTTTGCCTAGTCCACGAGTCAATGTTATTAAGACTTTGGATATTTCAGGAAATTCTTCAGGGATGAATTCTCCATAATTTCTCTCAAGATGTCAAAAAATCCCTCCTTTACAAAAGTCCATGACCTCTCTATTTATAGAGGGTTCTCATAGTTTGTTCCCACATATTTCGGGAAGATACTCCTCTTCATTAATGGGAATAATGACATTAAATTATGTAACTCCTATATACAAGGAAACGTCCCCTGAAGACTAGGGGGCATATAACAGACTAGTTAATATCCATTTAATGTAGGGAAGTTACAACAATAAATATCTTTTGAATGCATGGACTGCGTCTCATCAGATGACCCACTAAGCCGTTCGAGGTCGGCAATCAGCATCATGCCAGTCCAGGTCTTTAGGTAAATTATGAGCTATGCAACTTTCCCCAAGACCAGCTCGGAGCGAGTAAATACCACCGAGACCGTTACATTCCGAGCTCATACACATGCCAAGCTCAGGCTACTTGATCCGAAGACACCCAACAATGGATATACTCCGATGCTACGTCTTTCGAGCTTAGGAAGAACTTTGAGGTTACATATCTTCGAAGTTGCCATCTTGCTTCGAGGGTTTGGCATCTGGACCATGAACATGCACTTTAGCTATCGCGAGCTCACACCTGACGAATCCAGCTTTCGAGGTCACAATCTCAGGTCTCGAAATCTGGGTGTAACAATGTTTAATTAGATAAAATATTTATATTAAAATGTATTTAGAATGTGTAAATATGTTTTAATAAAATAAAATAAATATGACATTTATTTTGGTGTTTTAATATTTATAACAATATTTTAATCATATAGTTTACCAAACACTTTCATGTAGCATTTCCAACTTATAACACTCTAAAATCTATAATTTACCAAATACTCACCAAATTTTCCTTACAATACAACTACAGTTGCTTTTCTCTAGCACAACTGTACCAAACTGGCCCTTAATACAGTCGTAAAATTAAATTATTATTTTAAGAAATTAACATTATATAAAATAAATAAAAATATGTAACAAAAGAATAGTTCTTTTCTCTTTTTGTATTTTTAGAAACTCAAAGTTAAATTAATAGGCTTAAATGGAGGGAAGTGAAGTGGAAAGTTTTCTTTTATTATTATTATTATTATTATTATTATTATTATTATTATTATTATTATTATTATTATTGTTATTATTATTATTATTATTATTATTATATATTAAATAAAAAAATAATGAATAATAATATGCAAGTAGGAGTACTTTCCAAAAAATAGATACATAGGAGTAGGAAAATATATTTGTTTAATTTTCTAATTAATGAGTAATTTGTAGTTAATAAAAGCAATTAAAATGGTGTGATTTTTTTTTAGAAAAAATTATAAGAAATTAATGTATTGTTTTGTCTTAAAAACAAAGGGGAGGAGAGAATAAATAAAAGGGTTAATAGAATTAGCGTAAGTTTTTATTTGAAGTAATTATATATGTCTTATTCCTATAGTGATGAGGAGATTAATTTTCACACATGCATTGATCAAACATGATTATTATTATAATCCACACGTGAAACACAACCTAACCTAAATCAGCTAACTAAACGAACCCTTTATTTACCATTTATGCTCAAATCTCAACCAACATCGATCGACAAGGAAGAATCAATCAATTTGACTTTTCCTTCTCTGTTTTATGCTTTGTCCAAAATAGCATGTGAAAGTACGGTACTGGCCAAAAAATATTCAGAAGAGGAGGGATTAGTGGCTAATATGGTGAACACGTACAAGTAGTTTGGCCATTATTATCATTAAAGGGCAAGTGTTATGGATAAGTCATATATATGATTTATTTGGGATACGGTGACGAAAAATACAAAAATGATTGTCTTTGTCACTGAAAACGAACACATATATATATATATATATGCCAATAATTAAAGGTGGAGAGAGAGGTGGCCATTAAAGCTCAAAGGCATAGGTAAGAGGGGGGCAAACTCCAGTGATCGATCATGGAGAGAGTGACCCTACTAGGGTTCAGTACGTGACCAAATGGGATGGGGGGGTGGTTAAGTAGTGGTCCTTGTAGTTAAGTTGTACGCACCACACCCTATTCACATACACACAAACAAGAAAAAGTCATCACTTCAAATAACAATTAATGATGATTCAGAACCACTCGAGAATAATTATTCATAACTTATTAGATCGGGGCAGACTGATATAAGAATATATTCCCCTACTTGCCTACAATATGAAAATTATCTCTATTTCCTTATTGACTACACTAGTTCTTTGCGATCTGGGTTTTTATTTGGTTTCGTACCAAAGCAAGCCGGTGGCGGTGACATGGGTAATTTTTTCTATGAACATGATTGAATCACCTTAAAATGGAAAAAAAAACACACACACACAAAGAAGTAGAGGGATTACAACGGTGGTGATATGAGTAATAAAAAATTACTTAGTTTTAGTTAAATAAATAGTGTGGTTTTAATGGTTAATTTTGTTTATAGTTTGTAAATATATTGCGGTTTGATCCTTCCTTACAGTTCAATATTGAATATGGTTTGTAATTTATTGTGGTCAAAGTATTCAGAAAATAAATTAATAATGATTTATAAATTAAATTAAAAGTAAAACTATTAAAATACATATATATTTTTTCTTGACATGGGGATGGGATTTGAACTTAGGATCTTATTCAAATAAATATTCATTATGATAAAATTTTAAACCAAAAATTGTTACGTACTTGAATAAAATCTAAAAAAATGAGTTTATGTTAAATTTCAATAGATGACTTTGATTTGTTTATTGTTTTCTTGTTTTAATCTTTCATTTTTCTCGTAACTATTTAGAATAGAGAAGCTAAATGACACATTCAATTTTTAACTACCCCATGTTAGCTCACCAGTTAATGCCTAGCTAGGTGTAACATGCCACCCTTGATGAAGGCATGCTACAAGGTAGGTGAGTGTGCATGCTAATGTGTATATTGATGCCTAATTAAGTGGTTTTCACATAATTATCTTTAATAATGCTAAAAAAATGAAATTAAAGTTCAATGGACGCAATGGTGATATCAAATTTTGGAGATTCGTAGATTCGGTAATTATTAAGTTATGGGTTGCATTTTTCTCAAACTGCCAAATAAAAAAACCACACAAACCGCCAAAAACCCGCCCAACCTACCCGCCGTGCACCTCTAGCTAAAATCATATATTTTTTGTAAGCACTTGGGCTTTATAAAAAAAAAAAAAGTAATGGGTTGGGAATGTGTTTGCCACTCAATCCCACATTGGTTATGTGTGTGGATTGTAAGTGGTATTTTTGCCACTCAATCCCACATTGGTTATGTGTGTAGATTGTAAGTAGTCTTTATGTTCAATCCTACTACCATTCTTTAACTCCATAATTGAGTTTTGAGACGTGGATTCTTGTAGACTCTTAGGCTTTATAAAAAAAAAATCGTACATTTTTGTAACAAAATGATAAAAGCTCAAAATAATCATACATTTTTGTAACAAAATGATAAAACCAGAACATCTCCGTTATGCTTATCTTGGGGAAAAAGAGACTCTTCCGGTTATAGTTTCATCATTTCTTTCAGAAGTAGAGGAGGAGAAGTTGTTGAGGGTGTTAAGGGCTCATAAAACTGCTATAGGGTGGACTCTGGCTGATATACGAGGAATTAGCCCATCGACAGTTATGCATAGAATTCTCATGGAAGACGATGTGAGACCGACTATTGATGCTCAACAAAGACTTAATCCGACAATGAAAGAAGTGGTGAGGAAAGAGATTTTGAAATGGTTAGATGCTGAAGTGATTTACCCTATTTCTGATAGTGCTTGGGTGAGTCCAGTACAAGTAGTACCTAAAAAGGGTGGTATGACTGTGGTGAAGAATGAAAGTAATGAATTGATTCCAACAAGGATTGTAACGGGTTGGAGGATATGTATAGATTACCGGAAGTTGAATAAGGCAACTAGCAAAGATCATTTTCCTTTGCCTTTTATTGATCAGATGTTGGATAGGTTGGCGGGGCATAACTACTATTGTTTTCTAGATGGGTACTCAGGCTATCATCAGATTGTAATTGCACCGGAGGATCAAGAGAAGACAACGTTTACATGTCCTTATGGGACTTTTGCTTTTAGAAGGATGCCATTCGGGTTATGTAATGCACCAACCACGTTTCAACGGTGTATGATGGCAATATAATCTGACATGGTTGAGAAGGGGATTGAAATTTTTATGGATGATTTTTTGGTTTATGGGTCCTCTTTTGCACGTGTTTGACTAATTTGGAGCTGGTTTCGAGGAGGTGTGAAGAGTCACATTTGGTGCTTAATTGGGAAAAGTGCCACTTTATGGTAAATGAAAGAATTGTATTGGGGCATAAGATTTCTAAGAAAGGCATTGAAGTGGATAGGGCTAAATACTCTACAATAGAGAATTTGCCACCGCCAGTTTCAGTAAAAGGGGTACAGAGTTTCTTAGGTCATGCGGGATTTTATAGGAGGTTTATCTAAGATTTCTCCAAGGTTTCGAAGCCACTGTCCACTTTGTTAATGAATGGGGTTACGTTTGATTTTGATGAGAAGTGTCAACAAGCTTTTAGGATACTTAAGGCGAAATTGATTTCGGCACCTATAGTTGTTGCACCTCAATGGGATTTGCCATTTGAACTGATGTGTGACGCCAGTGATTTTGCGGTTGGGGCAGTGTTGGGACAAAGAGTTGACAAGGTATTTAGAACTATTTATTATGCAAGTCGTACCTTGAATGATGCTCAAATAAATTACGCAACTACAGAAAATGAGATGTTGGCCATAGTGTTTTCTTTTGATAAATTTAGGCCATACTTGATTGGGAATAAGGTGGTTGTTTACACTGATCATTTTGCGATAAAGTATCTTATGACCAAGAAAGATTCCAAGCCTCATCTTATTCGATGGATTTTGTTGTTACAAGAATTTGATGTGGAAATTAAGGATAAGAAAGGTACCGAGAATTTGGTGGTTGATCACTTGTCTAGATTGGAGGTTGATGAAGATTCTCTTGATAAAGAAGTTCAGATTAATGATGCTTTTCCTAATGAGCAGCTATTCGAAGTAAGTGTTTGCAAGGATGTTCCATGGTTTGTAGATTATGTTAATTATTTGGCTGCTAAGGTTATACCTCCTGAGATGACAAGGCAACAACTAAAGACATTTTATTCGAAGGTGAAGCATTATTATTGGGAGGAGCCTATTCTGTATAAACATTGCCCTGATCAAGTTATTAGAAGATGTGTTCCCGAAGAGGAGATGTTGTCAATCTTGACTCACTGTCATAGTTTGCATTGCGGCTGTCATTTTGGAGGAAAAAGAACAGCAGCAAAAGTTTTGCAAAGTGGGTTTTACTGGCCTACATTATTTAAAGATGCTAATGATTTTGTCAAAAGCTGTGATCGTTGTCAACGGACTGGGAATATATCAAGAAGAGATCAAATGCCAATGACTGGTATTTTGGAAGTTGAGTTATTTGACGTACGGGGAATAGACTTTATGGGACCTTTCCCATCATCGTATAATAATAAGTATATTTTTCTTGCGATGGATTATGTTTCTAAATGGGTAGAAGCCGTAGCAACTCCTACTTGTGATGGGAAAGAGGTACTTAAATTCCTTCATAAAAATATCTTTACTCGATTCGGTACCACCCCCAGAGCAATTATTAGTGATCGGGGAAGTCATTTTTGCAATAAGTGGTTCACTGCTCTTTGTGCTCGCTATGGTGTTCATCATCAAAAGGCGTTATTCTATCATCCAATTGCAAATGGCCAAGCTGAAGTGTCGAATAGGGAAATAAAAGGTATCTTGGAAAAGACAATAAATACTTCGAGGAAGGATTGGTCGAAGAAGCTTGATGATTCACTTTGGGCTTATCGCACTGCATTTAAAACTTCGATTGGTATGTCACCATATCGATTGGTGTTTGGTAAGGCTTGTCATTTACCGGTGGAACTAGAGCATAGAGCTTATTGGGCTGTGAAAAAGTTAAATATTGATCTCTTTATGGCGGGACAGCATAGGCTTATGGAGTTAAATGAGCTTGAAGAATTCTGAAATGAAGCTTATGAGAATGCGAAGATCTATAAAGAGAAGTCGAAGGCCTTTCATGATAAGCGAATACTGAGGAAGGATTTTCAACCAAGAGATAAAGTCCTGCTATTTAATTCCAGACTTAAACTTTTTCTTGGTAAATTGAAGTCGAGATGGTCAGGACTATACACGATAGTTACGTCATTTCCTTATGGAGCAGTGCGGGTTCATAGTGAGAAAACAGGGCATTTTAAGGTGAATGGTCAGAGGTTGAAACATTATTTGGAGGGTCCGGTGGAAAAATGCAAGTCCGTGGTGATTTTGGAACTCGTTCGATCTAAAGATAAAGAAGCGTCCTGCTAAATGACGTTAACGACAACGCATTTGAGAGGCATCTCATTATTTCTAATTTTCATTTGTTTTAAGTTTTAAAGTTTATGAACAATTTTTAGTTTTTATTTTTTTTTAGTTTTGGTTTTACTTAATATTTTCTTTTAGTTTTTATTTTTAAGTGTTTTTGAATGTAATAGAACTGTGGCAATCGTGAAAACTATTGAAAAATGAAAATTTTGAAGCCTGAAGGGAGGGCTGCGGCGCATGAAGCAAGGGTCGCGACCCTTGACAAAACCAGAGAGGGTGCAGTGGCTCGGCATGCAGCAAGCGTCGCGGTGCTTCATCGGGTTCTCAGAAAAAAAATATTTTAAAAATTAGATACGGGCTGCGGCGCTTGAGAGAGCATGCCGCGGCGCTTGTGGGATCCGAAGCCTTAAGAGGGTTTCCCCTCTTCTATTTTTGTCACTTCTTCCCTTTTGAAAAAAATTTCAAGATTTCTCTCTCATTTTCTCTCTAACTTTTCTCTCATTTAACCTAGAAATTTTCTCTCCAATCCCCTATTACACCTTGAATCCTTACACATTATCCTCCAAACATTTTTTTTTCCTTCAAATTCTCTATTTTGCTATAGAAATCCCTAATTCCCAAAACTTTAAAACCCTTATTTTTCAAATTCTATCCATTGGAGTTCAAATTGAGATTTAATGGTTACTTGGTGCAACTGAAGGGTTCAAGAGGAGTCTATCACAGTCAAGTAAGTTTTTCTACAAATATTTGAATTTTTTTTTGGGTGATTTCCTCATATTGAAGACATTGTTGAAGGGATTATAGTTTTGAGATTATTGTGTGGATTGAGAAGCATTGTGGTGTGATTTTGAACTGTTTGGGATTAGTATTAATATATTGTAAAGTTTGGGGAATATTGAAAATATAGGGGAGGTGCTGTCAAATTTTTAATAGGATATTATGGGACCTAAAAGAAATCATTCTAGAGCATCATCTTCTAGGAACACAAATAGACCATCTTCTTCTAAGGAACCTGAACAGACCCTAGAATATGATGCTACAAAATTTGTGAGTAAGGCAGCTTTTGATCGGTATAAAAGGATACGTAAGCGAAAGGTGATAAGTGAAAGAGGTTTTGAGTATACTGAAGCACCATGTGAAATTTCTACTTATGAAGAGATTTGAGCAGAAATTCAACGAAGGGGTTGGGCTATGTTTGTTGTGGAGAAGTCATGCCAATTTTTCAGTGGTTTTAGAATTGTATACAAATTATGTTGAGATGAAAAATACAGAAGTGTTTGTGAGAGGTGTCCAAGTTCCTGTAGGTATAGATACTATTGTTGTTTTGTACAACATGCCAACATATGAACCAGAGGATGATGAGTATCATCAACGAGCTCATGGGGATGATATTAATTGGATTGAGGTGGCTGAAACTTTGAGTATACTAGGAGCTCATTTTACTACTGTTGGTGGTGTTCCAAAGTATCTTTGGCGTTATCAATTGAATCATGTGGCTCGAGCTTGGGTGCATTTTGTGAGTGCACGACTAATGTCGACTACTCACATGTCGGTTATTAACAAGGAGGGGTTATTATTGGTGTATGCCATTATGACTGGGATAACTATTGATGTGGGCCGAATTATTAGGAAATGTATGAAAGATATTAGCATGTTGACTACTACAGCAGGATTAGGACATGGCTCATTAATCACTGATTTATGCCGTACATATGGAGTTGTTATGTTTGGAAGTGACGTAGTTAGGAAGCCTGTGTCTGCAATTTCTAAAAATAGGGTGCTTAATTATGAACCACCTTCCTTAGAAGCATCACCACATCGACAGCGTCCCACTAATAAGAGACAAAGAATTAATGATGTAGAAGATGAGGATAATGAAGAAGACTTAGAGGGTAATCTTCCTGAAGAGCTTAGGCATGAGGCACCAGTTGTACAGCCACCTGTTCAGCCTGAAGCTGATACTTTTGATCCATATATGCAGAATCAATTCAACTATTTGGTTCAACAGAACAATTATCATATTGCTCAAAATCAACATATGCAGCAGTATCTGGCGCAGCAAAGTGGACCAACTCAATGCGTTGGTGAATCGGTGGTCTCTCTGAACCAATGAAGACGTAGCTGCATTCCCACTACCATCTCAGTTTTTTCCTTATCAACCGCCGCCGCCACCTCCACCATTTTGAATGTTTATGGTAAGTCTCTTTTTCTTTATTTTTATTTTATTTTTTAAAAAAAAACATTGGGGACAATGTTTAGATTAAGTTTGGGGGAAGAGATTTATTGTTGTTAGTTGTGTCTATGTTGTCTTGTTTTGTGTTGATTATGTCTATTTTGTGTTAGTTGTGTTTTGTTTAGGTTGTTTAGGGTGTTAGTTGAATCAAGTTGACAATGATTAGCCAATGATAATATGATTGAATGATGAGCTGTGTAAATTGAATGGGAATAAAACTGTAAAAATTCGTGTGCTTGGTTGAATATTTTGTTCTATTTTTACTTAAACAATTAAATAATTGAGAGCTTAATCATGATTTTGATAAATTTTATGTGATTGAATAAAATTTATGCTTGCTAAATTTAAAATAGGAAGGGAAGATTGAAATTGGTTTATCCTAGAACTTGTTTGCTTGCTTTTTGAGGCGAAATCCTAGATAATGCATGCTTAGAAAAATGATTTAGGCATTTCTTTGGACTGTTTGAGCCTTTCAAGCCAACCTTGATGTATTAAATCCTTAGTTACCCAATTTTTAGCCTAAATTGATTGACATTTGCTTTAACCTTATAACTTGAGAACCTAATTATTATTTTTCTTTCCCTTTAATGTGCCATGAGCATAGGAACGATAATTGGGAGTGATTGTGATTGATTTTTAATAGGGGGTTATGTATGACAAGTTGTGTCAACAATGAAGAAAATATATTTTTAGAGAAAGAAGAAAAAAGTAGAAAAGGAAAAAAAAGAAAGAAAAAAAATATACAATGTTGAGAAATCATTACACTCCTAATTGTATTATCAAGGAACAAGTTTGGGGGAGTGTAATGTTATATATATATATATATATGTATAATGATTATGCAATTTCTCTCAAAATGATCAGATATTGAGAACTTTGGGATTGGGCTTGTGATTTGTATTAAGGGTTGAATTGGTTGGTTGGTTAGTGTTCATGGTACATTTTGAGCTGAAATGATTTTCTCATCCACCTTTACCTAAGCTTTTCAATTATAAGCTTGAAAAGACCTATTGATTTTTGAGCATGTTTTGTCTACACTAGTGGAGATTAGCAAGTGTAGCAAGCTTATGGGATATTATTTGGTTGTTGGATTGAAGTGGAAATTTAGTGAGCATAAATAAATTCAATTACATGTTATTTGTTAATTATGATTTTGAGAGTTGTTATTTTTGTTGTTTATTTGAATGGAATAAATGTTTTAACTGAAATTCTGGATTAAAATTTAAGTTCCTTGAAAATTATATAAGTGAGTTGTTTGTCATAGCTTGAGGCTTAGTGTTGTTGTTGGCTTGATTCATGTGTATGTGTGTTTGTGTTTTTGTTCATTAGTTGAGTTGTTTGTTTTGGTTTACTCGAGGACGAGTAAAAGTCAAGTTTGGGGGAATTTGATGAGTCGGTTTTTAGCATAGTTTTTAACCTGTGTTTAAGGTAAGTTTGAGTCAATTTGGTGGAATGTTATGCGGTATTACACTTGTTTTGGTATGTTTGCAGGAAATATAATAAGGAAACATAGAGTTGAGGAATTGAACGAAAAATCATAGCAATTAGGAAATTTATGCTAAAAGTTGACAAGAAGACAATTGAGGATTCATATGCAGAGAGACTTGTTCATTTTGGAGGTTTGGAAATAAGTTTTGAGGCCAATGTGAAGGGCTGTGGCGCTTAAATGAAGAGCTGCAGCGTAAGGGAAAAACAGAGAGAACCATTTTCTAGAATTTTCAAGGGTCGTGGCGCAGGTTTGAAGGGTCGCGGCGCTTGCTGGAGTCAGAGACAATGTTTTCGCAAATTCAAAGAGGCGGGCCGCGGCACATGTATTTTTTTCGTGGCCATCAGAAGGGAAAAATCGTCATTTATTTTGAAAATTAGTTTTAGGGTTCCTATTTAAATATGTTTTAAGAGTTAATTAGGGGATTCATTAATTTTTATGTTGAGAAATTACTAGAGACCAAGGAAAACATTGAAGATCTGAGAATTTGATTTCTTAATCTCTTCTTTATTCTCTCTATTCTTGAGTTTATGTTTATATTTAATTTGATTGATTCCATTATGTTTGTTTTGAACTAATCTTGTTATTAGGGTGTTAGTGAATTCTCCTTGAAGCTTTTGATTTCTTAATGCATTTTTTTTTTAATTTTCTCCTTCTATTGTGAATTATTTATCTTATGCTTAATGCTTGTGAATGATTATTCACCATTTACATGTTTATATGATTTTAACCTATGCTCTGAGAAGAGAATGCTAATTATGCTATAGGTAGATAATCACAATTTTATATTAGACGAGAGTACTTCTATAAATTGTGTAGTTCAGGGATTACGTGTTTAAAGCCTGCAATATGTTGATTTACCACAGAGATTTAGGAAATAATATATTGTAGAGAATTATAGATCCTAGCAAGACTGTAATATATAGTTGTAATCTGCTATCACAATAGAATTAAGAAATATTAAAAATTGGTTAGAAATCATAAGTGTATGGTTGATAAAACTAAAACCCTAACTTTTACATCCATTGAATTTAATCATATTTTTATCTCTGAATTTCTCTAGTGCTTAATAGTTTCCTTAATTTTAGTATTAATTATTTTACTCATCATTTTTAAATTATTATTTAAATCAATTAGAATTAGAAGTTAATTATTGGTAATTAATATCAGTCTTCGTGGGATCAACACTTTACTTATCATATATTACTTGATTTGACCACGTATACTTCCGTGTTAATTTTAAAGAGATCAGTAATCATTGAGGCCCATCGAGGCTTGTCGAGGCATGTCAAGCCAGGTCGAGTTGACATTAATATATAGGTCCAATCGAGGTGTATCGAGACCTGTCGAGGTCTATTAAGGCACAATTAAACTCTACAACTTTCTAAGACTATCGAATAACATCGAGGCATGTCAAGGTGACATGTCGGGGTAAATGGAGCCCCGTCAAGGTTTATCGAGGTACTACAAATCCTAAATTTCTCAATTCTATCAAGGCCTATCAATTTCTATCGAGCTGACTATCATCAAGGCATATCGAGGCCTGTCGATTTTTATCGAGGTGGGTCAAAAAATTTGAAGAAAAAAAAACCCTAATTTCAGATTTCTCAACCCCAATCTAACATATGAACAAAAGATAACAAATAAACCAGGCCCAGATAAAAATTGCATAATAAAGCAATAAATCCCTCACCTTCACATTCTTTTGAGTTGTTTCTTCGATGTATGGGTCATCCTCGAAGTCGTTACCTTCTCTGGTCATCCTCTCCGGCGAGATTCGAGCCAATGATGCACAGTGGTGGACGTGGAAGACAATGCCCATAGGGATTTGCTTAGAAACCAACCGATTACCCCGTAGATTTGAGGGGGTTTTTTTTTGGATTTTGTTTCGGGACCGAAAGAGTGAGGGAGAGAATAGAGAGATACAAAGATAATAGAGAGAGAGAGAGAGAGAGAGAGAGAGAGAGAGGGTGGGAAACAAATTCCAAGGGTATTTTGAGAAGTAAGGGAAACAATAGGATCAAATTGACATGTGAATTTAGGACCCCTTATAATGCATAAATACCCAAATTTCCCTGTATATATACATTGATATATAAAAATAAGATTATATTAATTATTATGATCAAAATAAAAGAAAGAAAAGAACATGCTTATTATAATGATACAATCATATGGTTGGGTTATTCAAGAAAGATTTTATGAACATATCTATTATAAAATTAGAATCTAACAAAAATATATTTTAATGTTACATACAAAAATATTCTAAAACTATTTGTCAAATTATGATATTCTTCTATAATAAATTACAATTTCAATGATTTAACAAATTTATGGACATTATATTGGTATTTTTTTTACAAAACATTATATTAGTATTTAATTAAACAAAACAATTATGTTTACATTAATAAAAATTAGTTTTCAACAAAATAAATTTAAATATAATCTAAGTAAACATGTATTACACGTTGCTCCCACCTAGTATACCTAGTGCAAATCTCGTGTGATGCATGTATGTACATGTAATTTGATTAATTCTATAGTAGATAATTAAAATAGAATAAATATTTGAGAATTAATTTGAATAAAATTTAATGCATGTTATTTATATAAAAACTTCTAATCTAAGTCAACCATACCACTCACTGCCACATACAATGCTGGAGATCACTGAAAAATGCTCGAACCATCCTAGAACACATGATGCCGCTGCAACTTTGAGGGGTTCCTTGGAAGTTTTAGGTCATGCATGAGGCGGAGGGCTCGTGGGGGTGAGAGGTCAATGACATTCTGCATTTCGTGGTGTGGCGCATGTAGCTGATGGTGGCCAGTGTGATGGTCGTCGAGGCTAGCAGAGTTGGGACGCGAGAGAGAGAGAGGCGGTTGGAAGAAAAGAGAGGAGAGAGAAGGGGCTGGTACAATTTTAGGGTTTTCTAATTTTTGTATTATCATTTGTGTGTTTTTTTAATTTAGTTATTAAAAAAGCTTTAATTTATTTATTTTTATTTTTAGGGCACACTTTGAGTGCCTTCAATACTCTTTTAGGACACTCAAAGTGTGCCCTTAAAAGTCTCCACTGACTCAAATTTCCTCATAGTCTTTTAGGACCCACGTCGGTAATTAGGGCTCGCACCGCGTGTCCTAAAATGTATTTTTTAAGGACTCTCACTGAGTGTCCTAAAAAGTCTAGGAGATATTTTTAGGGCTCACATCTAGGTGAGTGCCCTAAAAAAGTGTCCTAAAAGCCAGTTTTTGTAGTAGTGAGTAAAACAAAGTTATACGAAATCTTTGGATTAAATACTGTTAGTATGGTCCACTAGTATTATGAATACATGTAATCTAGATCCGAGTTACTAATATTGTAGGACATCTTAGTGGAGATACTTTGTATAATGTGACCATACAGAACTGACCCAGATATGTTATTAATACTTAATTAAATACCATTTTTTTATAAGTATTAATTAAACATATTAATAAGATGATTATATACAAATTTATCTAAATATTGAAGTTGTTATAAACTTCTATTTATGTCATTTGAGCATTCATTATGGTTTGTCAAAAAGATTAGGCTGAAATTTTTTGTTTTGGGGACTCATTGGTGTAAGTGGCCAGGGACATAGTATACAAACATGAAATCTATACCTTTCTCAGAGGGAATTGAATAATGTTTATCTTAAGGGTTAACTTTTGACACTGAAAGGTTATTAAGCTCAAATTCATAAATCAGTTTACGGATTAACATTTACTAGTAAAGTTAATGGTACTTAAGAAAACAATAAATCATTAAAGAGGTAAAACGGTAATCTTATCCCTACTTTAATTATGAACCATTAATAGATGATTGAATTGTATGTAATGATTAAAGCGATGTACACTTTATTATTAAAAGTACTATGTAAATAAATGTCTATAATTGCTAGAGTGCAATATCATATTTTTAGTAGAATAATATCAAGGTTATTATACTAAAGATATTTAATTAATAATCTAAATTTATTGTAGCTTGAAATTATAGGTTCATAGGTCCACCAGATGATTCTATCAACACTATTCAAGGTAAGAGTTGAAACTGAGATTAATCAGTGAATGGCATATTTGGAAGAAATTTGTTCTTTGGGTCAAATATGTAATTATGTGATAATTGATATTAATTAATTAATTATGTATTTTTTGAAATTAACAATTAAAATAATTAATTTGTTTTAATTTTCAAAATTATATAAAAAAATAAAAGTCTGAATAATTTATGAATTAATTAAATTGTATTTATTTCAATGTGTGTGAAAATAAATCTGGTAGTTCAAATTTGATTTGAATTAGAATTTGTATTTATTCAAATAATTAATTATATAAGATGATTAATTAAACAGATAATGAATTTAAATTTGAATCTGTTATCAAGTTGTTTGATATTTACTGAATATTAGTTTGAATAAATAATATTATTTAAGAAGATAATGTTGGGATTATTTTTTAAAATTATAAAATTAAATAAAAGTGGAAAAGACAGTCCCAGGTTGTAGTTGGTGTGTGGATGAGAAGGAGTCTCAGTCTTTGACTTATTTATTTATTTAATTTTTATTTAAATTAAAAGAATAAAATGGTTAAATTTGATTTGAAATATTTTATTTGAAAAGTAACTTATTGGTGTTGTAAAATACATCAGTGATTAATTAAAATAAACATAGAAAAAGTTTTTCACAAGATCAGATCAATTTAGTTTTTCACAAACACACAGAGAGAAAAATATAGTGATCTATTTTTCTTCTCAAATAGACTACCTATTTTGTCAAACCTAATTCCAAGATCTCATGTGATGAGTACATCTTGTGAATCAATAAATATATCACACTGTTTCTCTATGTGCCCACACACGTATTGAGGTGTAGATAACATCTTGAAAGATCGTGGTCTGAGTACCTGAAGATTGCTAGGATTGGATGTTCGTAATTGATACTAAAAGATTGCAAGGAAACTCGATAGACTTCAACTGGTATGTTCTTCATCTCTTATGTGTGTTTATATTACTGTATGTATATTAATAGATTCATTATTTAAAGCTTATTTAAATAAATGGTTGTGGTCGAGTTCGTTGAGGTACCTCTTTTGGTCATTCCTGGATGGTCCCCCCAGGTGCAGGCCTCTCGATATGATGGCGATGTGGCTATCTACTCGAGGGGGCGCAATTCTGGGTGGATATGGCATCCCAGCTCCAGGAGCCATAGGGCCTCCAGGAGGTCGCCCTACTGGGCCCCCCTGAGGCGCCTGTGCCCTCGGTCCAGGAGCATACCCTCCCTGAGGGGGTCTAAACTGCTCAGGTGCTCCCTGGGCAAAAGGTTGTCCAAGAGCTATGGGTTGTCCCGGAATTCCAACCGGCATCCTGACCCATTGGTGGACGTGCCCCAGCTTGATTATATTCTCGATCTCGTCTTTCAGCTGACGACATTCATTAGTTCTGTGGCCTATGTCCTTGTGATAGGCACATCTTTTGCTCGTGTCCCTTAGTTTTTTTTCCCCCTTTAAGCATGGGGCTTGGTTTTCGGTAGTGGACTACGTTGCCCGTTGCAAGGTAAATATTCTCCCGGGTATCCACCAAGTTTGTCTATTCTATGTATTGGGGCTTGTACCCCCTCTTTCCCTTCTTTGTGGGCTCGTACCCCCTCTTTCCCTTCTTTGTGGGCTCGGTCCGGCTCTGACTCTTGCTGGATTGTTTTCCCCAGGAAGGGTTTATGCTCGCCTCAGTTGCTTCAGTCTGGGATGGTTGAACTGCCTTGGGAGCGATGTTGCATCCAGTTAGTGCCACTCCATACCCAGAAAAAGGGGCTGAAGAAGCTGAAGCATATCCCGATGAAGCGAGCGCATAGATATTCAAGGTCATGAACTGCATCCCGGATATTGCTGGAGGTGTCGGATAGGGATTTTTCGGGTATTGCGCCTCGTACCAAAGAATGGTCTGTGTTGTTGGTTGCGGTGCTGGATGCCATCCAAAAGCTTGGATTCGATTTGTCAAGGGTGGCCCCCTTGCTGCGTTGCATGCCATCCCAGAGAGGGGATCCAGCTCTGATTCCAAACTAGAGGGCTACTAAGCGTTGTCCATCATCCACCTTAATCTTTGAAGCTTCCTCTGTGAAGCGTTGGATGTAAGACCTAAGGGTTTCAGTGGGATGTTGCTTAATGCTGGCTAGCGCACTGACCTCCATGTCTAGTTTCTAGGAAACTACAAATTTCTTATGGAAAGCGAACTGCAATCTAGGCACTGATTGGATCGATCCTGTCTTGAGCCTTTTCTACCACTCTTCAGTGCGTTCGGCCAAGGTGATCGAAAAGCACAAGCATTTGTCATTGTCGCAGACATGGATACAATCATCAGGCGATTGTAGTGGGATAGATGGTGTAGCGTCCCAAATTTGCTAATAAGGCTTAGGGCCTTGATTAGCGTGCCTGGAGGGCAATAAGTGATTTGTTATCTTAATGTGTGAATTTGATGAATATGTGATTAGAAATGTATGTTTAGGTGAATTAAATATGCATGTGGGGCCCGTTTGGTTATTAGGGGAATGTTTGTAATTTTAGCCCGTTGAGGGCATAGATGTAATTATTGTGATATATCTGTGTTTCACAATCCGAGATAGTCCTCGGGAGCGGTTAGCTAGAAAGTCACAACAGGGTCAAATACCCGACTCATGGCGAGTCAAGGGGTATTTCGGGCATTAGATGTTTATGGGGTTATCGGGTTATGGAAATAAATATTTGGAGATATATTTGAAGTTAGAACGTTTAGGAGGGAATATTGGAGAAATTTACCATTTTTCCCTCGGGGACGTTTTTGGTACCCCGAGCCTTTGAGGTAACCTTAGAGACTTAAGTTAAGAAAAAACAAAACTTGGAAGCATTCAGAACTTAGTGAACCGACCCAAACCTCTCTTCTTTCTCTCTTGTTTTCTCTCAACCTTACCAAGGGAAAAGTTGAAGACCAAGCTTGGAGTTGAAGCTGGCTGTGATTGAGGGTTAGCTCAGGGCCAAGTTATCAGATTGAGGTAAGGATTCTAGCACTTAATTGTCTGAGTTATGTTGAGTTTTCTGCTGGTATTTCAAGGTTTTGCATGTGAGCTAGGTGAATGATCATTCTTGAGTTTTAGATGAGGTTTGGGTTAATTCTTGTTAGTTTTTATAGCTGAGATTGTAGTAGAGCTTCTATGATGATTGACTTGAATCGTTGGATTGATTTTGGGGTAAATTGGCTTGGTTTTGGAGGTAAAAATGGAGGATTTTTCTGGGTTCGAAGGTTCGGGCCGCGGCATTGTTCTTGCTGAGTCGTGGCCCTCTAGAACAAGTTAGAGGCCAGGATGAAGGGCGGGCTGCGGCACACCCTAGCTTGGGCCGCAGCTCGCCTGCCTTGTTTTAGGGTTGGGGGTTTCTGGTTGAGGCAGATTGCGGCATGGGTTCTTGGGCCGCGACACTTAGTGTGTTTTTGGACATCAAGGAGGTTTAGGCTCAGGAATCCAAAAGTTAAGGCTCGGGATGGATTTTATCACCCGAATTGATAGAATTCAAGGTCCCGGAGATTAGAATTGTAACTCAAAGTTATTTAGTTGAATAGAACATGATGGATGGATATTGTTGATGCGTTGTGACTAGGTTTTTAGCGAGGCTTGGACTAGGGGACTGTTCTCGGGACATCCGTGCTTAGAAAGCTAGAGACACAGGTAAGAAAACTGTTGTACCCATAGAGCAGGGCGAGGCCCTATAGTTTGTGTTGCAGGGCACAACTCTAATGGTTGTGCTGCAGGGCGTAGCCCCATTTATTATGTTTATATACGTTTAAGTATTTGTTTAATTATTCTATGTGTGCATATATGTGAATGAACGGCAAGATCCAGGAACAGTGAAGGCCAAGAAGGGTGAGGGTCGGGAACGGCGAAGGCCGAGAACGGTGAGGACCGGGAACGGTGAAGGCCGAGAATGGTGAGGGCTGGGAACGGTGAAGGCCGAGAACGAGAAGGCCGAGTATAGTAAGGGGCCGGGAGCAGCATTAAGCACGCGGAGTGCAAGTTGCCAGGGTGAGACCCTATATGATACCTGGGATATCCTCACGGTGTAGACCGCAAACCCAGGGCCTGGTAAAGTGCCTGGGACGGCATAACCGTATTTGTTTAGCCCATTGGCGGTTTAATTGTATGCTGAATGATAGCTATGCATATGTTATTTTCTTGTGTGAGTTTTCTTGCTTGGCTTCAGCTCATGAGTGCTCTATGGTGCAGGTAAGGGCAAGGGGAAAGTCGACCAACCATGAGTACGGAGAGCGTGAAGCGACGTGTACATGTTTGGCCTGCTTGGCTGCCACAACCATGGGTATTTTTGGGAGATGTTTGTATTAAACCTAAATTTTGTCGTTTAGCCAACTTTAGTTATATTTTTGAGTTGTAAATATTTCTAAACAGTATTTTGGGATCCCAAATGTAAACACTTTATAATTTACAATGAATGGATATATTTTCAAATTATGTGACTTCTGTTATGGTTTAACTACAATTTTTTCTTAAAACCTCGATTGGCAAGTTAGTTGCATGTTTTAAACTCACTTAGTAACGGCTCTAAGGAAGTAGGGCGTTACAGATGGTCTCTCGGGTTGGTGTTTACGGTGTAGGCGGGTATATCCAGCATCTTGAACCCCTTGGGTAACACGACGTCTAGGATGTGTTTTGCACACAATTCATTTTCTTCATCTTTAGAATCAAAACCTCTGCCTTTTTGTTTTCAGACCAAGCGGTCCGTGACCTTTTTAAGATCGGCCAGTTGCTCCATGAACTGCTTGGCCATTCCATCATCAATGGGAACTCTCTTGGTCCTCCTATCATTGAGGTTGTTCCTCAAGTTTCCTCCTCGAGGGCAAATCTTTTCTTTATGGGCCTGCTTCTTTCGAGCATTGATGTCGACTCACAAATCAACGCGGGATGTGTCATCTCCCGAACTAACAACTTCTGGCTCATCTCCGCGTTTACGCCCTCCGTGATCCTTGTTCACGGGCGTGCTAGGATAAAAATGTCTTCCCTGTTCATCATGTCTCAGGACAATCCGGGGTTTGGTGCCCTGCGGGCGTATCCCCTGCGGATTGTTCAAAAGACTCCGTGGTGGGGCAGGATTCACCCGTTCTTTCCTAGGGAATTGGCCTGGGTCCACCCTAGTTTTTGGAAGCGGGATGAGTCTTCTTTTGGGGGATTGCTTTTCTATGGGATCGGCCGCTTTGGCTTTCCTTTATTCTTCAGCTGGGTTTGAAAGCGTTGTTAGGAGCGCCAGTCCCTGTAGGTGGGACAGGTAGTTGAGTTCCAGAAGGAGGAACAACTGGGGGATTAACTATAAATCTCTAAGCAACAATAAATGCTTGAAGAGTCGGGAGGGATTCTTGCATCTGGCGGGTGGTCTCTTGTTGTTCTGCCATCCTTGCTTCTTGATTAAGGACTTGTTTTCTCAAACGAACCACTTCCAGGTCCTCCTGTTTAGGTTCTACATCATTTTCGTCGAGATTGATGGGATTCTCTGCCTCATGATCTTCGTACCCCTCTCCATCTTCCTCGTAGTATTCTTTGTCATACTCACCCCTTCTCCGAAGTTTTGAGAGTTGTCAGGTAGGGGCCCATGATAAGGTATATCCTCTGGTCGGTCTTGAGGAAGTTGCTGGTTTTGCAACCGTTCGCGCGTTGTCCTATTGCTGCTGTTGTTGAGAAAGATAAAAAAAAAAGTATGTTTAGTATTCACCATCTTTGTAGATGACAAGGACTGGTTCAAGCTTTCTTCTGGCTCTCAATGAAAACACCAAAAATTTTACCCAGTTTTTTGGAAACTACAAATATATTGAGAAATAAGAGCTAGAAAGAAAAGCAAAGAAATGAACAAGATCACAGTTTTTACGTGGTTGATGCGTTAATGAGGCTTAGTCCACGAGTCAATAGTATTGAGCTTTAGAGAGTTTCAGAATGGAGGTTTTTTGCAAGTTCAGCAGCGTTTATGCGTACATGAGAAAATCAGATCCCTGCTACAGTGCATAAATGACCCTATTTATAGGTGGTCATGTAGCTTGGGCCGAACTAATCCAGGCCTAATAGGGACATAATCATAAGTGCTCCCTAACAGAGCTATAATACAAGAGTGTAACATGATTATAGGTTGTTAATCTAGGTCCATTGGGCCAACTTAAGCGTAGTAGAGCCTTACCGCCGCCCTTTGTATGTTAGTACGGAATGATCCGCGTGGGCTACCAGGGGATTCTGGGGACAGGATCTGTCATAATACTGGTAGTACCGATCCCTAAGAACATCGTACGTTCCGTGTGTATCCCCTTCTGCAGGTTAGTTAGGGAGACCAACTGCCGGATTTATCGGGGACACATCAGCTGCATAAAGAGCTTGTCTTGATCTACCCGGATGTATGGTCCAAGATCACTTACTAAGGTTCGGGGACTCGGGGTCATTTACCAAGGTACGACTTTTTCTACCAAGATGGATATCAGCTAGCGATGACAGATTGTAGGAAAGATCCTGGTAGCAAGTTGGATCGAGAGTTTCTGAAGAATTCGCCATGATATATCTAATCCATGCATAATATCATGAAAAATGGATACAAATTTTGGGCTGCTACTTAGTATCGGGAGGATGAACCCGGAAACTTCATCCGGATCCCACATGGTGGGATCCTTCCCTTGGAATGGACCGTCTACCACAATGATCTAAACCCTGGAGGGTGGAGATTGGGCGAGTTCATGAAGTTGGTTCGGGCCTATGTCTCAGGTCTGGGCTATTTACTATACGATTATTTGTCAGTCGTTGAACCTAAGATGGGTCTGGGCCTCCAGGCCCCTGGCTGCTCAGTATTCGCTAGACCTTGCCTTTTCTTGAGGGCCTATGAGGCCCACTTGACAATGCCATGTGTTCAAGGGGGAAATATGGACAATAGACACGTTTAATAACCATGTCATGTTCGTGTTTATATTAATCTTGTTGTGTCATAACTGTGTCAACACGATAACACGAATAATTATCATAAGTTTTATGATTTTTTCATATAGTTATGATTAATTGTGTTAATTTCATGTTGTGTCTAGACACATCAATCGTGTTATAGTGTCATGTCGTGTTCGTGTCGCGTTGACCGTTTAATATTCGTGTCGTGTTTATGTTCGTGTTTTTGACACGTTTAATAATCGTGTCTCGTTTGTGTTTACCTTAATCGTGTTGTGTTATAATCGTGTCGACACGAATCTGATACGTTTACTCGAATTGTCAGCCCCATCTTAAACCAATGCCATATCATTATTTTTTAATTATTTTAAATTAAAAAATCAATAAAGATATTTAAATTAATTAAAAATAATAAAATAATATTTTTTATTTAAAATAGATTAATTAAAGTAAAATCTAAATCTTATTTAATTAATAAATTTTTTATAATTAATAAATATTTAATTCAATAAAACTTTCATAATTAAAAAAATAACTAAAACCTAAAACCCTAACATAAACTTTGCTTCTTCTTAATCTTCTTGCAATTCGGTGGCTAGGGACAAAGGGCAGAGGTTGTGGACTGCAAATAGGTTGTTGGGGACGGAGGTTATGGACGTTGTGGGCTGTGTGAATGGATCTGGGAGCTACATGCTCATGGTGGCTGAGCGGAGGAGGAGCTGGGATGCGACAGATCTGGCTGGGCGAGGGACTCCGGCGGACACGAATGAGTGTGGGGTGCATGATGGAGTGGTTGGGTGCGCAGAGGAATTGAGGGACGAAGCACTAGGGGGTTCCAAGTTGCAGTTTGAAACCATTGTCGGAGTTGAAGATGGTAGGGGTTGGCTGGACAACGGGATAAAAATTTCGCAAATCTAGAGGTCCTCGACTTTGCAGGATGGTGCTGTTGGGCTTCAAGTGCTACTGAGCCTCTCAGATTTGGTGAGGTAGCTGATGCTGTCATGCTAGTTCTGGTTTTGGTCGAAGAGAAACCAGAGAACTCAGATAAAACCAAAAGAAACAAAAGAAGAAGAAGAAGAAGAAGCAAAAAAGAAGAAGCAAAAGTGTTTAATCTATGTTGGGTTTTTAGATTTGTTTTTTTGTTGATGCATATTTCTTTTAAGAGAGATTTTAGATACATTTTAATTATTAGGTTTTTTAGTTTTGTATAATTGTGTTTAAGTATTAGGTTTTTAGTTTAGTTTAATTGTGTGTTTTTTTTTAAATTAAAATGATTTTTTTATTTTTTATTTATTTAAATACTCTTTAATATTTTTTTTTAAAATAATGAATAAAATATGACGTAGATGAATGAGAAAAGAATAAGTGTGTTTATGTTGACAGTTAACAGCCAGAACAAATGGTATGTGATTATTTGGTAATAGAATAGGAGATTGGGAGGTGTTATCGTCAAAAACAAAAAGAATAGAGGGTCCAGTATAACTTAAGGTTAAGATAAGAGTTTTGTTGCCAAAATCTCTTTAAAAGGAATAATTTTTTTATTCCTTTCCGTTCTAATCATTTTCTCATATTAAATAAGGCCAAAATAAATGCATCTGGTAATTTTCCAGATTCCTATTAATAAAGAAATTACTGATTTGCTAATAAAACAATCTATAAACTGGCTAGGTTCTATATAAGTATTTTTTAATAAATATTTTTAATAGTGCCAACAATCATGACAAAATTAATTTGTGTTGGGAATAGATTTCGTGCCATTCACTGAAGTCAGCCCCACACAACTCCTACCCACTGAATATGATGTATTTAATCGTACATTTGCAGGATAATATCTATAAAAAAACGGCCATAAATAAAATATATATTTAAGATTATATAAGATTTTTGTCCGAAATTATTACCGATATATTATTATTTCATGTTATTTGTTTAGTCGTTAAAAATTACCCATAAATTATTTATAGTGTTGTCAAATAGGATTTTTGTTAAATTTTATCATATATAGCTAAAAAATTGCTCACCTAATTATTTGATCACTTATTTGTCATTGTCATGTGTTAGTGTTATGTATATAATTTAAAATAAAAAATAAATTAAAATTAAGAAATACATATTTCTTATAAAAAAAAATTAAAATTAAAAAAAATTAAAATTAAAAAAAATTCAATTTTTTTTAATTCTTAAAAAAGTAATTTTTTTAATAAATTCTTACAAGATTAATTAAATAAAATTTCAATTTTACATATGTCGCTGATGTGGCAATGACAAGTCAATGACCAAATAGCCACGTCAGCAATCTGTTAGCCACATAGGATATAACTTAACAAAAGTCTCACTTTACAACACGGTGAATAGTTTGGGAGTAATTTTTAACAGTTCGAAAAAATCAAGAGGCACAATAATACATTGGTAATAGTTCAAAGGACAAAAATCCTAGATAGTCTATATTTAATTATGGCATAATTGCTCAAGTATTATAAATGAGAGTCTTGTGTAATAATGTAAGAGAAGTGATAAGGAGAACTCTTTTTGCACTCTCATTTTAATTTTGTGATAAGTGTCAGTTTTTTTGCAATGTTTATTTATACTTAGTAATTAGTCATAATACTTAATCATATATACACTTATGTCACTCTAACTAAATTATTCTACTACATTTTTTACTTATGAGAAAATTATTATGTCTTTTTAGTCTTCTCATCCTCAATATAAGTATTCTCATCTTTCTTTTAATTTATATCTCTTCTATATAATAAGTGTGTAGATAATGGAAATTCTTAGTTTTAACAGTTTTTTATTTTTATAATATTAACTTTAACGAAATATTCTTATATTTAACAGTAGTTTGTAAACATTTAAACTTAAATAAAATAAAATAAATTAAAATATGATATTTTTGATATATTTTACAATGATAATTATTTAAAAATAATAAATAATTAAACAAATTAAAATATGATATTTTCATGATAATTGTTTAAAAATAATAAGTAATTAAACAAATAATAATATGATATTTTACAATGGTAATTATTTAAAAATAATAAAATCATGTTTTTTATAACTTAAATAAAATTTAATTAAACTTAAACTCACTTATTAGAATAATATCATATTAAACATATAATATAATTAGCAACAAATTGTTTTTTTTTTAAAAACTAGCAAGATATTTAAATTTAAAATCTACGTATAATATTTAATATTACATTAAACATATAATATATAATCTCTTATTGTCACTCCCAAATTCAAAAATTAGAACAAACATAAACTTAAAAAAAAAAATTATTTAATTACAATAAGATATTTATTTCAAAATTTATATGACATTAATATAAATTTAATAAAAATAATTAATAAATTGTATAAATAAAACTAACCAAACATGCAGTGATGTTGTTTGTATCTAGTATATATAAATATATTAATCATGGCAAATTATGTAATCGCTCAGTATACATTAACGGATCACATCCTTCAATCCATCCTCAGCCGTCCGATACTATTATTGTATTCATGTTGAATCCAATGGATGAATGTGAGCAGCATATTTGTTTTATAAAGATTGGCTATCAGTTGTGAATTTGTTGGGGAAAGTACTTTTTTCCTCCCTAGCCATTCCAATTTTGGTTGTTGATAACTCTACAAAATAGAGTTATTTTACCACTTTTTATGTGCTAATTGTTGCTTGATTATTGAGTTTTTAATTGATTTATTAAGTTTTTAAGTAATTTTGAATTTAGTAGTCCTATCATGATTTTATATAATTTTGTGTGTTTTTATAAGTATTTTGTTGTAAAATGTTTTAGTTAATTATTTGAATTATTATTATTAAGTTAGTGGTAAAAAAATGCTGTATTATTGAACTTAATTGTAAAATATAAATTAATTTATAATTAATATTTTCAAAGAATTAAATTGATTTATTTTATAGTTGAAAATATTGTATTATGATTTATTTTATATTTATTTTGTAGGGAATGTATGCTCTTAAAAAGAAAGAAAAATGAAGAGAAAAGTGGCATTTTCAAGGTAAACAAGGGAACAAATTGGTATTATTGAAATACCAAAGAAGCCATGGCCCAAGCCCACGTTCAACTCCACCAATGCTTTCAGCCGCCTGGCACACCATGAAGCCTCCAGCCATCCGTCCGTACCAAGCCTCATCCCATTCCCACGCCACCTCCTAGCAGCAACCTCACATTCAGCAATTCCCAGCATCATCACCTCACGCCTGGCCAGCTCATCTGAAGCTTCTCAGCCGCATGCTCCCCAGCCGAGCATCACATATGCAATCAATTGTCCCACCACAGCCGTGGCCCAATTAACCAGCAGGTGCCCAAACCATCAGGCCCGCCACTTGCCTTGCCCAGCCACTGCCACAAATCTGCCAGCAACAGCCCAATTCGGCCCAGTTTTCCCCAGCCGAAGACCACTCCATTCAGCTGCCACATAGCCACAAAAAGACCCAAAACTCACATTTTTATTCCCAATGTTTTTCACTCAAATATCAATTCACTCTTCCCTATTTTTCTTACTTAAATAAACATTCCTAATTCATTTTTTTACCCTAGCTTTTCACCAATCTTTTACCCAACCAAACATTTCATTTTTCCAATACTCTTACACTTACTCTATTTATCCTACCACTTCCCAACACAATTAAATTAATCAATTTATTTATTTTAATTTGATTAATTTAATCTCCATATTTTGCCTATAAATAGAGTATTGTAAGACCATTTGGGGGGCTCTTCTTCTTCATCTTTTCAACATCTTCTACACATATTTTTCTCTCTACCATTTTCATCTTTTGAAGAGCATGTCAAGTATGTTATTTTGTAATTTTTATTTCAATCTAGTTATGAGCTTCTAATCTTTTTCAAGATTATTAAGATGATGATGAAGCAAAATGTAACTAGATAGTATTTTTTGTTGTATGTTGATTTCCCATTTATGCAACATTGTTTATGGATTTTTCTATCAAAGATATGCATTTTTCATCTATTATTGATTGTTAAAGCATATTACACTTAGTTCTTCATTATGCAAAAATATGATATTCTTTTATTAAATGTTTTTTCATTAAATTGTTCACATCTAATTCTTAGAGCATAAGTATCATATTTTGCCTAAACTAATCTCTTTGATTTTTTGTAGTTTCATTAGGTTGTAACACAACTAATGCTTAGAAATTATATCTTATATAAGTAAAGAAAAATCCTACCTTTTTTAAAGTAATTTGTGCTTGAATAGAAAATGTATTTTGAAAAAAATATAGTGTGATTTATTTCAACTATATCTAAACTTGAGAATCAATATACTTATAAATACTATTGAACTTGCATTTTGTGGATTCTAATATCTTAATAATCTTATTTTACTTATCTCATTTGAAAACCATTTTCTATTTAATCTTAAATCTTTTTATTACTTGTCTTTTATTTTTCTAAAACAAAATCTCATCGAATATTTGGAACTAGGTTAGAATATTCTTGCTTTGTTTGAAATAGTTTCTTTTGATGTTAGTCAACTCCCATGGGTTCGACCTCGTACTTACATTAACATTATATTCCGAAACGATTCGTGCACTTGCGAGTTTAAATATTAAAACACCCTCTTTTGGGTCCAACAGTTGTTGTTCCTACTTCATTTTTCGGTCCTGTTCTTGGTTGGACGTGTTGTTCTTTGTTGGATGTATTGTTCTTTGGACCCGATCAGGTGATTGCCTTTTTTTTTTTTGCTCAATTACTGTAGCTGTAAGGAATAGAGGAGATATTGAAATGAAATGGGTTTTTCAAGAATAGAAGGGGGATTTGAATATCGATAACTTTGTTGGATTGTACATTTCCTTCAACAAATGTTATCTTTTCATCAAAATAATTAGTACACTACATCAATGGGAAATAAACTATGAACATTATGTTAAATCTCAACCCTCCTCACATTTCCTTCAACAAACCATGAACATTATGATATCTTTTCATCAAAATAATTAGTACAATTTACTACATCTAAACTTATATCCATAAGAAAAAAAAACAAAAACAAGTAAATGCAGAAGAAGAAAACGATGAGTGAGAACAATATTCAAACTTGCACAGGCAGGGGAATGTTTATACGAGTACAATACACCATACAAAAGAACCATGTACAACTACATTAAATATTTCTCTCGTCATCTTTTCTAAGTTCATAAAACTTATTTCTCCAAGTTGCATCCTAATTATTCTTCGTTAACAGCAAAATAAAAGGAAATATTCATATACAAATCATCGAATTTACAAAATAAAGTTCCTCGTGTTAGAATTTGGTGTATGGTAAGAAGTATAGGATTCCACCTTGTTATCCCCAAAAATTGGATATCGATGATGTGGCAATAGAGGTGACAAGTGGCAGTACATGGTCCGTAAAAGACACATTAAATAGTCAATAAATACATTGACTCCTCAGAGTTGTAATAAAATATCCCGATCCTAAGGGGATATCAGTTTCTGGTCCCAAGCCTATAAATAGAGGGTTAATGGGATCAGGAAAAAGGGACTTTTGGAAATTTGACAATTGGTTTGAGTTTCTAGAGAGAGAAAGTGCGTCTTCTTGAGAGAACCCTTTTTGTATTCCTGAAAATTTACACTGAAGAAACTCGATTGACACTGGTTCATCTGATCTTGAGTGTAATAAAGTAATAAAATCTCTAAGCGGATTAGGCTATTACCGACTGATCGGGACTGAACCACTATAAAATCTTGTGTGTTATTTACGTTTCTTGATTAAACTGTCTGTGTCGTTTAAATTCTCTTGAAGGTTTATCGTTTTTGACGTTCTCACGTCGTTGGCTAAAATCACAGTCAACACACCTCAAAACCAATTGATGATGAGTTGAGTAATTCATGCTCTTATAGATGGTATGATAATCTATCTCACACACTTTCCATGCGGAACCAATCTTGGACGGTTCGATCGCAAGTGGTTCTTTGGCTCACTATCCCCGAATCACAAGTAACTGTTTTGAATGAGGTACATGGTAAGAAGCATGAGGTTCCATCTCAAAACGAATTGGTAATGAGTGGAGTAACACATGTTCTTATAAATGGTATGATAATCTCAAACACTTTCCATGTGAGATTCTATTCTCTAACACTCGAAAGTAAATATAACATAAATTCATTACTAACCAAGATTCTCCTATATTTCTTCAACTTGACCTAACACCATCACCTTCAAGCCAAGTGAAGAAGCAACCATGAAGCATGCCACCCGTATATGCCACACCTATCATAATACTCATATACCCTTACTCCAATCAACTACAGAAGAAGAAAATTACACCTTCTTTGATACACATTGAATAATCTCTCACGAATTCAGTTCAGCTTTTACTCCTAATTACAAATACGTCACATAATATATTAAATGTGAAAAAAGTCTCATATGGAAAATATATAGGAAAAATAATATATTACAATTTGAGGAGGGGAAAGACCACTAAGGCTAGGATTGAAATTCCATCTTAAAACCAATTGTTGTTAAGTGGAGTAACTCTTTCCGTTGTAAGGATATTTTTGTTCCCATATATTTTCCATGTGGGAATTTTTATCCCCATTTCTTGCGTGGCCCCGGAACGACCGTCCAGGCCCATGGTCAGGGCATTCAAAATGTGGGCCCGACCCAAGGCCTCTTGGTACGGGAGTGACCAAGGGGGGCACGGGCCTAGTGCAATTCTGGGCCAGATGGGGGGGGGGGGCGGTATGGTTATCCGGGACAGTCATCCGGGAGACATGCAGGCAACATGGACCCCCCAGCAGTATACGTGCCTGGTCCCGGAACTTAGTAACGGTCCGGGCCTATGGTAAATGAAGAGGGACAAAGGTAAACGAACCCGGATCACGTCGTCCCCGGTTGGTGACAAAAGCGTCCAGGACCCTGAAGCCGCCCCACTCCACATGGATGTTGTCCCTACTTTTCACCTGCGGAAAAGGCCACCTCGGGATTGCATGCCACTGTTTCAGATCTGCACCGTGAAGTACTCTGACTGGTCTTGTCCCCTGAATCTGCCTCGTAACTCGAAGTGTCCAGACCAAAAGCACCGTTTTGTCGGGCGAAACACAGTTCTTGGGCCACCTTATTGAGCCTTAATTGGTCTGGAATTTATGTATGTTTTATCTTTTATATTGGGCTTCCACCAGAGAGGCCAAAAATACCCATATCTCTGATGGGCCCGGGTCATACCCGGCCCAGACCCAGTGTTCCCATGAGCCTATAAATACGGGCAGTAGAACACTGGAAAAAGGATCTCTCTTCGACTCGTATACAGTTACTCTATCAAAATATAGAGATAAACTCCATTGTAAGAGACTTTTCAAGCTCTAATACAACTGTCTCGTGGACTAAGGCTAGTTAACGCCCCAACCACATAAAAACCCTGTGTTAATCCTTTAAATTCCATATCATTAGTCTTAGCTAATACTCATCAGTATAGTTTCTGAAAATCTCGGTAAACAGTTTGGTGCTTTCGTTGAGAGCTGAAGAAAGCTAGTGCTGACGTCAAGCCTTTACTACAATGGTGAACACACGACACACCACGTTCGACCCTAGCAATCCCGAATAGGGCAACGGGGACCCACAACCTTCGCAGCATCTCCTTCAGGATCCGCCCGAGAACGCGCCTCCTTAAACGTCTCACCGTGAGGAGTCACAAGACTACGAAGGTGGGACGGAGTACGAAGAAGAGAATGAGGAGTATTACAAAGAGGAAAATGAGGGGGAGTACCACGACGAGGCTGCAGATCCCGAGGTCCCCGAAGAAGAACCCAACCAGCAGGATCTGGAAGTGACTAGACTGAAGCAGCAAGTCCTGGACCAGGAGGCCAGGATCGCTGAGCAGGCGGAGGCGCATCGACAGATGTATGAGTCCCTCCAAGCCCTACAAGCATTCATAGTCGCGCAGGGTCCGAGAGCCAATCCCGCGACTGGCCCACTGCCAGGAGCATAGCAGCCCACTCCACAAGCGCGAGCCGGGGTCCCTAAAGGAGCAAGCTCGGCCCCTCCCCCAGAGACGTTTCCTGCGCCAGCTCTAGGAAACCCGGACAGGGAGAAAAAGAAGGTCAGTGGAAAGACCCGAGAAAAGACCACCCCCGTCGCAAAGACTGGGACCCGTTCCCGGCTGCTCCCTAGGAAAGAAAGAGTACACCCCGTCCCAGGACGAGGCCACCCAATCGATCCGCAGGAGACGCGGCCGCGAAACACACAGCCCCAGCACGCCCCAGGGCGAGACGGGTGGGAAAGATCTTTGCACTCGAGTGCCTCAGTTAACAAGAACCATCGGGAGCGGCCTCACAGCGAGGAACGTCATGCCCTCAGTTCAGGGGACGATACATCCCGGATAGAATTACGCGATGGATTGAACGCTCGGAAAGAGCGGGCCCACAAGGAGAAGATCCTCCCTCGAGGTGGCGACCTCAGAAACAACGAAAGAATCCCCCTAGAAGATGGCACGGCCAGGCAGCTCATGGAGCAGTTGGCCGCTTTGAAAAGGTCACGGATCGTTTAGTCCGCAAGCAAGAGGGCGCGGACACTGACTCCAATGAAGAGGATAAAGAGCCCTGCGCAAGGCACATCCTGGATGCCGTACTCCCCAAGGGGTTCAAGATGCCAAGCCTCACCGCCTATACTGGGAATACCGACCCCAAGGACCATCTATCCCGATACAACTGGCTCATGACAGTGGCCCATGTCAGTGACGACGAAAAGTGCCTCTGCTTCTCGATCACTTTGGGCGGTCCCAGCGAAGAGTGGTGGAAGTGACTTAAGCCGGGATCCATCCAATCCTGGTCCGGGCTGCAGTCAGCGTTTTGCAAGCAGTTCGTGGCCGCCATGAGGATGGATATGCAGATCAGCGCTCTCGCAAATATCAAGCAAATCCCCACGGAGACACTGAGGGCCTACATCCAGCGCTTCACTGAAGAAGCCTCCAAGACGAAAGTGGACGACGGACAGCGCCTGGTGGCGCTGCAGTCTGGAATCCGGGCCGGGTCCCCCCTTTGGGATGACATGCAGCGTAGCAAGGCCGCTACCCTGGAAGAATTCATCAGGAGGGCCCAAGGATTCATCAACTGGGAGGAAGCTCAGATCCAGGCTTTCGGGTGGCCTCTGGCTCCGCAGCCCGTCCCCCAGGCGTTCCCGGGATATGGGGGACAGTTCTTGGCACAGTCCTATACCGCGCCCCCCATCACTCCAGGACCGGGCGTCGCGCCTGGGGTCAGCTACACTCCTACGGCGTATGGCCTTTCCACTTCAGGGTATGCCCTGGCCCAATCTACCCAGTTCTCCGGTTATGGCGTCGCGCCGGCAGGACACAGCATCGCCCCCATCGGGGCCCAGCAATCACAGGCAGGAGCGACTGAGGCGAGCGTGATCCCCTCCCGGGGGAAGCGATCTGGCAAAGGCTAGGACCGGCCCGAGCCGGTCAAGAAGGGAAAGAGGGGCTACGAGCCCCAATATTCAGAATACACCAATTTGGTGGACACCAGAGAGAACATCTACCTGGCCACAAAAAGGGCGGTTCACTACCAGAAGCCTAGCCCCATGTTCAAAGAGGGAACGAATCCGAGGGACACCAGCAAAAGGTGCGCCTATCATAAGGATGTGGGCTACACCACCGAAGAATGTCGGCAGCTCAAGGATGAGATCAAAAATCTCATTAAGCTGGGGCACCTCCACCAGTGGGTTAGGATGCCCATGGGAGTCCCGGGCCTGTCAGCAAGCCACGGACAACCCACGGTCCCGGGAACGCCCCGGGCATACCCCCCTCAGGGAAGGTATGCACAGGGACCCACGACGCAAGCCCCTCAGGGGGCCCCCGTCGCGCAGGTTCCCAGCCTCGGAATGCCTTACCCCTCCGGGGCAGCACCCCCTCGAGTTGACGGGCATGTGGCTACCATCTCGGGCGGACCTCACCTGGGAGGACTGTCCAGGAACGAATAAAAACGCTACCTAAGCGAGCTAGACCACGATCAGGAGGTATGCGCCCTCGTCCAGGCCCCGGCTCAGCGCCCTAAATTGATGAACCTCCCCATCACCTTCACGGAGGACAACGCCCGCAGTGTCCATTTTCCGCACCACGACGCACTGGTCATAGACGCTCAAATCGCCAACAAGTTGGTGTCCTACGTGTTGGTGGATGACGGGAGCTCCGTCAACCTGTTGTTCAAGCCCGCTTTCACCGCCATTGGCTTGACTGAAGCGGATCTGGCATCGTGCCCGACCCAGATTTACAACTTCAACGGAGATGCACTTCTTCCCATGGGAAAGATCCAGCTGCCCCGTCACGTTGGGGAATGAATTGCAGCACTCTTTCAAGTTCTGCACCTTTGTAGTGGTGGACTGCCCCACCGCTTACAATGTCATCTTTGGCCGACCCGCATTGGTCGAGTTCGGAGCCATCACCTCCATCCGTCATCTTTGCATGAAGTTCCCATGCGACGACGGAGGGGTAGGAACTGTCCGGGGAGACCAGAAGAGCGCCCGGAAGTGCTACCATGTGTCGACTCGGCCCATATACATGATCCGGGAAGAACCCGTTGCGGACTTCGTCGAACCAATCCCCCCCCACCTGTTGAGAGGATGGTCCAGGAAGAAGATGACCTGAACCCGCGGATAGGGGACGACCGCGTCCTGGAACTAATGGAAGAGATAGAAGAGGTGTGCATCAGCGACACCGATCCGACCCGGATCATCCAAGTCGAAAAAAGTCTGCCGGCAGACGTTCGGGCCGCCATCATCGCCCAAGTTAAGGGAAACCAGGATATCCTGGCCTGGTCTCACTCAGACATGACTGGGATTGACCGCAATATCATTTTCCACGCGTTAAGTATTGACCCAAACGCGACCCTGGTCCGCCAGAAACACAGGCCTTTGGGGACGGAGAGGGCCGAGGCCCTTAAGCTGAGGGTTGAGAAGCTGTCTTCCATCAACTTCATATGCGAGGCTGTGTACCCCGTGTCGCTGGCCAATCCCGTCTTGGTGCCGAAACCGAACGGGACGTGGAGAATGTGAATCGACTTCATGGACCTCAACAAAGCCTGTCCAAAGGACTATTTCCCGCTGCCCCGGATCGACCAAATGGTGGATGCTATGTCCGGGTACGAGATCTTGAGCTTCATTGACGCTTACTCCGGATACAATCAGATCTCTATGCACGTGGCAGATCAGGAGCACACCAACTTCCAAACCGACAAGGGAATCTACTGCTACATAGTCATGCCCTTCGGACTGAAGAACGCCGGAGCGACTTATCAAAGGCTCGTCAATCAAATGTTCCGGGCCCAGTTAGGGCGAAACATGGAGGTATACATTGATGACATGCTTAGCAAGTCCAGGACGTCCCGGAACCATTTGGATGACCTGGCGGAGGCCTTCGTAGTCATCCGGAAGTACGGGATGAAGCTGAATCCCAAAAAGTGCACTTTTGGCGTGGCCTCCGGGAAGTTCCTGGGCTTCATAGTGAGTTTTTCGGGGAATAGAAGCCAATCCAGATAAGATCAAGGCACTGATTGATATGGCTTCTCCCCAGAAGCATAAGGACGTACAAAGCCTAACAGGGCGAATAGCCGCCTTGAGCCGCTTCATTTCCAATGCTACAGACAAGTGCATCCCATTCTTCAATGTCATTCGGGGAAGCCAGCATTTCGAATGGTCAGCCGAATGCGAGGAGGCCTTTCATAAGCTGAAAGAACACTTGGCCCAAGCCCCAATCCTGGTGAAACCGGTAGAAGGGGAGCCTCTGTATCTATACCTGGCCGTGACCGAGCACGCGATCAGCGCTGCGTTGGTACGAGAGGAAGAAAGGGCACATCTCCTGGTATACTATGTAAGCAAGCAATTGCTAGACGCTGAGTCTCGGTACCCATTGATCGAAAAGCTGACATTCTGCCTGGTGATGGCATCCCAAAAGCTTTGGCCTTATTTCCAGGCCCACGCCATAAAGGTCCTGACCAACCATCCCCTGTGGCAAGTGTTACAGAAGCCCGAGTCATCGGGAAGACTCCTGAAATGGGCCATGGAGCTAAGCCAGTTCGATATATCCTACATCCCTAGAGTGTCTATCAAGGGGAAAGCCCTGGCCGATTTCATCATTGAGTGTTTTGGGGTGTCTCAGGAAGACAGTGTTCCCGGGGCCCCCACGGCACCCGTGTGGAAGGTCTTCGTGGACGGAGCCTCGAATGAGAACGAGGCCGGGGCCGGGATCATTTTAGTGTCACCACAGGGACACCAGTTACAAAATGATCTCTGTTTCCAGTTCAAGGCGTCGAATAACGAAACAGAGCATGAAGTTGTCCTAGCCGGGCTGCATTTGGCCTGGGAGGTAGGGGCATCGAACCTGGAAATCTACAGCGATTCCCAGCTAGTTGTCAGACAAATCTCGGGGGAATATCAAACTAAAGGAGAGAGAATGGCGACCTATGTGACCCAGACGAGAGGAATGCTACAGGCATTCACCAAGCACTCCATCCGCCAGATCCCCCGAGAGCAAAATGTCTTTGCGGATACATTGGCGAAACTGGCCACTGACACCGAGGCAGAGCTGGCCGGACTGGTCCCCGTCAACCATCACCCCTTCCTAAGCATCAAGGCCCCTGTGGTCCACACCGTTGATCACTCCACGTCTTGGATGGGACCGCTTATCCGTTACCTGACAGCCGGGGAGGTTCCAGCAGACATGGTCGCAACCAGGAAACTCCAATACCAAGTCCACCGATATGTCATGATAGACGGAAAACTCTATCGCCGGGGTTTATCCATGCCTTACCTCAGGTGTGTGTCCGGGACTGAGCTGAGCGCCATCATGCATGAAGTGCATGAAGGTTTTTGCGAAGATCACACAGCCGGGCCCAGCCTATCCAAGAAGATCCTGCGCCAAGGATACTTCTGGTCAACCATGAAGAAAGACTGTATTGACTACGTCCGCAAGTGCAAACAGTGCCAGAGGTACGCGAAGGTCCCACGGGCCCCCCCGACCAAAATAACCTTGATGACTAGCCCCTGGCCCTTCGCAGTGTGGGGGATCGATCTCGTCGGATCCCTCCCGACCGGGAAGGGAGGGGTAAAGTATGCCATCGTGGTCGTGGACTATTACACGAAGTGGGTTGAGGCGGAGCCCATGAACACAATCACTTCCAAAAAGGCCTTAGATTTCATCATCAATAACATAGTGTGTCGGTACCACCTCCCCTACAAAATCATGTCCGACAACGGGAAGCAGTTCGACAGCGCCCACTTCACGGATTTTTGCGAAAGGCACGGTATCGTCAAGAGCTTCTCCACGCTCGCCAAACCCCAGGCAAATGGGCAGGCAAAAGCTGTGAACAAAATCCTAAAGGGGATGCTGAAGAAAAAACTCCAGGCCTGCAAGAGCAGATGGCCCGAGGAACTGCCTCGCGTACTATGGGCTTACCGGACGACCGAGAGGACATCAACCGGCCACACCCCCTACTCCATGGTCTATGGATGCGAAGCTGTCATCCCCATCGAAACGACCATCCCGTCTCACCGGGGAGACACGTATGACCCCGCCCAGAACCACGCCTTACTCCAAGAATCGCTAGATCTCATCGAGGAGATCCGGGAGGAATCGCAGGTGCAGCTAAAGATGTACCAGGGCAAGATCGCTCGACATTTCAACTCCAAAGTCAAAAGCCGAAAGTTTGGAACCGGCGACTTGGTCTTGCAAAGAGTCTTCCCTGCTACTCAAGATCCGGGAGTGGGGGTTCTGGGCCCAAATTGGGAGGGGTCGTACGAGGTCCTGCACGAGGTGTGCCCCGGGACATACCGCTTAAAGCGGCTCGATGGCTCGGAAGTCCCGCGAGCCTGGAATGCGGAGCATCTCCGTAAATACTATGAGTAGTCAGGAGAGCGGTTCCCAGTTTAATATTTTCGTTGTAAACAATGTACGCCTCAGGGCGACCCTTTTTCAAACAATGAAAATGGCGTGTACAAAACGTCATAAAGGAATATTGTAAAACAATGTTAATCTTTCTCAAGTGACCCCAGACTAGTCTCCGCTCACTTGCGGGGGGTATCCCGGGTATAAGCGATTACCCGGCGGGGCGCAAGCCCGGGCTAGCCCCGGTTCGTAAGAGGACCGAGCTCAAGGTCGGTCCTGCCCTGAACGAGTGATGTCCGGGGATATAAATATAAAGAGGACCGAGCCCAAGGCCGGTCCCACCTCGAACGAGTGATGTGCCGGGGGTATAAAATAAAGAGGATCGAGCTCAAGGCCGGTCCCACCCCGGACGAGCGATGTCTGGAGATATAAATATAAAGAGGACCGAGCCCAAGGCCAGTCCCACCCCGGACGAGCGATGTCCGGGGGTATAAAATAAAGAGGATCGAGCTCAAGGCCGGTCCCGCCCCGGACGATCGATGTCCGGGGATATAAATATAAAGAGGACCGAGCCCAAGGCCGGTCCCACCCCGGCCGAGCAATGTCTGGGGGTATAAAATAAAGAGGACTGAGCTCAAGGCCGGTCCCGCCCCGGACGAGCGATGTACGGGGATAAAAATATAGAGAGGACCAAGCCCAAGGCCGGTCCCACCCCGGACGAGCGATGTCCGGGGGTATAAAATAAAGAGGACTGAGCTCAAGGCCGATCCCGCCCAGGACGAGCGATGTCCGGGGATAAAAATATAGAGAGGACCGAGCCCAAGGCCGGTCCCACCACGGACGAGCGATCTCCGGGGGTATAAAATATAAAGAGGACTGAGCCCAAGGCTCGTCCCACTTTGGACAAGTGATGTCCAGGAGATAGAAGCATTCGGTTTGCCCCAGGGCAAAGCCATGGCCTAAAGCTGATAAAAGGAAAACAATGTTCCAAGTTAAACTTAGCCCCGTTGGCCTTGGCCTTGGGAGCTAGGATGAAAAACTGGGCGGTTAGATCTGAAAACTCGGCAAGTTAAGTCAGCGGGTCTAGCCCAGGCCGTTGGAACCGGGACCAAACCCTCAGAATCAGTTAGGCGCGGCAATAAGGTGAAATTTCCACTCGAGATAACGAAAAGAAACTTATATAAAAACCGGAGAAAACGGCAGTGTTTTGAACTTAGTTACAAGTCAAAATTACAAAGAAGATATAGAAAATAAATATATATAAGGCCGGGATTCAGGCCTAGACTTCATCCGCCCGGAGCTCTGCGTCCTCTTTCTCCTTGGCCTCGAACTCGGCCCGCTTTGACTCCGGATCAGGGAAGACAAGGAGGTTCATATTCTTGTCCTTGCACCAAGCCATGTAAATGGCCTCATCGAAGGTGACCTCCAGCATGCCCTCGGCCTCCTCCTTTTCGCGGCGGGATGTTTCAAGCGCCGCCTTCTCCTTAAGGAGAGAGTTGCCTAGTTCGCAGACCCGGACCTTCAAGGCCTGGATCTCCTCCTTATTCAGGACGGACTGAGCCGCGGCCATCTCCAAGAGTTTTGCGTGCTCATCGGCCTCCTTTGACTTCCGGGACAACGCCTCTTCCAGTCCATCCTGGGTGCGATCGAACTCCTCGCGCTCCGTCTGGGCGCAGGCGATATCCCAGGCAAGGGCCTCCTTGGCGGCCTCCCTCTGATTCACGGCCGCCTCCAGCTCCAACTTGGCCGTCTCCATTTTCATGGCCAGCACGGCCACCAGATCAGCACTCCGATGGGACAACAGATCAACCTGGAGGAAAGAAAAGTTAGGAAAAATACTCATCAACAAATAAGAGGCGGGAAGCGAGAGATAAGAAAAGTTATCGTAGTGGCCTGGTGGTGGAGCGCCTGGGAAATGAACAACACGTCCGGGTTGGCTATCGTGGCATACCTCTTGAGCTGGAGGTCGGACATGGTGTTCCCCACCTGGTCTAGCAGGTCAGCTGCCAGGGGGGCCGTGTCCTGTCCGAGTTTAGGGCGGAAGCCCGTTTCGGCGGCTAGCCGGTCCACGATCGGCTGAGGAGCGCTGAACGTGGCCGGACGCTCCGCGAATTCCACCTGACGGCGGATCGTCAGGGCTCTGTAAGTTTCGTCCCTCCAGCCCCGACCATTTTCCCAGGTCCGGTTGATCAGCCAGGACTGCTCATCCCGCAAAGCGGACTCCCCCTCCTCGAGGAGAGTCGGACGTATGGGGAGAACGGGCAGTGCAGGCACCTCCTTCGCGATGAGCCGACTCTCACCGTACAACTCGTCGGCCGAAACACCCTGCCTCGTCCGGGGCCTCTTCCCGGTGTCGGCTTCTTTGGCACCAGCGTCCAGGCCCCTTTTTCCGGAGCTTTGGCTGGCCGCTGCACCCGCCTCCAAGTCGATTACTGGGTGTTGGGCGGGGGCGGAGACTACAGCCTGCTCCACCTCTTGAACGGGGACCGCGGCAAGGGCTCCTCCACCGGGACGAAGCTCCATCCCGGACACCTCCTTGTTGAGGCTGGGCTCCAGGCCCGTCGCCTCATTTGCCTTCCTAGTCGCTTTCCTAGCCACCTTATTCTTGAGGCGCTGCCTCATCTCACTGTCGGGAGTAGACATGCCGGAGTCTCCTGCAAAAACACAATGAAGGGAATTAGTACGGCAAACCAAAAGAAACTACTTCAAGACTAATAATGGCCCAGGACGAACCCTCATCTATGCCCCGGGCACGACTCAACTCCTCTAAAGCGAAGGAATGGATTCGATCCCCCATATCGTCCGGGTTCAAGAAATTCCTGTACTGAAGGAACCCGGATAGGAACATGAGGGCCTCCGAGCCTATGGGGACGGGAGACGAGGGTCTCGTTTCCCCGTCAGCCCCGAACGCGGGGCCTCGGATTACTAGCCTATCCCTAGCTAAGTCCTCGACGTGGGGAGCATAAGTTAAGATTAGAGGGGGGTTACCTCGCCCCGATACGCTAGCCCCGGGAGTCCCCGTGTTCGGTAAGGCGTCCTCGAAGAGCTCCTCCGAGGCGGCCGCTTGGACCTGGGCCTGGTCCTTTCTTCACCTAGCCGCGTCGGCCCGCGCCTTCTTCTCCACCTCCGCGATGTGATCCAGGGAAAGTTGTTCCCGGATGACAGCGTTCTTTTCGCAGGCGATGCCCCGGAGGTTCGGGATGAGGATAGTTTGGGTGGCCGTGAGCATCTCGACCATTCGGAGATTGTCATCCGTAACGTAGCCACCTACATCCAGATCCTCCACGCTCAGCCTGGAGTAAAACCTCCTCCTTTCCATAATGAACTTGGTGAGGGGAGTTTGAGCGAAAGGCCCTGCCACTAGAAGACACTATGAGAAACGACGAAGAGTGAAACTAGGAAAAAGGAAGAGGACCAGGAAGGTACTTACCCACTCACTGGAAGTCCAGCAGCAGTGTGGGGTTCTTCTCCACGAGAAACCTGGACGTCATGAACCAGTAGTGACGGACGTCCGGGGGGTGCTTCTAGGAGCTGGTAGGGGTGTAGGATCTTGGAATTTAAATCTAGATGCATGCTTCCTATTATTTTACCAAACACATAATAGAAACATAGAATAACATGACATATATATGCACATTAGATTCGTAAATTAACATAAACACAATGATGTAGAAACTTACGAATACGCAGCGGAACTGGAACAACTCCATCCTTCAATCTCTCTAACCCTTGATTCCTTTCTGTAGCAGAGTAGTATCAAGAGATTGAACAAGATCAGCCCTCACCAAGTCTTTGATCAACCTAGAACTAGTGTGGGCTGGTTCTCAACACATGAGATAGAGATCTTGAAGAGAAGAAGAAGAGAGAGTGGCTAAGAAAGGATTAGAGTGTCTAGGTTTTCACTTACCCAAATCAACTGAGACTGACTTCCTTATGAAAACCCTAGATATCATATTCCTTATGTAGGCAACTTAATGGGATTTATTTAAATTTAAATTAATTAAAAATAATAAATAAAAATAAAAGCCTTGGGCTTCCATAAATGGACTTGGGCCCAATCTCTTTGTTTTGAATTTAAATCCCAACTGGGCCTAAATTCAAAACCTTTTATTTATTTCAATTAATTAATTAAATCCTTATTCAAATTAACTAATTATAATTTGAAACTTGATTTAATATTATTTATTTATATTGATACCAATTTATCAATATTAATAAATTTACCCAAAGATTCTCTTTTATTCTCTAAATCGCATATCTCTATAAATTTTCAAAAATTGACCTAGTCAACTTTAAAAAATCCTAATTGATAATTAAATCAATTAATTGAGACATTCTAGATGATTTACTCAAAGGTGATGCGGGGACCATGGATCCATGAAATCAAGCTCCAATAAGTTACCGTGAATTTATTTACGAATAATTTCACTACCTTACTAATTCTTCGTGACTCCACTATAGACTTGGAATTGAACTCTTGAATTCATAGAACGTATTTTCCAAACCATAAATACGTTATCCATTGTTATAACCATTACAGTTAGTCAATCCTCTATCGATGACTTACTAACAAGCTGGGTGCAAATTACCGTTTTACCCCTCATCAGTATTTTATCCTTAACTCCCACTAAGTTCCTTATAAATGATATTTCCATGAACTTAATCACAGAAATGAGATCTCAATCATTTAACCTTTTGAACAAAGCAATTAAGGAAATCATCTTTTCACTTCTCATACAGAAGTTATAGATTTCATATCTATGAATAATACTCCCACACAATTGCATTACTAAATCTCCAAGATGTAAGTATGGGCTAGACCGTAGGGTAAGCTGGTAACGAACAAGTCAAAAGATTTAAATAATATAATTAGCAGAATATTATCACTCAGAATTAAGATTGACTTAATATATGGTCAACGTTGTGACATTGATTAGATTTGATAACAACGATACTTATTTATCAATCAATAATCAATATCGGTCCTAGTCCGATGTAACTAAATACATCCGATCTTATCTACTTGGTCGATGCCTTGGACAAGACATCACACCATGAATGTGTAAGTAGATCATATCGTAGATTGCCTAATCAGTGAAAATCCAATGCACTGATCTAATCTTAGGACTCGTTCTTTTGAACATATAATTACAACTATAATCAACTGTGACCTAGTCACTATAATTGTAACTATCCATATGTTCGGGATTTTATAAATATTTGTATTATTTCAGTAATCATGTAATAAAACAAGCAAGCAACACGGTTTTCAAACTAAATGATTTCTACTACTTTTATTGATAATATGAAATCGTGCTACATGTCCGACATGGTTTTATAAGGGCATAAAACCAAACAAACTCCCACTTGCCCTTTTAAAACAAATGAGACATGTTTCTCAAAACCATGCATTCTACATGCTTCACAATTATGGTTTCTGCTTATATCTTTTTAAAGGGATATGAAAGATTGCCTTATAATGCTATCTTCATCACCTTCACTTCACACCTTCGCCACACATTCTCGATAATGTGGTACTTTCTCTCTATATGCTTTGCTCTTTTGTAGCTTTGAGGTTCTTTCGAATTCTCTATTGCCTCATTACTGTCACTAGACAAAATGAGTGGTTTATCCATTTCTAGAATAACACCGAGATTCATATAGAACTTCCTTAGCCAGACTATTTCCTTAGCCGCCATAGATGCAGCTATGTACTCAACCTCCAAAATGGATTCTAAAATGGCAGATAGCTTAACGCTTCTCCAAATCATAGCTCCACCCCCAAGAGTAAACACATTTTTTTAGAAGTAGACTTCTTGTCATCAACATCAGTCTAAAATCTGAATATGTGTAGCCTAATAGGTACAAAGATCCACCTGAAAAGACTAACATATAGTCTCTAGTCCATCAAAGATACCGACTTCCATATATTGTTTATTTCCAAGGTTTTACTGACACTTGCTCAGCACTCCCACTACATAGAAGATCTTCGATCACAACACACAACATAGCATGCCTTAGACTTCTAATTTCAAATGCATAAGGAATTCATTACATCTTTTCTTTCTCTTGAGGAGTCTGTGGAGACTGCTGCTTAGAAAAATAAACTCCATGTCAATACACTAAACATCCTTTCTCGGAATTTGTTACAGAGTAATGACCAAGCACCTCACTAAAGTAGGTCGCTTGAGTTAGAGCTAAAGTTCAGTTATTTATTTCCCTGATGTTCTGGATACCAAGAACACGACTTGCTACAACAAAATATGGAATTTCATTTCTAGCCAGTTCTTTATGTTTGATAATTTCTTGACATTGTTTCCGATGAATAAGATATCATCTACATAAAGGATTCATAACACCACAATGTCTTTTTCCCTAAGTTGTCAAACACAAAGGTCAACTACATTTTGTTCAAAAACTCAGGTCTTAATGTCTCCATTTAACCTTAAGTTCCAAGAGCGCGAAGCTTGTTTAAGTCCATAGATTGACTTACTTAGCTTGCTGAATTTCTTGTCCAACTACTTTAAATCCTTCTGATTGATACATGTTAATTGTCTCATCAAGATAGCCATTAAAAATGCTTCTTTGATGTCCATTTTCCTTATCTCTTAATCAAGAGTTGTGGCTATGGATAAGAGTATACTTAATGAATTTTAGCATGGCTACTGGAGAAAAAGTTTTCTCTAAGTCAAATTTCTCTCTCTGCCACGAGTCGAGCCTTTAATGTCTTGACCTTTCTATCAACTCCTCTCTTCTTCTTATAGATCCTCTTGCACCCCATGGGCCTAAAGTCCAATGGCACATCTACAAGATCTCAGACAAATTAAGAGTACTTAGACTTTATTACCTGGTACTTGGCTTTGAGTCAAAAATCCCTTTCAGACCTACTCATTGCCTATTTAAAGGCAAACGAATCATTGTTACTTGTGTCCCCAACCAACTTGTGGGTTTCACTATCCATATCATAGGTGTCGGGTTCCGAGAAATCCTCCCACTATGACGAGGCATCGTAACTTTCTGACTTGGATTAGTGGTTTCTAAATGTACCTTGTTTTCATCGACTTGCATCGGTAAGGATGGAACAATAGTTTATCATTTTTCCATCTAATACTATTTTTCTATGAGACTTGAAATTCATTATGTAGTCGTTATCCAGAAAAGTAGCATTTGTAGAGCCAAACACTTTCTTGTCTACTGGACTATGAAACAGACCACCCTGAGTACCTTTAGAATAGCCATCAAACAAGCAAACCCTCAGCTCATTGTTCTAGCTTTCTACCTTTTTCCTCATGACAAAAACATGACACCACCAAATTCCATAATGACGTAAACCAAGTTCACGACCATTTCATAATTCTAGTGGTGTCTTGGAGACAACTTTTGAGACGGCACAACATTTAAAAAAAAATATCACATGCAGTCTAGGTAGTATGTCTCCAGAACAGATCTGGGTAAGAAGTTGGTAGAGTTTAATAGCTTATCATAGAACACACATTTTCATAAACGTGCGATTCACACTGCTCATCAACACTATTCTGTTGCGGAGTCCTTGGTGCAGTTGTTTTAGACAAATCCTCAAGTTCAATCAAATGATCTTGGTTTTGATTATCCAAATATCCTCCACCCCTATTAGATCGCAAGATCTTTAACGTTTTACCTAATTCGGTTTTAAAGCCATAGCAATGAATTCTGTAAACTTCTTAACAAATTCACAGAATTCCTATGCTTTAGGTACTTACATGAGTCTCTAGAGCAATCGTCGATGAAGGTGACGAAATACTCATAACCACCCTTCGCTTGAACATTCATATGTCCCCAGACATTTGAATATACTAGCCCTAGTGGATCTTTGGCCTTTTATACTATCACAGAGAATGGACGCTTTGTCATTCTGCCCTCGAGACTAGATTCACAAACAGGTAGATCACCCTAGGTGAGTTCCCTCAAAGGCCCAGCCTTTGTTAGTCTTTGAATCCTATCATAACAAATATGACCAAAGCGAAAATGCCAAAGGTGCGTCATTTCTAGCGTTATTGACCTTTTGTCGTTTAATAGTCCTAGAATTAGCTGTCTTAAACAACTCATTATTTATAACATCCGGTTCGTTTAGTTGCAATAGGTATAGCCTGTTTTTCATACATCCACCCCACAATTCACATCCATTTAAAGAAATAGGATTTTATTACCTGTGAAAGTAACTACAAATTGTTGTTGATGTAATAATAAAAACATAAATTAAAATTTCCATTGAAAATCAGAATAAAATAAACATTGTCTTAAAACAATATATTTATTTCCAAAATTCATTCAAGCCTATCCTTTTGCCTTGTTTGATACGAACAACCCTTGATGGATACCAACCCGTGGCTTTTTATCCTTCATGGCTTTCCCAATGCTAAAAGTGTAAAAAGGTACATGCATGTGTTAGTAGATTGTGATTCAGCGATCCAAAACCGAAGTATCATCCTCTAAAATCACATGCATCCAAGACAAATTTAATTATTTTGGGTTCCATATGCCTTGAGTTCCGGGCAATCTTGTTCCAATTCCCAGTCTCCTTGTAGTTGGAAACACTCCCCTTTTTTGTGTACTTATAATCAGGCCTTGCTCCAAGATGCTTTGCAGCATTTGGTGCCTTGCCAGTTAACTTCTTGTTCTTTTTGTATGAATTTCTTTCTCTCTTGCTCTTCGAAGAAGAAGCTCAAAGCAGCTTATCCTTGAGCTTGTTTAGTAGTATTAGTATTCTTTCATTTGCTCAAACTACCATCAACAATCCTCTTTGAAGGATTTGGTGATCGTTGCATGGGAAAAATAGGAATATCTTTGGTTATCACGAACTTGATGTTGTCTAAAATCAACACCATGTTGATGTTGGACAAACATTTCGTGAGGTTCTTACCATAGAGTAACATTTTAGAGATCAGAGAGAGTATGAGGTGGGAAGCCTAGAGATTCTATTATCAACTAAGTAGAAATCAACGCATTGCTTGACAAACATTTATTCATTAAATATTTTAGAAATAGCATAACATACAAAATGTTTTGAGATAAGCAAAATACTGAAACACTTATCTTCTATTTCTTAGGTACTTTAGCTAGCCATGAAGCCATGTGTCTCGGTAGGCGAGAGTCACAAATATTCACGTAGTTAAATAGAGAAGCATCTCAATTAATAAAACATCATAGACTTTTATTAACTACCTATTCCATCCGATCAAAGTAACGAAAACTCATGTGTCCCGGTAGGCGAGAATCACAAATATTTCTTACTTTATGAGTTTGACCCACGGTTTCGATTATTATAGACTTAATTCCTATAGTCACCGTAGGGATGAGTCTATAGAAGGTCCATCTATAACCATCTATCCTAAGAAATTTAACCATGTTAAGAAGTCCAGTGAACACCTTCCGTAGGGAGACGAAATCAAAGCGCCATGAGGCCCCACTGAACTCTAACCTTGTTAAATCAACGGTGGAGATCGAATTGAAATTTTTAAAACTCATTATTAAATATTTTAGTATTTTATTCTTTTTGAAAAAATATCAACTTAGGTTTTCCAAATTATCAAATTAATCAATAAACCAACTAAGGTTCGCCAAATTATAAAAATAATCAACAAACCATAGTTTATAATTTTTCCATTAATTCTAAAATTAACATTGAAAAATAATCAAAAAATTATAATTAATATGTTTCTAATCAATTATTAGGTCAAACTAAAAAGAATAACCTAATACAATTAAGTCCAACTTAAGTAAATGGGCCTTAACAATTCGAGCTTGCATGGAGGAGAGCTGGGTTCAGTATGTTGGACCCACTACTAAGGCTCCCTAACTTCCACACAAAGCCCAAAAAGACAGGAATTTGAACCTTTGTTTTATTAATTGTTATTCAATTGATTAGGCCCAATCTAGTAATGCAAAGCAAATGCCCCTTCACAAGTGGAACCACCCACAAGAGAGGAATTTAAACTTTACATGTTCAATCGGACCCAAATAAAACCTAACATTTTATGAAAGTTTTATTTGATTTTTCCCACATTTTTCAAAACAAAAAAAATGAGCCATCATTATACTTATATTTAAAGCCCAAATGCCAAAAATAACTTAATAACGATTCTAGATATTTTAATTTTCTTATTAATTGGATGGGCCTAACATGAAAATCTATATGACATGTTACACATCTTTATGTATCATTACATTTATTAATTAATTACCATAAAGTTTTACCCAATTGAAAACTTATCACATAATTAATTAAACATAAAATTAATTTAATTGTCATTAAAGAAAATATCTCAAATTTTAAAAATTGGATACTAAGATATTTCTTTAGCACAACAAAAACAAAAAAAAATCTTAACCAACTTTTATACTATATATAAATATATAAACATATATATATATACGGTTATATATATTAAGTTAAGATTTTTTTTAAAATTATATATATATATATACACGTTCTTCAAATATATATATATATAAACATATATATACGGTAATTTTTTTTTTTAATATTATATATATATAAACATTTATATTAAAAAAAAATGGGCAACTACCAAAACAACAAAAAATTGTGCAATTTTTCAATAAGCATTTTATCAAGCACCAATTAAGATTTGAAAATGCATGAACAAAAATGACAACTTAAATTAGCAATATGACACATAAACATTCAAAACATTCATATCAAATTTCATGTACCATTCAATTAAACTATTAAAATCAAACATGTCAACAAACATATATAATCATGTATTCTTAACATCTAGATCTAGACAACCTGGCTCTGAGGCCAATTGTAGGATCTTGGAATTTAAATCTAGATGCATGCTTCCTATTATTTTACCAAACACATAATAGAAACATAGAATAACATGACATACATATGCACATTAGATTCGTAAATTAACATAAACACAATGATGTAGAAACTTACGAATACGCAGCGGAACTGGAACAACTCCATCATTCAATCTCTCTAACCCTTGATTCCTTTATGTAGCAGAGTAGTATCAAGAGATTGAACAAGATCAGCCCTCACCAAGTCTTTGATCAACCTAGAACTAGTGTGGGCTGGTTCTCAACACATGAGATAGAGATCTTGAAGAGAAGAAGAAGAGAGAGTGGCTAAGAAAGGATTAGAGTGTCTAGGTTTTCACTTACCCAAATCAACTGAGACTGACTTCCTTATGAAAACCCTAGATATCATATTCCTTATGTAGGCAACTTAATGGGATTTATTTAAATTTAAATTAATTAAAAATAATAAATAAAAATAAAAGCCTTGGGCTTCCATAAATGGACTTGGGCCCAATCTCTTTGTTTTGAATTTAAATCCCAACTGGGCCTAAATTCAAAACCTTTTATTTATTTCAATTAATTAATTAAATCCTTATTCAAATTAACTAATTATAATTTGAAACTTGATTTAATATTATTTATTTATATTGATACCAATTTATCAATATTAATAAATTTACCCAAAGATTCTCTTTTATTCTCTAAATCGCATATCTCTATAAATTTTCAAAAATTGACCTAGTCAACTTTAAAAAATCCTAATTGATAATTAAATCAATTAATTGAGACATTCTAGATGATTTACTCAAAGGTGATGCGGGGACCATGGATCCATGAAATCAAGCTCCAATAAGTTACCGTGAATTTATTTACGAATAATTTCACTACCTTACTAATTCTTCGTGACTCCACTATAGACTTGGAATTGAACTCTTGAATTCATAGAACGTATTTTCCAAACCATAAATACGTTATCCATTGTTATAACCATTACAGTTAGTCAATCCTCTATCGATGACTTACTAACAAGCTGGGTGCAAATTACCGTTTTACCCCTCATCAGTATTTTATCCTTAACTCCCACTAAGTTCCTTATAAATGATATTTCCATGAACTTAATCACAGAAATGAGATCTCAATCATTTAACCTTTTGAACAAAGCAATTAAGGAAATCATCTTTTCACTTCTCATACAGAAGTTATAGATTTCATATCTATGAATAATACTCCCACACAATTGCATTACTAAATCTCCAAGATGTAAGTATGGGCTAGACCGTAGGGTAAGCTGGTAACGAACAAGTCAAAAGATTTAAATAATATAATTAGCAGAATATTATCACTCAGAATTAAGATTGACTTAATATATGGTCAACGTTGTGACATTGATTAGATTTGATAACAACGATACTTATTTATCAATCAATAATCAATATCGGTCCTAGTCCGATGTAACTAAATACATCCGATCTTATCTACTTGGTCGATGCCTTGGACAAGACATCACACCCTGAATGTGTAAGTAGATCATATCGTAGATTGCCTAATCAGTGAAAATCCAATGCACTGATCTAATCTTAGGACTCGTTCTTTTGAACATATAATTACAACTATAATCAACTGTGACCTAGTCACTATAATTGTAACTATCCATATGTTCGGGATTTTATAAATATTTGTATTATTTCAGTAATCATGTAATAAAACAAGCAAGCAACACGGTTTTCAAACTAAATGATTTCTACTACTTTTATTGATAATATGAAATCGTGCTACATGTCCGACATGGTTTTATAAGGGCATAAAACCCAACAAGGAGCGGGGTAGCTACTCCGCGGTTTCAGTCTGTAGAAGCCGTCCAGGGTTTTGTCCTTGACGTTGACCTGCGGCTCCAGCTTGTAGAAATACAAGACCTCCGCGGGAGTGGGCTCCGCGATCTCCTTCGTGATACAAAACACCCGCCATCCTGCGAGTAGCCGGTATGCTTGCGGCAGGAGCTGGAACGACGCGATCCCCACGAACGTCAGGAAATGCACAAAGTACTCGTGAAGCGGGAGCGTGGCTTCCGCGCTGATGTGGCCAGCGCTCCAGGCCCCGAACCCCTCTACAGACGTGTGCGCCTGTTCCTCGATCCTGGCCATGCGGTTATAGAAGATTCCGGGAGTGGATTCTATGCCCAGACGCTGCTCCAGGAGGTACATCATCCGGTAGTTCCAGAAAAGGTTGGGTGCCACGTCCATTTCCCACCGATTACCCTTGGGTGTCCGGGACTCAGCTATGATGACAGGAGCCCTGTTGACTTCTTCCTCAGAGTGGAGTGTGATGCCCGTTGTCATAGTTGATCTGGGAACACAGAAAGAAAGCCAAGCAGTCAGTACCTAAACCCAGGAAAGTTGGTCGAGGTACGGGGGGGTCTCCTAAGGACTGCTTGTAATCCCTGCGGATCGGGTCCGGGATCACCAAGGAACCTCGAGACCCCGATCGGGAACGGAAGAACTAAGGCCCCGCCATCTGTCCGAGGAGCCTCCGGATACGGAGCTTCCCGAACCAGGCAGCCTTCCTAACAACTCCTAAGTGTATTCATATTCTAGCACCCTAAAAAAAAGCGAATTAAAAGAACAACCCAAGCCCATGTATTCATCAAGAAGGTCAGAAGGACTTACGGTGAGTTGTTGGCCTGAGAAGATGGGGGTTGTCCGACGATAAGGACGGCCGGACTTCGTTTTTGAAGTGGTGAAGCCGGTTCAACAACTCGTCGATAGGGCACTCCCCAGGCGTGCTCACAGGCTGATGGACTGATGCTGGGGGCGTTGGAAATAGGCGACGGTGTAGAGCTAGCAGACGGTAGTGGATGTCGTCGGCAATATCGGACATGCGACGCTCGGGCAAAGCTCATGCGAAACTAATCAATTCTTGAGATGGCTAGAGAGTGTAAAGGTGTCAAGTGAGCGTCTGCGAAGTATTTATAAAGGCCCCAAGTCCTGGCCCCTGATCCAACGGACAGGTGTCTCCCCATCAAACGGTCCAAAATCGTGCAGAGGCATTTATGAGCCCTCTTAAGCCGATCCTCGCCATCCCAAATCTAACGGCCCAGGAGGGGCGGATGCCAAAAGTCACCCCATCCTACGGTCCACCTCAGCCCAAAGGTGTTAATGATGGACCCCCGTGCGGATGGGACGCTTCGTGACCTGTGCTGACACACTAGCCTAGGCCTAGCGACCCTTGAGATGGCTAAGCAACCCTTCAAGATCCGTGCAGCAATCACCCGGTGACACGTGTACCCTTGCCACGAAGCGGGACTAAGGTAAACATACTTGGACACTGGTAAATGGTCCGGGCCCAGCATACGGCCAGCATCACCGCCCTCAGTCACGGATCCACGATCCCAAGCAGGAACTGGGGAGACAATCGTGCGAGCGTCCGGGAGCAATGCAAGCCTCCTCCTGGCGGGCCTAGGTGAAGGCTTGGGGGGTAAATGTTATCCCCATTTCCTGCGTGGCCCCGAAACGACCGTCCAGGCCCATGGTCAGGGCATTCAAAATGTGGGCCCGGCCCAAGGCCTCTTGGTATGGGAGTGACCAAGGGGGGCACGGGCCTAGTGCAATTCTGGCCCAGAAGGGGGGAGGGGGCCCGGTATGGTTATTCGAGACAGTCATCCGGGAGACATGCAGGCAGCATGGACCCCCCAGCGGTATATGTGCCTGGTCCCGGAACCTGGTAACGGTCCGGGCCTATGGTAAATGAAGAGGAACAAAGGTAAACGAACCCGGATCACGTCGTCCAAGGTTGGTGACAAAAGTGTCCAGGACCCTGAAGCCGCCCCACTCCACATGGATGTTTTCCCTACTTTTCACCTGCGGAAAAGGCCACCTCGGGATTGCACGCCGCTGTTTCAGATCTGCACCGCCAAGTACTCTGACTGGTCTTGTCCCCTGAATCTGCCTCGTAACTCGAAGTGTCCAGACCAAAAGCACTGTTTTTTCGGGCGAAACACAGTTCTTGGGCCACCTTATTGGGCCTTAATTGGTCTGGAATTTATGTATGTTTTATCTTTTATATTGGGCTTCCACCAGAGAGGCCAAAAATACCCATATCTCTGATGGGCCCAGGTCATACCCGGCCCAGACCCAGTGTTCCCATGAGCCTATAAATACGGGCAGTAGAACACTGGAAAAAGGATATCTCTTCGACTCGTATACAGTTACTCTGTCAAAATATAGAGAGAAACTCCATTGTAAAAGACTTTCCAAGCTCTAATACAACTGACTCGTGGACTAAGGCTAGTTAACGCCCCAACCACGTAAAAACCCTGTGTTAATCCTTTAAATTCCATATCATTAGTCTTAGCTAATACTCATCAGTATAGTTTATGAAAATCTCGGTAAACAGGAATTTTTCCACATCTAATACGCTCTCTCACATTTGGACCTGAAAGTGTGGACATTATGAACGACTTTAGACACAATAGATTCGAACATGAATATTTGATAGAATGCCACAAGGTTGACTCAGGAAATTTGTGGGAATATAGGAGATCACAAGGCTGGTCAGGAAATTTGTGGTTATACAGGTCGTCCGAAACATGTCATAGAATCCAACATCTCTTCTATATAATAAGTGTGTAGATAACGGAAATTCTTGGTTTTAACGGTTTTTTATTTTTTTTAATGTTAACTTTAATAGAATATTCTTATATTTAATAGAATATTTTTATATTTAACGGTAGTTTGTAAATACTTCAACTTAAATAAAATAAAATAAATAATTAAAAAAAATAATAAAATAGGATATTTTTGAGATATTTTATAATGATAATTATTTAAAAATAATAAATAATTAAACAAATTAAAATATGATATTTTTCAGATATTTTACAATGATAAATATTTTTAAATAATAAATAATTAAACAAGTTAAAATATGATATTTTTTTAGATATTTTACAATGATAATTATTTAAAAATAATAAAATCATACGTTTTGTAATTTAAATAAAATTTAATTAAACTTAAACTCACTTCTTAGAATAATATCATATTAAACAAATAATATAATTTGTTGTGAATTAACAAAAAATTGCTTTTTAGAAAAAAACTAGCAAGAAACTTAAATTCTATAAATTTAATAAAAATAATTAATTAATTCTTTAAATAAAACTAAGCAAACGTGTAATATGCACGTCACTTGTATCTAGTACATTAGAAAAGCCCCAAACCGAGGTAAACAGTGGAGTGCAACGGAATTCGAACTGGGCTCTGATACCATTTAAGATAGAACACCAATCCTAGTATATATATAAATATGGGAATTCTCCTATAGGGGCTTCACTTTAAGCCCTACCGGTGATGCTCTCAGTGTTCTCGACCTGTGAGTAGTTTTTGACGCGATTTTTTTTATGACCGTGTATATTGTAGCTATTTAGAGCATCCTGCAAATTTTCAGAAAATTTTGAATAATTTACAGTATCGAAAACTAGGTTTAAACATGTTGTTGCACATGTGACTAATTTTTTTTATGCGTGTGGAAAACAACATGTTTGAACCTAGTTTTCGGTATTGTAAACTATTCGAAATTTTCTGAAATTTTGCAGAATGCTCTAAACAACTACAATATACATGGTCATAAAAAAAATCACTCCGAAAATTGTTCACGGGTCGAGAAACACTGAGAGTCCCACCAATAAGGCTTAGAGTGAAGTCCCTATAAGAAAAATTGTCCTACATAAATATGTCGGTACCAATTGACTTTTATTATTTCTTTCTCTTTATATACTATACATTAAGTTAATGACACCATTTCCTTATTATATAAATATAAATATATATATATATATATATAAATATATAGTATCGACATAAGACAAATTATTTATTTATCTTTTATGCCATCTTTTTATTTTGTTTATTTATAGTATTAAGTTGATATTGACAAGCCTATACGATATTTCCCTTTTCTTTTTTATCTTTTTAATTTTCTTTCTTTCTTTCTTGCACTACTTTCTCTAAATACCAAGATTAATAATAACAAATTTATCCTAAAAGAGGAAATTACACTTTATATGAGATTTTTAATAGAGTGTGCAAAAATATGGATTTTTTTTTCAAAAAAAGTTAATTTATGCATTTTTTTTTAAGAATTTTCACTTTTATGGGTTTATTTTCCCATATTTTTGTATAAAAGTTGGTTTATGCCATAGTTTTACTCTTAATCAATTTGGAAGGGTATGTTTGTAATTTGATTATTATTTTTTTAGGTTATTTGTTTTTTATATTGTTTTTATATTACTAATTTTATATTAAATTTTTCTTTGGTTATTTTACAATTTTTTTTTTCTTTTGTAATATGAATTGTTTTTAAAATTATTATTTATTTATTATAAACATTTTTTTTTAAGATTGTACGTTTTTTTTTTCAAATCCTGGGTAGGGTAACCAGTTACTTGATTGATCTTAAAAAAAATCATAGAGCTAAGTTAAATAACATGCACCAGGAGGGGTAACCAGTTATCCTGAGATGAGTAATTTTCTGCCATAAGAGAGGTAACCAGTTACCTAAGAGGGGTGACGAATTACTCATATTAAATATGAAAAGAAACATCAAATTTGAAGGAAAAAAATAGAAGAACACTTCATTAAAAAAGGAAGAAGAAGTAACTATGATTTCAATAACATAAGTAACTAGTTACCATAAAGAAACCATAAATATACACACACCAGAACGTGAAAGTAACCAGTTACCCTCAGAAATATACACACAAAGAATGTGAAGGTAACCAGTTACCCATTCACGCTGTCATATTTTTATTAGTTTTCTTTCCAAATTTTGGTATTCCTATAAGTGTTACAGTAATTGATTTGAATTTTTTTTACATATAGTGGAAAACACTATAAAAAAATTACAATAATAAAAGATAATAAATAAAAAAAATAGTAGAATAATTATATAATGTTAAAATATATGTGTGAAAAAATTGAAAAAAAAAAAAGAAATAGAATGAGAAAATAATAAGTACAAAAATGAAAAAAAAAACAAAAGAAATGATGAATGAAAAAAAAAAATAGATGAATAAATAAGAATGAAAAGAAGAAGAAGAAAAATAATAGAAAAATGAAAAGAAAAAAAATATGAATGAAAAAATTGGTAGAAAAAAATGAAAAAAAAATGGAAGAAGAAAAAAAATGAAAAAAAAGCTCATATGTGTGAAAAAAGAAAAAAAATGGAAGGAGAAAATAATAAATACAAAAATAGAATGAAAAAAAAAATTGAAAAAAAAAACAATACAAATGAAAGAAAAAAATAGATAAATAAATAAAAATGGAAAAAAGAAGAAGAATGAAGAAATAGAAAGAAAAAAATTGGTAGAAAAAAAAAAGAAAAAGAAAAAAATGGAAGAAAAAACAAGTAAGGAAAAAAAAAATAATAATAAAAAAATGATGGAAAAAATAAAATAAATAAAAATAAAATTACCTTCAAAATCAAAGAAAACATAACTATGATAAAAAAAAATATGACATTTCCATATATTTAGTTAGCTACTAATTGTGTTTCCATACTTTAACTTTTTCTCTAATAAATTTCTCATACAAATTAAGAAAAGTATAACTCCCATATTTTTGCACATTGATAGTATAAAAGCCATATTTTTGAAAAATTCCCTTTATAAAATATAACTATTTACAACTACAAGTAAGTTATAATATTTTATCTTATTTTTTGTTCTTTATATTGACTATTTTATTTGCTTTGTTGTACAATTTAAATAATTACTTTGCTATATAATACAAAAAAAGCTTCTAAATATTTATTGTATTTTTTTTACATAATTAATTTTTTTCCTTATTTTTACTCTCCCTCGAGTGAAATAAATTAGTAGAGTGATTTAATTAGAGTGTCACAAATGTAATAAAAGTAAAATATATTGACTAAATATTAAGTATAAATAAACATTACTCAACGAATGACACTTGTCACAAAAATAAAGAAAGAGTACAAAAGAGAGTAGAGAAGAGAATTTACTTAGCACTCCTCATAATTTAATAGTGTAGAATCATATTTATTAGTGGGGATGTAAATGGGGCGGGTCTGCCCCGCTCCGCTTCCACCCCGCCCCGCCCCGCAAACATTTTGCCCCGCCCCGATTAGTTTCTTGGAGCGGGGCGGGTCGCTCCGCCCCATTTGCCCCATTTAACTTTATTTTTTTAAGAAACATTAAATTATAATTTTAGAATTTTCCCCAAGCCTAAATATTATTTTTTATTGTAATCTTTATATTTTACACTTGGTATCAACTACACCATCAAATATTATATTTTATTTTTTTATTTTAAAATTTACAAAATAAATACAAGAATAAGGATGAATTATATAAAACATATTTTTCAATATTTATAATTCTTTCTAGTCTATATAGAATTAAAAATATTCTAAACTACATATAAAATGTCAATTTTACGTACTATTTATATAAGTAGCATGAGAGAATTGAGTTAAAGTATAAAAAAAAAAAAAAAAAAAAATTGAGGCGGGGCAGCCCCACCCTGCTTAAATTCATACTGGGGCGGGGCAGGGCGGCACCCCGCCCCGAATTTCGCCCCGTTTTTACCGGGGCAAAGATGCCCCATCGGGTTGGGGCCCCGCCCCGCCGCCCCATTTTGCCATGCCTATTTATTAGTATGTATTGCTGAGTCTCTATTTCTACTCAAATAGGTGCGAAGAACCTTTGTGGAAGATGAGGATTTTGATAGGTACTTAGTAAAAACAATTATAGAATATAAATAATTTCATAAAAAAATATACATATAATTTATTATATTATATATATATATATATTTGGATAAGTAATTATACCAATTTTTTTATATATTGGTGTACGTTATAGTTATAGTAAATCTATCATGAGTTTTTGAGAAATTTTTAATAATTTACTATATTGAAAATATAGTTTAAATTAGTATTTTGGATTCAATTTTACACACATAAAACAAGTTATTTGAAAATTATTTTCGCTACTATAAATTATTAAGAATTTCTCAAAAATTGGTGGCAGGTCTATTATAACTATAATGTATATACCATCATATAAAAAATGATTAATGATATGTGTACTCAAAATATACACCCAAATATTATACACGTTTATGTGGCAGTTTAGCCTAGCCAATCACATTTATTAAAACTAGGACTCACTGTTTTAAAAATCAGTGACACGTCACTGTGTGTAATGTTTGAGTGTATATTTTGGGTGCACATATTATCACTCATAAAAAGTTTAGGGATGTAACTTATTCAGCTGCTAGAACCAAATCTTTTCCCATACATTTTAATAACTCTTAAACCAACTTCATTTGAAGTGGAATATCCGAATCCACAAGTATAAATGAGAATCTAATTTTTAACCCCTCATTTACATAAATAAAAATGAGTAATGATATATGCACATATATTTTATACCAAAACATCACAGGCGTTAGACTTTTTAACCTAACGGGTCCCATCTTAAATCCATATAATTAGTTTTAAAAAATTTATAAATTTAAATCTCATTTATTTCAACTATTGAGATTATTGACTATCATATAATTAACTACACAATATCATTATTAGTAAATATTTATTTACGGCCACAAACACCGTATATATGTGTGTGTGTGAAAGCATGTATATGTAAAAGTTGCAAACTAATTGCATACAGAGATTTTTAGTCCAGTTGAAGTTAATGCAAGAAAGGTAAGACTCTAGATAGGCAGCTACAAAATTAACTAATTTACAAATAAAAAGCTCGTTTCGGACCTAAATTATGGTCCCTCTTTGATGTTTCCCCATTTGTATCGTCACAAGCCTTGACAAAGAGATCTCCATCTCAATTACCATACGTGATAAACCTCATCTCATGTGGTCAATAAGACGTCGTACCATCTTATGATAGCCTTTTTCTGCTGTATTTTGGAGCTTTTCTGTATGAGACAACACTGTACATATATAATATATATTATAGTTTTACCAATAGACCCCATATGAACCAAGATATTTATGTTTCAAGTCCCTCCCCTCCACCACTTGCTCGATCTATTATAGCTATAGCCATAGCTATTAGCTTATACAACATGGTTATATAACACACACCGGCGTCACCAATTTTCTATTACTCATTACTCATTACTCAGCGCCACTCGAAATCAAATACACACAATTGTGTATTTTTTCTTTATTATTAATATGGAACCGGCAGCTAATATTTCAGCTACAAAAAATCAGCAGAGAAACGGCAGCTACAACTATAATAACACTAATGAAAACGACATCGTTAGCTGGTTTGAAGAAGTGTCGGAAAACGCCGGTTGGGTACAGACTCAGACCCTTCGCTGGATACTGGAGCTGAATTATGGTGCGGAGTATTTAAAGAAATGGTTTGGTGGCATAGATATCCATGAGTTAGACGCATGTGCATTGGAATCCCTTTACACCACTTTGGTTCCTCTTTCTTCTCATTCTGATATCGAGCCCCTTATTCAAAGAATTGCAGATGGGGACACTGCTCCTCTCCTCACTCAACAACCAATCACCACTCTCTCTCTAAGGTAAACTGTATATAATATATATATAAATTCTCTGTTGCTTTGAAGTGTTTGTTTCTGTTTCACTGTGCTCTAAAAGTCATCTTTTGAAAGATACAATGAAAAGAGTGTGGCTTTGAGTTCTGGGCTCTGTTCAGAATTTGTTGTATCTTTTTCAACGGTTCTATGATTTTTATTGAAGTTGTTCTTTGTTTATATGAAGCTCCGGTACAACAGAAGGCAGGCAAAAATTTGTACCTTTCACTCGGCACAGTGCCCAAACCACACTTCAAATATTTAGATTGGCAGCAGCTTATAGATCAAGGTTACAAACTCTTTAATGGTTCATGAAGATATACATTTATAGCTCTGCACATATATACTATTTATGATTCTAACTAGTATAGTGTATGAATATATATATATATATATATTGAAATCTCTATTGTTTCTTTTTTTCTTTGCTCCCATTTTATAGGGCTTTCCCTACAAAGGAAGGAGGGAAAATACTTGAATTCATTTATAGCAGCAAACAGTCCAAAACCAAAGGTGGATTAACAGTAGGAACAGCCACAACTCACTATTACAACAGTCAAGAATTCAAAATCAAGCAAGAGAAAACTAAGTCCTTTACTTGTAGCCCACAAGAGGTCATCTCAAGTGGAGATTATAAACAATCAACTTACTGTCATCTCTTACTTGGGCTCTTCTTCTCTGACCAAGTTGAGTTCATTACCTCCACTTTTGCCTACAGCATAGTCCAGGCCTTTACTTCCTTTGAAGAGCTTTGGAAAGAGCTGTGTGCTGATATAAGAGAAGGCACTTTGAGTAGCTCAATAATCAAATTGCCAAAACTAAGGAAATCAGTCTTGGAAATAATCTTTCCTTACCCAAGTTTGGCTTCAAAAATTGAGGCCAGTTGCAGGGAGTTGGAAGATTTGGATTGGTTTGGTCTCATTCCAAAAATTTGGCCCAATGCCAAGTATGTTTACTCAATAATGACTGGCTCTATGCAACCTTACATGAAAAAGTTAAGGCACTATGCTAAGGATTTGCCATTAGTTAGTGCTGATTATGGGTCGACAGAGAGTTGGATTGGGGCTAATTTAGACCCTTGTTTACCTCCTGAAAGGGTCACTTTCGCAGTGATTCCTACCTTTTCTTACTTTGAGTTCATACCACTTTATAGGATGAAGAGGAATTGCATTTCAGTCAGCGATGACTTCATAGAAGATGAACCAGTCCCACTCTCCCAAGTCAAGGTTGGACAAGAGTATGAGATTGTCCTCACCACTTTCACAGGTACGTACTTTTTTTTTTTTGCCCACTTAAATTAATATGGCATACTAATTAAAATCATATATATATATTTATTGGAAGTAAATAATTAGTGACAAAACAGTCTCTCAAATAATGATCAAGTACGTACGTATGCAATTTGATCATTTTGTGGCCTAGCTAGACCAAATATATATTATCTAGACATGTTTCCTCAAGGCAATACAATTCCCAGTGGACAGTGAATGCAATCTCACTATAAACCATCTTTCTCAATCAAAAAGAAAAAGATTTAAAAAAACGTACAACTATAGCCAGGCCTTGATTAGACGTAGTTCGATTTGAACCACTGAATATTTCTTTGTTCTAAAGAGTTTGGGGCTTTGTTAATCGATGCTTTCTTTTATAACGCATGTGGAGCATTAAAAAACAAAATAGTACTATTTATTTGTGATGAAAAGCATCATAAATTTTTTTATGGTTGGAATAATACTATTTGTTAATAATAAGTTCCTCTCTATATATTTAGTCACATGCCATGTTTGATTCTCTTTTTTCCTTTCTCTTTTTTCTTGTTGTGAATATGTACAGGGCTTTACAGGTACAGATTGGGGGACGTAGTGGAAGTAGCAGGATTCTATAAAGGGACACCAAAATTAAACTTCTTGTGCAGAAGAAAGCTTTTGCTAACGGTAAATATCGACAAAAACACAGAAAAGGACCTCCAAATAGTGGTGGAGAAAGGGTCAGAACTGTTGACCAGCAAGGCCAAAGCCGAACTTGTTGACTTTACCAGCCATGCTGAGGTGGCAAAACAGCCAGGTCACTATGTTATTTACTGGGAGATTAAAGGAAAAGCCGATGAGAGGGTCCTTAAAGAATGTTGTGAAGCGATGGACGCGTCGTTTGTGGACCATGGCTATGTCGTTTCGAGAAGAACCAACTCCATAGGCCCTTTAGAGCTGTGCATTGTGGAGAGAGGAACTTTTAAGAAAATTTTGGAACATTTTATTAGGAATGGGGCTGCCATGAGCCAGTTCAAGACCCCTAGGTGCACCTCCAACCAGGTTATTCTCAAAATCTTAAATGTTTGCACGATTCAAAGGTTTCATAGCACAGCCTATGACTAAAATGAACTCAAAATGTTGATTTTTTTTTAATTGTAGAACCGTAAGGCGACCAATAAAAAACCATATCCAGGATTTCGTTCCTGTTTTGTCTGTTTTAAAAATAATAAAAAAAAAAATCTGATCATATGGGCCATCTATGAAACTTCGGCGTTTTCTTGCATTTCCGTACACGCGTTTTTTCTTTTTGGAACTATGCAATAACATGTATAACACATTTAACATTTGAAAGTGTCAAGCAACAGATGTGGTGTTGGCATAATTAATTAGGTGCAATTGAATAGAATGACCTATTATATATTCGTCATTATAACAAAGAGAGGAAGATTCGGAAAGTTATATGCCTAATTGTTTAAGTAATTGTATATTTTTAGCTACTAAAAACTATGCAAATATTTGTGATTTTCTATGCATAAAAATATATTTGTTTTGTTTATAATTAAATAGAAGAATAGGGTATCCCAACACCCTTGTCCTACCCATATATAGTTGGAGAAACGTGTCCCAATGTTCCCAAAGCTCAATTGAATGGCTCTTCGGTGACGAAAACATTCTCAAGCTCGGTGGTCAGAACCCCGTCAAATGGTGTTACATCCTTGGGCCTCTCTTGCCTCGCATTTCGCTCCCTTACCCTTTCTCCCTACAACTAACTCTCTTGTCCAATTGTTCTTGCCATGATTGTTGACGACGTGTTGTCAGAGTTTATGGTGTGGTGCCATTGCCAATATCTACATTACCAAAACTTGTTTTTTATTTTTTAAGACAAAAAAAAAAAAAATTAAAAACATTTACTTAATATCTTTTTATTTTACAAAACAATAATAATAAAAAAAAAGCATTTATATTTTTGTATGAACCTGATATAGTTTTATGAGTTAAATATATTATATCTTCGTGTTGCAATAATATATAAAATTATATATATATTTTTTATTTTTGTACATATATTGATTAGATAAAAGAATTGGGTGTCCTCATACCCTTATCCTACCCATTTATATATTGAGTATTAAATATTATGTCATTGTCCTATTCTAAATCCTATTAAATCAAACATTATCATATCCTATCGAATAGGGTACTCACATATACACTGACGGAACTATTCATGGTCTAGGAGGGACCTTCCTTCCCCCTAAAATTGTATATCATAACATATTTTTATGATAACTATGTAATATATTTGTATAATGATAGGTGCATACAATCCAACATGCACCTAATCTTTACACACAATGTCATAGCAGTTTAGTCTAATCAATTATATCTATTAAAATTGTAACCCATTATGTTAAAAAGTATTGCAACGTCACTATATGTAATATTGTAGTGCATATCTTGGGTGCACATATCATTACTCATAACTACATATACAAATTGGAAATACCTGGCCCCCTAAAACTCATCCTTGGTTCCACAACTACACATATAAATAGATTTTAAATTGTCACATTTATTTATCATTGTGTAAGTGAGAAAATTATAGTGATAAAAATTAGAAAATTAATATTATTGTAAATGATTTTTCATTTTTGTCATGGAGATTTTATAAGAACAAATAGACTTTCTCATGATTTGGGTTAATGATCTAGGTTTTGGGAGGGAGCATACTTTTAAGAATAAATAACATTTCTGCCTCTCGAATTTTGAGCACTATATGATCGTTACATAAATATCCTTTAAAATTCGGGTCATTCTTGTTATTTAACACATCCTTCGAGCAGGAACTCCCTTCGAGCATCTTTGTGAGGTTAGTGGCCATCAACCAAGCCTAATCTGTTCGACCAGCAACCTTTGTGTAATAATCTTCAATCTCTTCAAGGTGGATAACTTCCTTTATGTTGATTGAATACATTCGACCAGCTCATGCGGATTGACCAATACATGCAAACTTAATACTTTCTACTGCCAAGTATCATTTTCATATGTCACGTCATCATGTCTAATTTTGGGTTAAAGATTTGCCTCCCACATTGTGTACTCATAAAGGTGGATGACCTGCTAATCAAGTCATTTAGTTAAAAATGTGTATTTGAAACTATTAATGTGCTAGGGTTAAAAGGGTTTGGTCTCAAAAGGTACATTTCATAAAATTAAACATTTTACACATGGGATCCCAAAAGAAATAGCGTTTAAAAGTCTGTTTACAAAATTTCCACTGTACAGACAACCACCAGCCTTTCTAAAGGCAAAACAGAAGATTATGGTTTCCTGTCCCTGTCTCCCCTCAACCGTGGTGGCTGAGCAGCTGATCATGTACATTCTGCTCTCAGAGCTCTCCTAATCAGGGCTGATAAAGTTTGCCATTGCCTTTACCTGCACCACGAAGCACCCGTGAGCCAAGGCCCAGCAAGAAAACATATCATATTACAAAGCAAGCAATAATAACATTTGGATAACCCCTTTAAGCATGTTCATACACCTAACATATCACAATAATCACAGAGCATGAAGTTTCAACCAAAGAATCAGCTAATCATTACACATCTATACAGCATAACAATCAACCAATCAATAATAACAAACAAATCACATAATAATCAGGGTCGACACCTTAGGTCGCACCCCCTGTTTACCCCACTGACTCTGGCCCGCTTAAACCGAGCTCAGGGCATAATAAGTTGTCCTCAGCTACCAGTGACCGAGCCGCACCTTGTGCCCTAGTGTAAACTTCGGCACTCTTAGGCCGTTGGTTTACTGTTTACATGGCATAATACCATCCTTTCAAAGCATACAAGATAGGGAACCCTTAGTCCCATTATAAATCCACAACCGGGTGCAGTTTTCTTACCTTTAGTTCTCAAGTGTACTGACTACGAGCGATGCCCCTTGAGCACGATTCGACCCCTGAGCCCTAGCTTAGCACCTAGTCACAACCAAGATAATGGATTCCATTAATATTCAAATAAAGGTTTCCGTGTATAGTTCTAGCTTTTGGAACATCGAATTCCACCAAACACAGTGGTGGAATCGATCCCGAGCACCCTAGGTTAGATTCCCATGCTTAAAACCTTCATTTAGCCAAAAAATGCCCTTTAGGGCCGTGGCCCTAAGGACTGGCACAGCGGCCCGCCCCCAAAACAGAGGCTAGGCCTCTCTGATCACAGACACACGCCACGACCTTGCCCTGTGGTGCCGTGGCACTTCCCCACTGCAGAGCCTTCTTGGCTCTTCCTTGCTTCACAGGGCCGCAGCGCTCTAGAATAGAGCTGCGGCCCAACCCTTCGTGCCCAGAAAAACTACCATTTCTAACATCCTAACCTTATTCAAAACCACCCAAAAGCACCCTAATTCCAAAACCCACTAATCATAAGACTTTTAACATGGTCCTAGCAACATAATCCAACAAAAATCCAGCTTAAAAAACTCATTAAAATCCCATTTTGATTTCTGAAACCCAGCAACTAAGGAACTCAAAAACCAGTCATGCAAACCTAGCATTTAAGCTTTAAACTACGAATTGAAGCTTACCTTCTTTGATGAACCACTCCTTTAACAGGTTCCTGAGCTAAAATCAAAGCTTCTCAGCTTTAATTCAGTCCTTAACATCAAAACCATAAACACCTTTAATACTCAGCCAAAACTCAGAATTCTAATAACCAAGAGTATATTTCAGTCCTTACCTTAGTCCTTGTGAAGTTCCCTTAGCTAGAGCTAAGCTAATCCCTCAAACTTCAGCTCAAACACAGAATTCCAGCTGATTCTCCTTAGGTTTCTATGGCCTTCTTGAGAGAGAGAAGAGAAGAAATGTTAAAGGGTCGGTTTCGGTTTTTGTTCCACTGACTTCTATTTTACTTAGTCTAATCTTTGTTAATTAAATCAATGCCGAGGCTCAGGGTACCAAAAACGTCCCCAAGGGCAAAATGGTAAAATTCCCAAATATTCCCACCTAGACTTCCTAACCTCAAATATATCTCCATATATAATTTTCATAACCCGATAACCCAAATAGTCATCTACACCCGAATTACCCCTTGACTTGCCCTAAGTCAAACATTAAGTCCATTTGTGACTTTCCGCTAACTAGCTCCCTAGGATCGCCTCGAGTCGCATGCTGCAGACTTACCCACATAATAATGTGGTTCTCACAAATATAGAATATAATCACACTTACATTCATATAATCATACATTAACTTAATAAACACACGCATAAGCCAATTATGCCCTCCCGGCACACTAATCAAGACCCTTAAGCCATATTAGTGATTTTGGGTCGTTACAACTATCCCCTCCTACTGAGAATTTCGTCCTCGAAATTTTACCTGAATAACTCGGGATACTGATCCCGCATCACCGTCTCTAGCTCCCAGGTCGCTTCCTCGACCTTGCTATTTCTCCACAATACTTTAACTAACGCAATCGTCTTGTTCCGTAGAACTTTATCTTTCCGGTCCAAAATCTGAACTGGTTGTTCCTCGTAGGATAAATCTGTCTGTAGCTCTAAATCCTCATACCTCAATACATGTGTCAGGTCCGAGACATACTTCCGCAACATAGAGACATGGAAAACATCATGAACTCCCAACAACGACGGTGGCAAGGCCAACCTGTAAGCCACATGTCCAATCCTTTCTAAAATCTCGAAAGGTCCAACAAACCGAGGGCTCAGCTTGCCCTTTACTTTGAATCTCTTCACCCCTCGCAGTGGTGAAACTCGCATAAACACGTGGTCCTCAACCTGGAACTCCACATTTCTACGCTTAGGATCAGCGTAGCTTTTTTGCCTACTCTGTGAAGCAAGCATCCTAGCTTGAATCTTCTCAATGGCTTCACTTGTCTTCTGAACCATATCTGGCCCCAAATACTTCCTCTCACCCATCTCGTCCCAATGAATGGGCGACCTACACTTCCTTCCGTATAGCAACTCATAAAGAGCCATTCCAATCGTGGACTGATAACTATTGTTATACGAGAACTTGATCAACGGGAGATACTTACTCCAAGATCCCTCGAAATCAATCACACATGCCCTAAGCATGTCTTCCAATACCTGAATCCTCCTCTCAGACTGCCCATCAGTTTGAGGATGAAAGGTTGTGCTAAACTTCAGCTGAGTCCCCATGGCTCTCTGCAAGAGCTCCCCAGAACTTAGAGGTAAAGATAAGGTCTCGATTAGATATAATAGACTTGGGAACCCCATGGAGACGAACTATCTCCTTTACATACAACTCAGCATACTGCTCCACTGTGTAAGTTGACTTCACTGGTAGAAAATGAGCTAACTTGGTGTATCTGTCCACTATTACCCACATCGAGTCACAAAGTCCCATTGTCCTGGGTAGACCTCCCACAAAATCCATCGTAATGTCTTCCCACTTCCACTCAGGAATACCCAAAGGATGAAGCAACCCTGCTGGCCGCTGATGCTCAACCTTCACCTACTGGCATGTCAAACATTTAGCCACATACTCTACCACATCTTTCTTCATCCCAGGCCACCAATATAATGTCCGTAGGTCCTGATACATCTTCGTGATACCCAGATTAAGTGTGTTTGGTGTAGTGTGGGACTCATCTAGTATCTCTCGTCTGATCCTCTCATCTGCCGGAACACAAATTCGCCCCTGATATCGAAGCAAACCAACCTCAGAAACGGAATAATCCTTAGCTATCCCTGTTAAGATGTTCTACCTAACTTCCTGAAGCTGCGCATCTACCAACTGCCCTTCCTTGATCCGCTCTAGCAGGGTCGACTGCAAAGTAATATTGGCCAACCGACCCACCACTAGCTCTATCTCTGCCCTGGCCATCTCATCAGCTAATTCTCTAGAGATCTGAATAGAGCTAAATAATTGCCCCGAGCCCCTCCGGCTCAATGCATCTGCTACAACATTGGCTTTCCCTGGGAGATACAAAATATCACAATCATAGTCCTTAACTAGCTCCAGCCAACGCCTTTGCCTCATATTCAGATCCTTCTGGGTGAAGAAGTACTTCAAACTCTTATGGTCAGTGTATATCTCGCAATTTTCCCCATACAGAAAATGTCGCCAAACCTTCAGTGCGAATACCACTGCCGCCAGTTCCAAGTCATGGGTAGGATACCGCTGCTCGTATTCCTTCAGCTTCCGCAATGCATAGGCTATAACTTTCTCATTTTGCATCAGCACACAGCCTAAACCCATCCTCGATGCATCACAATATACCATGAACTTTCCTCCATCTGAAGGAAGACTCAGTACAGGTGCAGTAATAAGTCGTCTCTTCAACTCTTGGAAACTGTCCTCACACTTCTCTGACCAAACGAACTTTTGGTACTTCCTTGTTAACTCTGTCATTGGTGAAGAAATCCTTGAAAATCCCTCTACAAACCACCTGTAATAGCCTGCCAACCCAAGAAAACTCCGCACCTTCGAGGCGTTCCTTGGCCTCAGCCAATCTCTCACTGCTTCCACCTTGGACGGATCCAACTTAATCTCTTCTACACCAACTATATTCCCAAGGAAAGTCACCTCTGGCAACCAAAACTCACATTTCTTAAACTTAGCATATAACTGGTGTTCCCTTAGCCTCTGTAAAACCTATTGAAGATGTCGCTCGTGCTCTGCCTCTGAACTGGAGTATACCAAGATGTCTTTGATGAAGACAATGATGAACTGATCCAAGAAACCCTTGAACACCATGTTCATTAGATCCATGAAAGATGCTAGAGTGTTGGTCAAATCAAAAGACATGACTAAAAACGCATAGTGTCCATACCGCGTTCGGAAGGGTGTCTTCGGTATGTCCTCATCCTTGATCCTCAGCTGGTGATAACCAGATCGAAGATCAATCTTTGAGAACACTATCTTTCCCTGCAGCTGATCGAACAAGTCATCAATCCTTGGTAGAGGGTACTTATTCTTAATGGTCAATTTGTTCAATTCCCTGTAGTCTATACACATTCTTAGAGTCCCATCCTTCTTCTTAACAAACAAAACTGGAGCGCCCCATGGTAAGTAACTAGGTCTGATGAATCCTAAATCCAGAAGTTCCTGAAGCTGTATCTTCAGTTCCTTCAACTCTGCCGGTGCCATCCTATATGGTGCTCTTGATATTGGTTCTGTCCCCGGTGCCAACTCAATAAAAAACTGAATCTCCCTGCGTGGTAGCAATCCCGGTAGCTCCTTAGGAAATACATCCAAAAACTCACAAACCACCTTGGTCTCTCCCGGCCCTGCTGGCAACATCTTGGTAGTGTCCACCACACTAGCCAGAAAACCTATACATCCACCTTGTAACAAGTCTCTGGCTCTCAATGCAGAAATCATGGGTATGCGGGGTCCACACACCGCACCCACAAAGACAAAAGGATCCTCGCCCTCAGGCTCAAAAGTCACCATCTTCTTCTTGCAGTCAATGGTAGCCCCATATCTGACCAACCAATCCATCCCTAAAATCATATCAAAATCCTCCATATATAGCTCAATCAAGTCAACTGAGATCTCCCTACTATCAACCATCATTGGCAGTGCTCTAAACCATCTCTTAGACACTACCAGTTCCCCTGTAGGCAATAAAGTCCCGGACCCCGCAGTCTGATACTCACTAGGTCTACACAGTCTATCAATCACTTTACTAGAAACAAAGGAATGTGTAGCACCATAATCAATCAATACAGAAAAAGGAGAGCTAGCGCTAGAAAGCTGAACTGTCACTACCGAGGGACTAGCCTCGGCCTCTGCCTGCATCAAGGTGAACACTCGAGCTGGAGTCAAGCTGTCCACCTTTCCTGCTTCCCCTTTCTTCAGTGTTGGGCAATCCTTCTTGAGGTGCCCCACCGTGCCACATACATAGCAAACCTTGGCCCGACATTCGCCCTGATAGCTCCTTTTACACCTCGGGTACTCCGGATAACTCCTCCATGGTTCATCGATGCCCTGACGGCTGCCCTGACCACCCCGACCCCTCCTATCGGGACCAGCAGCGATCGAAGTGTCAGGGGTCTTTCTCTTGAAATCACTGGGGCCTCCGCCTCTACCTGACCCAGAATAAGAAGGCACCACCCTGCGACCCTCGCGCCTCACAACACTTTCCTTCCAAATTTTGTTCTCCACTTCCTCAGCGGTAAGAGCCTTCTCAACGGCCTGGGAATAAGTTTTTCCTCCAGGTACCGTTGTAATCCTAACCTCCCGGGATATCATAGCATTAAGCCCCCTAATGAACCTGTCCTGCCTGGCTGCATCAGTAGGCACAAGGTTTAGTGCGAACTTTGCAAGTTTGTCAAACTTCACGGGATATTCTGTAACTGTCATGCTACCCTGAACCAACCCTACAAATTCATTAACCTTTGCTACCCTGATGGCAACATTATAGTACTTCTAACTAAACAAATCTTTAAATCCTTCCCAACTCAATGCAGTGACATCCCTGGTCTGCGAGGCCACTTCCCACCAGATGCGGGCATCCTCTCTCAACATATACGTGATACAGGCCACTCTGTCATAACCCTCTATCCTCATGAAATCCAGGATAGTAGTAATCATAGTCAGCCATTGCTCGACCTTCAATGGATTAGGTCCTCCCTCAAAGATTGGGGGCTGCTACTTCCTGAACTGCAGGGGCAGCACTCCCTGATGAAGCCTGCTGTCGCAACAAGCGAATCTGCTCATCCTAACTCTGCAATCGCGCTTGCATATCTGCCATAAGTTGCTGCCAGTTCTCAGGGACTGGTGGAGGAATCTAGTCCTGGTCATCACCCCCGGTCTCTGACCTAGTGCCAGCTAGTCGCGTAGATTTTCTTGGATGCATAGCTATCCAAGTCAATCTGCAATCAACGACTCGGAATCAGACCATGATGACAGGGTAAAAGCTTCTCCAAAATCCACCAAAGGAATATAACCAATCACAAACAATCAGAATATAGGCATTAAACCACATGCACCGGCTGCTGATAAGCATGCCCCAACATTACCACACAATAGCTAAGATAAAAGCATTCACCCATACACAATATGCAGTTAATCATCCAAATATTCATTTACATGCACAACGATGCTAATAAACATGCCTTAATATTTTCATACAGCAGTCAAGGGCCAGACCCTATCAGTATCTCATACTTCCTATTAACCTAGTAAATAAAAGCATTCATAGTTCGTTCCGAACATACAAGCATATATGCACATATACACATTACCAAACCCTGAATCGAGCTTGTCTCTAGCAGCGAATGTACATGTCCAGCTGGTCTTCAGGAACCCTTAAACCTAGGACGCTCTGATACCAAGTTGTAACGCCCTGGATAGCCAAGACCGCTACACTGTTTACTTATAAAGGCGCCGGACCTGCTAATCAAGTCATTTAGTTAAAAACGTGTAATTGAAACTATTAATGTGCTAGGGTTAAAAGGGTTTGGTCTCAAAAGGTACATTTCATAAAATTAAACATTTTACACATAGGATCCCAAAAGAAATAGCGTTTAAAAGTTCGTTTACAAAATTTCCAATGTAAAGACAACCACCAGCATTTCTAAATGCAAAACAGAAGATTATGGTTTCCTATCCCTATCTCCCCTCAACCGTGGTGGCTGAGCAGTTGGTCATGTACATTCTGCTCTCAGAGCTCTCCTAATCAGGGCTGATAAAGTTTGCCCTTGCCTTTACCTGCACCACGAAGCACCTGTGAGCCAAGGCCCAGCAAGAAAACATATCATATTACAAAGCAAGCAATAATAGCATTTGGATAACCCCTTTAAGCATGTTCATACACCTAACATATCACAATAATCACAGAGAATGAAGTTTCAACCAAAGAATCAGCTAATCATTACCAATCTATACAGCATAACAATCCACCAATCAATAATAACAAACAAATCACATAATAATCAGGGTCGATACCTTAGGTCGCACCCCCTGTTTACCCCACTGACTCTGGCCCACTTAAACCGAGCTCAGTGCATAATAAGCTGTCCTCAGCTACCAGTGGCCGAGTCGCGCCCTGTGCGCTAGTGTAAACTTTGAAACTCTTAGGTCGTTGGTTTACTGTTTACATGGCATAATACCATCCTTTCAGAGCATACAAGATAGGGAACCCTTAGTCCCATTATAAATCCACAACCGGGTGCAGTTTTCTTACCTTTAGTTCTCAAGTGTACTGACTACGAGCTATGTCCCTTGAGCACGATTCGACCCCAGAGCCCTAGCTTAGCACCTAGTCACAACCAAGATAATGGATTCCATTAATATTCAAATAAAGGTTTCCGGGTATAGTTCTAGCTTCCGGAACATCGAATTCCACCAAACACGGTGGTGGAATCGATCCCGAGCACCCTAGGTTAGATTCTCGTGCTTAAAACCTTCAGTTAGCAAAAAAAAAAAGCCCTTTAGGGCCGCGGCCCGCCCCCAAAACAGAGGCTAGGCCTCTCTGATCACAGACACGTGCCGTGGCCCTGCCCTGTGGCATCGCGGCGCTTCCCCACTGCATAGCCTTCTTGGCTCTTCCTTGCTTCGTAGGGCCGCAACGCTCTAGAACAGAGCTGCAACCCAACCCTTCGTGCCCAGAATAACCACCATTTCTAACATCCTAACCTTATTCAAAACCACCCCAAAGCACCCTAATTCCAAAACCCATTAATGACAAGACTTTTAACATGATCCTAGCAACATAATCCAACAAAAACCCAGCTTAAAAAACTCATTAAAATCCCATTTTGATTTCTGAAACCCAACAACTAAGGAACTCAAAAACCAGTCATACAAACCTAGAATTTAAGCTTTAAACTACGAATTGAAGCTTACCTTCTTTGATGAACCACTCCCTTAACAGGTTCCTGAGCTAAAATCCAAGCTTCTCAGCTTTAATTCAATACTTAACATCAAAACCATAAACACCTTTAATACTCAGCCAAAACTCAGAATTCCAATAACCAAGAGTATATTTCAGTCCTTACCTTAGTCTTGGTGAAGTTCCCTTAGCTAGAGCTGAGCTAATCCCTTAAACTTCAGCTCAAACACAGAATTCTAGCTGATTCTCCTTAGGTTTCTATGGCCTTCTTGAGAGAGAGAAGAGAAGAAATGTTAAAGGGTCGGTTTGGGTTTTTGTTCCACTGAATTCTATTTTACGTAGTCTAATCTTAGTTAATTAAATCAATCCCGAGGCTCGGGGTTCCGAAAACGTCCCCGAGGGAAAAATGGTAAAATTCCCAAATATTTCCACCTAGACTTCCTATCCTCAAATATATCTCCATATATTATTTCCATAACCCGATAACCCAAATAGTCATCTAACACCCGAATTACCCCTTAACTTGCTCCAAGTCAAACATTAAGCCCATTTGTGAATTTCCGCTAACTAGCTCCCTAGGATTGCCTCGAGTCGCACGCTGTAGACTTACCCACATAATAATTTGGTTCTCACAAATATAGCATATAATCACACTTACATTCATATAATCATACATTAACTTAATAAACACACGCATAAGCCTATTATGCCCTCCCGGCACACTAATCAAGGCCCTTAAGCCATATTAGTGATTTTGGGTCGTTACAGAAGTACCACCTTCCACAAATGATGGTGATACTTTTTGATAAAGCAAGTGACAGTTTTGGGTTTCCAAAGCATGTTGTAGTCACCTCATATAAGATAATGATGATTTTCTTTTAATTAAAAGTGATGACGGTTCAACTTTCTATGCACCTGATGTCATATCATCTTAAAAGCCATGATGAATTTTCTCCTTGATGATGTCAGCTACTCGCATGTGGGCAAGGTAGCCTTGCCTATCCCACTTCATCCTTTCCAAATTTTCTCTTTCCTTCAAAAAACTATCTTAAACTCGAAGCTCTTGTTCCCCAATCTCTGAATTCGCAACTTTATTCTCAGTAATTCATCTTCACGATCATTTTTCAAGTAAGTTTTCGTCCAAATTCTAATAGTTCTTTTTGTTGTAATTTTATGCAAAATCTGTAGTAATTTTGAATTTTTAACTTTCGTGTTCTTGGTGTTCTTGAGCAATCTGTAGGAAGCTTAGAGTTTTTTCTTGAAAAATCGTCGATTTCCTTGGGAAAATTGGTGTTTGGGAGTAGGAAAATGAATTATAGATTTTGCGTATGTTTGATTTTGCACTTGATGCTAGGAAAATCCATAGAATCGAATAAAATTTTGATTTTTGAACCCTGGAAAAAATGGTGGGAAATTTCCCCCCAAAAGGTAAGTGAAAAAGTTTGTGAAAAAACTTTTCAAGTCTTTTGGATCCATCTTGAACCTTGGACGAATATACCATTGTGTTTATTCGAGCAGCCCACTTTAAGGCACGCATATGCTTATCGAATAACTCACTTCCCCTTTCATTTTTATCAGGTGTATGTACGCGATCATTGGGGAAGTGATTACTCAATAGAACCTGATTTACTCCAAACACTGGTCGATGATGTGGATCAAAATTGACCAAATATTGATCTCAACCGAGATACTCCTAAACCTTCATTTCAACCTAGAGATCCATGTCATCAGTATCATTTTCAATTAATCCTCGACCAGGAGTATCTCTGTTAGGTTGAAAAATTGTACCAAGGAATAAAGAAATTCCTTTCAAAGAAGTGGAATTATGTTGTCCATCCTAACTCTGTTTATACTCTCCCAGTTTGAATCCCGACCAGTAGGAGGGCTACAAGCTGGACTTCAATAGTTGAAGAGGCTATAATTGTTGCTTTTTGTTCTCTATATATGGCCAAAGTAAAGAAAATGACCAAGAAGCGGATAGATACAGACCCACAAATCACAAGATAGGCGACCAATGCTAGGAATGACCAACAGCCTCAAAGAGATGACCAACAAATAAGGGTCGAGCTAGCTGTGGAGGTGACTAAGAGAAAGAACATTACTTGGCATATGGTCCCAGCAAGCACCCTATTGAGTAGTGCTCTTAAGAGTTACCCAGAGAAGTTTGTGATCCAGGGAATCAATATGGTTACCCCCAGAGCCGATCAGTGCACCAACCTTTATGGTGGAGCTTTCAACGCCTAGTTGCGCTGTCACATTTCAACTGGTGCAACATTACCGTTGCACGATTATTTTAGAGGGGTAGTAGAATACTTCAACATTGCTCCCTTCCAAATCTCTCTAAACGAGTATCTAATGCTTTCAGCATTATATATCATGTATCATCCCCGCCAGTTGAAGCCTCCCACCCCTCACAAGGTCCACTACCTCTTCGAGCTCAAATCCATTCTAGGCCATAATGGCATTGAATTCATTTATTTCTGCCATATGGACACGACCAGAGTGTTCCCGACTAACCCCACATTCTGAAGCAATGTGGGTTAGTACCACAAAGAGTACTTCATGAAGATTGACATGGTCGTAGAGAATTTGTCTTTCCAGCGAGGAGGTAACGATCATTTCCTTATCTCTTTCCCTTTCTTTCCACTTCAAGATTACCATTCTTATTTCAATTTTTAGGCCCATGGGAATGACATCTTCCTACTCAAGATAATGTATACACGTCGCAAGGGAATCCACTTAGGCTTAGGGAAGATAAGGGTTTACAAAAAAGGAAATTTATATATAAAAAAAAAAGAAACAAAATGGGATTTGTTAGGGAAGGAGGGGGGATCGAACTAGGTGTGTGTAATCTACTTTCTATAAGACAATTTTTGTGGATGTTTCAAAGAATTATTCTATACATGCTCATTCGAGTAGACATACTAGCCAGCGTCACCAGGGAAGAAAAAAGTAGTCAACAATTGGTGAACATTGCAAATCTTAGGTTGGTTGGCATGTTTCAGCTCCACCAAACTGCCAAGGATGCTACTACGGAAAGTGTCACTGGTGGAAGAACAAGCGAGCAGGACCTTGGTGAAGAAACAGGCAGAACGAGCAACTCCATTTGACTCATATTGTAACATCCCAAATTACCTAATAAGGCTTAGGGCCTTGATTAAGGGGCCATGATGGAAAATTATGTGTTTATGTCATATATATGTGTATCATTGTATGAGTATGTGAGTTATATTATAATATGACTAGATATGCATGTTTAGGTGTATTAAATATGCATGTGGGCTCGTTTTTATCAGAAGGGAAATTTTTGTAATTTGACCCGTTATAGGTATATTTGGAGTATATGTGATATATGTGTAAGACCACATTATTATGTGGATATATTTGTGTTACTCGACACGAAGCGATCCTAGGGAGCAAGTTAGCGGGAAAGTCACAAACCAATACACGACTTGGGGTGAGTCAAGGGGTATTTTGGGTATTTATTTCATTACCGGGATATGGGGTAATGGGAATAAATATTTGAGGATATATTCAAAGTTAGTGAGATTAGGAGGGAATTCTAAGAATTTTGACCATTTTACCCTCAAGGACATTTTTGGTGCCCCGAGCCTTGGGATTTGCTTAAGGTTACTTGAACGTTAAGTAACTTGTCATAAATAGAAAACATGTTTAACTTTCTTGTTCTCTCTCCCATTCTCTCACTTGACACTCGTTAGAATTTTCGAAGGAAACTCATGTTTTGGGGCTCAAATTTAAGCGAAGTTAGAGTCATAACGATTCTAGGGAAGATTAGAAGCTTGATAGCCTGAGGATTTAGCTAGAAAACAAATTAATCAGAGGTAATTTAAGCTTTAAGTTTCTAAGTTTTGTTTTCCTTGAGTTTCTTAAGCTTTGATTGTAACACCCTAATTTTTTATAGATTACTGAGAACACAGCGTTGGATCATAATTCATAAATATTGCTCCTTTATTGAATAAAAACTTGAAAATAAATACATGGATCCATGGTTTTACAAAAATACAATAATTGTCTTTAACACAAAAATGAGCAACATTTAAGTAAAACTTAAAAATAATATGCTTTTATAAAAATAGGCCCGCTTGATCTTCCTCGACTATATAGTCCCCACGAGTACATCACGAAGCTCTTAAGGTCCCACTTGCCACCGATCTTTCTATCCTTAATTGCCTGAAATAACAACATCATAAGGAGTAAGCTTCTAAGACCAGTAAGGAAAATACAAACAAAAGTTAGTCATATAATCATATAATCAAACATATCCTAAATTTCACAAAAGTTGCACCAAAACTTAGTTATACTAATCATATCACAAAAACATAAGTCATATCATAACCTACAATCATAAATCATAATCATAGTCATAAATCATAAGTCATAGATCATAAATCATAGGTCATAAAACATAATCATAACTATAGGTCATAGGTCATAAATCATAAATCATAACTAAGGGTCATAATAACAAGTAAGATATAATAAAAAGATAAGTGTTTATACAGGGGTGGCAATTAAGCCCCAGACATAAGTCCGTCATACACTGGACATCACTGAGGTCCGTCATAAAGTTTTGGCAACCGAGCCTACCGGACACAGTCTGTCATACATCATTGGACACCTTAGGTCCAGACACACTTACCCCTTTATTGTACCTGAAATGTTAGGTCATACAAACATAAACTATATCATAAACTAAGTCATAATACTAAACTACCTAATTTTCCTTACCAAAAACTGGAATATTGGAGACAAGAGCGGGATTGAAACTCCTAAAACCAAACATAAAGAAACCATAAGTTTCTAAAGAAATGAAGTTGAAAAGAAGATCTAAACCATCGAGATAAGAACTTACCGAAAACCTTATGTTTCAAAGGAATTGAACACCTAACCAAAAGTCACTATCATAAGTTAGGATTTGAAGAAAAAATGAAAGAATAATAGAAACTAAAGTGAACTAAACTTGAAGATAAAGAATACCTTGGATAGCTTAAAACCTCGACCTATACCTCGACACCAAAATCACACAAAACCTTACTTCCCAAGTGTTTATAAAAGCTTTAGATTTGAAATCTTTAACTCCAAAACCCTAGTGTTTCTCTCTAGAACGAACTTAGAAGCTTGGAGGCTCTGAACTGTGCTTGAATGATGAATAGAATGGCTGAGTGAAGGGTCCTATTTATAGAGTTCAAGGAGTGAAACTAAATCCTTGGAAATGATTAAAAATATATAAATTTGAATTATCTATTCAACAAATGCCCAGAACTCAGTCAAAAACGTTCAGGAACGAGTCAAGGTTGTTGAGGGTTGTTTCTAGTTTAGAATTTTACGAACAACTCAAATATGGCCATTGGAGCCGATATATCACCTAGGGTAGGCAATATATCACCACTACCATGATCCCAAGGGTCCATGGTTTCGTTCGTACAAATTCAACGTATTTTTCGTATCAATTATAGGCAATATATCGGCCCTTATAGCTGCGATATATCGGCATACACTGATATTTCAAACACATTTTTGCACATTTCAGGATAATTTGAAATTGATTAAAACTACTTTGACTGAGTAAAACGTGATCCTAACAGATAATGGAATGTTCTAGATCTTTTAGATCTTTCTTTTAATTAAACTATTCATAAAAAATACTTAAATCCTTAATAAACATGCATCTGCCAAGTGTTGACTAGAGCATTCTAATACAAAACTAGTAAATGTGCTTAAATGCTACTACAACAATAAACATGCATGGAAAAACATAATGTACATGAACATAGAACAGATGCTTACACAGTGTGGCTGGTGGGTACAAAGAAATTGATGACCGAAGGAGAGGTTGCAAAAACTACCTCACGGAGTCGAACATGCCAACAGTGATTTGTTTCGTCGACATGGAGAACATACAACAGTAGAAAGAGTTTTAAGTTCTGGGTTTTTGTTCTTCCCTTTTCTTTGAAAACTTGAAAACATAAAGTTGAAATGAGGAAGACGATGGCGTATTTATAGACCCAAAGGATGCCAAATGACGGAATGATCTGGACCATTGGCCAATTTTGATATCCGATCGAACGGTCAGGGACAAATAGAAGGGTGGCGCCATAAAATTGGCAGGCGGATGGATGTGCGCATGGTGTAAGAGACACTCAAGTACTCTGACCATCCAATACCTGACTGACGCGTGTCTACACTCGAGTGCAGTTGATGGTACAATTTCCAAGAAGGGCAGTTCAAAAGTTTCCTTCTCATGGGATTCGAACTGATACTTTTGAGGGGGCAAAATGTTACACCCAGATTTCGAGAAAAAAATTCATAACCCCGAAAGCTGGGCTCGTCAGGTGTGAGCTCGAAATATGCATGGTCGTCCTATGATCCTTCAGTCAGACCGCTTTGCTATAAATACCGACCTCGAAAGCTCGAGGGTGTGTAGCCTCGAATATGTTCTGAGCTCGCAATAGTCATGGCACGACACATGAATATAATTTTCCATGATTGCTTCAGGCGAGATGGATCGAGCTCGGGAAGTACAAGCTCACATGTAACAGCTTCGTCAGCATCTACTTGTTCCGAGCATAGCGTGAAGTTAGGTGACGAGCTCATGGTTGACTCATGGCCTCGGCAAGTTCAATGCCAATTGCTGATCCCGAAGATTTGATGAATTATCTGGGATAACCCATTATGTGTGAACACGTTTATTGTTGTACAATCCCAATATTTGAGGGATATCATTTAATCTGTTATCCATTCCCGATCTTCATGGGACGTTTCCGTGTATGTAGGATATAATGCATTTAATAGCATTATGTTAATTGATTAACAGAATATCTTCCCGAAATATGTGAGAATGAATTCTGCAACCTTCCCTATAAATAAAGAAGGAAACACCATTTGTAGAGGACCGATTTATGATTTTTTGAGAGAAAATCTAGGTAACTTATCTCTGAAAAGTTTTCAAAAAACTCCCAAGTCTTAATAATATAGACTCGTGGACTAGACAGAGTTAACTGCTGAACCACGTAAAAATTCTCTTGTTTTCATCTTTATTCATTTGCTCCAGTATTTTATTGTTTAATTTCTCTACTATTTAAGTTGACGAAAAGCGGCGTCAACACCATTAAATAAACATATCAACATACAAATAAAACAATGCAAGAAACCCACACAACATTTAATATATATATGTAGAGTACTCTGGTACCAATTATTGGTATTAAATTAGAAAAATAAGATTACGTAGCAATATAGGATCTTTTTAAAAATTATTAATATGAGCCAGGATAATACATATATAGATATATTAAATAACACATAAAAAGAATAGAGATTGCCTCTCATAGCTTACCAAGTGTCATTGAATCTTTTCTTATAAATTAACGATCTTCCTATCATTTCTGAAAGCTCACACCTTAGCCTTCCAAGTCAATCCTCAAACACACAAGGATGTGTGTGGGCAGGTAGGATTCAAAGGTTGATTTAGACTCTCTAGATGTACTCAATACATGAGATCTAGAGAGGAATGAAATGAGAGAGGCTATATAAATGTATAGAATTTCAAGTTTAGGAAATTCTATCGTTTCTTTATTGAGAGAGTCTGATAGTCAAAAAAACTTCTTAAACTTATATTCTGAAAGTACCGCTTCTTGCAGGTTTATAAAGATAATTAACTAATTTAATTAATCTTTATTTTATTTAAAATAAAACAGATCAGTTACAACTTATTTAATTATTTAATTTAAATCATATTTAAACATATAATTAAATAAACAAATTAATTCGAAATTCAAAATTCAAATATTAGGGATAGGAATCCCTGATAGTGGCGCCACACACTCATTGTGCAATGACTGTGGCGTGAGCCACTCAATCTCATTCTTTAATTTTCTCATTTGTTTGTTTAATTAATATTTAAGATAATATATTTATCCCAAAATAAATATCACTTAATTCAAAATTAACTTTATCTTAAAATATCAATTTTAAATAACTAACTTATTATAAGATAATTATTAATCTTTCTCTATATTGATCCAAACATGAATAATATCTATTTTAACATATAGTATTTAAAAATAAAAACTATATAGTTAAATAATTAATTAATTCACAATTAATCAATTGCCCATAATAATCACATAATTAATTAATTGTCTCGGAAAATTAATTTTTATAAATATATTTACATAATTTAGTTTAATTTTTAAATTATATTATTCATTAATTATAATTTTAGATAATTTTTTATTTGAATTTCAACGACATTTTATAAATGTCAGTATTGAGCTTTTACTAACTATCGGCATTGGTCTCGAATTAACTGTCGGCGTTGGGGTCAACTACAACAGTTTTTAACTGTCGAAGTTGTGGTTAATAACGACAATCAAAAGCAACGGTGACCGTTATTAACTGTCGGGGTTGGTTTCTATGCCTACATTTTTTAACTATTGGTGTAGAGTCGCGCTAAGCAATTACGATAGTCAACAGAGTTGTTTGTCGTGGTTGGGTGTCGAGAAAGCCTAGTTTTGTAGTAGTGTTTGCAATTTAGTCATTCTCTCTACAAATCTTCCTTATGATATTCTGACCCTTGACAGTGTAGGACAGATGTGACTTGGGGACCATGGACCTATAATACGAAGTTCCAATAAACCAGATTATTAATCAAACTCTTTAATATAATAATCTTATTTATTAATTCCATGATTACTCCACTATAAATATGGAATTACACTCTATGTATGTACAGAATTATATTTACAAAGTTTTCTTTATAGTCTATCGATATAATATATAAATGTAGTTATGTCCTCCAATTATTGGTTCGTTATTTAGAGCTGGTCAAAATTACCATTTTACCCTTCCAATTATCTCTTGCTCCTTAAGTACCATTAATTCACTAGCGAATAATTAATCTATAATCAAATTATAGATTTGAGTTCAATAACTATTCAGTTCCATAATTAACCCTTAAGGGAACCAATATTCAATCTGTTAGGAACGTATGGATTCCATTATTGTAAATCATGTTCATAACCATTCATGATATTGAATCTCCAAAACAAAAGTTATTAGCCTCATTATACTAAGAAACCTTAACGAGTGAATCAAAAGATCCAATAGGCACAAACAAGAGTTCAGGACTACTCAAGATTTAGATTGATCTACAAATGATCATCTATTATGATAAGAATTAAATCTATATGGAAAATTGCAAGTTTATAAAGATAGTTAATACATATAGGTCCTTTCATACATAATATTCATTATATAAGTACCTTTACCAAGATTTCTATCTATATCTAGATTACTTGCATCCCACATGCTTAGCAAACTGTACTAGTAACCATTCATTAAATATTCCTTACTTTAATATGTTACTGACTATTTTCTTCATTGTATATGATCTTAATTCTCTCGTACTAATACAAGATCATATCCTCATAAATGAATATGGAATTTTCTTGATATTTATATAAATTATTCAAACAATAATTAGAAGATTCAAATATAATACAATTGTACTTTTATTTAAATCAATAAAATATCTTTACATGCTTTTAAGGCATAAATCCTAACAACAATATCATTCCACTTACTATTATTTTGAATATTATTAATAATAAGACTAATACACTTGTTATTGTTATTAAATTCTATAAAAAATGAATTATTCTAAGATGTTTTAAACGAATTACCACTACTAAAAATATGGATTTGGCGTCGCTTAGAAACTGAATCTTTTGCCATTTGAATCGGTTACAAAACTGATGCCTATTCAGGTGTCGCGGTCGGTATCATCAGAGGTGTCAATTTAGGACTGGTGTTATTGATCTCAATAGAGACGGTGTAAAATTGACGCTATTAATCTCAATAGCGTCGATTTTACATTATCGGTGAATCCAAAAAAAAATTGTAAAATAACGAAACACCACAACGAACCCAAAACCACCACATAAACAAAAAAAATATTGAATAAATCAATACTCCCAAATCAAATTTACTCCACCACCTCGAACCACCACCTGCATAAAAATATAGAAAAGAAATTGCACTCTAGAGAAACATAAAGATAAAGATCGAATGAGAGAGGAGGGGAACTTACCCCCGAAACTGCCTCAAACCACCACCACCATCCCGAACCACCAACTACACATAATCATATAAATATATATTTTTGAATGTGATGAGAGAGAGAGAGAAAGATTGAGTAAGATAAAGGCGAAACTTATCGGGGGGCCCTAGAAGTCATTGGCACCACGACCTCAAACCACGATCTGTAAAACAAGAATAAAATAGAAGAGTGAGAGTGAAAGATATGATCAAAGCTTAAATCTAAAAATATATAGCCATTCTAAATCATACAGAGATCATTCAAACATAAACTCATATTTGTCTGAACAGTAAAAATATTTTTCATAATTAATCTTTATTTAAACTTCAATAAATCATAGTAATTCAAGGAAAAATCAGAAAAATACAAAACCAGTTGGAAAATGCTCTAAAATTAATGTACTAATTTTTAGTATTGAAAAACCAAAGAAAAACTTGGAAAAACACGTGTTTTGAGACCTGGCTAGAGCTCCGATGTGGCTCTCCTTCTTCGAAGTCGAAAACCTCTTCCCAGCCTCCCCAATGGAGTTTGAAGCCTCCTTTCGATTGGAAAATGACCGTACGGCGTCCAGCACTCCTTCCCAACCTAGAACAACCCATGAAAATGATTGGAAGCCCTCCGTTCGAACTTGTCTCCCTTAACTCCGGTACACCAGTTTTAATGGTGCTTGGACTGTGATTTTCGTTCCTGTATGGTTTCTCTTCGTTTCTCTACGTCCAAGATGATCCTTAGGTCCTTAAGAATCAATTCCAAACACCCAGAATTGCCCAGAACACATACAAACTCCAACCCGATGCTAACCTCTGTTTTTTGGAAAAAAAAATAATGACCATGTTTAATGTGTTATGTTTGGCTTAGAGGGTCCTCCACCCTTTAAGGATTCCCAATATCATGTCTTAAATGAAAGAAATAATAAAAAAAAGAATCAACATGGCTAGAAATCCCAATTGCCTGATCCTTCCACTCAAAAATAAGGATTTTAGTTCAAATTTTCTAAAAACAATAATGACAAAATATTACTATTTTAATGATGCTTAATAATTCGAAAAATAATTAGAAAAATAGATTTTAAATCTTAAAAATATCCATAAAGATAATTATCCAAATATTCCATTTTACCAAACCCAAAACAAGGGGTAAAATGGTCATTTCACTTAAAATGTAGAATTATTATTATTAATCCCTTAAATAATAATAATATTCCAACTATGTAAGAAAATAAATAAAAAAAACTATATGATAAAATAAATCCCAAAAATATTATTTTCCATTAATATTCTAATATTATTAATAATATTCTTTTAAATAAATAATTAATTTAATTCAATTAATTAACTATTTATTTCGCATATACTCATACAAGGATTTAATTACCATTCAAAATAAGAAATGTTTCAGTGAAGAATTTGAAAATTTTATTCACATCAGAAGTTCACTGATAAGTTTAATTTTTATCATATATTTTTAATTCCTTTAAGCTTAGAAATTGTTAGTTTTTAGTTATTTTAATGATTTTGATTTTATTTTTGGTATTTTGTGATTTTTGGTTTAAAAAGAATTTTAAAAGTAAAAATACACATTTATTAATATAAAAATAAATTAAGTTTGAATTAATATTTATGGCTTTAATTAAATATATTTTTTATTTGGAAATATAAAATTTTGATTTGATTTATTTGGTTTTTTTAGGAAATTGTGTATTTTTATGAAGAAAATAAAGTATTGAAATGTGAACAAGAGTTTGAGATAGAGCTGTAGCTGAAACTTCACGAGCGATTTGGAGACTGTTCCATCCATATTTAGTAAATTATTTAAGAAATTGAAGTTGTAGATATTTTTCTAAGCTTTCCAAAATGTGTTGAATTGTCCAAATCGGAGGAATACAAAAATATCAGATTCAAACTCCAATTTTGCAACCAACAAGCAGATATTTTTACACCAAATTCAAAAATTGGAGATATCACAATAATATTAAAAGAAAATTAATATCTATTAGTTTTAGTTTAACTTTAAGTTTTAAATTTTATGTTTTATTTTGCTTAGTTTTTGTTAGTATGAGACTATTATAAATAGAGTTGTGTATCTATTTGAAAACAGACTCTCTATTCTCTCTTTTAGAGAGATACATTCTCTTCTACTACTTTTCTTTTAGTAATTTTACTTTTTATTTATTTATTGTTGTGCTTATTGTTAAGGGTGATTTCAAAGCCCTAAATATGATATATTGGTTTTAATAATTTTCATTGATCTTCTGTTCCCTTGTATTAAATTGCTTCTATTTTTCTAATTGAATGTTATGAATCTTGTGAGATCTTGTTAGTTGGTCAACTAATTAGGGTTTTTTATTATTCTACTATCATCTTAGGATTGGTATTCACCTAATAGTTTAGGATTCTAAGTAGAAGTGATAAATTGCAATTAAGGTATTGTGACGGGTATTTTAATTGTGATGAAAAATAGAATCTAGGTTAAATGAATTGCATGCTTAATGAATTTGTTGCCTAGATTAACATATTTCCACAGAGTGTAATGCTTTTCCTGGGTTAAATAGGTCGCATGCTTAATGAGTTTATTGCTTGGTAAAAATGGTTAATTAAGAGCACTTAGCTCTAATTAATTATAATAGGAAAACTGAGATAATTGACTGCTATTATCCCAAAAATTTGAAAAGAATGACGTGGCAGTAAAATTGGTACATGGCATGAGTTAGTGGGGTGATCTGGCTTAGTAATGGCCCAATACATCAGTTAAGGAATTGGACAGAGTCAAGCGAAATACACCCGACCGAAGAGAATATTTGGACTGGGGGTTGCTTGGCTCAGACCCCAATCTGAGGACCCTAGTAATTGATTTAAAGTCTAAGTCCGAGAAGATTGAAGGAGAGATTTGGATTTTGGTTCAAAGGATAAAAGCAATAGGTCCGATCGGACCTAAGCTTAAGGAGCCTCTTAACACTTTGGCTCGAGTGTGTCCGAGGTAAATCTCTCAAAGGTTTCCTAAGTAGTGGCTTGGACGTGTCTAAGGAGAATGACTAAGGCTTAAGTTTTAGTCAAGGAGAAAGCCACATAATGGCCGATCGGGTATGCCATGGAAGAGGTAGGCTTGGGCTTGAACGAGGTGAGAAGGAGGAGGAAAGTATACCTCGGACCACCTTGGTCCGAGGAGAAGGTTTTGAGGTCCGATCGGACTGAGGTTGAAAAGGAGAGGCTCGGACCATTTTGGTCCGAGGAGAAGGGCACTATGTCCGATCGGACATACCCATAGGAGAGGTACCTTAGACCATTTTGGTCCAAGGAGATGATATGAAAAAGGTGGCTCGGACCACCTTGGTCTGAGGAGAAGAGTATAAGGTCCGATCGGACCTTAGTTGAACAAAGAAGGCTCGGACCATTTTGGTCCGAGGAGAAGAGCATTGTGCCCGATTGGACATGATGCCTATGGGGTGCCTTGGACCATTTTAGTCCAAGGAAATGGCAAGAAGAGATGGCTCGAACCACCTTGATCCGAGGAGGAGAGTGCAAGGTCCGATCGGACCTTGACTGAAGGAGCCAAAGAGGGTAGTTTGAACCACCTTAAGCCAAAGAAGGAAACTATTGTGTCCGATCGGACACAATGAAGGGGTATCCCTCGAATTGGCTCGAAGTAAGAAGCAAAGTAATTATCCTCGGACCATCTTGGTCCGAGGAGAGCCAAATTTACATGACCTTTGGTCCGAGGAGAGCCATGCACATACCACCTTTGACCCACGAAAAGTTTGAAGAGTAATCAACATGCATGCGAGACTACGTCAAACTGCCCGAAACTACTTCAGTGAGAATTGGTCTAAGCATCCGGGAATCTCTCACTCCTCACTCGAATTTAGGGATCAGTTGTATTTTAAACATTTATTTTTTAATATAAATATAAGGTAAATAACGAAATATCCCTATCAAAAGGGGATATCAGTTGAGAATCCCAGGTCTATAAATAGAGAGTTGGGAGGATCGTAAAAGGACTTTTGGCAAAATTAAGAGTTAACCTGTGTTCTAGAGAGAGAAAGTGTTTTCCCTGAGAGAACCCCTTTTTGTATTCTGGAATATTTTGCACTGAAGAAACTCAGTTGACACGGTTCATCTGATCTTGAGTGTGAATACAGTAATAAAATCTCTAAGTGGATTAGGCTATTACCGATTATCGGGGCTGAACCACTATAAAATCTCGTTTTATTTACTTTCATCGATAAAAACTGTCTGTTGTCGTTTATTATTCTCTTGAAGGCTTGTCGTAGTTGACGTTCTTATGTCGTTGGCTAAAATCATAGTCAACATTTTGGTGCTTTCATTGAGAGCCTGAAGAGAAGATAGACAGTCCCTGAAGCAATATGCGCCTAAGAACACCACCGCGGCCTCCAAGAGGGCAAGCACCTCCAGGGAACATGCAAGATTGGAAGGCCCCAGCGTTCAAGATCGTGAGAATGAGCCCAGGGTCGTGCTTGAGGATGTAGCTCCTGAAGTTGAGGAGCTCCAGGAGACCATGAGTGCGTTCCAGGAAGAGTTGGGCCAGTTCAATGCTAGGCAGGAGGCCTTTGCTGAGGAAATGGCCAAGCAGAGACGAGAGATGGACGCTAGGAGCGAGGAGGTCCGTCGACAGCCAGAGGAGGCCGACAGGCGACTTCGCGAAGCTGCACTTGCTCTGGAGGCAGCTACACAATTAACCCGAGCCAACGCTCAAGCTATGCCTGGGGTGACACCCACCCCAGAGGCAAGGACCACAGAGGCTGGTCAAAAGAAAACTGATAGACCAGGCAGGGGTGGTGGTAACCCACCTGGTCATGAGGAGGAGGGAGTACGATCGCGCACTGCCTCTACCCAAAGGGGGAATTCTAAGACCCCCTCAAGGAGCCACAGATCAGAAACTTCCAGGTCAGGGAGTCATAAGTCTGGCAGTAAGAAAACACCTTCTGAGCAGGGGCACAACAAAGCTCCTCGTGGCAAGGAGACTTCCCACTTCAAAGATGGACATGGGCGTGATGAAGCTGACAGTTACCACACCAACCAGTCGAAGGAGAAGAATAATAATCGACGAGGAGGAGAGGATCAACTGGCTCAAACGGGGAAACCACCACGGCATCCCAACCAGCGTAATGGCAAAGACCACGCTCCACCTAGTAGACCTTCCGAGAAAACTCGGAGTACGGTGTTCGACCATTTGGGAAAGAACACTGCTCAGAAGGACCTGAGGGACGTCATTGATGACAGAAGGAGGACTGTTCCGGTCGAAGGGCAGGAGCCAATCTGTCCTACCAGTCGAGTAGAAATACTCGATGTTGATACGCCGGATAAGAGCGCCCGACCGAACGGCCCCGAGAGTGCGTCCCCAGCAGTGGCCCCGGGCATCCAAGCCCAGCTTGATGCTTTAACGACGGAAATCCAAAGTTTGACAAAGCAACCAGTTATTGATCCGGTAGACCACAGAAGTGGTAGCCCTTTTTGCGCTAGGATAAGAGCAGCCCAACCACCAAGGAAATACAAAGCACCGGTATTGCCAGTTTATACAGAAAAGGCGGACCTGGTGAGACACGTTGGCAAGTTCGAAGATCAGATGGAGCTGCTTGGGGTGAGTGATGACTACCGCTGCAGAGTCTTCCCCACCACCCTGTCAGACACTGCCCAGGAGTGGTACTGGAAGTTCAAACCCGACTCCATCACCTCTTGGGAGAGCTTTAGGAAGGAGTTCTGCAGGCAGTTCAGTACTGCCCGAACCCCTCCCATTTATGCCAACCACTTGGTGGACATTAGGCAGGGCAAAGATGAGTCTCTCAAGAACTACATTCAAAGGTTTATGAGAAAAGCCAATCGGGCTACCGCAGTTGGAGATGAAAGGAAAATGGTTGCAATCTCCTCGGGTATTATTTATCGAAGTCCTTTGTGGGACAGCGTCCACCGCCATCCAATTTCAACTTTACAGCAGTTTTTGGACCGGGCAGATAAGTACATGAAGTTGGATGATGCCATTGAGAAAGGAGAGAACGGGTTGAAAAACCCAAGTGGATCAGATGAAACTCCGAAGGATAGCAGAAATGATCAAGGCGGTAGTAAGAAACGTGGGAATAACAGGTCTGACCGCCGCAATGAGAAAAAAGCTAAGTCAGGATCCAATGACAAGCCTACGAAGTATGAACCTCGATTCACCAACTACACCACTCTTTCGGCAACCCGAGCGGAGATCTATCTAGCCAGCCATCAGGAGGTCCCTTACCGGAGACCCCCACCAATCAAGAAGGAAATGAGTAAGAGGGATAAGAACAAGTTCTGTCGTTTCCATGGAGATTATGGTCACGACATGAATGAGTGTAATCACCTTAAGGATGAGATAGAGTTTCTCCTCCGGTTGGGGAAACTAAAAAAGTATAAGGCAGAGAAGACCCAGGGAGAGGGAAGCAGCAATAATCCTGGGTTCAAGCGACAACGGTCCCAACCTTTGCAACCTGAACCTGTGGACTTCACACTAGATACAATATGTGGAGGACCACATCTTGCTGGGGATAGCAACAAAGCAAGGGAGAGGTATGCTCGCACCCTTCGCCATGAGTTGGGGGCAGCATTCACTTCCGAAGTTATGAAGGTGGAGGAGAGACCGTCAAAGAACCCAAGGTATGAAAGTGAGTCCCTCACTTTCACTGAGGAAGATGCTAAACACGTGAGGTATCCTCACAATGACCCTCTTGTTGTGACAGTTCAAATAGCTAATATGAAGGTGAAAAGGTGTCTGGTTGATACGGGAAGCTCCGTAAACATTATTTATAAGTCCTCTTTTGAAAAAATGAAGCTATCCATCAATGACTTGAAGCCATGTTCTCACGTCATTTATGGGTTTACTGGAGAGGGACTATCACCAGCTGGGACAATAAAGTTACCAGTCACCACGGGGGAAGCCCCCAAGCATGAAACCGTGATGACTGAGTTTTTGATTGTTGACTGCTCATCTGCCTACAATGTGGTTATCGGTCAACCACTACTCACCAACTTGCATGCAGTAGTTTCAATTTGGCACCTCTCTATGAAGTTCCCGACCAGCGCTGGCATAGGCTGCGTCCAAGGAGACCAAAGGGAAGCTAGAGAGTGTTATAATGCCTCCATAGCTAAGGCAAAGAAAGGTGCCAAGGAGAACAACATGACTGTATGCGTTGGAAGAGAGGAGGTGGATGAGATGGATGTAGACCATAGTCTTGTAGTAGTGAACGATGAAGAGATGTTGGAGGAGTGTAGCCAGGAGAGCACTCCTAGTTTAAAAGAGCAGAAGACCCCATCAGGTGATGAAGTCACCAAATAGGGCGTTGCCCAAAGTGAGGGAAGAGATATTGATCCTCGCTTTGGGGATTATGAGAGTGATGTGGGACCGTCCGAGGAGTTGGAGGAGGTCCCTATAGATGAGAATGACCCAACAAGAGGGGTCAAAATTGGAAAGAAGTTGAAAGCTGAAGTAAGAGTACAGCTGATTGAGTTCTTGCGAAGGAATCAAGATGTCTTTGCCTAGTCTCACAAGGATATGGTGGGTATCTCACCAACTGTGATCAGCCACGTGCTCAACGTGGATGAAAAATATCCAGCGGTACAGCAGAAGAGGAGGTTGCTTGATAAGGATCGAGCAAAGGTTCTTAAGGAGGAAGTAGAGCGATTGAAGGAGAACGGGTTCATTAGAGAGGCATACTACCCAGCTTGGGTTTCAAACCCAGTCTTGGTGCCTAAACCGAATGGAAAGTGGAGGACTTGTGTAGATTTTATTGATCTAAACAAAGCGTGCCCGAAGGATTGTTTTCCTTTACCGAGAATAGACCAGTTGGTAGATGCAACCTCTGGTCACGAGACCTTGTCCTTCATGGACGCATATTCAGACTACAACCAGATCAGCATGCATCCTCCTGATGAAGAGCATACCAGCTTCCGAACGGATATAGGGCTGTATTGCTATAGAGTGATGCCCTTCGGATTAAAGAATGCAAGAGCTACCTACCAGCGCTTGGTGAATGGTATGTTTCGTGACTTAATCGGCAAGAGCATGGAGGTATACGTAGATGATATGCTGGTGAAGTCAAAAGAAGCTGGGGGGCACGTGGGAGACTTAGAGGAGTGCTTTGCAGTCTTAAGGAGGTATAACATGAAGTTAAACCCCCTCAAGTGTTCATTTGGAGTGGGTTCTGGGAAATTCCTTGGGTTTATTGTTAACTCCCGAGGAATAGAGGCAAACCCAAAGAAGATCAAGGCTCTCATAGAGATGAAGTATTCGACGAGAATAAAGGATGTGCAAAGCTTGACTGGGCGGATTGCGGCTCTAAGCAGGTTCGTCTCAAAATCAACGGACAAGTGCGTCCCATTTTTTAACCTGCTTAAAGGAGGCAAGAAGTTAGAGTGGACCGCAGAGTGTGAACAAGCTTTCCAGGCGATAAAGGAGCATTTGGCTCAACCTCCTGTTCTTTCTAAACCAGTTGATGGAGAGGACCTATTTATGTATCTAGCAGTCACGGGACACGCTGTTAGTGCTGCCTTAGTACGTGAGGAGGATAAGGTGCAGCACCCAGTGTATTACGTTAGCAAGCGTTTGGTAGGAGCGGAGTCCCGATACCCCATGATTGAGAAGTTGGCTTACTGCTTAGTACTTGGGTCACGAAAGTTGAGGTCGTATTTCCAAGCACACCCCATCAAGGTCCTCACTGACCAGCCTCTTCGCCAAGTTTTACAAAAGCCGGAGTCGTCTGGTCGGCTACTTAAATGGGCGGTCGAGCTAGGCCAGTTTGAAATCAAGTACCAACCAAGGACTGCTATTAAAGGTCAAGCCTTGGCAGATTTCATCGCTGAGTGTACCGAAATCGTTGAGGTCCCTGACCAGCAGGAGAGTGTTACTGGGCTAAAAGAAGAAATTCCTGCTTGGCAACTTTTCGTTGATGGATCGTCGAATGAGCACCATTCAGGAGCCGGGATTATACTAGTCACACCAGAGAAGCACCGAATTCATTGTGCACTAAGATTCGGATTTAATGCTTCTAACAACGAAGCGGAGTATGAGGCCCTCTTAGCAGGCTTGCGACTGGCTAGAGATGTACGTGCCCGGTCAGTGGAGATAAATAGTGATTCCCAATTGGTGGTTTATCAAGTATTAGGGGAGTACCAGGCAAGGGGCCTACGCATGGTGGCATACTTAAACAAAACCAAAGATTTGCTAGCCCAGTTCGAGGAGTATACCATCAAATTAGTACCAAGGGACCAGAATTCCAATGCCGATGCTCTAGCAAAGCTTGCAAGTGCGAAAGATGCCGAAACTCTGAATATAGTTCCAGTAGAGTACTTGGAGGAGCCAAGCATTGATAGACAAGAGGCCATGCCGATTACGATAGCCGACACCTGGATGACTCCCATCATTGCTTACCTTGAGCAAGGGACACTCCCAGATGGTCGTAATGAAGCAAGGAAAGTTATGAGGCAAGCTGCTAGATACACCATGGTAGATGGAGTGTTATATAGGAGAGGATACTCCTTACCTCTACTCAGGTGCATAACTCCCGACCAGTCAAAGAACTTATTAGCTGAGGTGCATGAGGGGTTTTAAGGAGATCATGCTGGGGGGCAGAGTTTATCTAAAAAGATCTTGAGGCAAGGATTTTTCTGGCCTACTATGAACGAGGACTCTATGGAATATGTGAAAAGGTGTGACAAATGCCAAAAATTTTCTAAAGTGCCCAGAGCGCCCCCAAATCTTTTGAAGCAAATGCAAAGTCCGTGGCCTTTTGCAGTGTGGGGCATTGATCTGATCGGGAAGCTACCCAAAGGAAAGGGAGGAGTGCAGTTTGCCGTGGTCGCGATAGAGTATTTTACTAAGTGGACTGAGGCCGAACCATTAGCCACGATCACATCGAAGAAAGTATTAGACTTTGTGTTTAAAAACATAATATGTCGCTATGGTCTACCTAAGAAGATAGTGTCCGACAATGGCACCCAGTTTGATAGCGACATATTTACCAATTTTTGCACTCGGCATGGAATCACCAAAAGTTTCTCCTCGGTTGCCCATCCTCAAGCCAATGGGTAGGTTGAAGCGGTGAACAAAACGTTGAAGGACACTTTAAAGAAGCGCCTGGAGCAAGCTAAGGGTGCTTGGGCAGAAGAGTTACCAGAGGTCCTTTGGTCATATAGGACTACCGCTCGGACGACAACTGGTCATACCCCATTCTCTTTAGCATATGGGTATGAAGCCATGTTACCTATGGAGATAGATCCACCCTCTCATAGAAGGACCGTCTACAACCAAGAGGAGAACCATTAGTTGTTGGCAGAATCATTGGACTTCCTCGAAGAGAGAAGAGAGGAGGCAAGCCTCAGAGTAGCAGCTCTTCAGCAAAAAGTGGCACGCTACTTCAATTCCAGAGTGCGAGATCGAAAGTTCCAGGTCAGAGATTTGGTCCTAAGGAAGGTGTTTGTTAGAGACCCAGCAGCTGGTGTGCTAGGACCAAATTGGGAAGGACCGTATCAAATTGAGCAAGTCTTACCGCCCGACACCTACAAGCTTGCTCGGTTGAATGGGGAGCTGATCAGGAACTACTGGAATGGCGAGCACTTGAGAAAATATTATCAATAAATACTGCTTGCAGAGTAGTAACTTTGTATCAAGTGCTTAACTTGTTATTTAAGTTTTTGTTTGTGAACTGGTTATTTGCTACCCAGTCAAACTATTTTGAACAATGTTATTTTGTTTGGAACTCGTTGTTAGACACGTTTTGTCATTTATTATTACGAGTAATAAAAGAGACCACGCGCAGCGTGGTTGCATCTTGCTACAAATTTTGCATATGTGTTGATTATTTTTTCTTGGCAGTGTTCAACTGTCATAATGATTTAAACAAAACGGTCTTCTAAAAACTAAGTGTAAATATATACCAGACAGTGTTCAACTGGTCGGTATCATGATATGAAGGACCAACGTTTAAGTAATATTTTTGTAGTGGTCAACTACTGAGATATGTTCGTATATTTTATGTGTTTCACGAGTAGTAACTACTCGAACAAATTCGATCAAGTAGCAAGTGATCAAGGATTTATTAACCCTCAATCACTTGGGGGGCACATAGGGTATACTGATATGTATTTCAACACAGGAAATAGGAACACGAGCAAATATATTTGTTTGGGCTGACTTGTAAGCTTGTAAGCTTAGAAGTCTAAAAAAGCCATTAAGCAACTTGTTTTACAAAGCTTAAGTAACTTAGAATTTTTCAAATTTTAAGTTAGAAACAATATTCGTGTAATATAAAATTTATGCTCATAAAATGTTAGAGCAATAAGAGCATGAGGAAGTATATTTAGTATGGACTTATGAAATGGTAAAAATTTCTAAGTTAAAAAACTAAATACTCATGTGAAACTAAAGGCATCTAAGAACTTTGCTATGTACAAAATAAAAACTTAAAAGTTTAAAGTTGTCGACAAAGAAAGAGTAAAGTGCTAAGTGTCAAAATAGCTCACTAGTTCGAGCAGCAAAATACAAAGTAAAGTAAACTATGATGAACTACGAAGAGGGAGTCACTGGCGTGCTCCTCTAGTGGGTTGATCGACTCCCTCCTCGGCATCAGCTGCCCCTCTCGCTCGGAATGATAAAGCAGAGGAGGCAGGGGTGAGTGCAGGAGGATTGGCAGCTTCTTCAGCGGCCCTTGCTTCACATCTGGAAAGCTCCTCTTCCTGAGCTTCCTTGGAGAAACAATCAAGATTAAGAGGCTTGTTCAGCTTCCAGACCTTATAAAAGCAGTCAAAACTGGCCTCCTCAAAGAGAATCAAGTCAAGCTCTTTTTCTTGTTTCAGCTCTTCGTTCTCGCTGATTAACCTTTCATTGTCTCGAACTAACTCTTTAATCTCGAGGGATTGATTCTCCAATTGAGTTGTTAAGGAAGCGTTGTTTTGAGCCTGCTTCTGGTTCTCGTCAGAAAGCTTCTTGAGAGACTCGTCCCGTTCAGCTACAGTTCTCTCTGCCTGCTCCAGCTTGGATCTGGCCTCCACCAGTTGATCGTTCTGCACCTTGATCAACTCCTTGTAGTCTACGGCTCGGAGCTGAGCGTGACCAATGGTGACAAGTGACTGCATGGAAGACAAAAGGTTATTACAAGTAAAAATACTAATAACAAATTGTCTTAAGAAAAAATATTTACCTTCATCAGTTGAGCAAGTCCTCTCTTCAAGACGACTTCAACACTAAGTCGAGGGTAGGAGTCTAGGCTTTGAAGCATTGATGCATCATGGCCAATATCCTCAAGAAGTCCCTTGCCCAAGTCGCTAACGGCATGAAAGAGCTCGCTCGAACTACCCTGGTGAGTAGGAGTTAGGCTCGCAGAAGAAGGAAGGGAAGAGGGAGTCAATGGCGGAAGTGTAGTCGGTCCCTCAGTTTGCCTCCCTTGACTGGGCGGTGCTACCTTCTGAATCTTCTGTGGAGGCATAGAGTCACTTCCATCACCAGTTTTCCTCTTTGAAGCAACGCACTCTCTGAACATGTCTGAATCTGCAAAGGGTGAAAACACAAGGTTGTTAGAGATATAAACATAATGAAACATGTACAAGTGTATACTACAATTTTGTTACTCACTAATTACCGAGCTATCAAAAATATTCCTATTTTCACTAGAGATGTGTTACTTGCATTGAGGATCTGATCAAGGAACTCATCCTCGTCGTCCGAGGATGAGCTAAGTTCCCCCTCAACCTGGATAGCCTTTCCCTTCCCAAGCTGAGCGAGAATAGTAGATCTGTGCTGAGGCTCGGGTTCTCTAATGACTAGGTCGCCAGGTCTGCGAGAAAGCGGAGAAGGCCCAGGAGAGAGCCGATCAGTCACTTTCTCCGTGCCCTCATTAGACTGACCAGGCGTGTCGTTCTCCCCGGTGGTATTTTCCACCGCCAGATCCTGGTCACATGGCACCAGACCCACCATCTGAAGGAGGTTCAACGTGACCAACCTTTTCACATCCTTCTCTTTAAGACTCATGTTAGCCAACTTTTTGGCCCGCTTAAACATCCCTTCAGTAGGCAATGGTTGCTCGAATGGACCCGAGCGTGTAAAGGCCAAGTTGTTGGCCTCAATATCCAATGTGAGGAAGTATTCTTTATGATACTTCCCGGCGTTCGATTTGTGAGAGATGCCGTTGAGATATGTAATCCCCCTATGCCTATGATAGAAGTGGAAGAAGCCTGAGTTGTTGTGGGAAGGATTGGTCCGAATATCAAACAGGTAATGCACCTCATGAGGGGTGGGCTCGTCCCAACCATTCAGGAAGTAAAGGATGTATAGCGCAGAGAGTGCCTGGATCCCATTCGGTGTGATCTGAAATGGGGAGACGCTGAAGTAATCTGCTACAGACCAAAAATAGATGTGCAGCGGGAGTGTTGCTCCAGCATGCACATGATGCCTGGACCAGGCGCAGTATCTTCCACCGGGCCTATTGGCTCTTTGATGCGAGCCCGGACACGTTACGTTTTCCCCGCTCAAGCCTAAAGCTTCAATGTGTTTCTGGAACAGTGCAGGATTAAGTTTTGAAGCTTCAGCAATGAACCAGGAGGGTTCTTCTTCTCCCTCATCACGTGGCTTCTGAACAGCTATCCACTGGATCGCGGTAGCAAATTTCTGAGAAGATTTTCTTGAAGTTGTGGTAGTGCGGGTTTGATTGCGCTTTACCACCTTCTGTACTGCTCTGCGGGCAACCTGCGGATCGTGTTCCTGAGGGAGCCTGTTATATTGCTTCACCCTCATCGTCGACTGAGAAGCTTGTCGAAGGAACTGTTCCTCGTGGAGAAGATATAAGGCTGAGCGAGGGAGGATCTGCTTGAAGCGGCGAAGACGGTCCTCTGGAGTGTAACCAGTAGACGAGTCTAGTGAAGAATCACTATTTAAGGGAGTCTCGATTGTTTGCGGGGCAGATGCTTCGGAGTCCGTATGATTGTCACCTCCCCTATAGTCGGAGCGATTCATCTACAAAAATGAATAAAAAATGGGGAGGTGAGTAACCATACAGAAGAAATTCATCAAAAATAAGAGTTATTTTTATACTTGTAAAATTTTGTCTAAGCTATAAAAATATAACGCATATGGAAATAATAATTTTAATGCTCAAAAGTGCCTAAAAAGTACTTGGAGTGTTGAACTTATTAAAGTTTATAGAAGGGGGCGTTTTTGAGGTTTTCCTATAAGGCTAAGTTCCTTATGCGTGTAAGATAACATAAAGAGGTTGGTTATGCATTTGGAAGGAAAAAAGGCCAAGGCCTAAGGAATTAGGTGTGGTCTGATCGGACCACATTTTGGGCTCAAGGGGATGTTTCTATGCCTCCGATCGGACACAGCCTAGCCAGGAAGACGTTCGACCCTACCTCCATGCGAGCCTAACACCAAATCGCCCGTTGTACCGGTGCTTTAGGAGCCATGCTTCCATGTGATGGGGTTTAGGACGTTATACGCCCGATTGGACGAGGCATGACCAGAAAAGCGTTCAGAGTTGATGGGGTTTAGGAACCATGCTTCCATGTAAGCCCACAGCAAAATAATTTTCAGACAAACTTTGGTCCGATCGGACACAATCTGGCCAAGAAGACGTCTTGCCTTGCCACCACACGAGCCCAACGTGAAGTCCCTAAACGTCCGATCGGACGTAGCACGCCCGAGGAGAAGATTCGCACCCACGGTCCAAGTATCTGCCTGGTGTGCCTCGTGCCTCCAAAACTCCTAGCCAGCAGCAGCAACACTTCATGTCCGATCGGGCATAAGTGTCTAGGGGAGTTCAAAAGTCGCTGTCGAGATGGGCAAGGCACTTCGATGCAAAGGGAGGCAAGTGTTGTCCGATCGGACCACACACTTGCCTAAAAAACGTTCAATGCCCGATCGGAAGTGGTCTGAAATCACGCCTCGAGCTCCAGCCTTAGCTCATCGTCTCCGATCGGACGTGGGCTCCGATCGGACCTGATGGGTTTTGCACGCCTCAAAAGATGCACGTATGCCCAGAATTTCTGGGCAAAAAACCGTGTAAAAGTAGTCCCTAATTGCATACTTTGCCTACCCCAAAATCCAAGTCAAGTGGGCAAAGCCCTAAAAATCCCTAGTTTAAACACCTTCCATCATTCACACATACAAAAAACAAGATCAAAGCATAAAAATGAAAGGTTTTCCTTCATTCTTAGAAACCCATTACACTATCAAAACCCTCAAAACCCATATTCATATTCATGTCAAAATAGCCAAATTGTCTTGAAATTCCTATGAAATTAGGGGTAAATTCAGGTTACCCATGCCACAAACCCCATCAAAACAACAAGCAAACACATTGTACAAAACATTCACAAGAACTTCAAGAACATTCAAAGTAAAGGGGTTCGGCCATGGCATTTTTTTTTTAGAAAATTTCTAAAACAAAAAAAAAAATAGCAATCTAAGAGGCATGGAAAAGAAGACTTACCCAAGGTTGGAGAACTTTGGGTTTGCTTGAAGGTTGCTTGAAGATGAAGAGCTCCTTGAAGCTTGTGAAATCGGCAAGAAGGAGAGGTCCTTGGGGATTTCGGCCAAGAGAGAAGATGAAAGGTTTTTTGAGAGTAATTTTTGTATGGGTGAAGAAAAGAGTGTAAAGTGGGGATATTTAAAGGGAAAAAAGTGGGTTTTTTATTTACTTTTGGACCTTTGGTATTCTGGGACTATTTTTCTCTCCACGATCATGGGTGGATTTTTGCAGTGATCGTGGGTCTGCTGCATGAAGATGAACAGTTGTTATTTTTTATAATGACGTCAGCTGGAGAAAAAAGTTTATTACGTGAATGAATCATATAATAAACTTGGGGGGGCAAATGTTATCCCAAAAATTTGAAAAGAATGACGTGGCAGTAAAATTGGTACATGGCATGAGTTAGTGGGGTGATCTGGCTTAGTAATGGCCCAATACATCAGTTAAGGAATTGGACAGAGTCAAGCAAAATACACCCGACCGAAGAGAATATTTGGACTGGGGGTTGCTTGGCTCAGACCCCAATCTGAGGACCCTAGTAATTGATTTAAAGTCTAAGTCCGAGAAGATTGAAGGAGAGATTTGGATTTTGGTTCAAAGGATAAAAGCAATAGGTCCGATCGGACCTAAGCTTAAAGAGCCTCTTAACACTTTGGCTCGAGTGTGTCCGAGGTAAATCTCTCAAAGGTTTCCTAAGTAGTGGCTTGGACGTGTCTAAGGAGAATGACTAAGGCTTAAGTTTTAGTCAAGGAGAAAGCCACATAATGGCCGATCGGGTATGCCATGGAAGAGGTAGGCTTGGGCTTGAACGAGGTGAGAAGGAGGAGGAAAGTATACCTCGGACCACCTTGGTCCGAGGAGAAGGTTTTGAGGTCCGATCGGACTGAGGTTGAAAAGGAGAGGCTCGGACCATTTTGGTCCGAGGAGAAGGGCACTATGTCCGATCGGACATACCCATAGGAGAGGTACCTTGGACCATTTTGGTCCAAGGAGATGATATGAAAAAGGTGGCTCGGACCACCTTGGTCCGAGGAGAAGAGTATATGGTCCGATCGGACCTTGGTTGAACAAAGAAGGCTCGGACCATTTTGGTCCGAGGAGAAGAGCATTGTGCCCGATCGGACATGATGCCTATGGGGTGCCTTGGACCATTTTAGTCCGAGGAAATGGCAAGAAGAGATGGCTCGAACCACCTTGATCCGAGGAGGAGAGTGCAAGGTCCGATCGGACCTTGACTGAAGGAGCCAAAGAGGGTGGTTTGAACCACCTTAAGCCAAAGAAGGAAACTATTGTGTCCGATCGGACACAATGAAGGGGTATCCCTTGAATTGGCCCGAAATAAGAAGCATAGTAAGTATCCTCGAACCATCTTGGTCCGAGGAGAGCCAAATGTACATGACCTTTGGTCCGAGGAGAGCCATGCACATACCACCTTTTACCAACGAAAAGTTTGAAGAGTAATCAACATACATGCGAGACTACGTCAAACTGCCTGAAACTACTTCAGTGAGAATTAGTCTAAGTATCCAGGAATCTCTCACTCCTCACTCGAATTTAGGGATCAGTTGTATTTTAAACATTTATTTTGTAATATAAATATAAGGTAAATAACGAAATATCCCTATCAAAAGGGGTTATCAGTTGAGAATCCCAGGTCTATAAATAGAGAGTTGGGAGGATCGTAAAAGGACTTCTGGCAAAATTAAGAGTTAACCTGTGTTCTAGAGAAAGAAAGTGTTTTCCCTGAGAGAACCCCTTTTTGTATTCTGGAATATTTTGCACTGAAGAAACTCAGTTGACACGGTTCATCTGATCTTGAGTGTGAATACAGTAATAAAATCTCTAAGTGGATTAGGCTATTACCGATTATCGGGGCTGAACCACTATAAAATCTCGTGTTATTTACTTTCATCGATAAAAACTGTCTGTTGTCGTTTATTATTCTCTTGAAGGCTTGTCGTAGTTGACGTTCTTACGTCGTTGGCTAAAATCACAGTCAACAACTGCTTAAGTGTTATATGCGGGGTTAATAGTTTAATTGAGAATATAGATCAATGTTATTATTAAAATGCTTGAATAAGTATTTAGTGGTGGAGAATGACATCTTAACTATTAACTTTAATTTTAATTATTTTTATTGCTATTTTCAAAAACCCTTGATTTATTATAATTTTTTTTGTCATTTGAATAATAAATTGAATATTAGTCATCATGGGTGCGACCTTTATTTACCACTATAGTGAAGTAGCTGTTATAAGTGATTAAAATTAATAATTAAATTTGATGCGGCATATGACACCCATCAATCTCCAATTTAAAAAATATGCAAAAAGACAAAAAATGCCCTTAGTGGCAAAATTACAAAATTACCCTTTCAGGAAAATGGATATTACATAAGCTCTAATCAAAGTAGCTTGATTATCACAATGTATCGAAATAGTCGATACATCAATCGTGGTTCTTGGTATCTCCAACATGAGATCTCTTAACCACTCAACCTCTTTGCTAGTTGGCGCTAGAGCTACAAACTCGGATTCCATGGTTGAGTGACATATACATTTTTTTTTTCTTAGAACCCCAAGAAACTGCACCCATACAAAGGGTGAACACTCAACCAGTTGTGGAGAGATTATCACCTACGCCGGATATCCAACTTGCGTCGGTATATCCCTCAAGTACCTTAGGAAACTTAGAATATTGGAGGCATAACTCTTTGGTCCTTTTAAGGTATCCAAACATTCTTTCAACCGCCTTCCAATGTAAGATACTTGGATTGCTAGTAAACCTACTAAGTTTACTAACCGCAAATGCAATGTCCGCTCTAGTACTATGAGCAGCATACATCAAACTCCCAACTGCACTTGCATACTCTAGTTGAGCCACCGCTCTCCCTTCATTCTTTTCAATCTTTAGACTTGAATCGAATGGTGTGTTTGCCTTTTTGATATTGAGATAACCAAACTTGTCTATCATTTTCTCAACATAATGAGCTTGACCTAAGGCATAACTATAAAAAATCCTTCTAAATTTAATACCTAAAATGGTAACAAGTTCTCCAAGGTCCTTCATCTTGAAGTTAGAAGATAGAAACCTCTTCGTTTCTATTATGCCTTTCATGTCATTACTCAATATCAGCATATCATCAACTTATAGACACACTAAGATGACATAGTCATCACAAGTCTTAGAATATAAGACTTGTCCACACCATTGTGTCTAAACCCATCCAAAACAATGGCCTCTTCAAACTTCTCATGCCATTGTTTAGGTGCTTGCTTTAAACCATATAATGATTTGACAAGCCCACACACCGTATGTTCATTCCCCTTTAGAGCAAACCCTTCCGGTGTTTCCATGTACACCTCCTCATCGATGTTACCATTTAGGAATGACATCTTGACATCCATTTGATGAACATTAGGTTGTATATTGATGATAAGGCAAACAACAATCTTATAGATGTTGTCCTTACTACCGGTGCATAGGTATCAAAGTAGTCTATGCCCTCCTTTTGTCTAAACCCTTTGGCCACCAATCTCTCCTTGTAGGCTTAATGGTCCCATTAGTATTGTACTTCTTTCAAAATACCCACTTACACCCTATTGGCTTTGATCCTTGTGATAGATCAACAATCTCCCAAGTATGAATTGACATGATTAAATCCATCTAATTATTAATTGCCTCTTTCCAAAAGTTAGAGTCTCTTGAGGACATAACCTTTTGGAAAGTCTTAGGACCATCCTCCACTTGAAGTACCATAGGATACTTCCAAGCAGTTCCCTTATGGTTTCCCTCTACTAGGAAAAGAGTCTCCACTTGAGAGGTTTGATTTTGTGATCCACTCTCTTTAAGCCATTGGATTCTTCTAGCTAATATTGGTTGCTCTACAACCTTTGAAGATAACTCCTCTTGAGTTCCTTCCAATGAGATTGGTTCTTGAGACTTATTGTCACTATACAAGAAAATCTCAAAGAACTCCACTTCTCTTCATTCAATTATCACATTAGACTCTAAGTATAATAGCCTATAGGCCTTTCTATTTAAGGCATAGCCTACAAACACACATTTGATGGCCCTTGGGCCTAACTTGGTCATTTTAGGCTCCGTGCTCTTGCAATAAGCAAGGCACCCCCACACTTTGAGATATCCTAGGTTGGGCCTCTTTCCCTTCCATATCTCATAAAGTGGAATTCGATTCTTCTTTAGAAGAATCCGGTTTAGAATATGACAAGCGGTAAGCAAGGCTTCTCCCCATAAAGCAAAACTCAAATTCGCATGTAATAGCATAGCATTAATCATTTCAACATAGGTTCTATTTTTTCTTTCCGCTATACCATTTTGTTGGGGAGTATAAGGGGTTGTAAATTCATGTATTATACCATGAATCTCACAAAACACATTAAAGTCATTGGAAAAGTATTCATCACCTTATCACTTCTAATTACTTTAATTTTCTTTTCCGGTTGACTTTCAACTTCAGCTTTATAAATTTTAAACATGCTAAAGGCCTCTTCCTTATTTTTAAGCAAGTATACATATGTGATTATAGAAAAATCATCAATAAAGGCAATAAAATACCTATGTCCTCCTCTAGTAATTATTCCATTCAATTCACACAAATCACTATGTACCAAATCTAGCAAATTAGTTTTCCTTTCAACGCTAGGAAAATGTTTCTTTATCATCATAGATTTCACACATAATTCACATTTGTCACGCTCAACATCATTGCATATAGTTAATGCACATTTAATAACTCTTTTAATTGTACTTAATCTTATATGAGCAAGTATATTATGCTATAGAGTAATAGAATCAAAACCAAGCACATAAGAGGAAGATGAACATGAATTATTATCAAAACTATTGTCCTTGGTACACAATTTAATCATCCCATCACAAGTATAACCATTTCCCACAAAATAGTTGCCCTTTTATAAAATTAGCTTACCAGCCTCAAACACTGCTTTGATGTCAGGTTTGCTCAACAAATGCCCACTCACAAGATTCCTACTCATATTCGGATGTAAAGTAAAGATCAACATTCTCCTTGCCCAACACCTTGGACCTTTGCTCATTCCCCATTTGGTCTTGAAGACCTCTCTATCATAGGTTACATGAATTGTGGCACACGTATCATACCACCATCCTTGCACCTTTCCTTGGATGGCATTGACCTCACTTAAAGTGGCAACCAACTCCTCTTGAGTTGTGTTAACTTCAGATCCATTGTTATGGGGATTTCGATACATACATTCTCTAGCCAAGTGACCATTCTTGCCACAAACAAAACAAGGGCCTCTCACACCCTTGAATTGCCCTTCATTCTTTCTTGGAGCTAGATGAGTATATATTTTTTTATTGGGGTTTCTTGTGAGTCTTCCCTTTGGATTGAGAGGTTTTCTCTATGGCATTAGCCTTGGATGTCCCAACATTAGACTCTTCCATACTCTTGTCTCTAGACTGAGACTCTTCTTCAATTCCTAGGTGTTTTAAGATTTCTTCCAAAGATATCTCTTCATTATTATGGAGAATCTTCTGCCTATAGCCTCTCCAATATGGAGGTAGTTTGACTATATTCCCTCCAACAATGAAGAGTTCCAACAATGTTATCTTGAGGGTGGAAAACTTAGTCACAAGAATTTGAAGCTCATGAATTTAGGGAAGTAATGGTTTAGCATCAAAGAATTCAATTCCAAGTATTGAGTGATGAAAAATTTCTTTGTACCTTCTTCTTCAGTTTCGTATTTCTTCTCAAAAGCTTCCCATATCTCCTTTGCCAATGTTGTTTTTGTGTAGAGATCATAGAGACGATCTGACAATGCATTGAGAACATGGCCTCTATAAATGAGTTTATCTTCTTCCATTTTCCTCTATTCTTTGATCACTTCATGAGAGTCATCATCCTTTGGAGCCTCCAAGATCTTCAAATCTTTGCCAAGGATGTAGTGGACTTTGAAAGTTGTGGGAAGAAAGTTTATCTTGTCTTTCCATCTAACAAAATTAGAACCATCAAATCTATCTAGTCTAACTAGATCTTGAGACATGAACTTTAGGGCTAAGTTTGAGGAGCTTTCTTCTATTATTTTATCTAGCACAAAAACCTTTAGATACACAAGAACTTTGACACAAAACAAATGTTTAGGAATAAATTTTTTTTATTGTTGGGATTAGGATTCACAAACATTTGTTTGTATTACAATTCAATGACAAAATCATACAAGTAAATCAATCTCATAGAATAGTTAACACAATGGATTAAAAGTTTAGAGTAGACCTTCCTTGAAGAACAAACCCTTGGGACATAAAATCAAAACCTATGATTTTATGTGAAACACAAAAGTGACAAGGCTTGACACAAATGAAGATTTGTTGTCCGAAATTCTCTATTCCTACCCTTCCTTTGAAGATGCTTGAAGTTACAACTAGTGATGAGATTGGGATTCACAAGCCTTGGATCTCCATGCAATTCAAGCTTTCTTGATGAAGATCTTGGAGAAAACTAGTAATCTTAGACCTATAGAGAGAGAGAGAGTTCTTCTTTTAGTGAGAGAAAGAGGTGAGTGATCAAGTCACCAATTAACTCATTTGAACACCTTAAATAGTATAGGATCCTCATTAGACTCAACTAATGATATTAGATCATTTAAATTTAAGTTTTAGAGCTAAAACACGTAACCGTACAGACATTCTGTAATGGACCAGGAAACGCATCGCCTGGCAGCAGGCGATGCGTCACCCTATACCAGGCGACACGTCGCCTGGTTCTTTCTCTCTCTAGTATTTTGAGAGCCCAGGCGACGTGTCGCTTCTGAGGAGGTGACGTATAGCCAGTACCTCTGTAATTCGACTCCATGAGGTGTCTCAAAACACCTCCAAATGCTCCCAAACTTTTTGGGTACTCTTATATACTCCAAATAAACATTTTGGACCCAAAATTTTGATTTAAAAATGACTATACTCAAATTCAACTTTCACATTTTGACTTTTGTGAAATCGTTATTGTTTTAGCACATCTTCGTGCCTAAACAATTCCACCATGTATTTAACAAATCTCAACAAATAAATCAGAATAAACATTGAGGTTTTTTTTTATCTTGATTTATTGAGAGTTTATCACGTGGCTTAAAGGACTCATGATGAACTTTGGGAATTACAAGTCTAGATTTATCTTAGAGGATAAAAGACTTAACAAAAATAAAGAGATTTCTATTTAAAAGTGATATTTTCACTTTATGTGAGAAATGTGGGGGGTGATGCTCCAAAGTTAATAAATTTATTTTCATAATGGTTGATTAATTTGGACATCCTATTAAATAGTTGACTTAGAATTCCACATTCTAAATCACTTTGGCTATATGTGTATAGAGTAGATAAATCTAGACATGCTTTGGGTCTAAAGTTATTGTTTTTAATATTTTGATTCAAGAAGTAATCAATTTAAAACATAAATGAGAAATTTCATAAACAAAAAGGTTTCTAGAATTAAAATTCAAGAAAATATTTATCTTGGATATTGAAGTATTAAATAGTGGGGGTGTTGACTATGGTCAAAATCACTATTTTAATGGTGTAACTATTTTAATCAAATTATAGCTAGCAACAAAGTTTGAATAAAATAATTAGAGTGTTTAAGTATGCATACACGAGAAAATAAATTACTCAAATGGATTCTTATCTACATTAATACTAGTAACCAAACTAGTATTAGGTTCAACAGGTAATAACATGCCAATCAAGTGAATAGTAGTAGTACTCAAAATTTTGTCCCATCTGAGATATGAGTACTAGAGTGTTACAAAAATGAGGCTAAAACTGAAAGGTTTATTCAATATAACTCAGTCTTGAAAAGACAAGAATTTTAGGGTAACAAAATAATGTAAGAGTTCTACCTATATAGACCTAGGGGTGGTGTCGCCCCTCATGAGAATTGAGAGTCAATCTCAAGAAAAGTCTATGAATGGAATGTGCACATGGCCTTTAATGGTGCAAAAGCAGGACATTGGGGTCTTGAGTGAACATAACAAAGGTGTGTGTGTTATTACCGGTTTTTTATCAATGAATAGTGGTTCAATGCTTCTGCAACAAAAATTTCAAAAAAATTTGTGATAATTACACTAAATTAAAATTCAAGTTGAAAGACATTTTATTTTATGCATCAATGCAACCGTTTCTATAGAGAGTGATTATTTAATCAAGTGGGGGAGTTTTATATTTTAATAATGTTTTATTGATGAAATAAGTTTGATAAGAAATGATTATTTAATCTAAGTTGGGGAATGTTATATTATTTTAAATAATATAATGTTAGATTATATAAAGTGACAAAATATGATTTGTCACACCTTGTAACATATTATTGAGAGTTACAAAAGTGGACACGTGTTTGTGCCCAAATATGACATATTTTGGTGTGACAAAGTCAGTTACAAATTTGTAACTCCCAAATATTACCCAATAATGTGTAGATTGTATATTACACATTTGGGTTTGTCTTTCATAAAGCCATAAGTGATATGGTTGTTGGAGACATGGTTTTAACTCCCATAATGTGTTTGGAGGTAACAAAGTCATGTGGGAAGAGGATAGAATCGTTTGGAAATGGAAAAGTTGAGCTTTGCTGAAATTGGAGTTGTGGTCGCGGCCATTGATTATCCTTGGCCACGGCCTGGGGGACAGAGGCTAGTGGTCGCGGCCAGGGACGCTAACAACCAACTTCAAGTTCTTTTTTCCATCTTGAATGGTTCTAACACCTTATGTAACTCCCAAAACTTTTTTTTTTTTTTTTAATTTCATAAACATCCAATTAACATTGGGAACAACCATGGGGGTTGGTGGAATTTGAAATTCAAAGGGTGTCTCAAAACTCTATAAATAAGAGCTTATTGCTCACTTGTAAGACACATTATTTCTATTCAATAGGGCACTTGGATAGAAATACACCAAAATATTTGATTATTCCTGAGAGCTATTTCCAATATTGAGAGAATCCTTTAATGCTTGAGATAGGGGAAATACGCTTTTGGACAAAGCTTGCAACCCTTGTTCAAGTTGGTGATCCCCAATATTCTTCACTTTGGTTGTGTAAGTGATAGTGATTTATTTCATTGTTCTTGTTGTTTATTATTTCTTATATTGTTCATCTTGTCATCTTTCTTCAATTTCCTCTTGCTATAAGAGTTGTATCTTCTTCTACCTATTTTGCTTTACTATTTCTAGTTTATTAGTAACTTTTGTCATAGAGTTTTGTTTTTTCCTATTCCATCTTCTTATTTCTATATTTACTTGTATTTTTGCAATAGAGTTGTAAAATTATTTGATCATCATCTTGTCTTTTGTATTCTTTTGCTTAGAGTTGTAATAGTTCTTATTTTCCATTAATGCAATAACATTATCTCTAACAATCAACCAATCAAGAAAAGAAATATAACAACAAAAATTTCATGACCTCTTGATTGTGTTGAACAAAACTTTGCACTAGGCTTAAGCCCTTGATACTCTAGCTAGCACCACAATGAACTATTCCCATCAAAACCCGGAAACACCATAACTTAGAATCAAAAAGAGAATAAGAGATTAAAAGAATTCAAAACCCAACATTACATTGTTTTCTCTTCTCTTTTCTCTCCTAGGGTTCAAAACCCTCTCCCTTTCTCTTCTCTTTCTCTTTCTTTTCCTTTCTTTTATTTTCTCTCTTCATTCTCCTTGTGAATTTGGCAGCCACCAACAAGAGATCTTGAGCTCTTCTTTTTCTATTTAAAGGCTCTAGTGGCTGAAACCTAAGCTAAGGGAAAAGGAAACTATCATTTTTTTTATTTCTCTAAATTGTCTTAAATAAAAATTTGGGTCAACATGCCAAATAAGGAAACAATCATTTCTTGCTCTCCACACTCCCTTTCACACACCACACTCTCTCTCTCTTTCTCCTTTATGTTCTCTTCTCTTCCAATTGTGAACACAAGCTATTAACACAAATAATATCGATTTTTTTTCTTTTATTCTAGAATTTTATAAACAATGAAAACTCCCATTTCCTTTATCTAGTCTAAGTTCAATCTTATCCTTATGCATGCACACTGCCATGCACCCACACACATACAAACAAGCACACTTTTAGAAAATATAGATATTCAATGGAAATATGGAAAACCAAAATACAACTCTATGTAAAAATACAATAGACAAAGTGTTTGATTAAAGTAATGTTACAACCTAATTGCCCTAAATAGAAGTAAATAGAAAGATGTAGAAAAGGAATATCACAAACTCAAAACAATAATAATACAAGTAAAATAAGAACAAGAAGAACAAAGGAGTGAAAAGAACAATAATAAAAACACAAACTCTCACACAACCAAAGTGTAGAGTAGTGGAGATCACCAACTTGAACAAGGTTCAAAACATTTGTCCAAAAGCTTATTCCCCACTATTCTCTAAGCACTAAGGGATCTCACAAGGAAATAACTCTTTGGAATTATCAAGCCTCTATGGTGTATTTTCTAGCCAAGGGCTTTGTGGATAGAAAATGATGTATCTTACAAGTGAGTATTAGGCACCTATTTATAGAGTTTAAGATACCCTTTGAATTTCAAATTCCACCAACCCACATGGATATTACCAATGTTTAATTGAATGTTTATGGAATTAAAATGAAAAATTTGTGAGTTACTTGGGATGTTAAAACCGTTCAAATTGGAGAAAAAGCAAAATTGGAATAGGTTGTCAGTGCCCCAGACTGCGGCCAGGAGTATCAGTGGCTGCGACCACTGGCCTCTGTACCCCAGGTCGCGACCAAGGATAATCAGTGGGCGCAGCCACATTGCAATTCCAACTTCCAATTTTTTAGTTTTCCAAATAAAAAGTCTTGATCTCTTCCCACATGAATTTGTAAGCTCCATACACCTTATGGGAGTTAAAAACATGTCTTTAACAATCATAGGACATAATGGCTCTATGAAATTCAAACACAAATGTGTAACTCCAAAATATGTTATATTTGAACACACATGTGTCCAAGTTTGTAACTCTCAATAATATGTTACAAGGTGTGACAAATCAAATTTGTGTGACAAATCTAATTGTGTCACATTATTTAATCTAACATTATATTATATGAAATAATATAACATTCCCCCACTTAGATTAAATAATCACTTTTTGTAACACTTATTTAATAAATCAAACATTATATTAAAATATAATATTCCCCCATTTTATTAAATAATCACTCTCTATAGAAACCTTTGCATTGGTGCATAAAGTAAAATGTCTTTGGACTTGAATTCTACCTTAGTGTAATTATCACAAAGTTTGTTGAAATTTTGGTTGCCGAAGCATTGAACCACTATTTGATAACAAATCAGTAATAACACACACACCTTTGCTATGTTCACTTGACATCTCAATGTCTCGCTTTTGCTTCGTTAATGGCCATGTGCACATTCCATTCACAGACTTTTCTTGATAATGACTCCCAATTCTCATGAGGGGTGGCACCACCCCTAGGTCTATATAGGCATAACTCTTACAGTATTTTGTTTCCCTAAAATACTTGCATTCTCAAGACTGAGTTCTATTAAAAATCATTTCAGTTTCAACCCTCATTTTGGTGACACACTAGTACTCATATCTCAAATGAGACAAAATTTTGAGTACTACTACTATTCACTTGATTGACTTATTATTACCTATTGAAGATAATACTAGTTTTGTTGCTAGTATTAAGATAGGTTACCATGAACTATGAATCTCTTTAGGGAGTCTAAGCCCCATACCTTGAGATTTAAAAATGATTTCATTTAAGTAATTTCTTTTCTCATGTATGCACACTTAATCATTCTCTCATTATTTTATTCAAACCTTGTTGCTTGCTATAGTTTGATTTATATAGTTACACCGTTAAAATAGTGAGTTTGACCATAGTCAACACCCCCACTATTTTATACTTTAATATCCAAGATAAACATTTTTCTTGAATATTAATTCTAGAAACCTCTTTGTTTCTAAAACTCCCCTTATGTTTTAAATTGATTTATTCTTGAGCCAAATATGTCACAAACAAGAAGTTTAAACATCAAACATATCTAGATTTATTCATTCTATACATATATAGCTAAAGTAATTTAGAATGTGGAATTCCAAATCACATATTTGATAAGATGACCAAATTAATCAATCATTATCAACAAAATAAATCAATTAACTTTGGAGCATCACCCCCACATTTCTCACATAAAGTGAAAATATCACTTTTAAATAGAAATCTCTTTATTTCTATTAAATCATTTATCCTCCAAGATAAATCTAGACTTATAATTCCTAAAGTTCATCATGAGTCCTTTAAGCCACATGATAAACTCTCAATAGATCAAGATAAACAAAACCTCAATGTTAGTTTATTTTGATTTATTTACTTGCTAAAGCAAGACATACTTCTTTAATAGTAACATTCACTTGGTTTGCTTTCTTTTATATTTCACAAAATAAAATATGTGAACACAAATACCATGTGAAAATTTCTCGAGTAAATAATCACTATTTTCACTTTTAGCTATCTAAATAATCTCAAAATCACTTAAACAACTTTTGTGCATTTTGTAAGAGTCTCTTTGAGATTCTTTTGAAAACACCACTTTGACATCCATTAATTTTCCTCACTAAGATCGATTTGACGATGTCAAAACACTTACGTAAAATAAAATAAATCATCATTGATTTATTTAAATACTTTGATTTTTTATACTTTAAAATTGGTTTTACAATAAAAAATGTCCCTCATTGATATCAAATTAATCATATCACCATTGTATTATCTTTAACCAAAATGTACAAACTTCTCATCAATTCATTCACTATTTTTGGTTTTAAGATTGAAAATTACTTCTCCAATTTTGTAATGTCTCCTCATTGAGACATCAAATATTTAAGAATTATTGTCACTAAACAATTCTAAAATATATTTCATTTGACCACACTCTAGACTCCAAGTCTATTGGTGTAACGCCCTGGTTAGCCAAGACTGTTACACTATGTATTTTAAATAGTGCTTAACTCACTAAGCAAGTCATTAGGCCATAAACGTTCATCTAAATATGATTAATAGTCCATGGTTAAAAATTTCAGTCAAAGGGGATGGGTATTTCATTAAAACATTAAACTGTACATGGAATCCCATAATAACGTTTACAATTCCAAAAGGGTCATTAGCGGCAAAAATAGGGATTGACCCTAGTTCCTCTGAGAAACCTTGGTCGTGGTGGTCAAGCAGCCGCATATGTACACGTCCCCACCTAAGCTCTCCAACTCATGGCTGATCCAACTTTCCTTTCCCCTTGCCTGTACCACATAGCACCCGTGACCCAAGGCTCAGCAAGAAAACTTAAACATTCTCATAAGCAGTTAATAATACATTACCAAACATAATAAGCATGCCTAGCAGTAATAGCTCTACTCATGCATGCATAATGTTCATATAATTGACTACAGTGTCATATGGGACCAAATGCCCTAAATAATTGATTAACTGAATCATATTGGGCCCATTGCCCAAGTACATGACTAATAATTCACATTGGGGATCAGTGCCCTAAGATCTGGGACTAATAAGTCACCACAGGGCCCATTGTCCTATCCTTTGTATGACCAGCCTTGGAGCAGGCTCAGTGTACCTGACGCTTTGATTTTTCTACAACCATTGGGCCGGACAAGCATATAACGCACTCCCAATTAGATCTAATCATATCGACCAGCGCTTAGCACGCTATTGCCGCCCTTGACTCATAAGTTATTGCCTTTCGACTAGTAGTCAACATTATTACCGTCATTGACTCATAAGTCAAGCCTTTATCAATTATATAGTGCTAACAGACATTCATCATATAACAAATATCCATATATAGAGCATTCAACATGCTTAATTAATAATTCACAGGCACAATCATAATCGTGCGCATTTATAGGGCCAATGCCCAATCAAGACTATATTCAGCATTCAACCTAAGCCCTAATCATGTACATCAAATAATGGGTGCAATTTTCTTACCTCAGGTCCGAGTGTAATATAAAATAAGAACGACCCACGAGTACGATCCTGAGCTTGAGCCCCTAGAGGTAACCTAGTCATAACCAAATATAGAATTCCATCAATAACAAGCAAATAAAGGCTTTCGGACCAAGTCCTAGCCTCTGGGACCTCGAATTCTACTAAACTAGGTAGTAGTATCGATCCCGAGCATTTAGGTTTGAATTCCGTCATTAAAACCTAAGGTGGGCCAAAAATGGCAAGGCAGGCTGCGACTTTCCCCCAAGGGTCGTGGCGCGCCTCCGAGATAGAAAGCCCCCTGTCTAGAACCAGGGCACGGGCCGCAATGCGACCCCGCAAACCCAAAAATCCCTGTTTTCCTCAGCCCAAAACTCATTACCAAACAATCCCAAAATCACACCTAAATCCTAGCACAACATTAACACTAAGCTAGCAGCAAAGCCCAAGCTTTAACACACTAAAAACACCACCAAATACTCAATCCACAACCTTGAACTTTCAAGTTCAAGAGTAGCTAAACCAAAACACAACTTAATCAAAAACAAAGATTGATGTTTACCTCAACTGTGAATTCAATCCTCTTAGTTTTAGTAATTCAATCCTAAACCTCAAGATTTAAATCTCCAAGCTTTGAATTCTCTAACCTTGCCCCAATTATCAAGCCCAGAGAGGAAGAATGATCGAGAGAGAAAGAGGAGAGTGATATCTTTCTCTTTCCACTATGTTCTGAAATGAAAGAAGCTGGGTATAGATATCCTTAGGAAGGAAATGACTGAAATACCCTTGCCCCTAACTTAACTCAACACACACCCCTAAGGGCAACTTAGTCTTTTGTCCCATCACTCGTTAATCATAATTAACGCCTTATAATTCTCGTTACCTCCAATATCCTTAAATAATTCCCAAATAATTTCCTATTATCCGCTCAACCCTGGTAATGTACTGAGTACCAAATTATTCCTAGGCTCACCCCGAGCCTAATATTTAACCCCATTATTACTAAACTTCTAACTTGCTTCCTAGGACCGCCTCGTGCCGAGTATCTCAAACATATCCACATAATAATGTGGTCTCACACATATATCACATATATGCACACATATACAGTTATGCCCTCAACGAGCCAAAATTACTAAAATGCCCTTCTAATAAGAAACAGTCCCACATGCATGCAAATACAGCCATATAATAATACAACTCACATAAGCATGCATATTATGACATAACAATAGCATAAACCAATTATTTCCCTATTGGCCCCCTAATCAAGGCACTAAGCCATATTAGGGAATTCGAGACGTTACAATTGGACAATATGTTATCTCAAAATTTTGGATCCACCTTGATCCAATATTTTCTTGCAATAGCAAGACACAACCACTAAAAGATATAACCCCCTTAGGTTCATTTTTTCTCATCTCATAAAATGAGATGCGCATCTCTTAAATGAGAAAAATAAAATTCTCAAATAATTCATTTTATTTACAAATCACATATTGCAAAATCTCAAGATGTTGAATTATCTTCTAATCTAACCACTATATTTGCAAAAGCAAAGGATATTAGAAAACAATGAACCTCATTTGTAAAAAAATTCTTCTTTTAATTTCTATCACTATATGAAAGCCATTAGATCTTCTAAGAAAAAACAAAGAAGAACATTACCTTATCTAACCATCTTTTCACAAGATTTCTATGGTTTCTCCTTCCATTGAAAATGAAAGAATAAACTTTATATTGTTAGAGAATATATATATATATATATATATATATATGTTCAATGGAAATATGGAAAACCAAAATACAACTCTTTGAAAAAATACAATAGACAAGGTGTTTGATTAAAGTAATGTTACAACTCAATTGAACAAAATACAATTAAATAGAAAGATGTAGAAGAGGAAGATCACAAACTCAAAACAAAATTAATTCAAGTAAATTAAGAATAAGAAGAACAAAAGAGTGAAAAGAACAATAATAAGAACACAAACTCTCACACAACCAAAGTGTAGAGTAGTGGGGATCACCAACTTGAACAAGGTTCAAAACCTTTGTCCTAAAGCTTATTCCCCCTATTCGCTAAGCACTAAGGGTTCTCACAAGGAAAAACCTCTTTGGAATCATCAAGCCTCTATGGTGTATTTTCTAGCTAAGTGTTTTGTGGATAGAAAATTGTGTGTCTTATAAGTGAGCATTAAGCTTTTATTTATAGAGTTTGAGATATCCTTTGAATTTCAAATTCCAACAACCCCTTATTGTTGTCAATGTTTCATTGGATGTTTATGGAATTAAAATGAAGATTTGGGAAATATTTGGGATGTTAACACCGTTCAAATTGAAGAAAAAACAAAATTGGAATAGGCTGTCAACGCCCCAGGCTGCGGCCAGGAGTATCAGTGGCTCCCGGCCAGGAATAATTAGTGGGCACGGCCATAGTGCAATTTCAGCTTCCAATTTTTTAGTTTTCCAAAAATCGTCTCAATCTCTTCCCGCATGATTTTGTAACCTCCATACACCTTATGGGAGTTAAAAACATGTTTTTAACAATCATATTACATAATGACTCTATGAAATTCAAACACAAAAGTGTAACTCTCAATCTACACATTATTGGGTAATATTTGGGAGTTACAAATTTGTAACTTCAAAATATGTTACATTTGAGCACACACATGTGTCCAATTTTGTAACTCTCAATAATATGTGACAATGTGTGATAAATCACATTTGTGTGACAAATTACATTTTGTCATATTATAATCTAACATTATATTATATGAAATACTATAACACACAGATGCACCAATAAGAAAAATAAAAAATTAATTACATCAATTATTCAAGTTAACAATTAAATAAAATAAAATAAAAACAAACATTTGAAAAATAAAAAAATAAAAAATTTGCAGCAATGCCATGTCTCTGCCACTTGTATAATTCAATATTAGAAATTAAAATAAATCTATTTTTCATATTAAAAATTATTAAACTAAAAATAATTTTAATATTTATTTGAAACTAAGTTAAAATTTACAATAATCGTAATATTGATCTTTTAAAAATCCTATTTCTATTAAATTAATTAAATTTGAATAAAAAACAAATTAACAATTAACATAAACTAGCATATTTGTATTATTATTAGTATTAAAAAGCTAACCTAACTAAAAAAACTTAATAATACCCTAAATCTAATTAAATAACTAAAACCATAAATGTAAAATATATGTTAATTGTAATGAAAACTAAAAGTAAAATTAAACTAATAAAATCCTAAATCTAATTAAAACCCTAATCTAGCTTAAACTCTTCATCTTCTTTCTTTCTTCTTTTGTTCTAGGTGGTTGGAATTTGTGAAACCATTGAAGTATACCCATTTCCAAACCATTGTAGCTGCTCCAGATCCCATTCATCCTTAGATCCTTCTCAATTGTGCCAATTTTTGGGTTTTGAATCCCATTTTTGAAGTAAAAGAGGGAACTCAGATGAGGTTTCTAGGTTTCGAAACCCATTCCTGAATAATCATTTCTGGGTTTTAAAACCCATGACTTTGATGAGTTCCCTTCGACATCGATAGTTGTTTGCCCTTCCTAGCCACCAACGACGATCAAGCCCTCAGATTCAAAAACCTCAGCCCCATCTGCAATCCTGTCGCAACCCTATTGTCCTTCTCCAGCTATTGAAGCTCCGGCACTTTTGCTCACCAAGCGGCGACAAATTTATGTTTTTAGGGTTGTAGGGACGAGTTGCCAAACTTAGGTTTGTGAACAACTGAGGATCTTTGTCGTGAACAACTGGGTGACGACTTGAATCTGCATTTGAAGCTCTAGATGATCTAATTGGCGGATCTAGGCTTGCCTTCACTTTGGTAACAAGGTTAGGTTACAAATCTGTGGTAGATTTTAGATTAGGATTCTCTAATTTTGTACTTGGATTGATTTTGATTTGTGATTATGGTGATGTGTTTTTCTTGAAGACTTTTAGTGTTGATTTTTGGTTTGGCTTGCATAATATTCTTCAATAGTGGCAATCATGAGCTCAGATGGTCTCTCTCCAGCAGTTGCAGGCGTGGGCTTATGCTAAAGGCGTGATCTTGAAGATTTTGAACAAAAATTTTTGTTTGATCAATATTTAATTTTTAAAAAGTTTTAATAGAAATTAATTAAATTTGTTTTTATTTTTTATTTTTTGAATTGTACATATGGTATTGATGTGATAATGCTACATCTGTGGCCACATCGCCACATTGGCGACCACATCACTACATCAACAATGCCTTAGACACCTAGGTTGAAAACTAACAAAATGTCCACATTTCAGTAATTTGTATAATTCAGAGAGAATTTTTAACAATCTTTATACTTTAAGGGGCACAATCTGGTAGTGTCATAAATTCGAGGGACAAAAATACTAATTATTCTAAAATTTATAATATGAATCTTAAAATTAAATGAGTATATAATATTAAACACCAAATGTTGTATATATGAATAGTATTATTTAAATTATAAATATCAAAATAGATATTTTTCGGTTGTCATAGACATAATCTAGTATTACTCTACATCTCTTAACAAACAGGAAGTTCCAAATTTGAATCCACTCCCCAATATTCCCAATATAAAAAATAAAAATAAAATACTCAAGATACCATACCCTTAAGCTAATATTAGCATGTGGGACAGATTAAAATATTTAACAATTTACGACTTATTTATATTAGTATTTGGTGTTAAATATATAATGTCTCTTATAAGAAATGTGTAAAAAACAGAATTTTGTATTTTAACCGTTTATTTGGTTAATTTTAATGGAATATTCTAAATATTGAACGGAATATACTTTTAAAATTAACTAATAATAGATATTCATTAATTATATTAATATAAATTTAAATGTTATAAAATATTATTATTGTGTTAATATTTAATATAAGACTACATATATAATAATTATATTAATATAAATTCAAATTCAAATTTAAATATTATAAAATATCATTATTATAATAATATATAATGTAAAATTAGATATTTAATAATTATATTAATATAAATTTAAATGTTATAAAATATTATTATGATAATAATATAAAATCCTAATTTTTTACTACTTATATTAATATGAATTCAAATATTTAATACAAAACTAAATATTTAATACTTATATTAATATAAATTTAAATATTATAAAATATCATTATAATAATATATAATGCATAATCATAATTTTTATTAAAAAAAATGATCATTTATGTTTAAAAATATTATCATATTATATATATATATAAAATCATAAACAATATTTTAATTTAATTTTTCATTTAATATGTTTATGTCATTCTTATATATTTATAATATTATTTATTTATTTAAAATTTATATGACAATGATACACATTTAATAAATTTTATAAATAAAACTAAAAAAATTGTGAGTTACTTCTATAAAGTATACCTCATATATATGCGCAATACTCTGTCTATATTCTTTTATTATTATTAATGGCCCCATAATTCTTATAACTATGTAATAAATTTTAGCATCTATTTGACCTATATAGTTTGTTGTAATTAATTAATTATATTAATCTAATTGCGGTGAATCTAAACCTTTCTTACACATCGTTTGACAAAAATACGTAGCTAGCTATTAATTTTCCTAATCTGAGTGAATTCTCATTCCATTTGAATTAATTGAATCATTATTTTCTATGCTTAACTTAATAATTAACTAATTGTTTAGTGAGTTGAAGATTATATATGTATATTACATTTAAAAAAAATATACATTTCTGCATAAAAATTTGTAATTTTTTTAGTGTTGATATTTGTTATTTTAAGATACTTAACACGACACTTCGTAATTAGTTAGCGATATCTGACAATACTTATTAAATTCAAATATGTGTGGTGTTGGACATCAATGGTGCCCCTAACCAATTTCTTTTTAGGTAAAATCATTTCTACTCAGAATTTTTTTACCAAAATACACAAAGTCCAGTGGAATCATTTTTACTCAGAATTTTTTTAGAAATTGCAGAAAAGGCTTGAAAAAAAAAATCGTTAAAACGTCCAGCTATAATTTAATTCTTTACCATGATCATGATCAAATTTATTTTGTATGTGAATAAATATGTGCGTGCCTGAATATATAATGTATATGTATATATAGATATATGTGTACGTGTATGCATGTATGTATGCTTGTCTGTGTGGACTATGAATTATTAATGTGTGGATACATATTTGACACTTACAAATCAAGGATGGTGCATATCCAGAATTAAATAAGAATTAAATAATGAAGCACTGAAGTAGTGTATTATGAACTGGACCACTCACCTCAGCAAGTTGGCACTAATTTGACTTTATAGATAGTTCTTATATTGTCGGATCTCAATTATATAAAGTCTATACGCATGTTTTTTATTTCACAAAATAAGATACAATAGAAAATATAAATAGATGCCTAGAAGTAATTTTTATACAAAAATTCGTAAATAGTATTATAGAGATCAGAACACTTACAAATATTTAGCTGAATAAGACTATACCCTTTGGACTCCTTTACATTTTGTCCTTGTTGAATGCTAGGTATTGCAAGGAATCAAAACTGCTTTGAAACAATATCATAGTCTTCCAAGTATTTCTCTAAAACAACTTAGTGTTTGTGTGGACAAGTCTCAACAAATGAGAAGAGAATTCCTAGAGAGAAAACTAAGAGAGAGAGGCAGCTAGGTATAGAATATTATGAGTGAATTTTTACCTTGTAAATTTCTTCTCACCTAATGCATTCTAAAACAATAATATATATAGGTAATTCACTAGAACAAAAAATAGGTTTTAGTTTCCTATTTTATTTTAATTATTTAATAATTATAATTAAATACTTGTCAAAATTAACTAATTATAATTTTGACATTTACTTAATTCATTTTATTAATATTAATACAAATTTATCATTATTACCAATTTGCTATTATACTCTTTTTTTGAGACTTTGCAATAAAATCATCAATGTTTCTTCTATTTCTTTTTTTCACAAAATATCAATAAATAATTTAATATTATTTATTTCCATTGACCTAGTCAATACAATATTTTTATAATTAATTATTCAAGACTACTAAGTCCATTTTGATATTATTTGCGACATATAAGTTGAAAATTATGCGGGTTATATTGCATTTATGCGGGTCTCTGTTCAGTTATTTGCAGTGATATTATTTGCTGCAAATAAGTTGAACGGTGAAGAAAAAAGTGGTAGAAATAATTTGGTAGGAAAAATTCGCTGGCATTTTTTTGGTTTATTATTTGCAGCGAACTAGGATTTTTTGCGGCGAAATAATTCTCCGCAAATACTGCTAGGGTTTTAATTTTTAAGTTGAACGACGTCGTTTCTGTTGGGAATACATTTTACAGGATCATAAATATTTTCATGTATGTTTCATATATCAAACAAATTAACATATAAAACAACCTAGAAACATGTTTCTAATGAATTTCATAAAGTAAATCAAATAACAGAATTTAAGAATCTTACTTTTACACATCGGAAATTAAGACTCCTTCATTCAATCTCCTTAACCATTATTCCTTTTTGTCGCAAAGTAATGACAAGAGAGTGAACTGTATCTTTAAACTACACAGTCTTCCATAATTACCTTTGATCACCAAGATTATGGTGGACAATTCTCAACACATGAGATGAGAAAATTATGGAAACAAAGAGAGGAGAAGTGGGCGGCCACAATAGGTCTTTTTAGTCTAGGCTTTTGCTTTTTCACACTTACTTAAAAACCTTAGACTTAAGTACCTATTTATAGCAACACTTTAGGGTTAATTCAATTTAATTAAACTATTAAAATAATAGCTAAAAAAAATACCCTATATGGCTTAATACTATAGTATTTGCCAAGCCTTGGGATTTTTTCATTTTTAAATTCAAAGCATAAAAGTCTTTAAATTCAAATACTATTATTTTCTATAATTATATAACAAAACTAAAACCCTTATTAATTAATTAAATAATTATAATATAATATATATACATATTACAACTGATTTTGTAATCTTGTAAAGTTTATTAAAACTTTATATATATAATTATAGGGCAATTCTTCTATAGGGGCTTCACTTTAAGCCCTATTGGTGGGGCTCTCAGTGTTTCTCGACCCGTGAACAGTTTCCGGTGCAATTTTTTTTATGACCGTGTATATTGTAGCTCTTTAGAGCATCCTGCAAATTTTTGGAAAATTCCGAATAGTTTACAGTACCGAAAACTAGGTACAAACATGTTGTTTTCCACTCGCATAAAAAAATTAGTCATGCGTGCAACAACATGTTTGAACTTAGTTTTCGGTACTGTAAACTATTCGGAATTTTCTGAAAATTTGCAGGATGCTCTAAATAGCTACAACATACACGGTTATAAAAAAAAATTGCGTCGAAAAATGTTAATGGGTTGAGAACACTAAGAGCCCTACCGGTAGGGCTTAAAGTGAAGCTCTTATAGGAGAATTCCCCTATAATTATAATTATATTTAAACAATGATTAATTAATTAATAATAAAATCACGTATTCAAATTAACTAATTATAATTTGAACATTGATTTAAGACTATTTATTTATTTGAAACAAATTTGTCATCATTAATAATTTTGCCAAATTTTTTTTTCTCTAAATTCCACATCTTGGTAAAATTGTTCAAAATTGACACAAACAATTTTGACAATCCTAATTGATAATTAAATCAATTAATCGAGACTATGTAGATGATTTAATCAAAGGCATTGTGAGGACCATGGACCCATGAATTCAAGCTCCAATAAGTTACCGCAAAATTATTATTGAATAATTTCACTAACTTATTAATTCCTCATGACTACACTAAAAGCTCGGAATTGCACTCTTGAACTCATAGAATGCTTTACACTTAAAGTAAATACGTTATCCATTGTTACAACCATAATTTTTCATTCAATCTTCTATAGATGATCTACAATTGAGTCGGGTAAAAATTACTATTTTACCTCTCATTGTTTTTTATCTTTAAATACCACTAAGTTCCTTATAAATGATATTTCCGTGAACTTTAATCACGGAAATGAGTACTCAATCATTTAACTTGCTAAACCAAGCTGTAAGGTGATCATCATTTCACTTCTTGCTAGAAGTCATAGAAGTTCATATCTATGATTAACACTCCCACTCAATTATACTACCAAGTCCCCAAGATGTAAGTATGGGCTAGTTCGTAGGGTAAGCCGGTAACAAACAAATCAAAGGACTAGAATAATACAATCAGTTAGAATACCAACCACTCAGAATTGAGATTGAATTGACCTATGATCAACTTTATGATATGACTATATTAGATAATAATGGTACATTTACCTATCTATCTAAAATCAATATCGGTCTAGTCTGATGTAACAAATACATCCGACCATATCTACTTTGCTAATGTTTTGGAAAGAACATAGCACCACAATGTGTTAGTAGATCATATCGTAGATTGGCAAGTCAGTGTAAATCCTACGGACTGACTAATCTTAGGACTAACTTATTTTGAACATATAATCATATTTATATTGCACTGTGATTACGTCACTATAAATATGATTAGTTATATGCTGAGGATTTAATAGAAGTTTATATTAAATAGATAATCATGAAAATAAAACATGTGAGCAAAGTGATTGACCAAGCAAAAAAAATGATTTCTATTCTTTAATTGATAATAAAATGAGATTACAAAGAAATTTGATTTTAATTAGGATGTAAAACCCTAACAAACTCCCACTTACACTAATTGAAACTAATGCCTTAATTCTACTAATCTTATTTCCTTGATATATTTATCAAATGTAGCTTTTGGCAGTCTCTTTGTAAACGGATATGCAAGATTGTCTTCAGATGAAAAATTCATAACCTTCACATCTCCCCTAGCCACATATTCTCGAATTATGTGATACTTCAGTTCTATATGCTTACTCCTCTTGTGACTTTGAGGTTCTTTCGAGTTGGCTATTGCTTCTGTGTTGTCACAAAACAACACGAGTGGTTTATCCATATATGGAATAACTCCAAGGTCTGAATAGAGCTTCTTTAGCCAGACTATTTCCTTAGCTGCTTCAGATGCAACTATGTACTCAACCTCCATGGCAGAATCTAATATTATAGATTGTTTTACACTTCTCCATATCACAGCTCCACCCCCAAGAGTAAACACCATTCAAGAAGTAAACTTCCTGTCATTGACATCAGTCTGGAAATTTGAATCAGTATAGCCTACAGGGTTCAGAACACCACCCTTGTAGACTAACATACAATCCCTAGTCCATCTTAAATACTTCAAGATATGCTTAACTGTTATCCAATGTTCCGGTCTTGGGTTTGACTGATACCTGCTCACTACTCCCATTGCATAGCATATATCTGGTGTAGTACACAATATAACATACATCAGACTTCCAACTATAGATGCGTAAGGAAATTTTCTCACTGCATCTTCTTCTTTAGGAGTCTAAGGAGACTGCTTCTTTGAAAAATGAAATCCATGGCAAACTGGGTTCTTAGAAACCATCCAACTACGATGAGGCTCTGTGACTGTTTGCTCAGGAACAATGGTGCTTTCTTCATTTAATTCGACTTGCGTCGGTTGATCATGAAGAGTGGGTATTTCATCATCAACATGTGTTAATGATTATGGAACATTGGTTGGAGTCAATTCTTCAACCATCTCCTCTTAAACTACTTTGTTGCACAATTTCAATTTTTTGGACATAGTCATTTTCCAAAAAAGTGCATTGGTAGAAGTAAACACTTTCTTTTCCGAATGAATATAGAAAAGTCCACCCCGAGTTCCTTTAGAATGTTGGTGAAACACCCCATATTCTATAATGTTGTAAACTAGGTTTACAACCATTCCAGCATTCTAGAGGTGTTTTGGGGATTGATTTGGATGACAACATTTAGAATATCATTTTTAGTTTCAATTGCGTGTCCCCAAAATGTAGCTTGCAGAGTTGAGTAACTAAGCATGCATCTAACAATTTCCGATAAAGTTCTAGTTCAGCGTTTCACTACATCATTTTGTTGCAGAGTACCCGGGGTAGTAAGTTGAGATAAAATCCCAAGTTCAGGTAACGTTTACCCGGGATATCTTGGAATTGCATATCCAAATATTCTCCACCCCTATCCAAATATTCAGGTAACGTTTAACGTTTTACCTAATTGGTTTTGAGCCATAGCTAGGAAATTCGGAAACTTTGAAAATGTTTCTGATTTCCTATGCATGAGGTAAAGACATGACTATCTAGAGTAATCATCAATGAAAGAGACAAAATACTCAAAACCACCCCTGGATTTCACATTCAGAAGTCCACAGACATCTAAATGTAGTATTTCAAGTGGTTCTTTGGCTCTATCACACTTTGTAGAGAATGGACGCTTGGCCAGTTTGCCTTCTAGACATGATTCATAGATAGGTAATTCACCTAAGGTGTGTTCCATCAGAGGCCTGTCCTTTGTATGTCTTTGAATCCTATTATTATCCCTGTTTTCCACTTGTGACACGTGGCATGAACCAATGGGTCCATGGGCCCTCTTAAATGGTCCGGGCCCATCCTGAACCTGGTGAACAAGGATGGATGAAACCCCAGATAGCCCAAGCACCATTGAGCCCAACAACATTCGATGGGCGCGAGCATAACGAAGGAACGGGGACTAAGATGCAGACCAACTCATCTTCCCGGTTCTGACCAACCTATATCCCTTGGGATGCCAACTGAGGTGGTAGACTAACTAGTTGATGGAGACCGACTATAACGCCCCGGTTACCCCAGAACAGTTACGGTGAACAGTGAACCGGAAATTTGACCCGCTACCCGAGTCCTTTGGTTAAAAACGTGATCTAAGTATCATTATCAGGTTAAGGTGAAAACCAGTAAAAAGGAAAGGGTACATTTCATTAAGTAAATAAACTGCTCATGAGCCTTTTAAAATATTTACAAGATGTTCGTAATACAAAAGAGTTGCTAAAGTTCCAAATTTACTATCCCCGCCGGCCTAAGCGGCAAAAATAGGGTAAACCCCTAGTCCCTCTGAGAACTCCTTGACCGTGGCGGTCAAGCGGCCCTGTATGTACATCACATCGCCCAAGCTCTCCACTCAGGGTTGGCCAAGCTTTTCCTTCCCTTTACATGCACCACATAGCACCCATGAGCCAAGGCCCAGCAAGAAAACACAATAAAGCATGATATAATATCAACAACGATCATAATAACCATTCAGGACTATGAGTCCAACAAATAGGTGACAATAGCCAAAAGTCACAGTAATGAGCATCGCTCCCTCTAGCCATGTGACGATAGGGTCACTAGGCTTAACGGATAAGTGATTCTTTCATAAGTTTGTTCAGGGCAGGTGCATGGTGATTGGTCACCAACATAACCTTCCTCACGACTCTAGAGTCGAAACTATGGACAACGTCCCTTAGCCTTGTGACAAACAGTCACCGGGGTCATATACCTTGGCTATAATCATCTGGTCATAGACCAGGCAAGCGCTTGTAAGTTCCTCGACCCTAGGGTTGGTCTGGCATTAATGTTATAGAGCCATTCAATGCATGATTCTCGACTTTAGAGTCGGTCCCTGACTAGTCAGTGTCTCAAGCAGGTAATCAGCGTTCAATAGCATTTAATATGCAATCCGTGTCCACATATATCAACCAGCATGCCTCAAATATCAAACCATACATGCCATATATCTATACAGGGTGCAACTGTATTCATACACTGTTTTCTTACCTCTGGTTCGAGTGAGAATAGTTATACAAACGACCCCTGAGAACGATCAACCTTTAAATTCCTCGACGGTCACCTGGTCATAACCAAATTATAGGATTCATCAATAAAAATGATAACTGAGGGTTCCCAAACCAAATCCCAGCCCTCGAGACCTCAAATACCACCCAACCGGGTACTAGGTCCAACCCCGAGGCCTATGGTTTAAATCCCTAAGCTAAAAATCACATTTTAGCAAAATTGGCCTTAAGGGCCGCGGCCCTCCCCTGATGCGCCGCGGCGCACCCTTCAGACAGAAGGGCTCCCTCCTGACAGACTCCAAGGGCCGCGGCGCACCCCTGCTGCGCCGCAGCGCTCAGCCCAGACCAGCTAAGTCGGCCACACACGAACCAGACTTTCCCCTGTGCGATTTTCTCTCAAACCAATCCTTCAGACCTTCATAAAACCTCTTCCTAACACACAATTAAACCCCCTTACAACACCCTTAGCTCACTCTCATCAAACCCCAATCAAACTAACACAAAATCCTCCTTTGATTCATACTTCCCACATCAAAAACATGAATTGAAAACTATAAGAAAAACAGAGCACCAGCTGTGATAAATAACCAAAACTCACCTTGAAACTTGTATTGAACCTTCCACATAAGCTAACATAAGTGCTCCAACCCAGCCTTAAGTTTTCCCTTGGTTGAATCCACAACTAGAGCTCAAAACACCAAAGAAGGCAATGGAGGAAATTGTACGGGAAGAGAGAAGATACAAGTCTCTGCTTTTTCTCTGTTTATTCTACAGCCTTCTAAGCCACTTAAGTCACATATATCCTCCCAAAAAGACCAAAATACCCTTGTCTCATCTTAAGCCTCTAAAGCCACCTCAAGGGAAAAATTGGTACTTCCCGCTTAACCCGTTAATTATAATTAACGCTTCCCAATTCTCGCTAATCTCAATATCCTCAAACACCAATAATTCATATCCCGTTACCCTAAAATCCCCAGTAACGCTATAGCCATTAATATCACCCCGAGCTCCGGGTTCAAACCTGTTATGACCAAACCGTTAAATCATGTTTAAAGATCGTCTCATGTCGAAATACTCGAACCAACCCACATTATAATGTGGTCTCACAATATATCATTAACATACAACAAATATTCAATTATACCCTCAACGGGCCAAATTACCATAATACCCCTGTAAACAAATGTGGACTCACATGCACGCATTTAACATCATATTATAGTATAATTCTCATAAACATGCATAAACACATTTAATGGCATAATTAAACAGTTATGGCCCTCCCGGCCTACTAATCCAGCCAATAACCATAATAGGGAATCTGGGGCATTACACCGACCTTATCAAGAATCTAGGGGAGATACTCAGTGTCACGATGTCCATCTTAGCAAATGAACCCGAGTCTTGGTGAATGAACTAGGACTCCGGTAAGTGAACCGAAACATTAATAAATGAACCCAAACAAGACTTCCAGATAGGGCAACCCTAGCTAGCCTCAATGCTGACCTGTCCTCATAAAATTCAGCAGTTAGTCTCCTCAACTAACCTACAAAAGAGAGTACGCACGGGACATACATTGCTCCTAGGGAACAGTACTGCCACGACTCTGACAGATCATGTCCCCAGGATCCTCTTAGAAGCCCACACGAACCAGTTCAAGATAACGTACAATGGGTAGCTATAAGGCTTGGCCACACTTGAGCCGGCCCAATGGGCCTAGATTAACTACATTTGATTATGTAACATTCTTTGTATTATGGATCCATTAGTGAGCAAACCATGATTACATCCCTATTGGGCTTAGATTTGTCAGGCCCAAGCCCACTGTGCTTGACTGCTTATAAATAGGGCCAGTTGTGCACTGTAGCAGGGATCCCAAAATTTTATTTTTTAAGCAATTACTCTGCTAAACCTTGTAGAAAACTCCATTGTCAAAAGCTCTCTAAGGCCTAATACAATTGACTCATGGACTAAGGCTCATTAACGCCCCAACCATGTAAAAACTCTGATTGCTCATCTCTAAGTCTTTCTTTTCAGCTCTTGCTTCCTAATATATTTCTAGTTTCCACAACACTCGGTAAACATTTTGGTGCTTTCATTGAGAACTGAAGGAAGCTTGAATCAATCTCGATCATCTGCGAAAAATGGTGAACACAAGGCATACTGTGTTTGATCCTGCTCACCACCAACAACAAGATGATGGAGAACAATTACCCAACCAATCATATCCTCAAGACCCTCCCGAGGACACACCTTATCAGGGGCGTTTGCCCAACGATTCCTAGAACTTCAGAGATGGGGGCAACTACGACGAAGGCTATTACGAGGAAGATGAAGGGGAATATGAGGATAACGAGGCCGAAAACCCAATTGATCTTGATGATAAGGATATGGATCCTGAACAGGAGGATCCAGAGGTGGTCTGCCTGAGACAACAGGTCTTGGATCAAGAAGCTAGGATAGTTGAACAAAAAGCAACCACCCACCAAATGCAAGAGTCCCTCTTGGCTCTTCAGGCCTTTATTGCTGCCCAAGGATTGGCAACCAATCCTTCAACTGTCCCACCTCCAGGAACATAGTCATCTGCCCGACCTATTAGGATTGGCATACCAAACGACGCTAGCCCTATCCCTCCTTCGGGACCATCCCCGCATCCCGGAGCAGGCCCATTGAATCCTGTTCATGAGAAAGGAAAAGACAAAATGGACAACCCCGTTGGAAAAACAAATCCCCAGAAGAAAGCTCACCCATTCCAAGAACCGGGGCTAACCCAGGGAGATTCCTTAGGAAAGAACAGATGAATCCTATTCCAGGACGGGATCATCTGAACGATCTGCAGAGGAAGTGTCCGTAGGGTATTGAGCCCTGGAACGTCCCTAAACTGGATGAATGGGAACAACACTTTTATCCCAGCACCTCTGTGACCAAGGATCACGGAGGGCGAAAATGCAGAGAAGAGTCGGAAGAAATCAGTTCAGGAGACGATACTTCTCGAGTAGACTTGCATGATGGCCTCAACACCCGAAAGGAGAAGGCCCGCAAGTTAAAAGATTTTCACCCGAGGAGGCTACTTGAGGAATAACCTCAATGATAGAAGGAACAAGAGAGTCCTCCTGGTCGATGGAATGGCCACACAGTTCATGGAACAGCTGGCTGCTTTTAAAAGAGTTACAAGAAGGCGGAGGTTCCGATTCCGAAGAAGAAGAAAATGAGCCAGGCACCAAGCACATACTGTATGTTGTGCTATCAAAGGGGTTCAAGATGCCAGACCTACCCGCCTATACCGAGAACACGGACCCCAGAGATCACTTATCTCGCTACAATCGCCTGATGACTGTAACTCACGTCTGTGATAATGACAAGTGCTTATGTTTCTCAATCACTCTCATGGGACCCGCAGAAGAGTGGTGGAGAATACTTAAGGAGGGATCGAACTAGTCTTGGTTTGGATTGCAGTCAACATTTCGTAAACAGTTCGTGGCTACCATAAAGTTGGACATGCAAGTTAGTGCACTGGCTAATGTCAAGCAACATCCCACATAAACCCTTAGGGCTTACATCCTTCGCTTTACAAAGGAAGCCTCAAAAACTAAGGTGGATGATGAATAGCGCTTGGTGGCTCTCCAGTCTAGGGTTAGAGCTAGGTCCCCTCTTTGGGACGACATGCAGTGCAGCAAGGCGACCACTCTTCAAAAATTCATCAGGAGGGCCCAAGGTTTCATCAACTGGGAAGAGGCCCGAATCTAAGCCTTTGGGATGCAGTTAGCAACCCAGTCGACTGCCTAAACCTTCCCCAGACACGGAGGGCAGTATCCGACAAGTATCTATCCGGCACACCCAGCAGCGTCCGGATCCGCTGGGACCTTTGGGATGCCATTTATGACGTCGAAGATCTATGGGCCCACTTCAACGGGGTATGCTCCAGCTACATCATCCTCATTTTTAGGGTACGGAGTGGCACCCATCGGGTACAGTGACGCTCTCGGCGGTGCCCGACTGCCTCAAGCCGAAGGAGTTGAGGCAAGCATAAACCCATCCTGGGGAAAGAGATCGGGCAAGATTCAGAACCGATCCAAGCCATCAAAGAAGGGAAAAAAAAGGGTACGGGCCCCAATACATAGAATATACCAACATGGGGGACACCCGGGAAAATATCTACCTGGCAACGGGCAACGTAGTCCATTACCGAAAGCCAGCTCCATGTTTAAAGGGGGAAAGAATTCAAGGGACATCAACAAAAGGTGCGCCTACCACAAGGACGTGGGTCACATGACTGAAGAATGTCATTAGCTGAAGGACGAGATCGAGACCCTGATCAGACTGGGGCACTCCACCAATGGGTCAGGATACCAACAAGGGGCCCGAGAAGGCCAGCAGCTCCCAGACAACCTATGACCCTAGGTGCACCTGGATTGTATTGACCTCCTTAGGGAGGGTACGCTACAGGTTCGGGAGCACAGGCCCCCAGGGGGCCAATTAGTGGAAGAACCTGGGCCCAGAATGCCATATCCTCCTGAAACCGCGCCTCCACGAGTAAATGTCCACGTAGACACCATATCAGGAGGTACGCATCTGGGAGGGCCATCCCGAAATGATCAGAAAAGGTACCTCAACGCGCTCAATCAAGACCATGAAGTATGTGCCTTGGTCCAAACTCCGGCCTTTCACCCAAAGTTGATGAACCTGTCCACCACGTTCACAGAAGAAGATGCCTGGAATGTTCATCTCTCGCATCATGACCCATTGGTCATTGATGCCCAAATCGCCAGCAAAAGGGTATCATGAGTGTTGGTGTATGATGGGAGCTCCATCAACATACTGTTCAAACTGACATTCACAGCAATTGGATTGACAGAGGCAGATCTGGCCTCATGTCCAACACACATCTATGACTTTAATGGGGATTCGTTGCTCCCGACGGGTAAGATTCAACTACCTGTGACGTTTGGGAACGAGGTTCAGGCCTTGTTCAAATATTGTACTTTCGTAGTGGTAGACTACCCTACTACGTACAATGTAATTTTTCCCTGTCCCGCTTTAGTCGATTTCGGCACCATCACCTCCATCAACCATCTCTGCATGAAGTTCCCATGCGATAACGGAGGAGTGGGAACTGTGCAGGGAGATAAAAAAAGTGCCCGAAAGTGCTATCATGTCTCCGCCTGACTAATCTTTATTGTCCACGAAGAGCCTCTTGAAGAGGAAAACGTTGATCCAATCGCACCACCACAACCAGCACGGAGGGTGGTCCGGGAGGATGACGAATTGGATCCCCAGATAGAAGCGGATAGAGCATTAGAGACCATGGAGGAGGTGGAAGAGGTGTGCATCAATGACAGCGACTCGGCCAAAGTAATCCGAGTCGGTAGAAACCTAAGCTCGAAGGTCAGGGCTGCCATAATTGTTTGGGTGAAAGAGAACCAAGATGTCTTGGCCTGGTCTCATTCGGATATGACCGGGATCGACCGCAATGTCATATGTCATGCCCTGAACATTGACAAAAATACTACTCCCATTCGGCAGAAAGAGAAACCCCTAGGGGCGGAGAGGGCAGAAGCCCTCAAGTTAGAAGTCGAGAAGTTGTCCTCAATCAACTTCATCCGGGAGCTAAACGGGACATGGAGGACTTACATCGACTTCACCAATCTTAACAAGGCCTGCCCAAAAGATTGTTTCTCTCTACCCCAGATTTACCAGATGGTGGATGATACATCCGGGTATGATTTGTTGAGTTTCATGGATGCCTACTACGGCTACAACCAGATCTCAATGCATGTAGCAGACCAGGAACACACCAGCTTCCAAACGGACAAAGGTGTATACTGCTACATCGTCATGCCCTTCGGGCTTAAGAATGCTGGGGCCACCTATCCGAGGCTAGTCAATAGGATGTTTTGGAACCAAATGGGGAAGAATATGGAAGTCTACATGGATGACATGTTGGTCCAAGACCTCGGCCGAACATGTGGATGACCTGGCAGAAGCATTTTCCATCTTCTGGAAATATGGGATGAAGCTGAACCCCAAAAAGTGCACCTTTGGCGTGGCATCCGAGAAGTTTCTAGGCTTCATAGTAAGCTCGAGGGGAATAGAAGCCAACTCGGACAATATCAATGCGTTGATTGAGATGCTTTCACCACGAAATCACAAAGATGTTCAAATCTTGACAGGAAGAATAGCAGCTTTGAGCCGCTTCGTCTCGAAGTCCATGGACAAGTTCATCCCATTCTTCAATATACTTCTCGAAAGCTAGAGGCTGGAATGGACGGGCGAGTGTGAAAAGGATTTCGAAAAATTGAAGGAACATTTGGCCTAAGCGCCAATCTTGTTGAAACCAGTGGAGGGGGAGCCATTGTACCTGTATTTAGCAGTGTTGGAACAAGCCATCAACATCGCTTTAGTTCGAGAAGAGGGAAAGGTCTAGCTCCCGGTCTATGACGTAAGCAAAAGGTTGCTGGGCACGAAGTCCAAATACCCATTAATCGAGAAGCTGACATTTTGATTACTGACTGCCTCATGGAAGCTGAGACCTTACTTTCAGGCCCACACCATTAAGGTAGTGATGAACCATCCCCTACGACAAGTACTACAGACACTCGAATCATCGGGGAGACTCTTGAAGTGGGCCATGGAACTTAGCCAGTTTGACATAGCATATGTCCCTAGGATTTTTATCAAGGGACAGGCCCTGGCCAACTTCATTTTAGAATGCACTGGGATAACCAAAGATGAAGAACCCATCAACCCTATAATGCCTCTGTGGAAAATCTTTGTAGATGGAGCCTCAAATGAAAATGGGGTTGGGGCTGGGATAATCCTGATATCCCTGCAAGGCCACCAGTTGCAAAGCGCCCTATGCTTCTAGTTCGAAGTGTAAAACAATGAGGTTGAGCACGAGGCAATGCTGGTCAGATTACGCTTGGCCCGAGAGGTAGGAGCAACAAATATAGAAGTCCACAGCGACTCCCAATTGGTGGTTAGGTAGATTTCAGGGGAATACCAAACGAGGGGGAGAAGATGGCCATCTACGTGACATGAACCCGGGAGTTACTCCAATCTTTCAAGAAATACTTCATTAGTCAGATCCCCAGGGAACAGAATGTGTTTGTAGACACATTGGCAAAATTGGCCATAGATGTTGAAGCAGAACTTTCTGGGGTGGTCCCTATCGACCATCGACCCGCACCTAGTATTCAAGCTCCCGCAATCATCAACGCCATCAATTACTCTATGTCCTGGATGGGCTCTCTCATCCAGCACCTGACCACTGGGGAATCGCCCGTGGATAGGGCTGCCACCAGGTAACTTCAGTACCAGGCTCCCAGATACGTCATGATGGATGGCAAACGCTATCGCAGGGGGTTGTCCATGCCCTATCTTTGATGCGTATCAAGACATAAAGGAGTGCAATCATGCACGAAGTGCTATGTGGGGATCACACAGCCAAACTCAGCTTGTCCGAGAAAACTCTAAGCAAGGATATTTCTGGCTAACAATGAAGAAGGATTGTGTTGATTACATCCGCAAATGTGAACAGTGCCAAAGGTATGCGAAGATCCTGCGAAACCATCCAATAGAATAACCCTGATGACTATTCCTTGGCCTTTCGTAGTGTGGGGAATCGATTTAGTATGATCGCTCCCAATGGGGAAGGGTGGAGTAAAATACGCCATTGTAGCCCTCGACTATTACACCAAGTGGGTTGAAGTGGAACCAATGAGTACCATCACCTCTAAAAAGGCCCTAGATTTCATCATCAACAACATCGTGTGCCGATACAGCCTCCCTCACAAAATCGTGTCCGAAAACGGTAAGCAATTTGATAGCATCCACTTCCTCGACTTCTATGAAAGACATGGCATCATCAGAAGCTTCTCCGCAGTCACAATGCCTTAAGAAAACGGGAAAACTAAGGTCATCTCTAGAGCAAGATTTTGAAGGGAACACTAAAGCAAAAACTCCAAGCTTGCAAGAGCAAGTGGCCAGAAGAGTTTCCCCGCGTCCTATGGGCCTACCGGACCACAAAAAGAATGTCAATGGGACATACTCCCTATTCGATGGTATACGGATGTGAAGCGGTCATCCCAGTAGAAACGACAGTTTTATCTCACAGACGAGACACATACGACCCCGCCCGGAACCACGCCTTACTCCAAGAATCCCTAGATCTCATCGAAGATATCCGAGAGGAATCACAGGTGTAGCTGAAGATGTATCAGGGAAAGATCGCCAGGCACTTTAACTTAAAAGTTGGAGGTTCGAAACTGGAAATCTAATCCTTGGAAAAGTCTTCCATGCAACTCAAGATCTAGGAGTGGGGTTTTGGGACCAAACTGGGAAGGTCCCTATGAAATGCAAAACGAAATATGTCTTGGAACGTATCGCTTAAGGTGACTAGACGTAATGGAGGTCCCAAGGGCCTAGAAAGCAGAACACCTCCGCCGATACTATCAGTAGTCGGGAGGGTCCAATTCTTTTCTTTTCTAACATTTTTATGTATGCCCCATGGTGATTTCTTTTTTTAATGGAAATGGTGTATACAAAACATCATAAGGAAAGAAAAGTTCGCGTCTGTCTCCATTTTTTTTACACAAATAAGTGACCTAAGACTACACTCTTCGATCACTTGGGGGGTAAGGCCATCTATACAAGTCCAAGATTAAAAAAAAAAGAGGATGCAAAGCTTGGGGCTTAGTTCGGATCCGAATTTGTATTGACTGGGGTTTCAAAACCTAATAGGATGCAAGGCCAAAAGCCCAGTCCTGCCCGGACCCACATCATCCAGGGGGTTCAAAACCTAACTCCCAACAAAAAGGATGCAAGGCTAAAAGGCCAGTCCTACCTAGACCCACATCGTTTGAGGAGTTTAAAACCTAAAAGGATGCAATGCTCAAAGCCCAATTATAACTTCAGACCTGCATGATCCGGGGGGGGGTTCAAAACCTAACTCACAACAAAAAGGATGCAAGGCTCAAAGCCCAATCATAACCCAAACCAATATGGTCTAGGGGTTTGAAACCTAACTCCTAAAAATTGGTCCAGACCTAACGTGGTCCCGATAACCAAATACATATTCATGTTTTCCTTAGAATGGCCTATAACTATTGAAACGTGAATCTTAGGTTTAAATTGGTTAAAGTTAGTCTTATAAGCGGACTAGGTCGTTGGAACCTGAACCTCAGGTTCAAAATAAGCTAATAAATTAATCTCTGATGGTCTATACCATTGGAACCTGAACACTAGAGTCATGACAAATAAATTAGACGACATTTATTAACTCCTTAATCGTCCAGGCCGTTGGAACCTGAACCTCGAGTTTGGAATGAGTTAACTAATTAAGTCATATCTAAAATAAATCTCTAAAGGTCTAGGCCGTTGGAACCTAAACCATAGAGTTGGGATAAATTAGTTAAGTTATATTGATAAAGTCCAAAACGGTCCAGGTCCTCAAGACCCAAACGTGGGTCTCAGGACAAGTTAAATACCTTCTACAATATTTCCCTAGTGGTCTTGGCCATTGGAAACATGACTCAATATTCAACTTGGATTCATGCATAGTGATAAAACACTTAGTGAATTTAGAAAAAAAAAAGAAAGAATATAAAGTGGAAACCATTATGTAGAGAAAAATCAATATATAAATACGAATGATAAAAAATTTCTTGGAATCATCAGCATCCATAAATATAATACAACTACAAAAACAGAAAGTAAGCCTTAACTAAAATACAGAGGCCCAGGCCTAGGATTCGTTCTAATCCTGGACATCCGGAGCATTCTCACCCTGTTCATCCCCAGCTAAGAGTGTCATATCAGCTTTCTCCTTGGCTTCGAATTCATCCCTCTTTGCAGACATATCCGGATAGAGGAGGAGATTCATGTTCTTGTCTTGGAGCCAGTCCATGTAAATGGCCTCGTCAAAAGTGACTACCAACATCTCGTTAGCCTGCTCCTTCTCTTGGCAAGCCTCCTCGATCCGCTTCATCTCCAGCTGAAACATGCCCTCCAAAGTCAAGTTCTGGGACTCGAGGTTCACTTCCTTCTCTTTCTCTTGGCGAATTTGGGCCTCAGCCGCCTCCAAAAGGGCTTTGATCTAAGTCTCTGAGCCACAAACACGACGTAGCTCTGCCTCCAGGTTGCCCACTGACTTCTTATGTTCGGCGTCCTTCCTGGAAAAAATTTCCTCGTGTTGAGTCCGAACCTAGTAGCCTCCTCACGCTTAACCTCAATCTGAGCAGCCTCATTGGCAAGGGCCTCCCTAGCAGCTTCCCGTTGATTAACGACCCCCTCCAGATCCATCTGGGGTCATCTCTAGCTTTACGACCATCTTGGCCTCCAATTATGCATTCCTATGTGCCAACAAGGCATCCTAGAACAAATCAAAGTTAGAAAATTTACAAGGAATAATGAAGGTAAAATAAAAGATTAGACACTCATGTGGCTTACCGCGGTGGCTTGATGACGAATGGCCTGGGAGATGAAAACGACATGCTGGTTGGCTAAGGTGGCATATCTCTTGAGCTGAAGATTGTATATGGTAGCCCCCACCTAGGCCAGCAAATTCACAGCAAGCGGGGCCGTGTCTTGCCCCAACTTAGGCCGAAACCCGGTCTCGGCTACAAGTCAGTCCACGATTTGTTGGGGAGCATTGAAGGCCTCTGGATGTTCGGAAAACTCCACCTTCTGCAGAATGGTCAGGGCCCGGTACCCTTCATCCCGTTTGTCCCGGCCATTGTCCTAAGCCTGGGACACCATTTTCATCCTCTCCTCCTAGAGGACCAGGCCCCCTTCCTCGGGAAGGATTGGGTTGATGGGAAGCCCTAGAGCCTTTGGGACCTCTTGCGTAACAATGAGGCTTTCCCCGGAGGAATGCTCGTCGACTGGGGTTGGATCCTTGGTCTTATATCTCTTGGCCCACTTTGAAGGCCCCACGGTAACCGAGTCCACTTTCCTCTTGGCTGCCCCTCCTCCCTCGGAAGGTTCCTAATCCAAAATAATACCTTGGAGAAGAGCAGGCTGGGGCGGGACCCATTTTGTGTGCGCCACCAGGATGGAACTTACAGCTTGACCCCTCTCAGATGCTTCCCAAATTGGCTCTGAATTCCTGAGAATCAATTCCATAATTTTCTTTTTGGTCGGACCCTTGGCGACCCTCTTCGCTGAAGCCTTGGCTGCGGCCACCCTGGCCTTGATCATCTGCTCCATCTTGGCCACAAGTTTTGACATCTCCGGATCACCTGAGATAGATAGAAAAAGGAAACTAATCAGTAATATACATGAATGGGGATAAAAGTCAGAAATAAGAGAAATATTCAAGTCTAAAGTCCTCCACAATGAACCCTTATCTAAAGAGCAGGCACAACTCAACTCCCCTAGGGCGAAAGAGTGAATTCAGTCCCCCATGTCATCTGGATTGAAAAAGCTACTGTATTGTAGGAACCAGGACGAGTGCATGAGGGTCAGTGTGTCTATAATAATGGGGAAAGGAAGCCCCACGTTGCTGACAGTCCTGGTCAAATAATCCCGGTACTGTTGCCTATTCCTAACTAAGCCCTCAAAATGAGGAGCCTAAGTTAAAATCGGAGGATATTTACCTTGCCCCGAAATGCTAGCTCTGGGAGCTCCAATGTTAGGCTGCCTCCCCTCAAGAAAGGCGTCCAATTCTTCAGACTCGGCCCTCTCCGCCTGATGGGCCCGCTCTTTCCTCCCCTTCTTCGTGTCTGCCTTGCCTGCGACCTCCACTGCCTCGATGTGGATGAGGGCCAGCTCCTCCCTCAGGGCAGGATCCCTCTCACATTGCATCCCCCAGATGGTAGGGGCATCTATCGACTGGTTTGCGACAATCATCCCAACCAGCCGAAGGTTCTCCATAGTTACGAAGCCCCCCATGTCTAGCTCCTTAGCACTTAGAATGGCATAGAATCTTTTTCGCTCCAAGATCGTTTCGTTGAGCAGGGTCTAAGCATATGGACTTGTTTTCCAAGATTGTGAGTGTCCAATAAATATGAATAAAGGTTGGATAGAAAGTGGAGAAAGTTGACTTACCCACACGCTGGAAGTCCAGCACCAAAGTGGGGTTCTTCTCTAGGAGGAACCCAGAAGTCATGAACCAATAATGCCTGATATCTGGGGGGTGCTTCCATGTGCACAATGGAGCCGGACTAACTCTGCGGGCTTTTAGTCTATAAAATCTGCCCTACATCTTGTCTTTGGAGTTAAGTTGTGTCTCCAGCTTGTAGAAATACGACACTTCTGTGGGAGTGGGCGTCGGGATCTCCTTCGATGCGCAGAATATACGCCATCTCGCGAGCAATTTGTACACCTGGGGTAGAAGTTGGAAAGGCGCGATCCCCATAAACTTGAGGAACTGCGCGAAGTAGTTGTGGAGCGGGAGAGTAGCTCCCACGCTGATATGGCCTATGCTCCAGGCCTTGAACATGCGCACGCCAGTATGGGCCTTCTCCTCCTTCCGGGTTAATCAGTTGTGGAAAAGTCTCAGAGTCACCTCTACTCCAATGGATTTTTCCAGCTAGTGTAACATCCGGTAATTCTGGAACTCATTCTATTCTGGAACTCATTCTTCTCCTCATCCATTTCCCATGTGTTACTACTGGGAAGTTTGGACTCTTCCAGGACTATAGGGCCTGCCTGGACAACGTCTTCCACGTATAAAGTCACGTCGTGACTCATGATCATGGACCTGGAAGCGACAAAGAAAATGAGAACCAAGCAGTTAGCACCAAAACCGAAGAAAATTGGTTGAGGTATGGGGGTTCTCGTAAAACTGCTTTGAGAGGTCCCATCCGGACCTAGATCCGGAATCAATAGAGATCCCAAGATCTTTCATCTGGAACTAAAGGTCAAAGGTTTTTCTAACTCACCCAAAACAGTCTTGGGGCTTCCGAATTGATCTGGGACAACTAGACTAATATAAGTTATCACTTAGAAAATCTATGGTTCATTCCTACCACGATCTTACCTAGAACCACCTAACATGGTGGCCACAGTTCTGATAGTTTTATGGTCACAGGAATAACGTGACAATAAAAAACAACTAAAAAGAAACAAAAAGATGAGAAAATAACCAGGAAATTTACTATGAGGTACTGGGTTTGAGATTCGTAAAGTTTCAGGCGAAAAATTTGGTAGAATCTCAGCCTTAGATCTGAGAAGATAATGCAGCAGTTCGTCTGTTGGTTGAACCAAGACAAAGCTGTCTAATGGCAGAGTGGGAAGAGGCCTAGTCGGAAACAGATGAACATGAAGGTGAATTAATCACCGGAGAATCTCGTCGGAAAAATGAGACATAGAAAGCTTTCTATTTTGCTCTGAATATATGGAATGTGTAAAGTTTCAAAATGAGCTGTTGAGGTATTTATAGGGCAGAAATCCACTATTTGATCCAACAATCCATAGTGGGGATCCAAAGATTATTCCCATTCGACGGACCCGGATGATGCATAGGCTTTAATTGGCCTAATCGAATACTGAATCACAGATTCATCAATCCACGATCCGCGCCTACCTCATCCAACGGTCCACGTTGAAAATCTCAAGGTTATCCCCATCCAATGTTTCTAGATGGTATAGAAGCGTTAAAAAACCCACTCGAGTACCCAATAAACCTTTTTCGTACAGACGGGAAGTTTCGAGAATTGTGTTGACACCCATCGATCACTATGGCAATCAAAAGATTATTTCCAGATCTTTAGGGCGTGAGTGGCGCAAACGCACCATCTACCTGGGAACACGTGTCTGAAACATTGAGAATTTGAAAGGATGGGGATTGCCTAAATGTCCCCCACGTAAATGAACCCGACTCTTGGTAAACAAACTGGGGTATTCCAGATTGATCCGGGAGAGCAAGCAAATCTCCACCGTGCGAACACGGATGAAGACTTGGGGGGTAAATGTTATCCATGTTTTCCACCCGTGACACGTGGCATGACCCAATGGGTCCATGGGCCCTCTTAAATGTTCCCGTACCATCCTAAACTTGGTGAACGAGGAAGGATGAAACCCCAGATAGCCCAATCACCACAAAGCCCAACAACGTTCGATGGGCTCGAGCATAACGAAGGAATCAGGACTAAGATCTAGGCCCGACTCATCTTCCCGGTCCCGACCTACCTATATCCTCCGGGATGCCAACTGAGGTAGCAGACTAACTAGTCGATGGAGATAGACCTTATCAAGAATCCAGGGCAGATACTCAGTGTCACGATGTCCATCTTGCCAAATGAACCCGAGTCCTGGTGAATGAACCAGGACTCTGGTAAGTGAACCAGGACATTAGTAAACGAACCCGGACAAGACTTCCGGATAGGGCAAGCCTAGCTAGGCCCAATGATGACATGTCCACATGAAATCCGGCAGTTGGTCTCCTCAACTAACCTGCTGAAGAGGGTATGCACAGAACATACATTATTCCTAGGGAACAATACTGACACTACTCTGATAGATTATGTCCCCAGAATCCCCTTAGAAGCCTACATGGACCAGTCCGAGCTAATGTACAATGGGCAGCTGTAAGGATTGGCCATGCCTGAGCTAGCCCAATGGGCCCAGATTAACTACATTTTATTATGTAACATTCTTTGTATTATGGCTCCATTAGCGAGCAAACCGTGATTACATCCCTATTCGGCCCAGATTAGTTCAACCCAAGCCCACTGTGCTTGAATGCCTATAAATAGGGCCAATTGTACACTGTAGCATGGATCCCAGATTTTTCTTTTATAAGTAATTACTCTGCTAAAACTTGTAGAAAACTCCATTGTCAAAAGCTCTCTAAGGCCTAATACAACTGACTCGTGGACTAAGGCTCATTAACGCCCCAACCATGTAAACAATCTAATTGATCATCTCTAAGTCTTTCTTTTCAACTCTTGCTTCTTAATATATTTCTAGTTTCTAAAAAAACTCGATAAACACCTATCATAACCAATGTGACCTAGTCTCAAATTCCATAAATATGTCATGTTATCATTATAGGTCTTTCCACGTTTATTGGTCCTAGGTTTTAGTTACTTTGAATACTTTATTATTAAACGCAAGGGTTCGTTAGGTCACAGAATATAAAGCCTCTTTTCCAAACATGCAATACACAATTATGATCCATTGAAAGAAATAGATATATTCAAACTTGTAAAAGTCATAACAAATTATTCTAATTGCAACATGGAAAATAAAATTAATTTTTTTTCTTTCTAAAATGCAGAATAAAAAAATACATCATTTAAAATTAAATAATTATTTCTGAGCTTCAGGTGAGCTCTTCCTTTAGCTTGGACCGCAGCGAACGCTCTGTTCCCAACTCTAAGCTTTAAGTCGCCTTCCTCCACCTCCTCCCACGATTCAAGAAGTTGTAAAGTGTTACAAACATGGTTAGTAGATCCAGAATCAATAATCTAAATAGATTTATCATTCTCTAAAACACATGTTTCTAAGATTAATGAATTATAATCATTACCTTTGTTTCTCACGGCTAGAAACTTAGGGCAAACCTATTTCCAATGCCCCTTTTAATTGCAGTGAAAGCATTTACCTTTACCTTTCTTGTTCTTCTATTTCATCCCCTTATGCATCTGTGCATCTTGTTGTGCACTCGTCTTTGCAACCTTTGCAGGCTTGGGGTTGGTGTTATGTCCACGCCTCTTCTTATTTCCAGCTTTCGAAGATGAAGCTAGGTTAGCTTCAGCCTTAGCTGGATCAGCAGCAGCACCAGTAGTATGCTTTTCTCATCCCTTACTCAATCCACCCATGATAGACTCGAAAGTATGAAGCTTGTTCATGAGTTTCATCAGACCATAATCAAGTTTATTCATCACATAATTGGTGGTGAATGGTAGGAAAGCTGGAGAAAGATTGTTGAGGATTAAGTTGACTTGAGTCTCCTCATCTATTGTAGCTCCATGCAGTTCAGCTTCTTGAAAGTAATTTTCATCTTCATCAGGTGATCAAGAGCGTACTGAGACAGTGCCGTCCGAGCATTGGCATACTTCTTGGTGGCCTCAAAACGAGTCTACACAGACTTTTCCTCGAACATGTCTTGGAGTTGATCCCTGATTTTGTAGGTTGTCTCGACATTCTCCATCTTTATCTTGAGAGTGTAAACCATAATAGTCAACATGTATTACCGTGCCTTGTTTTTAGCTGCCTGCCAACTCGTATTTGTCTCTTACAGACTTGGTAGCTTCTTCAACTAGAATTTCCAGGGATTCCTCAGTCATGATGAACTTGGAGTTGTCACCAATCAACACAATGTTGATGTTTTGCTTCCACTTAAGGAAGTTTTCTCTAGTGAGTTTCTCCATCAAAAGTTGAGAAAGGATGGGAGTAGACACATCCATAATTAAAACTACAAATTATCAATAAAATATAAATCAATCACTTCTATTCACACAAATTTTAATAAATAGCACAACATATACCATTTATGTAACAACCCAAAATCACTAATAAGGCTTAAGGGCCTTGATTAGTGTGTCGGGAGGGCACAAATGATTTATGTGTGAATTAAACAGTTTAATGCATGATTCTGTGTTAAGCATGCTTGTATGATTACATGAATATATGAAATGCATATGGGCCCCATTTGGTTGCTAGGGGCATATTTTTATTCTAGCCTATTGAGGGCATAAATATGATATATGTATATACTGTGATTGATACCACATGTGAGTGATGATATAATTGTGATGCACGACCCAAGACAGTCCTAGGAAGCTGTCTAGCTAGAAAGTAACAACGGGGTCAAATACCCTGCTTGGGAGGAGCTTAGGGGTATTTTGGGAATATTATAAAATTTTCGAGAATTATAGGGTAGCGGTTAGTAATTGAGTAATGGTTTGGACATGTCGGGATTAAATGTGGATTTATAGGAATACTTGAGGATTTAGCAGGATTCAGGTGCAATGACGGAATTTACCTTGAGATTGTAGAAGACTTTTATTTAGGGGAAAGGGAAAAGTGGTAATCTGGCTTTAGGAGAGGATAACCTTGGCTGAGAGGAAGTCATTTACGCTTCTATTTCTACACTTAGGCTTAATTTAGTTCTGCTGGAAGTTTAGAGAACCAAGAACCTAGAAAGAGAGGAGGAGCTAGTTATCCTTGAGATCAAGGGAGGAATTAAGGGTTGAGATTGGGTCGAGCATAAGCCAAGAATAATTCAAAGGTAAGGCTTCATCTTCTCATTAAGTCTCCTTGCATGTTTTAGTGTTTGGGTTGAGTGTTGGAAATTGGATTTGTAGCTTAAATATTGAGAGGTTCAGCTTGGGAATCAAAAGAATTAAGCTTGGAATTGGATTTGGAGGTGGCACAAGGTCGAATCCCTGGTTGAGGTACGAATTTTGTATTTCTTTCAAGCTTATTTTCTGGTGTGGTTTAAATATTCTGAAGGGTGGTTTAAGTTTTTTTGAAATTGGAGCCACTAGGTGAATCTTGGGTTTGATTGTATGATTGGGCTTGTGGTTGTTATTTCTGAGTTGCCATACTGTTTATTTGAAGTTTTAGGTTGAGTTGGGACTTAGGTGTACCTTGGGGTTGATTTGGAAGAGTTTTGGCTCGGGAGAAATGCTGGGAAAAACCCGGTTTTCTAGGTTCGTGTATTAGCGCCGTGGCCCTGTTCTTCCATGTCGCGACACTAGGTTGAAGCAGGAGTTGGGGACCATTCTGGGCGCCGCGGCCCCCATAGGGCTATGCAACGACGCTAGGCTAAATTCAAGAAAGGGGAATTTGAGTTTTAGGGTTTTGGCTCAGGGGATGCTTCCGCTACCTTTTGTGGGGAAATGAGAGGTCCCAAGAGCACGAGATTGGTTCCAGGAGATGATTATGAATTGGTTAGAAATGAGAGTGGAATGTATGTGTGTTGTGACTAGGTTTTCAGCTCAGCTCGGCTTAGAGGACCGCGCTCAGGATTTATGTGCTCAAGAAGCTCGGGATTTATGTGAATTTATAATGGGACTAAGGGTTCCATGTTTTAAATGCTTTATGAAGGATGGTTTTATGCCATGTAAATAATAAATGAACGACCTAAGAGTGCCAGAGTTTACGTTGGCGCACAGGGTGCGGCTTAGCCACTGGTAGCTGAGGACAACTTATTATTCACTAAGCTCGGTTTAAGCGGACCAGAGTCAGTGGGGAAAACAGAGGGTGCGACCTAAGGGCGTCGACCCTGTTTATCATGTGATTTGATTAATATTATTGATTGATGAATTTGTTATGTTGAATAGAGTGTTGGTTTGTTGATTATCTGGTTATGTCTATTGACTATGTGATTAATGTGGTATGCTAAGTATATGAACATGATCTAAGGGTTATTCAATTGTTATCATTGTTTGTGCTATAATGTTATATTTTCTTGCTGGGCCTTGGCTCATGGGTGCTACGTGGTGCAGGTAAAGGCAAGGGCAAGCTTGATCAGCCCTGAATCAGAGAGCTCTGAGGGAAGAATGTACATGATCAGCTACTCAGCCGCCACGGTTGAGGAAGGGACAGGAACGGGAGGACCATAAATGTATGTTTTGCCTTTAGTGTGGCTAGCAGTTGTTTGTACTCTGGAAATTTTGTAAACTGACTTTCGAACACTGTTTCTTTTGGGATCCCTTGTATAAAATGTTTAATTATATGAATTGTATATTTTATGACCAAAATCTTTTAACCCTAGTTCATTAGTGATGTCAGTGACACATTTTTACTGAATGACTTGATTAGCAAGTCCCGCACCTTTATAAATACACAGTGTAACGGTCTTGGCTACCCAGGGCGTTACAATATATATGTAAGATATGAGAAAAAAAAATACCAAAACCAATCTTATCTCTCTTTCTTTAGGTTTCTAACTAATCTATGATATCCTTCTCCCGGTTGGCGAGAGTAAAAAAAATACCATTAGTTAAATAGAATTGTAAACTCATTTAATAATGGAAACCAATATTAACAACCTACTATTCGATCAAAATAAGAATACAAAATTTCTCATTTTATGAGTTAGACTCACAGTTTCGCTAATCATAGATTTAGTCCTAGCAGTCATTGTTGGGGTGAGTCTATTAGAATTTGACCTATAATTATCTATCTTTTAAAATCTAACCTTGTAAAAATACATAATGAAAATCTTCCATAGGGGGACGAATCAAAGCGTCTCGAGGCGCCATTAAGCTATCGACCTTGTTGAACTAACGGTGGAGATCGAATATAATTCTTAAAACAAGCTAATTATATAACTTAGTTAAGTATTTTTATTATCATTTTTTCGAAAATTAATGACTAAGGTTCTTCAAAATACTAATTTGTAAAATAAATATTAAACCAAAGTCCTATAATTTTCTGTTAATTCTAAAGTGTCACATTGAAACAAATTCAACTAAGTTAGAATTAATTTGTTTCTAATCAATTATTAGGTTCAACTATCTAGAAAAAATAAACCTAAGACAATTAAGTCTAACTCAGGTAAATGAGCTTTAACTATTGAGTTTGCATGGAGGAGGGTTGGGTTCAGTATGTCATACACACTACTAAGGCCCCCAACTTCCATACAAGCCTCAAAAAGTAGGAATTTAATCCATCGTTTTATTAATTGTTATTAATTGATTAGGCCCACTATAATCATGCAAAGCAAATGGATCTTCACAAGTAGAATCGCCCACAAGAGAAGAATTTAAACGTTACATTTTGTAATGGGCCCAAATAAAACCTATCACTTTATGAATATTTTATTTGGCAACCAAAACCACATATATATATATATATATCCAAACATATGGGTCACTATATGCATTTAAGCCCAATTACAAAAATCACATATAATTCACAGATATGTCACATAATTGAATATCATAGTCATATTACTAAATGAGCAAATATATATGTGTTTATGCAAAAATATCATAATTTATCACATTTGCAAAAATACCATAACTAATTAATCTATAACTTATTTACACAAAATTCATAATCAATTACAATTTTGCACAAATAATTAAGTTAATTTAAATAAATTCCATCAACAATTAACAAAGTTAATTTGGATTTTATTTATCAATAATTAACTCAATTATGTTATTTTAGGAAATATATTAAATTAATAAAATTAAATTTAATATCTATAGGATACTTGCTTTTATAGAATAATTGCACAAAAAATTTAAGAGATATTATGATAATAATAAAACTAATTTTTATTTTTATGCAAAAATAATAAATTTTATTATTATGATAACAAAAATATCTTATTCATTTCTTTAAAAAAAATATCTATTTTCCAATTCAAAATTAGATACTGTTTACCCAAAAGACGGTTGCTGATGACGTGGCGAGAATTTCTCACACGTGGTTGACACGTGGTGAAAGTACTGCTCGATTATTACCAGAAGCACACCGCATCGTCAGGATTAATTTTTGATACGACCATGCTGGTCATATAACCTAATTTATTTTCTTCTTAAGCTGTCATCTTATAATAACTACATTCAATATTTCTTCATTATTATCTTGATACGCGATTATTAAGGAAAGATAAGGCACGTTGCCATGTGTAACCCTCCTTGAGCCTATAAATATGCATGAAATAGCTCAAGGAAGGGACTTTTGAATTTTTGATTCCTAAATCTCTTCGCGAAATATTGAGAGAAAAATGAGCTATAGTGAGTTATTCATCGTCTGATTGCAATACACTTAAGGTTTTTGAAACTCAAGAACCCTAGTTCTTTGATCAAGACTTTGAGATTCAATAATAACAATATCACAAAGTGGATGTAGGTCATTACCATTCTTTGGGGCTGAACCACTATAATTCCTTGGTGTTTTCTTCCTTTCCGTTAGATCATTTTTCTCATTCTTGTTTTATACTTTGTCGTACATTTGACTCTATGTTGTTGGCTAAATCGAGGGTCAACATTCTGATGCTTCCATTGAGAGTTTAGGAAAGAATTGTGAAAGAATCTAATGGTGAAAACATCCAAGAAAACTGGACAGGCTGCCGGCGCTGCACCATCCCAACCTCCTCCCCCAAATGTGGCCGAGAACGAACCACATTTGGAGTTTGACGAGGAGTAACTAGACTCCGAAATGCTGAGGGAAACGCTAGGAGTATTGCAAGATGAGTTGGCCAATCTAAGGGCCAATTAGGAGAATGCTGCAGAGACGATGGCGCTGCAGCAAAGAGAAATAGAATTCCAATGTCAGGAGCTAAGTGAGCGGCAGGCTGAGATGGATCGACGGTACAGGGATGCCATGGCCGCCCTTGAAGCAGCCATCCAGCTGGCAAGGAATTAGGCTGCGCCAGCCTCCCAGCCAGATCAGCCACTAAACCTGCCACCTTAAAGAGGTCCCAATCCTAGCCCTCTGCTCCAGCCGGCAAGCCCTCAAAGGGTGGAGCAGCTGCCTATGGCTCAAGATCTTGAGTAGCAACCCCCATCCTAATCTGGTGGAGGCAATCCCCAGCGCCCAAGGCATAATAGGGCAGGGCAACCGCCCCGCAGCCCTAGACGCCCAAGAGATGAAGAGTCAAATCTACCAAGCAGGGGACAACGTCCTTCTGCCAACAGAAGGAACACAGAGTCAGGCTCTACGGTCAGGGGCCCTCCACGGCATAACAATGCACGGGGACCCAACGACCAGCGCAGGCCTCCCCCTGATGCTTGAGAGATGCCACCGCGAGGAGGAGGAAATAATGTGAACAGCAAGTCATGCCATAGTCAGCCACAATTCAAAGATGGCCATGGCTATAATGAAGCTGATTCTGGCAGAGGAAATGCTGGCCAGAGAAATGAAGAAAGAGGTGGAGGCAGAAGCCCCCCACCTAGAGAAAATAAGCCAGCTAGCCACAACATTGGGGGGCAGCCCAGGCAGCCGAACGTCTTTAGCCAGCTAGGAGCTACCGAGTAGAGATGAAGAGACGACGATCTTAGGGACGTACTTAACGACTGCCATGAGAGGCATGATGACTATGCCCCCCGGCACCAGCGGCCCCAGCAGTCTCGGAAGCTGTTCAGGCTTAGATTGATGCCCTAAACCAGGCAGTACAACAACTAGTAGGGGGACAAACGTCCCATATCGAGTACGATAGGAGGAGGGGCAAACCCTTTATACAGAGGATTGCTGCGGTCGAAACCCCCAGTAAGTTTAAGATGCCTACATTGCCAAATTTTGACGGGTACAGAGATCCAGTATCTCACGTTAATAAGTTTGAGATACAAATGGACATACAAAAAGTGTCGGAAGATGCCCGCTGCCGGATCTTCCCTACGACACTATCTGATATCACTCAGGAGTGGTTCTTCAAGTTCCCTCCTGCTAGTACAGTATCTTGGGAAATGTTCGTGAAGGAATTCTACGGACAGTTCTACGCAGGTCGTGTACACCCCACAGAGGCCAACTAGCTGGTCGAGATACGACAGAAAGAGGGAGAGCCCTTGAAATAGTATGTCCAACGCTTCATGCGAGCTGCAGCTGGAGCCAAGACAGTGGGCGATGAAGGTAAGATGATGGCTCTAACTGCTAGAGTTAGGTGCCATTCACCCCTCTGGAGTAGCCTCAGAAAGCATGGGGTTAAAAGTACCCAAGGGTTCTTGGATCAGGCTGATCGATATATCAAGCTTGAAGATGCGATTGCCAACGAAGGGAAATCGTCAAATAAAGATAAGGGGCCCAAAGAACCCGCCAAAGCCGCCAACGGGTCGGAAAAACCCAATGGCAACGGAAAATGCAATAGGAATGGAAATGGTAGGAATGGTGGAAAGCGGGCGAACACTGAACCCTCGACTTCCAAGAGTAAGCGCCCCAAAGGCAATCGATATGAGCCGAGATTCACCAACTACACTGCCCTTGTCGAAAGCCGAGCTGAAGTCTACCAGGTGACCAGCTCAAGCGTGCCTTACAAATGACCCACACCTATAAGGAATGATATCTCCAAGAGAGATACAACGAAGTTCTGTCGTTTTCACAACGATTATGGGCACGAAACCAATGAATGTAACCAGTTGAAGGACGAGATTGAGTTCCTGATCAGGCAGGGACATTTAAGAAGATATGTGCGAGCCCCAGGAGGGTCTCAGCGAGAGGCTTAAGGTGTCAACGAGCAGGCGCTTGCATGCAAATGCTCGCCACCTCACATCCAGCTCCTGTGGCAGGCACTTTACTCACCATCTGCGGAGGCGCACATCTTGCAGGAGATAGTGGGAAGGCAAAGGAATGATACACTCGAACCCTATGCCATGACCAAGACATCGAGACGATGAGTGTGGAAGATCGACCACAAAAAAAGGCTCAAACAGAGGAGGAATTGATAACCTTCTCTGATGACGATGCCCAGCACGTACGATTCCCACACTCCGATCCACTGGTCGTGGACGTACAAATTGCAAATTTGATGGTGAAAAGGGTGTTGGTCGACACTGGAAGTTCGGTTAACATCCTATACAAGTCCTTGCTGGAAAGAATGAAGCTCTCCATCAAAGACCTGGAGCCATGCAACCAAACCATTTATGGCTTTTTCGGTGAAGGGCTCGGCCCAATAGGGTCCATTAGGCTTCCAGTTACGACAGGTACTACGCTTGCTAATAGGACATTACTCACTACTTTCATAGTAGTTGATTGTCCTTCAGCATACAATGCTGTAATTGGGAGACCGATTCTGGTCGACCTACGAGCCGTAACCTTGATATGGCACCTCACCGTGAAATTCCCAACAGACGCAGGGACAGGTTGCATATTGGGAAATTAGCGGGAAGAGAGGGAGTGCTACAATGCCTCGATCACTAAGGTGAAGAAGGGTGTATCAAGAGATGTTCACGGGAAAGAGTTGCAAATGGCAACTGATACTCAGGCCCGCTCGGGTAATAATGTTACCAAATAAGGCGTTGCCCAAAGTGAGGATAGGGATTTAGATCCTCACTTTGGGAATTTTAAAGAAGTTGGGCCCATCGAGGACCTTGAAGAGGTTCAACTCGATGAAGAAAATCTGACCAGGGTTGTGAAAGTCGGTAAAAACTTAGAGACAACAACAAAACAAGCACTGGTGGAGTTTTTAAGGAGGAACCAGGAAGTCTTTGCCTGGTCACACAAAGACATGGCCGGGATAGATCCTGCAGTCATCAGCCATGTCCTAAACATCGACAAGAGTTTTCAACCAGTGCAACAAAAAAGAAGGCTGCTCGACAAAGATAGATTAAGGGCCTTAAAAGAAGAAGTCGAGAAGTTGAAGGAGAATGGGTTCATCAAGGCGGTATTTTATCCATCATGGGTCTCTAATCCTGTGCTAGTTCCCAAGCTGAATATCAAGTGGCGTACGTGCGTGGATTTTACAGACTTAAATAAAGCCTGCCCCAAAGATTGTTTCCCACTCCCAAGAATCGACCAGCTGGTCGATGCCACAGTAGGACATGAGATCCTCTCTTTCATGGATACGTACTCCAGATACAATTAGATTAGTATGCATCCCCCTGATGAGGATCACACTAGCTTTCAGACTGATACAGGGCTTTACTGTTACAAAGTGATGCCCTTCGGTTTGAAAAACGCTGGTGCGACTTACCAGCGACTCGCCAACCACATGTTTAAGGAACTGATTGGCACAAACATGGAGGTCTACATTGACGATATGTTGGTCAAGTCGAAGAAAGCAGAAGGGCATGTAAAGGATTTGTAGGGGTGCTTCAACGTCTTGAACAAATATCAGATGAAGCTAAATCCCCTTAAATGCTCTTTCGAAGGAGGATCAGGGAAGTTCTTGGGATTTATAGTTAACTCAAGAGGAATTGAAGCCAATCCCGAGAAAATTAAATCCCTGATCGACATGAAATCGCCAGCAAAGATTAAGGATGTTCAAAGCTTGACCGAAAGAATTGCCGCTCTTAGTAGATTCATTTCAAAGTCAACAGATAAGTGTGTCCCATTCTTTAATCTACTTAGAGGCAATACAAAGTTTTAATGGACGAAGGAATGCAAACAGGATTTTCAAGCACTAAAAACTCATATGGCGCAACCACCCATCCTGTCAAAGCTGGTCGACAAAGAAACTTTATTCATTTACCTGGCGATCAAGGAATACGTTGCTAGTGCCATTTTATTAAGTGAGGAAGAAGGCGTGCAGAAGGCTATTTACTATGTAAGCAAAAGGCTAATTGGAGCAGAACAGCGGTACCCGCCCATCGAGAAGCTAGAATATTGCCTAGTTTTGGCCTCCAAGAAGCTGCAACCTTACTTTCAAGCTCATCCAATTACGATTTTGACCGACTAGCCTCTATGACAAGTCCTGCAAAAACCAAAGGCTGCAGGTAGATTGTTAAATGGGCAGTCGAACTTGGGCAGTTCGATATATCTTACTTGCCGCAAGCAGCGATAAAAGGACAAGCCCTGGCTGACTTCATTGCAGAATACACTGTACTTACGGATGGCGAGCAGATTGAAGAGCCTAATGAGCCTGAATGTCAAAACCAAGCTCCCAAGTGGAAATTATTTACAGATGGTTCTTCTAACGAGTGCCACGCTGGGGCAGGAGTGATATTGATAACGCCAAAAGGGCATCGATTTCACTACACAATCAGGTTTGACTTCACTGCTTCTAACAATGAGGCCGAGTATGAAGCACTACTCACTGGATTGCGGTTAACCAGGGACATGAATATAAAAGTGCTTGACATCTACAGTGATTCTCAGCTGGTAGTGAATCAAGTCATGGGAGAATACTAGGCGTGAGGTTTAAAGATGGTTGCCTATCTGAACAAAACAAAAGATCTATTGGCTCAGTTCGACAAATACAGTCTCCAGCAAGTACCTTTTGGTGGAATGTTATGCGGTAGTTTTTAACAATGCTGATTGATGAGTCAGTTTTTAGCATAGTTTTTAACATGTGTTTAGTGTAAGTTTGAGTCATTTTGGTGGAATTTTATGCGGTATTATGCTTGTTTTGGTAAGTTTGCAGGAAATAGAATACGAAAACGTGAAGTTGGGAATTTGAAGGAAAAAACAGCACAATTTTGGGAAATTTATGCTAAAAATGACAAGAAAATAGTTGAGGATTCATTTGCAGAGAGAATTGTTCATTTTGGAGTTTTGGAATAAGTGTTTGGGGTCAATATGAAGGGCTTGGACGCTAACATGAAGAGCTGTAGCACAAGGAAAAAACAAAGAGGGCCATTTTCTGGGATTTTCAAGGGCCGCGGCGCATGAGGCAAGGGCCATGACGCTTGCTGAAGTCAGGGAGCTTGATGCGCAAGCTGGGAGAGGCGCCCCGCGGCGCTTAAATGCCAGGGCCGCGACGCGTGTATTTGTTGTGTGGCTATCAGAAGGGCAAAATCGTTAAATATTTTAGGGTTTCTATTTAAATGCGTTTTGAAGAGTTAATTATGGGATTTTTTGGATTCATTTTTATGTGTGGAGAAATTATTAGAGACTTGGGAGAACATTGAAGATCTGAGAGTTTGATTTCTTGATCTGTTCTGTATTTCTCTATTCTTGAGTTTATGTTTATATTTAATTTGATTGATTCCATTATGTTTGTTTTGAACTAATCTTGTTATTAGGGTATTAGTGGATTCTTCTTGAAGCTTTTGATTTCTTAATGAAATTTTCCTAAATTTTTTTCTTCTGCTGTGGATTATTTATCTTATGCTTAATGCTTGTGAATGTTTGATCATCATTTACATGTTTATATGATTTTAACCTATGCTCACAAAAGAGAAGGCCAATTATGCTATAGATAAATAATCACAATTTTATATTAGATGAAAGTACTTCTATGAATTGTGTAGTTTAGGGATTATGTGTTTAAAGCCTACAATATATTGATTTACCACAGAGATGTAGGAAATAATATATTGTAGAGAATTATAGATCCTAGCAAGACTATAATATATAATTGTAATCTGCTATCACAATAGAATTAAGAAATATTGAGAATTGGTTAGAAATCATAAGTGGATGGTTGATTAAACTGAAGCCCTAACTTTTACATCCATTGAATTAAATCAAATTTTTATCTCTAAATTTCTCTAGTGCTTAATAATTTTCTTAGTTTTTAGTAATAATTATTTTATTCATAATTCTGAAATTATTATTTAAATCAATTAGAATTAGAAGTTAATTATTGGTAATTAATATCAATCTTCGTGGGATCGACACTCTACTTATCATATATTACTTGATTGGACCACGTATACTTGCGTGAAAACATTAAAGAGATCACGGATACTTTGGCCAAATTAGCAGGTGCGAGGGATGCTGATACTCTGAATATAGTGCCGGTTGAGCGGCTAACAATGCCAAGCATCCAAGCAAAGGAGACAGCTATGGTGATCCAGATGACGGATGCTTGGATGACACCATATATAGAGTATCTAACGCATGGCATATTACTAACGGACAGAAACAAAGCCAGGACCCTTCAGTGACAGGCTGCTAGGTATATCCTGGTCGATGGAATCTTGTACCGAAGGGGATATTCAATGCCACTCCTCAGGTGTATTTCGAAAGAGAAGGCCAAAAATTTAATGAAAGAGGTACACGAAGGCTTTTGTGGAGACCACGCTCGGGGGCAAAGCTTGTCAAAAATGATACTGAGGCAAGGATACTTTTCGCCCACAATGAATGAAGATTCGATGGAGTTTGTACGGAGGTGCGACAAGTGCCAGAGGTTCTCCAAAATCCCACGAGCAGCCCCTAATGAGCTTAAACAGATGCAAAGTCCATTGCCGTTTGCAGTTTGGGGCATAAATTTGATCGGATCTTTGCCCACAGGGAAAGGCGGCGTCAAGTATGTCGTGGTTACCGTTGACTATTTCACTAAATGGGTCGAAGCTGAGCAACTCGCAACCATAACGACCAAGAAGGTTCTGGGTTTTGTGATCAAGAACATCATTTGTCGCTATGGATTGCCAAGGAAGATTGTCTAGGATAACGGCACCCAGTTAGATAGTGATTTATTCACGGATTTTTCCGAACGACATGGCATTATCAAGAGCTTTTCTTTAGTCGCTCATCCCCAAGAAAATGGCCAAGTTGAAGCAGTCAAAAAAACGTTGAAGGATACACTGAAGAAAAGACTAGAAGAAGCTAAGGGGGCGTGGCCAGAACAATTTCCTGAAGTACTTTGGTTGTACAGAACTTCCCACCGAACAACAACGGGTCACACTCCATTCTCTTTGGCTTATGGATATGAGGCTATGTTGCCTGTTGAGTTAGATCCTCTTTCGCAACGCAGAATAAAGTACGACCAAGGCTCAAATAGCCAACTATTGATGGAATCCCTCGACTTAATCGATGAGAAATGTGAGCAAGTCCAACTCCGAGTAGCTTCGTACCAGCAAAAAGTCGCCTGGTATTTCAATTCTAAAGTGCAAGAAAGAAAGTTCAGCGTTGGAGATCTTGTACTTCGAAGAGTTTTTCTAAACATTTGCAACCAAGCTGCTGCAGTACTTGGACCTAATTGGGAAGAGCCATACCAGATTGAAGAAGTCCTTCACCTAGGCACCTATAAACTTGCTCGCTTAAACGGAGATCTCGTTCCTCACTATTGGAATGGTGAACACCTGCGCAAGTACTATCAATAAACAATTCTTCTTAAAGATTTGGCTTGTATTAATTTTACTTTTTACAAGTTTTGAAAAAGGGTTGGTCATTTTATGTGACTGATCGCTTATAAGTGTAAGATCTTATTGATCACTCGTACAGACATGTTTCGTCCATTTATTACGAGAAATATAAAGGACTATGCGCAGCCAGTCATTTCTTGCCAATTATTGTATTTATTACAAGTATTTGCTCATTACATGTGTTGTTTTGCTGTATTACAATTTCAATTATTTTACTCCGAGCATTATTGTTCAAATAGGTTTTGGTCAAGGCAAGTGACCAAGGACCTAAAGCTCCTCGATCACTTGGGGGACATATAAGGTACAAGTAAGCAAAGCATATCATCAAAAGGTATGTAAACACATGAGCAAAATAAGTGAAAGCATGCTAGGGTACTTAGAGTATTTTTCAAAATTTTGTATTTTGTTAAATCAAACCAAAGTGTTATGCTAAGTTTGGTCATGCGAACAGATGTTATAATCAAATGGAAATGTATTATAATATCAAAAATGAATTACTTTGCACCACGAGCAGTATTGCTCGGATGTAATTGTTTGATTAAAAGGAAAATAGCTGCCCACGCAACAATAAAAAATTTATGTCTTTACATCACGGCCCGTAGGTCGTGTAATCAAAAGATTACAAGATAAAAAAGGGAAAAGACTAAGAGGCTGAAGGGTCCTGAGGAGCGTCCTGGTCGACAGCTGCGCCAGCTTCATTGTCCGCATCATCTATCCCTGTTGCCAGAGAGATCTCTAGGGAAGTAGGAACTTTAGCCCTCTCTTCTTCCTCCAGGCGAATGGCACATTGAGACATTAGAGTCCGCCTCAGGCGTTCTGAAAAGTAGCTGAAGTTAGCCTTCCGGCTGTGCTTCCAGAACTCATAGAAGCGAAGATGAGTGGCTTCCTTGTACTTCTCCAAGTTCCTGCCTACTCGCAATCAAATCAAGCTCGAGCTGTATGGATTGTTAGTAGTTGAGTTTGGCGCTTTCACTGAATTTTTCTTTGTCTTCATTGGATTTCTTCAGGGCGTCCCGAACCTCCAGCAGCTCCTCGGTCAGAGTGGCTTTTTGCTTAAGCAGTTCCTCTTTTTGCTTAGACAGCTCCGCGCTCTTCTTAAGCAGCTCGTCATTCTGCTTAGTCAGCTCATTATTCTTCTCGAGCAGGTCAGAGTTTTTCCCCCAAGCGCTTTCTTAGCCTCCGCTAGCTCGGTGTCAAAATTTTTACTCCTGGACACCATTGCACCCGCACGGCGCCAGCTAGAGGTCATGGTCAGCAATCCCTGCAGTCAGATGAAAAAGGTTAAGGCGATGGCAGAAAATCAAAAGCAAATTATTTAGCATCAGGAAGTAACTTACGCTAACTATCTCATTCAGCCCTCGGTTGAGTATTTGGTCAGTCTCCATGGAAATGGTTTCATTAATGGCCTCTTGGCTGCGTTTGTGCTTGGAGAGCTTGAATATCCTCTCCTTGGGTGAGCTGACCACGATGCTGGACAGGGAGTCTTCGGGCTGTGTGCGCTATGTTTGGCTGGTAGGGACTTGAGGAGAAGGGTGGTGATCGACGGGTGTTGAAGGAGTGGAATGCTGGTCGACCAGAGGAGTTGAGGCCGGCTGCTCGAGTGGTGATGGAGGTGGCCTGTTCTCCTTCGAAGGGAGAGTGATTGGAGGGTGCTCAGTTTGGGCCTTCTTTGAGGCAGTTTTACTGCTCTCCCCCTGAGTCCTCTTGCTGTCCTTTTTCTTGCCTGAAGATGTGGCAGTAGCCTTGTAATGCTCGAACACGTCTTCAGATGACATATCTGCACAAAAAGAAAGAACACAAACAGTGAGACAAGATACATAGCCAGAGCTAAAAATGAAAGTAAAGAGATTATAAGTAAAGTACCCACGCTACAACTACTGGTCGCTACATTACTTACTGAACTACTTACTGTCTGGAATAAATCTGAACTTAAGTTTGGAGTATACTTAAAGTTGCCGTCTCCGTCAAATAAGTGATAGGGAAATGGAAAACTATCTAAGAGCAAAAGGTCAGTACCGTTTTCATCTGAAGTTTCGTCGAAGGGCTCGAGGGGTTCGATGGCCTTCTTTTTCCCTTTTACCTTTGGGGCGGGGGGAGCAGCAGCCCGTGGGGTGTTGGAAGGTTCCCTGATTGTTAGTCTAGTGGCCCTCCTCGGAGGGGGTTATTCCACGTCTGGGTGCTGTTCAGGAACCTCTCTGCCAGTAGCACTCCCCGCTGTTGACTCCCTCACATTTTGATGAGGGGCCAAAAGGCCGACCAGCCTAAGGTTAGCCTCTGTGATGCTTGACACTTTTCTCCACGTCAATCATACTGGCCAAGAGGGCTGATCTTAACTCCATGTCTGGGGTAGGGTTTGGTCGCAACCATGGGCCTGAAAGGCACTAAAAATCTAAGAAAGTGCAGAGAAAAAATAGAAGAAAGATTAACGACCAGTGGTACAGAGACGTTACCTCCTTGAGTGAAGGCCAGGTTGTTCGCGACCATGTCAATCGTAAGGAAATACTCCTGATGGTACTTCCCCACGTTCGACATATGATTTGTGTCACTCAGGAAAGTGCGACCTGTTTCTTGGTGACAGAAGTTGAAGAACCCCGTGCCTTCTTGGTTGGGGTTAGACTTGAGTTCGAACAAATAATTAACCTCATGTGGTGTGGGGACAGGCCATTTTTTGTGGCTATAAAGGATATAGAGTGCAACAAGCATTCTATATCCATTGGGAGTTATTTGGAAAGGGGAAACCCCGAAGTAGATGTCCACCCCTTGGAAAAAAGGATGAAGAGGCAAGGTAGCCCCTGCCTCAATGTGGTACCTTGACCAGGCGCTGAAAACGCCTCCAGGCAAGTTCGCCCGTTGGTCTTGAGCGGGTCGGACTAATGTCACCCCAGGGAGTCCGTATTTTTTTATGTAATTGGCGATCATCCTAATCGGGACCCAGCTTTTGGGTACACCATACCATTCAGCATATGGTTGAATAACATTTCGGGGTTGAGCTTGAGTTTGGATGTTTGGGTCAAGAATATTTTCTTCCCGACCACTGGTCGTGGGAATTTCAGCCCGAGGAGCAGGCTGATGTGAAGGATTGGAAGGTTTCTTTGTCTGGGCTTTAGTTTTTACTCGACCCATATTTTGGATAAGGGTCGATGGAGTGTTTGAAGTGGAGCGAGAAAAGGGAATTTCAGGTATTAGCAAAGACGGTTGCTCCTCGTCCTCAAGCAGTTGAGCTAGTAAGTCATCGTCGATGGGTCTTTCACCTCCCCACAGATCTTGCATGAAAAGCTGCGAGCAGAGAAAGGGGGAGGTAAAACATAAAGTTTTTATACGGCCAGCAGCATTCTAAAAATAACACTAAGTTCTATACGAGCAGTTTGAAAAGCGGAAGTAAAAAAAATTTCGGGAAAAATCTTTTTCGATTCCGAAGGGGCGGGAAAAACCCAGTTTTTCAACTAGCTTAAAAATTGAATTTTTGCTTCGACTTTACGCCCTAAATCTACAATCTTGACTACCAAACGGGCTCCTAACTCCTAAGAAACATAATTTCGCTGTCCTATCAAGCATCAGTCTATATGCCCACTACCCCAAAACAGTTTCGGCCAAGAACAGTCAAGAACACAAATGTGAATACACAAAAAACATTTTTGCATGGCATCTTAAACATCCAAGGGGTTCGTAAAACTTACTTGGATGAAAAGAAGAGTCTAAAATGAAATAGCTTTGAGCGTTCGAGCGGGGGATCCTTAGAACAGCGATGGAAGCTCTTCAAGTTTTCTAGGCTCTGAAAGTCGAGGTTCTTAGGAGTTCTTGGTGAGAAAATGGCGAATGAAAAGTAAAAAAAATGGATTTGGGGTATTAAATATAGTGACTGTGACACGTTAAAAGAGGCAATCATGAGTTACTTTTTCTAAGCATGGGGAAGTGAAATGGTTGTCAGACACATTCTTGGGAAACCGAAAAAACTTGATTAGACATGATTGGTCACCTTTTTCGAGAAAGCATGGGCGGTTCTGACTGATTTCGTGGGGTTTTCGAAGAGTCAGTTTTTTAAGTTTACTTATTGTTGGTCACAATAAATAAACTTGGGGGGCAAATGTTTACCCAAAAGATGGTTGCTGATGATGTGGCGGGAATTTCTCACACGTGGTTAACACGTGGCGAAAGTACTGCTCGACCGTCGACCAGAAGCACACCGCATTGTCAAGATTAATTTTTGATACGACCAGGCTGGTCGTATAACCTAATTTATTTCCTTCTTAAGCTGTAATCTTATAATAACTGCATTGAATATTTCTTCATTATTATCTTGACACGCAATTATTAAGGAAAGATAAGGCACGTTGCCATGTGTAACCCTCCTTGAGCCCATAAATATGCATGAAATAGCTCAAGGAAGGGACTTTTGAATTTTTTATTCCTGAATCTCTTTGCGAAATATTGAGAGACAAAAGGAGCTATAGTGAGTTGTTCATTGTCTGATTGCAATACACTTAAGGTTTCTGAAACTCAAAAACCCTAGTTCTTTGATCACGACTTTGAGATTCAATAATAACAATATCACTAAGTGGAAGTAGGTCATTACCATTCTTTGGGGTCGAACCACTATAATTCCTTGGTGTTTTCGTCCTTTCCGTTAGATCATTTTTCTCTTTCTTGTTTTATACTTTGTCATACATTTGACTCCGTGTCGTTGGCTAAATCGAGGGTCAACTAATACTAACCATAACTATGAAAATCAATATCTAGTTTTAGAATAAAAATAATAAACTTTATCAATATGGTTATAAAAGAAGATATTTTGACAATTTGAATTAATAATTAATTACAAGATAATAATTAAAATTAAGATATTTTTGGTAATTTAGTATGCACCAAGGCAACACTAGGCTGCCAATGTGCACTAGAACGTTGCACAGGGACGTCACACGCAGCCTGGGAGGCAAGCCTTCTTGCCGCGCGCACCCTGCCACAACCGCGCCACCCGTGTGCACACCACACGCATGTGCCCAAGCCCAGGCGCATACCACTCGGCCAACAAAAAATTTCAAGCCAAAAAGTGACCGAATTAAATTTTTGTTCAATTATTCACCAAAAGAAATATACTACTTGATTTTAAATTGTTTTATACAAAATAAAACTCTAACAAAAATAATTAACAATCAAAAAATAAACAAAATTGCAACAATTATACATAAACACAATATGCTTCATACTAAAACAAAGCAAAATCAATTATGATAAATATATTTCAAAATTCATTAAACATTTCGAAATCCATCAAACTAATTTATGATTGAAATATTGATTACCTAGGCTTTGATGCCAATTGTTGAGAATACATTTAACAGGATCATAAATATTATAATGTATGTTTCATATATTAAAAAAATTAACATATAAAATAACCTAGAAACATGTTTCCAATGAATTTCATAAAGTAAATCAAATAACAAAGTTTAAGAATCTTACTTTGACGCAGCAGATATTGAGACTCATTCCTTCACTCTCTCTAACCCTTGTTTCTTTTTGTCGTAGAGTAATGAAAAGAGAGTGAATTAGATCTTCAAACTACATAGCCTTCCACAATTACCTTTGATCACCTACACTAGGATGGACAATTCTCAACACATGAGATGAGAAAACTATGAAGAAGATGAGAGAAGAAGTGGGAAGCCACAATAGGTCTTTTTACTCTAGGCTTTTGCTTTTTCACACTTAAAAACGCTAGACTTAAGTACATATTTATAGCAACACTTTAGGATTAATTCAATTTAATTAAATAATTAAAATAATATCTTTAAACACCCTATATGGCCGAATACTATAGTATTTGTCAAGCATTGAGATTTTTCTATTTTTAAATTCAAAGCATAAAAGTCTTTAAGTTCAAACACTATTATTTTCTATAAGTATATAACAAAAATAAAACCCTTATTAATTAATTAAATAAATATAATATATATTAAAACTGATTTTGTTATATACGAAATCTTATAAAGTTTTATCAAAACTTTATATATATAATTATAATTTTATTTAAACAATAACTAATTAACTAATAATTAAATCACTTATTCAAATTAACTAATTATAATTTGAACATTGATTTAGCACTATTTATTTGACACCAATTTGCATAATTAATAATTTTTCCCAAATTTCTCTTTTTTTCTCTAAATTCCACATCTTAGTAAAATTGTCCAAAATTAACACAAAACAATTTTGACAATCCTAATTGATAATTAAATCAATTAATCGGAGCTATCTAGATGATTAATCAAAGGCATTATGGGGATCATGGACCAATGAATTCAAGTACCAATAAGTTACCGTAAAATTATTATCGAATAATTTCACTACCTTATTAATTCCTCATGACTTCACTAAAGACTCGGAATTGCACTCTTGTACTCATAGAACACTTTACACTTAAAGTAAATACGTTATCCATTGTTACAGCCGTAATTTATCATTCAATTATCCATAGATCTACAACTGAGTCGAGTACAAATTACTGTTTTATCCCTCATTGTATTTTATCCTTAAATACCACTAAGTTCCTTGTAAATGATATTTTCATAAACTTTAATCACAGAAATAAGTACTCAATAAATTAACTCGTTGAACCAAGCTATAAGGTGATCATCATTTCACTTCTTGCTAGAAACTATAGATGTTCATATCTATGATTAACACTCCCACTCAATTATACTACTAAGTACCCAAGATGTAAGTATGTCCTAGTCCGTAGGGTAAGCTGGTAACGAACAAATCAAAGGACTTAGATAATACAATCAGTTAGAACATTAACCACTCATAATTGAGATTGAATTGACCTATGATCAACTTTACGATAATACTATATTAGATAATAACGGTACATTTACTTATCTATCTAAAATCAATATCAGTGTTGTAGAGTCCCTGAACTTTACTTAGCTAGTTAGATAGTAGTAGTAGTAGTAGTAGTAGTAGTAGTAGCTAGTAGTAGTTATAGAATGATAGTTCCTATGGTTTTTGGTTCAAGCCGGGACTTAGTCGAACACTCGTAGATTTGATAAGTTTAACCTATAGTTTAAGAATATTAATTATAACATAAGGTTTGATTAATATAGCTGATTATAAAGATGTCATTTATTATACTATAAGGTTTAGATAGAACTAATAAGATCATGACACTTGTCGTGTGTATGTTTATTAAGGATTTAAGTATTTTGATGAATAGTTTAATTAAAAAGAAAGATCTAGAAGCTCTAGAACCTTCCAGCAGCTTTAAAATCGTATTATGACTCATTCAAAGCTGTTTATCCAATTCAAATTAAGCTGATAATGTGCAATTACATGTCTAATATTTCAACGTATGCCGATATATCACAGCTATTGGGGCGATATATCGCCACACGGGAGATACGAAAAACACGTCAACTTTGCACGAACGAAGACATGATCACTCGGGACCTAGGGCCAGGAGATATATCGCCTAGGGTGGGCGATATATCGGACCTAGGACCATATTTTCAAACATCGTAGAAACCGATCTTGATTCATCCCTTAACCTCTTGACTTGCCTCTGGACATTTTTGACCGAGTCTTAAGCACCTGTTGAACGAATATTCAAATATTTTTCAATTAATATTCATTATTTTATTCAAGCTAAAAGGAGATATTTTCACTCCTTGAACTCTACAAATAGGACCTGGTACCCAACCATTTTTCTAATTCTTCAAGCTATATTCAGAGCCTTCAAGCTGCTAGGGTTACTATAGAGTGATACACTTGGGTTTAGATAAAAGCTTTATCATCTTAAGCTCTATAAACACTTGGGGAAGTGAGATATAGTGTGTTTTCAATATCGAGGTGTAGATAAATTCTGGTACATCCAAAGGTATTCTTATTCTTAAGTTCATTTCTGTATGGTTCTTTAGTTTTCTTTACTTAAGTCCTAACTCGTTGTTTTCGATTCTTAGTTAGGTATTTAAGTTCTTTGAACTTAAGGTTTCTTTTCGGTAAGCTTCTTCTTGGTGGTTTAGTTCTCTTCTTTATCATCTCTTCTCTTTAGAAATACTCACCATTCTTATTGTTGGTTTTAGGAGTGTTCCAAATCACGTCCTTGTTTTCAAATATCTCGGTGTTGGTAAGGAAAATAGGATAGATTTTATGTGCTTTTATATTTTGATATGTTTATGTATGATATGTTTTTAGTTCTTGAGTATATGATTTGTTTAGATAACAAGCATATAATTGTTTAGAAAACAAGCATATAATTTTTTTAGATAACAAACATATAACTTGTTTAGATAACAAGTCCCAATAATATATTCCTTGGGCATATGATTTGTTTAGATAACGAGCCCCATAAATTTATATGACTTGTTTAGATAACTAGCCCCGTAAATTTATGGGCATATGATTGCCTAGCTAGGAAGCCCGAAGAAGTATGATGGCCATTGTAATACTTGTTTTTATTTATAGTCATATATTTTATAGAATATGTTTATGATATAGTTTTATGCTTATTTGTGTTAGTAGATTTTCCTTGTTGGGCATTAGGCTCACTCCTTTATTTTATGTAATGTAGGAAAATAGATATGGAGGTGGAATGATTTTTGGTAGCTTGGCTTGTGTATTAAGGATGAAGGGATTAAATGGACTGCGTAACGATTTGAGGACGACGTTATTTTTAGTCTTTTTAAATTATGTTTTTATGTATTTTTCGCATTTAGTTTTGTAAACAACTTCATTTAAATTTAAAGTTCTGTTTTATTTTAAAAACAATGGGATCCCATACCACTCATTTATGTATTTTAATATTTACTTTGGAGTTTTAAATAAAGTTATGAATATTCCTTATGTATGTTTTCTCAAAAAATAGTGGCTATGTCTAGTAGTTTTAATGGTCCAAGGACATAGAAATAGTTGGGTCATTACAAGTCCAGACCGATGTAACAAATAAATATGATCTTATCTACTTTGCTAATATTATGGAAAGAACATAACACTACATTGTATAAGTAGATCATATTGTAGATTGGCAAGTCAGTGTAAATCTTGTGCACTGACTAATCTTAGGACTAACTTATTTTGAACATATAATCATATTTATATTCCATTGTGATTACGTCACTATAAATATGATTAGCTATATGCTCGAGATTTATATTCTTTTATTGATAGTAAAATGAGATTACAAAGAAACTGAGTTTTAATTAGGGCATAAAACCCTAACGGTTTCACCAACGAATAATTTGTTTCTTTATTTAAGTCGAAATTTTTGCAAATAATGGTTCTGCTATAAATCACATCACATCTTCTTCTTCCTCTTAAACGCGAATCACTCTCTCTCTCTCATTTACATATTCTCGACACCTGCGTGCTGCCAGCCCAGGTGTCCCGCACCTGTGCCCCTGCCCAGGCCCCGCGCCCCTGCCCAGGCGCCCCTGCGCCATGCCCCTGCGCACCTGCCCAGTAGCCTCGCCCAGCTCGTGCCCCAGCGCCCCTGCGGCTGCCGCACCCCAGCAGCCTGTGCACCCCATGCCGAGCCACCATATGCAGCCGCCCCTAGGGTTTCTAAACCCTAGGGCTTGCATCCAAAAATTGTCCATTTAAATTATGGGCTTAATTAAGTTAACCCATAATTAAAAATTGTTTTATTTTGAATTAATTGTATGAGCCTAAATTCAAATATGGGCCTAATAACTTATCGGGCATTAAACCCAAGTTAATTATTCTTAAAATTTGTTTAAGATAATTAAAATTTATTTTAATTCAAAATTAAATGGATAAGTGGCTTAGTGGATCAAGACTACTTGTGAAGGCCCTAAGTAGTAGATAGAGATCTGTTTAGGTCTTATTTAGTTTCTTACATTTTTTGTGTATATTTTTGCAAGTGTTGTAATTTTTCTAGAAATACCCAAGACACCTGGCCCGCATTTATTTATTTATTTAGCTAGTGTTTATTTATTTAAATGTTTGAATGTGATTAAATTATTTAATACTTTATCATGCATTTTTTGACATGCCATACATATAACCCACACAGTATTTAAAATTGTGCATGCATCTCATATGAGTAGTATCATGCCTTAGGATTGTCTTATGTGATTATATGCTGGTCCATATAATAATAAATCTAGTTTTTAACTAGTTCAAGAGCGGAAACAAATTTTAAAAGTTGTTTAATTTCTAGTATTTAATAAAATTGTTTTATTAAATTATAAATTATATTCTTAGTAATTATGGCAAAATAAAATTGAACTAATTAGGGCATAGTTCTATAATTTTAATTTTTGCTTAATTTGATTAGTAATTATTAGAATATCATTTGGTAAAAATAGATCACTTTATTTTTACAACCAATTAAAAAGTATAGGATGTTTTGAGAAAACACATGTTCTAAAATAGTGAGTGGGAGAGGGAGTTATGACAATAAGTCTCATGGTCTCCATTATTAGTTAGCACTGAGGTAACATGGAGAGGGCCTCGCGGCACCATTGCTTGTGTCCCCCTAAGGAAGGCTTCCGACTGTGTTAGTCTCAAGGCAAACTTCTTTTTCAAGAATAAGATTTAATGATGTATTTCAAGTTTGACTGACCCTAAGGCACACTCTTGAGTTAAGTCATTGATCTAAAATAATGGGTTACACTCACAAGGTACATTAGGCTTTCGAGTGGACTAGTGTATTCTTGACCAAACAAGCGGTTGTTTATAAGTCAAAAGAGAAATATTGATTTAAGTTTTAACTTATAAATTTGAGAGCTTGTCTCAAAATTAATTTGGAATTAGTCTAGCCTACCCTAAGGTTGGTCCATTAGTGTTCAAATTAATTAATTGTGGAATTAGTAATTAATTTTTATGTGTTTTTTGTTGCATTCACGCATCACGTTTACTATTATGAAAATAACTGATATTTATTATATGCGTAAATTCATTTTATTTATTTATTTATTTTCAGCAATAATGTCTAGCTCAAATCGTGTATCTTCTTTACTTGCTAATGAAAAGTTGACTGGTGAAAACTATATGAAATGGAAATCAAACTTGAACATTGCATTAATATGTGAGAAGCCTAAAAAGTCATCCAAAAGCAAAGAGAACAAGAACACTAAAACCTCCAAAAGGAAGACCCCAAAAGGGACTTGCTTTCATTGTGGAGAAAATGGTCACTGGATGAGAAACTGTTCAAAGTATCTAGCTGACCTCAAAGAGAAAAATACAATTGAATTTGATTTACTTGTGTTAGAAGCTTGTTTAGTGGAAGATAATTCCTCAACCTGGATAGTAGATTCAGGATCCACTAACCATGTCTGCTTTTCTCTTCCGATTCTTAGTTCAACGAGGAAGCTTGCTGATGGAGAGGTGACTATGAGGGTAGGCAGTGGTCAGATTGTCTCTGCAGCAGCAGTTGGAACAGCCCGTTTGGAATTTGATAATAATAAATTTCTTCTTTTAGAAAATGTTTATTATATTTCTGGATTTTCTAGAAACTTAATTTCTGTTTCTATATTGCATGAACAAAATTTTAATATATCTTTTAATAATAATTCGATTGTTATTTCAAGATATGGTTTTAAGATATGTTCTGCAAAATCTATCGATGGGCTTTATAAACTGCAAGCTAAAGAAAAATCTGTAAATAATTCAGAATTATTTAAAACAGCCAATCCAAGATCTATTAAATGACAACAGACTGATTCCGATAGTGATACATATCCGTGGCACTTGAGATTGGGCCATATTGGTCTAGACAGAATAAATAGGCTTGTAAAGAATGGTCCTTTAAGAGAACTATCTATTGGATCTCTCCCTGTTTGTGAATCCTGTCTAGAAGGCAAAATGACCAAGAGACCTTTCTCTGCCAAAGGTTCAAGAGCCACAGAACCACTTCAGCTAGTACATACGGATGTTTGCGGTCCACTTAATGTACAAGCAAGAGGAGGTTATGAATACTTCGTCACCTTTATTGACGATTATTCAAGATATGGTTACCTATATTTAATGCAAAGAAAATCTGAAACTTTTGGAAAGTTCAAAGAATTTCAAGCAGAAGCTGAAAAGCAATTAGGTAAGTCACTAAAAGCTCTTCGATCTGATCGAGGAGGAGAGTACTTGGATTTGGAATTCAAGGACCATCTATGTGAGCATGGCATTCAATCCTAACTCACGGCACCTGGAACGCCACAGCAAAATGGTGTTTCAGAAAGACGGAACAGAACGTTATTAGATATGGTTAGATCAATGATGAGTTTCTCATCATTACCACTGTCATTATGGGGCTATGCAATTCAATGTGCTCTATACATATTACATGTTGTTCCATCTAAGTCTATCCAAAAGACACCCATAGAATTATGGAATGGTTGTAAACCTAGTTTACACCATTTTTGAATTTGGGGGTGTCCTGCACACGTGCTTAAAGGAAAGACCGGGAAATTGGAATCACGCTCTGAAGTGTCCATGTTTGTGGGTTATTCCAAAGAGACCAGAGGTGGAATTTTCTATAGACCAAAAGAAAATAAAACATTTGTATCGACAAATGCAACTTTTCTTGAACATGACTATGTGAATAACCACAAACCTCGCAGTAAAGTTGTTCTAGAGGAGATGGTCTCAAATGAAGTTGAAAAGTCACTAGCAACAACCAATGAAAAACGGCAAGAGGAAACTGCTAGTTCTAGTCAGAATAGTAGTGAATCTCGTCGTAGAGGGAGGGTTAGCAAGCAACCCACACGCTATGAACACAAAGTTCAAATGCTTGTGTTTGACACAAACAAAGACGATCCATTGACATTTAGAGATGCGATGGATGATTCTGACAAAGAAAAATGGCAAGATGCCATGAACCAAGAAATGGAATCGATGTATTCCAATTCTGTCTGGGTTCTTGAAGATCCACCTGAGAATATCAAACCCATTGGTTGCAAGTGGATATTCAAGAAGAAAAGAGGAGCGGATGGGAAAGTAGAGACTTTCAAAGCAAGGCTTGTAGCCAAAGGTTACACATAGAAAGAAGGGGTTGACTATGAAGAAACTTTTTCTCCTGTAGCCATGCTAAAATCCATTCGTATACTCCTATCCATAGCTGCTTGCATGGATTATGAGATTTGGCAAATGGATGTCAAAACAGCTTTTCTGAATGGCTACCTTGACGAAACCATTTACATGTCTCAACCAGAAGGGTTCGAGTTAAAAGGTCAAGAGCAAAAAGTTTGCAAGCTTCTTAGATCCATTTATGGACTCAAACAAGCTTCTAGATCTTGGAATCTTAGATTTGATGACACAATTAAAACGTTTGGTTTCGAAAAAATTGTTGATGAACCTTGTGTCTATAAACAAATCAAAGATGGTGTAGTAGTATTCCTCCTTCTTTATGTTGATGATATATTACTGATTGGAAATGACGTAACATCATTATCAAAATTAAAGAACTGGTTAGCTGAACAATTCCAAATGAAAGATTTGGGAGAAGCCAAGTATGTTCTGGGCATTAAGATTCTTAGAGATAGACAGAACAAAATGTTGGCATTGTCTCAAGCAACTTATATTGATAAGGTGCTAGAACGCTTTAATATGCAAAACTCCAAAAAGGGTGATATGCCAACCCGTTCTGGAGTATTCCTTTCAAAAGAGTAGTGTCCCAAAACACCTTAGGAAGAGGAAGACATGAGACAATATCCCTATGCCTTAGCAGTAGGCAGTCTAATGTACGCCATGTTGTGTACAAGACCTGACATTTGTTATGCAGTAGGGATAGTCAGCCGTTATCAATCCAATCCTGGATTGAGTCATTGGACTGCAGTAAAGAATATTCTCAGGTATCTTAGAAATACTAGAGATTATATGCTTGTTTATCCAGGTGGAGACCTGAACCCCACTGGTTACACTGATTCTGATTTTGAATCAGACAGAGATAGTCGGAAATCGACTTCTGGATCAGTGTTTACTCTTGGAGGAGGAGCGGTAGTCTGACGAAGTATTAAACAAACCAGCATTGTAGACTCCACCATGGAAGCCGAGTATATAGTAGCTTGTGAAGCAGCTAAGGAGGCTGTGTGTCTCAAAAAGTTCTATTCCAATCTGGAAGTTTTACTAGATGTGGATAAGTCACTAGTCCTATACTGTGACAACAGTGGGGCAGTAGCTAACTCAAAGGAACCACGGAGTCACAAGAGGGGAAAGCACATCAAGAGGAAGTATCACTTGCTAAGAGAGATAGTTCATCGAGGAGATGTTGCAGTTATGAAGATAGCTTCAGAGCATAATCTTGCAGATCCTTTCACAAAGACTTTATCTATAAAATCTTTTAAGGAGAATGTAAGAAACATGGGAATGAGAGAGATGCATCATTTGCTTTAGGGCAAGTGGGAGATTGTTGGAAATGTGCCCTGAAAGCATATGTAGTAGACATTGTTTTATGAAATAAATAAATAAATTGAATTTGTTATGCATATATTTTATGGACTATATTATTCTATGATAATATTATGTAAATATCAGGAAAATTCCAAAGTTCATATATGTGATCTCAAACACGTATTGGTACGAGAGGATTGTGTTTGAGATAAATGAACTTGAATAGTTCGCAGTAAAATAAAGTTATGGAATCTTTAGATTAATTACTGCAAGTACGGTCCACTAGTATTATGAATACATGTGATCTAGATCCGGATCACTAGTGTGGTAGAACACTTTAGTGGAGGTGCTTTATATATTAGAGAATATATAGAACTGGACCAGATATGTTTATTAATACTTAGTTAAATACCGTTTCAAAGTATTAATTAAATATATTAACTGATGATCATATACAAATTGATCTTAATCCTGAAGTTACTATGAACTCTTGTTTATGTTACATGAGTTCTTTGATTCACTTGTTAGGGTCTGTCAGAATGATCAGGCTAGAAACTTTTGTTTTGGGAACTCATTAATATAGTTGGCTGGGGACATAGTATACAGATATGGAATCTATACCTTCTCGTAAGAGATTGAATGATGGTTTTCTTAAGGGTTGACTTTTGGGACTGAAAGGTTATTGAGCTCAAATTCATCATTTATTACGAATTAACCTTCACTAGTAGAGTCAATGGTACTTAAGGAAACAAGAGATAATTAAAAGGGTAAAACGGTAATTTTATTCCCGATTAATTATGAACCATTATTAGAGGGTCAAGTTGTATGCAATGATTATATCAATGAACGCTTTATGATTATAAAGTACTCAGTAAATGAAATGTCTATAATTACAAGAGTGCATTCTCATATTTATAGTGGAATAATCACGAGATTAATAAATTAAGATTATTTAATTAAAGAGTTTAATTAATAATCTCAAATTTATTGGAGCTTGGAGTTATAGGTCCATAGGTCCCCATAGCGGCTCTATCAACACTGTTCAAGGTAAGAGTTGATATGAAGGGAAAATAGTTTAAAGACATTTAAAAAGAAACTTGTTCTTGAGGCCAAATATGCAATTATATGATAATAGTGATTAATTAATTAATTACAAATTAGTTGTAGTTAATAAAATTAATTAATATTTAATTATTGTATAATTTTTGAAATTATATTAAATAATTAAATTAATTTTCGAAATTTAATTATTTAATTAATTAATTATAATTTTCGAAATTATAATAAATTAAATATTTATTTTCGAAATTTTTTGGATTTAATTAATTGGTAGAATTAATTAAATATCTTTATTTGAGTGGGAGATAATGGTCTGATAAGTTCAAATTGGATTTGAATTTAAAAGATTAATATTTATTTAAATAATTAATCAAAAAGATAATTAATTTGAATTAGTTATCAGGTTGTTAGATCTTATCTGACAAAGTAATTTGAATAAATAATTAAATAAAATTTGAAAAACCAATATCCCTAGAAATTAGGAAACTACACGTTCACACACAGTCCATGGACTGTGTGTGGTGTGTAGGGCCAGCTTTTTTCAGGGATGAGATTTTCAATTTTATTTATTTAATTAATTAATTAATGGATAATTTAAAAATAGGTTTTTGGATTTTTTCATTAATAGAATAATTAATTAATTAAACAGTAAATTGTAAAATTGTTACAGATTTATTTTTAAATTTTGAATATTTTCTTTTAAGTATGACTAATCAGAAAATTATTCAGATAAGTGAGTGAGACAACTCTGAACATTCGCTCTGTGAAAAATAGAACGATAGTTTTCTCTCCCTCAAAATAAAGAACCAATTCTCAGGCCTATTCTCTTAATCTCATGTCTTGAGTACATCAAGTAGAATCACAAATAAACTATCCTTCATTCTCTAAGTGCCCACACATTTCTTGAGGTGTAGAGAACGCTTTAGAAGATCTTGGTGTGAGTACGTGGGAGTGGCTTGGATAGGAAGATCGTTCTAAATACGAAAAGATAGCAAGGACACTTGATAGGCTTCAAGAGGTATGATTTCTATTATTATCTTGCTTATGATTAATGTATGTATATTAATGGATCCGCATATTTAAATTTTAGTTTAAATATGTTACAAAATTTTTGTTGTACACTGGGCCAACCACACCACCATTCCGCTGCGTATTAGGAAACTCGTTCCTAACAGTATGCAGTTACACCTTCACAAGCATCGTCACTGCCTCCATATATGTTCGGAGATTATGCTGGCCCACCTACACAAGCTCATCCCCAATCACCTCATCAATCTACATTCATATATGTTGGGTCGTTGTCAGCACCTACACCACAATCTCCACCGCCCCCTATCATTCAGTTTTTAGATGACGATGACGATGACGATGATGATACGCACTTAGGATAGATTATAGGTGTCTAATTAATTTTTATGTTTAAATACTATTAAGACAATTATATTTTTTGGATTGTATTTACTATTTTGTTATCGATGGAGACAATTATGTATTGTAAATTTTACTATATTTTTAATTTTCGGCTGCACTATTTGCGACGAATTTTTTGGAGTATTTGCGGCAAATTTTTTGCCGCAAAAAAAGATTAATAATGACAATATAAAAAAAAAATTGCGGTGAAATTGAAGATATTTGTGGCGAAAAAAAGTTTTGCTTCAAATAATGGCATTTACAACAAGATATTTGCTGCAAAGTATTCGCAGGGAAATTTTGCCAAAAATACTATTTGTGGCAAATTTGGGGGTATTTACAGCGAAATTGATCGCCGCAAATACCCTTATTTCTTGTAGTTTAACATGGGGGCCATGGATCCATGAACTCCAGCTCCAAGAAGTTACTCTGAGTTTATTTATAACAAACAATCTCACTACTATTTTAATTCCTCGTGACTTCACTATAAACTCAGAATTGCACTCTTGAACTCATAGAACGCTTTATACCAAATGTAAATATGTTGTCCACTATTATAACCATAAACATTATTAAATCCTCTATAGATGATCGACTAATGATACGAGTGCAAATAATCATTTTATCCCTCATTGGTATTTTATCCTTAACTCCCACGAAGTTCCTTGTAAATGATATTTCTGTTAACTTAATTACTGAAATGAGTACTCTATCATTTTACACTTGAACCAAGCTATAAGGTAATCATCGTTTCACTTGTTAAATAGAAGCTATAGATTCCATGTCTACGATAAATACTCCCACTCAAATATACTACAAAATCTCCAATATGTAAGTATGAGCTAGTCCGTAGCGTAAGTTGGTAATGAACAAATCAAAAGACTAGAATAATACAATTAGCATAATTTTAATCACTCAGAATTAGGATAGAATTGACATATGGTCAGCGTTGTGATATGATTAGATTAGATAATAACAATAGTTACTTATTTTATCAATAATCAATATCGCTCAAGTCCAATGTAACAAAATACATCTGATCTTATTTGTTAGGAACAGTTTCTAGTGTGCGGCAGAAATTGCGGTAATGGTAGTATCGTATACAACAAAAAAATTTCATATAAATAAATTTATATGAGGATCCTTTAATATGCAATATGTTCATCAATATAATATGTGTTGACGCCGTTTTTCGTCAACAGATAAAAGAATAGCACAAAAACAATGAATGACAATGGCCAAACGAAACAAACAAATCAAACACACGATTTTTTACGTGGTTCAGCAGTTAAATCTGCCTAGTCCACGAGTCTCTGTTATTAATCTCAAGATTATCTCTGAAAAATTCTTTAGCATGAATTCTCCAGAGTTTTCTCTTAAGGATCAGAATTTCGGTCCTTTACAATGGTGCATGGCTTCTCTATTTATAGAGAAGGATGCAGAATACTATCCCACATATTTTGGGTAGTTACTCTTTTGTGAATAAAATAAATGGCTTTAAATGCCTATAATCAGATATAAAAGGAAACGTCCCTGAAGACCAGGAAACACATAACTGATTAAATAATATCCCATGATTATTGGGGATTTACATTAATAAATGAGGATTACATCTCATGTTTATAATACTTGTTGATATTTAAAGCGGCGATCGCATATCTCTAAGGCTCTTTCCTCCCAAGTTTCCCATCATTGCCCGAGCCAGTGACATCTCCCGAGCTAACGTGGCTTTCGAGATAGTACGTCGAGCTCAAGACCCCTGCTCCGAAGTTGTTCCTGAAGATGAGGGTACTCTCAGAGCTACCTTTCGAGATCGAGATCATTTCGAGGTCACGATACTCGAGGTCATGTATCGTACTTTGCAGGCTCGATTTACAATTCTAGAGCATGCCCTAACCCTCACGAGACCATTTATTGCGAACTCATCTTTCGAGGTCATATTTACTATAGCTCGAAATCTGGGTATAACATCTTGCCCCCTCAAAAGTATTTGTTCGAATCCTAAGAGAAGGAAACTTTTGAACTACTTCCTCTGGGGGACCGTACCGTCACACTCTTGAAAATGGACACGCGTCAGCCGGGTATTGCTCACTTTAGGCACTTGAGTACCTTGGAAACATGCCCACGATCGTCCGTCTGACAACTTTTTGGCGCCTTTTTGTCATTGATCCCCATCCGTTCGATCTAGTGAGGATTTCATTCGACGCTCCTGATTCATTCCATTTTTCCACCTATATATACAAGACCCCCCTCTTCATCTTCTTCTTCACGTTTGTTCATCGTAAGCAAGAAAAGAAAATCAACCAGAAAACCAGACTCTCCTAAGAAGCTTCTGTCCTGCGCATGTTTTCTCGACCCAAGAAACAAAGAAATCCTGGTCTGTTCGAGTCAGTGAGTTCTTTCTTGCAACCTCTTCTTCAGTCGACGATTTCTCTGCAATCACCATCACTGTGTAAGTATGCCATTTCTGTTGTTTATTTTTTATACTGTTTTTGCTGTGTATGCTAGTTTACGTTCTTAGCATAATAAGATAGGGGGTTTCATTTTGATAGGCTTTCAAGTTTCCTAGACTTCCCCTGCTGGATTTCGCATCACTGGTTTATATCCAGTTTTAACGTTTGAGCAAAGTTTCAATTTTCTGGGTTTTGAAAATTTTAGGCCATGTTTCTTGTCTAATAAGTTTTCGGGTAAAAACCCTTGTCCTTGACAAATGCAAGAAAACCGAGAATGCCCTTCCTGGCTAACCGCCACCTTTCTTTCCCTTGAATTTCGGGATTTTCAAAAAATCTTCCACGCTCCTTTTCTCTCCCGTGGAACACACGCTCTGACTCTTTAGTAAGGGTCTCAATATTTAATTTCTTGTTCCTAAATCCCCGAGCTCGTGATTCTTGCATGCATGGCCCTCACCATTTTTTCTTTCTCGTTAGATGTCACAGAATCTGGAAAGACGGTGGGGGTCATTGCGAGCCATCCCATACGAGCCTAAATCTCCGAGCCCAGAATCGTTGTTCGCCCGGAATCAGCGTCGGATACAAGAATACGAGCTTGCGCTCGAGCAAGAGGACACTCGAGCCCACTATCGCCGTCAGATAGACGAGGTCATTGAAAAGAAGAGAAGAGTTCTTCGGGAGGCCATCTATCCGGAGCCCAACCCAGGAGCTAGGCCAATTCCCCTTGACCCTGCGTTAAAAGTCACGGTTGCATATCATCCAGGGGAACTCCAATTTTCTTTAATGGCGGAACCTTCGTCCTCGTAGCCTCGGAGAGAGATGTTCGAAGCCGAGCTCTACCAGAGCTCGGTTACCACCACCGACCAAATAACTGACATTTTGGCCCTCCATGGCCTTAGTTCGTTGGACACCCTGAAGTGTCGAGCTCCGGCTAGTCATGAACGGAGCTGTTTCGCCCCTGGGGGCCGCGACGTCAGTGTGAAATATTCGGCCTGGAGCCAGGAACATATAAGGGCAGGAGCTCTGCTGCCCTTGAAGTCCTTTTTCAGAGACTTCACTGATTTCGTTGGGTTGGCTCCATTCCAACTCAACACCAATTCAAACAGGGTGTTGTCTGCCCTGAGGTCCTTGTTCCACGAGCTGGGGTGGGAAGGACCTTCACCTCAAGAGATCTTATATCTCTTTTGTTTGAAAAGTAACCCCTCCCGAGCTCGGGGAGGAGATGGTTTTTATTATCTTTCGAGCTACCCCAAAGAGACAAAGATTTTTGAAGATCTTCCAAACCACCCTCCTGACTCCAAAAAGGCTTTTTTCTGGACAGACGGTTTGTCCCTGTCTCGGCATCGATCGTTCAGGCGGATTCGTAAGTACTCTTGTTACTTTTATTATTACTTTTTTGAGCTTGGAATTTTAGCCCTTAAGACCATACTTAGCTGAAATGTGTTTCGCTTTTCAGCTAATTTTAAGCGTCCCTCCCCCACCAAGGCAATGGGGGAGCACAGAGAGGCCTTGCTCCGACTTCCTTATGGCAGGAGGTCTCTTTCGTATCTTCTTCAAGAGGGCAAGCTCCGAGCCTGCGGGTTGTTGGGAGAAGGCCAGTCAACCTCTGACTGGTCTAATAAAAAATACGAGCGTTGGGAGGAGGTGCCCCTGCCTACAGGCGCCCTTCCTCCGAGGAGAGAGAGGAGGCCAACACTCCCAGTTCGTCTGAGGAGTCCGCGGTCCGGGAATGAGGCCAATGATGAAGCCTCGAGCTTGGACTCAGATGAAGGTAAAGTCCTCCCTACCTCGAGGATGTGGTCCCCCACACTACTAGAACACAGGCCCAATAGGTTAGTCTCGTGCCCACAGGATAGATACCACTTCTACATATGGAGTTGGGTAGACGACTGTGTCCATAGGTTCGATAGTGGGCTCGGGAAATATGATACCATGTACACCACGGACGAGGTGTGGAATGGGATAGCGGTGCAGTACGGGACCAATGAATATAGGGACCTCTCGAGGTTATCCCCTACTTATAGGGAAGGCACTCCCCCCGCCTCCTCTGAAGACGGGGGAATTTCATGGTCCCCAAGCTCGAGCTCGGGGGAGAGTTCCAGTTAGGTTTCCTCCATATCACTCTATGTGTCTGATACCAAAATTACTTGCTGTAAATTTCTCTTTTGCTGACTCAGTGTTATGACTTGTGCAGGCGAGATGGACTCCGACCTTGACGCCCTTATCGACAATGCGGGCGCCAAGAGGAGCAAACGCCCCAGGGCAGGGTTGGTGAAGACCAGCCAGCCGGGGAAAGGCTCCAAGAGATCTAAGAAAACGCCTCCTCCTCCCCCGCCGGCTTCGAGCTCTGCTGCTACGTCGACTGGCCAGATCAGCGCCCCCACGACCTCGCAGGCTGTCGTCTCTGCAGTGGCACCGGCCTCGCAGGCTGGTATCCCTGTCGTGGTCGAATCCCAACCTCCTGTGGCGGGTCAAACGTCTTCTGCTCAGCTCTCCAAGAGACCTTCTGCTTCTCGAGCTCAGAAGCTAACCATATCCACCCATATGGACTCATATGTGGTGGATAACGCTGCCGGACCTCATGGATCTACGCTGATTTCAGATGTCATGTCCCGGATCGGCCAGAGCTACGGCAGTTTCGAGGCTCCTCAGTGGAAGTGCCTAACCGGCACCCGAGACCGCACTGTCCTGTACGAGAAGAGTATCGAGCACACTGCCGCGGTAAGTATCCTTCTTTATTCCTTTTTCTTACATTCATACTGTTCTGAGGCTAATGGTGGTTTCTTCCTTTTTTCAGGCTCATGCCTTTACTGCCCAGCTCAATTACGAGCTGAACAACGAGATCCATTCGAGCAAGACTCATGCTCAAGAGGAGAGGTACCTCCACCTTAGAGCGAACGACGATCTGAAGGCGGCGAATACTAAGCTCGAGGCAGTGGTTAAGGAGCGTGAGGAAATGGCCAAGGAGCTCGGAAAGCTGAAAATTGAACTCGAGGAGCAAAAGAAAGATAACATCCAGCTTCGGGAGACCAACAAGAAGCTCGAAGAGGACAAGGCCGCCACCTTCGACTTCATAGAGGATGTCAAAGCTCGCCTTACTGCCGAGTTCAAAGACAAGAAGGAAAAGGCGGTTGACTCAGCCATGTACCGGATGTGGGCTTATAACGAAGCGCTGGACACCAGCTTCTTGGGTCCCCACGAGGCGCCGTTTCTTGAACGATGGAATGCCCGACTCGAGAAGGAGGAGGCTGAACGGCATGAGAAGGAGAAGGCTGAGCAGCTCGAGAAGGAAAAAACTGCTCCGGGCACCGTTTCGGAGGAAGCTCAGGAGGATAGCCATGCTATTCGTCCTGAGGGGTCCGGTGCCACTGATGCTGAGAAGGCCAAGTAGACTCCTCTTTCTTGAATCTGACCTCGGGGAGATCAGTTATCGGGGCTGCGTCCCCTTATTTCTGTAACTATTTTAATATATGCCCACGGAGCTGATACAATTTCTTTTACCATTCTTTTATATGCTCTACATTGCTCGAAATATTTTGCATATTTTTAAATGGATGAACCGGTTATGTTTATTTATTCATACAAACATAGTTTGGACTTGGGCTCGAAATTCGATGCATTCATGCATAGTTTATTCGAATTATCCGCTTCCAACCTCGTTACTTATCAAGGTCGGATATTACTTTAACCACGAACTCGAAAGTACTTATATGGTATGAAATATGAATGATTTGGTTATCTTTTTAGTCACTTTTCCTCATCCTCAGTATTTTGCCTCCGAGGTTATGAGTTCGAAACTATTTTTCTTTAAGATATTCCAGCCTCGATTTCGACATATTTCGCAATAGGTTTAGCCTCCCATTTATCATCGATCGATAATTTGGCTGGTTTGTTCCAAACCTGTTGTGTTTGCACATCTGGTTAACTCCAAATGTTTTAGGTTCTTGATGGTCGGTTATATCCGATCTATCTAAGCTCGCGTATTTGGTCATATCCAAATACTTTGTTTTTGATAATTCGGTTATGTCCGAACTATCTAAGATGGCGTATTTGGTTACATCCAAATACTTTACGTTTTTGATAATTCGGTTATGTCCGAACTATCTAAATCGCGTACTTGGTTATATCCAAATACTTTATATATATTTTTTATTTTTTAAGCTGGTGGTATGTATACCAATGATGCCCCCTTAATATCCTATGAGTGTGACCATAGGTTATTAAATTAAGGGAGATTGCAAAAATAAAAATACATTACATGTGAAACAAAGCAGATCTTTTATTTGATGAAATTCAGAAACAGACAAACAAACAAACAAACTAGTACAGATAGAAATTCATGGTTACAGGCAACACTTCCTACACTATTGATAATATGGTCTAAGGTGTTCGCCATTCCATGCTCGTGGTATTAGGCTCCCATATAATCTCGCAAGTTTGTATACGCCAGGTCGGATGACTGATTCTATCTGGTATGGTCCTTCCCAGTTTGGCCCGAGCACTCCAGCTGCTGGATCTCGGGTTGCTAGGAATACGCGTCTCAAAATCAGGTCTCCCACTCCGAACTTTCGATCTCGAACCCTTTTATTGAAATATCTTGTGGTTCGTTGCTGGTAAGCAGCATTTCTCAGCTGAGCCTCTTCCTTTTTTTCTTCGATCAAGTCTAGGGTTTCTTCGAGCCGAGTGCGATTTGTATCCTGATCGTAAATTTGAGTTCGAATCGTTGGGATTTCGACCTCGATGGGCAACATTGCCTCGCATCCGTACGCTAGAGAGAACGGGGTATGTCCCGTTGATGTCCGAGCTATAGTTCTGTATCCCCAAAGGACTTGAGGTAATTCCTCGGGCCATCGTCCCTTTGCCTCCTCCAACCTCTTCTTTAGAGAACTCTTGAGGGTTTTGTTAACGGCTTCGACCTGACCATTCGCTTGAGGGTGAGCCACTGATGAAAAACTCTTTATTATACTGTTCTTGTCACAAAAGTTGGTGAATATGTCGCAATCGAACTGGGTTCCATTATCAGATACAATCTTTCTTGGTACTCCATATCGGCATACGATGTTCTTTACCACGAAATCAAGGATCTTTTTCAAAGTTATGGTCGCTAATGGTTCAGCCTCTGTCCATTTTGTGAAGTAATCAACGGCGACCACAGCATATTTTACTCCGCCTTTGCCAGTTGGGAGTGAGCCTATGAGGTCGATGCCCCATACCGCGAAAGGCCATGGGGATGTCAACATGGTCAGTTCGGAAGGTGGAGCTCGGGGTATCGTTGCGAATCTCTGGCATTTGTCGCAGTTTTTCACATACTCGAAAGAGTCTGTTTTAATGGTTGGCCAGAAATATCCTTGGCGTATAATCTTCTTGGACAGGCTATGCCCCCCGGTATGATCTCCGCAGAACCCTTCATGAATTTCTGCAATGATCTTTTTAGCTTCGGGAGGAGTTACACATCTAAGCAGCGGCATGGAGTACCCTCTTCTGTATAACTTTCCATCCAGAATGGTGTAACGAGGAAGTTGATACATCAACCTTCGAGCTTGATTTCGATCTCTTGGAAGAATTCCATTTTCAAGATAATCAACTATTGGACTCATCCAGGTTGGTTCTGTTTCAATCATACACACATCTTCCTCGTCTGGCTCAGTAATGCTTGGTGCTGATAGGTGTTCTACGGGTATAACATTCAGCTCTTCATCTTCGGCGGAAGTGGCGAGCCGAGCTAAGGCATCTGCATTTGAGTTTTGTTCTCGGGGAACCTGTTCGATTGCATAAAACTCGAAATACTCTAATGTGGATTTTGCCTTCGCCAGATAAGCTTCCATTCTTGTGCCACGAGCCTGGTATTCCCCCAAGATTTGATTAACCATGAGCTGGGAGTCGCTGTAGCAATGTATAGCTTTGGCCTTGAGCTCTTTTGCTATTCGTAGTCCCGCAAGTAGAGCCTCGTATTCAGCTTCATTATTAGATGCTTTAAAACCAAATATTAAAGCAGAGTGAAATTTTCTCCCTGCAGGAGTGATCAGAATAACTCCTGCCCCCGCTCAATTTTCATTTGACGAGCCGTCAACGTAAAGTTTCCACAGCTCGTGGGCCGTGGTTATTACCTCGTCGTCAGCTATACCAGTGCACTCCACTATGAAGTCTGCCAAGGATTGTGCCTTAATGGTCGTTCTTGGATGGTAAGTGATCTCGAACTGTTCGAGCTCAACAGCCCATTTAAGGAGCCGACCTGACGCCTCTGGTTTAGACAAGACTTGCCTAAGTGGTTGATATGTCAGTACATGGATGGGATGTGCTTGAAAGTAGGGGCAGAGCTTGCGAGATGAGTGGATTAGGCTGAGGGCAAGCTTTTCCATCAGTGGATATCTTGACTTTGCCCCCAATAATCTTTTGCTGATGTAATAGATGGGTTTCTGCAATTTCTCTTCTTCCCGAACGAGCACCGCGCTTATCGCGTGTTCGGTAGTTGAGAGGTACAAGAACAATACTTCTCCCATCTCAGGCTTCGATAGGATGGGCAGTTCAGCTAAGTGCTTTTTGAGCTCCTGAAAGGCCAGCTCGCACTCCTCTGTCCATTCAAACTTCTTACTTCCTTTCAATAAGTTGAAGAATGGAAGGCCTCGATCCGTTGACTTCGAGATGAATCTGCTCAGGGCGGCCATCCTGCCTATCAAGATTTGGACATCTTTATGCTTCCGAGGTGAAGGCATATCAATCAGGGCCTTTATTTTGTCGGGATTAGCCTCGATCCCTCGAGAGTTGACAATAAAGCCCAGAAATTTTCCCGAAGATACCCCAAAAGTGCACTTCTGAGGATTTAGCTTCATGTTGTATTTCCGGAGTATGCCAAAGCACTCTTCGAGATCATCAACATGGTTCTTGTTAAGTTGAGACTTTACAAGCATGTCATCAACATAAACTTCCATGTTGTTCCCTATTTGCTCTGAAAACATCATGTTTACGAGCCGCTGGTACGTGGTCCAGCATTCTTGAGTCCGAATGGCATAACATTATAACAGTATAGCCCTTTATCTGTAATGAAGCTCGTATGTTCTTGGTCGGGGGCATGCATGGGAATCTGGTTATATTCAGAACAGGCATCCATGAACGACATCAGGCCATGCCCCGCGGTGGCATCCACGAGCTGGTCAATTCTTGGCAGCGGAAAACAATCTTTTGGGCAGGCCTTGTTGAGGTCTGAGTAGTAAATGTAGGTTCTCCACGTCCCATCTTTATTTTGTATGATAACGAGTGCCTGAGCGCTTGTTTGTTTCTTTCCCCTCAAAGAAATGCTATAGCACTCCCTTCCTGCCAATTGATCTCCTTTTAAAGTCCCGACCCCGCTTGGGGTTGGGAACTTAAGGGTCAGGTGCCTCACAAATGACACTGCCCCCAGCCCGACCAGGGCGGGTCTCCCGAGCAGTACATTGTAGGCAGATGGTAACTCTACCACCACGAACTCCATCATCTTGGTCACCGAGACTGGATAGTCTCCCAAGGTCACGGGGAGTTCAATGGATCCCATACAAGCAGTCCCTTCTCCTGAAAAGCCGTACAAAGTAGTTGCACATGCTTTCAGGTCGCGAAGGGAGAGTCCCATTTTCTCGAGAGTCTCCTTATAAAGAATGTTGATCGAGCTCCCATTATCTATGAGAACTCAGCGGACACTCTTGTTGGCAAGTTGAAGGGTAATAACCAATGGGTCATGATTAGGGAACTGAACATGAGATGCGTCCTCCTCAGTGAATGTTATCGGTTGCGTTTCAACCCTTTGGCTTTTTGGTGCCCTAGGTTCGGGTTCATAAGGAGACCCGTCCCCTGTCTTCAACTCGTTAACGTATCGCTTTTGAGCATTTCTGCCCCCTCCCGCGAGATGAGGCCCTCCCGAGATGGTTATTACATCCTCTCCATCAATCGGCGGGGGCCTGTCTTCTTCCCGAGATCGGGAGTTATTATTTTGTGCCGTCGAAGGCGCGGCTACTCTCTGACTCACAGTATTCTGTCCAGTACTCTGGTTTTTGACGTACTGCAGGAAATAACCTCTCGAGATCAACCCCTCGATCTCGTCCTTCAGCTGTCGACATTAATCAGTGGTGTGTCCGGTGTCTCTATGGAACCGGCAATACTTACTGGAATCCCTTTTTGACTTTTGATTTCTCATTGGGTCCGGACGCCTGAAGAGGACCTGGTTTTCATTAGCCAGGTATATGTTTTCCCAAGACTCGTTGAGTTCGGTGTGTACTTTATATACGGAGAAATACCTTTCTCCTTTCTTTTTCTTTCCTCCTTCAGCCTCGGGGTTATTTCCCTCGCTCTTTTTCCTCTTGGAGGGATTCTCCGAGGTAGGCTGTGGAGCTGCTTGGTCAGCCGAGGTTGAGGCGGAGTTAATGTTTGTCGTTGTAGTTTCGGTCTGCGAGGTCGCCTTCAGCGTAGACCTCGCCTCCTCTACATTGACAAATCTTTGCGCCCGTCTGTTAAACTCGGTTATTGACCTCACCAGTTTCCCTTGCATGTCATCCCAAAGGGCACTTCCTGGTAACACACCAGCTCGGATAGCCATCAGGTGCCCACTGTCATCCACATCTCGAGCCCGTGCGACCTCTAGATTAAATTTTGTCAGGTAGCTTTTCAGTGTTTCGCCCGGCTGTTGTCGGACGTTAGTCAAAGTGGATGCCTCTGGTCTGACTCCCATCATGGCTCGGAACTGCTTCTTGAAGTCTCTAGACAACTAATCCCATGAAGTTATCGAGTGCCTCTTGTACTTTTCGAACCAACTCTTAGCAGGTCCGGCCAATGATGTTGGAAACAACATACACCCGAGCTCGTAACCCACGTTACTAGCTCTCATAATAGTGTTGAATGTACTTAGGTGACTGCATGGGTCGGTTTTTCCTTCAAACGCTGGGACGTGAGGAATCCGGAACCCTTGAGGAAATTGAGTGTTAGAAATATTTGGAGCAAACGGCTCGAGCTCCTCGTCAGAGTCCTCATATCGACCGTTCCCTCGTTCATTCTTTAAAAGCCTAAAGGCTTTTTCGAGCTGATCAATCCTTTCTTGGACTGGGTCCTTAGGTGATGTCTGGAATTGATAGTCATTGATCGTGATCCCAGGCTCGCGTCTCCGTGAGGGATCTCTACGCCCATTTAGGTGATTCCTTAGGTCCAGATTTGTCTGATCTCCCTTCCCCCTGCTCTGATTCAGATGATTCCGCAGGTCAGGACGGGTCTTGCGGCTTCCAGTATTTTTATGACCTCGGTCGCGTTTACTGACGGACCTGGTCTCTCCGAACTCGTCACTGGTGAAACTCATTGATCGGTCGTTTCGAGATGGGTTCTTCCCATGTCGCCTTGTCTCCGCAGTGCGAGACCGGGACGTCTGACTTCTCTCAGATTGTGCGCCTCTCCGCTCCTGGAAAGTCTCCCTGTGTCCTTGTCTATCCCCCGTACGCCCTTCATCCTGATTCTGAACAGGTTCAGCGTTTCTGCGGGGAGGTGAAGGATATCTTATGGGAGATGGAGGGAACCGTATAGGCGACGGTGGCTGCCTCCCTTGCCTCGGCCTAGAGGGTCCAGAATTTTCCCGTGATGGGTCAGTCGCGTTCGGTGCGCTACCAGGAACTTGAGTCCGAGCCTCGGTAGGAGCTCGGTTATTCTCAGTTCCTGCAGGCGCTTCCACAGGTGGATTAGGCGGGACCCGAGCTCGGGTACTCCTCTGGGGCCTAGGAGGAGCAGATGGCTCTGCTGGTGCCGGAGGTTGAGTCGGCCTCCTCGTGGCAGCATCTTTTCGTGGTCGTCCACGGGGCCTCCGGGGAGGAACATGCACATCCCTTGGAGGAGGGACTTGGTTTTCGCGCGAAGGCAGGGGCTGAGCCACCTGCGCCTCCGCGGCCATCCTAGTCAACTCCTCATTCCGTTTGTTGGCTTCTGCCAACAGCTGTTTCAACTGCCGGTTTTCCAGTTCTACAATAGGAACGTAACGTTCAGGATTGTAGCACATATCCTCATCCCTTGGTGGAGGCGGTGGTCCCCGGGAATCGGAGGACCCACTTCTCTCCTCAGACTCCGGGTTCTCCATTGGTTGTTTTCCAGGACGCCTTGGGTAGCTTTCGTCAGGGGTGTTCTGATTGTTTGTAGCCATGAATCTCTCAGGGATGAATGCTTGAGGCTCTCAATGAAAGCACCATTTTGTTGACGCCGTTTTTCGTCAACAGATAAAAGAATAGCACAAAAACAATGAATGACAATGGCCAAACGAAACAAACAAATCAAACACACGATTTTTTATGTGGTTCAGCAGTTAAATCTGCCTAGTCCACGAGTCTCTGTTATTAATCTCAAGATTATCTCTGAAAAATTCTTTAGCATGAATTCTCCAGAGTTTTCTCTCAAGGATCAGAATTTCGGTCCTTTACAATGGTGCATGGCTTCTCTATTTATAGAGAAGGATGAAGAATACTATCCCACATATTTTGGGTAGTTACTCTTTTGTGAATAAAATAAATGCCTATAAATGCCTATAATCAGATATAAAAGGAAACGTCCCTGAAGACCAGGAAACGCATAACTGATTAAATAATATCCCATGATTCTTGGGGATTTACATTAATAAATGAGGATTACATCTCATGTTTATAATACTTGTTGATATTTAAAGCGGCGATCGCATATCTCTAAGGCTCTTGCCTCCCAAGTTTCCCATCATTGCCCGAGCCAGTGACATCTCCCGAGCTAACGTGGCTTTCGAGATAGTACGTCGAGCTCAAGACCCCTGCACCGAAGTTGTTCCTGAAGAAGAGGGTACTCTCAGAGCTACCTTTCGAGATCGAGATCATTTCGAGGTCACGATACTCGAGGTCATGTATCGTACTTTGCAGGCTCGATTTACAATTCTAGAGCATGCCCTAACCATCACGAGACCATTTATTGCGAACTCAGCTTTCGAGGTCATATTTACTATAGCTCGAAATCTGGGTATAACAATATGTATATGTGAAAAAAATGCAAAATGATTTACCTCTTGTAGCCTATCAATAATCATTGAATGTTTTTGTATATATTTCGATCTTCCTACCCGAGCTAGAGTACTCACACCTAGATCTTCCAAGACATTCTCTACACCTCAAGATGTGGGTGGGCACATAGAGAACAAGAATCAAATTTGTGAATCAAAAGTTTACTCAATACGTGAGACTCTTGATTATAGGCGAGAAGTAAGATTTTTCTTTTGTGTGAAAAATGTGATAGATTTTCTTCTCTGTGTAAAAACTTATTGTTTCAATTTTCTATCACATAGAATATCTAACATTATTATCATAATAATGATAATAATAATAATTATTATTATCTTTAATAATAATAATAATAATAATGATTAAAGACAAAGTCTTACATTCTATTTTAAAACCATTTTCAAAATATTTTATTAATTAATTAAATAAAATAAAAAATTAATAAATGATCACCATCGTGAAGCCCTATGCGTGAAGCACTCTCCCTGAAAAAATTGGGATTTGATTTTTTCATGCATTTTTATTTTAATTAATTAATAATTAGAAATTCAAATAAGGTATCATCTTTTTAAGAAAAATATAACAACTTAAATTTCAAAATTCAAAATTTGATTTTCCATTATCATGTTATTATTAATTAAATAAATATAAAAATCAAAATCAATTTTGGCAATCCATATTTATCCTTTCACACTTAAATAAAATAATTGATTAAAGTCAACTTCTTTTATTTCTACACAATTTCGAAAATTGCACAAATGCAATAATAAATTGTGCAACTTCAATTATCACATAATTACACATTTATCCTGAAGAATAAATATTCTCTCAATAGCCCATTCACAGTTTGACCCTTGTATCAACTCTTACCTTGATTAGTGCTGATAGATGTAATGACCCAACTAATTCTAAGACTTTGGACCATTAAAACTACTATACATAGACACTACTTTCATGAAAACGTACATAAGAAACATTCACAAACTTTATTAAAAACTCTAAGTAAATGTTTAAACACATAAATTCAATGTATGGGATCCCATTGTTTGAAAAATAAAACATAACTTTAACTTAATTAAAAAAAATTTACAAAATCAAGTGCGAAAAATACATAGAAAATAATAAAAAAAAGAAAATAACTTCGTCCTCGACTCGTTCACGCAGTCCACAGAATCCATTCTTCCACAATACACAACCCCAAGCTGCCAAGAATCCTTCCGTCGTCATAACTATTTTCGTGCTTACATAAAAATAAAGGAATGAGCCTAATGCCCAACACGGAAAATCTACTAATAGCATAAAACATACACATATACTATAACACATGTCATATACTACTACAATGGCCATTATACTACTTAGGGCTTGTAAACTAAACAAGTCATATGCCCAATAGATTGGTGGGGCTTGCTAACTAAGCAAGTCATATGCCCTTAATTTATTGGGGCTTGTTAGCTATACAAGTCATATGCCCAAGGTCTATAAACATACTATGCATAATGTAACATAAGATATCATAACATAAAATCGCATAACATAAGATAGCATAACATATCATACAAACATATAAATTCTATCCTATTTTCCTTACCAAAACTGGGATTTGAGAACAAGGAAGAGATTTTGAACACTCCTAAAAACCAACAATGAGAAGGTGAGTATTTCTAAAAGAAGGAGATGAAAAAGAAATTAATCTAAATTACTGAGAAGGAGAGCTTACCGAAAGGAAACCTTAAGTCCAAAGAACTTAAACACCTAACCAAGAGTGGAGAAATAATGAGTTAGGATCTGAATGAAAACTAGAGAAAACTAAAGAAACTAAAGAATTAAATTGACATGAAGTTAAGATTAGGAATACCTTTGAATGTATTAGAACCGAACTACACCTCGATATAGAAAAACACATGATTTTTCTTACTTCCCATGTGTTTAATAAGCTTAAGATGATAAAGCTTATACCCCAACCCAAGTGTTTATCACTCTATAGCAACATAGCAGCTCGAAGGCTCTGAACACAGCTTGAAGAATGAGAGAAATGGCTGGGTACTAGGTCCTATTTATAAAGTTCAACGAGTGTAAAGATCTTCTTTTAGCTTGAATAAAATTAATGAATATTACTTGAAAAACATTTGAATATTCGTTCAGCAGAGGCTTAAGACTCAGTCAAAACGTTCAAAGGCTTGCTAAGAGGTTAAGAAATAAAATGAGCTCAATTTCAAAAACATTTGAAAAACTTTCCCTAGGGACGATATATCGCCCATTGTAGGCGATATATCGCCTGAGCTTATGCCCTAAGTGTTCGTCGATGCGTTTGTGCTAGCTACGATATATCAGCATACGCTGAAATATTATACACGTAATTGCACTTTTCAGCTTAATTTGAATTGGGTAAACAACTTGACTGAGTCATAAAACGATTTTAAAGCTGCTGGCAAGTTCTGGGGTTTTCAAATATTTCTCTTATAAATCTATTCATCAAAAATGCTCAATTTCTCAATAAACATGCACCCGATAAGTGTCGTGATCTTATTGGTTCTATCCAAACCTTATAGTATAATAAATAACATCTTTATAATCAGCTATATTAATCAAATCTTATATTATAATTAATATTCTTAAACTATAGGTTAAACTTATAAAATCTATAAGTGTTGCTACGAGTGTTCAACTAAGTCCCGACTTGAACCAAAATCCACAGTAATAAACATACTATAACTACTACTATTGCTATAATCTAACTAGCTAAGTAAAGTTTTGGAACTCTATAATAGAGCCACCCTAGGGACCTATGGACCAATAATTCCAAGCTCCAATAAATAAAAGATTGTTAACCAAAACTCTTTGATTTAATAATCATATTTATTAATCTCATGATTATTCAACTATAAATACGAGACCGCACTCTAGAGAATTAAAGACATATATTTACTTAGTACTTTAATGTAACCATAAAGTGTCCATTGATATAATCATTACATGCAAATTAATCATCTATTGACGATTCATAATTAAGTGGGAAAAAAATTACTACTTTACCCTTTTAATTATATCTTGATTTCTAGTGTACCATTACATTTACTAGTGAAGGTTAATTCATAATCCGATTATGAATTTGACGTCAATGACCTTTTCAGTTCCAAAAGCCAACCCAATAAGGATCCATCATTCAATTTATAAGAAGGTATAAATTCCATATATGTTAAGCTATGTCCCCAGCCATATACATCATTGAGTCCCCAAAACAATAGTTATTAGCCAGATCATTCTGACAAACATTAACACATGAATCAAAGGATCAAATGACATATGTAGGAGTTCATAGTAACTTCAGGATTAAGATCATTTTGTATACGATCATTAGTTGATGTGTTTTATAATACTACGAAATGGTATTTAAACAAGTATTATTAAATCACATCTGGTCCAGTTGTACATACTCTTAGCATGCAAAGTACCTCCACTAAAGTGTCCTACTACACTAGTAACCCAGATCTAGGTCACATGAATTCATAATACTAGTGGATCATACTAGTAGTAATTAATATAAAGATTCCATAACTTTATTTTACTATGAACTATTTAAGTTCATTATCTGAATCTCAATCTATATCCCCTCATACCAATATAAGATTGAAACCACATAGATGAACTTGGTAATTTTATGATATTTACTTAATATTATTAATAATAATATAGTACATAAGATACATATATACAATAATTCAATTCATTCATTTATTTCATTAAAACCATTGTCAACTACAATTGCTTTAAGGGCACAATTCCAAACAATCTCCCACTTGCTTCTTACATGACCCTGAAAGATTTAATAGATAAAGTCTTTGTGAACGAATCTACAAGATTATCTTCAGAGGAAATCTTCAAGACAGTAACATCTCCTCGGTTGACTATCTCTCGGATCAAGTGATATTTAATCTCGATGTGATTTCCCCTCTTGTGACTTCTGGGTTCCTTCGAATTAGCTACTGCCCCACTATTATCACAGTACAAAACAAGTGGCTGATCCATGTCTGGAACAACTTCCATGCCAATATAGAGCTTCTTGAGCCACACAACCTCTTTAGCCGCTTCACAAGCTGCTATGTATTCGGCTTCCATGGTAGAGTCTGCAATACTAGATTGTTTAATACTTCTCCAAACTACAACACCTCCTCCAAGTGTGAAAACTGATCCAGATGTCAACTTTCGGCTATCTTTGTCTGATTGAAAATTAGAATCAATATATCCAGTGGGGTTCAGGTCTCCACCTGAATACACAAGCATGTAATCTCTTGTATGTCTGAGATACTTGAGAATATTATTTACTGCTGCCCAATGACTCAATCCAGTATTGGATTGATAACGGCTGACTATCCCTACTGCATAACAAATATCAGGTTTGGTGCATAACATTGCATCCATTAAACTGCCTACTGCAGAGGCATAGGGATACTGTTTCTATCCTCATCTTCCTGAGATGTTTGTGGACATTGTTCTTTAGATAATTTAACTCCTAACCGGATAGGCATAATGCCTTTCTTGGATTTTTACATGTCAAAGCGTTCTATCACTTTATCAATATAAGTTGCTTGAGACAGTGCCAAAATTTTGTTCTTTCTATCTCTACAGATCTGAATTCCCAAAACATAATTGGCTTCTCCTAAATCCTTCATTTAGAATTGCTCAACTAACCATTTCTTTAATTTTGATAATATTTTTATATCATTCCCATTGAGTAGAATATCATCAATGTAAAGAACGAGGATTACCACAATCTTATCTTTGATATGTTTGTAAACACAAGGTTCATCAACATTTTGTTCAAAACCAAATGTTTTGATTGTTTCATCAAATATAAGATTCCAAGATCTTGAGGCTTGTTTAAGTCCATAAATAGACTTAAGAAGCTTGCAAACTTTTTGTTCCTGGCCTTTAACTTCGAACCTTTCTGGTTGAGACATGTAAATGGTTTCATCAAGATAGCCATTCAAAAATGTTGTTTTAACATCCATTTGCCAAATCTCATAAACCATGCAAGCAGTTATGGATAAGAGTATGTAGATAGATTTGAGCATGGCCATAGGTGACAAAATTTCTTCATAATCAACTCCTTCTTTCTATGTGTAGCATTTTGCTTCTAGTATTGCTTTGAAAGTCTCTACTTTCCCATATGCTCCTATCTTCTTCTTTAATATCCATTTGCAACCAATGAGTTTTACATTTTCAGGTGGATCTTCAAGAGTCCAGACAGAATTGGAATACATTGATTCCATTTCAAGGTCCATGGCGTTTAGACATTTTTCTTTGTCAGAATCTTCCATTGCATCTCTATATGTCAATGGATCATCTTTGTTTGTGTTAGACACAAGCATCTGAACTTCATGTTCATAACATACTGGTTGTTTACCAACCCTCCCACTACGACAAAGCTCTCTATTCTTCTGACTAGAACTAGCGATATCATGTGTCCGTTTTTCATTTTCCATTGTTGGTGATTGGTCTTGTTTACTTGAGACCATTTCCTCAAGTACGACTTTACTTTAAGGTTTGTATTTATTAATATAGTCATGCTCTAGAAATGTAACATTTGTAGAAACAAACATTTTGTTATCTTTAGGAATATAAAATATAACACCTTTTGTTTCTTTGGAATATCCTACAAACATGCACACTTCCGTGCGTGATTCCAACTTCCCAGTCTTTTTTTTTAGCACGTGTGTAGGAAAACCCCATATACGGAAATGGTGTCTCAACTAGGTTTAGTACCATTCCATAATTCCAATGGTGTTTTCTTAATAGACTTATATGGAACAACATTGAGTATGTATAGAGAACATTTTGTTGCATAACCCAAGAATGTCAAAGGCAATGATGAGAAACTAATCATCGATCTAACCATATCCAATAAGGTTCTGTTCCGCCTTTCTGAAACACCATCTTGTTCTGGCATTCCAGGTGCAGTCAGTTGGAATTGATTTCCATGATCACACAAATGGTCCTCAAATTCATAATCTAAGTACTCTCCACCTCGATCTGATCAAAGTACTTTTAGTGATTTACCTAATTGCTTTTCAGCTTCTGCTTGGAATTCTCTAAACTTACTATAGGTTTCAGATTTCCTTTGCATTAAGAATAGGTAACCATATCTTGAATAATCATCAATGAAAGTGATGAAATATTCATAACCTCCTCTAGTTTGGAAATTTAGTGGACCACAAACGTTCATATGTACAAGTTGAAGTGGTTCAGTGGCTCTTGAACATTTAGCAGAGAAAGGTCTCTTGGTCATTTTGCCTTCTAGGCAGGATTCACAGACTGGGAGAGAACTAATAAATAGTTCTCTAAAAGGAACATCCTTGGTTATTCTGTTAATTCTTTCCAGACCAATATATCCCAATCTCAAATTCCATAGATATGTTTCACTATTGGAATCTGTCTTTTAATAGATTTGGGATTTGCAGTTTTAAATAATTTAGAATTATAAATATGCTCAACATTGGACTATAACTTGTAAAGTCCTCCTTTAGACTTTGCAAAACAAATGTCAAAATCATATTTTGAAACAACAAGTGAATTATTATTAAAAGAAATATTAAAACCATGTTCAGGCAATTTTGATGAGGAAATCAAATTTCTAGTAAATCCAGGAATAAAATAAACATTGTCCAACACAATAAATTTATCACTATCAAAAACTAGGCGAGCTTTTCCAACTTCAGCTGCCAAGATCTCCTGTCCACTTCAAACTCTCATGGTCACCTCTCCATGTGCCAGCTTCCTCGAAGTGCTAAGACTCTGCGAAGAAAAACAAACATGATTAACGGCTTCGGAATCAACTCTCCAAGATGAAAAACCACCTTCCACTAAACAAGATTCTAAAACAAGTAAATAAAGTTTACCCTTGTTTTTGTCTTTCAGTTCAGCTCAGTACTTAGGAAAATTCCTTTTCCAATGACCGTTAACTCCACAATGAAAATGTGATCCTTTCAGTGCCTTCATTTTGGAGTTTTTTGCAAAATTATTCTTCTTGGAAGAATTCTGGTCTTCTCTGGTTGTTTTTCCTTTCCTTGGCCAACCTTCATTTTCTTCGAATTACTATTTGAAGTTTGGTTTCAGAAACATTTGCCTCCTCAACCTTGGTGGAAATTTTGATTAGAGACTCAAAAGTTTGCAACTCATTCAACATTTGGGTCATGTTGTACTCCAACTTGTTCATAACATAGTTGGTAGTGAATGCCGCAAAAGCTAGTGTGAGAGATTCAAGTATCACACTTACTTGAGTTCTCTCATCATTTGCCGTACCATGGATTTCTGCATCATGCAATATGTTGATCATGTCTAGGACATGGTCTCTGACAGAAACATTTTTCTTCATTTCCATATTCATGAAGCTTCTAGTAGCATCATGTTTGCACTAATCAGATTGCTGGTCAAACATGCCTTGTAGAGATTCCCAAATCTCATTGGCTATTTCAACAGTTTCAAACTTCTTTCTTAGCACATCGCTCACACTAGCAAGCATATAACATTTGGCCTTATTGTTAGATAAGATTCAATTGTCAAACTTATCTCTAACAGTTTTGGCAGCAGTGAGAGCAGGAACCTCAGGATATTCCTCATTAAGGACAAACATGTGGTTTTCACATATCAAAACAATGTTCATGTTTGATTTCCATTTTATGTAGATATCACCAGTAAATTTCTCATTAGTAAGTAAAGCAGTTATAGGGTTTGGATTGGACATATTGCTAAAAATTAAATAAATAAAATATAATTTATTAATGCATATAATAAATATCAGTTTATATTGGAATAGTAAATATGATGCATTAATGCAACACATAAAATAACACACAATTTGATTGCTACTTGCAAATTTGATTCTGAAGTAGTTTGGAGGAAGAAGGATGTTAAGAAAGTTCCTACATCTGAACCTGTTGAGTCTAAAGAGAATGCTACTACCCAAGCTAATGCTCTGGTAAATTCAGCTCAGCCTCAATCAAAGCAGTTGGGAGGGTCTCATTCTGAGGAGATCTCAAAAGATCAAGTGTGGTCATATCCGAAAAAATCAGGGACCCTGAAACCAGCAAACCAAGTTTCTTTTTAGAAAACAAGGAACTCATTTAGCGTTCTTCAAGAATAACAGAAGGTATTAAATGACTCATCTCAAAATTTAACTTTGAATGGAGTGCTGCAACATATTGAGTTGGAATGTTAGAGGTTTAAATAAGAAGAATAAGCAGGTGTCAATCTTAGATGTCTGTCGTTTGAATAAAGTTGGTATTGGGGCTCTCCTTGAAACTAAAATCAAGGGAGAGAAGCTTAAGGAAGTTATGTGTACTACATTTGTGGGTTGGGATTACTATAGTAGTTTAAGATTGGAGGGTAGAATCTTATTGATTTGGAAAGCTAGTTGGGTCCATATTGAAGCTATCAAAGATCATGACCAATTTTTTCACTGTAGGGTTAGAATATGTATCACTAATAAAGAGTTTTGTCTTAATGTTGTTTATGGTTCAAACCAGCTAGAGACTAGGCGGTCCCTTTGGTTTGAGTTGGCCCATTTGACTTTCCCAATTAAACCTTGGGTAATCTTAGGTGACTTTAATGCAATTTTTTATTCTAATGATAGAATGGGTGGAAGGGCTATTTCAATGAAAGAGTTAGAAGATGCTAGAAAATGGCTTGACCTTGGTTTGGTGGAAGAATTGAAGATAATGGGATCTTATTATACATGGTCTAATAATCAAGAAGGGGGAAATCGTATCTATTCTAAGTTGGATAGGGTGTTCTCTAATGAGGATTGGTTGCACTCTTTTCGTAATGTTACTGTTGTTTCGCACTGGGAAGTGGTTTCAGATCACTGTGCTATTCTTTTGAAGCAAATAGCAGTTCAAAATGAAGGAGTTCAACCTTTTCATTTCTACAATATGTGGCTTCTCACCCTCAGTTCAGGACAACATTTTTGGCCAACTGGTATAAGCCTTTAAAAGTTGAGGGTCGTGGCTTGGAGCAGGTCGTTTGGAAGCTTATCCGCCTCAAACATGTGCTGAAGAAATTCAACTGGAGGGTTATTGGAGATGTGGTTAGAAACTATGAGGAAAGTAAAGTTCTGTTTCAACAGGAAAAAACCAAACTTTTTTCAGACCCGAATAACAGCAACTTGTGTACTGAAGAAAGAACAACATTTCTGGAGTTTAAGAGGCAGGAGAATCTTTATGCTAGTTTTGTTTATCAAAAGAGTAAGATTGATTGGCTCCATTTTGGAGATGAAAACTCCTCATTTTTTCATGCTAGTTTGAAGAAAAGGAAAATTGCCAACAGGATTGTGACTTTTGTTTCTGATGGAGGCCGAGTTGAAGATAACTACCTAAAGGTGATCAATCATTTTGTTCAGTATTTTGAGCTTTTCTTGGGTAGTTCAAGTAAAGCTTCAGGTTATATTGATCCTATCACAATAGCTTTGGGTCCGGTTCTGAACTTTGATGATCAATTGGAATTGATTAAACCATTTTCTTGTCAAGATGTCAAAGTTGCTATGTTAATTATTAATTCTATAAAAAGCCCTGGTCCTGATGGTTTTGGAGCTGGCTTTTTCAAAGCTTTATGAAAAGATATAGGCAGGGAGGTGTCCATGGCAGTTCTTGAGTTTTTTGAGACTGGGTATATTCCTAAATTTCTTAACAATACTATCTTAGCTCTCATACCTAAGGTTGATAATCCTATTAATGCTGCTGATTATAGGCCTATTGCTTGCTGCATGACTATTTACAAATGCATCTCAAAAATGCTATGCAATAGACTTGTTTCTATTCTTCCAAATCTTATCAATCAAAATGAGGGGGCTTTTATAAAGCATAGGTCACTTGCTCATAATGTTCTCATTCTTCAAGACCTAATTAAGGGTTATAATAGGAAACATTGTTCTCCTCACTGCTTGATGAAGATTGACATAAGTAAAGCTTATGATTCCATAGATTGGGACTTCTTGGAGAATCTGTTGAAAGCTTTAAGATTTCCTGGTCGTTTCATCAGATGGGGTTATGGTCAATTTAAGAGGCACCTCCTACTGTTTATTGATGAATGGTCGGATTCAAGGTTGTTTTTAGGGAGGCAAAGGGCTTCGTCAAGGTGATCCTTTCTCTCCAATGATCTTTGTAATAATGATGGAATAACTTACCCGTCTATTACTTAAAGCATCCAAGGATAAGGCTTCAGATTCCATCCCTTATGTAAATCTTTAAATATTATTAGTCTTTGCTTTGCTGATGATTTACTTCTTGTTTGCAAAGCTAATGATGTTTCTATTCAGATTATTCAAAGTACATTTGAAGCCTTCTCCTCTTCATCGGGTCTGGTTATTAATAATCATAAGTCCAGAATTTTCTTTGGAGGAGTTTCTGACACTGTGAAAGACTCCCTGTTGAATCTTACTCAGTTAGCTGAAGGGGTTTTTCCTCTGACCTATCTTAGAATGTCGTTGAGACCAACAAAATGGAAGGCTATTGATTGTGATATAATACTTAAGAAAATCAGATTGAGGTTACATGTTTGGGCAAGTAGAAATCTCTCCTATGCAGGTCGGGTTCAATTAATTCATTCAGTTTTGTTGGGAATAAGAAATTACTGAATGAGCATATTTCTATTACCTCAGGGCATCATTAAAGACATTTATCGCCTTTGTAGGAATTTTCTGTGGGGAGAAAAAGGTTCCCAAAGTAAACTTCACCTTACTTCTTGGGAGTAAGTTTGCCGTCCTAAAAGTTATGGTGGTTTGGGTTTGGGTTCGGGTTTTAAAGAGGGGCCTATTTGGAACAAAATAATGCTAGCAAAATACATCTGGGCTATATCCTCTAAGCAGGACCTGCTTTGGGTAAAATGGGTGAATTGCATCTACTTAAAAGAAGCTCAGATTTGGGACTATGTTTTGCAGCAAGATTCTAGATGGTATTGGAGAAAGTTGATCAAGCTTAGCAAGTCTATATCTAACTCGACTTTGGAATCTGTTGTTGTGCAAGGGAAACTTCATTTGAGTAAGCTGTATCACTTGATCATTCTTGGTGTTCCAATTAGTAGCATGAAATCTGTTTGGAGTAGTCTTTCAGTGCCCAAACACAGGTTCATCTTGTGGCAATCAATAAATCAGAAGTTACTCACAAGGGATCTGTTAAATTCTTGCCATTTGTCTATTCCTTGTTTGGCCTATCTGGTTTGTGATATTGAGGTTGTAAGTCATTCCCACCTCTTTTTTTATTGTGAGTTCTTTAAGAGAGTGATTCAGTCTGTCTATGGTTGGTTGGGAGAGCTCATTTGGCCTGAGAAGTTTGAAGACTAGTGTTCTTGGTTGGCTGAAGATAGAAGAGGTTGCCTGGCTCGGGTAGCGATTGCAACTCTAGCTGCCTGTCTCTGTTTTAATAGAAACAAATGTTGCTTTGAGTACAGCTGTATATTACTGTTTTTCAGCTTGATTCTTTAATCAAATATTCTGTTAAAGCTATAGTTCTTAGTCTTAATATTAGAACTAAGAAGATGTCTTCCAGAGAGAAACAATTGATTCATCTTTTCTCTAGTTTGTAATTTGAGGGGGAGTTATTGCTCCGGCCTTCTGTTGTAATTGTTTGTTTGATCAATATAATTTTCCCTTCTTGATAAAAAAAAAATAACACACAAAAATATTTATGTAACGTCCCGAAAATGCTAATAAGGCTTAGTGCCTTGATTAGTGTGCCTGGAAGGCCTAATTGGATATATGTGTGAAATTAATTGATTAAATGTGTGACTACATGGCATACATGATTTATATGATAATATGAGCGTATATGTATGTTTATGTGTATTAAATATGCCTATGGGCCCGTTCTATTTTATAAGGGCATATTTGTGATTTTGGCTTGTTAAGGGCATAAATGTGATTATGTGTGTGTAAATGATTGAGACCACATTATTATGTGGATACATTTGTAGTATTTGGCTCAAGGAGATCCTGGTAAGTGGATTAGCGGAATAGTCACAGCGAGGTCTAATACCCTGCTCGTGGTGAGCCTAGGGATATTTTGGGAAATTTAACGTATATTTGGGATTTATCGAGTAATGAGTAATTATTTGGTGATTAGTTGTGCACGATGGAAATAATTGGAAGCTTATAGGACCACTTGAGGATTAGCGGGAAATGCGGTAAAAGGATGGGTTTGCCCTTAAGGGCAATAGGAAGCTAAGAATAAGTGTAATGACCCAAAATCACTAATAAGGCTTAAGGGCCTTGATTAGCGTGCTGGGAGGGCATAATTGTTTTATGTGATTTAAATGATAAAATACATGATTATATGGATATGTTAAATGCATGTGGGCCATGTTTAGCTTATAAGGGCATATTTGTAATTTTTGGCCCGTTGAGGGCATACATGTGATTATATGTGATAAATTGTTGAGACCACATTATTATGTGGATATATTTGCAGCATATGGCTCGAGACGGTCCTAGTGGGAAGATTGGCGAAATAGTCACGGCGGGGATTTATACTCGGCTCAGGGAGCCTAGGGGTATTTTCGGGAATTTAGAAACTATATCAGGGGTTATTAGTCATTGGGTAAATAATTGTGATTAAATTGGATGACGGGATTCAAGTGGTAAATATTAGGAACACTTGAGGAATTAGTGGAAATTGGGAACAAATGACTATTATACCCTTAGATTGAGTAAATGATTAGTTTATTTGGAAGGGCAAAGTGGTCTTTTCTTAAGACTAAGGATATACTCAGTTTTTTTTAGAACAAAACAGAAGGCTGTAGAAATTATAATATAATGTAAAATTATATTATATTATAATATAATGTTTTAGATCAAATAAATGTGACAAAGTGTGTCACATATTGTACATATAATAGAGAGTTACAATATTTAGATATATCCAAATAATGTAACATATTTGGTGTTACAAATTTGTAACTTCCAAATATTACCCTTTATTGTGTAAAATTGTTGTTACACAATATTGAGATGAATTTCATAAAGCCATAAGTGATATGGCTGTTAGAGATATGATTTTAACCCCAATAATGTGTTTTGGGAGTTACAAAATCATTTGGGAGGGTTTGGAACCGTTTGGAAAAACAACACAATTTTTGTGCTGAAATTGGTCAGTGGTCGCGGCCTGTGGGACAGAGACCAGTGGCCGCGGCCACCAATGTCTCTGGCCGCAGCCACAGGCCAAAAAACTGACTAATTTTCAGTTTTTTCAATATTTGTTGAATGGCTCAAAAAACCTAAATAACTCCCAAATTTCTTTTTTAATTCCATATTAATCCAATTAAACATTGGTAACAGCCATGGGGTTGGTGGAATTTGAAATTCAAAGGGTGTCTCTAAACTCTATAAATAGGAGCCTATAGCTCACTTGAAAGACACAACATTTCTATCCATTAGAGCACTTGGCTAGAAACACCTTGAGGCTTGATAATTCCAGAAAGCTTTTCCAATATCTGAGATCCCTTAGTGCTTGAGTTAGGGGGAAATAAGCTTTTGGACAAAGGTTTTAAACCTTGTTCAAGTCGGTGATCCCCAACCCTCTTTACTTAGGTTGTGTAAGTGAGAGTTTCTTGTATTTCTGTTCTTCTTTCTATTGCATTGTTTTCTTCTTATTCTCTTGTTCCTATTACTTGTATTTCTTGTTCAAAGGTTGTAATCTTCTTTTCTTTATTTCAAACATTTTACTTTACTTGTAACATTTTGCTTTGAGTTGTATTTTCACCATTCTATTCTTCTTCTCTTCTTCTTGTTCTTTAGTCTATTTGTATTTTTAGTTATAGAGTTGTAATCTTATTCAATCAATTATTATTTAGTTGTAATATATTGCATAGAGTTGTAATATTATAATCATTTCCATTGAGGCAAAACAATATTTTCCTAACACGTTGAGCCTGGGTATTGTATGATATGTTTACTGCTGTTGATCTGATGATTATGGCATGTTGAATACCTGGATGATAGATGGTTGATTTGTCGATTGTTGTCACTGATTATGTGAATGTTATGGTCTGCTGAATATCTGATTAATGTCTTATGAATTATTTAATTATCGTTATTGTTTATGCTCAGTATTATGGTTTTCTTGCTGGGCCTTGGCTCACGGGTACTACGTGGTGCAGGTAAAGGCAAGGGTAAGGTGGATCAACCCTGAGTTGGAGGGCTCTGGTGGCGGAATGTACATAGTCAGCTGCTCGGTCGCCATGGCCGAGGGATGGTACATTAACATGAGAACCTAAAATGCCTATTTTGCTATTAGAGTGGCTTGTGATTGTACATAACCTTTGAAATTTTGTAAACTGTCTTTTAAACCCAGCCTTTTGGATTGTATGTATCAAACATTTATTTAAAAAAAAATTATCTATTTATGATCAAAATCTTTTAACCCTAATTCGATTTTGGTTCTAGTGTCACATTTTTAACTAAACGACTTGATTAGCGAGTCTTGCACCTTTATAAACACACAATGTAACGGTCTTGGTTATCCAAGGCGTTAAAACTTGGTATCGAAGTGGTCTAGGTTTAAGGGTTCCTGGAGACTGGCTGGACATGTACATTCACCACAAAATACAAGCTTGACTCAGGGTTTGGTAATTGTATATTCATGTTTATATGCTTAAATGTGTGAAAGGAATATGAATGCTTTAATCTGTTTAATTAATAGGGAGCATGAGATACTGATAAGGCCTGGCCCTTGACTGTTGTGTGATGATATTGAGGCATGCTTATTAACATTGCTTGTAGTGTCCCATATTTTTACTTAGCTAGCTAGGTAGTAGTAGTAGTTAGTATTAGTTTGTAGTATGATAGATTCCGTGGATTTTGGTTCAAGTCAGGAATTAGTTGGAAACTCATAGCAACAGTTATGGATTTTATAAGTTTAACCTATAGTTTAAGAATATTAATTATAACATAAGGTTTGATTAATATTGCTGGTCATAGAAATATATTTATTATAACCTAAGGTTTAGATAGAACCATTAAGAGCATGACACTTGTCATATGCATGTTTATTGAGGATTTAAGTATTTTTGATGAATAGTTTAAATAAAAGAAAGATCTAGAAGCTCTAGAACCTTCCAGAAACTGTTAGGATTGTATTATGACTCAGTCAAAGCTGTTTATTCAATTCAAAATATGTTGAAAAAGTGCAAATAAGTGTTTGATATATCAACGTATGCCGATATATCGCAGCTGTAGGGGCCGATATATCGCCTACGAGAGATACGGAAAACACGTCGACTTTGCCCGAACGTTCGAAATTGGCTCGGGATTAGGGTGGAGCCGATATATCACCCAGGGTAGGCGATATATCGCCCTTGGTGGTGTATTTTTTAATGTTGTTGATTTTTGAATTTAAAAATAGCCTTAACCACTTGGACCTGCCTTTGAACGATTTTGACCGAGTTCTGGCGTCTGTTGAACGAAAATTCAAATCTTTTTCATTTTATATTAATTTATTTATTCAAATTAAAAGGGGTTAGTTTCACTCCTTGAACTCTATAAATAGGACCTAGTACTCAATCATTTTCTTCAATCTTTAAGCAGTCTTCAGAGCCTCCAAGTTGCTAGTGTTACTATAGAGAGATACACTTGGGTTTTGGGTTAAAAGCTTTATCATTCTAAGATTTTCTAAACACTTGGGAAGTGATATATAGTGAGATTTTGGTATTGAGGTTTATATCAATTCATAAGATCATTCGAGGTATTCTTATCCCTAAGTTCATGATTCTATAGTTTTTTTTTTATTCAGATCCTAACTCTTGTTTATGATTCTTGGTTAGGTATTTAAGTTTCTTGAAACTTAAGGTTTTCTTGGTAAGTTTCTTCTTTGATGGTTTAGTTCTCATTTCATCTTTATTCTTTATACTCATCATTCTTACTATTGGTTTTTAGGAGTGTTCTAATCCCGTTCTTGTTCCCAAATATCCCGGATTTTGGTAAGGAAAATAGGATAGATTTTATGTGCATATATGTTTATGTTATGATATGTTTATGTTATTATATGTTCATGTTATTATATGTTTTATGTTATGATATGTTTATTTTATTATATGTTTATGTTATTATATGTTTTATGTTATGATATGTATAAATATGTCTTGTAGTCATTTGGGGCTTATAGTTGCTTAGACAACAAACCCCAATATTTTATGTCGCTTAGGGCTTATAGTTGCTTAGATAGAAAACCCCAAGATTATTTATCATTTTCATGGTTTAGAGTTATGATTTACCCTACCTCGACTAGTAGAGGTCCTATATGGGTTATCATATACTACCATGTGATCTAACCTACCTCGATTAGTAGACAGAGGACCTAGATGGTTTATTACATGACATGTTAATGAGTTAATGGCGATTAATATTGTAGTCCTATATGATATATGCATTTATAGTCATATGTCTTATGTTTATGATATATGATTGTTAGTAGATTTTCCTTTCTGGGCATTAGGCTCACTCCTTTATTTTTAGCTTGATGCAGGAAAATGATTATGAAAGGTGGAAGGATTCTTGGCAGCTTGGCTTGTGTGTTAAGGAAGAATGGAATGAATGGATTGCGTGTTGATCGAGGATGACGTTGTTTTATTTTAAGTCTTTTAAATTATGTTTTGATGTAATTCCACACATAGTATTTAACAATTAAAGTTTATGCTTTATGTTTTATAACAATGGGATCCCATATCTATCACATTTTATATTCTTTCATATTATCATGTATTTGATACAGTATTTTGGGCTTTCAATAAAGTTATGTTATTTCTTATGTTGGTATCAAAATAGTAGCTATGTCTAGTAGTTTTAATGGTCCAAGGTCTTAGAAATAGTTGGGTCGTTACATTGCTGTTGCATGTGGATGAATATTTGGATAAACTACTATATTTTGATTGCTTATGATTGGTTGTGTTCCAATGATGAATTATGGAAAGATTGTTACCCTGTCATCATTGTCTAATGCCGAGTCGTTGATTGCAGATTAACTTGGATAGCTATGCGTCCAAGGCGATCTATACAACTAGCCGACATTGGGTTTGAGGCTAGAAATGATGACCAGGGCCAGAACCCTCTGCCAATCCCTGAGAACTGGCAACAGATTATGGCAGACATGCAAGCCCAGCTTCTAAGCCAAGAAGAGCAGATCTGTCTTCTGAGACAGCAGGCTCTGTCAGGGAGTGCTGCATCTATATGTGCCACCTGTAGTGGCACCAATTATTCAGCCATTGGAAGTTGGGAATAGGTGGGAGTCGTTGTACGAGCAGTTCAGGAGACAGCATCCTCAAACTTTTGAGGGGGGACCAGATCCACTAAAGGTCGAACAATGGATGAGTATGATTACCGCTATCCTAGACTTCATGATGGTAGAGGGTCATGACAGGGTGGCATGTGCCACATACATGTTGATAGAGGATGCCCGCATTTGGTGGGAAGTGGCGTCATAGACTAGAGATGTTACTACTCTGGGTTGGGATGGATTCAAGGACTTGTTCAGTTATAAATATTATAACATCGCCGTAAGAGTAGCGAAGGTGAATGAATTTGTGGGATTAATACGGTGCAACATGAAAGTTACAGAGTATGCCCTGAAATTTGATAGACTTGCGAAGTTTGCACCAGACCTTGTGCCTACTGATGCAGCTAGGCAGGACAGATTTATCAGAGGGCTTAATGCTATGATAGCCCGAGATGTGAGAATTACAATAGTACTTGGGGGGACGACTTATGCCCAGGATGTTGAGAAGGCTCTTACCGTTGAGGAACCGAAGAACAAGATTTGGAGGAAGAATACTGCAAGATGAGAGGTTCGCAGGGCGGTCCCACCATATTCAGGATCTGGTAGGGGCGGAGGCCCCAGTGATCTGAGAGGAATACCCCTGACACTTCAACCGTTGTTGGTCCTGATAGGAGTGGTCGGGGTGTTCAGGGTGGTCACCAGGGAGGTGGTGACACATGGGGGAGCTACCGAGAATGCACAATGTGCAGAAGACGCCATTGGGGCGAATGTCAAACCAAGGCCTGTTATGTGTACGGGGTGGTGGAACACCTCAAGAAGGACTGCCCAATAGTAAAGAAAGGGGAAGAAGGGAAGGTGGACAGCTTGACTCCAGCTCAAGTGTTCACCTTGACATAGGCAGAGGTTGAGGCTAGTCCCTCGGTGGTGACATGTCAGTTTTCTAGCATTGGCTCTTATTTAACTATATTGATTGAATATGGTGCTACACATTCATTTGTTTCTAGTAAGGTGATTGATAGGATATGTAGACCTAGTGAGTACTGTATTGCGGGGTTCGAGACTATATTGCCTACAGGGGAACTGGTAGTTTCTATGAGATGGATTAGAGCATTGCCAGTGATGGTTGATGGTAGGGAGATATCAGTAGACTTGATTGAGTTTGGTATGGAGGAATTTGACATGATTTTGGGGATGGATTGGCTGGTCAGATATGGGGCTACTCGCAGAAACACGTGGTCCCCTACTTGGAACTCCACGTCCCTACGCTTAGGATCAGCGTAGCTTTCTGTCTGCGAAGCGAAGCGAGCATTTGAGCTCGAATCTTCTCAGTGGCTTCATTAGTCTTCTGAACCAACTCCGGTCCCAAATACTTTCTCCCACCCATCTTATCCCAATGAATGGATGATCTACATCTCCTTCCATACAACATCTCATATGGAGCTACTCCAATCGTTGATTGATAACTATTGTTGTATGAAAACTCAATCAACGGAAGGTACTTACTCCAAGATCCCTCAAAGTCCAATACACACGCCCTAAGCATGTCTTCTAACACCTGAATTGTCCTCTAAAACTGTCCATCCGTCTGAGGATGAAAGGCTATACTGAACTTCAACTGAGTCCCTATGGCCTTCTACAAACAACCCCAAAACTTGGAGGTAAATATGGGATCCCGGTCTGATACTATAGATTTGGGTACCCTATGGAGACGTACAACTCCGCGCACTTATCCACAGTATAGGTCATTCTCACTGGTAGAAAGTGAGCTAACTTGGTGTATCTATCTACTATCACCCATACACCAAGTCATGCTGCCCCACTGTCCTGTGTAAAACTCCCACAAAATCCATACTAATGTCTTCCCACTTCCATTTGGGAACACCCAAAGGCTGTAGCAACGTCGTTGGTTGCTGATACTCAGCCTTCTCCTGTTGACAGGTTAAACACTTGGCCACGTACTCCAATACATCTGTCTTCATCCCAAGCCACCAATGTAAAGTCTGTAGATCCTATACATCTTTATGGTGCCTGGATGGAGTGAGTATGGTGTAGTATGAGATTCATCTAGTATCTCCCGTCTAATACCTACATATGTCGGGACACAAATCCAACCTTTATACTGTAATAAACTTGTCTCTGAAATGGAATAATCCTTATCCACTCAAACTAAAGCATTCCCTCTAACTACCTGCAACAGGGCATCATCCAAATAACCCTCTCTTATCCTCTCTAGAAGGGTCGGCTATAAGGTAATATTGACCAATCGGCCCACTACCAGCTCTATCCTTGCTCTAGCCATCTGCTCTGCCAACTCCTTTAATATCTATTTAGAACTAAATAATTGTCCTAGGTCCCTCCGACTCGACGCATCTACCACTATGTTGGCTTTCCCTGGGTGGTAAGGATATCACAATCATAGTCCTTCACCAACTCCAACCAATGTCTCTGTCTCATGTTCAAGTCCTTCTAGGTGAAGAAATACTATAAACTTTTATGATCAGTGATATCTTGTAATTTTATCCATACAAGTAGTGTCGCCAAACTTTTAATGCGAATACCACTGCTGCCTACTCCGGATCATGGGTAGGGTACCACTTCTCATACTCATTCAATTGTCGTGATGCATAAGCAATAAACTTCTCATATTGCATCAACACGAATCCCAATCCAAATCTTGATGCGTCACAATATACCAAAAACTTCCCTCCCTCTGAAGGAAGACTCAACACAGAAGCAGTAATCATTCGTCGCTTCAGTTCCTGGAAGCTATTCGCACACTTTTCTGACTAGAAAAACTTCAGATTCTTCCATGTCAATTCTGTCATCGTTGCAGCAATCTTCGAAAGCCATTCTACAAATCGTCTCTAATATCCTACTAACCCAAGGAAGCTCCTAACTTCTGAGGCGTTCCTTGGCCTCGGCCAATCTCTAATTGCCTCAACCTTAGCTGGATCCACCTTAATCCCATCTCCACCAACAATGTGTCCAAGAAATGTCACTCCTGATAGCCAGAACTCACACTTCTTAAACTCATACAACCGATGCTCTCTCAATCTCTATAATACCTGTGGGAGATGATGCTCATGCTCTACCTCTGAACTAGAGTAAACAAAGATATCGTTGATGAAGACAATTACAAACTTATCCAAGAAGTCCTTGAACACCTTGTTCATCAGGTCCATAAATGTTGCTGGGGCAATGGCCAAACCAAATGACATGACCAAGAACTCATAATGCCCATACCTCATTCGGAAGGCCGTCTTCGAAATATCCTCGTCCTTGATCCTCAACTAGTGATAACCAGATCGAAGATCAATCTTCGAAAATGTCGTCTTTCCCTACAGCTGATCGAACAGGTTGTCAATCATTGGTAAGGGGTATTTATTTTTTATTGTCAACTTGTTAAATTCCCTGTAATCTATACACATTCTTAGAGTCCCATCCTTTTTCTTCACAAACAAAATCGGAGCACCCCATGGCGAGAAGCTTGGTCTGATAAACCCCAAATCTAGAAGCTCTTGCAACTGTATCTTGAACTCTTTCAATTCCACTGGAGCCATCCTATATGGTGCCCTCGACACTGGCTCTGTACCCAACACTAACTCAATAACAAATTGAATTTCCTTGTGCGGCAGTCCTGGTAAATATTTAGAAAACACATCCAAGAACTCACATACCAATCTAGTCTCTCCCGACTCTGTTGACATAACTCTAGTGGTATCCACCACACTAGCTAGAAAACCTACACAACCTCCCTGTAATAGGTCCATAGCCCTCAATGTTGATATCATGGGTATACGGGGTCCATGCACAACACCGACAAAAACAAAGGGATCCTCACCCTCAGGCTCAAAGGTCACCATCTTCTTCCTGCAATCTATAGTAGCCCCATATCTGGCCAGCCAATCCATTTCTAGAATCATATCAAAATCCTCCATACTCAACTCAATAAAATCTACTGATGGTTCCTTACTATCTACCATCACTGGCAGTGCTTTAATCCATCTCCTAGATACTACCAGTTCCCTTGTAGGCAGTATAGTCCGAAACCCCACAGTATAATACTCACTAGGTCTACACAATCTATCGATTACCTTACAGTCCGAAACAAATGAATGTGTGGCACCAGAGTCAATCAATACAGTATAAGAAGAGCCAATGTTAGAGAGCTGACCCGTCACTATCGAGGGGCTAGCCTCGGCCTCTGCCTGCGTCAAGGTGAACACTCGAGCTAGAGTCAAGCTGTCCACCTTCCCTGGTTCCTCTTTCTTTGCTGTTGGACAATCCTTCTTGACGTTTCCCACCACCCCGCACAGATAACAAGCCTTTGCCTGACATTCGCCCAGATGGAACTTTCTGCATCTCGTGCACTCTGGATAACTTCTCCATGTCTCACCACTTCCTTGGCAGCCACCTTGAGCATCCCAACCCCTCTTATCAGGACCAGCAGTGGTCAAAGTGTCAGGGGTCTTCCTCTTTAGATCACTGGGGTCTCCGCCTCTACCAGAACCTGTGTATGGAGGCACTGCCCTGCGAACAACCCATCTCGCAGCATTCTCCCTCCAAATCTCATTCTCTGCCTCCTCAGCGGTAGGAGCCTTCTCAACAGCCTGGGTATAGGTCGTTCCCCCAAGTACTGATGTGATCCTCACATCTCAGGCTATCATAGCATTAAGCCCTCGAATAAACTTGTCCTATATAACTGCATCACTAGGCACTAAATCTGGTGTGAACTTCGTAAGCCTGCCAAACTTCAGGGCATACTTGGTAACTGTCATGCTGGCCTGCACCAACCCAACAAACTCATTCACCTTCGTTGCCCTGGCGACAACATTATAATATTTCTTTCCAAATAGGTCTCTGAACCCATCCCAGCTCAAAATAGAAATATCCCGAGTCTGTGATGCCACCTCCCACCAAATATGGGCATCCTCTCTAAGCATATAGGTGGTAGAAGCCACCCTATCATTACCTTCCACCCTCATGAAATCCAGATTTTAGGTGATAATACTCATCCACTGTTCAGCCTTCAGTGGATCTGGTCCTCCCTCAAAGGTTGGAGGATGCTGCTTCCTAAACCGTTCATAAAGTGGCTCCCACATGTTCCCAACCTCAGGTGGTTGTAAAACTGGTGCCACAATAGGTGACACACTAGGTGCAGCACTCCCTAACGAAGCATATTGTCTCAAGAGATGGATATGCTCTTCTTGACTTTGTAACCGGGCTTGCATATCGGCAAATATCAATTGCCAGTTCTTAGGGACTGACGAAGGGTTCTGGCCCTGCTCATCATCTCCAGCCTCGACCCCTGCGCTGGCTAGTTGTATAGATCGCCTTGGATGCATAACTATCTAAGTTTATCTACAATAAATGACTCGGCGGTCAGGCAATGATGACAGGCTAACATTCTTTCCATAGTCCATCATTGAAACTCATCCAACAATATGCAAACAAGCATTTGAACATTCATTCATATGCAACAGCTATGCTAATAAGCATGCCTCATCATAGTCACACAACAATCAAGGGCCAGACCCTATCAGTATCTCATGCTCCCTATTAATTCACGCAGATTAAAAAATTTATATTTCATTTAATCACTTAAACATACAATCACATATCTATAGATACTAAACCCTAAGTCGAGCTTGTCTTTAGTGGCATATTTACATGCCCAGCCAGTCTTCAGGAACCCTCAAACCAAAACCTGGCTCTGATGCCGAGTTATAACGCCCTGGATAACCAAGACTGTTACACTGTGTATTTTAAAATATTCCAAGACTTGCTAATCAAGTCATTTGAACAATATTGTGATCCTAAAGTCAACTATCAGTTTAGGGTTAAAAGATTTTGGTCATAACGGTTAATTTTCATTAAAACAGATGTTTGATACATGGGATACAAAAGCAAGGTATAAGTGGTGATTTACAATCCCAAAAAGTTAATACAAGGCCCAGCAAGAAAACCATATTACAGAGCATAATCAATAATCAATAGTCAGATAATTCACAAATCATCAATCAGATACTCAACAGACAACATTGTTCACATAATCAGTGATATCAATATGCAAACCAATAATCAATCATCCAGGTAATAAACATGCCATAATCATCAAATTAATAACAATAAACATATCACACAATATCCAGGTTCAACGCACTTAGGCCGCACCCTCTGTTTATCCCACTGACTCCGGCTCGCTTAGGCCAAGCTCAGTGATTATATACTTAACCTCAGCTACCAGTGGTCGAGTCACGTCCTTGTGCGCCAATATTAATTTCAGAACTCTTAGGTCGTTTATTTCATGTTCACATGGCATAATACCATCATACAACATTACATACAAGTATAGGGAACTATTAGTCCCAACATAACCACATAACCCGGTGCAGTTTTCTTACCTCTGATTCCGAGCGCTTTAGTTAATAGAGACGACCCTCGAACACGATCCCACTCCTAGCCCTAGTGTACACCTAGTTACATTCCATAAATAGAACTCTCAATTAAACTCAATTATGCAACCCAACTTCGGGACTAATCCTAAGCTCTCGAGAAGCCCAATTCCTCCAAACATGGCGGTAGAATCGACCCCCGAGCCCCCAAGCAAAAACCCTAACAGAAATCCCTAAAACCAAGTTCTAGAGGTAGGGTAGCGCTACAACAGCACAATTGGGGCGCTACAGCACTATAGTCAGAAACTCAACCCACCAAGAACATAGGCTAGCGCTCCCAGCCTAGCATTACAGCGCTGCAACCTGAACATCCAAAATTCTGGGTTTCCTCATCAAACTTACTCGAGCCAAAACCCCAAAAATTCTTCCCAATTTTCCACCAAACTCAAAATCAAGTCCTTAAACCATTATAGCTCACCCAATACAACACAATAACACCCAAATACTAGCTAGAAACCCCATCAACCACAGGAATCAAGGTTGAGCTTTGAAGCTCCAAAACACCATATGAAAACCAGAAAACTCAAACAGTTAAGGTAAAAAATGGTTACCTCAAATGGGTGAATCCGACCCTAGGTTTCCCTCAGTGTTCCTCCTAGCTTTGAGTCCTTCAAATTCCCAAGTTTAAGTCTTTAAACGTCCACCCAAAACCAAACTCAGAAACTATACCTAACAAAGCTTAGCAAATTCAGTTAAAACCTTTTAAACCTCACCTTAATTGGAAGCTAATTCCAGTTGAACTCCTAGCCACTCCAAAGAACAAAGTCCCAAGACCTAGTCTACACTTTCTCTGAGTTCTCAGCTCCAAAATCCACAAGAGAGAGAGAGAGAGAAGAAATCGTGAGGAAGAGGGAGAGCTCTGTTTTTCTTTCCTTTCTTTTCCTTCAGTTTCTATCACTTTCCCTTGTGCTCTAAAAGAAAACATCAGATATATCAAGTATACCTCCTAATAACCCAAAAGACCATTTTTCCCTCCCAATAAATCCAAATCTTTTAATCCATCTAAGGGTATTTCGGTCACTTTCTCCCAATTCCCGCTAATTCCTCAAGTGTCCCTAATATTTACCACTTAAATTCCGCCATCTAATTAATCATCAATTATTTTCCCCAGTGTCTAAAAATCTCTAATATATTTCCCAAATTCCCAGAAATACCCTCAGGCGTCCCCCGAGCCGGGTATAAATCCTCGTCGTGACTATTTCACCAAACCGCTCACTAGGATCGTCTCGAGCCATAAGCTGCAAATACATCCACATAATAATGTGGTCTTAACAATTTACCACAAATAATCGTATTTATGCCCTCAACGGGCCAAAATTACACATATGCCCTTATAAGCTAAACAAGGCCCACATGCTTATTAATACTCATAAACATGCATTTCACATATCCATATAACCATATAAGCATGATTATCACATGTAAACCAATTATGCCCTCTTGGCACACTAATCAAGGCCCTTAAGCCTTATTAGTAATTTTGGGTCGTTACACGTACTTTCACAGTTCCCATAATAACAATACAGTTACACAACACATATATCCAGATACAGGGAACCTTAGTCCCAAATACAACCACATGGGTGCAGTTTTCTTACCTCGAATCCCGAGTAGAGAATTAAAAGGACGGTTTCGAGCACGATCCTCAGTCCTAAGCCTTAGCGATAAACCTGAATTGCTAGTCGAAATTCCTCTAGAACCTTTGTCAGCCCTTTCCTTTGCTTTTCCCCAGCTTGAACAAACCCAAAACCCAACTTAGTCTTTAATTTCTCTTCAGTTTGCTCAAAGCCTCAACACAAGAGGGAAAAGGAGAGAAAATCGTGAGTGAAAGAAAGAGAAGAGTCAGAGAAATTTCGTGATGTTTCTAGTTATTCTCCAACACATCTGAGTATATCCTTAGCCCAAATGACCTTTTTGCCCTTTAAACTTATTCAGCCTTCTAATGGTTTCTAAGGGTAAAATAGTGTTTTCCCCGATTCCCGCAGATTCCTCAAGTGTTCCTGCTATTAACCAATTAATATTGTCGTGTCCAAATAATTACCAAATACTTATTCATTAATAAATAAATCCCAAAATATTCTCTAAATTCTCAAAATTACCCCCAGGCTCCCCCGAGCCGAGTATATAAACCCCACTGAGACTATTTTGCTAATCCGCTTACTAGGACCGTCTTGAGCCATATACTACAAATATATCCACATAATAATGTGGTCTCAACCATTTATCACATATAATCACATTTATGCCCTTAACGGGCCAAAATTACAAATATGCCCTTATGAATAATAAATGGCTCACATGCATATTTAATACTCATAAACATGCATAAAACATACTCACATAATCATATAAATAATGCATGCCACATAATCATGCATGTAACCAATTAAACATACATATATCAAATTATGCCATCTCGACATGCTAGTCAAGGCACTAAGCCCTATTAGCAATTTTAGGTCATTACATTTGGAGTTTTGGAGACCTAGCTTGGAAATCTAAAAGGTTGAAGCTTGGGGACTAAAGAATTGGATCTAGAATCACTAGAGGATATGCTTAGGGTCGAAACTACCATCAAGGTAAGGTCTAAGTCTTGATTCTTTTTAAAATTCTAATGGTTAAGATAGGTTTTGGTTGAGTTTTGATGTTGCTTTAATTGCTTAATTCGGTTGAGAATTGTTGTTGGTTTGTGGGTAATTATAATGCCTAGGCTTTGTTGTTAAGAGTCATAGACTCAATTCTGGTTTTAGTTCAAGGTTACAATGAATTTTTGCTGAATTTGGTTTGGAGAAAACACAGGAATAGCCCCAGGATTTCTGGGTTTGCGGGGTCGCACAGCGGCCCGCATGACCCCAGAAGCCCTGGGGGCTTTTTGTTTCGTAGGGGCGCAACGACCAGAAGGGGAAAGTCACGGCACATGTCCTTAGGAGTTTAGGGGCTAGCGCCTATGACTTTGAGGCGCACCGCGACCCTTAGGGATAGGTCGCGGCCAACCTAGGCAGCCTTAGTCAAATTAGGTTTTTGGACTCGGGAACTTAAACCTAAGTGTTAGGAAAGGGTTCTACTACCTGGTTTAGTAGAATTCAAGGTCCCAAAGGTTCTTACGTTATTCTTGAAGAATTTAATGGGTGTAGATTTTAATAATTATCCATTTTCGCTTTGTGACTAGGGTTACCATTAAGGCTCGGGATTAAGGATCGTGCTCGGGACCACTCTACATCTTTAGTTCGGGATTCGAGGTAAGAAAACTGCACTCGGGTTGTGAATGGGGCTGAGACCTACTGTAAATGAATATATGTGAGATTGTAAATGTATCTGTGTATGAGAATATCTGGATATGCATTTTTGATCGTGTTATTATTGATTGTGTGTATCGTAATCCATTTATTTGTTATATTTTATCTGAAAGTCTGGGCTAAGGGAGGCGGGGTTGATGTTAAGGATGCGGAGCACAGCCCGGCCAAAGCGAGCTGGGGTCAGCTAAACAACTAAAGGGCTCGGCCTAAGGGCGCCGACACTTAACTACATGTACTGAAAGATGAGTTTGAGTTACATGTTGGATTAAACTATTTATTATAATCTAGCTGGTTGCTTATGTTTTGTGATTATTGACTTGATTGTTCTGAGTTTACTACATATGTAATGTTGTTCCTTTGTGCATGTGAGTTAAGTTTTCTTGTTGAACCTTGGTTTACGGGTTCTATGTGGTGCTAATAAGGGAAAGGGAAAGGGAAAGCTAGACCAGACGTGAGTTGGAGGGCTTTGGGGCCGGTATGTACATTGGCAGCTGTTTGACCGCCACGACCAAGGAATTGACAGGGACAAGAGCCAAAATTGTATTTTTCCACTTAGGTTGGCTTCAGTTGTATTTACTTTTAAGGGTTGTAATTGCCTTGTAAACATTATTTTTGGGATTCCATGTACCAACTCTTATTTTTAATGAATGTCAACAATTTTATGATCAAAATCTTCTAACCCTAACCCGTTAGTTGACTTTAGTGACAAGTTTATGTCCAAATGAATTGATTAGCAAGTCTTGCACTATTTAAAATACACAGTGTAATGGTCTTGGCTATCCAGGGCGTTACAAGTTACTAGTCCATGATAGATTTTTTGAAAATTAATGGATCGCCTTAGGGTAGGTCATACTAATCACAAATTAATCTTGAGACAAGATCTCAACTCATAAATTACCGTTAGTCGTGTAACCCATTATTTTTCGATTAATGACTTATCTCAAGAGTGTGTCTTAGGGTCAGTCAAACTTGAAATACATCACTAATATTATTCTCTAATGAGAAGTCAACCTTGAGATAAAATAAACATATTTGGAAGCCTTTCCTTAGGGAGGCCGCAAACGGAGGCGACACGAGGCCCTTCCTATGCCTCTCGGTGTTCAACCAATAATGGAGACCATGGGACTTATTGTCATAATTCCCTCTCCCACTCACTATTAAAAAATGTGTTTTTCTCAAAATCAAAATTTTTTAATTTGTAAAACTAATTTAATTAATTTTACCAAATGATATTATAATAAATACTAATCTAATTATGCAAAATAAATAATCGTGCCCTAGATTTTATTTTTCCTTTTTAAATAGAATACTATTTTATTTAATAATTTTTTTATTCAATAAGAAAATAAACAACTTTAAATTATTTTTATCATCTTAACTAATTAAGACTAAAACTAATTATATGAGTTATCAAATAAAAACATATAGTCAATCCAAAGTATATTTCTAAAAAAATGCATGCTTAATATATACTATGTGGGTAATATGTATGACATGTTATCATGCATGATAAAGTATTAAACAATTTAATCATGTTCAGGAAAATAATTAAATAAAAGCGAGTTGGGTGCTTTGGGTTTTTCTAGAAAATTACAACACTTGCAAAAAATACACAATAATGATTAAACTAAGGCCTAATGAAGAGCAACTCCTTTGATATTGGAAATTCTCTTTTAGTCTTTAGGCCATTACCATTTTAATTATCCATTATGAATTAAATAACATTTCAATTATTTTAAACAACTTTAAAATAATCAAACTTTGGGTTTTAATACCCAATTGAAATTCGGACTCACCACAATTAACTCAAAAATTATAATTAAAACACTTTTAATTATATTAGGCTTAAAATGGCCCAAATGAATAATTACATATCCATTAGGGTTTGCATGACACGTACCATAATGGGTGTATCATAGGTGGGCGGCGGCTGAAGGTCGTGGGTGGCTGGCAAGGGCGCGGGGTGTAGGTGTGCTGGGCCACATGGGTGCAGGCGGGCCGTGCTGGGTGCGAGGCCACGGGGTGCGCATGCATGCTGGGCGCAGGGCCGTAGGGAGCGCAAGCGTGCTAGTCGCGAGGCCACGGGGTGTGCATGCACACTAGGCGCAGGGTCGTAGGGTGCGCAAGCGCACTGGGCGCGAGGCACGCTGGGCGCAGGACCACAGGGTGCGCAAGCGCGCTAGGTGCAGGGCCACGGGCTACGCAGGTGTGCTGGGCGCAAGGCCACGGGGTGCGTAGGCGCGTTCGGCACGAGGCCGCAGGGTGCAGGCTCAAGGCTCGAGCCACACCATAATTTCTTTTAGAATTTAAAAGTAAATTATGAAATTCTTATGCCCCAAAATGGCTTACAATTTTCATATATCTAGAAGAATTATTAACTTTTCCTAACCTAAAAACACCATGAAATCCAACCCTTAAGAGCATAAACGATTCATACATAAACATCCATCCATTCATATATTACACATAATATTAAAAAAGCATATGATACCCACATAGTAATTAACATATGCAGGGATTAAAGATTGCTCTTGTACCAATTTTTAAGAACCATTCCTACTGCGCAGCAGAAATTGCGGTAATGGTAGTATCGTATACAACAACAAAAATTTCATATAAAAAAATTTATGTGAAAATCCTTTAATATGAGGAGATGATTAAAGAATTGACTCCAACCAATGTTCCATTGTTGTCAACGTGAGTTGAAGATGAAATTCCCACTCTTCATGTCCAACCAATGCAAGTCGATTTAAATGAAGAAAGTACCATTGTTCCTGAGCAAACAGTCACAGAGCCTTGTCGTAGTGGGAGGGCTTCAAGGAACCCAGTTCGCTATGGTTTGGATGGTGAAACCAATATGGTTGTTGGTGAAACTAGTGATGATGATCTGTTGTCTTTCAAACAGGCAATGGCAAGCCCTGAAAAGGAACTATGTCTCGAAGCCATGAAAAAGGGAAATGGAGTCCATGAACTCAAATTCCATCTGGGATCTTGTGGAAGCACCTAGTGACTTTAGGGCCATTGGGTGCAAGTGGATCTACAAGAAGAAACGAGGGGTTGATGGAAATATTGAGACTTATAAATCTCGATTAGTGGCAAAGGGTTATACCCAAAGAGAAGGCGTAGACTATGAGGAAACTTCTAGTCCGGTAGCCATGCTCAAGTCCATTCGCATCCTCCTATCCATAGCAGCCACTCTCGACTATGAGATCTGGCAAATGGACGTCAAGACAACTTTTCTTAATGGAAAGCTTGACAAAGTCATTTATATGGATCGACCAAAAGGATTTAAAGTAGCTGGACAAGAAGGAAAAGTTTGCAAGTTGAATAGGTCCATCTATCGACTTAAGCAAGCTTCTCGTTCCTGGAATCTTAGGTTTGATGACATAATCAAAACCTATGGCTTTTAAACAAAATATTGATGAGCCCTGTGTTTACAAACTGAAGGCAAATCAAATAGTGGTATTCCTGGTTCTTTATGTAGATGATATCTTACTCATTGGAAACAATGTTAAGAAATTATCAGATGTGAAGAATTGGCTGAGCACTCAATTCCAGATGAAGGATTTGGGTGAAGCAAGTTATGTTCTAGGTATCCAGATCGTCAGGGATAGAAAGAACAAACTTTTAGCTCTATCTCAATCAACTTACATAGATAAAGTGCTTGAACGTTTCTCAATGAAAAATTCCAAGAAAAGGCGTCTACCGTCCCTCCATAGAATTCATATTTCAAAGAAGCAGTATCCCCAGACTCTTGAAGAGGAAGATGCAATGAGAAAAGTTCCTTACGCATCTGCAGTGGGAGTGGTGAGCAGGTATCAGTCAAACCCAGGACCGAAACATTGGATAGCAGTTAAGCATATCCTGAAGTATTTGAGACGGACTAGGGATTATATGCTAGTCTACAAGGGTGGTGTTTTGAACCCTGTAGACCACACCCATTCAGATTTTCAGACTGATGTCGATGATAGGAAGTTTACTTCTGGAATGGTGTTTACTCTTGGGGGTGGAGCTGTGATTTGGAGAAGCGCAAAGCAGTCTGCAATCTCAGATTCCACCAAGAGGGCTGAGTACATAGCCGCGTCAGAAGCAGCTAGGGAAATAGTCTGGCTAAAGAAGTTCTATTCGGATCTTGGTGTTATTCCAGAAATGGATAAACTGCTTGTGTTGAGTTGTGATAATACAGGAGTGATAGCCAACTCGAAAGAACCTCGAAGTCACAAGAGGAGTAAGCATATAGAAAGGAACACTACAAGAAAAAATGATTTTAATAACATCGAAAATGTGTTATCAAAACATACCATAACACTTTTTGATATGTTAAGACCGACTATGTTATCGTAGGTCAGGGTATTTTACATAACACTTTATCATTGTTATACAGATGTATTATTATACTGTCAGCGATAGCACAATTTCGGTGTTATTTTAATAAATAGATAAGTGTTTAATTATATTATTTATAGTCGATTATATAACACATTTCAATACTTATAAATTTGTGTTATACTACACTTTAGTATAACACTTTTTTTGTGTTATACTACACTTTAGTATAACACATTTTTTGTGTTACACTATACTTTAGTATAACACATTTTTTGTGTTATACTACACTTTAGTATAACACATTATTTGTGTTATACTACACTTTAGTATAACACATGTGTTATATTAGCTTAGAGAAACATAATCTTTTTTTACTTGCACAAAACTAGGAAAACAAATATGAAAGTTGAAGCAAAATAAGGTAACATAAATAGATTTTTATTAATTACTCAAATGTAATTATAATATTTAGTCTACTAGTCTAGGCATAAGAAATCATATTACAACATAATTTATGCCCAATTCAGATTCCTTTATCACTAAATACAAAACAAGAAATGTATACAAAAATTAGTGAAATACATTCTTCCATTCTAAAGGCCTCAACTACAAATGTTGTCAAGAATTGCTCCAAAGAAATCATCTCAATATACTTGCACATTGTGAAAAAAAAAGTCCTTTTATTATTAGGAACATAAGACTTAAGCTAGTTTCCACCTGTAAGTATATAAAGTTTAAATTAAATTTGTAATAACTCCAAAACTTGACGAAACAGCAGAGTATAGCAAGATATACTACCATGGAAAACAACGACTGAAGCAACAAAACATGCAACTTAAAACAAGGCTTGTGAAATGTATCAAGATAACAAATATATCATTCTAAATGATCAAAAAGTATGTGAGGAAAAATTGATTCCAGAACTCTAAATTCTGTCAATATATCCCCAAAAAAATTAAAGAATAAAAACAGAATCACACTTTGACTTCTTATACAACAAAATCATAAAGAAAAACAATAAAATAAAAATGCACCTGGAAACTTCTTTAGCATCTTTAATATTGTCTAGCAATATTTTTATCTCATTTTCTTATCTAACTTTTAGCATCTAGCTTCTATAAAAATAAATTGATTTTCACCTCTGCTAAATTGATTTTTCACCTCTGTTAGGGTAAAAATAAAAAGAATAAAAAGTGAATCTCCAGTATCTGATCAACTTCAATATTCAAACCTACACATACATATAAGTGAATCAAAACATATATAATAATAAATGAACAGGAAAATATACATAGTGACTTGTCCTTAGTTTCAGTTCCATACAAAGAGACTCAATTTACTAATATTAAAAAATAAGTTTACAACATAATCAATGGGTTGAAGAGATATTTAATATTCTTACATTACATATAAATAGGTGATACTGCAAATTTAAAAAAAAAATACCTATCTCAAGTGCATCTGCAAGAAAAAGGAAACTTGAAAATAAATTTCATAAATTTAAAATTTATAATGCCAAGGATAGTTTTAGCTTTATAGATGTTGGGGCTTTTGCTGAATATAATGTCACCATTTAATAGGCTTTTGAAGCATTTGGTTTTAAATAGGGTTTGGAAGTCCATTTCATTATATAAATTTGGAAAGTTTTTAACTTATTAAAAATTCATTTTCTCTTTTCATTCCATGGGAAATTATTATTTATTCTTCTCCATGTAAAAAAATTGTGAAGTAAGAAATAAATAAATTTGAACAACAAAAGATCAGAGAATATCACTATCCATACATTGAATCGTACAAATATATAGGCAGGTCTCCTAAAAGACCTTGGAGATAGCAAGTATGCACTAACTAGGCATTCTTTCATAGCGATCAAACAACAGAATTAGTACTTACCAGTGATTTCTAAGTCGATCCAAACAAGAGGCATCTTATTCTCTGTTGAAGGGGTATTATGTTTGGTTTTTTCCTCCATTGCCTTGCTATTATAGTTACTTGCTTTGTTATCTCCCATGCCTGCACCAAGAAGTCTGTAATAATTAGTAAGAACAATTTGGCAAACAATAGCAAACAGGCACATTTCCTATCAATGATTGTACATAAGGCATCAATCAAACTTAACTAAATACCAATAAATCATTCCAAAAATAAATAAAAACAAAGAGGACAATGAAATAGGTGGATCCCATGGGTGGACCCCAATTCTTCTGTGCAAGTGTGGTGATATCACATAGGTGACAAGTGCATCAGAAATCAAAACAGGACAAAGAAATAGCAACACCAGTCAAATGAAGAAAGGGTCCAATACAAAAAAATCACTTGCTTTGTGAAGATTTTCTTAAAACATGGATCCTAAGCACATTTAAGTCTAATATCTTATCTTCCATCCAGCCCTAGAGAAATATGCAATGGTATACAGATACTTTCTGCTAGAGAGATTTATGAATTGAAGTGGGTATTGATGAATTTTATAGAATATATAAACACAATAAGAGATGGTAACAAAGTTAACTTATGAGCCAAGCAGCTTCTTCCATCTGGGGCAATAGTGTAATGTTAGAGAAGTACTACGGACAAGAGAAAGCGAATGCAGAAACTTGCTTCGAAATCTTAAGATCCACTACACTTTGGTCTGTAGAAACCTGAAAAAGAAAGAAAAAAACAATAAACGAAGATTTTTAAGCACTACAGTAATCTAAGATAGAGGAAAACAATATAAATAGATAAACAAACACTCCTTAAAATAAAACCTATGCACTTACTCTGTTAAAAATTCTTCCACTGGGAGTAGCATCAAAGAACATAGGAGCGCGAAAAAGGCATTCATGCATTTTATTAAAGAGTAATGTATCTGTCTTATGAGAGGTTGTGACTAGAAGCATAGATCTCACAAGGACACAAAATAACTTCCAATGGCCAAAATAACATATACGACTATAAGCGTGGTGCTCACAAGAGGCTTTTCATCTTCTAAAACAAGACTAGCCAATGCCATCCAGTAGTTGCTTCTGATTTGAAGGCCATGAAATAAAACTTGTGCAAGCAGTATAAGAGGCACAAGAGCTCCTCCATATGCTGTTGTAAAGTATTTCCAATAGACTGAAAAACACACTCTTCCCTTCTCTCTTTCTTCTTCTTGAACAAGCTGCATTTTTGGTTCCTCGCTTTTTGCTTCTTCTTTCTTCATTAGCCCACTTGCACTGGCTGATTTTAAACAAATTAGAGAGAAATGAATTTTCTATGATGATATGATATCACAAAGAAATGCATATAACTCACTTACCAGTATAAGATCAGCTATGGGTAAGAATTCAATTTGATGAGTGACATAAATAATTGTTTTTGAACTCAAGAGGCCTAGTATGCATTCCTGTTATCAAGAAAAAAAAAATAGATGTTTCAGAATAATAGAAAAGAATTATCTAAAATGCATAGAAGTTATTTTCTCTTTTGCTTATTCATTCAACGTAATTATTTTTTTAACATAAATTGATTACCCTGAAGAGATGAGAACCTGTGTGAGCATCCACAGCACAGAAAGGATCATCAAACAGATAGATATCAACATCTTGATATAAGGCACGTGCAATTTGTATTCTCTGCTTTTGTCCACTGCTCAAATTAATTCCTCTCTCCCCAATGACTGTCTGATCACCAAATGAAAGGATTTCCAGGTCCTTCTTCAAGGAACATGCTTCTAAAACCCTCTCATACTTTTCCCTGTCCATCTCTTTACCAAACAAAATGTTCTCTTCTATCTTATGCGAGAGTTCTGCGTGTCTAAAACTCAAGATGAGAACTTTTTCCATTTTATTGATTTGAGAAAGGAACAAGACAAGGAAGAGAGTGTATGTATTGAATTGGAAGCTAGCAGAGCCTATAGAGAAATAATTTGAAACTATATATAAGTGGTGAAAAATAATATTCTTAAAATATGTCCTAGCCTAGGAGAGATTGAACTCTTCTTGAAAATTGTCCACTCTTTTTGAAGCAAACACAATAGGAGAAATAGAAACAGTGAATTATTGTTCTCCTTTAGTGCTGCATCATGTCTTTGACACACCTTTTTCTATTGCAGACTAAGCCAAGCCAAGGGCAAGAAAAGAATTCACAAGGAACGAACTGAGTGAGCTTAGACAAATAAACACACTAACACACACACACACACACACACAGAAAGAGAAAGAGAGAAAGAGAGATAGAGTATAAACTATATATTATGTCGGGGTTTGGTTGGGCCAAGCTTTTTGATCAAAGAACAAGTGCAAAAGGTTCTTCATGGCTATACTTTGAATATCCATTTCATTTTTCTGAGAAGTCAACTTAGAAGGAAAAAGAAATTGAAGATGCATATACTAATTATACTGCACCCCAAAAACTGGCGGCTGCAGCAGAGAAGTGGCCAACTTATATTTGCAAATAAAGCACTTTCTTTCGGCTGTTTGCATCTTTATATATATGTCTGTCTATGTTCTTGTAATACTACATGGTCCTTGCATTCTCAATTTTACTGTTACAGTCAGTATCTCGAAAAGAAACAACAGAAAAGCAAAGGGCAGAACAAAGACAAGGACAAAACAATTAACCAAAATAGGCACGAACAAGGTATATAATTCTCATTTACTGAAACATAATATAACACTATCATTATATGTATCTTTCTCGTTGATCATTTTCAACTATATTTTTTTGCTATATATATGATAAATGAGATAATATAATTTTTACAACTATATAGCAAGAAGAGGAAAATAACTATATTTCTCTTGAAAAAAAAATAAGTAGTCAAGGGACAACTCTATAACTATACATAATCTTATATTGCTTTATGCTATATATGTAGGCCATTACTTAGAATAACATATATAGTTTTCTCTTCAAAAACTAATATAAATACCCATACCATGATGCATGGAGAGCCTCGACCAAATTGAAAGGATATGGTTCTTGATAGTTCATCAGTTAACTTTATTTGCAGTTCGATCTAATTCTAGCTAGTAAATTATAAAATAATTCATGTTCATATTTCAGGGTGATTAAGAAGTTTGGACGGCCACTACATGGTCCTTGCATTCTCAATTTTACTGTTCCAATCAGTATCTCTAAAAGAAACAACAGAAAAGCAAAGGGCAGAACAAAGACAAGGACAAAACAATTAACCAAAATAGGCACAAACAAGGTATATAATTCTCATACTGACGTATATATGTGGATATCATGCTGACAAATTTCAGGGCATAAAATTACTAAATCTGAAGGGGAAAGCTGAAATAAGGAACTCAAAAATAAAAGTATGGTTATGGCTACGTTACTTACACTGCCACACACATCTTTAGAAATGATATGCCTTATCAACTTAATGTCTCCTACATACAAAATTAAATACCTCTGTGAGGAAAAGTTCAAAAATTGCAAGTCCATCAAACCAACCACAAAGTTACAACCTTAGAATCTTGCTGAAACCAATAGACACAAAAATTCAAAACCTCAAAATAAGCCATATGGGATAGTAAAATAATAACAAATTAAAACAAATGCTATATATTGGAATATGAGATATGTAACTTAAGACAAGTGATTGAATTTGCAATGAGGTCCACGATAAAGAACACACACACATATATATATCTAACCAAAAACATATATACATATAATTTATTTGGTCTTTTTTTATTATAATCACATCGAACATAGAAAACACAGTAAGTAGTGCATAGTATTTTGTTGTTTAACTATCTGGGCTGGTTCTTTCTTTGGAGGGAAGAAGAGCACTTCTCCACATGAGAGCTTTTTGCAAATAATTTTTTATTACATGTTTAAAGCTTTTCTCAAAAAACGAAGGCTATAATATCTTAACATCCAAGGAAAGTTTTGATGCCCTGAACTTCACTTTGTTACGAAGCTTGAGATTTTGAAACTGGAATCTCTGGACTAACTTGAGATTTTGGAGTGAGTTTTTGTATTGTTTAGATAAGGGGCTGAATTAGAAAACCAAAGCAAATGGAAATTCAATTTAATATGTTACTTAAGTGACAAATGAAATAGCATCAAGAATTTGACAATATTACGTTAAAGAAGAAAATTACCACTTAGAATATTAGTGCATAATCTCACAATGATAACGACATAGGTAAAATGAGCATGCATTTAAACATCATTTTTAACAAAACAAGTGTCATATATCTCACAATTCAGGGCCAAATTAAGAAGCATACATAGCCAAGTTAAGAAAGGATTTAGGCCAAAATCATTTATTCATTTATAAACAATTACACATATATTTCATTAAAGCATTATGTCAACCACCTTCAATGCATTATTTAAAGCTTAGTACTATATACTTCAAAACAGTAAGCAAAACCATCATAAGAGTAAAACTAAAAAAACTTGCAGATATATTTGTACAATTGAGCTCCACAATTCAAGAATATGCACAACACCTTCGATATAAATATATGTATTATCTCTCTCAAATCTCATTTTCTCTCTTTATTATCTCAAACATGTATAATTATTAATTAGAACATATTAAATATGGTTAAACAGAAGCATGTATAATTGGAAAATATTAAATTTGGTGAAAATAAGTGATTAATGAAGGCACTGGACTAGCATAATAAAACCTTCTCTTGATTTCCAATTGTAGAATTTGTCAAATAAAATATTTATTAGAAAATAGAATAAATTAATCAAGTGTAGCAGAATTTTATTTACAGTAACAAAATTCTATTTACACATATATATAGAGAATAACAAGAATTACAAATCATTGCACCCAACACTCCTTAGTACATAATTTAATGAGTTTATAGTCTTCTTTTTAACGAGCCTAAGGAGACCAAACAACACAACAAAAAAGTATTGAAATAAGAATAAGCACCACTTAAGTAGGAAAAAAAAAACAGCTAAGAAAAGTACCAAGGTCACACATTTGAAAATATTTATAATGTTTTTGTTTCTTCTTTTCCTTATACATATATAAATTAAAGCTAAAAAAGACTTATATGCATAGGAGACTCAAAAATATTGAAAGAGCTAGAAAAATTACCAATGGGTCATCTCTTTTCCTTTAAGAGCTTTTCTAGAGTGTCTCTATCTCAGATTGTAGCCAAAGAAAAAACTTTAAGCTAGTGCCATCTCTTCTCAGAAACCTGAAACAAGGGAATCATTAAAGTATGAAAAATTAATGAATCATAACTACTATAGGCGAAAAAATGGATACTTAATGTTACAGACACAAACAGAACAAGCTCTAGTAATAGTTCTACATGATATGCAACTGGAACAATATCATAGAACCATGAATAGTGTTATCCAGATTTCCGGATAGCGTTTAGATGGATAGCCTCGGGGAAACAGAATTATCAAAATCTTTCACGGAGGGTGACCAGGGCTCGCGGATGAACAGAAAGGCTTCGCCTCTCCCGCTTAGTGTCTAGCACACTCTTTCAAGCAACCGCGACCCGGAAGCTCGTCAATTCTCCCAGACTCCCGAAAGGATATCCTTCGGGGAAGGTCCTCTCGGGAGAAGCACTTCAGGTTACCTTCGCGGATACAGTTCCGTGCCTCGCACGGAATAAGACCAAGCGGTCGAGTCACGGAAAAAACATAGTTGAAATGATATTCACGTGACACAGGATCCCGCCTGACAGGTCAAGGCCGCACACATCCCAGCACGCCTAAAAGTGCCTTTTCGCCTATTGTTCCACTGACAGCCTGGAAAAGACAGCTGCATTTTGGCATTCCCCATATTTTCATGTAATTATACCCACGTAGAGCCTTGTAGCCATGCTACGATGGTAATTGTATTCCCTATTTACGGCTGGTGTAATTAAGACTCATGGGGGTAGAGAAAAACCCTAATCCAAAACCCTAGCTATAAAGACCTCCTCATTTTACGATAGGGAGGAGGTCAAGAGAATTACAAAGCAAGAACTCTGCCAAAAATCTCTCTAGCTTCATCTTCTTCAAGAGAACCCAGGAACACTGGGAGTTTGTGAGGGTCTTATACACCAGCCATTGTACTGTAATTCTCGACAAGTATAATAACATTGACTCGTGGACTAGGGCTCGTTAACGCCTGAACCACGTAAAAAACCTGTTTGTCTACTTATATTTCTGCACTTCTACAGTTCTTATCTTTTCATTATTTTGTTTGTATTCGTTTCCGAAAAACTCGGTAAACATTTTGGTGCTTTCATTGAGAGATGTAGGAAGTTGTTAGTCAGCTCTTTTTCTGTGAACGTTTTTTGTATTCACTCCGTACTGAAAAGATGGTGACTACGAGAAAATCCGCGATTGACAAGAATGCTAGGGTCAACCCCGATATCATGATGGAAGATGCGGTACAAAACGACCCCTCGGCAGCCTAGACCGAAGGAGAAAGTACCCACGACTCGGACTACCAAGGTGAAGACCCGACATCCCGCCAGGATCGGGTCAGTACCGAAGATACAGCATACTTAGAAAACGAAGAAGAGTATGTACGAGACGGTTACTACCAAGATGGCTACTACTACGAGAAGGATCCAGAACTGGTCCAAGTAGTCGAAGAACTGGTGGCCACTAAGGCCAAGCTTGCTGAGCAGGAGCGCGTCTCCGAAAAAATGCAGCGCATGTTGGAGCGCCTCCAAAGCAAGTTCGGAGATCTAGGCGACTCGGATGAGGACACCTCTGTTTTAGGTGGTGCTGATGCCACCATGCCGGATCCCGCCGCAGCTGGACCATCCAAAGCCGCCCCTAACAAGGGCAAAGAAAAAGTTGGGGAGCCTGTGCGCACTAAAGCCCCTGCACCTCCTAAAGGCGTGAATCACCAGGCCGACTGCCCCCCCCCCCCCCCCCCCCCGCGCGCAGAAGGTCTCTGGCGCTCCTAAGCCCAGACGTCCTTCAGCCCCAAGGGGGCACTCTGTGCCTAAAGGGCTCGGTGCTAAGGCACCCAGGCCTAGGGAAAGGAACAACCGCCCCAGTGATTCCGTCAACCAGGACGGTCGGGCTGCGGACACGCACTCCGAAGATAGCTGGTCCACGGTGGACCTAAGAAGAAGGTTGGAGGCCAAGTATGAAAAGGCCAAAGCAGAAAAGGCCCGGCCTCGCGGAGACGACCTGCGAAATCATCTCAACGACAAGCTCCGGGGACGTGACCTCCCGGAGAGCGATACAAAGAGGCTCGAGGAACAGATCGCTGCCTTGACCAAGCTGGTCCGGAAGCAAAGTGGGGCCCTGTCAGACTCTGAGGAGGAAGACCCGGAACCGTGTATTCGGAGGATCGCGGAAAGCCCCCTCCCGGAGAACTTCAAAATGCCTCATATAGAATTATATGAGGAGAGGACAGACCCGCGCACCCACCTAGCTAAATACAACAAGATGATGCAAGTGGCGCGCGTCAGTGAGGATGCCAAATGCATGTGCTTCTCACTCACCCTTACCAAGTCTGCGGAGGACTGGTGGAAAAGATTAGCTCCTGGATCCATCCACAGTTGGAAGGAGCTACAGTCCACATTCAGGCGGCAGTTCATTGCTGCCCGGGACCACGACATGGAGGTTGGTTCCTTAACCAACATCAAGCAGCTACCCAATGAGAGCCTCAAAGCCTTCATTCAAAGAATGATGGAAGATGCTGCTAAGACCAAGGTCAGCGATGACATGAAGCTGATCGCCCTTCAATCGGGGCTTACCGTCGGCTCCCTGCTATGGGGATAAATGCAAAAGAGACGAGCAGAAACTCTGTCCGAATTCATATCAAAAGCTCAGGGAATCATCAACCTTGAGGATGCCTACCAACAGGCCTTTGGAGTACCCCCAGCCCTGACGCCCTCCGTGACTGCACCGAGCTTTGCTTCGCAAGCTCCCGCACCAGCCCTCACACTTCCAGGAGCCCAGTTCACTCCGAGCGTGTATGGGCCTTCCGCGTCTGCTCAGACGCCGAGTCAAACCCATTTCTCTGGGTACGGAGCCGTACAAATCGGATGTAGTATCGCTCCCGGCCTGTCGCAACCGCAAGCGGGAGGCCTAGAACAAAATCTGAGCCAATCGCGGAATAAACGAGGCGGAAGAAACTCCAACCGGGGGGACCATTCAAAGAAACCCCGGAAGGACTATGAGCCCAAGTTCACGGAGTACACCAGTTTGATAGACTCACGAGAGAATGTCTATCGGGCGACCTGTAATATGGTCAACTACAGGAAGCCCCCGAAAGTGTCTCACGGAGGAAGGCGTCCGCAAGACTCCAATAAGAGGTGTGAGTTCCACGGAGACGTGGGGCACACCACAAACGAATGCCTTCAGCTGAAGGATGAGATCGAGTCCCTGGCAAGAGCGGTACACCTCGGTCAATGGGTGAGGATACCCATAATCTATCCCGGACAGGGAGTAGTTCACGGAGCTGCGTATTCTCCGGGACAGAGGGGGACCACTAGCGCTCCTGAAGCCGGTCACCCCCAAGCTCCTGGATCTCAGTTCCCAGTGCTTCCTGCTCCGACCTCTCCGGAACCCATTGCCATGTTGACTCCAGGACCCGGAAAACCATATCCGCCTGGCCTTGCTCCGCCACCCGTTGACGGACACGTAGCCACCATTTCCGGAGGACCGCACCTTGCCGGAAGCACCCGCAACTCCCAGAAAAGGTACCTGAGGGAGTTAGAACACACCAGAAAGATGTGCGCCTTGGTTCAGTCACCTGCTCAGCGTCCCCGAATGATGGATCTTCCCATCACCTTCACGGAAGATGACGCCCGACATGTGCACTTCCCCCACAACGATCCCCTCGTCGTGGAAGCCCAGATCGCTTATAAGCAGGTGTCACGGATCCTAATCGATAATGGAAGCTCCGTAAACATCCTCTTCAAAGCTGCCTTCCACGCGATCGGATTAACCGAGACAGATCTGACCCCATGCCCCATCCAGCTTCAGGGGTTCAATGGGGATGCACTCATGCCCTTAGGCAAAATTCAAGTTCCAGTCACCCTCAGAGGAGACAGCGACGCTTGTGCCTTCAGGCACTGCACATTCGTGGTGGTCGACTGCCCCACGGCGTATAATGCCATCCTAGGCCGACCGGTCCTAATCGATTTTGGGGCCGTAACCTCGATACGCCACTTATGCTTGAAGTTTCCATGCGACAACGGGCGTATCGGCACCCTCCGGGGAGACCAACGAAGTGCACGAAGCTGTTATAATGTCTCCGTCCGGTCCGTCTACAAGGTCCAGGAGGCGATTGTTGCCGCTCCTTTGGCGGAAAATTTACCAGAAACTGGGGGTGCCCAAGGGGCATACGTTGACGAACTCGACCCTAGATTGGAGGTCGAGAGGGCGATAGAGCCGATGGAGGAAGTCGAAGAGGTGATCCTCAACTCGGGAGATCCCACCAAAGTCATTCAGGTGGGGAAAAACCTTCCATCGGCCATTCGAGAAAAGATCGTGGCCACTGTGAAGAATAATCAGGATATCTTGGCATGGTGCCACGCTGATATGATGAGGATTAATCCTAATGCTGTGTGCCACGCACTCAACATAGACCCATCTGCAACTCCAGTTCGCCAAAAGAGGAGGCCGTTAGACCCCGTGAGGGCCGAAGCAGTCAAAGCTGAAGTGGACAAGCTGATGTCCATAGGCTTTCTCCAGGAGTCACACTATCCCGTGTGGTTGGCCAACCCGGTTCTGGTCCCGAAACCCAATGGGTCCTGAAGAATGTGTATTGACTTCACGGACCTAAACAAAGCCTGCCCAAAAGACTGTTTCCCTCTTCCGCGAATCGATCAAATGGTAGACGATACTTCCGGGTATGAACTCTTATCCTTCATGGATGCATACTCCGGGTACAACCAGATCAAGATGCATGTCGCGGACCAGGAACACACCAGCTTCCTCACGGACAAGGGTGTCTACTGTTACGTGGTCATGCCTTTCGGTCTGAAGAATGCTGGGGCGACATACCAGCGTTTAGTAAACAGGATGTTCAAAGACCAGCTGGGAGGAACATGGAGGTGTATGTAGACGACATGTTGGTGAAATCCAAGACCTCCGGGGACCACAGTGACGACCTTGAGGAAGCTTTCGCTGTGATCCGAAAGTACGGAATGAAACTGAATCCGAAGAAATGTACTTTCGGGGTCTCGTCGGGGAAGTTCCTCGGTTTCATTGTCAGCTCCCGCGGAGTGGAGGCCAACCCTGAGAAAATTAAGGCGTTCATAGATATGCCTTCTCCCCGAAAGCATAAGGATGTCCAAAGCGTTACCGGAAGGATAGCTGCTCTCAGCCGCTTCGTATCTAAGGCCACTGACAAATGTGTCCCTTTCTTCAATGTGTTACGAGGAAACAAGAAGTTCGAGTGGACCCCCGAATGCGAAGCAGCCTTCCAACACCTCAAGGAACATCTAACTCGAGCTCCCATTCTGTCCAAACCTGTCGAAGGAGAGGCGTTGTTCTTGTACTTAGCTGTGACAAAGCATGCCGTAAGTGCCGCTCTCGTCCGGGAAGACGGCCGTTTCCAGCTCCCTGTGTATTACGTGAGCAAGAGGTTACTGGACGCCGAGTCCAGATATACAATGATCGAGAAACTCTCCCTCTGCTTGCTAATCGCTTCGCAGAAGCTAAGGCCCTATTTCCAGGCGCACACCATCAGAGTACTCACCAACCACCCTCTCCGGCAAGTCTTGCAGAAGCCCGAGTCTTCTGGCAGATTACTTAAATGGGCCATGGAACTGAGCCAGTTTGACATCCACTACCAGCCACGTGTTTCCATAAAAGGCCAAGCACTCGCGGACTTTATTGTGGAATGCTCAGGAATGAATGACCTCCCGGAAGATCCTGTCCCGGAACTTCCCACATGGAAGGTCTATGTAGACGGAGCCTCAAATGAAAAAGGAGCTGGAGCAGGGGTTATCCTAATTTCTCCCCAAGGACATCAGCTCCAGAGCGCCATCCGTTTCACGTTCCCAGCATCCAACAACGAGGCAGAACACGAAGCCATGCTAGCTGGATTACAACTGGCCAGGGAAGTCGGAGCCCAAAAAATCGAAGTATACAGCGACTCCCTACTTGTGGTAAACCAAATATCCGGAGAATACCAGACGAAAGGAGAAAAAATGGCTGCCTACGTGTCTCTCTCCCACGGCCTCCTGCAGCATTTCAAAGGCTACCAAATCCGCCAGGTCCCCCGGGCCCAGAATTCACTCGCGGACACACTGGCCAAGCTTGCAACAGACCCGGAGATCGAACAATATGGCCTAGTGCCCATCGGGCACTTAGAAGCACCTAGTACTGAGACACAGAGGGTAAATGCCATCATCGACCATTTCCATTCCTGGATAGGACCCATCCTCAGATTCCTCACCACCGGAGAGCTCCCCACTGATAAAGATGACACAAGAAAGCTCCAGTATCAAGCTCCCCGATACGTGGTTATGGATGGAAAGCTTTACCGCAGGGGGTTGTCCATACCCTTCCTTAGGTGTGTTGCCGGAACCGAAATCAGCACCATCATCCATGAGATTCACGGAGGCTTCTGTGGCGACCATACCTCCGGACTGAGCCTCTCCAAAAAGATCCTTCGTCAAGGATACTTCTGGCCCACCATGAAGAAAGATTGTGTGGATTATGTCAGAAAATGTGAGCAGTGCCAGAGGTACGCCAAGGTTCCACGAGCGCTGCCTACAGAAATTACCTTAATGACCAGCCCCTGGCCATTCGCCGTTTGGGGCATTGACCTAGTAGGTTCCCTTCCAACTGGAAGGGGTGGAGTGAAGTATGCCATAGTCGCGGTAGACTACTTCACCAAATGGGCTAAAGCTGAACCTATGAACACGGTCACCTCTAAGAAAGCACTGGACTTTGTCATCAAGAATATAGTGTGTCTTTTCGGGCTTCCACGAAAAATTGTGTCCGACAACGGGAAGCAATTTGATAGTGAGCATTTCACGGATTTCTGTGCTTCGCATGGAATCATCAAAAGCTTTTCCGCAGTCGCCAGACCTCAAGCTAATGGGCAAGTGGAAGCAGTAAACAAAATCTTAAAGACCACGTTGAAGAAAAAACTCCAAGCATGCAAGGCTCACTGGCCGGAAGAGCTTCCGCGAGTACTATGGGCTTATCGCACAACAGAGAGAACTTCGACGGGGCACACACCTTATTCCATGACCTTCGGTTGCGAGGTCGTCATCCCAGTAGAAACTATGATCCCCTCTCACAGGCAGGACACCTACGACCCTACCCGGAACCACGCCCTTCTCCAGGAGTCCCTGGACATGATCGAAGAGCTCCGGGAGCAGTCACAGGTCCAACTCAAAATGTACCAAGGCAAGATAGCCCGACACTTCAACACAAGAGTCAAGAGCCATACATTCGAAGTTGGAGACCTTGTCCTACGGAGAGTATTTCCTGCTACGCAGGATCCAGGAGTGGGAGTCCTCGGACCCAACTGGGAAGGCCCCTATGAAGTCCAAGAAAAAGTGGGCCATGGGACGTATCACTTAAAGAGACTAGACGGATCTAAAGTCCCGCGCGCCTGGAACGCGGAGCACCTCCGCCGTTACTATCAGTAGGCCCCGGACTATCTAGTCGAAAGTCCTTGGTGGACGTAGCAAAAATGTCAAATATGGAGTTAATCCTCCCAGCTGTAAAACACATGCCTAACAGGCTAATTTAATAAAACACGGAGAGTTTCACTCCGCTTTTACTGCATCTTTTATCCCTTTGTTCCAAGCTGCATTTTAACAAGTGACCATGCGGTCCGGAGACGTCCGGACCCCACGCTCACTTGGGGGGGTATACATGGCTAAGGCATAGCCATACGCCCCTTGAACAAAACATAAAGAGAACACCACTTATGTGCTAGCATTGTGTTTGGAATTTTTAAATTGATTAAGCTTAGGTTGATTTGTTGCCATGAACATATTTGCATTACGTGTCATGTGTGCATTATGTGGTTATGTGAAAATTGCCATGAAAATACCTGCCATTATGCATCATGAAAATTATCTCCTGTGTAGCCCAGCGATGAACAGGACTGGAGGTTGGGGCACATTCAGAGAGCAACGCCGAAACGCCCCCCAACTTCCTGACAAGTCCTTCGCAAAATACTCCGCGACCGCTGTAAAGCTTCGCTTCGCAAGCTTCAGCTCCAGGTCTCATAAAGTAATGAATGGCAAGATCCGCGACCGCTGTAAGCTTTGCTTCGCAGGCTTCAGCTCCGGATCTCACAAAATAATGCATGGCGAGCTCCTCGACCACTGCAAGCTTTGCTTCGCAAGCTTCAGCTCCGGGAGCATATATGATCGATCCCCCAATTACAGCAGGCCTTGCTTCGCAAAGCCCCTGCTCCGGGATCGCACATGGTAGGCGTGGCGATTTCCCCGACCGCAACGAACCTTGCCTCGCAGGGCTTCATGCCAGGTCCCTGAAGTCGGCCACCAGGAGGTCTGCAACGACAGTTAGTTTTGCTTCGCAAAGATCTAGCCCTAAGTCTAGCGACGCTCACCAAAAGAACTCCCGTTTCGGCACCATGGAACGGGTCACCTTAGCAATCCCAGCGAACAGTATATCTACAAGTCTCGAAATTGGCTATTTGCCTTAGGAAAGCTGAGTACGGTGAAAGGAGTCTGGCCGTTGGGACCAAGAAACCTTCGTAACCTAGAAACTACGTGGGAAAAGACATAAGCCGTTGGAGCTTCAAGTTAGAAATGCATAGGGTCTGGCCGTTGGAACCAAAACCTCATGCGCCCCTACAGCAGTTTCTACCATATAAAAATCTCTACCCTAAGCGCAAAATTAAAACTCGGCAGAAAAGGAAAGAAGAATGCTATAGTTATTGCAAATATTTCCGCAGTTAGGAAAGAGTACAGGGAGCTTCGCCCCAAAGGAAAATAAAAAAATAAAAAATAAAAAATATTTTTTACAAAAGACAAGACCCCTTCAAGCATTGGGGGTGGCAGCGGCTTCCACGACCAGGGCCTCGGAGACAGCAGTTTCAACTGGGGACGGAGGAGTCGGCTCGTTGGAAGGAGGGACGACATCCCTGGTAGGATCAGAGGTCCCCGCCTCTTCGAGGTTTTCTGCCTCAGGGGCTTCAGCAGGCTCGTCGATGTTATAAGTTTGGACGTACACCTCTGGGCTTTGATCCCACACCAGTAGCTTCTCCCTCATGGCGTCGGCATCCTCTCCCAGGTAGTCTACTACCTCCGGGTTTATTTTCCAAAGTTGGTGCATGAGGACCACGTGAGATAAATTAATCGTCCTGTTCAGCACCACCTCGGCATCTTCCTTCTCCTTCAAGCGCTCCGCCTCAGAGGTCGCCAGCTTTGCCTCCGCGACAGCCAACTGAGCCCTCAGTTTTTCCAGCTCGGCCTTGGATGCATCCCGCTCTCCCTTAAGGGAATCAATCTCCTTGCGCTGCACCTTATCTTGGTTCAGCAAGGATTGCTTCTCGGTCACATGCCCCCTGACAGTGAATTGCAAGGCTCCAATCTGTTTGTCCTTCTCAGCGAGCCCCAACTCCAGCATAGACGCGAGATCCTTGCTCCTCATGTGATCTTGCTCCTCCACGTGCAGCCTATTTTGAAGAGTGGCATATTCCTCGTTCCGCTTAAGGAGAAGATCGTTTTTCGATTGCAAGCGGGCATCCAAGGTATCCTTCTCCTCCCTGGCCAAGGATAGCTCTTCCTGGAGCTTGGAGTTTCTGGCCCTCAAGTCATCCGACCGCTTCTTGAACTCATTCTCCGCGCTGGCCCGGTACTCTTGATATTTGGCAAGATATTTCTTGTCCGCCTCTTCTTCAGCCTCGCGCTGGGCCTGGTTAACCTTCTCCATAGCCTCCCCCTTTATGCCCTCGACCTGTTGGGTCAGTTTCTGCTTCTCCGCCTCCAAGGCCTGGCGACCCGCCTGGCTCTCCTCCAGCTGAACCAGAACTGCACCCACCTCCCGGAACGAGCGTTCCGCGATGAGAGAGGCCTGCAAGGAAAGACAGCAGAATGAGTTAAGCAGAACTAAATGTACTAAGACCAATGACCCCAGAACATAGCAACTGATAGCTTACCCCAGAAAGTTGCTGCTTTACGGCATGTGTCAGCAACAGCGGGTCCTTACTGCTACTGATGGCCCATTTCTCATAATTGAGCTCGCACAAGCTCAGGGCCATGTCCTCCATCATCTCTGCTCCGAACGGCGCCAATGCACGCCCGAGCCTAGGCACCAGCCTCTTCTCCAAGGCTGGGCCATCCAAAACCGCTTCAGCCGGGTGAAGGGATCTCACCCCTTCTGCCAGCTCAGCTCTCTTCACGGCAGACAGGTTGTCTGCCCTTCCCTGAGTAACAGCCTTCTCGGTCTCCAACCGCCTCTTCAAAAAATTATCAGCCCGTCTTACACCCTCCAGGAGGGCAACGGGGAAACGGGTTGGTTTCTGAGGGAAGTGGAACTTCAGGCCAGGCTGAGGAAGGCTTGTTTGTTGAGAAAGTGGAAGAGAAGGAGAAGAAGGAGATCCCGAAAGGGTGAACTCCCTTTGGACTGGAGGAGGACGTAGACGGGGTGTTAGGGACGGTAGAGAAGACACTACCGCCCCGGTTTGTTGTTGCTGCTGGTGTTGCTGTTGTTTTTGCTGCTGCTGTGGCGGTGGTGATTGTCTTTGTTGTTGCTGCTGATGTTGCTGTTGTTTTTGCTGCTGCTGTGGGGGTGGTGATTGTCTTTGTTGTTGTTGTTGTTGTTGTGGTTGTTGTTGTTGTTGTTGTTGTTGTTGTTGTTGCTTTCGCTGTTGGGGTTGTGGTTGCTGCTGGGTGGGGGTAGTTTGGCGGGGACTGCGCGCAGCCCGGAGGTCTCCATCACCTCCGGGAGAAGAATGTCTAAGGCGTTTTTTCTTGTCGCCCTCAGCATCTCCTCCGGGGCGCTTGCTCACCCCGGTCGTCTTCACGGGGAACACAAGACCTTCCCCATCGCTGCTACTACTCGAGACCACCGTGTTCTCGGAAGGCCCCTTGACAGGAGGCTTCTCCACCACGGGCACGATTGCCCTCTCCACCACCGAAGACCCTTGCGCCTCGCCACTTGTCTTCTTGGGTGTGGCAGTTTTACCTCCCCTACCAGCTCCGGTCTTTCGTCCTTTTTCCCTTGGACGGGTCTTGACTGGTGGCGGCCTTCTTGATAAGTGAGGTAGCTCTCCCCAACATCTTTGCTTCGGGATGTTCTGCAAGAAATGTACGAAGCAAGGTTAACTAACCAGCAAGCGATGTGAAAAAAAGATAAGCAGAAGAAAAAACAAGTAACAACATAAAAGCACAAACAAATCCACCAGCAGGTAACAAGAAGCAAAAAAGAGAAAAGTTTGAAAGGGATGACCATGCACGAGAAACGTGGATGGCCTTCCCTGAGCAAAACAAGACACCGCTTCCTGCTCTAGGAAGCTCCTGTACTCCTTGAAGTTCGGGAATGACATGCTGAGGGAAGAAGGGTCAACCATGGTGACACCTTCTGGCAGACTACCGCCACTCAAACACCCAAGGAACTCATCTACCCTATCGCAATATCTGTCAAAGGGTATCTTACGCGGATCTAGCCTAAGGAAGCGGGGATCGAACCCCACCTGAGAAGTCCGGGAAACCTCAGACAGGCTGGGGGTGTGGATCAATCGAAAGCTAGTCTTACCTTTCCCAGAGGTACCAGCTCCCGGAGTCCCTTCATTAGGGTAAGCTGCGGCGTGGCGAGCCTCGATTTCTTCTTCCTCCGACTGGGGGTCGGGGAACCTCTCCGCCCAACTGGGGGATAAATTATTCTCGTCCTGGGCTGCCTGGCAGATCACCTTGGACAGCTTCAGGGAAATCTGCTCCCGGACATCAGCTGACACCTGACTTTGCCCCCTGCCACTCACTGGCTCAATATTTTGGAAAGAGGCGAGTAGCCCATACTCCCTCAAAGATTTGGTGGTCACAAGTCCTTCCACCTTCAACTCTTCCTCCGAGAGCCCCTCGTAGAAGTTTGACCTCCATATCATCTCTGCACAGCGAGGTGTCCGCGGGACGGCTTCTGCAAAATCCAAACACGAGTGTTAGAGATCCTCCCGGAAGGCAAACCAAACGTAAAGAAATAGAGTTAAAAAAGAGAGGAAGGAGCACTTACCAGGGACTTTGAAGTCCAAAGATAGGGTTGGCACTTTCTTCAATGGGAAGCCAGTCGTCAGGAACCAGTACTCCCGGAGATCTGGAACCCTCGCGGTGTGACATGTGGGATACATCACGTCCGAATACCTCTCCAGCCTATAAAACCCCACCTTGTCTGCATGACCTCTCATGGGATGAGACTTCAGCGCATAGAAGTATAGTACCTCCTCCGGGGTAGGGGCCTCCAGGTCCCAGGACTTGCAAAAGATGTACCACCCCGCTAGAAGCTTGTAGCTGGGGGGAATCAACTGGAAGGGGGCAATCCCCGCCTTCACGCAGAAGTTGGAAAAATAACTTCTTAGGGGCAAGTGTGCCCCACACACTATGTGTGCCCAGCTCCAGGGACCAAAACCCTCGTGACTCTGACTGGCAGACTCACCCAGCACCGACAGACGGTGCCACATCAGGCCTGGGATGTTCTTCAGGCCTGCCTCTGAGGAATACAGCTCCAGCATACCGTAGTTCCTGAACAGGTTCGGCTTCTGGTCCATCTCCCAGATGGAACTGTTGATAGTCGGTGGGCTAGCCGCGGCCACCTTAGTTTTTGCTTTCCCCTTTGCGCCGGCAACAGGGGAACCTTGCTCCTGGGAAGATTCAGCCTCTACCGCAGCGATGATTGGTTCCTTTGAGGTGTTCGTCACTGAGCAAAAGAAGCAAAGAAGGAAACACTCCAAGCAGTCAGCACCCTTGTCATACCCTAACGGTATTAAAGGCGTCGGGGAGACCCTCCCCGAAAACTGCTTGGAGAGGTTCCCACCGAGCTTGCCGAGGGACTGGCACCATGCCACCCGGAGGACAGCAAGGAACCAGATTCAAACTTTGAGCCTAAGCCCGCCAAGAGAAGTGTTTTCCCAGGGGAAGACACCCTAAAGGCGTTCACGCTTATGCCCTAAAATAACAAACCAGAACAGCACAAGCAGACGAGAAACAACTTTCCAAAAGCAAATCGTCAAAGCATGCAAAGAAATAACTTATTGACTCACATCAGACACATGCCTATCAAAGCCCCATTCACGCATGCATAAAGATGACACCGGCAGAAAACTCAACCCTAACAACTACCAACAATCTGAGGTTTAGAAGGAAAAAGCAAAGTAAAAATACTTACTGGTATTCGAGCAGTTGAAGATTGAGGGAGTAACCGGGTCACTGCACCGCACGAACACGTGAAGTAAAGGCTGCAAAGACAAGCAACGATTCAAACCTAGAGCTTCGGCGAACAAACCTACTGCCAAATCGAAAGAAAGGTTTCTGGATTCCTTACCAAAAGAAGTGACAAATTCGAAGGAAAGGAAGCTTGGAAGCTTGAGAGTTCGAATATTTGGGAATCTGAGAATCTGAAAGCTCGAGAATTTGAAAGCGTAAAGAAAAAGAAGGGTCCGTTCCCTCGTTTTTATAACGGGAATGAAGTCATTTCGAATTCCACAGATGGACGGTCCCGATCTTCCCATACCGCATGCATCAAATCCAACGGCTGGGGATGAAGCGCCGGTCCCATTTATGACTCCTCGAATGGGAATAAAGTATTTATATCCCATCATTGTGCCGTCTCGGGACCGGTGTACCATTAAATACCGTCAAATCACTACTCAGACGCCTGACACATACATACTCAGCCAGTCACCTCACGCACACGTCTTGGTCACAGAGCCATTCCCTGCATGACGCGTGGCCCTGGCCACACTTGAGTAGTTGAGTTCAAACAGAAGAAATTTCCTTTTTTTTTTTTCGTACTAATGCTCAGACGGGAAAAAAGAACCCTTCCAGGAACGCAGGAGGTGACCCCACGCCTAATCTAGAAACCAGAATACCCGGAGGACTGTACAAGCTCCCGGACCTCTCAAGTTCCGTGACCTTGGGGGGTAAATGTTATCCAGATTTCCGGATAGCGTTTAGATGGATAGCCTCGGGGAAACAGAATTATCAAAATCTTTCACGGAGGGTGACCAGGGCTCGCGGATGAACAGAAAGGCTTCGCCTCTCCCGTTTAGTGTCTAGCACACTCTTTCAAGCAACCGCGACCCGGAAGCTCGTCAATTCAACCGGACTCCCGAAAGGATATTCTTCGGGGAAGGTCCTTCCGGGAGAAGCACTTCAGGTTACCTTCGCGGATACAGTTCCGTGCCTCGCACGGAATAAGACCAAGCGGTCGAGTCACGGAAAAAGCATAGTTGAAATGATATTCACGTGACACAGGATCCCGCCTGACAGGTCGAGGCCGCACACATCCTAGCACGCCTAAAAGTGCCTTTTCGCCTACTGTTCCACTGACAGCCTGGAAAAGACAGCTGCATTTTGGCATTCCCCATATTTTCATGTAATTATACCCACGTAGAGCCTTGTAGCCATGCTACGATGGTAATTGTATTCCCTATTTACGGCTGGTGTAATTAAGACTCATGGGGGTAGAGAAAAACCCTAATCCAAAACCCTAGCTATAAAGACCTCCTCATTTTACGATAGGGAGGAGGTCAAGAGAATTATAAAGCAAGAACTCTGCCAAAAATCTCTCTAGCTTCATCTTCTTCAAGAGAACCCGAGAGGAACACTGGGAGTTTGTGAGGGTCTTATACACCAGCCATTGTACTGTAATTATCGACAAGTATAATAACATTGACTCGTGGACTAGGGCTCGCTAACGCCTGAACCACGTAAAAAACCTGTTTGTCTACTTATATTTCTGCACTTCTACAGTTCTTATCTTTTCATTATTTTGTTTGTATTCGTTTCCGAAAAACTCGGTAAACAAATAGTATTAAAGAAATACAAAAGCCATCCAAAATATTAATGTGCTTACTTAAATAATGTTTATTTTTGATAGTCATGGTTAGTGTTGTTTAATGATCTTGGTTCAACTCTTCATAACATAGTACATAGCGAGATCATTTTTCAAATTTGCTAAATTATAACTGAACTAGAATGAGATATTATTCATCCAACAACAAACCAATCATTTAAATAAATTAAGAGCAAGATCAAACTAAAGTATATAAAAATGCCAAAACTTACATTCTGCTTTTATCTATGACCATAATTAGAGCTTTTGGAGGTGGAATGTGATAATCTTAACTTTATTGACACAAATATATAATGAAAAAAACTTAGAGGGCCTTCTTCGTGGCTACAAATGACAACTATATAACCACATTGAGTGAAAAGTTAGGTTTAAGCACCTTACTTAAACTAAAGGTCCTTTTGACTCTTACTGGTACCATTTGTAATGAGTAAAATCAAGAAGGCTTAATAACTCTTGCAGTTGTAAGTGCCAGACTAATAATTAAGCTACATAATATTATATAATAGTCAAAGAACTCATGGTAAGAGATCCAAACAATAGTCCTAGATCCAAACTAGACATAAGTCAATAAACACAGAAAATACACACATGACATGGAGTGAAAAAACGATCACACCTTGAAGAAAAATGTAGTAATTAAAAAAAAAATCCATGTAATGCAATAATATTTTGTTTTCTATGTTAGCTTTAATTTCATTGATAGAGATGCATTTTTGAGAAAATAGCGTGTGAGTACCAAAAGACATAGGAAGAAACTCCATGTGAAACTTAATGGACAATATTATATTATTCTAAATACTAGAAGAAAAAAAACATATATCCTAGTTATAGTGATATATATATACATATATTTAGCCAAAAATAAATATATATTCCAATGACCCATTTCTCTAAACTTCACTTTATCCCAAAATAAAAAAAATCTAATAACCACCACTCACTACACTCCTATTTGGTATTGACCCCTTGCATATTTAGTAACCCAACTAGACAAATTAACAAATAGCTGGAGTGCAATACCAAAATGGGTAAAAAATTTAAAAGAAATCATGTACACAAACAGAGCAACACTAAGAATTACCCAATGTTCATCATACTCCAATACTTACCACCAAATGTAAATCCATAGTAGAAAATTTACTAATTTGGTACCCAAATATAAACACTAATCTTAATATTAAACATAACAACCTCTGATTTTCCACTCTTGATGTAAAATTCTAGAAAACCAAGAATTTCACAAGGAAGACGAAGTAACACGAAAATATTTCTCAAAAAAATATGTATATAAATTAGGTTTCTATAAATATACATATATATGGGTATATGAAAAATCTTACAAAAGCTTCAATTTCCTCTTGTCCACGACTGGCATCTCATACCCTTTCGGAAGAGGTGACAAACACCATGGACTAGGATGACAATGTCACTCCTAGACAAAATAGTTGTAACATAGAGAGTTTTTGGGACCGATTCAGATGAGGAAAAAATACCATGTGAGAGGAAGCTTTGTTTTTTTTTTGGTGAATAAGAATCATTATATTGCTCAAAATCAATCATTTACACTATTGGATTTCTGATGGATTATCTACCTCTATATGACTACCACTTCATATGTCTAACTTATATCCATGTATCTAACTTTACAATTTTTGAATCCACTCATTATCTCTATCTTGTTTTCTCTTGTACATTAATACAATAAGTTTCAGTTTCAGCTCTGTTTTGATGCTCTCTAAGGTATGATTTACATGCCAAATCTTGCAAGACCACAATGCATCATTTCGGACTCTCCAAAGATGATATACTAATGCAGAGACTGCTGCAATGCAGAAACTTCTCCTGAGCTTGCTGAGATATTTCGCTTTGGAAAACCAGTGCAGTAACTTGTCAAAATTCTCTGTTTGTGCTCGGCATCCTAGCCAGTCCTTCATCTTCACTAAGCATTGTTTGCTATAATTACATTGAAAGAAAAGATGAGATATATCTTCATTATGATCCCCACACAGCAAACATAACGTGTCCATTGCAGGCCAAAACCGACTGAGATACTCTCTGGTTCTCAGTTTCTGGTGCATAACTAACCACAATATGTATCTGTGTTTCGAAATACTACACCTCTCCCAGACATACTTACTCCATTGAACCTTGGGTTGTTGATCATATAACATTGAGTGTCCAATTTGAACACTATACTTCAGTGCTATAAATGATGATCTGTCCATTTTTGCTCTGAGCATCTCCTTGATTTCTACAATTTTCCTCCAATACCAGCTGCAATTGTATTGCATTGGGTAAGTCCACCAGTCCATGGTTTTCAAATATATACTATGAATCCACCTTACCCATAGATTATCCTTCTTAGTTGCTATTGCCCATACATACTTTCCCAAAGCAGCTATATTCCATTCCAACACTCTCCTGAATCCTAAACCTCCTGCTGATTTTGGTGTACATACAGCAGGCCAAGCGACTGCTCCTGGACTATGAGAATCAGCCACTCCCTTCCAAAGAAAGGCCCTGCAAATAGCTTCAATATCCTTCAATAACTTTTTTGGCAACACCATAATTTGGGCCCAGTAAGAGTGTATGGACAGCAAGACTGAATTTATTAGAATAGCTCTAGCACTATAAGATAAGTTCGTAGAACTCCACTGATGTATTCTAGCTACCATCTTTTCCAGTATAATCCCACATTCAGCAGTTGTTATGCGCTTAGAACAGATAGGGATGCCCAAATATCTGAATGGTAAAGAAGCTTTCCTGAAACCCGAAGCTTGCACCACTCTGTCAATCTCTAAACCAGACATACCACTGCAATATATTGCAGATTTAGCTTCATTTGGAAAGAGTGCCGAAGTCTTAGAGAAGAGTTTGAGTCCCCTAAGCATCCATAGAATTAAAATATATTTTAATATATTTAAATATATTATATATATTATTTAATATATTAATATATTAAATAACAAAGCTTCCTCTCTAAAATATATTAAGAGAGGAAGCTTTGTTATTTAAATATATTTATATAAAAAATAGATGCAAAATTTCATATCAGAAATGAGAAAAGAAGAAAACATTATAGAATTAACAATCAAAGAAAACCGGAAAGTGAAGACATATCTTGAGACTATACAAAGCCCTAAAATTAATAAAGGTGTACAAAATAGTCTTGAATAGAGAGGTGCTCTCTTACCTTAGATCCTAAAGAAAGCATATGTAAGAGCTTCACCAGTAAGAGACGGAAGCGTAGAAGGCCTCTCCAAGAGAGAGAGCGGCATATAGTGCTTCAAATGGCGAGAGAAAAAGAAGCACGCATACCTATCGAGCCTCTAAGTCGTCTAGCCCAAACGAGCCACCAAGCCTCCGCGCCGTCCAGCCCCAACGAGCCCCCAAGCCTCCACGTCCTACCCAGCCCCTGCGCAGTCGAGCACAGACCCAAGACCCCCCACCTGCCGTCGAGCCCAGCCCTCGAGCAACCAGTCGTTGCTGTCGAGCCCAGCCCCGAGCCACTAGTCGTTGCTGTCAAGCCCAGCCCCGAACCACTAGTCGTTGCTGTCGAGCCCAACCCCGAGCCCCCTGTCGTCGAATAGCATGACCCCGACCCCCTTGCCGCCGTCAACCACCATTCCCCGAACCCTGCCGTCGTCGTTCGGGCCTAGCAGAAAAAATGCGATAGAGACAGGGAGAAAGGAAAGTATAAGGATCAGGTGGGAGAAAGGGTTTCTTTCTTCTTTATTTTATTTTATTTTACATGTAAAAAAAGTAGAGAGAGACTATATTATAGTCAGACCAAAATGTTTGCTATTTCAATTTAGCGGGAGTTCCTAAAGTTGTCGCCTTTTTTTCATTTGGTTTTGGACTTTACCGCTTTTTAACCATACTTACTATAATACTTTTTAAATAGTCTTATCTTCTTGTGTTGTGGAAAGAGGTATTTGGTGTAGTGGAAGTATCACATTATTCGAGAATATGTGGCCAGGGGATATGTGAAGGTTATGAAAATTGCAACTGAAGACAATCTTGCGGATCTGTTTACAAAGACACTACTAGAAGCTACATTTGATAAGTATATTAAGGAAATGGGATTAGTATAATTAAGGCATTAGTTTCAATTAGTGCAAGTGGGAGTTTATTGGGGTTTTATGCCCTAATTAAAACCCAAATTCTTTTTAATCTCATTTTATTATCAATAAAAGAATAGAAATCATTTTTTGACTTGGTCAAACACTTTGCTCACATGTTTTATTTTCATGATTATTTGTTTAATGTAAACTTCTATTAAATCCCAAGCATATAGCTAATCTTATTTATAGTGACGTAATCACAGTGGAATATAAATATGATTATATGTTCAAAATAAGTTAGTCCTAAGATTAGTCAGTGCACAAGATTTACATTGACTTGCCAATCTACGATATGATCTACTTACACATTGTGTGTTATGTTCATTCTAGAACATTAGCAAATTAGATAAGATCAGTTGTATTTGTTACATCGGACTGGACCGATATTGACAGTTGATAAGATAAGTAAACATACCGTTATTATCTATTCTAGTCATATCATATAGTTGACCATATGTCAATTCAATCTCAATTCTGAGTGGTTAGTATTCTAACTGATTTTATTATTTGAGTTCTTTGACTTGTTCGTTACCAGCTTACCTTACAGACTAGCCCATACTTACATCTTGGGAACTCGGTAGTATAACTGCGTGGGAGTGTTAATCATAGATATGAACATCTATAGCTTCTGATGAACAAGTGAAATGATGGTTTCCTTTTAGTTTTGTTCAAGGTGTTAAATGATAGAGATCTTATTTCAGTAATTAATATTAGTTTACTGAAATATCATTTACAAGGAACTAAGTATTTTAAGGATAAAATACAATGAGGGGTAAAACGATATTTTAGTCCTATCTCATTGTAGACCGTCTATAGAGGATTGAGTGACAATTATGGTTGTAACAATGGATAATTAATAGCGTATCTATATTTGTTATAGAGTGTTCTATGAATTCAAGAGTGCAATTCCGAGTCAATAGTGGAGTCACGAGGAATTAATAAGTTTGTAAATTTCTTTGTTAGATTTATGACACTTATTGGAGCTTGATTTCATAGGCCCATGGTCCCCATTGTACCTTGTATAAAATCATCTAGACAGTCTTAAATAATTGATTTAATTATCAATTAGAATGATCAAAGTTGACCAGGTCAATTTTGGATAGTTTCACAGAGTTGTGTATTTTTTAGAAGAAAAGAGAAATTAGGACAAATTTATTAATTAAGATAAATTGGTATCTAAATTAATAGATAAGTTTAAATCAAGGTTCAAATTATAAATAATTAATTTGATAAAGGATTTAAATAATTATTTAATTAATTAAATCGATAGAAAATAATACAGGCCTTGATTTTAAGTCTAATGGGGTTATAATCAAATGGGAAATTCACGGGCCTAAAGCCCATGATAATTTCGACCTAGGGCTTCATATTGGCTATTATTATATTGATTTTTTAATTAAATTAAATGGCCTAATTGAGTCTATAAAAGGAGTGCTTAGAGAGAAGTCAAGACATACGACATAAGTTTAGTCACTGGTTTTCTGATAGTTTTAGATTCTTTCTAAACACAAGTCCTTTTCTAAGCCTCTTTGTTATTTTCTCTTATTCTCTCTGTATCTATCTCATGTGTTGAGAATTGCCCACACTAGTCTAGGTGATTCTAAGGATACATTGGAAGACTGTGAAGAAATTAGAAGAATGGCTCAGTTTCTTGTAATACTCTACGACAGAAAGGATACAAGAGTTAGAGAAACTGAAGGAAAGACTCTTTCATTCTGCTGCGTATAGTATAATTATTCTTATCTTTGTTTCTCTTTGAATTAAATTTGAGAAACATGTTTTAGGTTATGTCATATTAATTTGTTTAATATTAGATCTAAATGAAAATAAATAAAGATCCTGTATAAGTTTCCTAACACTCAGCCCACTGGTCACCACAGGAATCATCATCAATATGTCAGTCAATCGGTCAGAACTGTGACCCCCAACTCTGTTCCTTCTACACAGACTCCTAGGAATGCTCACAACAACCCACCAAGGAAAGCCGGGACAAGTTCATGGAGACAAAACGCCCCAACAAATCCACATGTGCAATGAGCTGAACCCAAGGCACAGAGAACTCGTGACATTGGGGTAGAGCCAAGGCGGGGAAAATTTGGTTTGTCTTGATGGAACAAGGATAGCCTCACTGATAAGACATCCACTGTTGCCGGTTAGACATCCTACACCACCACACCCACAATGAGATGCTCCATCTTGTGGGAATAGTAGGAAAAATCCTCCCCGTCAGTAGATACTTACACCCCATAGGCACATGCTCAAAATCCAGTTCCTCGATCGTAGCTGCAGGCTATAAGTTTTGCAAATGGAAGTTACTAGACGTGGAGCCAACGTGAAGGTAGGTCTGAGAGCGGCCTGAGAAATCACCTTAGTTCAGCATAAAGTCCTCGATACAATCCACAACCCAACCTACACGATCATTTGAACTTGAAAAGAAGGTATCCAGCTCGCAACGAAGATATGAGATATACTTGACATGAGGGAGGCCTGTCTATCGTACGCGACAATGGGAATGTCCTATCTAACCAAGCTCAATCTTGCAGGGTCAGCAACCCATCAAACATTTACAATAGGATGAACAACCCCCAGCTGACCTAGAAAGCAAGGACCTAACCCTTGAGTGACTGGCCTTGATGGAGGATTAGATGAAGAGGCTCTTATCTAGAAAGGGGATTTATGATTGTGACTCACATGAGGAGATTGAACCTTTCGCTCCAAATATTGCAACAACTACATATCCTATTGGCTTTAGGATGCCAAACATGTCGACATTTGATGGAAACACAGATCCATCCTACCACCTTGGGATGTTCAACATAATGATGATGGCCCACAATATTGGGTTCGATCTAAGATGTATCATGTTCCCCACGACTCTGGTCGAAATGCAAGACAGTTGTTTAAAAAGTACAAGAAACATTCGATAAGCTCGTGGAAGAAGTCTTCTTCTGAGTTTAAGAAAGCATTTCGAGCTTCACAGGCATCTCATGCAGAGGTCGATTCATTGGCCAATTTAAAACAACAACCTGGTGAATTGATAACTCTATGATTTAGAGTTATTTTTATTAACTTTGAACTTGAATTTTGGGTGAAAAGAGTAAGGAGTGTGATGTTATTTGTAAGTTTGTTTAGTTTTTACCTTTCTTTTCTAGTTAGTGTGTTAATTCAAGAGTCTTGTAAATTGTTGGTAGTAATTGTAATATTTTTCAGTGTTTTTATGTAAATTACTGTGTTGTATTAATCAGGAAAGGAAGCTTACAAAATATGTGAAAGGGAACTGCTGGAAGCAAAGGGAAAAACGAATTCTGAAAGCTGCGTGTTGCTGTTCTATCAATGCTGTAGCAACCACAACGTAGCAATCGGCAGGGACCAGTGAAGAAACGTGACAAATTCCAGCTGGACTTAATGAAGAATAAGTGACGCCTAGGTGGCGAGAATGTTGTATAATGAGTCAGCTGGATGGTGTGGCAAAGGACAAGAGGGCACAATTGACTTTGACTTACTAATTAGGGTAAACCAAGTACCCTAAAAAGGAGGCAGCCGAAATATGGAAGGGGAACCCACTCTGAATTTTTGAAGATTTCTGCATATTTTCACGAAGAAAAGTACAGAGAGAAAAGAAAAAGAAGAGAGAAGAAGGAAGTACTAAACAGAGGAGAAGAGGAAGGCAGACGCCTAAGGGAAACCTGAGCTCACCACTCATCTCTCTAATCTCTCTCTCTCATTTTGTATTAAATTCTTATCTAGTTTTCTAATTATACTCAATGGAACTTTTCTGTGCTGGATTTGTGTTTATAATTTCAGCTATGAACTAATATCCTAAGGGTTTGGGTGGTTATGAACCCTATATTATGAAGTAATGTTTTGATGCATGGTTGTGGTAATTGTGACGTTGTTCAATTAAGTGTTGTTAATGTTAACTGATTGTTGTTTACTGGCCATAAGTAACAATTATTTAGCTAGATCTGATTTTGGAAGAAATTAGGCTAGTCGATCCCACTTAATTGATGCAAGAGAAGTACCTTTTTAGGTAAATCTTAGTGGTAAAATAGGGATGTTTTGCTGCCTTGTATAACATGAGATTTGGTGTTTAAATGACAGTATGCAACCTGATTTAATACAGGAATGTGTTGAGTTGAGTTGTAAACGTTATCAGTAAGTTTTGGAAAGAACTACTGGATCTTTGTGAAATCTGTTAACTCTGATGCAATTGCTAAACCATTGCTGAGCCATTGCTGTAACAACTGGAACGAACAAAGGGGAATTAACCACCCAGTCCTATTTTTCTCGTATCTGAAATCTACACAGAATTCCTTCATTTTGATCTCTGAATTTCAGTTTAATTAAATTGCTCATTTACATTTATTTTCAGAATTAATCACTCAAATTTTCTCTTGATTTGGTCACTGAATTGTAAATTGTTTTTGGTTGATATTTCATTTATTTAGTTTAAAAGTCCATGTGGAGACGAACTTTGATACTCTATCACTGTATTACTTGTTGGCGATTGTGTATTCTTGCGCATATTTTAATCGTTAGAATTTTCACAACAAGTTTTTGGCGCCGTTGCCGGGGACTTTAAAATTAAATTCTGTTTTATCAACTATTTTACAGTTTATTTTCATTGTTTTTAACCTTGTTGGTTCGGGTTGTGCAAACTCAGGTACCTACAGTGTATGAACCAGCAAGAGGACAGTGAACTTGCTCCTATTGACCCCGAGATCGAACGTACTTTCAGAAAAAGGAGAAAGGATCAAAAGGCTAAAAGCCGAGGCACTATGGCTGAACGTGTTGATGATGAGGGGGATGGCCAGCAAGTTACTAATCCCATTGTTTTGGCGGATGACAGAGCCAGAGCAATACGGGAATACGCTGCCCCCATGTTTAATGAGCTAAATCCAGGCATTGTGAGGCCAGAAATACAAGCAGCTCAATTCGAGCTCAAGCCAGTGATGTTTCAAATGCTCCAAACCGTGGGGCAGTTCAGCGGGATGCCAACGGAGGATCCTCATCTCCACCTTCATTCATTTTTGGAGGTGAGCGATTCCTTTAAGCTTCAAGGAGTGAGTGAAGAAGCATTAAGGCTGAAGCTATTCCCATTCTCTTTAAGGGACCGAGCTAGATCATGGCTCAACACCCTTCCTCCCGATTCCGTTACAAAATTGGAATGACTTGCCTGAGAAATTTCTAAGAAAGTACTTCCCTCCCACCAGAAATGCAAAGTTTAGAAGTGAAATCATGTCGTTTCAGCAACTGGAAAATGAGTCCACTAGTGACGCGTGGGAGAGATTCAAAGAGCTTTTAAGAAAATGCCCACACCACGGTATCCCACATTGTATACAAATGGAGACATTCTACAATGGTCTCAATGCAGCCTCTCGAATGGTTTTGGACGCTTCAGCCAATGGAGCCATTCTTTCCAAGTCTTACAACGAAGCATTTGAGATTTTGGAAAGGATTGCAAGTAACAACTACCAATGGTCAAATACTAGAGCTCCTACAAGCCGAAAAGTAGCGGGTGTTCTTGAAGTAGATGCTCTAACCACTCTAGCCGCCCAAATGGCCTTAATGACCAACATTTTAAAGAACATGAGTATGGGAGGAAATGTACAGCCAGCTGCTGCCATTCAAAGTGCAGAAGTATCATGTGTGTATTGTGGGGACGGGCATACTTTTGAGAATTGCCCTTCAAATCCAGCTTCGGTCTTCTATATGGGTAATCAAAACTCCAACCGCAACAACAACCCATATTCTAACACTTACAATCCAGCTTGGAGGCATCATCCAAATCTGTCATGGGGGGGTCAAGGAGCAAGTTCAAGTGGAGCACCAACACACGAAAAACAGTCATATCCACCGAGATTTTCTCAACAACCAAGACCTCAACAACGACACCAACCTCAAGGCTCTCAAACAAGTTCTTTGGAGAATTTAATGAGAGATTATATGGCCAAGAATGACGCTGTAATTCAAAGCCAGGCAGCTTCTCTTCGGAATTTGGAAATTCAATTGGGGCATTTAGCTAATGACTTGAAAAATCGACCTCAAGGTTCCTTGCCTAGTGACACCGAAAATCCAAGGAGGGATGGAAAAGAGCAGTGCAAAGTGGTGACTTTGAGGAGTGGGAAAAATCTGGAGTTAAATGAGGAGAAAGATAAACGAAAAAACGAGCCCACTTCAATCCAAACAGAAGGAGAATCTAGTAAAAAACCAGCAAGTGAAGCTACTGAAACTGGCCCAGTTGATACAGCATTGGGTCAGCAATCTGTTCCAATAAAGTCTATACCAAAACTGCCCCCACCATTTCCTCAGCGGTTTCGAAAACAACAGCAAGATGGGCAGTTCAGGAAATTTCTGGATGTTTTAAAACAGCTCCACATCAATATTCCCTTAGTTGAAGCATTGGAACAAATGCCAAACTACGTCAAGTTTTTAAAAGATATTTTGACGAAAAAAAGAAGGCTGGGAGAGTTTGAGACTGTTGCTCTTACAGAAGGTTGCAGCGCCATGTTGAAGAGTAAAATTCCTCCTAAGTTGAAGGATCCGGGTAGCTTTACAATTCCTTGCTCTATTGGTGGAAGAGATGTGGGTAGAGCTTTATGTGACTTGGGAGCTAGTATTAACTTGATGCCCATGTCTATTTTTAAGAAGTTGGGAATTGGAGAAGTGAGGCCAACTACGGTCACTTTGCAATTGGCAGATCTTTCTATGGCACACCCGGAAGGAAAAATTGAAGATGTTCTAGTGCAAGTTGATAAGTTCATTTTTCCGGCCGATTTCATCATTCTTGATTATGAAGTGGATAGAGATGTTCCCATTATCTTGGGTAGGCCATTTATAGCTACTGGGAGGACCTTGATTGACGTGGAAAAAGGGGAGCTCACAATGAGAGCTCAAGAAGAACAGGTAACTTTCAAGGTATTCAATCCTATACGTTCTCCAGATGAAGTAGGAGATTGTTTGGCCATCACTGTCAAGAACTCTAATATGGAGGAAGAGGTACCCACAAGGTATAGCAAGAAAGTGAGGATGAGGCTATCTCTTAAAGAATTTGAGAGCAACAATGAACTAGGGGCAAGTATAAACAAGGCATCGTCTCATTTGCAAGAGCCACGTAGAAAGAAGAAAAAGAAGTGTGGTCGGAAAGCTCATTCCCAAAGGTTTGAAGTGGGGCAGCGGGTGTATTTCTCTAATTCTAAAATGAAAGCAAGTTCCAGACAGCCAGCATCAAGTTTCTTTGATTCCTTCTTGATAATTAAAGTCTTTCCTTTTGGTGCATTGGACTTGCGTGATGAAATTTCAGAAAGAGAGTTTAAAGTGAATGGCCAGCAACTTAAGCACTACCTTGGAGGGGAGGTCGATAGAGCAAAGACCTCCATCATTTGGAAGGATGCTTGAAGGAGAAGGACTATGGGTTGCCATGTATTTAATGTATCACACTTGGGCAACCCATGAGTGAAAGAGACAGATTGTGAATAAATAATATATGTAATTAAGTTTGGGGTGTACCACCCCTTGTAAAAAGAAAAAAAAAAGAAGAAAAAGGAAAGCAAATATATATATATAAATAAAAATAATATATATAAATACATATACTTGTGTTTTCTTGAGGTTACTAAGTGTGTTTGCTGGTGTTTGTAATGATTTATTGCAGGGGGAAGAAAGGAAGCTGTAATATGGGAAGTTGGACAAGCTCGGTTATAAGACAGAGAATTTCCAAACAGCTGGAAAGTCCCAGTTGTTATAGCATTGCTGCAGCATTTATCAGGTCGCAGGAGGAAAAATGCTATGCTATGAGCTTTGCTATATCAACTGGGAGCATTTTATTCTGAGAAATTTTGAGCTTTGCTGCAAAAGGCTCTGCCCAAAGCTGGTCCACAATTTCCAGCGTTCCCAGATCAAATTTTGAATCCTTGGACTGACGATGTTGATGACAAAGAGGAGTCCCATGGCGAGGACTCCGAGTAGAGGGGGTTTCCTTTCCTTGTTATTTTATTTTCTGTTAATTTCTGTTATTTTGTGTTTTTAGTTTAGGTTGTTTAAATTGTGTTTTAGCATTGAACTTTAATATCTGTGATTATGTGTTGTTTGTATTTGTGCTTGAGAGATACTGTTGTTTGGTCTGGCTTAGCATAGCGCTCGATGATGATATCATCCACCTTCCTCCATTTGTGTTATGCCCTGATTTTATGTGTTAAATATGCTAGTTTAGGTGCTATTGCTATCTTTAATGCCATCTATTAGTGATTCTTTCAATAGTTGTGTGCTTGTGCTATCCCACCATGCTTTGGATCTCTAGAATAACCAACATCTTGAGAAAGTTTAAGCTTCTAGAATTGGTTAGTGTAATCCTTGAGGCGAAATCCTAGCTACCTTTACCACTTAGAAATGATCTAGGCCATCCTTGGACGTTTGGGACTTTCAAGCTTTCCCATTGTATATTAATTCCCCTTAGTCACCGTTAGTTGAGCTAATTTGCCTATTCTTTCTTAATACATATCATTAATGACAACCCCCTGCTTAAATTGTTATTTTTAACTTTCATTAACCAAACCTAGCTGCTGAAATTTATCAAGAACAGATTATTTGCAGTAAGTTTGGGGTGAGTGGGCTTAGTTTTTAGCCATGTGGTGAGCTATTCCAAGTTTCATTTATTAGCCACATTGGGGACAATGATGGGAATCAAGTTTGGGGTGTGTGGGAATAAGCTCACATAAATATTCATATTTCTCTTGCTATATATATATATCTCTTTACTGTTACAATGAGTTTATGTAAAAAAAAAAAAACAAAAAAAAAAAAAGAGAGAAAGAGGCAGTTTCAAAACTAAGTTTGGGGTGTACAACCCCCTATCCCAGAAAATGTTGGAGGCTTTTCTTTATTGTTCTAGTTGAATTTGGAAATAAAAATAGCAAGAGAATTAGAGCTAAATCAAATTATTCATTGTGGGTTAAAAAAATACATTTTGGGTGAGAGCTTGAGAAAAAAAAAATTATAATAAGAGAGGTTCTTGATAAGTTGAGGTGGTTAGGTTATAAGCCATTAGAAATATTATCTTTTATCCTACCCTAACCTAAGCCTTACACTACAAGTCGAGTAACGTCTTTTGATCTAGGGGTAAAGCTAGACTACATTAGTGGAGAGGGTTGCACTAATTCAATCTATGGAAGCAGATATTTTTAAACTTGAGGATCAACGGTAGTTATTAGAGGAATTCAAGGTGTTGGTGGGAAGTATTTGCACACTCTAGTGATTGGGTTACTTTTGGGAGGCATTAGTGATATCAATAGCACTTAAAATGAGATTGAGACATATAAAGTCAAGGCATATGCACTACCATCATATCATTCCATTCCACATTATTCTGAGAGCATTTGCTTCGCTAAGCTATGATTGATTGATCAGTACTCTCTCATTTACAAATATGTGTTTGTTGTTGTCTTAGTGTTTATAGTGTTTATTTTGCTTCTGTTTTTCATTACTCGAGGACGAGCAATATGCCAAGTTTGGGGTGTGATAACTCTATGATTTAGAGTTATTTTTATTAACTTTGAACTTGAATTTTGGGTGAAAAGAGTAATGAGTGTGATGTTATTTGTAAGTTTGTTTAGTTTTTACCTTTCTTTTCTAGTTAGTGTGTTAATTCAAGAGTCTTGTAAATTGTTGGTAGTAATTGTAATATTTTTCAGTGTTTTTATGTAAATTACTGTGTTGTATTAATCAGGAAAGGAAGCTTACAAAATATGTGAAAGGGAACTGCTGGAAGCAAAGGGAAAAATGAATTCTGAAAGCTGCGTGTTGCTGTTCTATCAATGCTGTAGCAACCACAACGTAGCAATCAGCAGGGACCAGTGAAGAAACGTGAAGAATAAGTGACGCCTAGGTGGCGAGAATGTTGTACAATGAGTCAGCTGGATGGTGTGGCAAAGGACAAGAGGGCACAATTGACTTTGACTTACTAATTAGGGTAAACCAAGTACCCTAAAAAGGAGGCAGCCGAAATATGGAAGGGGAACCCACTCTGAATTTTTGAAGATTTCTGCATATTTTCACGAAGAAAAGTACAGAGAGAAAAGAAAAAGAAGAGAGAAGAAGGAAGTACTGAACAGAGGAGAAGAGGAAGGCAGACGCCTAAGGGAAACCTGAGCTCACCACTCATCTCTCTAATCTCTCTCTCTCATTTTGTATTAAATTCTTATCTAGTTTTCTAATTATACTCAATGGAACTTTTCTGTGCTGGATTTGTGTTTATAATTTCAGCTATGAACTAATATCCTAAGGGTTTGGGTGGTTATGAACCCTATATTATGAAGTAATGTTTTGATGCATGGTTGTGGTAATTGTGACGTTGTTCAATTAAGTGTTGTTAATGTTAACTGATTGTTGTTTACTGGCCATAAGTAACAATTATTTAGCTAGATCTGATTTTGGAAGAAATTAGGCTAGTCGATCCCACTTAATTGATGCAAGAGAAGTACCTTTTTAGGTAAATCTTAGTGGTAAAATAGGGATGTTTTGCTGCCTTGTATAACATGAGATTTGGTGTTTAAATGACAGTATGCAACCTGATTTAATACAGGAATGTGTTGAGTTGAGTTGTAAACGTTATCAGTAAGTTTTGGAAAGAACTACTGGATCTTTGTGAAATCTGTTAACTCTGATGCAATTGCTAAACCATTGCTGAGCCATTGCTGTAACAACTGGAACGAACAAAGGGGAATTAACCACCCAGTCCTATTTTTCTCGTATCTGAAATCTACACAGAATTCCTTCATTTTGATCTCTGAATTTCAGTTTAATTAAATTGCTCATTTACATTTATTTTCAGAATTAATCACTCAAATTTTCTCTTGATTTGGTCACTGAATTGTAAATTGTTTTTGGTTGATATTTCATTTATTTAGTTTAAAAGTCCCTGTGGAGACGAACTTTGATACTCTATCACTGTATTACTTGTTGTCGATTGTGTATACTTGCGCATATTTTAATCGTTAGAATTTTCACAAGAAGTTTTTGTGAATCCCTGAAAGCATATATGAGCAGATTCTCCAATGTTCCAGCATGAGCTAGGGACGTTGATGACAGGTCCATGCTCATGGTGATGAGGACAGGAATCCTGGTGGGAGGCGACCTTTGGCAAGAATTCCAATGAAAATGAGTTAAAAGTGTAGATGAGTTTTTGGCCCAAGCTTAGGAGTGGATAAACCTGGAAGATGCACGATCTACTATCGCAGGAACCAGCTAGGCCCCTATCCAACCCGTTGGACTAGTGACAGATGTTGCAGCTATGGCTTAACCTGTTATCCAGAATAACCAAGCAGGAAATAATAAGAGGATGGAGAATGGTGAGGGCGACCAGAACGACATGAAGAATAACAAGTCTGTGGAGAAATTCAAGCCCATTTATGCCACCTACACTAATCTAATGGACACCCAGGAACATATCTTCCTGGAAAATTATGATCGCCTCCCATGGAAGAAACTAGATCCTTAAAGGCATCAATAGGCGAAGAGAGATCCCTCAAAGTTTTGTCAATTCCACAATGACATCGGTCATAACACCGATGATTGCCGAAAGCTAAAGGATGAGATTGAGACTCTCATTCGGGCTAGTCCATTAGCCTAGTACGCCCGAAATCAGGTTGTTCACAATCAACCTACCGGGCAGAATTCTCATCCAGCTTCGGAAGCCCCGACAGACCAGACTGGAGCTCAGATAGATCATAACCGAGTGGATCTTCCCCCAATAGTAGGACAAAATATAACTATTATTGGTAGAGGACCTCATTTGACGGGCACAAGTATCAGGGCCCAAAGGAGGTATATGAATGAGCTGAAAACTCATAACGGTGTGAAATTTGTCCTGGAGCAGCGGTTATCAAAACAACAGTCGTTTGAAAAAACAACCAATCATTTTCACGATAGAGGATGCTAGCCACATTCAATTCTTGCATAATGACCCGCTGGTGGTAACCATGCAGCTCGACAATCGAATGGTGCGAAGGATATTGGTAGACAATGGAAGCTCGGTAAATGTTCTTTTCAAGTCCACCTTGGAAAAGATGGGATTGTCCGTAACCAATCTAAAGGCGACCTCAGTGACTCTGTACGAATTTTCAAGTGAAGGGACGCTGGCCATAGGGATGATCAAACTGGTGGTTATGCTGGGAGAAGAGGCACGAACTATTTCTAAAATACTTGAGTTCATGGTAATCAATTGTCCGGCTACGTATAACACGATTTTGGGACGACTTGCGCTGATGGCTTTTGAGGCCATCACCTTGATTAAACACCTGAAAATGAAGTTTCCCTCAGCCTCAGGGATATGCACAGTAAGAGGAGACCAGGTCGCTGCCAGAGAATGCTACAACATTGCTATGAAGGGAAAATCACAACCTGGGCAGCAGGTGATGGTCATGGGTGAAGGAGGTGAGGAGTCCCGAGTAATGCAAGTTACCCATGGGACGGAAGAACCTCAAGAAAGGGATGACAAGGTCTCCCAACAGGATGACATTGATCTGCGAGTAGGCGAAGATAGATCTGAGGTCAAACCAATAGAAGAGCTCGAGGAAATAAATATCAACCCAGAAGTACCTTCAAGAGTTGTCAAAGTTGGAAAAAATCTTGAAGTTGAAAGGAAGAAGAAGTTGGTCGATTTCCTAAGGAAGAACATGTATGTCTTCGCCAAGTATAATAATGCATACTTTGAACTTGGACATGAATGTGCCTGCAAAGTCCCAAAAATGAAGGCCTTTGGGGACAGTACGATCTGAAGCATTAGAAGGAGAAGTAGCTCGCCTACTTAAATGCGGATTTCTCATGGTAGCAAAATACTCGATCTGGGTTGCTAACCCCGTGTTGGTCCCGAAGCCAAACGCGAAGTGGAGAACTTGTATTGATTTCTCCGATCTTAACAAGGCTTATCCTAGGACTGTTTCCCACTACCAAGAATTGATCATTTGGTAGACGCCACAACCGGTCACGAGCTCATACCTTTCATGGACGCATATTCTGGATATAACCAGATCATGGTGAACCATGTAGACCAAGAGCATACCAGCTTCATGACTTAGCATAACGTATATTGCTACAAAGTTATGCCATTCGAGTTGAAAAAATTTCAAGGCTACATACCAACAGTTAGTCAACAAAATGTTCGCTAAACAAATCAGGAGAAACATGGAGGTGTATGTCGATGATATGCTCGTTAAATAAAAAACATCCAATAACCATGTAACTGACTTGGAAGAATGTTTTGGCATAGTGAGAAAATACAACATGAATTTGAATCCCCAAAAGTGCACTTTCGGAGTTGCATTGGGAAAGCGTCTGGAGTTTATAGTCAACACAAGGAGGATAGAGGCAAATCCAGAAAAAAAAAACCAGGTCGTTGTTAGAGATGCCTTCGCCTAGGTCGCGTAAGGAAGTACAAAGCCTAACTGGAAAGGTGGCAGCCTTAAACCGCTTCGCTTCAAAATCCACTGACAAGTGTCTACTATTTTACAACTTGCTCAAAGGAAACAAGAAGTTTGAATGGACCGAAGATTGCAAACAGGCATTTTGCGACCTGAAAACGCATCCAGTTGAACCCCCCATACTATCAAAACTGACGTTTGGAGAATGTATGTTGCTATATCTGGCCGTGACAGAAAATGTAGTTAGTGTTGTGTTAGTTCGAGAAGAAAATTGGGCATAAAAACCCGTATATTATGTAAGTAAGAGACTTCTCGAAGCTGAATCACGGTATCCATTGATAGAAAAGCTTGCGTTCTATCTCATTTTGACATCAAGGAAGCTCAGGCCATAGTTTCAGTCCCATTCTATTCGCGTCTTAACTGACTAACCTTTAAGGCAAGTTTTGCACAAACCTAAAATGTTGGGATGTCTATTAAAATGAGCCATCGAACTCAGCCAGTTCGAGATATTATACATGCCGCAGACGGCAATCAAGAGCCAAGCCCTTGCTGATTTTGTGGCCGAATGCACAGGTTTCCAGGACGAACTGATAAGGGAGCTGGTGTAGGAATTATGGAAAATATTCTTTGATGGATCTTCTAATGAAAACAGATCGAGAGTTGGAATAATTTTAATCTCATCTGAAGGGCATCGATTCCATACAGCTCTCAAGTTTGCATTTGAAGCATCCAACAACGAAGTCGAATATGAGCCCTTATTGGCAGAGCTAAGGGTGGCGAAAGAGTTAACGACAAAATCAATCCAATGTTATAGTAATTCTCAGCTTGTAGTCAATCAGATATTGGGGGAATACAAAGCTCGAGGTATCACGCTAGCGGCCTACTTAGCTAAGGTAAAGGGTGAGTTTTCTAAGTTCGAGTTTTGCTCCATTGAGCAAGTACCCCGCGAGTAGAATTCCAACGCTGATGCTCTGGCTCGACTTGCTACCAGCAAAGAGGCAGATACACTGAATGTAGTTCTAGTGGAGTTCTTGGAAAGCCTGAGTATAAAAGTAGAAACGGTTGAGGTCAGAATGATTGACATAAAACCAACCTCGATGACCCCCATAGTGGAGTACCTCACAACCGGAAAGCTACCTGACGATCGAAAGGATGCGAGAAAGCTACTGTATCGAACTTCGCGGTATGCTATGGTTGAAGGGATCCTATATTGACAAGGGCATTCACTACCCCTCCTGCGACGTAATATGCCCGAGGAAGTGCAGACTATTTTGCAAGAAATACACGAAGGCATCTACAAAGACCATGCTAGGGGGCAAAACCTAGCTTTAAAGGTACTGAGACAGGGCTATTTTTGAACGACGCTGACAAAGGACTCGATCTCGTATATGTAGAAGTGTGATAAATTCCAATGCTTCACCATAGTTTTCCAAGATGCTCCCATTGAGCTAACCATGATCTCATCCCCTAGGTCGTTCGTAGCATGGGAAATTGACTTAATTGGTTCTTTGCCGACAGGAAAAGGAGGAGTTCGTTATGCTGTTGTCACCATTGATTGCTTCACAAAGTGGGTAGAGGTTGAACCTTTGGCAACCATCACCTCAAAGAGAGTCCTAGACTTTGTTGTGAAGAATATCATATGTTGATTTGGACTCTCGAAAAATATTGTGTCAGACACCGGAACTCAGTTCGATAGTGATCTCTTCACAGACTTTTGTGAAAAGTATGGCATAACAAAGAGTTTCTCATCAGTAGCATACCCACAGGTCAATGGGCAGGTCGAGGCTGTAAACAAGACCCTGAAGGCGAGCTTGAAGAAAAGATTAGATGAAGCCAAGAGATCATGGCACGAGGAGCTCCCGCAGGTACTCTGAGCCTACCAAACCTCTCATCGAACCTCCACGGGACATACCCCTTTTTCCCTGACCTTTGGAAGCGAGGCTATGCTCCCAATTCAGGCGCTGGCAACGACCCACAGACAAAAGACCTTTGATCAAGATCATAACCACGAGCTACTTAGTGCATCCCTCGATCTAATCGAAGAAAAACGAGAGGCATCACAATTATAGCTCACTCATTACAAACAGAAAATCACTCATCATTTCAATTCGAAGGTGAAAGGACGCAGACTCGAATTGGGCGATCTGGTTCTCCAAAGGGTCTTTTTAGCAAGTAAAGATCCCAAGGACCGGGTGTTAGGGTAGAACTGGGTAGGACCATATCAGATCGTGGAGATCCCGCGCGAAGGGACTTTCAAGCTAGCCCGGCTAAGGGGAGAAGTAGTCCCGCAGACCTGGAATTCCCTACACCTAAAAAAATATTATCAATAATTTTCTTGCCTTTAATAATGTTTTTAGAATTACTGTGTATGTAAGTCTTATTTATAAAAGCCATTTCAGTTTAATAACATTCGAATTATTACGTAATCAATTTTATCATTTATTTATGGGGGGCTCACTTTGTAAAAGCAACCTTGAATATTTATTAGTTCTGGTTGCTTGGGGGGCACATAACCAAATAGAGTTTTTAAACTTAGAGTTTGGAAAAATTTATTATTCAATGGCTTTTTAAAGCTCGGGTTTTCAAAATTCTGAACACGAACTAAGTTTGAGAAATTTCTAAAAATAAAAAACCTTGGATATAACCAGGTCCGACGTCTGATTCCTAACATGTACAATGCTATTAAGCCAACTAAAATCCCTGGATATGACTAGGTCCGAGGCCTGATTCCTAACAGGTACAATGCTTTTAAGCCAACTAAAATCCCTGGATATGACCAAGTCCAAGGCCTGATTCCTAATAGGTACAATGCTATTAAGCTTATTAAAAAACACAGGATACGACCAGGTCCATGACCTGATTTTTAACAGGTATAACGCAATTAAATGAGCAAAATCTTGGATACAACTAAGATATCGATAAAATCTATCCCAATCTAAAGACAACCCCTAAGATTTCGAATGTACAAAAATCTAAGGATTTATGAATATGAGAAAACAATAGACTAAGGGGAACACAAATAGATCACAAGTTAGATATATATTCAAAAATATATTGTTATCTCGAGGAGAAAAAACCTTGACTTAAGCCCAAAGGCAATTGTTTTTGTCCCAAAGGACTTAATTATAGAATGATAAAGATAAAAATAAAAATAATAAATCACTGGGGTGTGTCGTGTAACGACCCAAATTTGCTAATAAGGCTTAGGGCCTTGATTAGCGTGCCTGGAGGGCAATGAGTGATTTATTGTTATAATATGTGAATTTGTGTGAATATGTGATTAGAGATGCATGTTTAGGTGAATTAAATATGCATGTGGGCCCCATCTGTTATTAGGGGCATAACTGTAATTTTAGCTCGTGAAGAGCATAAATGTGAATAATTGTGATATATTTGTGATATATCTGTGTTGCACAATCCGAGACAGTCCTAGGGAGTGGTTTGCTAAAAGGTCACAACGGGGTCGAAAATCCAACCCGGGGCAAGTCGAGGGGTAATTCGGGTATTAGACTTTTTATGGGGTTATCGGGCTATGGAAATAAATATTTGGTATTTGAGGATAGGATGTCTAGGAGGGAATGTTGGGGAAATTTTATTATTTCGCCTCGAGGACTTAACGGGATTTGGGAAATGACCAAATTGCCCTTGGGATTACTTAAGGGTTAAAAATAGATTTAAGGGAAAAAAGGGAAATTGGCTTAAGGGATAAGCTAGAATTGGCACGGGTAAAGTGCTTCACGATTCTTCACTTTGGTTTATGCTGGAATTTTCTTTGGAGCTCTAGAGAAAAACAATAGCCAAGAGAAGAGGAGGAGAAAGAGAACTAATATTCTTGAAAGCAAAGGAGGAACTCAAAGCTGAGCTTAGAGAACTAATTTAGGGATTCACTTCTGCCCAAGGGTTTTAGCAAGGCTCGGACTAGGGGACTGTGCTCGGGACATCAGTGCTTGGAAAGCTCGGGACACAGCTAAGAAAACTACTGTTCCCGTAGAGCTTGTGTTGCAGGGCACGACCCTATATGATTATGTTGCAGGGCATAGCCCTTTAATTGAGTTTATATGTGTTTAAGAACATGCTTAATTATGCTATGTGTGCGCATATATGTAAATGAACGGAAAAAGCCGGGAATGGCGAGGGCCGAGAATGGCGAAGGCCGAGAGCGTCAAGGCCGGGAACAGCAAGGGGTCGGGAGCAGCGTTTAGCACGCGGAGTGTGAGTTGCTAGGGCGTGACCCTAAAGGATACCTGGGATATCCTCACGATGTGGACAGCGAACCCAGGGCTTGGTAAAGCGCCTGGGACGACATGGACATATGTGTATAGTCTGATGATGGCTTATTTATATGTTTGGTGTTTGATATGCATATATATTATCTGCTTGTGAGGGTTTTCTTGATGAGCTTTGGCTCACGGGTGCTCTATGGTGCAGGTAAAGGCAAAGGGAAAGTCGACCAACCTTGAGTATGGTGAGCGTGATGAGCAGCGCGTACATGTCTGGTCTGCCTGACTGCCACAGCCAGGGATACTTTTGGGAAATGATTGTACTAAACTTAAATTTTGTCGTTTAGCCGACTCTGGTTAAATTTTTTAGTTGTAAATATTTATAAACAATATTTTGGGATCCCAAATGTCAAACGCTTTATAATTTTCAATAAATGGTTTATTTTCAAAGTTTATGACTCTGATTATGGTTTAATTACACTTTTGTCTTAAAACCTTGATTAGCGAGTTAATTGCACGTTTTAAACTCACTTAGTAATGGATTTAAGGCAGTAGGGCGTTACACATTGACTCGCTTAGAATAGGTCACCAACTCGCCATCTCCCTCAACAACTTCAGAAGCTTCAACGGTCTCCGAGGGTCCTTGTGATAACCGAATCTTGAACTTGGCAAGATATGGTTCCCATAACTCTGGTTACACAAAGGAGAAGTTCCCATCCTGGTTGAAAGCCCAGAAACAGTAAAGCATCTCCTCCATTTGAATCAAGGACTCTGCAGCTTCCTCTTTGGCTTTGGGCTCAACCTCATCAAGCTTCTTTCTGAACCCCTCATTCTCGGCCTGCAGTTGGTCCAGTCAATGACTCTCTTCTACGACCTGATTCTTGGAAATATGCTCGCCTTCCTGAGAAGTAATCAGGGCAGCCTTTGTAGATCGCTTGCTCTCCTGGGAGAAAACTAGGGTGGCTTTGGCAGACTGTTCGCCTTCTTAGGCGGCACTCAGGACGTCTCAGAGCTCCTCATCCCTAGCTTTAACTCAAGCAATTCCTCAAAGTTGAGCCAAGAAAAACTGCAAAAGGATAAGGCAAGTCAAGATTAGTTTAAAAAAAAAAACTAAGGAGAAAAGAAAAAGAAAAGTTAGAAGAACGAGAAGGATTCACAGGGAGGTTCATCCCTATAGCAGATTCGAGGACGTCCTCAAGAGTACGCTCCTCCATGGCCCTTAGGTCCTTGGCATTGGCTCTATAGGCATGGCCAACCATATGGCTTGCCATCTCGTACACAGTACCCTGAAACACCTTAGGGATCCTTTCCAGGTATAGTGGTTTAAATGGGAGTGGACGGTGGGAGCCTCGCCTTGGATCACTCGAGGAATTAAGGGAGGTATATACCAAGGAAGAGGAGGCAGAGCTTGGAGAACCGTGGCTGTTGTCATCGAAGTTGGGGGAAGAGTGTTTTCAGGCTGCTCCCGAGTGGAGCTGGCATCTTTGTCTTTAACTGGAGACTCGATGGAAGCCCTAGTCTTGGGAGTTTGTTTCTTTGTTAGTTTGGCCCTGCTGGCCTTAAAAGAACCCCTTAATCCTGGGGCATCTGGCAGCTCCATCTCTTCACCTGAAAAAATAACGAACAGAAGGTTCAGATGTAAAAAATAATTAGTCAAAGTAATGTAAAGACAAGAAAAAGATAAAGAACTCTAACTTCCAAGCTAGGGGAGGAATCTACTATGATCAGCTCGGGGTTATGGACTGGGCTAGGCACAACCTCTAACTCTAGGATTAATGGAGGTGGGGGTTAATCTAAAATTATTACCTCCTGGGTCCTAGGGGGTTCTGGTCCTTTTTGGGGGTTGGACTCACCTACGTACTACCTAAAACCAGGGGCATATACACCCTAACACAAGGAAGGTCGGCTCATATGATTTGTTTCATACTCCTAAAAAATGGAGGACCTAAAATTGAGAGTGTTTTCAACCACAATGGTACCTTTTGGGTAGCTGTGCTCATAGCATACTGCCAAATGGTCCATACACTGAAGGAGTGTTGTGTTTAGGTCTAGGGCGATAGGATGGCGACTAACGAGCTGGTTAGGGTTGAAGCGAATTAGCCTAAAACTGGAAGCAACCTGATCTAACTCTCTATATGAGTTACCTTAGCCAGAGGGGCCGGCTGCTGCCCCAGATGTAGCTCACTTTGGATCGGGTCCCTGATTGTCTTTAGGAGCTCATATTTTATGCACCAGCGGTGCCACATCTTCTTCCTCCTCAATGTCTTCATTGCTGGCAAGGCTTCTTGAGGAGGTGCGAGCTCGGGGATAACAGGATAAGGAGCTCGGGTTCTAAGAGCTAGTGTCTGGCCTTTGCTGATCAGGTTGCAGGCCACCATGGTGGCATCGTTCACAACCTAATAGAAGTCTTTCTCCCTTGGAGGAAGGCTGGACAAATTCTCATATTGACCCCCAAGGATCTCAGACCGCCCTGTCCTTGAAAATAGAGTTGCACAAGGAATGAACTCAGTTAGAATACTTAAAAAAATGTGTGAAAGTGATAAGAAAGTTCACATGTTGAATTCATAAAGATAGAATACTTACGAGGGCGGTTGAAGTATCGATGCTCGCAGCTTTTGAACCGATTTGACATAAAGAACAAGTCTTTATAGTCATTTGGGTTGTTAGGGAGGTCGATGACAGTGGCTGAGTTTGGAAAACGAGTGAGGTAGTAAAAACTGTCACCTCACTTTGGTCGAAACTGACTTTGAGGTAGAAGAAATACATAATATCTGTCGGAGTGGGGACCTCCCACTCATGCCTCAGAAATAGATATTTTAACCCCGCCAAAAGTCAATATGAGTTTGGCGGGAGCAAGAACGAAGCCAGTCTAACGTAATTAAGGAAATCTGCAAAGTACTAGTCCAATGGGAGGAAGGCACCTTCCTTCAAGTGCTCACCACTCCACGCCCCATAGTCATCTTGGAGAGGGGTCGCTCTCCTTCCAATAGAGGTCGAGCCTGGAGGCCATCAACTTCCATCTCAATCCTATGACTAAGTAGGAACTTGTTAACCTTCCCTGTGACATTATCTGGGACACTATGTGCTCGACCTCGAAGAATGCGTTGGGGTAGACGATGAGTTCCCTCTCCACCACAGGGCGAAAATGAGGAATTAGAGAGTCAAACGCAACCTGCTTGCCCTTATTCTTGATCAAGGCAGAGGAGCTCGCAACATTTTTCTTTGGAGGGGCCATGATTTAGCTCGCCTGACGGCAAAGCGATCTATTAGTGGCAACCTAAGATAATTACTAGCTACGGCTGTAAAGATACGAAAATCTAAGGGTTTAAGTGGTTTACTTTTGGGATTTAAAATTTACACGAGCTAAGGTGTGTTCTAGCCTCAACGCGTGGTTCCACGCGTGGTCCTAGACCACACGCTTTGATTTCGTGAAATTCTTTGATACTTCGGGATTTGTGTGCCAGTCTCGTCAGACCCACTACTTTTCTTTTGAAAGCAGTTTAATGCAAAACTGTTTGAGGAATCATGACCCTTAAGCTACCCAAAACCATACCTAAAACCCTTTCGGTTTCTACATCCAAATAGGTATTCTAGTCGATTTACCAGAAGCATTGTTTTTGTAGAACCCAGAAAATTTGCCCAGTATTATGAGTACCTTATTTCTAAGCAAGCCTAGTTTTGTTTATTTAACCTAAATTGAACTTTATTCCCTACTCAAAATCAGACATAGCCTTAGCGATATTGAACAAAGAATGTTTTTCTGAAACAAAAAGCTCACTGCAAAATAAAGAATTGAAAGATTCAAATCAGACGAGGAAATACTTACATTTTATATGATCGATTCAAAGAAAATGTCGATACCTCCATAGGAACTCCTTGAAAGCTTCTGAGAGTCTGAAAGGCGCAGAAGGTTTTTGGGATAAGTTTGAGAAGAAAAAAGGAAATTTTGTTTTTGAAAGGAAACTTTTTGAATGCAAAGGTTGTAAGGGTTTAGGTTTGATCACCCTATTTATATGTTAACTATGAGAATTAATTCGGGCCATCCGATTGGGTCAGCTCAAGATACAAAGGCCAAGATTAAATGAACCATACGGTGACAAAAAGTTGACAAGACAGTTGTTGTTAGGAAAAATAGTATTTGCCTCAATGGAAATGGTAAGAAAATATAACTCTATGCAATAATATTACAAATAAATATTGATTGATTAAATAAGGTTACAACTCTATAAATGAAAGTACAAATAAACAGAAGAAGAAGAAGAAGAAGAAGAAGAAGAAGAAGAAGAAGAAGAAGAAGAAGAAGAGAAGAAGAATAGAATAGTGAAAAATACAACTGTAAGCAAAAGATTACAAGTAAAGTAAAGGTGTTTGAACAAAAGACAAGATTACAACTCTAAACAAAAGTTACAAGCAAATAAAACAAGAGAATAAGAATAAAAAGAATAGAATAAAATGTAAGAACAGAAACACAAGTAAACTCTCACTTACACAACCTAAGTGAATAGGGTGGGGGATCACCAACTTGAACAAGGTTTAAAACCTTTGTCCAAAAGTTTATTTCCCCCTAACTCAAGCACTAAGGGATCTCTCTCAGATTAAAGGAAATGCTTTCTGGAATTATCAAGCCTCAATGTGTTTCTCGCCAAGTGCTCTAATGGATAGAAATCTTGTGTCTTTCAAATGAGCTATAGACTCTTATTTATAGAGTTTAGAGACACCTTTTGAATTTCAAATTCCACCAACCCCCATGGCTGTTACCAATGTTTTATTGGATTAATACGGAATTAAAAATGATATTTGGGAGTTATTTGAGTTTTTTGAGCCGTTCAACAAAGATTGAAAAAACTGAAAAAATGGCCTGAAATGCACCTGTGGCCGGGGCCAGGGACATCAGTGGCCACGGCCACTACTCTCTGTCCCATAGGCCGCGACTGCCAACTTCGTGTGGCCTCGGCCACTGACCATTTTCAGCACACATTTTTGTGATATTTTTCCAAACGGTTCTAAACCCTCCCAATCGATTTTGTAACCCCCAAAACACATTATTGGGGTTAAAATCATATCTCTACTAGTCATTTCACATATGGCTTTATGAAATTCATCTCAATATTGTGTAGCACCAATATGCGTAACACCAATAAAGGGTAATATTTGGAAGTTACAAATTTGTAACACCAAATATGTTACATATTTGGATATATCACATATATCTAAATATTGTATCTCTCTATCATATGTTACAATATGTGATACTCTTTGTCACATTTATTTAATCTAAAACATTATATTATAATATAATATAATTTTACATTATATTATAAAATAATATAACATTCCCCCACTTGATTAAATAGTTACTATTGTAACACTTATTTAATCAATCATTATATTTTAAAATATAACATCTCCCCCACTTGATTAAATAAGAACTCTCTCTTATAGGAGTCATTGCATTAGTGCATAAAGTAAAGTATTTTTCAACTTGAACTTTACTATAGAGTAATGATCACAAAATTTGTCAAAAATTTGGTTGCACTAGGCATTGAACCATCTTTTCATGATAACAAATCAGTGATAACACACACACCTTGCGATTTTCACTTGAGACCTCTATGTCTCGCTTTGCACCGTTAATGGTCATGTGCACTTTCCATTCATGGTCGTTCTTGAGAATACTCCCAATTCTCATGAGAGGCGGCACCACCTCTAGGTCCATATAGGTAGAATTCTTACAGTATTTTGTTACCAAAAATACTTCTCTTCACAAGACTGAATTCTATTAAAAAAACCTTTCGGTTTTAACCCTCAACTTTGGTAACACACAAGTACTCAATATCTCAGATGGGACATGTTTTGAGTACAACTATAATTCACTTGATTGACTTCTTGTTACCTATTGAACCTAACACTAGTTGAATAACTAGTGTTAAGATAGGTTACCATCAATCGTGAATCTCTTTAGGGAGTTTAAGTCCCATCCCTTGAGATAATGCAGCCACTAAATCTCTCGTTAGTGACTTAGTGAAAAGATCCGCCAGATTTTCACTTGTTCTCACATAGGATATTGAGATGACTCCTCTTTGAATCAATTCTCTTACATATCCATGTCTAGACTTCCCATTATACACTCTGTTGTATGCTCTAGCCAATGTCGCTTGGCTATCACAATGTATCGATATACTAGATACATTCTCTTTGATTAGGGGAATCTCTATCAACAGATCCATTAACCATTCGTCCTCTTTGCCAGTAGCAGCTAGAGCTATAAACTCTGCTTCCATAGTGGAAAAAGATATACAGGTTTGTTTCTTGGAACCCCAAGAAATTTCACCTCCACCAAGTGTAAATACCCAACCAGCTGTGGACAAGTTGTCCCCAAGATTGGATATCCAACTTGCATCTGTATATCTTTCTAAAATTGAAGGAAATTTGGAGTAGTGAAGGCTTAGTCCTTTGGTTTTCTTGAGATAACCTAGGACTCTTCAAATTGCCTTCCAGTGATCCACACTTGGATTACTTGTAAGTCTACAAAGTTTACTTACCGTAAATGCTATATCAGGTCTAGTACATTGGGCTGCGTACATTAGACTCCCTATAGCACTAGTGTACTCCAATTGAGCCACTGCTCCTCCTTCATTCTTCTCTAGTTTTACACTATGATCGAATGGAGTATTGGCATCTTTAACCTTGAGATTGTTAAATTTGTTCAATACTTTCTCAACATAGTGGGCTTGCCCTAATGCAAAACCCCCACTATGTTTCTTTACTTTGATACCAAGTATGGTGTCAACTTCTCCAAGATCTTTCATCTTGAAGGTTGATGATAGAAACCTCTTCGTTTCTTCTATCCCTTTCATGCTATTACTTAGAATAAGCATGTCATCCACATATAAGCAAACAATGATCACATATCCCTTACAAGTTTTGGAATACAAACTCTTATCTCCATTTTTATGTCTAAACCCATTAGACATGATGGCTTGATCAAATTTCCCATGCCATTGCTTAGGAGCTTGTTTCAATCCATATAATAAGGATTTTACAAGTCTACATACTTTATGTTCATATTTGGTAGGACAAACCCTTCGGGTTGTTCCATATAGACCTCCTCATTGAGGTCACCATTAAGGAATGCCATTTTGACATCCATTTGATGAACATACAATTTGTGTATAGAAGCTAATGCGAACAAAATTCTTATAGAAGTTGTTTTTGCAACAGGCCATAGGTATCGAAATAATCGATACCCTCTTTTTGCCTAAACCCTTTAGCTACTAATCTAGCTTTAAAGGTTTGGATAGTGCCGTCAGTGTGGTATTTTCTCCTAAATACCCACTTACACCCAATTGGCTTAGACCCTGGTGGGACATCTACCAATTCCCAAGTGTTGTTGTAAAGAATGGAATCCATCTCATCATTGATGGCTTCTTTCCAAAATGCACTATCTCTCGATTGCATAGCATCTCTATAAGTCTTAGGATCATCCTCAATGAGAAGTACAATAGGAATTTTCCTAATGACTTCCTCTCTATTTTCTTCTACTATGTAGAATGAAATTCGTTGAGAATCTATCTCATCCACTACTAGACTTTTATGATTTTTAAGCCTTTGACTTCTTCTAGGTTGAAAGGGTTACTTTATATCTATTTGAGAATTCTCCTCTTGAGAATCAACTTGGATGTAGAAGCTTGAGAATTGTTCTCATATAACAAATTCTCCTTTAGAGATGTTCAAGCTTTTGAATTGTTGTCACATAACATATTCTCAAAAAAATTCAACTTCTCTTGAATTGGCACTCGGGACACAACTTCTGGTGTCATCAAATTTCGAGCACCAGTCTCTGAAGACTTCACTATGTTTGAAACCTCTTTTTACTAAGAATTCCCATAAGTCAACACTAGAGAGGACTTTAGAAGTGAATCAGAGAGGGATTGACTCGCCACAAAAGCATGGGACTTGACTAATTTACCAGACGATGCTTTTGATCGGGATTGGATTAAAGACTTGGCCAATGCCTTAGAGGGTTCAATAACAAAAGTCTTAGACATTATGAGTTTAATGGTTAATATTTTCCCATCATTAGAATCACTATCAGTGGAGTCCTTGCAAAGCTTCCTCTTCCTCTTACCCTCCCTTGGTAGTGGGACCTACTGAAGCGGTTATACTACCAAGGCTACGAAGGATGATGATGATCCCTTCATCGAGCGAGTTGACCTGCGGGACAAGACCAAAGATGACTTGTCTAGAGAGGCATCAGAAGAGTGAGATGGTTTAGAACCCCCTCTCGTTCTAATCTTAGGAGTAGGTTGACGCCTGACACATGCCTTATAGGTCTCGGAGCATGCTTTGTCTAATTCTGCCTAAGTTAATTCGATTGCATAAGAGGTAGGAGACTGTTTGGTGAAATCCCTCAAGGACTTTCCACACAAATCTAGGAGCTCCACTTCGAGTCTGTCACCTAGAGAGATCGAATACAAATTGCACTTTTATAAACCTTGCCTGAAAAACAAAGTCACGTCATGATTTCCATGCAGTGAGGATGAAGGTGGCTCTGATAATGATGGCAGAATCTTTGGATTCATGGATAATCCCTTTCTCTGCTAGATAGGATTTCCTCTCAGAGCTCATACCCACATTAGGCCACACACAGTCTGATATAAGTAGGCTAATCAATACACCTACTAAAAAAGCTTAACCACTACTAAAAAAATGAGGAGATTGCATACATTTGATGAAAGTCTTGGCAAGGGGAAAAACCTCTCTAGGTAAATACCCTGGATACAATTCACCTCCAATAGCAAAGAAATACTCGTATTAATTCCTATTAGAACTGTTGAAATCAATAAAAAATGTTCCATCTTTCTTGGGAGAAAGGTAAAACGTTTGACATGGCTTATTTTATGTGGTTCTGTTATTGGACTTGGTAATGGAGGCGTATATATCCTCGGCATAAATATCAACATGGCGCAGAGCACCCAACATTTGGGTCCCGACAATGTCTGGCACATCGTTTGTGAGAAGCTGCGAAAGATTCGTTTAATGAAAATTAAGTATAAAGGGTTTCATTAAAATTATAAAAGTTTTACATTGGAATCCAAAAATATTGTTTTGAAATACATTTACAATTCAAATATGTGGGTACAGTCGACCTAAGCGACAAAATCGAACATTTACAACGTGTCCCTCAAAACAACCCTAGTCGTGGAGGCCAGATAGGCCAAACATGTACGTATCGCTCCATGCCCTCCAACTCATTGTTGATTGATCCTTTCATTGCCCTTACATGCACCACAGAGCACCCGTGAGATTAGGCCCAGCAAGAAAACTTCACAGCACAACATATAATCATTTACTTTAACAAATACATAATTAATCAAACACGTCAAAAAAATTACAAGTTCCTATCTGCATTCACAACAGCACAATAGCATAGCAACATAACAACACATAAGCACAACAACATAGCAACATAACATCACATAAGCACAACAATATAGCACCATAACAGCACATAAGCACAACAGCAGCCTCCGTCGATCAGTGTGCGTTACAAGGCACCAAGTCCATGGTCTTAACCGAGCGGATGAGTACAACACCCTTTGAGGGTCTCACCTTGGCGGCCTGCATTCAACATGCTTAATGCAGATCCCGGTCCTTACCAATCCCAGCCTTTTCCGCTCTCGGCCCTTGTCGATCTCATCACAAACACACGTATGATGTAATGGATACAAACCATACACACAATACTAAGCACAATCAAGCTCTACGGGCATAGACAGTTTTCTTACCTTGTGTCTCGAGCTGATAACCAAAAGCGATCCCGAGCACGATCCCTAAACTAGAGCCTGAGCGACAAAACCTAGCAACAATGTAATGATAAATATCCATCACGATCTAAATAAATAAAATCCTTGGGAATATCATACTAGCCTCCGGGATCTCGAATTATAATGACTTCCTCTCTATTTCCTTCTACCATGTAGAATGAAATTCGTTGAGAATCTATCTCATCCATTACTAGACTTTTATGATTTTGAAGCCTTTGACTTCTTCTAGGTTCAAAGGGTTGCTTTATATCCTTTTGAGAATTCTCCTCTTAAGAATCAACTTTAGATGTAGAAGCTTGAGAATTGTTCTCATATAATAAATTCTCCTTTAGAGATGTTGATGCTTGAGAATTGTTTTCACATAACATATTCTCAAAGAATTCAACTTCTCTAGATTCAATCATAATATTAGACTCTAAGTCTAATAGCCTATAAGCTTTGCTATTGTTGGCATAGCCAACAAAAGCACACTTTATTGCTCTTGAACCTAACTTTGTTCTATTAGGTTCATTTTTCTTGCAATATGCAAGACACCCCCACACTTTGAAGTACCCTATGTTGGGTTTTCTTCCTTTCCATAACTCATATGGAGATATCTCATTTTTCTTCATCGGTATTCGATTAAGAATTTGACAAGCAGTTAAAAGCGCTTCACCCCATAAGTTGAAGTTCAACTTAGAAAACATCAACATAGAATTTATCATCTCTAGATAAGTCCAATTTTTCCTTTCGGCAACACCATTGTGTTGTGGTGTATAAGGTGCAGTGCACTCATGAAATATACCATTTTCTTCACAAAATGTATTGAATTCATTAGAGAAGTACTCTCTTCCTCTATCACTTCTTATCACCTTAATCTTTTTATTTAGTTGATTTTCAACTTCTAACTTATACAATTTAAAAGCATCAAAAGTTTCATCTTTATGCTTTACAAGAAACACATAGGTATATCTACTAAAATCGTCTATAAAAGTAAGAAAATACCTTTTACCACCTCTAGTTAAAACACCATTTAATTCACAAAGATCACTATGGATTAAATCTAGTAAATTAGATGATCTTTCTACACTAGGAAATGGTTTCTTAATCATTTTTGCCTTAACACATGTTTCACATTTACCATAGTTTTTAATATTGCATGCAATCATACCACATTTTACTACTCTTTTCATGGTAGAAAAACCTATATGCGATAGTCTAAGATGCCACAAAAATAAAGAATCATACTCAACAATATAGGCGGAATTAGCATTTTTATTGATAACATTGAAAGTTACATCATTGGTGCACAATTTAACCATACCTTCACAAGAGTACCCCTTTCCCAAAAATACATTTGATTTGGTAAGTATAAGTTTACCGGACTCAAAAACGGCTTAAATGCCAGGCTTGCCAAGCAAATCACCACTTACCAAGTTTCTACTCATTTCAGGAACATAAAGTACATTCACTAATGTAACTTTCTTGCTGGAGGTGAAGTAGACATCAATAGTACCTTTGCCAAGTACCTTGGATTTGCCTTCATTGCCCATTTGTATCTCATGGTTGCCCTTTGACTCTTCAAAGGTCTTGAACAATGATTTGTCATAGGTGACATGGACGGTGGCACATGTATCATACCACCACCCTTTCACCTTGCCTTGGACCGCATTCATCTCACTAAGGGTAGCAACTATGTTTTCCTCTTGAGTTGCATTCACCTTAGGTCCTTGTTGGTCTTTTCTATGCCTACACTCTCTAGCATAGTGACCCTTTTTCCCACACACAAAGCAAGGACCTTTCTCGCCCTTAAAACTTATTTGGGTTGGTTTTTGGACCCAAAGGTTTCTCATTACCCTTTTTCCCTTTGTTTTTGGGATGTTTTGGTTGTGACACCGCATTTGCATTGGAAGTATCTCCATTAGACCCCTCCACAAGTTTATCTCTACATATCAATTCCTCTTCGATTCGAATATGCTTTTGGATCTCCTCCAAAGAATAATCCTCATTTTTATGAAGGATTCTTTTCCTATAGCTCTTCCAAGTTGGTGGTAATTTAGCCACTATAGCACCAACTTGAAAGGCCTTGGGAAGCTCAATATTTAACACTTTCAATTTGTTAAAAATTATTTGTAATTCATGAATTTGAGGAAGAATAGGTTTATCACCAAAAAATTTGAAATCAAAGTATTGAGATATCATAGAGCCATATCTCAAGTTCATCCCAAGTGTATCCCATATCTCCTTGGTCGATTTGGTCTCGGTGTAGAGGTCATAGAGCCTGTCGGAAAGGGCATTGACGATATGACCCCTACAAAGAAGATTTTCCTCCTCCCTCTTGCTTCTTTTCTCCACCTCCTCGAGAGTGTCCTTGTCGGATGGCGTTGGGAGAGGTTCTAGAGTGGATTCTAGAATGTAGGCGATTTTGAGAGTGGTCAAAAGGAATTTCACCTTGTCTTGTCACCTAGTGAAATTGGACCCATCAAACCTATCCAACCTCACTAGGTCTTGATTCATTATCTTGATGGTCTCACCTTCCATTGAAACAAACAAGGGATAAGCTTTTGAATGTTAGGAAAAATAGTATTTGCCTCAATGGAAATGGTAAGAAAATACAACTCTATGCAATAATATTACAAATAAATATTGATTGATTAAATAAGGTTACAACTCTATAACTGAAAGTACAAAAAAACAAAAGAAGAAGAAGAAGAATAGAATAGTGAAAAATACAACTCTAAGCAAAAGATTACAAGTAAAGGTGTTTGAAACAAAAGAGAAGATTACAACTCTAAAAAAAAGTTACAAGAAAATAGAACAAGAGAATAAGAAGAAAACCTTATTTGTAAATTCTCACTTACATAACCTAAGTGAATAGGGTTGGGGATCACCAACTTGAACAAGGTTTAAAACCTTTGTCCAAAAGCTTACTTCCCCCTAACTTAAGCACTAAGGGATCGCTCTCATATTAAAGGAAATTCTTTCTGGAATTATCAAGCCTCAAGGTGTTTCTCGCCAAGTGCTCTAATGGATAGAAATGTTGTGTCTTTCAAGTGAGCTATAGACTCCTATTTATAGAGTTTAGAGACACCCTTTGAATTTCAAATTCCACCAACTCCCATGGTTGTTACCAATGTTTAATTGGATTAATATGGAATTAAAAATGATATTTGGGAATTATTTGGGTTTTTTGAGTTGTTCAACAATGATTGAAAAAACTGAAAAAATGGCCTGAAATACACCTGTGGCTGCGACCAGGGACATCAGTGGCCGTGGCCACCAACTTCTTGTGGTCGCGGCCACTGACCATTTTCAGCACACATTTTTGTGTTGTTTTTCCAAACGATTCTAAACCCTCCCAATTGATTTTATAACCCCAAAAACACATTACTGGGGTTAAAATCATATCTCTAACAGCCATTTCACATATGGCTTTATGAAATTCATCTCAATATTGTGCAACACCAATATGTGTAATACCAATAAAGGGTAATATTTGGAAGTTACAAATTTGTAACACCAAATATGTTACATATTTGGATATATCACATATATCTAAATATTGTAACTCTCTATCATATGTTACAATATGTGACACTCTTTGTCACATTTATTTAATCTAAAACATTATATTATAATATAATATAATATGACAACATCAAGAACGAGCAGGAGCTTGGGAGAAAATATTGTACCCTAAAAATTAGCACGAGTTCAATCACTCAACTCGGGGTACAGCTGGCAGATGAATACGTGGAAAATCAACCAAGTAGAACCTCTGGTTAGCAATGATGTGAGCAGCTTGAGTTGGGACTCGACAACACGGACATACAGGTTATTATCAGGCCGCCTCTTAGGATACCAATCCAATTCGAGACCTATAATGGCTAGATCCACCTTTGGGCACTCTGAGCTTAATCTGAACTAAGGTTCAGATAATCTTTGATCACAACTCGAATGAGATATTCAGCTCGTGAAAACTTGGTCAGAATGCCTACTAAAGGATCCCAAGAGACTCGAAGGCTCCTTATACGCTCATTAATGCCCAGGATGTATTGCATATCTATCATTTACTATTCGAGATTACAGGAGTGTATTCTATTCTGTTATCAAATCATATCCCAATGCAAATGGGAATAATATGTATTAAATGTATACCATATTTATTCACACAGTTACCCAAACCTATCGAGGAAATTCCCTTATAAATATTAGGGATAATGGCCAGGGAAGGGGACTGTGTTTTTGTATTACTGAAACTCTGCAGAAATTGTGAGAGAAAAGCACTAATACTGTCTCATGGACTAGGTGGATTTCAACCACTGAACCATGTAAAAGTTGTGTGTGTACGAAAGGGTTCTTATTATCTAATTACGATTTACAAATAAGCACTAATATCCTTATTAGATTTCTTAATCTACAGTTGGCGAAAAACCGTGTCAACAAATAATAATAATTAAAGACAGAGTCTTACATTCCATTTTAAAACCCCTTTCAAAATATTTTATTAATTAATTAAATAAAATAAAAAACCAATAATTGATCACCATCAGCAGTGCTACATGCATAGGGTAGTCCCAGAAGCCCTATGCGTGTGGCACTCTCCCTAAAAAATTGAGATTTGATTTTTTTCATGCATTTTTATTTTAATTAATTAATAATTAGAAATTCAAATAACGTATCATCTTTATAAGGAAAATATAACAAATTAAATTTCTAAATACAAAATTCAAAATCTGAATTTCCATCATCATCTTATTATTAATTAAATAAATACAATAATCCAAACCAATTTTGACTATCCATATTTATCCTTTTTACACTTAAATAAAATAATTGATTAAAATCAATTTCTTTTATTTCTACATAATTTCGAAAATTGCACAAATGCAATAATAAATTGTGCAACTTCAAATATCACATAATTGCACATATATCCATTTTTACTGAGTTTTTCAGAAACTAGAATTATGAGAGATTAGACAGCATAAAAGAAAGGATTTAATGAAAGTAAACAAGGTTTTTTTACGTGGTTGGGGTATTAATGAGCCTTAGTCCACGAGACAGTTGTATTAGAGCTTAGAGAACTTTTAACAATGGAGTTTTCTACAAGTTTGAGCAGAGTAACTGCTTATCATCAAAATCTCTGATCACCTCCCCAGTGCACCACTATTCGTATTTATAGGCACATGAGTGCACTGGGCTTGGGCCGGGCTAATCCGGGCCCAATAAGGGTGTAAATACCATTGGCTTCTCTGATGGGAGCTCAATACAAATGATTGAAATATGAAACATACATTAATCAAAGCCCATTGGGCCAGCCCACATACTATCTTATTCTAAGACACACGACAGACTGTTGTTTCAGTCTGGGTGTTATGGGCTACGAGGAAGATTTGGGGGACAAGATCGGTCAGAGTAGTGGCGGCCCAGTTCTGAACCAACGGCGTACAATCCCAAGGTAGTCTCTTCTACAGGTGAAGTGTGGGGACAACACCCCACGCTTCATGGGACGATGTCAGTATCTCGGACACTTTATCTCGCCAAACTCGGACAACCCATCCCGATCCGTTTACCAAGTTCCCCCTCCGTTTACTAGGGCCCCGTTTCATTTACCAGGGTCCGGGTTCATCCACGGAGATCCCGGCCCAATCTTGGATTTGGTAGTCGTAACCTCCTTTACCTTACCTCAGGGAACATCTTGGTACGCAGTCCCGGGTTTATACAAACTGCCCTGACAATGGTCCCGGCTTACTCTCCCGGTAGCCCTTTGGGCCTTTCCGTGACTTGGGCTGCCAATACCCGTCTTTCCCTCGCCTAATGGGCTTGGACTGGGCCTTAACTCTCAGCAAAGCGGGCCATGGACTTACAGTGTGGAGCCGTACATGTGGGAAGAAATAGGGATAACAATTACCCCCCAAGCCTTCATCTGGGCTTGCACGGTGGAGGCTTGTCTCCCTCCCGGATCATCTCGGCACTTCCCGGCTTTTTTCCAAGCGAACGGGTGACACCTCTAGCTGATCGATCACGGAATGACAACCCGCTTCGATGTCCGGGACAGAATCCAAAAAGCCTGGACCGTTTACTAGGATCTGGGTTCGTTTACCAGAGCCCCTGTTCATTTACGGAGATCCTGGCCCAATCTTGGATTTGTTAGTCGCGACCTCCTTTACCTGACCTTGGGGGCCATCTCGGTACATAGTCCTGGGTTTATACAACCTGCCCTGACAATGGTCCCGGCTTACTCTCCCGGTAGCCCTTTGGGCCTTTCCGTGACTTGGGCTGCCAATACCCGCCTTCCCCTCGCCTAATGAACTTGGACTGGGCCTTAACTCTCAGCAAAACAGGCCATGGACTTACAGTGTGGATCCGTACATGTAGGAAGAAACGGGGATAACAATCTCAAAGAATAAATATTCTCTCAAATAGTTCATTCACAATTTGACCCTTGTATCAACTCTTACCTTGATTAATGTTGATAGAGCCGCCCGGGGGACCTATGGACCAATAATTCAAGCTCAAATAAATATAATATTATTAACCAAAACTCTTTGATTCAATAATCATATTTATTAATCTCATGATTATTCCAATATAAATATGAGACTGCACTCTTAAGAATTAAAGACATGTATTTACTGAGTATTTTATTGTAACCATAAATTGTCCATTGATATAATCATTACATACAACTTAATCCTCTATTGATGATTCATAATTAAGTGGGAATAAAATTACTCATTTACCCTTTTAATTATATCTTGATTCCTAGTGTACCATTGACTTTACTAGTGAAATTTAATTCATAATCTGACTATGAATTTGACGTTAATAACCTTTTTAGTTCCAAAAGCCAACCCAATAGGAAGCCATCATTCAATCTATTAGAAGCTATAGATTCCATATCTGTTAAGCTATGTCCCCAGCCATATACATCATTGAGTCCCCAAAACAATAGTTCTTAGCCTGATAATTCTGACAAATCAGAACGCATGAATCAAAGGATCAAATGAGATATATAGGAATTCATAATAACTTCAGGATTAAGATCAGTTTGTATATGATCATTAGTTGATATGTTCTATAATATTACGAAATGATATTTAAACAAGTATTATTAAATCACATCTGGCCCAGTTCTACATACTCTTAACATGCAAAGTACCTCTACTAAAGTGTCATACTACACTAGTAACCCGGATCTAGGTCACATGTATTCATAATACTAGTGGACCGTACTAGCAATAATTAATCTAAAGATTCCATAACTTTATTTTACTGTGAACTATTTCAGTTCATTATCTCAATCTCAATCCTCTCATACCAATATGAGATTGAGACCACATAGATGAACTTGAGAATTTTATGATATTTACTTAATATTATTAACAATAATATAATACATAAGCTACATATATACAACAATTCCATTCATTCATTTATTTCATTAAAACCATTGTCAACTACAATTGCATTAAGGACACAATTCCCAACACTTATCTACTTGGTCGATGTCTTGGATAGGACATCTGTAATGACCCAAATTTCCAAATAAGGTTTAGGACCTTGATTAGGAGGTCGGGAGGACCATAATTGATTTATTATGCCATTAAATGATTATATGCATGTTTATGTGAATTATATTATTATGTGATGATAAATGCATGCATATGGATCCACTTTTCATTATAAGGGCATTTTGGTAATTTGGCCCATTGAGGGCACATTTGTATATTTTCATGCATGTTGGTGAATTGTGAGTAAGACCACATCATAATGTGGATATGTTCAAGCCATTTGACATGAGACGATCTATGAATGCAAGTTATCGGGTTGGTCATAACGGGGTTAATTTCGGAGCTCGGGGTAAGTCTCGGGGCAATTTGAGGATTAGTATATTACTAGGAATTAAAGGGTAAATAACGGGAATTGGAGGGCGTTAATTATGATTAACGGGATTAGAGGAGAAATGACAGTTTTGTCGTTGGTGGCTGTTAAGGGTTTTACTTAAGCCTGGGGATATTTTAGTCTTTTCACCTAAGGATATATATAAACCATTGAGAAGGTTGTAGAAAGCTAAGCAAAACGGAGCATCATTTCTTCCTCTCCCGATCATCATTTTCCCTTCTTTTCTCTTTGAATTTTGAAGCTCCATTTGAGGAGCCAAGCTAGGGAGTTAAACCTTGATGGTCTAGGGTTATGTTCTACCATTGAAGAGGGTGTGATTCTGAGCTTGAGGTAAGTTTCTAACCATTGAAACTCTGGTTTTCTGCTCTGTTTTCATTTGGGATTTTGAGTTGGATAGCTGAGAATTGATGGGAGTTTTTGGCAAAGGTTGATTGGGTTATGATGCCTAGGACATGTATGTTGGGTTTTTGGGTTCATTTGGGAGTTTGAATGAAGTTTGGGATCATTTTTTGAAGCTTGGAATTGGAAAATCGAAGGAGGAAAAACCAGGGCTGGATCAGCCTGGTCCTAGCGCTACAGCGCCCAAAGGAGGGCGCTACAGCGCTAGCCAAGGCCATCCATCCCTACTCGTAGCGTTGGGGCGCTAGGGGGCAGTGCTATCCTATTTTTCCAGGTTCCTATTTTGGGCACTTTTAAGGGTTTTTGGCTCGAGGTTTCAACTCCTAAGGCTCAGGATTGAATCTACTAACCGTTTGGGTACGATTTGAGGTCCTGAGAGTGAGGTTTAGGTCAAGAACCTTTTTATTGCTGATTTCATTAATTGGATTCCATATTTGGTTATGACTAGGTGACCGCTAAAGGATCAAAGGATTAATCATTCTTAAGGGTCGTTCATTTATTATTTCTCGCTCGAACCAGAGGTAAAAAAAACTGCACTCAGTATATGATGCATGTGATGCTTGAGAAACATGTGATTAGGGCATGACATGAATATTGAATATGAGATTGATTGAGTCTTTGTAAGTGTGCATGATCATAATTATGTTAGTGATTGTTATATAAGCATGCTAAATGCCCTACATTTGGATATTTGGCATATGATATATGCCTGGCTGCATTACTTACTTGTGTATGGCACTGACCCATGAGTCAAAAATCGACACGAGCCATATGGTATTGGCTTAAGTTAGTGACTCACTCATCAATCACTAATCTGAGTTAAGTTAGTGACTCACTCATCTGGTTTAAATTAGTGACTCACTCATCAGTCACTCATCTTGTTTAAGTTAGTGACTCACTCATCAGTCACTAATCTGATTTAAGTTAGGGACTTACTCATCAGACACTCATCTAATTAGGGCTACATGCCCCAGTATGATTATCAGAATCTCAAAGTGTTAATCACTCATCTGATTAGGGCTACACACCCTAGCATGATTATCATAATCTCAAAATGTTAATCACTCATCTGATTAGGGCTACACGCCCCAGCATGATTATCAGAATCTCAAGGTGTTAATCACTCATCTGATTAGGGCTACACGCCTCAGCATGATTATCAGAATCTCAAAGTGTTAATCATTCATCTTATTAGGATTGACTTGATAGTTGCCCACATAGGAGGGCAGGATCCACCATCATTATCTGGACTTATTTGCATGCATGAATAGGGCTATTATTGCTAGGCATGCCTATTATGATTTAGTAACATGTTATTACTTGTTCACGAGCATATTAAGTTTTTTGCTGAGCTTCGGCTCACGGGTGCTATGTGGTTCAAGTAAAGGCAAAAGAAAGTTGGACCATCCTTGAGTTGGAGAGCTTAAGTGACGATGTGTACATATGCGGCTGCTTGACCGCCACGGCCGAGGGTTTAAAGAGGAACTAGGGTTAAACCCTATTTTGCCGCTTAGGTCGGCTGGTTGTAAATATTTTATTGTAATTAACCTTTAAATTATAGTTTGGGATCCCAATGTATACAGTAAACGTTTTAGTGAAACGTTGTATCTTAACCAAAAAATTTAACCCTAAACCGCTAATCATACTGAGTTACACGATAATGGCCAAATGACTCGATTAGTGAGTTTAGCACTGTTTAAAATGCACATCGTAACGGTCCCTGGGTAGTAGGGGTTACAACATCATACCAGATGTGTAAGTAGATCTTATCGTAGATTATCGAATCAGTAAAAATCTAATGTACAAATTTAATCTTAGGAAAAAATACTTTTGAAAATATAATTACAATTTAATCCACTGTGAGCGAATCACTAAAATTGTAACTATACATATGTTCGAGATTTTATAAACGTTTGTATTAATAATAATTTATCATGTGATAAAACATGTAAACAACACAATTTGATTGAACAAAATAATTTCTACTACTTTATTGATAATAAATGAATTACATAAGAAATATAATTTTATAAGGGCATAAAACCCAACATATATATGATTTTATTTTAATCTCTATGTATATTATTAAAATGCTATCAAATTAAATAAAAGTTAATAAATTAATTATATGTATGTACATTTTCTTTTACATTAATTAGAAAAAGTGTGAGAGGAGAAAAAAAGTGTGTGTCAATAGTCACACTACTGAATAAATCACAATACAAATCTTTTATAACACCTGCATGCAGTGTTATAACCAACTTACTATGACACTCCCAGTGCATCATAATATATTACACTGAATCCCGACTTGAGACTTAACACGTCATAATATATTATGTTGCTCTTAGTGTGTCATAATATATTATATATTATGATACGTTAGGAGTATCATAATAAGTTCTGAACTAATTTTTTTTTACATGCAATCCTATTTGACTTTTTTTTTTATTATTATTTGCTTTTATCTTTACGAGTAAAAAGACTACAACTATTAATGCATTTAATTGTTTTTTTAATAAAAAAAATAAGGAAAAACACTAACCATATTCTTTCTCTTTTTTTCTCAGTGGTCACTTATCTCTCTCCTTTCTCTCTGAATCTTGTAAGTTTTTGGATTGTGATTCATTATTATTTGGGATGATATTAATTTGATTATTTGAGTATTTTAAGAATTTAAAATTCTCATTGGGTAATTTATTTGGATTTGATTACGAAAGATTTTGTATTTTTTACGCAAATAATTCTACTAAAATTATTGAATATTGCTATGGGACAGTAATAGTGATCTAACACCATTTGATGGGGTGTTTAGAGAGATTGATGCAATTTAATATCGAATATAACGTATAAATTAAAATATATAACATTTAATAATAAATGTCATCAATTATCGTATGCCACGTAAAGTAATATTGAGCACCATACTTGTCATTTCTCAACTAATCATGTTTATTGAATATAGAACCTACTATCTTAAAACAAAAAAATGTGTACATATCACGACAGTTGGTGGCATATATGCAGGGTAGTTAGGTAAATTCACAAAGAAAAATATTGATAAAGAGTATTGCTATTGGTGGGACTATGGATGGAAAGCATCATATATCGAATCCATGCATGATATGATATTGTGCAAATTGCAAGAGTATATAAGATGACCTTTTTTGGGAGTATTTATGAGAAGGTCCCACGAGGAAGATACAGGACATTGCAAAATAAAAATGCTCCAGTTCCACCCATATATATTTCGAATTTTTTGGGCATAATCTGTTCATAAATATATGTCGGTAAAACTAAACACACAAAAAACGTTTTTGTTCATTTTCTTTTCCGCTACGTACCAAAACAGAAAAAGTGTCCGTTTTGTACAATCCTTATTATTATTATTCTTCAATTGTTTGTTTACCACTTTCTCATCTGTAAAATGCAACAACTTTATTCTAGGGATGGATGATATTTATGCAAAGAAACAAATTCAAATAAATTGACAAGATATTCTAAATTTATTATTTTCTTTTTTTATGATCTATTTCTATGACTTTTTCTTCTTTCTTTTATTAAATCAAAGTAAACGTGGTGCTTTACTGAGAAATTGTGACCGATCTAGCTTTACCCACCGACCTATTTCCTCCTCAATCTAAGTTAAAGACACATTTTATGTATTTATGTTCTCTAATAAAAAGGTTCACCTTATGCATAAGTAGTTTGGTTTTAAAGTGAATTATAAAATAATTGCGTTATAGATTTATTGATCACCATCTCTATATTAAATGAAGGATTATGTAGGTTCATCTTTTGACAACTGATTCATAATAATTAAAAAATTAGATATGAATCATAATATTTTAAGGGTCGGTTCTGAGCTAAGATAAAACAGTAAAAGTAATTGCCCTAAAAAAACTATGTAGGTTCATTCTTGATTACTAATTCATAATATTTCAGAGATTATGTAGGCAAGAATTATACAGGTCCATCCTTCACAACTGATTTATAATAATTAAAAGATTGGTATTGGTTCATAATATCTCAAGAGTCGGTTCTAAACTAAGATAACGCAGGAGGAGTAATTGCCTACCCTAAAAGACTATATAGGTCCATCCTTGATTACTAATTAATAATGATCTATTCAATACTTTTTATTAAAAAAAATTAAAAGAATTATTTAAAACAAAAGTATGAACTCCATAAATTAATTTTTTTAAACTTTCTAAATTATTAAACCGACCCTACCAATCTGTCAATATTATATTTGATTTACATGCATTAGTTTTTTTTCTTCTTTCAAATCTTTATATTTCCTATTTATGAAAAATAAACTTCATTTCGTATTTGATCATTAATTAAGTACTACTCGGATTGTTTACAAAATAATTTAAAATAGAGACCATTTACTTAATTAAAATACTATAGTGTACCTTCACATTGATGTATCCTCTACTATTTTTTTTGGCACGTAGATATTTATAATTTATTTTTTATATATGACGATGTACATTGTAGCTATTTAAAATATCATGTATTAGATTATGCTGTCTCACATAGAATAAATGTAAAAATAGTAAACCATCAATAAGAACATGTGTAACTTCACTAATCACTAATTGGTTTTTAAATGGATACTCATGATTCTTATCACGGTATCAAGAGTCAATTCTCTAGTGGGCATTTGATCCACACCAATCCAAAGAGTGAGTCAAGCCGCACGAGATCCGCATAATGCGAAAAAACACTTGAGATCCAAAAAAAAAAAATTAGCGAGCTGAAAAAATTGGTCACTTGTGATCAGGTAATTCAAGATTGGTGAGCGAAAAATCGTCACCATCTTGAGGGGGGTATTAGATTATAGTGTCCCGCATGGAATAAGTGTAAGAATATTAAACCATTAATAAGAACATGTATAATTCCACTAATTACCAATTGGTTTTTCGATAGAGCCTCATGATTCTTATCATTCTGTAAATATTTGAATTTTTTTTAATAATTTACTATACTGAAAATATGGTTCAAACATTTTATTGCACGTGTGCTTATTTTTTTATCAGCATGTAACACAACATATTTGAACCATATCTTTAGCATATTAAATTATTTAGAATTCATTGAAAATTTGTAAGATTTTCTAAATAGCAACAATGTACATCGTCATATGAAAAAAATAGAATTATAATTAGTTACGTGTTGAAAACAAAAAAATAAATGCACCAATAATATATATATATATATATATCTTCTATATTAAAAGTGTGTAAATAATGGAAAATATTGGTTTTAACGACAGTTATTTTGTTAACTTTAACGGAATATACATTTAAAAGTTATTAAAAATATATATTTATTAATTATATTAATATAAATTCAAATATATAAAATATCCTTATTATAATATTATTTAATACAAAACTAGATATTTAATAATTTCATTAATATAAATTTAAATATTATAAATATTATTATAATAATATATAATACATAATCTTAATTTTTATTAAAAATATTATTATTTACATTTATAAAAAAAATATTTTTTTTATTAGTTAATGTAACTTAACAAAATATATATTCATATTAAATAACAATAAACATTATAAATACATTAGATATATGTGTTATATGTGTACAAATAGGTATGACTGTGTGATTTGAATAAACAAATTTCTTCTCCAATTATAAATGTGTGATTTTAATAATATCATAAATGTTTTATACATTAAATAATGTATTTTATGATCTAAAATGTTATCATATATGTATATATATTTTGAAAAAATCATTAAAATTGTTTAGGTTTAATTTTTCTTTTAATAAGTTTATGTCATTCTTTTATATAGATAAATGATATTGTTTATTTATTTAAAATTTATATGACAATCATAATAACCTAATAAATATATTTTTACAAAATTAAAATAAACTAAGAAAATATGCAATCCATGCACCTATTATATAAATATATATACTCTTTTATATAAAAAGTCTACAGAGAACAATTTATTTTTGTTTTAACGGTTTGTTTTCTTAACTTTAATGGAATATTATAAATATTTAACGAAATATACATTTAAAACTAACTTAAAAATAGATATTTATCAATTATATTAATGTAAATTCAAATATTATAAAATATCATTATTATAATATGTAGTCTTATATTAAATATTATTATTATAATAATAATAATTAATTCAAGACTAGATATTAATACTTATATCATATAAATTTAAATATTATAAAATATCATTATAATAATATATAATGCATAGTCTTAATTTTATTAAAAAATTATCATTTATATTTAAACAGATTATCATATTATATATATTTAAAGAAATCATAAATAATGTTTTGATTTAATTTTTCATTTAATATGTGTATGTGATGCTTTTATATATAATATTGTTTATTTATTTAGAATTTATATGACAATGATACAAATTTAATAAATATAATTAATAAATTCTATAAATAAAATTAAGCAAATGTGCATTGCACATTACTTGTGTAGATAACGAAATTTTTTAGTTTCGACGATTTGTTTTGTTAACTTTGACGGAATATTCTAAATATTCAACGGAATATACATTTAAAACTAACTTAAATATAGTTATTTATCAATTATATTAATATAAATTCAAATATTATAAAATATCATTACTATAATAATATTTAATGTAAAACTACATATATAATAATTATATTAATATAAATTCATATTCAAATGTTATAAAATATCATTATTATAATAATAAATAATATAAGCTACATATTTAAAAATAATATTAATATAAATTTAAATATTATAAAATATTATTATGATAATAATATATAATCCTAATTTTTTAATAATTATATTAATATGAATTCAAATATTATAAAATATTATTATAATAATAATATTTAATATAAGACTAGATGTTTAATACTTATATCAATATAAATTTAGTTATTATAAAATATTATTATAATAATATATAATCTTAATTTTTATTAAAAAAATTATCTTTATATTTAAAAAGGTTATCATATTATACATATATATATTTTTAAAAAATAATAAACAATATTTTAATTTAATTTTTCATTTAATATGTTTATGTCATTCTTTTATATATAATATTATTTATTTATTTAAAATTTATATGACAATGATACAAATTTAATAAATTCTATAAATAAAACTAAATAAACGTGCATTACACTTGCTTAAATCTAATAGATATATATATATTAGAAAAAAATAAAAAACAGTTATAACTAAGAATTTTCATTATCTACACACTTTTTACATAAAAGAGATATATATAACAATGAATCACTCATTCAAATATCCTTATATGATATAATGTATTTTAAGAGTACACAATTTTTTAAGTTGCAAGAAAATATATACATTTGCGATTTGATAATATTTTTTTACAATACATATTCCGTTCCCATTTATAAACATTATAATAAACAATAGAGAATTATATTTCTTTTGCAATTTTTTGTATATGCTTTTACAATGTTGGGTATATAGTATATTTTTTGTATATGTTTGTTACATCCAGATTTCAAAACCAGAGGTTATGACTTCGAAAACTAGACTCGTCAAGTGTGAGCTCGAAATGTATGAAATGCATTGTATGGTCCAGCTGTAAGATCTCTAAAGTAAAATGACGACCTCGAAGATGTGTAACCTCGGGATGCTTTCTGAGTTCGAAATGACATGATGTCGGGATACATCCGTTATCGATTGTCTTCGGATTAAATAGTCCAAGCTCGGGAAGTGCATGCTCGAGTGTGATAGCTTCGATAGTGTCATTCTACTCCGAGCATGTCCTAAAGTAAGGTGGCAAGCTCGTAGCAGTATCATGGTCGATCGCTGATCTCGAAGACCCGATGAGTCATCTGGGACAGCCCGTTGCGTATGAACATATTTATTGTTGTATAATCCCAACATTTAAGGGATATTATTTAGTCGAGACATTTCCACATATGTAGGAGATATTGCATTTAATGTCATTATTTAAATTGATATATAGAATATCTTCCTGAAATATGTGGGAATGAACTCTGTAACCTCCCCTATAAATAGAGGAGGAATGACCACTTGTAAGGGATGGATTTCTTTTGGCTAGAGGATAAGCTCTGGGTAATTCATCTTTGAAGAATTTCCAGAAATCTTTAAGCCTTAATAACACAGACTCGTGGACTAGGCTGAGTTAACTGCTAAACCACGTAAAAACCCTATTGTATTTCTTCATTATTCATTCGCTTCATAGTATACGTTGTTTAATTGCTCTACGATTTAAGTTGACGAAAAATGGCATCAACAGTTTGGTGCTTTCATTGAGAGCATTAAGCAGTGCGTACGTAAGTCTATTCAGTCGAAGAAGCCTCCCTGAATCAACTATGGCCGCGAATGATCCCAATATTCCTAATGAGGAAATCTTAGAGGAAGTTGACTATCCCCGGCGCCCTGGGAAGCAGCCGATGATGAATTCGGACCCAGATGAGAGGAGTGGATCCTCTGACTGTCGAGGACCACCTGCACCACCGGCCCCCAGGGACAACGAGGACATGTAGTACAACCCTGAGCGATATGTCCCTATTGTGGAGCTTGAAAATCATCAACTGCGAAAGCAGTTGGCGGAGGCCAAGAAACGTAACGAGGAGCTGCCCAGATTGGATGCTGAGGCGCAGGCAGCTCAGCCCCCGCCTCCACCTGAGGCCCAAGCTCCAACTCCGCGAGATGTTCATGTTCCACCGTGCAGGCCTCGTGGGCGACCTCGCAAAAACACTGCCACACGAAGAATGGAGCAACCTCCGCCACCAGCAAAATAGCCTGCTCCCTCAAGGCCCCCGAGAAGTACCTAGGCTAGAGCTCCTGTCAACTCAACTGCTGAGGTACCAGCCGAGACTGGGAATAACCGAGCCCCTACGGCGACTCGGACCCAAAATCCTAGTAACACGCAGAACATTCCTGAACTAGCACAGGCAAACTCGGGACCTTCTAGGCCTTGTAATGGATGAAAGCCACCATCACCCATAAGGCACCCACCATCGCCGATAAGATATCCCACACCACCTCGAAGAAACACGCAACCAACTCAGGGTGATAGGGAAAGGCGAGCTGGGCGGAAACATGGGAATGGCGAGACTGCTAGAGAACGTAGAGGTGCCCAGCCTACAAGAAGCCAAATGTCACGGTCTCACACTATTGAGACGAGACAACCAGAAAGGAACCCATCTCGAAACAACCGTACAGCGAGCCATACCAACGAAGCCTCAGGAGACACCAGATCGGTCAGTATGTATGACCGGGGACGCCAAAATACTGGGAATCGAAGGGATCACCCAGACTTACGGGAACACCAGAATCAGAATTGAGGTAATGATAACCCCTCAATCCCAGACTTGAGGGATCACCTAAACAGGCGCAAGGATCCCATTCGAAGGCACGAAGCTGGAATTGTGATCAATGATAACCAATTTCAAGTCATACCCCTTGTGGATCCAGTCCAAGAAAGGATTGATCAACTGGAAGGAGCGTTCAGGCTCTTCAAAATGAATGAGGTCGGGATCGGAATGAAGAGTTTGACAAGGAACTCGAACCCTTCGCCCCCCATATTTCCAGCACCCCGTTTCCTCAAGGATTTTGGATTCCTCATGTCTCAGCGTTTGATGGGAATTCTGATCCGTACAGTCACTTAAGTACGTTTAATACCATTATGAGAGCGAGTAATGTGGGCTACGAGCTCAGATGCATGCTGTTTCCAGCTTCGCTCACAGGACCAGCAAAAAACTAGTTCAAAAAATATAAGAGGCATTCAATTACTTCTTGGGATCAATTATCTAGAGATTTCAAGAAGTAATTCAGAGCCATGATCGGAATAAGGCCCGAGGCGTCTGCCTTGACCAATGTCCGACAATAGCCGAACGAAACATTGAAAAGTTACCTTACAAGGTTCAATTTGGAAGTCGCCCGAGCTCGGGACGTAGATGACAGTGGTCATCTGATGGTTGTCCGAGCTGGGGTAATGCCTGGAAGCCCTCTTTGGGAAGATATGCAAAGAAAGCCTGTGAGGTCCTTAACCAAGTTCAATCGACGAGCTCAGAGGTTTTTCAATGTAGAGGAGGCAAGGTCAGCCCTGAATATGGCCTCCCAGCCCATAACTACAACGACAAACGTAAATTCTGCCTCCACCTTGATGGACCCATTGGCCTCGAAGCCCTCTATAGATAGCCCTTCCAAAAGAAAGAAGACTAAAGGGAGTAACCCCAAGGCGGAAGTGGGAAAGAAGAAGAAAGGGGAAAATATTTCTCCGTGTACAAAATGTATACCGAGCTGAATGAGTCTCGAGAGAATATCTACCTAGCTAATGAAAACCAGGTCCCTTTCAAGCGTCCGGACCCCATGAGGAACCAGAAAGTAAAGAGAGATTCTAGTAAATACTACAGATTCCATAGGGATATCGGACATACAACCGATGAATGCAGGCAACTAAAAGACGAGATAGAAGGCCTAATCTCGAGAGGATATTTCAGGCAATATGTAAGAAACCAAAATCCCAATCAGGCTTCTACCAGTCAGAGGGCAGCTGCACCACAACTTGCCCAAAACAATAACTCCCGAGCCAGGGAGGACGAGAGACCCCCTCCGATTGATGGAGAATATGTTGTAACCATCTCGGGGCGACCTCATCTTGCAGGATCAGGCAGGAAAGCCCAAAAAAGATACGTGAATGAGCTGAAAACTGGTGATGGGTCCCCTTACGAACCAGAACCCAGGGCTCTGAAACACCAGAGGGTTGAATCTCAACCTATAACTTTTACTGAGGAAAATGCATCTCATGTGCAGCTTCCTCACAATGGCCCGCTGGTCATCACTCTTCAGCTAGCGAATAAGAGGGTTCACCGAGTCCTGGTTGATAACCGGAGCTCAGAGAATATCCTCTATAAGGCCACCTTAGAAAAGATGAGACTCATGCTTCGTGACCTAAAGGCCCGTGCAATGACATTGTACGACTTTCCAGGAAAGGGATTGCTTGTATGGGATCCATCAAACTCCCTGTGACCTTGGGAGACTTCCCGGTCTCAACAACCAAGATGATGGAATTCGTAGTAGTGGATCTACCATTGGCCTACAACGTGCTGCTCGGGAGACCCGCCCTAGTAAGGCTGGGGGTAGTTTCATCTATAAGGCACTTGGCCATCAAGTTCCCGACTTCTAATGACATCGGGACACTGAAGGGAGACCAGCTAGCAGGGAGGGAATGCTATAGAACTTTCATTAGAAGAAAGAAATAGACAAGCGCACAAACACTTTTCATAGTTCAGAATAAAGACGGAACAATCTTCGAGATAGACGAAGAAATTGATCTGAGAATAGAGGAAAGAACTAACCTCGAGCCTTTAGAAGAGCTTGAAGAGGTCAGGCTCGAAGAAGTAAACCCCCCGAACACAGAGAAGGTAGGGAAAAACCTTCCAGAAGAAACAAAATAGCAATTAATTTGCTTTTTGAAAAAGAACCAGGATGTTTTTGCATGGTCACATTCAGATATGGTAGGAATAAATCTGAATGTGGTATGCCACGCTCTAAATATTGACAAAAGCTTTCCCCCAAAGCAACAAAAGCGAAGACTCCTGGATGACGACAGGAAGAAGGCCCTAAAAGAAGAGGTCGACAGGTTGAAGGCAAACCGATTCATCCGAGATGCCTTCTACCCCGATTGGGTCGCCAACTTGGTACTAGTCCTGAAACCTACCAGGACATGGCAAACCTGTATTGATTCCTCCGACCTCAATAAAGTCTGTCCAAAGGATTGCTTCCCCCTACCTCGAATCGACCAGCTCATAGATGCCACAGTTGAGCATGGACTTATGTCATTCATGGATGCTTATTCTGGAGATAACCAGATCACCATGCATGCCCTGGACCAAGAGCATACGAGTTTTGTGACAGACAAAGGGCTGTATTACTACAATGTCATGCCTTTCGGGTTGAATAATGCTAGAGCCACTTACCAACAGCTCATAAACATGATGTTCTCCGAGCAGATCGGTAATAACATGGAAGTTTATGTTGATTAAATCTAAACATAATAGTAACCATGTGGACGACCTTGAAGAATGCTTTGCCGTGTTACGGGGATATGACATGAAACTCAACCCCTAGAAGTGCTCTTTTGGAGTATCGTCAGGAAAATTCCTAGGCTTCATTGTAAACGCCCAGGGAATAGAAGCTAATCCGGACAAGATCTAGGCTTTAATTGATATGCCCTCACCTCAAAAGCATAAGGATGTCCAAAGTTTGACTGCGCGGATGGCAGCACTAAGTAGGCTTGTCTCGAAATCTACAGACCGTTCTCTTCCATTTTTTAACCTTTTGAGGGGAGGAAAAAAATTTGAGTGGACAGAAGAATGCGAGTTGGCTTTTTAGGAGCTCAAGAAGCACCTTGTGGAACCCCCCATGATGGGTTTCGACTCCCCCCATATGTTGACTGATCAACCACTAAGACAAGTCTTGTCCAAGCCAGAAACCTCGGGCCGATTATTAAAATGGGTCGTTGAACTCGAACAATTCGAGATTACCTACCATCCGAGGACAACCATAAGAGGACAGGCCCTGGAAAACTTCATAGTGGAAGGCACTGGAGTGACCAACGATGAAGTTATAACCCCAGCCCGCAAGCTGTGGAAACTTTATGTTGACGGGTCTTCCAATGAAAACGGGTCGGGGCAGGAATAATACTGATCACCCCAGCAGGAAGTAGATTTCACTCTGCTTTGAGATTTGACTTCGAAGTGTCAAACAATGAGGCTGAATACGAAGCTCTACTGGTAGGACTTCGAATAGCCAAGGAACTCAAGGCTAAGGAGATACATTGCTATAGTGACTCCCAGTTGATGGTCAACCAAATCTTAGGGGAATACCAGGCTCGCAAGATGAGAATGGCTGCATATTTAGAAAAAGCGAAAGAAGCCCTCAAGCAATTCTAATTTTACACAATAGAACAAGTTCCCCGAGAGCAAAATTCGAATCCAGACGCTTTAGTCAGGCTCGCCACGTCTACCGAGGTTGATGAACTGAATGTCGTGCCAATCAAACATTTATCGACACCTAGTATAACCAAGCTTGAACAGGAAGATGTATGCATGATAAACTCCGAGCCGACCTGGATGACCTCGATAATTAAGTACCTTGAGACCAGCATTCTCCCAGAAGAGCGAACCAAGGCTCGAAAATTGATGTATCAGATCCCCAGGTATACCGTTGTGGAGGGAAGGCTATATAGAAGAGGATACTCTATGCCATTACTCAGATGTGTGACTCCACCCGAGGCTAAGAAGATCATGGAAGAAATTCATGAAGGATTCTGTGGAGACCACACTGGGGGGCATAGCTTATCCAAGAAAATCATACGCCAAGGATACTTCTGGCCTACCATGAAAGCAGATTCGTTTGATTACGTCAAGAAATGCGATAAGTGTCAATGATTCACCACAATCCCTCGAGCTCCACCTTCCGAGCTAACTATGATGACCTCCTCATGGCCATTTCCAGTCTGGGGAATAGACCTCATAGGCTCGCTGCCAACTGGCAAAGGCGGAGTCAAATACGCAGTAGTTGCAGTAGATTACTTTATGAAGTGGACCGAGGCCGAGCCTCTAGCGACAATTACCTTGAAAAAGTCTTGGACTTTGTCGTAAAGAACATGATATGCTGATATGGGATGCCAAGGAAGATTGTGTCTGATAACAGTACTCAATTCGATAGCAACCTGTTTACCAACTTTTGCAAGAAAATGGGATAATAAAGAGCTAATCCTCTATGGCCCATCCCCAATAAAATGGCCCGATCGAAGTTGTAATCAAAACCCTAAAGAGTTCTCTGAAGAAAAAGTTGGAAGAAGCAAAAGGGAAATGGCCCGAAGAATTGCCCCAAGTTTTGTGGGCATATCGAACCACAACTCGTACTTCAACAAAACATACCCCCTTTTCTCTGGCATATGGATGCGAGGCTATGCTCCGAATTGAGGTCAAAATACACACAATTCGTGTCCACTCTTATGACCAAGCCTCAAACCAATCCCAACTCGAAGTAAGTCTGGACCTGATTGAAGAAAGAAGGGATGAGGCACAGCTAAAAAATGTTGCATACCAACAGCGAGCTACCCGGTATTTCAATAAAAGAGTTCGAGATAGAAAATTCGGTATGGGAGATTTGGTGCTGAGGCGTGTGTTCTTGGAAACACGGGATCTAGTTGCTGGCATGCTCGGGCCTAATTAGGAAGGACCTTATCAGATCGAATCAGTCATCTGACCTGGCGTCTACAAGTTGGCTAGATTGAATGGGAGTTTGGTACCACGAGCATGGAATGGCGAACATCTACGACCTTGCTATTAGTAGTGTAGGAATGATGTCACCTGTAACCATACTTGTTTATCTGTACTATGTTCCTATTAATAAATTATTCAAATAAAGTTCGATTTCGTTTCAATATGCTATAATTTTTTGCAAACTCTCTTAATTTAATAACCTATGGTCACACTCATAGGATATTAAGGGGGCATTAGTGGTACATATACCATCAGGTTGAAAAAATGAAATAGCATATATTAAAAGCATACAAGTGTTTGGATATAACCAAATACACGAGCTAAGATAGTTTGGAGACAACCAAATTAATTACAATAAAGTGTTTGGATATAACCAAATACGCGAGCTAAGATAGTTTGGAGACAACCAAATTATTAACAATAAAGTGTTTGGATATAACCAAACATGCGAGCTAAGATAGTTTGGAAATAACCAAATTATTAAAAATAAAGTTTTTGGATATGACCAAATATGCGAGCTAAGATGTTTTGGATATAACCAAATTATGGAAAAATAAAAGTGTTTGGATGTAACCAAATACGGGATCTAGATATAACTAGACCAAGAATATAAGTGTATGGATTACAAACCAAACACGACCTGAATAGGTTTGGAACGAACCAGCTAAAACTAATCGACAGTAAGTTGGAACACAACCTACGTCAAGCTAAGTCGAGATCGAGGCTGGAATATCCTGCAAAAAGATGGTTTCGACCTCATAACCTTGGGGAGCTACCCAAGGAAGAGGAAAAGTAACTAAAAAAGCAAGATATAACTAAACCACCTATGTTACACACCATAGAAGTACTTTCTGGTGCATGGTAAAAATAATTTTCGCCCTTGACAAATAATGAGATCGGATATGGGTATATCGTGCAAACTATGCATGAATGCATTGAAGCTCGAACCTAAAAATCCACCACATGTTTGTGTGAATAAACAAACATAAGGACACTTTAATATAAATTGGTTGAAATATTTCGGCCTAAGAAATGTAAAGCAAAAATATTAAAGTAAAGTCAAATACGGCATCATAAATATAATAAGAAAATAGCTCTTTCACGAGTTATAAATTGTCTTAGCCCCAGGGGCATAAAAAACAGAGTATAAGAACTATTACAAAAGATTTAAGGGGACGCAGCCCCAGGTAGAGACTTAGGAGGGAGGAGCATCCTCCTTAGCCTTCTCAGCATCTTCATTGGCTCTCTCCGCCTCCTCCCAAGAAGCATCCTTCTCGTCGAGCCGAGCTTGCCACTTGGCCACTAGTTCTGCCTCGAAAGAGCCTAAGAAGCTGGTATTGAGATCGGCATAACTGGCCCAGATCCTATACATGGCCAGGTCGACCGCCCTATCCTTCTTCTCCTTAAACTCTACAAGGAGACGAGCCTTTTCGCCCTCCATAATCTCGAAAGTGGCAGCCTTATCCTCCTCAAGCTTGGCATTGACCTTCTCAAGCTCCGCAAGCCAGGCATTCACCTTCTTGAGCTCGGTTGTCTTGGCCTTTAGTTGTTCAGCTTTAGCCTCCATCTTTTCCTTTGCGGCCTTGAGCTCGTCAATAAGCTTGAGTTGGAGATCCTTCGACTCCTGGGCATAAGACTTGCTCGAATGGACCTCACTATTCAACTTATAATTAAGCTGAGCAGAGACAGCAAGATCCTGACACACAAAGAAATCAAATTAGAACATGACTTAAGTATAAATACAACTAGCAACAAGATGAGGAAGGTTACCGCAGTAGTGAGCTTAATACTATTCTCATAAAGAGTGTTGCAGTCTCGAGAATTGTTCAAGAACTGCCATTGAGGGGCGTCGAAGCTGCCAAAACTCTGGCCCACTCGAGACTAAATGTCTGAGCCAAGTGTAGCCCCATGGGATCCGGCTGCATTGTCGATTACACACTCATCGACGTGAGTAGAAATCGACAGCAGATGCGTTTTGGAGGCCAAAGGCTTTTTCAGAGGTGGACCAAGCACAGAGTGGACCAGGGTCAAAGGAGGCACATAAGGAACGACCGTAGAGGACGCCTCGACTTGAGGAGTCGGATCCACAGCTAGGCTCGGAACAGCTGGAGCTGGTGGGGGAGGTGTCTTCTCGGTCTTCTTAAGGACCTTGGCAGGTCAGTCTGATTTCCGTGACCCCCTCGGGCGCTTACTCCTTTGGGCTCCCTCTCCATTAGCGAGCATAGAGTCGAGGTCGAAATCCATATCACCTGCACATTCACATCGCATTATGAGATATTCCAAGACAAAAAAGTTAGCATGATGCAGACAGGCAAAGAATGAAAAGTCAAGTATAGAGAAACCTAACTGGAACTTTCCCCTGAGCTCATGCTCGGTGACCACGTAATTACCCCATCTTCAGAGAAGGCAGGGGAGTACCTTCCCTATAAGTGGAAGTCAACCTCGAAAGGTCTCTATAGTCGTTTGTCCCATATTGAACGGCTATTACGTTCCATACCTCGTTCAGACTATACATAGTGTCATACTTCCCGAGCCAGCTATCAAACCTATGTACTCTCTCATCTACCCAGGACCAAACATAAAAATGGTCCATATTGTCCTTGCACAATATTAATCTATCGATTTTATGCTTAATTATTGAAGGAGACCATAAATATGAGTTAAGGATGATTGTACCTCTGTTACTCGAGCTCAAGCTCGAGGCTTCATCATTGGCCTCGTTCCTCGATTGTGGGCTCCTGCGGCGTCGAACTGGAGATGGAGGCTTAGCATTTCTCCTTGGAGGGAGGCTGCCGGTTGGGAGAGGCACAAGCTCCCACTGGGCATATTTTTTGTTAGACCAGTCGAATGTGGACTAATCCTTCTCCAAGAGGCCGCAGCTCGGAGGTTATCTTCATGCAGGAGATAGGAGAGGGACCTCCTGCCGTAGGGGAGTTGGAGCATTGCCTCCTTGTGCTCTTTCATCTCCTTGGTGGGAGTGGGACGACGATAGTTAGCTGAAAAATTGAACATATCGTGACTAAGTGCGAGCTCAAACAAAACTCAAGCACAAAAAGAAGAAATTCGTTGGGGACTTACGAATTCATCTGAATGAATAGTATCTAGAGGGAGCTAGACCATCGAAAATGATCTCAGATGTCTTCTTGCTCACACCTCAGTTCGTGCTCTCGAATCAAGCGTTGGTTCTGAGTAAAAGGGGACTCCGGGCTCGGAGTTACTGGTGAATAAGGAATCGCGAGCTTCGACCCCCACCACTTTCCCGAGTTCTGCGGCATCTAGCAAGAGAGCAAAAGGGTGAGGGCCAAGCGAACAAGAAATAATGAAAAAAATGGGATGACCTAAGCTTGAATGATCGAAGCTACAAGGCAAACTCGATCCAAAGGACGAGGCCAGTCTCGGAGCGTGTATTCCACCAAAAGAAAGAAAGGTGGATTTATTTTTGAAGATCCCGATATTTCACGGAAAAAGTTGGCAGTTACCCAAAGAGTGGAATTTTTGGGAAACGTGCATTTTACAAAACCCTAATTTTATACCCGATATCTTGGTGCAAGATATGCCATTCAAAATTCAAAAAATTCAGTAAAAGAATCATATTTGGGTCTTCTACGCATGAACTGGGTTTGGAACCCACGATATCAGACCTTAAGACTAGTATGTACTGAAGCATTCTAATGTGCAAAACTAGCAAGGAAACTAACAATGCAACATTATAAACATGCATGAAAGATATACGGGCATACAAAGTCATGAACAAAAACTTACACAATTCGATCGACGGAAAAAGAGAGATCGATGATTGAATAAGTGGTTGCAAGAACGATCTCACGGGGTCGAAGAGGTGAACGCTGCTCTGTTTTCGTGGCTTGGAGAACATGCAAGAACTGGGCAATATTCTCTGGTTTTTCTTCTTTTCTCTCGGCAAAGTCTTGAACGTGAAGATAAAATGGGGATGACGAATAGAGTCCTATTTATAAACCCATGGCAGTGTAGAAGGCTAGATTAATCTGGGCCATTGGCCAGATTCTGTATCAGATCAAATGGCCAGGGACCTGTGAGTTGATAGTACCATAAAGAATGGCAGGTGGATAGACGTGGGCACGTTTCCAAGGTACTTAAGTACTTTGAGTGATCAATACTCGTTTGACGCGTGTCCACACTCAAGTGTTTTTTATGGTACAGTTTCCAATAGGAGCAGTTCAAAAGTTTCCTTCTCATAGGATTCGAACTGATACTTTTGAGGGGGCAAACTATCACACCCAGATTTCGAGACCAGAGGTTATGACCTCGAAAACTGGATTCATCAAGTGTGAGCTCGAAATGTATGAAATGCATTGTATGGTCCAGCTGTAAGATCTCCGAAGTAAAATGATGACCTCGAAGATGTGTAACCTCGGGATGCTTTCTGAGTTCGAAATGACATGACGTTGGGATACATCCATTATCGATTGTCTTCGGATGAAACAGTCCGAGCTCGGGAAGTGCAGGCTCGAGTGTGATAGCTTAGATAGTGTCAATCTACTCCGAGCATATCCTGAAGTAGGGTGGCAAGCTCGTAGCAGTACCATGGTCAATTGTTGATCTCGAAGACCGAATGAGTCATCTAGGATAGCCCGTTGCGTATGAACATATTTATTGTTGTATAATCCCAACATTTAAGGGATATTATTTAGTCTATTATCCGTTCCCGATTCTTATGGGATGTTTCCACATATGTAGGAGATATTGCATTTAATGTCATTATTTAAATTGATATATAGAATATCTTCCCGAAATATGTGGGAATGAAATCTGTAACCTCTCTTATAAATAGAGGAGGAATGACCACTTGTAAGGGATGGATTTCTTTTGGCTAGAGGATAAGCTCTGGGTAATTCATCTCTGAAGAATTTCTAGAAATCTTTAAGCCTTTATAACACAAACTCGTGGACTAGGCAGAGTTAATTGCTGAACCACGTAAAAACCCTCTTGTCTTTCTTCATTATGCATTCGCTTCAGAGTATACGTTGTTTAACTTCTCTACGATTTAAGTTGACGAAAAACGGCGTCAACAATGTTAGATATATATTGTATCTTTTAAATTAAAGGGAAAACATAATACTTTCAAAATTTTATTGTCTTATTATTTTTATTTCTTTTGAAAAAATTTACAAAACCTTAAAATAATAATAAAAATAGATACATATAATTAGTTCATTTTTTTAAAAAAAGGAAAAATTACATCTAGCACTATAAATATAAAAAAAAATTGAAAAATACGGACTTTTACAAAAACACGAATAACAGTTTGTTACGGTTCTACAATCGCCTATTACAATATTATATTTAGTCTGTAAATGTTGTTTACAAAATTGTAACATAATGTTACAAACTTGTAAATTTTAATTACAAATTTGTAAACTTTGGTTACAAAAAAAAACTATATTGTTACAAATTTGTAAATTTTAATTACAAATTGTAAACTTTGTTTACAAAAAAAAAACAACTTTGTATTTACGATTATGCCATTCAGAATTTTTGTAATTATTTACAAATTACGTATTTTTAGTATTTTTTTTTAAAACCTTAGGTATTTTGTGAATTTCTCAAAAAAAAAAAATCCCAAAAAGTAGGTCATTTAAAAATACATAAATAAATTTGCAAAATATTTTGCAAGTATATGGGCTTGTAAAAGTTAATCCATCAATGTCCAAAAGCTGCTATTGGCATGTGATGCTTTATGGGCTGGGCTTAACCAATGACATTACTTTTTGAGGAAATTGCATGTTTTAGTTTTTTTTAACAAGTTTACAAAAATATGGTAGTTTTATAGTTTTTTTTTACAGATTTTTCAAGTTTATGCATTTAGTTTTGTATATTTTTTTGTATAAAAATTAGTTTATGTTAAGTTTATTTAAATTTGGAAGTTATTTTAGACATTTTAATTTTTTTATTTAATTATTTTTATATCAATTTTAATATACAATATTGGTTTATTATTTTTAAAATGAAACTATTTAATCTTTATTTTTCGTAATTTAGTGTTACAGTTCAAAATCAAATACATTTTCATTTTACTATTTTCAATTTTTATCTTTTCAACTTCTCTTCTATGCAACATCTTCTTTCTCCTCCTTCTTTCGTCGAACCTTGTTGACGCCGTTTTTCGTCAACTTAAATAGTAGAGCAATTAAACAATAAACTACTGGAGCAAATGAATAAAGAGGAAAACAAGAGGATTTTTACGTGGTTCAACAGTTAACTCTACCTAGTCCACGAGTCTATATTATTAAGACTTGGGAGTTTTCTGGAAACTTTTTTGAGATAAGTTGCCCAGAGTGTTCTCTCTAGAAATCAGAAAAAAGAAGGTCCCTTACAAATGGTGATTCCTTCTCTATTTATAGAGAAGGTTGCAGAATTCATTCCCACATATTTCGGGAAGATATTCTATAAATCAATTGAAATAATGATATTAAATGCATTATCTCCTACATACACGGAAACGTCCCATGAAGATCAGGAACGGATAACAGATTAAATGACATCCCTTAAATATTGGGATTGTACAATAATAAACATGTTCACACATAATGGGTTATTCCAGATGATTCATCAAATCTTCAAGATCAGCAATTGGCATTGAGTCTGTCGAGACTATGAGTCAATCACGAGCTCGCCACCCAACTTCGCGCTATGCTCGGAACAAGTAGATGCTGACAAAGCTGCTACATCCGAGCTTGTACTTCCCAAGCTCAAGCTATCTCGCCTGAAGGCAACCAGTGAAAAATGTATTTAAGTGTCATGCCGCTGCGAGCTCAAAACATATTCGAGGCTACAGACCCTCGAGCTTCCGATGTCGGTAATTACAGCAAAACGGTCTAACTGAAAGATCATATGACGACCATGCATATTTCGAGCTCACACCTGACGAGCCCAGCTTTCAAAGTCATAACTCCTTATCTGAAAATCTAGGTGTAACATTTTGCCCCCTCAAAAGTATCAGTTCGAATCTCATGAGAAGGAAACTTTTGAACTGCCCTTCTTGAAAACTGTAACATCATTTGTACTCGAGTGTGGACACGCGTCAGGCGGGTATTGGAAGATCAGAGTGCTTGAGTATAGGGGTGTGCAAAAAATATCCGATCCAATAAAAACCGACCGATCCAAAAAAATCCGACCGCCAAAAATTGGATGTCCAATTACTATTGGATCGGATTGGATGTAATTCTTAAAAATCCAAATTGGATCGGCCGGTTGTTGGATGACCATCCGACATCCAATAAAAACCGACCGAACTGATCCAATTTCCATCCAATACCTCACTGTAGCTTACTATAGGCTTGCACACATGGGATGATTAAAAAAACCCTAAACTACACACACTTTCTTTTTTCCAATACACGGATCCTATGCCCAGCCGTTCCTCTTCTCTTCCTCCCTCCTTGTGCGTGCGATTCAAAGATTCACAGCCACAGCCACCCTCTCTCTCATCCCGTTCCGGCGGTCGGCGTCCTCTCCCTCTCTCTCTGTCACGGCATGGCGTCTCCCTCTCTCTCTCTCTCTGCCATCGCAGGCGGTGGTCTCTCCCTCTCTCTCTATCATCGCAGCAGGTGCACCGTGCAGTCTCTCTCTCTCTCTCATCACGTCCATTTGCTCCGGCCACCCACTCTCTCTAGTCGGCTGACTCTCTCTCTCTACACTCGTCGGCACTTGGTTGGTGGCAGTAGTCGAGATTGATTGGGAGGTAAATGTTCTTTGGGTTAAGAGATTTTTTTTGTGAATTTGTTTAGGAATGGTTGAACAAAGATCAATGTAGATGGTGATTATTGATTTAGGTTGTTATAATATTCAGATTTTGTAAAGTTTATCGATTTATGTTGTTATAATTTTCAGATTTTGTAAAGATTTTTATATTATGTTTATGCATTTTTAATTTTATAGTGAATGCCTTATTTGCTGAGATATGTATACATGATAATATACATGTAATAGTGATAGACAGATTATGCGTTTTTATAGTCAAAGTATACATGAGTTCATGTTGTTTGTTGAGATATGTATGTATGATTATAGAAAAAGAGGAATCACATTCACAATTACAGGGGAAAAAGTTAGCTTTCTTTGCATTGTTGTTTGATATTTTAGCTCTTAAACTTTTTTTTTTCATTTTAGAAAAAAGAATAAAAATTATGGCTTTGTTTGAATAATTACTTTCATCTTCGATTAATTATTGATTATATCTAGAATAGTTTGCAATCATAAGCTTATAAATATAGATTTATGAAAATGTAAGGAATTGTACTTTGCTGAATTTTGTATCATTTTCAACAAAAAATTATTATATACTATCTATTTTTCGATTAAGTGAAGTTTTTTTTTTTTGGTCTTCGCTGAATTTTGTATCATTGGTCATTCAAGTGAAGTTTTTTACTTTTTTTTCGGCTCAAAATCTAGGATGTCCACCACACTTTGAATTGCACTATTTTATTTGATTTTTTCAAGTACAAAGAATAAATTAATGATATGGAAATACATCAAAAGAAGTATTAAAAAGAAATGAATGACTTAAATTCTTTAAGTAAGGACAAATGTAAAAGAACAAATGAGCTAGGTTTAAGTAAAAGAAACAAAAAATAAAAAAAATAAAAAAATAGATGATATTATGACTTAACAAATGTATTGAGTGAGTGTTACTTAAAGTATATAAATTTGTCAATACGTTTGTTTTTTTTTGTCAATTTTTTTATGTTTTATAAGTTTGTATTATATAAAAAATCTAATTAACATAATTACTAAATAATTATAAACAAACATGCATGATTGTGTGTATTCTATTATTACCCATACATATATATATATATAATATTACTTATATTTTTCTCACTATCACATTTTTTTTTTTTGTAGATTCTTAGAGTGGGGTTGGGATAAAACTATTTATCACACTATAAAGCACCACGGAATCTACCTCTAGCTCGGTAAGTTTAATTATTTATCAAGTTATTTAACATGAAAATTAAAAGTTTAACACTAATATTTTTTATTTTAAACTTGTTAATAGATGGCTTCCACTGCAAAAAAAGATATAACTATATCTCTTGATGAGGAAGAAGATCCTGGGATTGAGCATGTAAGCAATGAAGAAGAAGATGCACAAAATGTGGATGAAAGCACAGCAGCACCATCTACTTTGCCTACTGATAAGACTGAGGAAAATCAAGTAAAGAGGAAGTCAACTAGAACTCCATCTATGGTTTGGGATCACTTTACTAAGGTGAGAGTTTCTAAAAAGAATGAAAAAGCTAAATGCAATTACTGTGGTAGTGAGTATGCATGTGGTAGCAAGAAAAATGGAACTACTAATTTGTTGCATCATATTAGAACTCAATGTAAGTTGTTTCCTGGGAGAGGTGATAAGAAACAAAAAACATTATGTTTTAATATGATGAAAGGGGAGGGAAATTCTTTGGTGACACATAAATTTGACCCTGAAGAAATTAGAGAATATGTTGCTAGGATGATTGTCAAAGATGAGCTTCCTTTTTCTTTTGTGGAAAATGAAGGTTTTAGAGAACTACTTTGGAAAATTGAGCCTAAGTTTCATGTTCCTTCACGCACTACCATTACAAGGGATATTATGGGCCTTTACCTTAGAGAGAAGAAGAATTTGAGAGAATTTTTTGTGAAAAAAAAACAAAGAGTTTGTCTTACAACTGATACATGGAAATCTTGTCAAAATTTGCATTACATGTGTTTAACTGCTCACTTTATTGATGACTCTTGGGTCTTACATAAGAAGATATTGAATTATTGTGTTGTTCCCAACAATAAAGGTGACACACTTGGCAAAGCTATTGAACAATGTTTGTTAGATTGGGGGCTTGATAGAGTATTTACCATCACGGTAGATAATGCATCATCAAATAATTTTTCTATACAGTATGTCACGAATACGATTAATCAATGGGGTGGTGCAATTTTGAGAGGTCAGCACATGCACCTAAGATGTGCTTCACATATTTTGAACTTGATTGTTCAAGATGGGTTAGAGGAGTATGACCAAAGTATTAGTAAGATAAGAGATGTTGTGAGATATGTGAGATCTTCATCTACTAGAATGCAAAAATTGAAAAAGTGTGCTGAACAAGCTAGAATCACTAGTAAGAAAACAGTTTCCTTAGATGTTGCAACTCGTTGGAATTCAACTTATTTGATGTTGGAGGCTGCTGAAAAGTATCAAAAGGCATTTGAAAGGATAGAAATGCATGATGTAGGATATGTCAAAGAGTTTTGCAGCTCTGAGGTGAAAAGATGTCCCAATGAGAGTGATTGGGAGAATGCTAGATTGTTTATAAAGTTCTTAAAGATCTTTTATGATTCCACCGTAAGATTTTCTGGGTCTAATTATGTAACATCAAACCAATTTCTAGATCGAGTTTCTTTTATCCATAGTCGATTGGAGTTCTGGAGTGGGAATATGAATGATTTTAAGTTAAGCATGATGGTTGAATCAATGAAGAAAAAATATGACAAGTATTGGGGGAAAATAGAGAGTTTGAATGTATTTTTGCTTGTGGCAGTTTTGCTTGATCCTCGTTATAAGGAGCCATTTTTAAATGTATGTTTTGAGATGATGTGTGGTGATCCTTATGAAGCTTCAAGACATTATAGGAATGTTAGGAAGACTTTGGAACATATGTACAAAGAGTATTGTAATATTGATTCTAATGGTGGTGTGCATGGTTCTTATAGTACTCACCTTGTAGAAGACCATATGGGTAATGTTGAAGATATTGATGAGTACACTTTGTTCATTCAACAACGCAAAGAAAAGTTAAAGGCAGTTGATTACTCAGAGAACAAAACAGAAGTTGACAAGTACTTCATAGAAGCATGTGAGGACTCTGACAATTCTGATTTTGATGTTCTGAAGTGGTGGAAAAAGAACGATAATAGATTTAAGATTCTTTCCATGATAGCCAAAGATGTCTTTGCCATTCCTATATCTACTATTGCTTCAGAGTCTGCATTCTCTACTGGTGGCCGTGTCATTGATCCATATAGGAGTTGCTTAACTCCTAAAGCTGTACAAGCCCTCATATGTACTCAAAATTGGATTCGTCAAACAAACACAATTGATGTTGATGGAGCAATTGAAGAAGTTGAAGCATTAGAAACTGGTAAATGCATATATATTTTAACTTTATTTTTTATGTGTTTTTAATATAAAATACTAATTTTTGTGTGTTTTTTTTTTTTTTTGTAGAAATGTTGGCTGGAGTTGGTGATATCAAAATTGAGTGAACATTCTCTTTGTCATTTTCGGCCAATTAGTGATTTATTTTCTATAATATTTGTATTTGATGTACTAAACTTTTTTATTTAATTATGATGTATTATTGTAATTTTATGTTGGATTCCTACAAATTATTAAGACTTATGTTTTTAATTTTATGTTGGATTCCTACAAAATATTAAGACTTATGTTTTTAATTTTATATTAGATTTGTGTTGTAAACTTCTAAATCATTACAATTAAATATTTTTATTATTTGGATGAGTAATTAGTGTTTTTATAATTGAAATAATTTTTTTTTTAAATCAGCCTAAATAAAGGTTTTAAAAGATCGGATGGATCTGATCCGATCCAACGGATAACCAATGGATGGAACCGAACCGATCTAATCATCCATTAGATCGGATTGGATCGGTTGGTTCAAGATGATTGGATCGGATCGGTTCCAAAAATCCAACATCCAATTGGATGATTGGATCGGATTGGATGGGCGTAAAAACATTGGATGTCATCCAATGAACACTCCTACTTGAGTATGTTTGCACCATGCCCACGTTCCCCATCTGCCATATTTTTGTTGCCATTGCCATGCCAATACTTGTTCGTTCGATCAGATGTCAATCTCGTCCAACGGTCCAGATTAAATTTGTCGTTTGGCATTCTGCTATGGCCTATAAATACGCCCATCATCTTCTTCATTTCATTTTTACATTTTTGAGTTTTCAGAGAGAAGGGAAGAACAAAAACCCAGAACCTGAAACCTGTTCTACTGTTACATGTTCTCCAAGCCAAGGAAACAAAGCACCGTCGCCCTATTCGACTCCGTGAGATCATCTTTGCAACCTCTTCTTCGGTCATCCATTTCTCTGTTCCCACCATCTACATTGTGTAAGTGTCTATTCCTGACCCCCATATGTTCGTGTATATACTTTGTCTTTCCATGCATGTTTATGTTGTTGCACTTAGGCACATTTACTAGTTTTGTACTAGAATGCTTCAATCAATACCGTGTAGTTTATAGGCTCTTCTGTTGTTAAGATTTTCCAAACCCAGATTTTTGCATTTTATTGGATTATCTTGATTTCAACTATAGTATCGTGTAGACCAATAAATTGGGTGCAGGTTTAGGGTTTTCAAATTGCACGTTTCCCAAAAATATCACTTTTGAGCAACCACCAACTTTTTCCTTGAAAATCTGAGATTCTAAAAAATAAATCCAATTTTCCCCTTTATGTAGAATACACGCTCCGACCCTAATCTCGCTCTTTTGACCGAGCTCGTTCCATAGTCTCGAGCATTCGAGCTCAAACCGTCTTGATTTTTACTCTTAATCTCTTGTTTATCTAGCCCTCACCCTTTTTCTTTCTTGCTAGATATCGCAGAATTTGGAAAAGCGGTGGGGGTCAAAACTCGCAATTCCTTACTCACCGGCTATTCCGAGCCCGGAGTCACCTTTTACTCGGAATCAGTGCTTAATTCGGGAGCACAAACTAACGTGTGAGCAAGAAGACACCTTAGCTCACTTTCGACGTCAAATCAACGAGGTCGAAGAAAGAAAAAGGTAGAGACTTAGGGTCGCCATTTACCCAGATCCAGACCCCGAGCCTAGACTAATCCCCCTCGATCCTACTCTTAAGGTGACGATCGCATTCAAACCGAGCTATCTCCAATTTTCACTGATGGAAGAACCATCAAATCCCCCATCTACTTCATAACCAACCACTATTCCCACCTCGATAGGAGAATTTTCCGAGGCCGAGCATTATTGGAGCTCGATTCTTCACTAGGAAGATCTCTGACATCTTGGCCCTCCATAGAATTGGACTATCAGGCTCGCTGAAGTGTTGAGCTCCAACCTCCCACGAGCGAAGCTATCGCGCCCCGAGAGATGGTAATTTTGACAGTAAGTTAAAATATTCAGCTTAGAGCCATGAGCACATGAGGGCAGGGGCCTTATTGCCCTTGAAGTCCTTTTTCAAGGACTTTTTGGATTTCGTTGGGCTCGCTCCCTTCCAACTAAACACCAACTCATACAGAATTTTGTCAGCCCTCAAGTCGCTTTACCACGAGCTAAAGTGGGAAGGACCTTCACCAAAGAAGATTTTGTATCTCTTTTTCTTGAAAAGCAATCCCTCCCAAGCTCAGGGAGGAGATGACTTCTATTATCTCTCGAACCATCCTCCCAACTTCAAGGTGGCATTCTTTTGGACAGACGGTCTGGCTCCCTCCAGACATTATTCGTTCAGGCGAATCCGTAAGTATACGATCTTTTTTTTTTCTTTTCATGTTTGAATTCTTGCTTAGGCTTGAACCACTCATAATACCTTTATTTCTTCAACCAACTATCAGCATCCTACTCCCACTGGTGAGATGAAGGAGCATAAGGAGACTTTGTTTCAACTCCCTTATGGCAGGCGATCCCTGTCTTATCTTCTTCATGAAGATAAGCTTCGAGCCTGTGGTCTCTTAGAGAAGGATCAATCCACCAACGACTGGTCCAACAAGAAGTACACCCAGTGGGAGTCTGTACCTCTCCCAACTGGCAGCCTTCCTCCGAGGTGAAGCTCTAAGGCACAATCCCTATCTCATCATCGCAGGAGTCTGTCCTCAGGGAACGAAGCCAATGACGAGGCTTCGAGCTCGAGTGACAGAGGTATGGTCATCCTTAGCTCGGCTTTATGGTCTCCTTCGCTACTTAAGCATAAACCTGATACTCTAATCTTATGCGTAGATGATAGGGACAATTTTTATGTATGGTCCTGAGTAGATGAGAGAGCCCATAGGTTTGATACCTGGTGAGGGAAGTACGATACTATGTATAGCCTTAATAAGGTTTGGAATGGAATAGCCGTCCAATACGGGACGAATGATTATAGGAACCTTTCGAGATTGACTTCCACATATAGGGAAAGGAATCCCCCTGCCTCTTTCGAAGATTAGGGAATTACGAGGTCGCTGAGCACGAGCTCGGGGAAGAGTTCCAGTTAGGTTCCTTGTTACATGTCCTTTTATTCCTTGTCTGTCTGCATTATGCTAACTTTTCGTGTCTTGAAATTTCTTATAATGCGGTGTGACTGTGCAGGCACTATGGATTCTGATCTCGAGACTGTGCTCGCCATAGGTAAGGGGGCTAAGAAGTACAAGCGCCTGAGAGCCTCGCAGAAGTCCGATCGACCCACTAAGGTCTCTAAGAGGACCGAGAAGACTCCTCCTCCCCCAGCTTCCATTGTTGCGAGCCCGGCTGAGAGTCCCGCTTTCCAAGTGGATGCGTCCACCACAGATGCTCCTTCTTCGCCTCCTGTCGTCAAGGTCAAGGAACGCCTCAGAAGGCAAGAGTGTACTTGGGCGGTAAAGATATTTCAGGTGCCTTGGGAAATAGTTCTGAGTCTTTTTGCAGATCAGAACCAGTTAGTAGGTCGTTATGACATCTCAGTGACAAAGAAAAGTAATTGCCTATGCAATATGTTTGTTAAAGGATCTGACCAGAACTAGAGTAGAGTTTCTGGTGGGCCAGGTGGCCAGTTTAGTGTTTGAGATTATTATCTCAGAGAAGATTAAAAAAAAACAACTAAGTGAACCACAAATAGGAAAGATTGAATGGAAAGCATTAGTTGGATTAGCTAAGAGTCGTGTAGTGTTAGATATGAATTTATTGTGGTATAAGGGTCAGATTTGGAATCCGATGGACATTGAGATTAATTGGGAGATTCTGGATGAATCTTGTGTTATTCTTCTACTCTTTACATTCAGACATCATGAGAATGTAAAAAGATATAAAGGCTTTATAGTGGTTGCCTGAAATGAAGAGGGATGTAATGGGATGCGTGGTAAAGTTCTTAGCCTGGTAGCAGGTCAGATCAGAATGTCAGAAATCGGTGAGGTCGTTGTATCCTTTGAGTATTTTATAATGGAAATAAGATAGCATCGCGATGGGCTTCACGGTGGGGCTGCCCAGGTTAGTGGGTCAGTGTGAGTTGGGATTGAGTCATTGTGGACCAGTAGTCCAAGTGAGTCTATTTTCATCAGTAAGGATGAGTAAATAGTACAGCTGATCAGTATTCAAATCTCTTTGTGAGAGAGATAGAGCGCCTTCATGAAACTCAAGGTCTATCTTATCAGATGAAGACTCTATTGCGAGTTCCAGGTTTTGGAAGGGTTAAGAAGGCGATGAGAATATAGATGGAATTTAGTATAGTTTATTACTCTCAGACTAATGGTAAACCAGAGAGAGACGGTTATCCAATTATTATTGGAAGAACATCTTATAAGATGAATGAGTTAGTATATATCTGGATCCTGAGGTGGTTCAGGGGACTATTGAGATTATTAAAGAATGGAGCTTGGATGCTCACTTCTCAGAATAAATGGAAAAGTTTGCTGAATTGAAAAGTAGAAACATGAAATTCCAGGTAGAAGAATGTATCTTCTTTAAAGTATCGCCATGGAAAGGGGTGAGGAGTTAGGGCAAGCTAAGCCCTAGATTATCTCGACAGCTGAATCCTACATATGTCTGATTAGGTTGACTTTGGATCAGCCTTACCTTTGGCACTGTCAGTTGTATACATTGTGTTATGTATTTCCATGCAGTGGACATGGGTTAAAGGAACTCATAAGTTGAGTAATAGGAATCTGAAGGTTAAGGTTAAGTATTCCGGTAAAGAATAGCCAGTTCAGACTGTAACAGAAGTAACAAGGTTCTGTTGAATGGACAGTACCTTGGGTTAAGGTAATGCTATAGAGACAGTGAGGTCGAAGTAACGACCTGGGAAAACTGGAATTAGTTGTGCGGAATTTGATGTTCTGGCTGTTCAGGTAAATTTCGAGGACAAAATTTCTATAAGGAGGGGATATTTTTAATGCCCTGAATTTCCTAATAAGGGTTAGGACCTTGATTAGGAGGCCGGGAGGGCCATAATTGATTTATTATGATATTTAATGATTGTATGCATGTTAATGTGAATTATATTATTATATGGTGATAAATGCATGCATATGGATTCATTTTTAATTATAAGGGCATTTTGGTAATTTGGCATGTTGAGAGCGTGATTGTGTATTTTCATGCATGTGGGTGAGTTATAAATAATACCACATTATATATGGATTGGTTCGAGCCATTCGGCATGAGACGATCATGGAATGCAAGTTTTCGGTCTAGTCATAACGGGATTAAGTTCGGGCTCGGAGTGAGTCTCGGGGTAATTTGGTGATTAGAACATTGCCGGGAATTAGAGGGTAATGGGATATGAATTATTGGTGGTTGAGAATATTGAGAATATTGAGAATAAGGAGAATTGGAGGGTGTTAATTATAATTAACGAGATAGGCGGGAAAGGATGATTTTACCCTTGGGAGTCTTTGGGAGCCTTTATTTGACCTAGGGGCAAAATGGTCTTTTCACCCCTAAGATTTATATCAGCCTTTGAGTTTAGAAGGCTGTGGAATTGTTGAAAACAGAGCATCCTCAACTTCATTTCTTCTCTCCTTCCTGTACATCATTTCTCCTTCATCTTCCTTTCAATTTTTGAGAGCCAATTTGAGGTATCAAGCTAGAAGATCAAAGGTGGGGGCTTAGGACTTTGGTTCAATCATTGAAGGGGGTCTAGATCAAGCTTGAGGTAAGGAAATTTAGCCATGAAAATCTTATATACCCTGTTTTTCTATTAAGTTTTCAGTTGAGAATTTGAGGTGTTAGTGGTGAGAATTCATGGAAGTTTTTGTGTAAGTTTGAGTGGGTTTTGATGAGAGTGTGATGTAGATGAGGTTTGGGGGTTTAATTTGATGTTTTGATAATGTTTGGGATTGGTTTGGAGGTTTTTTTTTCAAGGGAAATCGCAGGGAAGAAGACTAGAAAAATTTCTGGTCTGCTGAGGGCGCCCTAGTGCCATTCCTGGCGCCCCAGCGCTAGGCAGCGCTGTTTTTGGCGTTCTCTGACTTTGGGGCAGCGCCCCAGCGCCACTAGGCAGCGCCCCAGCGCTAGTGGATTTTCTAGCAACCTATTTTTAGGGCTTGGGAGGACTTTTAAGGCTCGGGGGTTGGTTCCTTTACCCCGTTTGGGTAGATTGAGAGTCCCGAGAGTGCGGGACGGATCTCGGGAGTGTGGTTTTAGATTATAAACCTTTTTAAGATTTATTTTATTAATGGGATTCCATATTTGGTTATGGCTAGGTGACCACTAAAGGATCAAAGGATTGATCGCTCTCAAGGGTCGTTCTTTTACTAGTTCTTGCTCGAACCTGAGGTAAGAAAACTGCACCCTGTGTATGTGTGACATGCATGGTTATTATTGATGCATGTTGGATTATTAAATGTGGCATGCATGATTGTTGTTGAGGCATGTCAAGTCGTTAAATATGATGCACGAGAAACATGCAATTAGGACATGCTTTGCATATTGAGTACGATATTGTTCAGAGCTTGAGCCTCTGTGTTTATGCATGATCCTAATTGTGCTAGTATTTGTTAAGTAAGCATGTTGAATGCCTTGTATTCGGATATTGGATATATGATATATGTTTGGTGGCATTGCTTACTTGTATATGTACTGACTAGTCAGGGATACTGACCTAAGAGTCAGAAATGGCATAGCGTCATGAACGACGAGCCAAATGAAGATTAGATCTAATCGATATCAGCATTGAATGGCTCTAAGGCATTAACGTTGGACCGACCCTAAAGTCGATGAACTTATAAGCGCTTGTCTAGTCTAAGACTAGTTACTAGAGCCAGGGCCTAAGGCCCAGGTGACCGATTGTCACATGGGTAGGGAACGATGTTCCAAAGTTATGACCCTAAGGTCATGAGGAAGGTTATGTTGGTGACTAGTCACCATGCACCTATCCTGTTTGAATTAATAAAAGTTCACCTATCTATTAAGCCCCGGTGACCCTATCGTCACAAGGCTAAAGGGAGCTAGACCCAACTGAGTGACTTTTGCGACTGTCACCTATTTTTTTGGACTAAAAGTCCTGGATGATTATTATGATCATTGGTTGATGTGTTATACTCAACATTACATGAACTCGTTTGCCTGCTAGAATAGGGCTATATCTGCTAGGCGTATGCCTTATGATTTGATGGCATGTTATTACTGTTCATGAAAATATTAATTTTTCTTGATGGGCTTCGGCTCACGGGTGCTATGTGGTGCAGGTAAAGGCAAAAGAAAGCTGGACCATCCTTGAGTTGGAGAGCTTAGGTGATGATGGGTACATATGCAGCTGCTCGACCACCACGGCCGAGGTTTGAAGAGGAACTAGGGTTTAACCCTGTTTTGCTGCTTAGATCGACCTGTTGTAAACATTTTCTTGTAGTAGACTCTGAAATTATATTTTGGGATCCCAATATATATATTAAACGTTCTAATGAAATGTTATATCTTAACCAAAACTTTTAATCCCTAAACCGCTAATCATACTTAGTTACACGATTTTGGCCAAATGACTCAATTAGCGAGTTTAGCACTATTTACTAGGCACAGCGTAACAGTCCCTGGAGTTAGGGCGTTACAAGTTTAAGGCCAAAAAATCAAAACTAGAGGCTGAGGCCGAGCAGATGAAGTCCAGGATAGCAGAGCTCGAGAAACTGAATGTCAGGCTTGAGGAGCTTGAGAAGATCAATGCCAAGCTTGAGGAGGAGGAAAAGGCCACCTTCAAGATAATGGAGGAGGAAAAGGCTCATCTTCTCGAAGAGTTCAAGGAGAAGAAGGATCGAGCAATAGACCTGGCCATGTACAGGATTTGGGCCAGCAATGCTGGTCTCGATACCAGCTTCCTAGGCTCGTTTGAGGAGGAGCTTATGGCCAAATGGCAAGCTCAGCTTGAAGGGGAGGAGGCTGTTCGGGAGGATGCAGAAAATGCTAAGGAGGATGCCGAGAAGGCTAAGAGGGATGCCCCTTCCTCCTAAACCTTGATTTTGGGTTGCGTCCCTTTAAGACTTTTGTAATAGTTTTTATTATTTTTTGCTTTTTATGCGCTTGGGGCTAAGACAATTTATAGCTCGTAAAAGAGTTGTTTTCTTATGATATTTACAATACCATATTTGACTTTACCTTAATATTTTTGCTTTACATCTCTTAAATCAAAATATTTTAAGCAATTTGTATTAAAAGTTGTCCTTATGTCTGTTTATTCACACAAACACGTGGTGGATTTAAGCTCGAGTTTCAATATATTCATGCACAATTTACTCGAAGTATCCGTGTCCGATCTCATTATTTGTAAAGGTTGGAACTTACTTTTACCATGCACTAGAAAGTACTTATATGGCATGTAAGGCGGGTAGTTTAGTTATATCCTGCTTTTCTAGTTACTTTTCCTCATCCTCGGGTAGCTCCCCGAGGTTATGAGGTCGAAACTATCTTTTTGCAAGAAATTCCAACCTCGATCTCTACTTAATTTGAGGTGGGTTTATGTATATCCAATCTTTCTGTCGATTATTTTTAGCTGGTTTGTTCCAAACCTATTTAGGTCGTGTTTGGTTTGTAATCCATACACTTATATATTTTTGATCTAGTTATATCTAGACCGCGCATTTGGTTATATCCAAATTACTTTGGCTCGCACATTTGGTTATATCCAAACACTTTACTTTTAATGTCCAAATTATTTTAGCTCACGCATTCGGTTATATCCAAATACTTTACTTTTAATAATCTGGTTATTTTAGTTCACACATTTGGTTACATCCAAACACTTTACTTTTAATAATCTCGTTATGTCCAAATTATCTTAGCTCGCGTATTTGGTTATATCCAAACACTTTACTTTTAATAATCTGGTTATGTCCAAATTATCTTATCTCGCGTATTTGGTTATATCCAAACACTTTTATTCTTTTCGTGTATGCTATTTTTTTATTTTTTCAAGCTGACAGTATATATACCACTAATGCCCCCTTAATATCCTATGAGTGTGACCATAGGATATTAAATTAAGAGAGATTGCAAAAAATACAGTATACTGAAACGAAAATGAACTTTATTCAGAATTGAACAATTTATTAACAGAAGCATAGTAAAGATAAACAAGCATGGTTACAGGTGACATCATTCCTACACTATTGATAGTAAGGTCGTAGATGTTAGCCATTCCATGCTCGTGGTACTAATTCCCCGTTTAATCTTGCCAACTTGTAGATGCCAGGTCGGATAACTAACTCGATTTGATAAGGCCCTTCCTAATTAGGCCCGAGCACGCCAGCAGCTGGGTCTCGTGTGGCTAGGAACACACGCCTCAGCATCAAGTCTCCCAATCCGAATTTCCTATCCCGAACCTTTTTATTGAAAGATCGAGTAGCTTGCTACTGGTATGCTGCATTTTTTAGCTGAGCCTCATCTCGTCTTTCTTCAATCAGGTCCAGACTTACTTCGAGCTAGGATTGGTTCGAGGTTTAGTCAAAATCATGGCTACGAATAGTGGGTACTTCGACCTCAATTGGTAGCACAACCTCGCATCCATATGCCAGAGAAAAGGGGTTATGTACTGTTGAAGTGCGAGCTATGGTCCGATATCCCTTGATGGAGAAGCTAGCTCTCAGCCTAATTCACTCATCTCGAAAACTTCGACCCTATTTTCAAGCGCACCCCATCCATGTACTAACTGATCAACCACTAAGACAAGTCTTTTCCAAGCCAGAAGCTTCAGGTCGACTGCTTAAATGGGCGTTGAACTCGGACAATTCGAGATCACTTATCACCCAAGGGCGACCATAAGGGGACAAGCCTTGGCAGACTTCATAGTGGAGTGTACTGGCATGACCAACGATGAAGTTATAACCCCGACCCACGAGCTGTGGAAACTTTACGTTGATGGGTCATCTAATGAAAACGAATCGGGGGCAGGAGTAATTTTGATCACTCCTGCAGGAAGCAGATTTCACTCTGCCTTGAGATTTGACTTCAGCGCGTCAAATAACGAGGCCGAGTACGAGGCTTTACTGGCGAGACTTCGTATAGCCAAGGAGCTCAAAGCTAAAGCAATACATTGCTACAGTGACTCCCAGCTAGTGGTTAACCAAATTTTGGGAGAGTACCATGCTTGTGGTACGAGAATGGCAGCATACATAGAAAAGGAAAAATCAGCATTAGAACATTTCGAGTTCTATGCGATGGAACAGGTCCCCCGAGAACAGAACTCGAATGAGGATGCCTTAACCAGGCTCGCTACCTCTACCGAGAATGACGAACTGAATGTCGTGCCAATTGAACATCTCTCAGCACCTAGTATTGACGAGCCAGAGCAGGAGGACGTGTGTATGATCAATTCCAAGCCTACCTGGATGACTCTGATAGTTGAATATCTCGAGACCGGCATCCTTCCAGAAGAACGGACCAAGGCTCGAAAGTTGATGTATCAAATCCCTCGTTATACCATTATAGACGGAAGGCTGTATAGAAGAGGATATTCCATGTCACTACTCCGGTGTATGACTCCTCCCGAAGCTAAAAAAATCTTAGAAGAAATTCATGAAGGGTTCTATGGAGACCATACTGGGGGGCATAGCCTGTCCAAGAAAATCATACGCCAAGGATACTTCTGGCCTACCATCAAATCAGACTTGTTCGACTACGTAAAAAGGTGTGATAAGTGTCAGTGATTTGCCACAATTCCTCGAGCTCCACCATCCGAACTAACTATGATGACCTCCCCATGGCCATTTGTAGTATGGGGAATCAACCTCATAGGCTCCCTTCCGACTGGCAAGGGCGAAGTAAAGTACGCGGTAGTCGCCGTAGATTACTTCACAAAGTGGACAGAAGCTGAACCCTTGGTGAAAATAACCTCCAAAAAAGTCCTTGACTTTGTGGTGAAAAACATCATATGTCGATATGGGATGCCGAGAAAGATTGTGTCCGATAACAGAACCCAGTTTGACAGCGATCTGTTTACCAACTTTTGCGAAAAAATGGAATAATAAAGAGCTTCTCATTAGTGGCCCATCCCCAGGCGAATGGCTAGGTCGAAGATGTAAACAAGACTCTAAAAAGTTCACTGAAGAAAAAGTTGGAAGAAGCTAAAGGAAGATGGCCCGAAGAATTTCCCCAAGTCCTATGGGGATATAGGACCACGGCCCGTACATCAACAGGACATACCCCATTCTCTCTGGCGTACAGTTGTGAGGCTATGTTTCCAATCGAGGTCGAAATTCCCACAATTCGAGCCCTCGCTTATGATCAAGCCTTGAACCACTCTCAGCTCAAAGAAACTCTTGACCTGATCAAAGAAAGAAGGAGCGAAGCTCAATTAAAAAATGTTGCATACCAACAGCGAGCCACCCGGTACTTCAAAAAAAGGGTTCGGGATCAAAAATTTGGCATGGGAGATTTGGTGCTAAGGCGTGTATTCTTGGCAACACGAGACCCAACAGCTGGCGTGCTCGGGCCAAATTGGGAAGGACCCTACCAGATAGAGTCAGTCATCCGACCCCGCATTTACAAGTTGGTGAGATTAGATGGAAGTCTAGTACCACGAGCATGGAATGGCGAACACCTACGACCTGTCTATCAATAGTATAGGAAGGATGTTGCCTATAACCATGCTTGTTTATCTGTACTATTTTTCTATTTTTGGATTTTTTTTCAAATAAAGTTTGATTTTGTTTAATATGCTGTATTTTTTTTATTTTGCAATCTCTCCTAATTTAATAACCTATGGTCTCACTCATAGGATATTAAGGGGGCATCAGTGGCTCATATACCACCAGCTTGAAAAAATAAAACAGCATATACGAAACGCATATAACTGTTTGGATATAACCAAACTGTCAAAAGTACACAAGTATTTGGAAATAACCAAATGCGCGAAATGGGATAAGTTTGGATATAACCAAACTGGAAAAAAGATAAAAATGTTTGGATGTAACCAAATATGCAAACTAGATTAAAATATAAGTGTATGGATTACAAATCTAACACGACCTTAATAGGTTTGGAACAAACCAGCTAAAACTAATCAGTAGTAAGTTGGAGCATAACCCACTTAGTGTTAAGCCGAGATCAAGGCTGGAGTATCTTGCAAAACAATAGTTTCGACCTCATAACCTCGGAGAGCTAACCGAGGATGAGAAAAAGTAACTAAAAAGTAAGATATAACTAAACCATTTGCATTACACACCATACAAGTACTTTTGGGTGCATGGTAAAAGTGATATCCGACCTTGACAAATAGCGAGATTGGAAGCGGATAATTCGAGCAAACTGTGCATGAATGCATTGAACCTCGAGCTTAAATCCAAACTATGTTTGTGCGATTAAACAGGCATATATGACACTTTAATATAAAATGTGCAAAATATTTCTACCCGAAAAATGTAAAGCATATATATTAAAATGAAGTAAAAAAAAAATTTGTATCAGCCCCATAGGCATAAATTAAAAGAAAACAATTACAAAAAATAAAGGGACGCAGCCCCGAGGTATCATCTAAAGAGAAGGAGCAATCTCCTTGGCCTTCTCAGCATCCTCCTTGGCCTTCTCAGCATCACCATCCTCCCCAGCTCCCTCTGCGTCATCTCGAGCAGCCTCCTCCTCATTAAGCCGAGCCTACCATTTGACCATGAGTTTCGCTTCAAGATGGCCTAAGAAGCTGGTATCGAGGTCGACATTGTTGGCCCAGATTCTGTACATGGCCAGGTCGACCGCCCGATCCTTTTTCTCCTTAAACTCTTCAAGAAGACGAGCCTTTTCACTCTCAATGATCTCAAAAGTGATGGCCTTCTCTTCTTCAAGCTTGGCATTGACCTCCTTGACCTGGGCATTCTTCTTTTTATGCTCTGCGAGCCTGGCATTCTGCTTTTCAAGCTCGTATATCTTGACCTTAAGCTCCTTGGATCCTACCTCTACCTTTGCTTTTGTGGACTTAAGCTCGTCACTCAATTTAAGTTGAAAGTCCTTTGCCTCCTGAGCAAGAGTCATGCTCGAGTGGACTTCATTGTTTAGCCTATAATTAAGCTGAGCATCGACAGCAAGAGCCTGACATACAAAAAAAAAAACACAAAATTAGTATATGGACTAAGTGTAAATGCAAGTAACTAGCGGGAGAAGAAAGATTATCGCAGCGTAGAGCTCAACACTCTTCTCGTAAAGAATGTTGCAGTCTTTGGCATTGTTCAGAAACTGCCACTGAGGAGGGTCAAAGCTCCCAAAGCTTTGGCCCACCCGAGACAGGATGTCCGAGCCTAGTGTTGCCTAGTGGGATCCAGCAGCATTGTCAATCACATACTCATCACCATGAGTAGAGATCGAGATCAGTGGTGTCTTCGAGGAAGAGGGTTTCTTCGGAGGCGGGCCAACTGAGGGATTGACTTGGGATGCAGGAGAAGCAGGAGGTAGGGTCGACGAGGAAGTCTCGACCTGGGAAGGTGGACTTAGGGCCGAGCTCGGAGCAACAGGAGCCGGGGGAGGTGGTGTTTTTTCGGTCCTCTTAATGACCTTGGCGGGCCGGTGGTTTTTCGCGACCCCCTGGGACGCTTACTCCTCTTGGCTCTGCCACTGATCAGGATGTTGTCAAGGTCGGAGTCCATCTCGCCTACACAATTACACCACATTATGAGTTGTCGAGAAATAAAATAATTCAACATAATGCAGACATTCAAAGGATAAAAAGACAAGAGGAGAAAAACCTAACTGGAACTCTTCCCCGAGCTTGTGCTCGGCGACCACAAAATTCCCCCATCTTCAGAAGAGGCGGGGGGAGTACCTACCCTATAGGAGGATGTCAACCTCGAAAGGTCCCTATAATCATTAGTCCCGTATTGGATGGCTATTCCGTTCCATACCTCGTTCAGGCTATACATGGTGTCGTATTTCCTGAGCCAACTATCAAACCTATGTACCCTATCATCTACCCAAGACCATACATAGAAATGGTCCCTATCATCCTTACATAATACTAACTTATCAGGTCTATGTTTTAGCAGTGAGGGAGACCACATATTCGAGCTAAGGATGACTGTACCTTGCTCATCCGAGCCCGAGCTTGAGGCCTCATCGTTGGCCTCATTCCCCGATTGTGGACTCCTATGACAAGCTGGAGATGGAGGCCTCGCATCTCTCCTCGGGGGGATGATTCCGGTTGGCAAAGGCACGAGCTCCCACCGGTCGTATTTCTTATTGGACCAGTCCGATGTAGACTGATCCTCCCCTAAGAGCCCACACGCCCGGAGCTTGTCTTCATGCAGGAGATATGAAAGGGATCTCCTGCCATAAGGAAGTTGGTGTTGGGGTTTTATGCCCTAATTAAAACCCAAATTCTTTGTAATCTCATTTTATTATCAATAAAAGAATAGAAATCATTTTTTGACTTGGTTAATCACTTTGCTCACATGTTTTATTTTCATGATTATTTGTTTAATATAAACTTCTATTAAATCCCAAGCATATAGCTAATCTTATTTATAGTGACGTAATCACAGTGGAATATAAATATGATTATATGTTCAAAATAAGTTAGTCCTAAGATTAGTCAGTGCATAGGATTTACACTGACTTGCCAATCTATGATATGATCTACTTACACATTACAGTGTTATGTTCTTTCCAGAACATTAGCAAAGTAGATAAGATCGGATGTATTTGTTACATCGGACTGGACAGATATTGACAGTTGATAAGATAAGTAAACATACCGTTATTATCTATTCTAGTCATATCATATAGTTGACCATAGGTCAATTCAATCTCAATTCTCAGTGGTTAGTATTCTATTTGATTGTATTATTTGAGTTCTTTGACTTGTTCGTTACCAGCTTACCCTACGGACTAGCCCATACTTACATCTTGGGAACTCGGTAGTATAATTGAGTGGGAATGTTAATCATAGATATGAACATCTATAGCTTCTGATGAAGAAGTGAAACGATAGTTTCCTTTTAGTTTGGTTCAAGGTGTTAAATGATAGAGATCTCATTTCAGTAATTAAATTAGTTTACTGAAATATCATTTACAAGGAACTAAGTGTTGTAAGGATAAAATACAATGAGGGGTAAATGGGTATTTTAGTCCTATCTCATTGTAGACCGTCTATAGAGGATTGAGTGACAATTATGGTTGTAACAATGGATAATTAATAGCATATCTATATTTGTTATAGAGCGTTCTATGAATTCAAGAGTGCAATTCCGAGTCTATAGTGGAGTCACGAGGAATTAATAAGTTAGTAAATTTATTTGTTAGATTTATGATAACTTATTGGAGCTTGATTTCATAGGCCCATGGTCCCCATTGTACCTTGGATAAAATCATCTAGATAGTCTCAATTAATTAATTTAATCATCAATTAGAATTATCAAAGTTGACCAGGTGAATTTTGGATAGTTTCACAGAGTTGTGTAATTTTGAGAAGAAACGAGAAATTATGGCAGATTTATTAATTAAGATAAATTGGTATCTAAATTAATAAATAAATTTAAATCAAGGTTCAAATTATAAATAATTAATTTGATAAAGGATTTAAATAATTATTTAATTAATTAAATCAATAGAAAATAATACATGCCTTGATTTTAAGTCCAATGGGCTTATAATCAAATGGGAAATTTCACTGGCCTATAGCCCATGATAATTTCAACCTAGGGCTTCAAAATGGCTATTATTTTATTGATTTTTTAATTAAATTAAATGGCCTAATTGAGTCTATAAAAGGAGTGCTTAGAGAGAAGTCAAAACAAAAGACAGATAAGTTACAAGTCAGATTTTCTGATAGTTTTAGATTCTCTCTAAACACAAGTCCTTTTCTAAGCCACTTTGTTATTTTCTCTTCTTCTCTCTATATCTATCTCATGTGTTGAGAATTTCCCACACTAGTCTAGGTGGTTCTAAGGATACATTGGAAGATTGTGAAGAAAATAGAAGATCGGTTCAGTATCTTGATAATACTCTGCGACAGAGAAAATACAAGAGTTAGAGAAACTGAAGGAAGGACTCTGCGTATACTGTAAGTATTCTTTTCTTTGTTTCTCTTTGAATTCAATTTTAGAAATATGTTTTAGGCTATCTCGTATTAATTTGTTTAATATTAGATATACATGAAAATAAATAAAGATCCTGTATAAGCTTTTTCCAACAGTTGGAGCAAAGTCTCTCTGTGCTCCCTCATCTCCTTAGTAGGGGTAGAACGATGATAGTTGGCTGGAAAATCAAATGCATTTTAACTAAGTACGGGCCTAAAAACAATGTTCGAGCACAGAAAAGAAGGGGGTTGAGATACTTACGAATCTATCTGAACGAGTAGAATTAAGACGGGGCTAGGCCATCTGTCCAGAAGAAGGCCTTCTTGAAGTCAGGAGGATGGTTGGGAAGATCCTCGAACACCTTCTTCTCCTTCGGATAGCTCGAGAGATAGTAGAAGTCGTCTCCTCCCCGAGCTCGGGAGGGATTGCTTTTCAAACAGAAGAGATATAAAATCTCTCCTGGTGAAGGTCCTGCCCACTTCAACTCATGATACAACGACCTCAGGGCAGACAGTACCCTGTAAGAATTTGTGTTGAGCTGGAAAGGGGCCAGCCCAACAAAATCTGTGAAGTCCTTGAAAAAATACTTCAAGGGAAGTACCGCCCCTGCCTTCATGTGCTCCTGGCTCCAGGCTGCGTATCTCAGCTTGCTGTCAGGATTTCCATCTCCTGGGGCACGGCAGCTTCACTCGTGGGAGGTCGGGGATCGACACCGTAGCGAGCCTGATAGTCCTATACCGTAAAAGTACAGGATATCAGTTATCTGGCCTAGTGACGTAACCGAGTTCCAATAATGTTCGGCCTCGAAAAATTCTCTCCACGGGTGCGAGGTAGAGGGTTCCACCATCAGTGAAAACTGAAGATCACCTGGCTTAAAGGCGATTGTCACTTTAAGCGAAGGGTCGAGTGGAATCGGTCTAGGCTTGGTATCCGGATCTGGATGTAGGACGACCCTTAGTCTTTTCCTTTTCCCTTCTTTGACCTCGTTTATCTGACATCGGAAGTGATCTCGAGTGTCCTCTTGCTCACACCTCAGTTCGTGCTCTCGAATTAAACGATGATTTCAGGTGAAAGGAGATTCTAGGCTCGGAGTTACTGGTGAGTAGGGAATCGCGAGCTTTGACCCCCACCACTTTCCCGAATTCTGTGGCATCTAACAAGAAAGTAAAAAGGTGAGGGCCAAGCGAACAAGAAGTATAGAGATAAATAGATCCTAAGCTCGAATGATCGAGGCTACAAGGCAAGCTTGATCCAAAGAACGAGACCAGTCCCAGACCGTGTGTTCCACCGAAGGGGAGGAAGGTGTATATGTCATGGGACATCCCGAAATATTAGGGAATAAAGGTGGCGGTTATAAAAAAGCTGATATTTTTGGGAATAGTGCATTCCTTAAAGACAAACCCTAATTTTGTACCCGATATCTTGGTGTGCAAGATACGGTTTCTAAAATTTGAAAACCCAAAAAATGAACCATTTTTGGCCCCTTTTTCGCAGAAACTGGGTTTGAACCTAGTGTCCATCAGTCGAAGCACCCTAATCCTAGTGCGTTAAACTAGTGAATGGATAAATGGGACGAGAGTAAATCCTAATGCCTACGATGTAACAGAACCATAAGCATGCATAAAAAAATGTATATATATATAACGCAAAGAAACCATAAACCGAAAACTTACACAATGTAATCGGTGGAAACAAAGAAATGGATGATTGAACGAGCGGTTGCAAGTACGATCTCACTGATTCAAACAGCCCAACCGTGTTTTGTCTTCTCGGCTTGGAGAACATGCAAGAATCGGACAAGAATGATTCTGGTTTTTCTCTGTAAATGTTTGAATGTAAAGGAAAAATGGAGAAGACAGCCGGAAACTTATTTATAGGCCCACGGGGACGAAAAGAGAACTAATCTGGGCCATTGGCCAGATTTTCTATCAAATCTGACGGTCAGGGAACAGTGAAGTGATGGTACCCAAAAGGAGGGCAGGCGGATGGACATGGGCAGAGTTTCAAGGCACTCAAGTACCTTGAATAAGCAATACCCAACTGACGCGTGTCCATACTCGAGTGTGTGATGGAACGGTTCGCGAAGGAAGTTGTTCAAAAGTTTCCTTCTCATAGGATTCGAACTAATACTTTTGAGGGGGCAAAATGTTACACCCAGATTTCGAGACCTAAGATTGTGATCTCGAAAGCTGGATTCGTCAGGTGTGAGCTCTTGATATCTAAAGTGCATGTTCGTGGTCTAGGTGGCAACCTCGAAGTTCTTTCTAAGCTCAAAAGACATAGCATCGGAGTATATCCGTTGTCGGGTGTCTTCGGATCAAGTAGCCCGAGCTTGGCATGGGTATAAGCTCGGAATGTAACGACCTCGGTGGTATTTACCCGCTCCGAGCTGCTCTTGGGGTAAGGTGGCTATCTTATAATTTACCTAAAGACCTGGTCCGACATGATACTGATTACCGATCTCGAACGACGTAATGGGACGCGTTCAATGCATTTAAAGATATTTATTGTTGTAACTTCCCTACATTAAAGGGATATTAACTAGTCTGTTATATGCCTCCTGGTCTTCAGAGGACGTTTCCTTGTATGTAGGAGTTACAGAATTTAATGTCATTATTCCCATTAATGAAGAGGAGTTTCCCGAAATATGTGGGAACGAACTCTGAGAACCCTCTATAAATAGATAGATCATGAACACTTAGAGGAGACAGATTTTTGATATCTTGAGAAAATTTCTAGAGAATTCATCCCTGAAGAATTTCCTGAATTATCCGAAGTCTTAATAAAATTGACTCGTGGACTAGGCAGAGTTAACTGCTAAACCACGTAAAACTCTTGTTGTTATTCTGTATTATTTATCTGCGTCATAGTTCTTGTTGTTTAATTGTTCTACGTTTTAAGTTGACAAAAAACGGCGTCAACAGAAAAAGTCAGTGTAAACAGTAGTATACATGCATCAACTATTTTTAGTTTCTAATATATCTCGCAATGTCATTTGGTGAATTTGATAAAGAAAAGAAAACTTCAATCACTTGCTAAAAAAAAATATCACACAAATTTATAAGACAAAAAAAAATTATGTATGCTTTTATTATTTTTAAATAAATATGAATTAATTATTTAAATTTTCATAAGAAATCTTAAAAATATCTTTTTTTAAGTTTATGTTTGTTCCAGTTTTTTAATTTAACAGTGACAAAAAAAATTATATATTGTATGTTTAATATAATATTAATTTTAAATTTAATTAAATTTTATTTAAGTTATAAAATATATAGTTTTATTATTTTTAAATAATTATCATTATAAAATATCTTAAAAGTATTCTGTTTTAATTTGTTTAAATATTTATTTATTTAAATTTAAGTTATGTTTATAATATAAGAATAATCTCATAAATATAAGAATATTATATTAAAATTAATTAAAAAATATAAAACTGTTTAAACAAAAAAATTTGGTTATCTGCACACTTATTATAATAAAAGAGATATATTAATTTTTATTGTTTTACTTGTATTTGGATTGGAGATTAACATATTTGCCGGAGGAACCGAAGGCTGGAGTCCAAATGGGGAGAACGTTTACCGCGTTTGTCTGAAAGTTATTTTGAAATTAACGTTGATTTTAAGTGATTTTTAATCCCCAAAATATTATAGAAAGTATAAATAAATCGAGTCTACAATGTAACTAGAATGAAAAAAAAAAACGTGAAAAAAATGTCGAGATAGGTTATTTTGCCAGGTTTTAGCTGGAGGTTGATGTCATCTTCATAGGAATGGAAATTTTATTTTATTTTTATTTTTTTAAAAACAAAAACTAATTGTATTGAATATAATTATGTAGCTCTTGTGTTTTTGTTAATTTTAAAATTTAATTGAGGCGTTTTATCATCATGCATATTTTTTGCTCAATTTTATTTAAGCAAATAAATTTATTTGGTTTAAGTTATATACAATTTTACAAACTAATTAATTTTGTACAAAAATGTTGATGTTGGTTTAATATTTTGCAAAAGAAATTTGGAAACAGTTGTTGTGTTTAGAGATGCATATTTTTCCTATGGAGAAGGAGACTCACCCCTAATGGGGCATGGAATCCTCATCTAAATGGGTAACGGGAAGTGGAGAGAGATAATTTTCAATGTACGAATATTAAAGATGAAATTACATTTTATATGAGAATTTTAATAGAGTGTGCAAAAATATAGTTTTTTTTCAAAAAAAATGTTAATCTATGGTTTTTTTTGAGAATTTTCAATTTTATGGGTTTATTTTCTCATATTTTTGTATAAAAGTTGGTTTATGCCATAAATTTACTCTTAATCAAGTTTTATTAATTTGGAAAAATATATTTGTAATTTAATTATTATTTTTTTAGCTTATTTTTTTTTTTATATTGTTTTTATATTACTAATTGTATATTAAATTTTTCTTTGGTTGTTTTGCAATTTTTTTTTTGTAATATGAATTATTTTTAAAATTATTTTTTATTTATTATAAACATTTTTTTCCTATTTTTTAGTTTGTACGTTTATTTTTTCAAATCCTGGGTAAGGTAACGAGTTACTTGATTGATCTTTAATAGTTATGTAAAAAAAAATCCTAAAGCTAGGTTAAATAACATGTACCAGGAGGGGTAACCAGTTATCTTGAGATGAGTAACTTTCTGCCATAAGAGGGATAACCAGTTATCATAAGAAGGGTGATGAGTTACTCATATTAAACATGAAAAAAAAAACCTTTCGAATGAAAAAAGGAAGAATACTTCATTAAAAATGAAGAAGAAGTAACTATAATTTTAGTAACATAGGTAACCAGTTACCATAAAAAACTCATAAATATACACATAGCAGAACGTGAAGGTAACTAGTTACCCCTAGAAATATACATACAAAGAACGTGAAGGTAACCAGTTACCCATTCACGTTCTCATTTTTTTATTAGTTTTCATTCCAAATTTTGGTATTCCTATAAGTGTTACAGTAAAAAGAAAATTGTTGACGGTGTTTTTCGTCAACTTAAATCGCAGAGCAATTAAACAATATGAACCACGGTACGAACAAATAGTAAAGAGGAACAAGAAGGTTTTTACGTGGTTCAGCAGTTAAATCTACCTAGTCCACGAGTCTGTGTTATTAAGACTTAGAGTTTTCTGGAAATTCTTGAAGGATGAATTACCCAGAGTTTTCTCTCAAGATCTCAGATTATCCTCTCCTTACAAGTGGTCATTCCTCCTCTATTTATAGAGAGGTTACAAAATTCATTCCCACATATTTCGGGAAGATATTATATATATCAATTTGAAAAATTACATTAAATGTTGTATCTTCTATGTACAAGGAAACGTCTCCTGAAGACTCGGGGACAGATAAAAAACTGAATAATATCCTTTAAATGTTGGGATTATACAACAATAAATATGTCCATACATAACGGGTTGTCCCAGATGACTCATCAGGTCTTCGAGATCAGCGATCGACCTTGTGGCTGTCGAGACTTACGGACTTGTTACGAACTTGCCATCTTACTCCAAGACATGCTCAGAACAGATAAATAATGTCGAGGCTATCACACTCGAGCCCGCGTTTCCCAAACTCGAGATGCTCAATCCAAAGGCACTCGATAACGGATGTATCTCAATGTCTTGTCATTCCGAGCTCAAAAAGAATCCCGAGGTTACACATTTTTGAGATCGCCATTTTACTTCGAAGATCTTACAATTGGACCATACAATGTATTTCATATATTTCGAGCTCACACTTGACGAGTTCAGTTTTCAAGGTCATAACTTCTGGTCTCAAAATCTGGGTGTAACAGTTTGCCTCCTCAAAAGTATTAGTTCGAATCCTATGAGAAGGAAACTTTTGAACTACTTCCACTGGGAACCGTACCATCAAATACACTCGAGTGTAGACACGCGTCAGTTAGGTATTAGCCAATCAAAGTACTTGAGTGCCTTGAAACTCTGCCCACGTTCGTTCGCTTGCCAACTTTATGGTACTATCATTTCCTTTGTCCCTAACCGTCAGACCTGATACGGAATCTGGCCAATGGCCCAGATTAGTTCAACTTTTAACATTCCTAGGGGTCTATAAATATATCCCCATTCGTCTTCCCCAAATTTCTTTCACGTTAAAATTCTCAGAGAGAAAAAACCAGAAACTTCTTTGCCCAGTTCTTGCATGTTCTCCAAGTCGAGAAGACAAAGCAACGTTGGCCTCTTTGATTCTGTGAGATCGTATTTGCAGCCGCTTATACAATCATCAATTTCTCTGTTTTCGCTGATCATATTGTGTAAGTTTTCTATTCATGGCTTCGTATGTACGTATATCTTTTTATGCATGTTTACATTGCTATACTATTTGTTCCCTTGCTAGTTTTGCACATTAGATTGTTTCAGTACATACTAGTCTTAAGGTTTGATATCATGAGTTCCAAACCCAGTTCATGCGTAGAAAACCCACTTATGGTTCTTTTACTAAATTTTTTGAATCTTGAATGGCGTATCTTGTACACCAATATATCAGGTAAAAAATTATGGTTTTGCACAGTGCACGCTTCCCAAAAATTCCACCCTTTGGGTAACTGCCAACTTTTTCCCTGAAATATCGAGATCTTCAAAAATAAGTCCACCTTTCTTTCCTTCGGTGGAATACATGCTCTAAGAGACTATCCTCGTCCATTGGATCGAGTTTGCCTTGTAGCCTCGAATATTCGAGCTTAGGTCAGCCCATTTTTTTATTATTTCTTACTCGCTTGGCCCTCACCCTTTTGCTCTCTTGCTAGATGCCACCGAACTCGGGAAAGTTGTGGGGGTCAGAGCTTGCGATTCCTTATTCACCAGTAACTCCGAGCCCGAAGTCTCCTTTCATTCGAAACCAGCGCTTGATCCAGGAGCATGAACTGAGGTGTGCACAACAGGACATTCAAGATCACTTTCGACGTCAGATAGACGAGGTCGAAGAAGGAAAAAGGAAAAAACTAAGAGTTGCCCTCTATCCAGATTCAGACCCTAAGCCTAGACTGATCCCCCTCAACCCTACACTCAGGGTGACAGTTGCTTTTAAGCCAGGTGATCTCTAATTCTCGCTGATGGGGGAACCCTCTACCTTGCAGCCAACCTCTGTACCTACTGTGGACGGTGAAATCTCGTCAACGAAATTAGATCGAAAAACTCAAAGATATGTATGGAGATCTTTGGATACGAACTTAGAATAAACTTTAAGTAAAAGTAAGCAAAAATCAATAATGGAGTAAGCCTTTTAATATTGCTTAATAGCCTGAGTGTACAATGAGTTTTCCAACCCCTTATTCTACGGGGTCGAGCTCTATTTATAGTTGGGCTCTAATGGCCCCTTATACATAGTGGTCCCTTGGGACAAAATAGTACATGAGTACACTGTCAGGGTAATAGCACAGGTGGTAGTGGTGTTGAAAGAGTGGTGGTCTGCTCTAGTACGTGTCAGGGGTCTGCAAAAGTACTCCTGTCTTGGTACCATATTATGCCTCCACTACTTGTTGGGTACGGACCTCATAAGCGTGCTGAGGGAGTCCTGACCATGTACCATTCTTATACTGCCACTACTTGTCTGGGGTGGACACCGTATCATCCGTAACTCTTCTTACTCTGTGGGATCATTCCGTATCTCTTCTGGCTTCATGTCGAATCATTGTGAGGCCCTTTCTGACCTTCCCCGACTGCATGTTCAAGAGGCCCTTGGTGCGAGGCCATGGGGCGCTTGGGGTGCTTGGTCGTCGAGGTGAGGTGCGCCTCTCTTGGCGCGAGACACTTGGCCTCGCTATGCGAGGCTATGTGAGGGGTGCCTCACTTGGCGTGAGACCCATGGCACGAGACCCTTGGTGCGAGGCCTCTAGGTGCGCGGGGGTGTGTCGTCTCGCGAGGCGTAGGTGGTGCGAGGCACCTGGTTCGCGGAGGCATGTCATCTCGCGAGGCGCCTGGGTGCGTGGAGGCGTGTCATCTCGCGAGGCACCTGGTGCGTGGGGGCGTGCCATCTCGTGAGGTGCCTGGTGCGTGGAGGCGTGTCATCTCGCGAGGCACAAGTGGTGCGAGGCACCTGGGTGCACGGATGCGTGTCATCTCGCGAGGCGCAGGTGGTGCGAGGCACCTGGGTGCGCGGAGGCATGTCATCTCGTGAGGCGCCTGCATGCGCGAAGGCGTGTCGTCTCACAAGGCACCTGGTGCGTGGGGGCGTGCCATCTCGCGAGGTGCCTGGTGCGTGGAGGCGTGTCATCTCGCAAGGCGCAAGTGGTGCGAGGCACCTGGGTGCACGGAGGCGTGTCATCTCGTGAGGCACAGGTGGTGCGAGGCACCTCGGTGTGCGGAGGCATGTCATCTCGTGAGGCGTGGGTGGCGCGAGGCGCCTAGTGCGTGGGGGCGTGCCATCTCACAAGGCGCCTGGTGCGTGGGGGTGTGCCATCTCACGAGGCGCAGGTGGCACGAGGAGCCTAGCTGCGTAGAGGCGTGTCATCTCGCGAGGCATGTAACGCCCTACTACCTTAGAGTCGTTACTACGTGAGTTTAAAACGGAAATTGTGCAACTAACAGATCTCTACGAGGTTTCTAAAACCAAAAGTGTGACTAAACCAGAGTTTAAGGCTATAATCTTTGAAAATGTTTAGTTTCATTGAAAACATTAAGTATCAAACATCTCGGATCCCAAAAATAAGGTTTACAAAATAATTACAACTCAAAAATAGATTTACACCAGGTTAACTATCAAAAGAATAAGTTAATACAGCCATATACAAAATGTCCCCAACCAAAGCAGTCGGGCAGGCCGAACATGTACGCGCCGCCCCCACGCTCTCCATACTCATGGCCGATTGACTGACTCCTTGCTTTTACCTGCCACACAGAGCACCCATGAGCCGAAGCCCAGCAAGAAAACTCATACAATATATAACATATGCATAGAATATAGCTGACATATAATCCACTGATAAATAGGAAAGCCATCAGACTGAACAAGTACGGCCATGCCGCCCCAAAGGCCTTACCAAAGCCTGGGGTCTCGGTCCTTACCGTAAGGATAACTCATGTATCCATTGGGTCCCACCCTGGCTATAAGCACTCCATGTACGAAGTGTTACTTTCGGCCCCAAGGCCGTTCTCGGCCTTCGCCACTCTCGGCCTTAGCCGTTCATTCCATTATAATCACAAATATAGTACATTTCGAAATAATCATTCAAACATATAATAATTCATTTAAGGTTATACATTTGCACATAACACAATCTAGGGCCATGCCCTGCAATATCATTGTGGGCCCAGGCCCTGTTCTCGGGTGTTACGGTTTTCTTACCTTTCAATTCGATAGCCTTGATCACCTGACTCCTCGAGCACGATCCTACTCGAGCCCTAGCGCTTACCTAAGCAAAATCCATAAATCAAAGTCATTACCAAACCTCAAGTCCAAAACCTAGCATCGGGACCAATCCTGAGCCCCCGGGAAGTCCTAGATCCCCAAAACAAAGTGGTGGAATCGAGCCCCGAACCCTAGGTCAAAATCCCTCAACAAAAGCCCAAAAATCCCTTTCTGTGAACAGTGCAGCGCTACAGCGCTCTAAAGAGGGCACTGTAGCACTACAAGCAGAACCACACCTCCCCAGAAATAGGGCCTAGCGCTATAGCGCCCAATGACTAGCGCTGTAGCGCTAGTTGCAGACAGGCCACACCCAGAAATCGTTTTTTGTGATTTCCTTCAACCATTTCAACCCCAAACTGGTCCAAATCTTTCCCAAACCCAAAAACAAACTTATCAACACCTCACACTCATCCCAAGCATCCCAAGAACTCATACCCCAAGCTCAAGCAACCCAAAACTCAAGATCTACCATAATGAACCCTAAAACCAGAAATTCATTCAAACATCAAAGATAAGGTCTTAGAAATCATACCGTGGATGGAAATTCGACTTTGAGTTGAACCCTAGACCTCCTTAGCTTGCTCCTTCTCAATCTTGGCCTGATTTCCGAAAAATCCCCATCTAATTAGCTTAAATACACAGCTCAACCAGTCAAACCCTAAAACTGAAATCTCCAAGGACTTACCTCAAATTTATGATGTGTTCTTGCTAATCCCTTGCCAATCCTCAAGTCTAGCTTAGGATCCTTGATGCTCAGCCTACCCTAGCTCTCCACTGAGCTTAACTCCAAGAAAAATGAAGGGAAATGGTGGGAGAGCCACAAACCGATTCTTTTGGAACAAAACCCCTCTGTTTTTCTCTCTTTTCCTTTTTCTTCCGTCTTTCTTTCTTTTTCAGCCTTACCACTCTTTTCTACCAAATCCACTAAGTATAAAGCTCCCTTTAACTTATCTCTAAAAAGCCTAAAGACCAAAATGCCCTCCCTATTAATTCTAAACCTTTTTGTCCATGTAGGGCCATTTTAGTCATTTTACCCAATTCCCACTAATTCCTCGAGTGTTCCTAATAATTTCCCACTTGCTACCCAATACTTGATTAATCACCAAATATACAATCCTCATCATCAAGATTAACCTCAATATATTCCAAATTCTCATTTAAACTCCCCAGGCTTGACCCAAGCTGGGTATAAATTCCCGCTTTGACTTTTCCGCTAATCCGCTCATCTTAGGATCGTCTCGAGTCATAGATCACAGATATCAACACAGTCATGCCCAAAATGGCCAAATTACAAATATGCTCTTTCTAAGATAATTAGGTCTACATGCATACTAATTCACATAGTCATGCATCTCAAATAATCAAATAGTCATATAACATGCATTAAATCATAATCATGCATTTAACTCATTAAAGTCACACACAAAATCCCATTATGCCCTCCAGGCACACTAATCAAGGCCCTTAAACCTTATTAGCGAATTTGGGTCGTTACAAGGCATAGGTGGTGCCAGACACCTAGGTGCGCGGAGGTGTGCCATTTCGCGAGGCGCAGGTGGTGTGCGCGGAGGCATGCCATCTCGCGAGGCGCAGTGGTGCGAGGCACCTGGGTGCGCAAAGGCATGCCATCTCGTGAGGCGCAGGTGGTGCGAGGCACCTGGGTGCGTGGAGGCGTGCCATCTCTCGAGGCGCAGGTGGCACGAGGCACCTGGTGCGTGGGGGCGTGCCATCTTGTGAGGCGCAGGTGGCGTGAGGCGCTGGGCATGGCCGAGGCCCTTCACGAGACCTAGGCGTGAGGCATTTGATTCCTTGTGTGAGGGTCTTGCGACGCAAGTGGGCCTTATAGGAGTTTGGACTTGATTGCTTGGGAATTTTTTACAGGTGTGGAATCCTTGTCCATTATTTGGCATAAAGTGACTTTGTGAGGCCTAGGGTCTTGCAAATATGCGACTTCTTAGGGGCATGTGATGACCTTCTAACTCTGTAGCGTACTTGGCGCCTTCAGTGCCCCTTAGTTGTTCACTTTAATAACGGACTAAAAACCTTTTTTTTTCTTGGTGGATTTTTGGTATCCACACTTGCCCCCTAGTCTATAGGGAGGCCTTTAGGCATTCTTGTAGACTCTTCTCTTTCTTTTTATTTATTATTATTATATATATTTTTTTGTATTTATCATGCTCGATGTCCTTTGGAGCCCACACAAAAGAGGGTTCGATAGGTCTCTCTTTGGTGCACCTTGATTGTATCTATAAGGATATGTTGATCCCTTGGGTTCTAGTTATCCTTTTATATACTTTTGCGCACGCTTATTATTTTTTGCGAGAAGCGCCCTTCTCGTCATTAGGCATAGTATTATTTTTCCAAGTGCCTTCTTTGAGACCATTTTTGCAAGCGTCTTCTTTGAGACCCTTTTTGGAAGCATCTACTTTGAGACCCTTTTTGCAAGCGTCTACTTTGAGACTCTTTTTGCAAGCGTCTACTTTTGAGACCCTTTTTGCAGGAGTCTACTTTTGAGACCCTTTTTGCAAGCGTCTACTTTTGAGACCCCTTTTCGGAAGCGTTTACTTTTGAGACCCTTTTTGCAGGCGTCTACTTTTGAGACCCTTTTTGCAAGCGTCTAGTTTTGAGACCCTTTTTGCAAGCGTCTACTTTTGAGACCCCTTTTTGTAAGCGTCTACTTTTGAGACCCTTTTTGCAAGCGTCTACTTTTGAGACCCTTTTTGCAGGCGTCTACTTTTGAGACCCTTTTTGCAAGCGTCTACTTTTGAGACCCCTTTTCGTAAGCATCTACTTTTGAGACCCTTTTTGCAGGCGTCTACTTTTGAGACCCTTTTTGCAGGCGTCTACTTTTAAGACCCCTTTTCGTAAGCATCTACTTTTGAGACCCTTTTCGCAAGCGTCTACTTTTGAGACCCTTTTTGAAATTTTTGAGGTGATCTCCCCTCGGGTCGGGACTTTCATGGCTAGATGGTCTTCGTTCAATCTTAAACTTGGTCTGCGAACCCTCTTGCATGACACCCCCTTCTACATGGAATCTTCAAACGTATTGGTTGTAGGGCGACTGGAGTAAGGTTCGCTTTCTTCAACATGCGAGTTCTTACGACCCTCTTCCACCCGTATGTACTTCTGTGCTCTCTCGAAGAAATCATCTAAGTTTAAAACTTCTCTTTTGAGCATGTTATCCCATAGCTTGCTCCCTGGTCGAACTCCAGCAGTAATAGCCATCTTGAGCTCCATTTTTGTTAAACTTCCCACCTTTGTTGCTTCTATATTGAACCTATGGATATAGTTCTTCAAACTTTCATTTTCACCTTGCTTTACGTTAGCGAGGCTGGTAATTGGCATAACGTAATCACAGGCCGCGTGGTGCTGCTGAAGAAATTCTCTAGAGAATTGTTGCCATGATTTGATTGTTCCTAGCCTTAGCCTCTTGAACCACTTGTACGCAGCACCTTTAAGCGTAACAACAAAGAAATGGCATTTTGCTTTGCTGTTGACCCCTCTTAACCTCATCAAGTCATTAAAGTAGTCTAAGTGATACTTTTGGGTCCGTAGTACCCTCGTATGGAGTCATGTGCGGCTCTCTGAGGTTGACGGGGATTTGCTCAGATTGGTTCTCCCTTGTGAAGGGTGAATCATGGTCAAATTCTTCATCTTCTCTGTGCCCCCCAAGTGCGGTAATAATCTTGCCTAGCGGGTGCTGCATTTTGATGTCTAGTTCCTTCCTCTTTTTGCTTAAGGAGTCTTGCGGGTTCTCAAACTGGTCCCTTGCCTTGGTTGTGCTCCTCAGAGGAGCCGCGGGGGGTGCGTTTCTTACTTCTGACCTCTTACCATGGAGCTTTTCTCTTAGGCCAGGGGGCGCCTCTTTTGAGGTGACTTCTGCTTCGTTCCTACGACCATCGTCTTCCCTCCGCCTTTGCTCCTAGGGGCATTTCGTCGGTCTAGACCCCTCATGGTACTTTGTCTGGGGAGTTTTACTGGTGGAAAGTCGGGTTCTCCCATCATCTACGGGGGCAATGCTTTCCCATTTTTCACGCTCACTCTCTTTATGCTTAGAAAGGGGTATGCTCGACTTTCCTTGCAGTAGGTCATTTAAGACCTCTTGCATGCTCTCTATCGTGGTTTCTAGCCTTCGAGTCTTTTTATGTAACTCTTAAATCCCATCCTTGTAGAAACAAGTCCTTGAGCTGGAACTTATCGAGTGCACCCTAGGACCCTTGCCTGGCCCGTGCGTTGATGGACCTTGGTCTTGGTGGCCTGAGCGTGGTGCCACCGGGGGCCGATGAAGTGGATGCACTGGCGGCTCTGAATGACCTCCGTCGGGCCGGATAGCCAGAGGCGATGCTTCCTTCTCCTCCCTTGGGGGAGGAGGTTCCTCCAGCCTACCTCCATGCTTAGGCGGTGGGGGGTCTTTCTTAGAAGCCTTCCTCTCTACTCCGTCCCGGTGAACCTCATCATCTTAGAGTTGCAGTAGGCATTTTGAATGCCTTAGCATTTTTCTTTATTGGAAGTGATGAAAGAACGTTGGCTTGATGCTTGTTCTTCCCATAGACGACGCCAAACAGTTGACGGTGAAATCTCGTCAACGAAATTAGATCAAAAAACTCAAAGATATGTATGGAGATCTTTAGATACGAACTTAGAATAAACTTTAAGGAAAAGTAAGCACAAATCAACAATGGAGTAAGCCTTTTAATATTTCTTAATAGCTTGAGTGTACAATGAGTTTTCCAACCACTTATTATGAGGGGTCAAGCTTTATTTATAGCTGGGCTCTAATGGCCCCTTATACATAATGATCCCTTGGGACAAAATAGTACATGAGTACACTATCAGGGTAATAGCACAGGTGGTAGTGGTGTTGAAAGAGTGGTGGTCTGCTCTAGTACGTGCCAGAGGTCTGCAAAAGTACTCCTGTCTTGGTACCATATTATGCCTCCACTACTTGTTGGGTACAGACCTCATAAGCTTGCTGAGGGAGTCCTGACCATGTACCATTCTTATACTGCCACTACTTGTCTGGCATGGACACCGTATCATCTATAACTCTTCTTAGTCTGTAGGCTCATTCCGTATCTCTTCTGGCTTCATGTCGAATCATTGTGAGGCCCTTGGTGCGAGGCCATGGGGCGCTTAGAGTGATTGGTCGTCAAGGTGAGGTGCGCCTCTCTTGGCGCAAGACACTTGGCCTATCTATGTGAGGCTATGTGAGGGGTGCCTTTCTTGGCGTGAGACCCATGGCGCGAGACCCTTGGTGAGAGGCCCCTGGGTACACGAGGGTGTGTAGTCTCGCAAGGCATAGGTGGTGCAAGGCACCTGGTGCGTGAAGGCGTGTCATCTCACGAGGCGCCTGGGTGCGCGGAGGCGTGTCATCTTACGAGGCGCCTGGGTGCGCGGAGGCATGTCATCTCACGAGGCGCCTAGTGCGTGGGGGCATGCCATCTCGCAAGGCGCCTGGTGCATGGAGGCGTGTCATCTCGCGAGGCGTAGGTGGTGCGAGGCACCTGGTTGCACGAAGGTGTGTCATCTCGCGAGGTGCAGGTGGTGCGAGGCACCTGGGTGCGCGGAGGCGTGTCGTCTTGCGAGGCACCTGGTGCGTGGGGGCTGCCATCTCGCGAGGTGCAGGTGGCACGAGGCGCCTGGTGCGTGGGGACGTGTCATCTCGCTAGGCATAGGTGGTGCCAGACCCCTGGGTGCGCGGAGGCGTGCCATCTCACGAGGCGCAGGTGGTGCGAGGCACCTGGGTGCGCAGAGGCGTGCCATCTCGTGAGGCGCAAGTGGCGCAAGGCGCCTGGTGCGTGGAGGCATGCCATCTTGCGTGGCGCAGGTGGCGCGAGGTGCTGGGCATGGCTGAGGCCCTTCACGAGACCTAAGCATGAGGCATTTGATGCCTTGTGTGAGGGTCTTGCGACGCTAGTGGGCCTTATAGGAGTTTGGACTTGATTGCTTGGGAATTTTTTACCGGTGTGGAATCCTTGTCCCTTATTTGGCATAAAGTGACTTTGTGAGGCGTAGGGTCTTGTAAATATGCGGCTTCTTGGGGGCATGCGATGACCTTCTAACTCTATAGCGTACTTGGCGCCTTCAGTGCCCCTTAGCTGTTCACTTCAATAAGGGACTAAAAACCTTTCTTTTTTCTTGGTGGATTTTTGGTATCCACACCTACCTTGAGAAGGCAATTTTTCGAGGCCGAGCACTACTGGAGCTCGATCTCATCATTAGGGCAGATCTCTGATATCCTGTCCCTACACAACATTGGACTATCGGGCTTGTTGCGAAATTTATAGCTATGCAAGTGCACACAGTCGCAAATTCATAATAAAATGGTAAAACCAAGTATCGTCCTCAAGGACTGAGTTATCAATTACCAGCCAATTAATTTCTTGTTCTATTTGATGAATTGAAATTCTTGATTTTTATAAATTGCAGAAACAATAATTGAAAATTGAATAGAATAACAACTAATAGAAAAACTTTTAATTTAATCACTGAGAAACAATTAGGATATTCAATCTCATCAACTATCCTCCCTATTATTCCCTAATGCAAAGTGTGAATTCTTTTTTTTTTTTTTTTTACCTAATTCAATTAACAAGTTGATACAGCAGCCTATAATCATACTATGAATTATAAACTCAACCTAGGTGACAATTTCCTATATTTCTATGGTAAATTGAACCACAAAGGTAGCATTAATCTCAATCAACTTAATAACAGTTACATAATTAATTCAGATACTTTGGTTCTAAATTTAAATTATGTCCAATATAACCACAGCAGAATTAAATCTCACTTCTCAGATTTTGACTTAGTAACATATATATCTGACTAAAGATGGCCAATCAATAATCAATCTATAAGAACAGGTCATATGGAATTGAAGAAGAAAGAAATTAAAATTGCATTAGGTCATAACAGAGATTCAAGTGATTCAATTGAACATCCTAAACAGAAAATTAGTTCATAGTCATAGTACTAATCACAACAAAACCTAAAGATAACATCAGGAAGAAAAACATGTAAAAATACTCTAAGCTTGAGCCTTCAAAACCAGAACTTCTCCCTTCGTCCGTACGTACCTTTTTTTTCTTCCCCTTTCCGTCATTTAAAACCTAAGATTTCAAATTTTTAATGAGGCGGGCCGCGGCTCTACATACACTATGCCGCGGCCCATATCACAATTTCTGGGCAGAATATCCTCTCAATGCCGCGGCTCTCTGAAGCCATGCCGCGGCCCGCATCAACGAATTCTGGGCAGAGTACCCATCTATGCCGCGGCTCTCTGAAGCCATGCCGCAGCCCGAGGACTTCCTAAAAAACAATGCTTCTGTTTCCCACCTAGCCGCGGCTCCACTTTGCTCATGCCGTGGCTCTTAAGGGAAATCTCAATTCTTCAAGTTTTCATCCCAAAATTTCACCAACACTTCCAAATTGTGTTGAGAACCATTCTTTATCAAAATATGATGGAAAACTCGGTTATTTCTTCCCTTTCTTTGGCATTTTCTCCCACATGCTCAATTCTTCCTGACATTCACAAAGACAAACAAACAAAGGAAAAACGAAATAAAAGACTACTAAAAACATCACCAAAACATAATAAAAACTAGACTCAACAAACTCCCCCAAACTTAACCTTTACTCGCCCTCGAGTAAAGACCAAGTTAAACTAACAAAAAGAAACAAACACAAACGAACAAGCTAAACCATCATTACCATTTACACTGCTTTGCCAAAACTCATGAAATCTCAATTGCAACATTTATAGCCAGAATTTCAGCTCAATTCCACAAACCAACTCTACAATATGCTTGCATTACTTGACCTTCTCCACTAATGTCAACAACACATGTTTTGAAATCATAAGGACTTTCACAGGTTATAGTGTTAGGCTTAGGTAAGGGTAGATGAAATTCTCATTTAGGTTCAGTCGTTACCATAAGCATAAAAAAACCTTGAAACCCACCAAATTTCTCTTTAACACACAAAAAATCACCCTTTTATACAATTAGAGAGAGAGATTACAACACTTTTCATTATTTTCTTCTTTTCTTTTTGCATCATTTTTACTTTTTTTTTTCTAGCCTTATCACCTTTTTTCTTTTTCAAATCACACTCCCCCAAACTTATTATTTTATATATATATATATGATCAAGGAGTGTGACAAAGTGATATTTTTATATTTTTTTAAAGACTTCTCTCTCTCTCTTCTTTTTGTACAATCATACTATATTCCAATCATATCAATTCCATACTATTTTTCCTTCTTCTTTCCCACAAATTATATGCTTATGATAACAAAAGGAAAGGAAAACACAAAAAAGAAGTTAAGAAATTTAGGCTCAAGTAGTATAATCAAGAACAAAAACCAAGTTTAAGGCTCAAAAAGGGTAACTAAGAATAATTAACTCAAGGTTGGCTTGAAAGGCACAATCGATCCAATAAAATTGCCTAAATCACTTTTCTAAACACATGTCATCACAAATTTCGCCTCAAAAGCCAAATAATGCAAGTTCTATTAGATTCAAATTGTCATTCCACCAATTCTAGTCAAACACATATAATACAATCCAAAATGTTGTCTTTTCAAAACATATTAAAAATTTCCCACAAAACTTTCTAAATTCAACTCTAAAACAATTGAACCAAGCACACAGTTGAATTCAATTTCCTTTTCACGAGCAAAGACAAAGCAACTACAGACAAGAATGATGGCTTAACATTTACACTAAACAACACAGAAGAAAAAAAAAAAAAAACAACGCAGAAAACAACAATAAAACAAAATAAGCTCCCCCCCAAACTTAAGATGCACATTGTCCCCAAGGTGATAAAGAAAATAACAAGGGAAGAGAACTTACCTGACGCCACATCAGTATGGCGGTGGAGGTGGTGGAGGTGGTGGTTGAGTGCGTGATGAGGATGCTTTCTTGGAGGAGGTGCCTCTAGGGGGATTTCTCTTAGGACCCATAGTGTCTTTCAAAAAGAAGAACCAACTAAACCCCTAAATATGCTCTCAAGAACTTGAGTATAATTTCCTTTTGGTGTCACTCCCCCCAAACTTACTAATTACCACAATCAACAGCCCGAAACACTAATTACCACAATCAACAATTGGCAAAACCCTTAATCTTCTCACAAGAAACACATAGAACAATCCACAACACCACAATGCAATATAATTCTCCAATCAAAAGCATTAGAATAGAGAGGATACACTTACTTGAATGGCACAAAAATTCTTCTTTTGGTCTCCTTGACTGATTGAAGTCTCAAAAAAAATTAGAGAGAAAAAGAGGTGTGGAGTGTGATGTAGATTGTGAGAGTGAATGAATGAAACAATGTCTGATTTAGGGCTTTTTATCCCAATTTTCGGACTAGGGCCGCGGCATTACCTTGACTATGCCGTGGCTCGCATAAAATTTCCAGGATGGAATGCCACGGCCCTCTCAAACATATGCCGCAGCCCGCCTTGTTATTCTGGGAAAATTGGGGCTTAATGCCACGGACCTCCTCAGCCATGCCGCGGCCCGCCCCTATCCTGCCAAATCCGTGGGCCTCTGGAACCCCCAATGTCGCGGCATCATATGGCTATGCCGCGGCCCTTAAGGAATTTTTGATTTTTTTGATTTTTTAAAGTTTTTTTCATTTTTCACGTTTTTCACGATTCTAAAAGTCTAAAAATAAACCAAATATCCATTGTTTACAAATACAAAAGTAAAATAAATAACAAGTAAAATATAGGGTGCCTCCTACAAGCGCTGTCGTTAACGTCATTTAGCCGGACGCTGAACCCCTCTTCAGAGAGGCTTCAGAAGGAGGATAGACTTCACTTGATCAAAACTACCACCCAAGTAGGGTTTCAATCTCTGGCCATTGACTTTAAAGGAATCACCTGAATTGCCCCGAACTTCTACAGAACCATATGGAAAAACTTGAACTACAGTGAATGGCCCTGACCATCTTGACTTCAGTTTGCCAGGAAACAGCCGCAGTCTTGAATTGAAAAGAAGTACCTGCTGCCCTGGTTGGAACTCTTTTCTGATTAAGTTCTTGTCATGCCAAGCCTTTGTTCTTTCTTTATAAATCTTGGCATTCTCATAAGCCTCATTTCTGAACTCGTCAAGTTCATTCAGTTGCAACAGTCTTCTTTCACTAGCGGCACTCCAATCATAATTTAACTTTTTCATAGCCCAGAATGCCCTATGCTCCAATTCGACTGGTAAATGACATGCTTTACCAAACACCAACCTGTAAGGAGACATGCCTATTGGTGTTTTGAATGCAGAAATGTATGCCCAAATCGCATCATCTAACTTTTTCGACCAATTTTTCCTCGAACTGTCAACGGTCTTCTCAAGGATGCTCTTGATTTCTCTGTTCGAAACTTCAGCTTGCCCATTTGATTGAGGATGGTAAGGCAAAGCTTTTCGGTGATAAACTCCATAACGAGCCAGCAGTGCATCCAGTTTCTTATTCACAAAGTGTTTCCCTTCATCACTAATCAGAGCTCGGGGAGTGCCAAATCTAGTAAAAATATGTTTATGCAGAAAATTAAGCACAGTTTTACCATCATTGGCTCTAGTTGCTGCAGCCTCCACCCATTTGGATACATAATCCACTGCCAATAGAATATATTCATTGTTGTAAGACGGTGGAAAAGGTCCCATGAAATCGATGCCCCATACGTCAAACAGTTCCACCTCAAGAATCCCTTGTAGAGGCATTTCGTTTCTCCTCGAGATATTGCCAGTTCTCTGACATCTATCACAAGCCTTGACAAAAACATTGGCATCCTTGAATAATGAAGGCCAATAGAAACCACTTTGTAATACCTTAGCCGCCGTTCTTGATGCTCCAAAATGCCCTCCGCATTGTTGAGTATGACAGTGATTAAGAATGGACTGCATCTCTTCTTCAGGAACACACCTTCTGATAATCTGATCAACACAGTGCCTATAGAGAATAGGTTCCTCCCAATAGTAGTGTTTCACCTCAGAAAAGAATTTCTTTAATTGCTGCTTTGACATTTCAGGAGGCACAATCTTGGCGACTAAGAAGTTCACTATGTCTGCAAACCAAGGGACAGCTAAGGTTTCACTTACCCCAAACAACTGCTCATCAGGAAAATGATCATTGATTTGCACTGCTTTCTTGTTTTCAGTCTCCTCCACCTCAAGTCTAGAGAGATGATCAGCTACCACATTCTCGCTACCCTTCTTGTCACGAATCTCCATGTCAAATTCTTGAAGCAACAGAATCCATCTAATCAGGCGGGGCTTGGCATCTTTCTTTGACATCAAATATTTAATGGCAGAGTGATCAGTGTAGACAATCACCTTGTTACCAATCAGATATGGTCTGAATTTATCGCAAGCAAACACAATAGCTAGCAACTCTTTTTCTATAGTGGCATAATTCAGCTGAGCATCATTTAGAGTCCGACTAGCATAGTAAATAGACCTGAATACCTTGTCAATCCGCTGTCCCAGAACTGCCCCCACTGCGTAATCACTGGCATCACACATCAACTCAAAAGGCAATTCCCAATTCGGAGCTATCACAATTGGAGCAGAAATAAGATTTTCTTTCAAGAAATTTAAAGCCTTCAAACATTCATCATTGAAATCAAAGACAACTCCGTTCATAAGCAGATTTGAGAGAGGCTTAGACACCTTTGAGAAATCTTTGATGAATCTTCGATAGAACCCAGCGTGACCAAGAAAACTTCTAACTCCTTTGACTGAAACTGGTGGAGGCAGCCTTTCAATGGTAGAAATTTTCGCTCTATCTACCTCAATTCCCTCACTTGAAATTTTATGGCCAAGAACAATCCCCTCTTTCACCATAAAATGGCATTTCTCCCAATTCAACACCAGATTAGCCATCTCACAACGACGCAGCACGTTCTCCAAATTACCCAAACAGAGGTCGAATGATGAGCCAAAAACAGAGAAATCATCCATGAAAATCTCAATACACCGGTCTACCATGTCTGAAAATATGGCCATCATGCACCTTTGAAAATGTTGCAGGGGCATTGCACAGTCCAAATGGCATTCTCCTGAAAGCAAATGTGCCATAAGGACATGTGAAGGTTGTTTTATCTTGATCCTCTGGTGCAATAGCGATCTGATGATTCCCAGAATACCCATCCAAGAAACAATAGTAGCTATGGCCTGCCAATCTGTCAAGCATCTGATCAAGGAAAGGCAAAGGAAAATGATCCTTCCTTGTTGCCTTATTGAGCTTGCGGTAGTCTATACAAATCCGCCACCCCGTTACAGTTCTTGTTGGAATGAGTTCATTGTTCTCATTTTTCACTACAGTCATTCCACCCTTCTTAGGTACCACTTGCACAGGGCTCACCCATGCACTATCAGAAATTGGGTAGATCACCCCAACATCCAACCATTTAAGAATTTGCTCAAGTACTACATCCTTCATGGCTGGATTGAGTCTTCTCTGGGCCTCTATGGATGGCTTGCTATTCTCCTCCAATAAGATTTTATGCATCACTGTCGCTGGGCTTATTCCTCTAATATCTGCCAAGGTCCACCCAATGGCCAATTTATGCTCCCTTAAAACCCTCAACAGTTTCTCCAATTCTATCTTTGACAGGTCAGCTGACACAATGACCGGTAAAGTTTCATTCTCTCCCAAATAAGCATATTGCAAGTGATCTGGGAGGACCTTTAATTCCAACGGTGGTGGCTGCTGAATGGAGGTTAGCGGTTTATCAGTCGCATTCGCTAATTCTTGAAACTTCTTCCAATATGGTTGGAAGGAGTTTATCCAGTTTACACATTCTCTGATCTCAGCATCATCATCATCATCACCCTCATCACCCAATAATACTGCCTCTAAGGCATCACTGCTCATCCTTCTCTTGGAGATTGCCTTTTCTATCACATCCACACTAAAGCAACTGTCACTAGCCACCGGATACTTCATAGACTTGAAGACATTAAAGACCACCTCATCTCCTTGAACTCTAAGCTTAAGCTCTCCTTTTTGAACATCAATAAGAGCTTGGCCTGTGGCTAGAAATGGCCTACCAAGAATAATGGGGACATCTGTGTCCTCCTCCATGTCCAGAACAATAAAGTTAGCAGGAAATATGAACTTATCCACCTTCACAAGAACATCCTCAATAATACCTCGTGGATGTGTTAACGATCGGTCTGCGAGCTGTAAAGTGACAGTTGTTGGTTTTGCCTCCCCCAAACCAAGTCTTTTAAACACAGATAAAGGCATCAGATTGATACTTGCCCCCCGATCACATAAGGCGTGCTTGCATTCAAACTTGCCAATGGTGCAAGGTATGGTGAAACTCCCCGGATCTCTCAGCTTTTGGGGTAACTTCCTTTGTAAAATCGCGCTGCACTCTTCAGTGAGTGCAACAGTCTCATAGTCCTCCATTCTCCTTTTCTTTGACAAAATCTCCTTCATGAACTTAACATAACTGGGCATCTGCTCCAAGGCCTCAGCAAAAGGAATGTTTATGTGCAGCTTTTTAAACACCTCAAGAAACTTAGAAAACTGTTTATCAAGGGTAGTCTTTCTAAGCCTCTGAGGGTATGGAACTCTAACTGGCTGCTCAATGAAAATTGGGGGACTCTGTTCTGACTTCTGATGGTCTTCAGTAACCCTTTCTGAATCAGACTGTACACCCATCTCTTTTTTCTGAACCACTGCCTGTGGAGGTCTAGGCTGCTCTGTTTGCTTCCCACTCCTCAGAGTAATTGCCTGAACTTGCTCCTTGGGGTTGACTTCAGTATTACTAGGCAAGTTTCCCTGGGGTCTGTTATTGAGCATATTGGCCAACTGCCCAACCTGTGTCTCAAGGTTTCGAATAGAGGATCTGGTCTCAGTCATAAATTGAGTCTGAGTATTAGTAAGAGTCAACAGGGCAGCTTGCAGTTCATTAGGTCTCTCAGGTTGAGGCATTGATTGTTGATGCCTAGGCAGCAGTGATGAAGAAGCTTGATTCATAGGTGGCTGAGGCATGTTATTCTGAAACTGGCCCTGAAACTGAGGTTGTTGGCCTTGATTACTCTTCCACGAAAAATTTGGATGATTTCGCCACCCTGGATTGTAGTTGTTGGAGAATGGATTATTGAGTGGCCTCTGAAAATTTCCCACCGCCTGAACTTGAGCATGATCCATTGGGGTGTTATTCACACAGATAGGGCACTGATCGAAAGAATGAGCACCACCACACATTTCACACCTCACTGCCATCTGAACCGCATTAGCAGATACACTGCTCTGTTGCAACTGCTTGGTCAAAGAGGCTACTTGAGCTGTTAAAGCAGTGATTGCATCCAGCTCATGCACCCTAGCTACCTTTCTAACTCCTGATGATCTTTCCTCAGACCACTGATGGTTGTTTGTAGCCATGTCCTCCAGCAACTCATAAGCACCAGTTGCGCTCTTGCTCATAAAAGTGCCGCCTGCTGCAGCATCAATAATGGTTCTGGTTGTCGGACATAAACCATTGTAGAAGTTCTGTACGAGCATCCACTGTTCAATGCCATGATGAGGACATCTTCTCAGGAGTTCCTTAAACCGTTCCCACGCCTCATATAATGACTCTCCGTCATTCTGGCAAAAGTTATTTATCTCTCCCCTCAATTTAGCAGCTTTGGACGGAGGGAAGAATTTGGACAAAAATTTCTGAGCTAGATCTTGCCAGGTGACAATAGAGTTTGGCTGCAGAGAGTTCAGCCAAATTTTTGCTCTGTCCCTTCGAGAAAATGGGAAAAGCCTGAGCTTGATTGCGTCATCACTCACTCCATTGTATCTGAAGGTCCCACATAACTCCAGAAAATTGGACAAATGGGTGTGAGGATCTTCAGAGGGTAACCCATTGAATTGCACAGAAGTCTGCACCATTTGTAGAATAGCGGGCTTTATTTCAAAGTTGTTGGCCTCTACAGTTGGTGGGCGTATACTATTTTGTACTCCCGTCAGAGTGGGTAACACATAATCTCGCAGGCTCCTCTCAGCATTGGTTTGAGCCTGAACCCCTCGTACAACTCCAGGAGTTTGAACATTCTTGTCATCCCTTTCATTCTATGACATCTTCACAGATTTCTGGGCCTCTCTCTTGTTCTTTCTAATTTGATTGCAAGACTTTTCAATCTCAGGATTCAGAGGAACAAGTGTGTCCTTTCCTTTTCTGCCACGCATATACCAAAATTCACCTGAGATAGATAAATTAAGCAACTAAACAAATTAGATACAAGAGAAATTAAAATCAAATTAGAATAAAAACTAATTAGACTGATATTGATAATTATTTTCAATCCCCGGCAACGGCGCCAAAAACTTGTTGCGAAATTTATAGCTATGCAAGTGCACACAGTCGCAAATTCGTAATAAAATGGTAAAACCAAGTATCGTCCTCAAGGACTGAGTTATCAATTACCAGCCAATTAATTTCTTGTTCTATTTGATGAATTGAAATTCTTGATTTTTATAAATTGCAGAAACAATAATTGAAAATTGAATAGAATAACAACTAATAGAAAAACTTTTAATTTAATCACTGAGAAACAATTAGGATATTCAATCTCATCAACTATCCTCCCTATTATTCCCTAATGCAAAGTGTGAATTCTTTTTTTTTTTTTTTTTTACCTAATTCAATTAACAAGTTGATACAGCAGCCTATAATCATACTATGAATTATAAACTCAACCTAGGTGACAATTTCCTATATTTCTATGGTAAATTGAACCACAAAGATAGCATTAATCTCAATCAACTTAATAACAGTTACATAATTAATTCAGATAATTTTGTTCTAAATTTAAATTATGTCCAATATAACCACAGCAGAATTAAATCTCACTTCTCAGATTTTGACTTAGTAACATATATATCTGACTAAAGATGGCCAATCAATAATCAATCTATAAGAACAGGTCATATGGAATTGAAGAAGATTGAAGAAGAAAGAAATTAAAATTGCATTAGGTCATAACAGAGATTCAAGTGATTCAATTGAACATCCTAAATAGAAAATTAGTTCATAGTCATAGTACTAATCACAACAAAAACTAAAGATAACATCAGGAAGAAAAACATGTAAAAATACTCTAAGCTTGAGCCTTCAAAACCAGAACTTCTCCCTTCGTCCGTACGTACCTTTTTTTTCTTCCCCTTTCCGTCATTTAAAACCTAAGATTTCAGATTTTTAATGAGGCGGGCCGCGGCTCTACATACACTATGCCGCGGCCCATATCACAATTTCTGGGCAGAATATCCTCTCAATGCCGCGGCTCTCTGAAGCCATGCCGAGGCCCTCATCAACGAATTCTGGGCAGAGTACCCATCTATGCCGCGGCTCTCTGAAGCCATGCCGCAGCCCGAGGACTTCCTAAAAAACAATGCTTCTGTTTCCCACCTAGCCGCGGCTCCACTTTGCTCATGCCGTGGCTCTTAAGGGAAATCTCAATTCCTAAAAAAAAAAACAACGCAGAAAACAAAAATAAAACAAAATAAGCTCCCCCCCAAACTTAAGATGCACATTGTCCCCAAGGTGATAAAGAAAAGAACAAGGGAAGAGAACTTACCTGACGCCACATCAGTCTGGCGGTGGAGGTGGTGGAGGTGGTGGTTGAGTGCGTGATGAGGATGCTTTCTTGGAGGAGGTGCCTCTAGGGGGATTTCGCTTAGGACCCATAGTGTCTTTCAAAAAGAAGAACCAACTAAACCCCTAAATATGCTCTCAAGAACTTGAGTATAATTTCCTTTTGGTGTCACTCCCCCCAAACTTACTAATTACCACAATCAACAGCCCGAAACACTAATTACCACAATCAACAATTGGCAAAACCCTTAATCTTCTCACAAGAAACACATAGAACAATCCACAACACCACAATGCAATATAATTCTCCAATCAAAAGCATTAGAATAGAGAGGATACACTTACTTGAATGGCACAAAAATTCTTCTTTTGGTCTCCTTGACTGATTGAAGTCTCAAAAAAAATTAGAGAGAAAAAGAGGTGTGGAGTGTGATGTAGATTGTGAGAGTGAATGAATTAAACAATGTCTGATTTAGGGCTTTTTATCCTAATTTTCGGACTAGGGCCGCGGCATTACCTTGACTATGTCGCGGCCCGCATAAAATTTCCAGGATGGAATGCCACGGCCCTCTCAAACATATGCCGCGGCCCGCCCCTATCCTGCCAAATCCGTGGGCCTCTGGAACCCCCAATGCTGCGGCCCTTAAGGAATTTTTAATTTTTTTGATTTTTTAAAGTTTTTTTCATTTTTCACGTTTTTCACGATTCTAAAAGTCTAAAAATAAACCAAATATCCATTGTTTACAAATACAAAAGTAAAATAAATAACAAGTAAAATATAGGGTGCCTCCTACAAGCGCTGTCGTTAACGTCATTTAGCCGGACGCTGAACCCCTCTTCAGAGAGGCTTCAGAAGGAGGATAGACTTCACTTGATCAAAACTACCACCCAAGTAGGGTTTCAATCTCTGGCCATTGACTTTAAAGGAATCACCTGAATTGCCCCGAACTTCTACAGAACCATATGGAAAAACTTGAACTACAGTGAATGGCCCTGACCATCTTGACTTCAGTTTGCCAGGAAACAGCCGCAGTCTTGAATTGAAAAGAAGTACCTGCTGCCCTGGTTGGAACTCTTTTCTGATTAAGTTCTTGTCATGCCAAGCCTTTGTTCTTTCTTTATAAATCTTGGCATTCTCATAAGCCTCATTTCTGAACTCGTCAAGTTCATTCAGTTGCAACAGTCTTCTTTCACTAGCGGCACTCCAATCATAATTTAACTTTTTCATAGCCCAGAATGCCCTATGCTCCAATTCGACTGGTAAATGACATGCTTTACCAAACACCAACCTGTAAGGAGACATGCCTATTGGTGTTTTGAATGCAGAAATGTATGCCCAAATCGCATCATCTAACTTTTTCGACCAATTTTTCCTCGAACTGTCAACGGTCTTCTCAAGGATGCTCTTGATTTCTCTGTTCGAAACTTCAGCTTGCCCATTTGATTGAGGATGGTAAGGCAAAGCTTTTCGGTGATAAACTCCATAACGAGCCAGCAGTGCATCCAGTTTCTTATTCACAAAGTGTTTCCCTTCATCACTAATCAGAGCTCGGGGAGTGCCAAATCTAGTAAAAATATGTTTATGCAGAAAATTAAGCACAGTTTTACCATCATTGGCTCTAGTTGCTGCAGCCTCCACCCATTTGGATACATAATCCACTGCCAATAGAATATATTCATTGTTGTAAGACGGTGGAAAAGGTCCCATGAAATCGATGCCCCATACGTCAAACAGTTCCACCTCAAGAATCCATTGTAGAGGCATTTCGTTTCTCCTCGAGATATTGCCAGTTCTCTGACATCTATCACAAGCCTTGACAAAAACATTGGCATCCTTGAATAATGAAGGCCAATAGAAACCACTTTGTAATACCTTAGCCGCCGTTCTTGATGCTCCAAAATGCCCTCCGCATTGTTGAGTATGACAGTGATTAAGAATGGACTGCATCTCTTCTTCAGGAACACACCTTCTGATAATCTGATCAACACAGTGCCTATAGAGAATAGGTTCCTCCCAATAGTAGTGTTTCACCTCAGAAAAGAATTTCTTTAATTGCTGCTTTGACATTTCAGGAGGCACAATCTTGGCGACTAAGAAGTTCACTATGTCTGCAAACCAAGGGACAGCTAAGGTTTCACTTACCCCAAACAACTGCTCATCAGGAAAATGATCATTGATTTGCACTGCTTTCTTGTTTTCAGTCTCCTCCACCTCAAGTCTAGAGAGATGATCAGCTACCACATTCTCGCTACCCTTCTTGTCACGAATCTCCATGTCAAATTCTTGAAGCAACAGAATCCATCTAATCAGGCGGGGCTTGGCATCTTTCTTTGACATCAAATATTTAATGGCAGAGTGATCAGTGTAGACAATCACCTTGTTACCAATCAGATATGGTCTGAATTTATCGCAAGCAAACACAATAGCTAGCAACTCTTTTTCTATAGTGGCATAATTCAGCTGAGCATCATTTAGAGTCCGACTAGCATAGTAAATAGACCTGAATACCTTGTCAATCCGCTGTCCCAGAACTGCCCCCACTGCGTAATCACTGGCATCACACATCAACTCAAAAGGCAATTCCCAATTCGGAGCTATCACAATTGGAGCAGAAATAAGATTTTCTTTCAAGAAATTTAAAGCCTTCAAACATTCATCATTGAAATCAAAGACAACTCCGTTCATAAGCAGATTTGAGAGAGGCTTAGACACCTTTGAGAAATCTTTGATGAATCTTCGATAGAACCCAGCGTGACCAAGAAAACTTCTAACTCCTTTGACTGAAACTGGTGGAGGCAGCCTTTCAATGGTAGAAATTTTCGCTCTATCTACCTCAATTCCCTCACTTGAAATTTTATGGCCAAGAACAATCCCCTCTTTCACCATAAAATGGCATTTCTCCCAATTCAACACCAGATTAGCCATCTCACAACGACGCAGCACGTTCTCCAAATTACCCAAACAGAGGTCGAATGATGAGCCAAAAACAGAGAAATCATCCATGAAAATCTCAATACACCGGTCTACCATGTCTGAAAATATGGCCATCATGCACCTTTGAAAATGTTGCAGGGGCATTGCACAGTCCAAATGGCATTCTCCTGAAAGCAAATGTGCCATAAGGACATGTGAAGGTTGTTTTATCTTGATCCTCTGGTGCAATAGCGATCTGATGATTCCCAGAATACCCATCCAAGAAACAATAGTAGCTATGGCCTGCCAATCTGTCAAGCATCTGATCAAGGAAAGGCAAAGGAAAATGATCCTTCCTTGTTGCCTTATTGAGCTTGCGGTAGTCTATACAAATCCGCCACCCCGTTACAGTTCTTGTTGGAATGAGTTCATTGTTCTCATTTTTCACTACAGTCATTCCACCCTTCTTAGGTACCACTTGCACAGGGCTCACCCATGCACTATCAGAAATTGGGTAGATCACCCCAACATCCAACCATTTAAGAATTTGCTCAAGTACTACATCCTTCATGGCTGGATTGAGTCTTCTCTGGGCCTCTATGGATGGCTTGCTATTCTCCTCCAATAAGATTTTATGCATCACTGTCGCTGGGCTTATTCCTCTAATATCTGCCAAGGTCCACCCAATGGCCAATTTATGCTCCCTTAAAACCCTCAACAGTTTCTCCAATTCTATCTTTGACAGGTCAGCTGACACAATGACCGGTAAAGTTTCATTCTCTCCCAAATAAGCATATTGCAAGTGATCTGGGAGGACCTTTAATTCCAACGGTGGTGGCTGCTGAATGGAGGTTAGCGGTTTATCAGTCGCATTCGCTAATTCTTGAAACTTCTTCCAATATGGTTGGAAGGAGTTTATCCAGTTTACACATTCTCTGATCTCAGCATCATCATCATCATCACCCTCATCACCCAATAATACTGCCTCTAAGGCATCACTGCTCATCCTTCTCTTGGAGATTGCCTTTTCTATCACATCCACACTAAAGCAACTGTCACTAGCCACCGGATACTTCATAGACTTGAAGACATTAAAGACCACCTCATCTCCTTGAACTCTAAGCTTAAGCTCTCCTTTTTGAACATCAATAAGAGCTTGGCCTGTGGCTAGAAATGGCCTACCAAGAATAATGGGGACATCTGTGTCCTCCTCCATGTCCAGAACAATAAAGTTAGCAGGAAATATGAACTTATCCACCTTCACAAGAACATCCTCAATAATACCTCGTGGATGTGTTAACGATCGGTCTGCGAGCTGTAAAGTGACAGTTGTTGGTTTTGCCTCCCCCAAACCAAGTCTTTTAAACACAGATAAAGGCATCAGATTGATACTTGCCCCCCGATCACATAAGGCGTGCTTGCATTCAAACTTGCCAATGGTGCAAGGTATGGTGAAACTCCCCGGATCTCTCAGCTTTTGGGGTAACTTCCTTTGTAAAATCGCGCTGCACTCTTCAGTGAGTGCAACAGTCTCATAGTCCTCCATTCTCCTTTTCTTTGACAAAATCTCCTTCATGAACTTAACATAACTGGGCATCTGCTCCAAGGCCTCAGCAAAAGGAATGTTTATGTGCAGCTTTTTAAACACCTCAAGAAACTTAGAAAACTGTTTATCAAGGGTAGTCTTTCTAAGCCTCTGAGGGTATGGAACTCTAACTGGCTGCTCAATGAAAATTGGGGGACTCTGTTCTGACTTCTGATGGTCTTCAGTAACCCTTTCTGAATCAGACTGTACACCCATCTCTTTTTTCTGAACCACTGCCTGTGGAGGTCTAGGCTGCTCTGTTTGCTTCCCACTCCTCAGAGTAATTGCCTGAACTTGCTCCTTGGGGTTGACTTCAGTATTACTAGGCAAGTTTCCCTGGGGTCTGTTATTGAGCATATTGGCCAACTGCCCAACCTGTGTCTCAAGGTTTCGAATAGAGGATCTGGTCTCAGTCATAAATTGAGTCTGAGTATTAGTAAGAGTCAACAGGGCAGCTTGCAGTTCATTAGGTCTCTCAGGTTGAGGCATTGATTGTTGATGCCTAGGCAGCAGTGATGAAGAAGCTTGATTCATAGGTGGCTGAGGCATGTTATTCTGAAACTGGCCCTGAAACTGAGGTTGTTGGCCTTGATTACTCTTCCACGAAAAATTTGGATGATTTCGCCACCCTGGATTGTAGTTGTTGGAGAATGGATTATTGAGTGGCCTCTGAAAATTTCCCACCGCCTGAACTTGAGCATGATCCATTGGGGTGTTATTCACACAGATAGGGCACTGATCGAAAGAATGAGCACCACCACACATTTCACACCTCACTGCCATCTGAACCGCATTAGCAGATACACTGCTCTGTTGCAACTGCTTGGTCAAAGAGGCTACTTGAGCTGTTAAAGCAGTGATTGCATCCAGCTCATGCACCCTAGCTACCTTTCTAACTCCTGATGATCTTTCCTCAGACCACTGATGGTTGTTTGTAGCCATGTCCTCCAGCAACTCATAAGCACCAGTTGCGCTCTTGCTCATAAAAGTGCCGCCTGCTGCAGCATCAATAATGGTTCTGGTTGTCGGACATAAACCATTGTAGAAGTTCTGTACGAGCATCCACTGTTCAATGCCATGATGAGGACATCTTCTCAGGAGTTCCTTAAACCGTTCCCACGCCTCATATAATGACTCTCCGTCATTCTGGCAAAAGTTATTTATCTCTCCCCTCAATTTAGCAGCTTTGGACGGAGGGAAGAATTTGGACAAAAATTTCTGAGCTAGATCTTGCCAGGTGACAATAGAGTTTGGCTGCAGAGAGTTCAGCCAAATTTTTGCTCTGTCCCTTCGAGAAAATGGGAAAAGCCTGAGCTTGATTGCGTCATCACTCACTCCATTGTATCTGAAGGTCCCACATAACTCCAGAAAATTGGACAAATGGGTGTGAGGATCTTCAGAGGGTAACCCATTGAATTGCACAGAAGTCTGCACCATTTGTAGAATAGCGGGCTTTATTTCAAAGTTGTTGGCCTCTACAGTTGGTGGGCGTATACTATTTTGTACTCCCGTCAGAGTGGGTAACACATAATCTCGCAGGCTCCTCTCAGCATTGGTTTGAGCCTGAACCCCTCGTACAACTCCAGGAGTTTGAACATTCTTGTCATCCCTTTCATTCTATGACATCTTCACAGATTTCTGGGCCTCTCTCTTGTTCTTTCTAATTTGATTGCAAGACTTTTCAATCTCAGGATTCAGAGGAACAAGTGTGTCCTTTCCTTTTCTGCCACGCATATACCAAAATTCACCTGAGATAGATAAATTAAGCAACTAAACAAATTAGATACAAGAGAAATTAAAATCAAATTAGAATAAAAACTAATTAGACTGATATTGATAATTATTTTCAATCCCCGGCAACGGCGCCAAAAACTTGTTGCGAAATTTATAGCTATGCAAGTGCACACAGTCGCAAATTCGTAATAAAATGGTAAAACCAAGTATCGTCCTCAAGGACTGAGTTATCAATTACCAGCCAATTAATTTCTTGTTCTATTTGATGAATTGAAATTCTTGATTTTTATAAATTGCAGAAACAATAATTGAAAATTGAATAGAATAACAACTAATAGAAAAACTTTTAATTTAATCACTGAGAAACAATTAGGATATTCAATCTCATCAACTATCCTCCCTATTATTCCCTAATGCAAAGTGTGAATTCTTTTTTTTTTTTTTTTTTACCTAATTCAATTAACAAGTTGATACAGCAGCCTATAATCATACTATGAATTATAAACTCAACCTAGGTGACAATTTCCTATATTTCTATGGTAAATTGAACCACAAAGATAGCATTAATCTCAATCAACTTAATAACAGTTACATAATTAATTCAGATAATTTTGTTCTAAATTTAAATTATGTCCAATATAACCACAGCAGAATTAAATCTCACTTCTCAGATTTTGACTTAGTAACATATATATCTGACTAAAGATGGCCAATCAATAATCAATCTATAAGAACAGGTCATATGGAATTGAAGAAGATTGAAGAAGAAAGAAATTAAAATTGCATTAGGTCATAACAGAGATTCAAGTGATTCAATTGAACATCCTAAATAGAAAATTAGTTCATAGTCATAGTACTAATCACAACAAAAACTAAAGATAACATCAGGAAGAAAAACATGTAAAAATACTCTAAGCTTGAGCCTTCAAAACCAGAACTTCTCCCTTCGTCCGTACGTACCTTTTTTTTCTTCCCCTTTCCGTCATTTAAAACCTAAGATTTCAGATTTTTAATGAGGCGGGCCGCGGCTCTACATACACTATGCCGCGGCCCATATCACAATTTCTGGGCAGAATATCCTCTCAATGCCGCGGCTCTCTGAAGCCATGCCGAGGCCCTCATCAACGAATTCTGGGCAGAGTACCCATCTATGCCGCGGCTCTCTGAAGCCATGCCGCAGCCCGAGGACTTCCTAAAAAACAATGCTTCTGTTTCCCACCTAGCCGCGGCTCCACTTTGCTCATGCCGTGGCTCTTAAGGGAAATCTCAATTCCTAAAAAAAAAAACAACGCAGAAAACAAAAATAAAACAAAATAAGCTCCCCCCCAAACTTAAGATGCACATTGTCCCCAAGGTGATAAAGAAAAGAACAAGGGAAGAGAACTTACCTGACGCCACATCAGTCTGGCGGTGGAGGTGGTGGAGGTGGTGGTTGAGTGCGTGATGAGGATGCTTTCTTGGAGGAGGTGCCTCTAGGGGGATTTCGCTTAGGACCCATAGTGTCTTTCAAAAAGAAGAACCAACTAAACCCCTAAATATGCTCTCAAGAACTTGAGTATAATTTCCTTTTGGTGTCACTCCCCCCAAACTTACTAATTACCACAATCAACAGCCCGAAACACTAATTACCACAATCAACAATTGGCAAAACCCTTAATCTTCTCACAAGAAACACATAGAACAATCCACAACACCACAATGCAATATAATTCTCCAATCAAAAGCATTAGAATAGAGAGGATACACTTACTTGAATGGCACAAAAATTCTTCTTTTGGTCTCCTTGACTGATTGAAGTCTCAAAAAAAATTAGAGAGAAAAAGAGGTGTGGAGTGTGATGTAGATTGTGAGAGTGAATGAATTAAACAATGTCTGATTTAGGGCTTTTTATCCTAATTTTCGGACTAGGGCCGCGGCATTACCTTGACTATGTCGCGGCCCGCATAAAATTTCCAGGATGGAATGCCACGGCCCTCTCAAACATATGCCGCGGCCCGCCCCTATCCTGCCAAATCCGTGGGCCTCTGGAACCCCCAATGCTGCGGCCCTTAAGGAATTTTTAATTTTTTTGATTTTTTAAAGTTTTTTTCATTTTTCACGTTTTTCACGATTCTAAAAGTCTAAAAATAAACCAAATATCCATTGTTTACAAATACAAAAGTAAAATAAATAACAAGTAAAATATAGGGTGCCTCCTACAAGCGCTGTCGTTAACGTCATTTAGCCGGACGCTGAACCCCTCTTCAGAGAGGCTTCAGAAGGAGGATAGACTTCACTTGATCAAAACTACCACCCAAGTAGGGTTTCAATCTCTGGCCATTGACTTTAAAGGAATCACCTGAATTGCCCCGAACTTCTACAGAACCATATGGAAAAACTTGAACTACAGTGAATGGCCCTGACCATCTTGACTTCAGTTTGCCAGGAAACAGCCGCAGTCTTGAATTGAAAAGAAGTACCTGCTGCCCTGGTTGGAACTCTTTTCTGATTAAGTTCTTGTCATGCCAAGCCTTTGTTCTTTCTTTATAAATCTTGGCATTCTCATAAGCCTCATTTCTGAACTCGTCAAGTTCATTCAGTTGCAACAGTCTTCTTTCACTAGCGGCACTCCAATCATAATTTAACTTTTTCATAGCCCAGAATGCCCTATGCTCCAATTCGACTGGTAAATGACATGCTTTACCAAACACCAACCTGTAAGGAGACATGCCTATTGGTGTTTTGAATGCAGAAATGTATGCCCAAATCGCATCATCTAACTTTTTCGACCAATTTTTCCTCGAACTGTCAACGGTCTTCTCAAGGATGCTCTTGATTTCTCTGTTCGAAACTTCAGCTTGCCCATTTGATTGAGGATGGTAAGGCAAAGCTTTTCGGTGATAAACTCCATAACGAGCCAGCAGTGCATCCAGTTTCTTATTCACAAAGTGTTTCCCTTCATCACTAATCAGAGCTCGGGGAGTGCCAAATCTAGTAAAAATATGTTTATGCAGAAAATTAAGCACAGTTTTACCATCATTGGCTCTAGTTGCTGCAGCCTCCACCCATTTGGATACATAATCCACTGCCAATAGAATATATTCATTGTTGTAAGACGGTGGAAAAGGTCCCATGAAATCGATGCCCCATACGTCAAACAGTTCCACCTCAAGAATCCATTGTAGAGGCATTTCGTTTCTCCTCGAGATATTGCCAGTTCTCTGACATCTATCACAAGCCTTGACAAAAACATTGGCATCCTTGAATAATGAAGGCCAATAGAAACCACTTTGTAATACCTTAGCCGCCGTTCTTGATGCTCCAAAATGCCCTCCGCATTGTTGAGTATGACAGTGATTAAGAATGGACTGCATCTCTTCTTCAGGAACACACCTTCTGATAATCTGATCAACACAGTGCCTATAGAGAATAGGTTCCTCCCAATAGTAGTGTTTCACCTCAGAAAAGAATTTCTTTAATTGCTGCTTTGACATTTCAGGAGGCACAATCTTGGCGACTAAGAAGTTCACTATGTCTGCAAACCAAGGGACAGCAAGATGGCCAATCAATAATCAATCTATAAGAACAGGTCATATGGAATAGAAGTAGAAAGAAATTAAAATTGCATTAGGTCATAACAGAGATTCAAGTGATTCAATTGAACATCCTAAACAGAAAATTAGTTCATAGTCATAGTACTAATCACAACAAAAACTAAAGATAACATCAGGAAGAAAAACATGTAAAAATACTCTAAGCTTGAGCCTTCAAAACCAGAACTTCTCCCTTCGTCCGTACGTACCTTTTTTTTCTTCCCTTTCCGTCATTTAAAACCTAAGATTTCAGATTTTTAATGAGGCGGGCTGCAGCTCTACATACCCTATGCCGCGGCCCGTATCACAATTTCTGGGCAGAATATCCTCTCAATGCCGCGGCTCTCTGAAGCCATGCCGCGGCCCGAGGACTTCCTAAAAAACAATGCTTCTGTTTCCCACCTAGTCGCGGCTCCACTTTGCTCATGCCGTGGCTCTTAAGGGAAATCTCAACTCTTCAAGTTTTCATCCCAAAATTTCACCAACACTTCCAAATTGTGTTGAGAACCATTCTTTATCAAAATATGATGGAAAACTCGGTTGTTTCTTCCCTTTCTTTGGCATTTTCTTCCACATGCTCAATTCTTCCTGACATTCACAAAGACAGACAAACAAAGCATAAACCCGCGCTAAATGAAGGAAAAACGAAATAAAAGACTACTAAAACACATCACCAAAACATAATAAAAACTAGACTCAACAGGGCTCGCTGAGGTGTCGAGCTCCGGCCTCCTACGAGTGAAGTTGCCATGCCCTGGGAGATGGGAATCTTGACAGCAAGCTAAGGTATGTAGCTTGGAGCCAGGAACATATGAAGGCAGGGGGTGTGCTGCCTTTGAAGTCCTTTTTTAAAGACTTCTTGGATTTCATTGGGCTGGCTCCCTTCTAGCTCAATACCAATTCTTACAGGGTCCTGTCCGCCCTGAGGTCGTTTTTCAACGAGCTGAAGTGGGAAGGACCTTCGCCATAGGAGATCTTGTATCTCTTTTGTCTGAAAAGTTGTCCCTCCCGAGCTCGGGGAGGGGATGGCTTCTATTACCTCTTGAGCTATCCCAAGGAGAAGAAGATCTTCGAGGATCTTCCCAACCATCCTCCAGAATTCAAGAAGGCTTTCTTCTGGACAGATGGCATACCTCCATCCAGATACTATTCGTTCAGTAGAATTCGTATCTAAAAAATTCCTTCTTTTTTTGTGCTCGACTTTTTGTTTCAGCTTGCACTTAACCATGACATGTTCATTTTTCCAGCCAACTTCCATCGTCCCTCCCCCTCCAAGGAGATGAAGGAGCATAAGGAAGCTCTGCTTCAGCTCCTTTACGGCAGGAGGTCCCTCTCCTATCTCCTCCACGAAGATAATCTCCGAGCCTGCAGCCTCCTGGAGAAGGATCAATCCACATTTGACTAGTCCAACAAAAAATATGCCCAATGGGAGCTTGTTCCTCTCCCAACTGGCACCCTTCCTCCGAGGCAAAATGCTAGGCCTCCATCTCCAGTTCGACGCCGCAGGAGCCCACAATCGGGGAACGAGGCCAATGATGAAGCCTCAAGCTCGAGCTCGAGTGACAGAGGTACAGTCATCCTTAGCTCGAATTTGTGGTCTCCTTCACTACTTAAACATAAACCCAATAGATTAGTATTTTGCAAGGACAATAGGGACCATTTTTATGTTTGGTCTTGGGTAGATGAGAGAGTACATAGGTTTGATAGTTGGCTCGGGAAGTATGACACTATGTATAGTCTGAATGAGGTACGGAACGGAATAGTCGTTCAATACGGGGCAAACAACTATAGGGACCTTTCGAGGTTGACTTCCACTTATAGGGAAGGTACTCCCCCCGCCTCCTCTGAAGATGGGGGAATTACATGGTCGCCAAGTACGAGCTCGGGGGAGAGTTCTAGTTAGGTTTCTCTCTACTTGTCTTTTTATTCTTTGCCTGTCTGCATCATGCTATCTTGTTTTGTCTTGGAATATCTCTTTATGTTGTGTAACTGTGTAGGTGATATGGATTCCGACCTCGACATTGTGCTTGCTAGTGGTGAGGGAGCACAAAGGAGCAAGTGCCCAAGGGGGTCGCGGAGGTCAGACCATCCAGCCAAGGTCCTTAGGAGGACCGAGAAGACATCTCCTCCACCAGCTCCAGTTGCTCTGAGCCCATCTGTGAATCCAACTCCTCAGGTCAAGGCGTCCTCTACGATCTTGCCTCCCGCTCCTCCTTCGATCCAGTTCGAATCCACGCTTGGCCCACCTCCGAAAAAACCTTCAGCCTCCAAAACACATCTGCTTTCGATTTCTACTCACGTCGATGAGTATGTGATCGATAACGCAGCTGGACCTCACGGGGCTACGCTTGGCTCAGACGTTCTGTCTTGGGTAGGCCAGAGTTTTGGCAGCTTCGACGCCCCTCATTGGCAGTTCTTGAATAATGCTCGAGGCTGCAACACTCTTTATGATAAGAGCATCGAGCTCACTGCCGTGGTAATCTTTCTCATCTCGTTATTAGCTATTTTTATACTTGTTTCATATTCTAATTGGATTTCTTTGTATGTCAGACTCTTGCTGTCTCGGCTCAACTTAACTATAAGTTGAACAATAAGGTCCACTTGAGCAGGTCTTATGCTCAGGAGTCGAAGGATCTCCAACTCAAGCTCAGTGACGAGCTCAGGGCCACAGAGGCAAAGATGGAGGCTGAAGCTGAACAACTAAAGTGCAAGACAGCCAAGCTCGAGAAGCTGAATGCCCAGCTCGCGAAGCTTGAGAAGGTGAACGCCTGGGTCCCGGAGCTTGAAAAGATCAATGCCAAGCTTGAGGAGGAGAAGGCTGCCACTTTCGAGATAATGGAGGGAGAAAAGGCCCAACTCCTTGCAGAGTTTAAAGAGAAGAAGGATTGGGCGGTCGACCTGGCCATGTAAGGATCTGGGCTAGTAATGTCGATCTAGATACCAGCTTCTTAGGCTCTTTCGAGGTAGATCTAGTGGCCAAGTGGCAAGCTCGACTCGATGAGGAGGAGGCTGCTCGGGAGGAGGCAGAGAGAGACAAGGAGGATGCGGAGAAGGCTAAGGAGAATGCTCCTTCTTCCTAAATCTTGCCTCGGGGCTGCGTCCCTCTGAACACTTTGTAATAGTTTTTATTTTTGATTTTTTGCTTTTTATGCCCCTGGGGCTAAGACAATTTATAGCTCGTGAAAGAGCTGTTTTCTTATGATATTTAAGGGATACCATATTTGACTTTACTTTGATATATTTGCTTTACATTTCTTAGGTCGAAATATTTCACGCGTTTTATATTAAAATGTCTTATATGTATGTTTATTCATACAAACATATTTCACGCATTCAATGCATTCATGCACAGTTTGCTTGAAATATCCGCAACTGATCTCGTTATTTGTCAAGGTCGGAGATTACTTTTACCATGCACCCGAAGGTACTTGTATGTCGTGTAACGTAGGTTGTTTAGTTATATCTTACTTTTTTAGTTACTTTTCCTCGTCCTCGGGTAGCTCCCTGAGGTTATGAGGTCGAAACTATCGTTTTGCAAGATACTCCAGCCTCGATATCGACTTAACGCGAAGTGGGTTTATGTTCCAACTTACTGTCGATTAGATTTAGCTATTTTGTTCCAAACCTATTAAGGTCGTGTGTGGTTTGTAATCCATACACCTATATTTTTTTATCTAGTTCTCATATTTGGTTACATCCAAACACTTTTATCTTTTGATAATTTGGTTATGTCCAAACTTTCTTAGCTCGCATGTTTGGTTATATCCAAACATTTGTATGTTTTTGATACTTTGGTTATGTCCAAACTATCTTATCTAACGCATTTGGTTATATCCAAACACTTGTATGTTTTTGATAGTTTAGTTATGTCCAAACTATCTTAGCTTGCACATTTGGTTATATCCAAACACTTGTATGCTTTTCACATATACTATTTCATTTTTTCAAGCTAATGGTATATGTACCACTAATGCCCCCATAATATCCTATGAGTGTGACCATAGGTTATTAAATTAAGAGAGATTGCAAAAAATACAGCATATTATAACGAAATCAAACTTTATTCGAATAATTTATCAACAGGAACATAGTAAACATAAACAAGCATGGTTACAAGTGACATCATTCCTACACTATTGATAGTAAGGTCGTAGATGTTTGCCATTCCATGCTCGTGGTACCAAACTCTCATTCAATCTTGCCATCTTGTATAAGCCAAGTCGGATGACTGATTCAATCTGATAAGGTCCTTCCCAATTAGGCCCGAGCACGCCAGCAGCTGGATCTCGTGTCACCAAGAATACACGCCTCAACACCAAATCTCCCACACCAAATTTTCTATCTCGAACCCTTTTATTGAAATACCGGGTAGCTCGCTGTTGGTATGCAGCATTTTTTAGCTGAGCTTCGTACCTTCGTTCTTCAATTAGGTCCAGACTTACTTCGAGCTAGGATTGGTTCGAGGCTTGGTCATAAGTGAGGGCGCGAATTGTGGGAATTTCGACCTCGATCCGCAGCATAGCCATGCATCCATATGCCAGAGAAAAGGGGGTATGTCCTGTTGAAGTACGGGCAGTGGTTCGATATGCCCTTAGAACTTGGGGCAAATTTTTGGGCCATTTCCCTTTAGCTTCTTCCAACTTTTTCTTTAGAAAACTCTTTAGGGTTTTATTCACAGCTTCGACCTAGCCATTCCCCGTTATCGAACACAATCTTCCTTGGCATCCCATATCAGCATATGATGTTCTTTATTACAAATTCCAAGACTTTCTTCGAGGTGATTGTCGCCAGAGGTTCGGCTTCGGTCCACTTTGTGAAGTAATCTACGGTGACTATTGCGTATCTGACTCTGCCTTTCCCAGTGGGAAATGAAACTATGAGGTCGATTCCCCAGACTGCAAATGGCCACGGGGAGGTCATCATAGTTAGCTCGGAAGCTGGAGCTCAAGGGATTGTGGCAAACCGTTGGCACTTGTCGCATCTCTTGACATAATCGAACGAATCTGCTTTGATGGTAGGCCAGAAATACCCTTGGCATATGATTTTCTTGGATAGGCTATGCCCTCCAGTGTGGTCTCCACAGAATCCTTCATGAATTTCTTCTATGATCTTCTTAGCCTCGGGTGGAGTCACACATCGGAGTAACGGCATGGAGTATCCTCTTCTATATAGCCTTCCATCTATAATGGTGTACCTGGGGATCTGATACATCAGTTTTCGAGCCTTGGTCCGTTCTTCTGGCTTTGAGGTATTTAACTATCGGAGTCATTCAGGTTGACTCAGAATTTATCATGCGAACATCTTCCTGCTCAGGCTCGGTTATACCAGGTGTTGTTAGATGTTCGATCGACACGACATTCAACTCGTTGACCTTGGTGGATGTAGCAAGTCTGGCTAAGGCATCTGCGTTCGAGTTTTGTTCTTGAGGGACCTATTTTATCGCGTAGAATTCGAAATTCTCGAGTGCTGCTTTAGCCTTTTCTAAATACACAACCATTCTCATCCCACGAGCCTGGTACTCCCCTAAAATTTTATTAACCACCAACTGGGAGTCACTGTAGCAATGTATCGCTTTGGCCTTGAGTTCCTTGGCTATACGAAGTCCTGCCAGTAGAGCTTTGTATTCAGCTTCGTTATTTGACGCTTCGAAGTCAAATCTCAAAGCAGAGTGAAATCGACTTCCTGCTGGGGTGATCAGAATTACACCTGCCGCCGATCTATTTTCATTGGAAGACCCTTCAACATAAAGTTTCCACAGCTCGCGGGCTGGGGTTATAACTTCATCGTTAGTCACTCCAGTGCATTCCACTATGAAGTCTGGCAGGGCCTCTCCTCTTATGGTTGTTCTCGGATGATAAGTGATCTTGAATTGTCCAAGTTCAATAGCCCATTTTAGCAGTTGACCCGAGGCTTCTGGCTTGGACAGGACTTGTCTTAGTGGTTGATCGGTCAGTACATGGATAGGGTGCGCCTGGAAGTAAGGTCGGAGCTTTTGAGATGAGTGGATTAGGCTGAGAGCCAACTTCTCCATCAAGGGGTATCTCGATTCTGCCCCCAACAATCTTTTGCTAACATAGTACACAGGCCTTTGCACTTTCTGTTCTTCTCGGACGAGTACAGCGCTAATGGCGTGCTCGGTCGTTGCAAGGTACATGTACAGAACTTCTCCTTTGATGGGTTTCGACAAGATAGGGGGTTCCGCGAGGTGCTTCTTAAGCTCCTTAAAAGCTAACTCGCATTCTTCTGTCCATTCAAACTTCTTGCCCCCCCTCAAAAGGTTGAAAAATGGAAGACAACGGTCTGTAGATTTCGAGATAAACCTACTCAGTGTTGCCATCCTTCCAGTCAAACTTTGGACATCCTTATGCTTTTGAGGTGAGCGCATATCAATCAAAGCCTGGATCTTGTCTGGATTAGTTTCTATTCCCCAGGCGTTAACAATGAAGCCTAGGAACTTTCCTGAAGATACTTCGAAAGAGCACTTCTGAGGGTTGAGCTTCATGTTATACCTTCGTAACGCAGCGAAGCATTCTTCGAGGTCGTCCGCATGGTTATTGTTATGTTGAGATTTAACTAACATATCGTCAACATAAACTTCCATGTTATTACCTATTTGTTCGGAGAACATCATGTTTACGAGTCGCTGGTAAGTGGCTCCAGCATTCTTGAGTCCGAACGGCATGACATTGTAGCAATACAACCCTTTATCCGTCACGAAACTCGTATGCTCTTGGTCAGGGGAATGCATAGCAATCTGGTTATATCCATAATAGGCATCCATGAATGACATAAGTCCATGTCCTGCCATGGCATCTACGAGCTGGTCGATCCAAGGTAAGGGGAAGCAGTCCTTAGGACATGCCTTATTGAGGTTCGAGTAATTGATACAGGTCTTCCATGTCCTGTTAGGCTTCGAAACTAGCACTGGGTTGGCTACCCAATCGGGGTAGAAAGCATCCCGGATGAATCGATTTGCTTTTAACCTATCGACTTCCTCTTTTAGGGTCTTCTTCCTGTCGTTATCTAGTAGTCTTCGCTTTCGCTGCTTCGGGGGGAAGCTTTTGTCAATATTCAAAGCGTGGCTCACTACATTCAGACTTATCCCTACCATGTCCGAATGCGACCATGCAGAAACATCCTGATTCTTTTTCAAAAAGAAAATTAATTTATATTTCGTCTCTTTGGGAAGGTTTTTCGATACCTTTACTATCTTCGAGGGATCTGCTTCCTCGAGTCTGACCTCTTCGAGCTCTTCCAGTGGTTCAAGGTCAGCTCTTTCCTCTATTCTTGGATCGATTTCTTCGTCTATTTCGAAGACTGTCCCATCCTTGTCTAAATTATGACGAGCGTTTGTGCACTCGTCTTCTTCTTTCCTCTAATGGAAATGCTATAGCATTCCCTCCCTGCCAGCTGGTCTCCCTTCAGAGTGCCGATGCCACTAGAAGTCGGGAACTTGATGGCCAAATGCCTCACAGACGAAACTGCCCCCAGCCCTACTAGGGCGGGCCTCCCGAGCAACATGTTGTAGGCCAATGGTAGGTCCACTACTACGAACTCCATCATCTTGGTTGTTGAGACTGGGAAGTCTCCCAAGGTCACAAGGAGTTCAATGGACCCCATACAGGCAATCCCTTCTCCCGAAAAGCCATACAACGTCGTTGCACAGGCCTTTAGGTCACGAAGCGCGAGTCCCATCTTTTCTAAGGTGGCTTTATAGAGGATGTTCACTGAGATCCCGTTATCAATCAGGATTCGGTGAACCCTCTTGTTCGCGAGCTGAAGGGTGATGACCAGTGGGTCGTTGTGAGGAAATTGAACATGGGACGCGTTGTCCTCCGCAAAGGTTATAGGTTGAGATTCAACCTTTTGGTATTTCGGAGCTCTGGGTTTGGGTTCATAAGGGGATCTGTCGCCAGTTTTTAGCTCATTTACGTATCGCTTTTGGGCATTCCTGCCCGATCCTGCGAGAAGAGGCCCGCCCGAGATGGTTACGACGTCTTCTCCATCGATCAGAGGGGGTCTCTCATCTTCCCTTGCTCAGGAGTTACTGTTTTGGGCAGGCGGTGGTGCAGCTGTCTTTTGGCTGGTAGAAGCCTGATTATTGTTCTGGTTCCTTACATATTGCCTGAAGTATCCTCTCGAGATTAGACCTTCGATCTCGTCCTTCAGCTGCCTGCATTCATCAGTTGTGTGTCCGGTATCTCTATGAAATTTGAAGTATTTACTGGAGTCTCTTTTGGATTTCTGGTTTCTCATGGGGTCTGGACGCCTGAAAGGGACCTGGTTTTCATTAGCCATGTAAATATTTTCCCGAGACTCGTTGAGCTCGGTGTACACTTTGTACACGGAGAAATACCTTTCCCCTTTCTTCTTCTTTCCCCCTTCCGCCTCGGGGTTACTTCCTTCATTTTTCTTTCTTTTGGAAGGATTTTCTGCAGGGGGTTTCGAGGCTGATGGGTCCGCCGAGGTTGAGGTAGAGTTTAAGTTTGTCGTAGTAGTTATGGGTTGAGAGGCCATATTCAGCGTTGACCTCGCCTCCTCTACATTGACAAACCTCTGAGCTCGTTGATTAAATTCAGTTATGGACCTCATAGGTTTCCTCTGCATATCTTCCCAGAGGGGACTTCCCGGCATTACCCCGGCTTAGACAGCCATTAAATGGCCGTTGTCGTCTACATTACTAGCTCAGGCGACTTCCAGATTGAACCTTGTAAGGTAACTTTTCAGCGTTTCATTCGGTTGTTGCCGGAGATTGGTCAAGGCAGACGCCTCGGGCCTTATTCCGATCATGGCTCTAAATTGCTTCTTGAAATCCCTGGACAACTGTTCCCAAGAAGCAATTGAATGCCTCTTATATTTTTCGAACCAGTTTTTTGCTGGTCCTATAGGCAAAGCTGGAAAAAGCTTGCATCTGAGCTCGTAGCCCACATTGCTTGCTCTCATAATAGTGTTAAACGTACTTAAGTGACTGTACGGGTCGGACTTCCCATCAAATGGTGGGACATGAGGAATTCAAAACCCTTGAGGAAGCGGAGTGCTAGAAATATGGGGGGAAAAGGGTTCAAGTTCCTCGTCAGACTCTTCGTCCCGATCCTGACCTCGTTCATTCTGTAAGAGCCTGAATGCCTTTTCCAATTGATCAATCCTCTCCTGGACTGGATCCACAGGGGGTCTAACCTGAAATTGGTTTTCATTTATCACAATTCCAGGTTTGCACCTTCGCATGGGATCCTTGCATCCATTTAGGCGATCCCTCAAGTCTAGGTTCAAGGGGTTACCATTACCCCGATTCTAATTTAGGTGTTTCCGTGAGTCAAGGTGGTCCCTTTGGTTCCCAGTATTTTTGCGTCCTCGGTCATACATACTGACTGATCTTGTGTCTTCTAAGCCTTCCCTGGCAAGGCTCGCCGCATAATTGTTTCGAGATGGGTCCCTTTCAGGTTGTCTCGTCTCTATAATGTGAGACCGAGACATTTGGCTTCTTATAGGTTAGGCGCCTCTACATTCTCTAGTAGTTTCCCCATTCCCGTGTTTCCATCTAACCCGCCTTTCCCTATTACCCTGAGTCGGTTGTGTGTTTCTCCGAGGCGATGAGGGATATCTTATATGCGACGGTGGGTGTCGTATGGGTGATGGTGGCTGCCACCCATTTCGGGGCCTGGAAGGTCCCGAGTTCGCCTGTGCTGGTTCGGGAACGCTCTGCGTGTTACCAGGATTCTAGGTCAGAGCCGCTGGGGGGGCTCAGTTATTCCCAGTTTCGGCTGGTAACTCAATAGTTGAGTTGACAGGAGCTCCGGCCAGGTATTTCTCTGGGGCCTCGAGGGAGCAGGCTGTTCTGCCGGTAGCAGAGGTTGCTCCGTTCTTCGTGTGGCAGCATTTTTGCGAGGTCGCCCACGGGGCCTGCGGGGAGGAACATGAACATCTCGCAGAGGTGGAGCTTGGGCCTCAGGCGGAGGCAGGGGCTGACCTGCCTGTGCCTCAGCAGCCAATCTGGTCAACTTCTCGTTACGTTTCTTGGCCTCCGCCAACTACTTTCGTAATTGACGGTTTTCAAGCTCCACAATAGGGACATATCGCTCTGGGTTATAGTACATGTCCTCGTCGTCCCTAGGGGCCGGTGGTACAGGTGGTCCTCGAGAGTCAGAGGATTCACTCCTCTCATCCAGGTCTGGATTCATCATCAGCTGTTTCCCAGGGCGCCGTAGATAGCTAACTTCTTCTTCAGGAATATTAGGATCATTCGCGGCCATAGTTGATTTAGGGAGGCTTCTTCGACTGACTAGACTCAGATTCGTATTGCTTAATGCTCTCAATGAAAGCACCAAACTGTTGGTGCCGTTTTTCCTCACTTAAATCGCAGAGCAATTAAACAATATGAACTACGGTACGGAAAAATAGTAAAGAGGAACAAGAAGGTTTTTACGTGGTTCAGCAGTTAAATCTGCCTAGTCCACGAGTCTGTGTTATTAAGACTTAGAGTTTTCTGGAAATTCTTGAAGGATAAATTACCCAGAGTTTTCTCTCAAGATCTCAGATTACCCTCTCCTTACAAGTGGTCATTCCTCCTCTATTTATAGAGAGGTTATAGAATTCATTCCCACATATTTCAGGAAGATATTTTGTATATCAATTCGAAAAATTACATTAAATGTTGTATCTTCTATATACAAGGAAACGTCTCCTAAAGACCCGGGGACGGATAACAAACTGAATAATATCTCTTTAATGTTGGGATTATACAACAATAAATATGTTCATACATAACGGGTTGTCCCAGATGACTCATCGGGTCTTCGAGATCAGCGATCGACCTTGTGGCTGTCAAGACTTACGGACTTGTTACGAACTTGCCATCTTACTCCAACACATGCTCGGAACAGATAAATACTGTCGAGGCTATCACACTCGAGCCTGGGTTTCCCAAGCTCGGGCTACTCAATCCGAAGGCACTCGATAACGGATGTATCCCAATGTCATGTCATTTCGAGCTAAAAAAGAATCCCGAGGTTGCACATTTTCGAGATTGTCATTTTACTTCGAGGATCTTACAATTGGACCATACAATGTATTTCATATATTTCGAGCTCACACTTGACGAGTCCAGTTTTCGAGGTCATAACTTCTTGTTTCGAAATTTGGGTGTAACAAAAATGCTGAAAAAATTGATTTGATTTTTTTTTTTTACATATAGTGGAAAAAACTATAAAAAAAATTACAATAATAAAAGATAATAGATAAAAAAAAATAGTAAAATAATTATGTAATGTTAAAATATATGTGTGAAAAAAATGAAAAAAAAATGGAATGAGAAAAGAATAAGTACAAAAATGAAAGAAGAAAAAAAACAAAAGAAATGATGAAGGAAAAAAAATAGATGAATAAATAAAAATGAAAAGAAGAAGAAGAAGAAAAAATAATGGAAAAATGATAAGAAAAAAAATATGAATGAAAAAATTTGTAGAAAAAAATGAAAAAAAAAATGGAAGAAGAAAAAAAGAAAGAAAAAAAACCTCATATGTGTGAAAAAAGAAAAAAAAATAGAAAGAGAAAATAATAAATACAAAAATGAAGAAAAAATAGAAGGAAAAAATGGAAAGAAAAAAAAGAGGGGAAAATTTGAACAAAAAAACAAAACAATTCAGATGAAAGGAAAAAAATAGATAAATGAATAAAAATGAAAAGAAGAAGAAGAATTGAAAAATAGAAAGA